>NC_081329.1:30121067-31324634 GCF_026419965.1 Kogia breviceps
AAGATATGACGAATAGTGATTTAGCTCTAACCACAAGCATCCTTGCAACTCTCTCCCAAATCCCCCGAAGATCAGGATATCCAAGTGACATGGGGAAAAGCACAGAACTTTAGAAACACAGTCTTCTGGAGTCATTATTACTTTGCTACATCTCTTGTTTTTCATATATAAGAATCATTGTTAGAATCTAATAAAATAAATTAAGCTTCTATAAAACCAGTAAGGCTTTTTAGTCCATATTAGTTCCCTTATACTACTCATCAGCCTCTCCTGCACCCTCTCTTCTCTCTCTCTCGGGTTTAATTTTATAAATAATATACGGTTATAAAAATATCAGCCATAGATAATCATCAAGGACCTACTCTACAGCACAGGGAACTCTATTCAATACTCTGTAATAACATATATGGCAAAAGAATCTGAAAAAGAATAGATATGTATACGTATAACTGAATCACTTTGCTGTACACCTGAAACTAGCATAGCATTGTAAATCAGCAATACTTCAACATAAAATAAAAATTAACAAAATAAAAATATCAGCTGTATAAAACTGTATCACGGGGCTTCCCTGGTGGCACAGTGGTTGAGAGTCCGCCTGCCGATGCAGGGGACGCGGGTTCGTGCCCCGGTCCGGGAAGATCCCACGTGCCGCGGAGCGGCTGGGCCCGTGAGCCATGGCCGCTGAGCCTGTGCGTCCGGAGCCTGTGCTCCGCAACGGGAGAGGCTGCAACAGTGAGAGGCCCGCGTACCGCAAAAAAAAAAAAAAAACAAAACCAAAAACTGTATCACGTACAAATGTGAAAATACCTCGTTGTCCGTCCTTCTTGAACCCACTTCCCAGAGTAACACTGTTAACTATTTGGTGTGTATCTTTTCAGGCATTTTCTAGACATAAACATATGGTGCAGAATGTTTGTGAGTTTTTTTTTTCCTTAAATTTAATAGATGTAAATCACACTGTATATATTCTTCTGTGCCTTCATTTCTCACATAACAATATATTATGGACATCTTTCCACAGTAACACGCACACACAGACACACGTCTGCCTCATTTGTAGAATCACTTTTTACTACTCCTCCCTTCCCTGATAAATGAAGTTTCTAGTTTTTGTTTTGTCTTAGATCAACACGCTCAAGCATTAGAGGAGCTCCCTATGTGAAAGGAATCCTGGGGCAACTTTAAGAAAATGAAATATTGTTTTGAAATTCAAAAATGCTATTTCTTAATTTGTCCTATAGTTGGGATTTTTTTAATGCATATGGTACCAGCTTTCTCAAACCAAGGGTTCATTTATAATAATTCTGAGAAGGAAGTGACTTTAAATCACTCTGTTCTGAATCAAGGTCTCAGTGATACTGGAGACTCTTCTCAGCCCAGGCCTTCCCCACCCAGGGCCCTGGGCTGGGAATCACTGCAGCTCCAACGCCCAGCTTCTCTACAGCCCGGAACATTCTCTACAGCTAACACGGAACACAGAGGTCCTCTGGGAACAAAGCTCCTTCTCCCGAGTCAGCGGGGACCTGAGGGGTGGCTGATGCTCTGGTTCCCTTGGGGGGGCTGGACCAGAAGAGCTGCCACTGGAGGAGGAGGAGATGGAGAAGATGGGGGAGGGGGAGGAGAAGGGGGAGGGGGAGGGAGAGGAAGAGAAGATAGAGGAGGAGGGGGAGGCAGCCCCATCTCAGGTGCAGACCACTCTGGGGAAGCCAGAAACCAGGCCTGGTTAAATCTGAGAATTCATCTGCTGGTAAGGAGTGAACAAAGGTTGTTAGCTAGAGCTTTTGAAGAGCACCCCTTGCATGAGAACCGTGATAAGACAGCAGCGATTACGGTAAAAGGTTATGATAAAGAGGTGGTTAGGGCAGGGGTCCTCTAAATGCACACGCATCCGATCACCCAGGGTCTCCCTGGTAAACACAGACTGCTGGGCTGCACTGCTGGTTCATCGGGTCTAGGGCTGAGCCTGAGAATCTGCATTTGTGACAAGTGTCCGTGTGATGCTGATGGTCTAGGGACCACACTTTGACTTAGAAAAGCTTCGTTAGCTGATCCGCTCTGACGCCTCAAAGCCGTGTGCCATGAACCTCAGCGTTTGTTCTTTAAATGCGGAACAAGAGCCAGGTCCTGTATAGCTGAAGGCTTTCCTTAAAGATAAACTTCAGGGGCTTCCCTGGTGGCGCAGTGGTTGAGAGTCCGCCTGCCGATGCAGGGGACACGGGGTCGTGCCCCGGTCCGGGAAGATCCCACGTGCCGCGGAGCGGCTGGGCCCGTGAGCCATGGCCGCTGAGCCTGCGCGTCCGGAGCCTGTGCTCCGCAACGGGAGAAGCCACAACAGTGAGAGGCCCGCGTACCGCAAAAACAAAACAAAACAAAACTTCAGGCTTCTGTCTAACCCAACCCAAGTGAGTACTTTATTTTCCTCAAGTTATTTTTGCTGCTTGCAAATTATTTTTTAAACGACAAAAATGCAAAGACAAGTTTCTAAAAAGTGCAACTCAGTTTCTGAAGGATGACTTTTGAGAAAAGTCATGTCAAAACGCAAAGTAAAACAAATCAAACTAGGCCCAAGATATAAGCAACTTCAAAATAACTTAGAGAGGAGGAACAGAGGAAGTCAAACCAGAACCCTGTCACTCAACAGCCCATGGGTCCCCCACTGAATTCACGTCCATCTAGAAAAATGCTACTTATCAGAATCTCTGAAAGTTGAAACGGGGTAAGGCGAACGCTGCCACTCTTTTCTGTTAGCAAACTTTTCATTCTTTTATCTCCTGGGCCTGTGTGTTGAATAGAAGTGTTCTCAGGAAGAAAAGGACTGGGAAGAATAAATTCCAACAGGCAGAAAGGCAGGCAAATTCTGAAAGGGGCACAGGACCGAGCCACTGGGGAAGTGATTCCTCCCAGGCCAACCCTGTCCCCGGCTATGACGCCACAGCTACAGATGACCATAGGGTGGAATGAACGTCTAGTTTTAACCTTAGACAAGTTTAAATAAAAATAGGATCTAGACTCACCTATGGAATATCCCAAAAACACTCGCCAGGAGCCAAGACATTAGCAAAGTCCTTTTCTGACTGACTGTATTCTGATCATCGTTAACAGTGACATTAGGTACCAGGCACTAGATACTGCGTGTCTCACCCCTGCTCCATCGCGTGTCAGAAGAATGTCATATAACTGGGGCTTGGGACCAGGCTGCCCACTTAAAGTCGACTTCTGCACTTGACTAGTGATATGACCTTGGGTACTCAGTCGGCCTCACTGTGCCCGCGGCCCACCTGTCAGGGGGCGTTAGCAATATTACCAATTTACCCATTTCCCTTTTTCCCAGAGGACGCAAAGGATTAACTCATGTAAAACTCAGCTCAATGAAAGCATTTATTTATTAATAATTTTTCACAACTTCTCTAGGAAGTATTTATATTATCCTTAGTTGCCTCGTCCGTTATCTAGTTTCATTTTCTCTAGAATTTAGTCTCCTAGTAATCTGATTCTTCTAGCAAATTTGCAATAAAACTGCAGCAAAAGATGAGAAAAAGAAAAAGTGATGGAAAAATTAGGTAAGTATGGGAAAAGTCAAATTCTAATAAAAATCATACAGTTGTGGTCTTCTGACATTCAGACCGAGAACCAGGGAGCGAGTAGAGGCTAGAGAAAAAAAAATGCAGAAATAGAACTAAATGGTCGTCATTTACACCAATTTCCACTTCCAGGACTCGGTCTGACAAAGGCACAACAGCCTTCATTTGTTTAATCTCTTAAATCACTAGCCCGGGAGGTGTCTGGCTACTGACGGCTGCCAGGCTTTTTGTTCTGTTACCCTGGATTCTGAGAGCCTGCACAGAACTAAGAACAAGGGCTCAGGTGGACAAGACATCTCTCTGCTACAGCTGGCTTCCCACCTGGCGCTCCGGGACCCGCCCAGCACCATGTGGAAGCTTCGTGAGATTCACAGACTTGGTGGAGGGGGGTGAACTTCAACTTCATGGTATGCAACTGCTTTTTCTCTGCCTCTGTGTTTTTTGCTATGGATCATGAAAACAGTCTGTGACAAACACACTTCATACGCCGTGAATGATTAAGCCCGAAGGGCCGTCAGGCCACTGTCATCTGAGGCTAGGGTTTCATCTCCCTCCAGCTCACCATGACGTTCAGCCTTGTGCTTTTCAGATAACTTAGAGCCGCTGAGGTGCTTCACGCCCCCTCCCTTCACCCAAAGTCTGAAAGCCCGGACCACAAGCATTCAAGCTGTAAGAGCCGTGCTTTGAGCGCTGAGAAGATGCCAAAGTAGAAGGTTACACAGCGTTCAGAATCATTCAGAAAGAGTGAAGTACACAAACACAGAATTAGGTACGGCTATACAATCCGAGAAAAACTGCCTTGAGAAAACCCGGTCGGAGAAATTCATAAGGATTTCCCCCGTTTGGGAAGAGGGTGCTTTCAACTGTAATACGACACACCATTTAGCAGAAACTTTATCTTTTGAACAGAGAGAGGCAGGTTTTTATCAGATATGGCCCGTAACTGAATCTTAATCCTTAAAGGACATTAACAAGAAGGAAAACGACACACACAAACATCTCTGCTGACTCTGGACATCCCACAACAATGGACGCGCTCAGGATCTAGCTGTAAGAGGCACATCTCACAAAGGGGAACGGGGGACCCTCTCTACCAAGATACGCATGGAAATGGTGAGTGAGAATGTTAATGACCTCCTCGGCCGGGAACGTTATGCAAATGACAGTACTGTACGTAAGTTCTTCTTTACCCACTGAAAACGTAAAACAAAGGAACTTTTAACCCTGCTCCGCCCCAAACCCCAAACCCTTGAAAAGAAGGAACAAAAGACATCGGAATGGGAAGAAAAGGAGCAATTCTGAAAAAGAAAGTCGTCACTGGTTCCGGTATCTGAAACGCAGAACCAGAACGGCAGGGCTCCAGTCCCTGGACTCGGGGGTCTGACGAGTTCCGGGGGCGGGGTTAGATGTCTGTGCTGTAGACCACGTGACAGCCCCGCCCCGGACCTTCCCGAGGTGGTGACCTACCGCTTACGCGAGCTCCCCGCTGCCTCCCGGGGCGCCCCCAGCTCAGGGAGGCTCAGGCTGTCCTGTCACGTTCTGCGACTCAGCACCAGGAATCTGAGGCAGAAGGCGGATTTCGATTTTCTTTTTTAAACCTGAAGTTTGTTGCCTATGTACTTCACACCTCTCTTGAGTATTTAAAACAAGCAAAGGCATCTCCTGCTCTTTTCACTGCTCCGTGGTGATCCTGAGTAGAGCTTCTGACTGTTGGCCCACAGATCCACCACCGCCGCTGGACTCTGACACCACCTGCTGGCCGTGACCTTCCGAGGGCTCTTACCTGGGGCTCCTGTGTACATGATGGAAAACACATTGATCGCGATGGTAGCAGCATAGAACACGGGAAGCGCCCGGAGGCCGTTGGGAACGGGGTCCTCCTGCGGGGTAAGGAGATTAGGGGGTTAGGTCAGGACTCCAGGGGCATCTGCAGGCAGCACAGGCAAAATGACACAAGTCATCGTTCCGGGAAAGCCCTGTTCCTGCCGCGGGCTGTGTGCACCTCCAGACCCGGGGCCAGCCTGGGCTGACCCTCCTCCTACACGAGTGCTGTGGCAAAGGGCCCACGATGGTGACCAGCAGACGTGTTGACGCGCTGGGATCACATGATGTGGTGACAGATGCGGGGACAGAGAAGGGCTGTTGGTGAGGCCAGCTTCGGGGACTAAAGCCCTGACCCGGCGTGCTCACTATTCTAGCTACATTCACATTGCCCCCCAAATCCACTTTCAACAAATATTTTGAGGCCTGACCCTCTGAGGATGCCCTGAGAAAGTCAAATGACTTTGACACCACGGCGTTACTACTAGATTTCATGGTACTCCGTGACACCATCCGGGTTTGCTGTGTCGAAATATATAAAGCAAGGAAATACAGGACCACGTGCTACGACTTTCAGAATCCTTTCACGAGGTGGAGCATTTCACCTTCAACTATGAAAAAGTGAAAAGAACTGTGGGTTCTTTGTCTAAGAAAACATTTTTGTACAACCTTAGGCTTCTGGTACAACACTTCTGAAATCTAATATTTCAACGAGAACAGTACTGCACGTGTTTTAGGCAAAGTCACATCTGGGAGACTATTCGAAATGTAGAGTTTACAGAGGAAAAAATATAGAGTTTGAGGGTTTACATCTACAGAGGATTCTGAGGCAAAAATATGAACCGGGAACTCCTCGACACAGAAGTGGCACGTAGGTGTTGCTTAAATAATTCAAACACGGGCTAATTTCTGATGACCATGTAAGACCCTCTTGTACATTGGAATGAGTCTATGACCCACCCATGATAAAAGGAAAATTAGGTCTAAGCCTTGACGTGAGCTACAGAAGTCAGGATAAGTACAGACTATCTCACAGGTTCCTACTGTCAAATGCAAACGTGTGCAAATCAAGTACGTTTGCAGAAGGGAAACTCATCAGGAACCCGCCTGGAATGTCTCAAGCGGCCATTAGCACTTGTCGGGAGGCCTGAGGTGAATGCAAGTGAGATGTCAGGGAAGGAGGAGCGGGGGTGGAAGGTGATTCAGCCGCATGGGAATCCAGCCACAGCCACAGGCAGGGCAGGTGAGCAGCAGGTACAAAGGGCTGGGCAGGAGCCTGGGATGCCGCACATCACCTCCTGACCTGCCGTGGACCTGGGACAGGAACCCAGGCTGAACTGAAAACGAAACGCTGAGATGCTCACATGCCTACTGCCTCCGCTTCCAAAATGCTGTTTTCTGGGGGACGACGGCTGCTACAGAAAGACTCCCAACCCATAACTTCTGAAGGCGTAAAGTCTTCAGTTTGCGTCTTGTAACTGAATCACCTATGTTTTCTCAAATAACCTATTCTTTTTTTTTTTTTTTTTTTTTTTTGCGGTACGCAGGCCTCTCACTGTCGCGGCCTCTCCCGTTGCGGAGCACAGGCTCCGGACGCGCAGGCTCAGTGGCCACGGCTCACGGGCCCAGCCGCTCCGCGGCACGTGGGATCTTCCCGGACCGGGGCACGAACCCGTGTCCCCTGCATCGGCAGCCGGACTCTCAACCACTGCGCCACCAGGGAAGCCCAAATAACCTATTCTTAAAACGCAAATGGCAGCTGTCTCATGGAGACCCGTCTCCGTTCCTCCTCCTGTCTCGATCCCTCCCTCCCTCCGTCCTTTCCTTCCTTCCCTGCACCCCATCACCTGCCTCCCATCCAAGCAGCCATCCCTCTCAACAGATATTCGGCCGGCGTCTCTGAAGGGCTAAGCAGCACTGGGTGCCGTCTGCGCATGCGAAGAGACAGTCACTGTTTCTACCCTCACAGATCTCACTACGGTCAAATAGCGAACAGGGGGCCAAGCAGGAGATAAATCGCTGCACGACGACGCGAGTGCAATGATAAGAAGGCACTGAGCGTGCGGGGATACAGAGGGAGGTGCCCAAGCGGAGGCTGGGGCAGGAGCACCTATGACGGGGGTGCATGGGGGGGCAAGAGTGGGTGGTACCATCCAAGATGTCACTGGGTCCTAGGACAGCTGGACCCCGGAGAAGGGCTGGTAAGTTTGGGCATCCAAGAGACCGAGCCCGCCTAGAAGAAGAGCTGCGTCTTCAAGCAACGAGACAGCTGAAGGCAGGCGTGTCCCGACGTGCTTGCGTGTCCTGAGCAGCCAAAGGCAAGCAGCAGGGCTTATGAAATGCCGCAACAACCCCTTGACAGGCAAATCAAAATGTAACCGAGGTGTTTTTTGTTTCCTGCCGAGAATACTGATCTCAGTAAGCTTCCATTTTCATCTCATTTTATTTTCGAGAAAAGTGTACCCACACCCCGCCCCCCGTAGGTGTTATTTCCTTCTTTTTAATCCTACCCTCAAGGATAGGAAGAAAACCAGTGTTTGAAGCTTCCTTTCTCCGTTAAAAAACAGAAAACACCTTACATTTGGGTAAAGAAATTCTCCAGCTGTTTTTAGTGCTAGTTAATTTCAAAATCGTAACACTACCTTTCTCTATTGTGTTTACTGTTCACAAAACAATTATCTCTCCTTTTTTGAGGTGTGAGCACAGGTGCCCAAGGATGCTGACCGATGAACTAAGTCGTATGGCACGATACCTCATGTCCGGTGCTGGTTCTGGGGGAGCCCCTGGGTGCCCGACCCACCTCCTCCCGCCTACTTTATTATTTTTTTAATTTAATTTTATTTTTTTGTGGTACGCGGGCCTCTCACTGCTGTGGCCTCTCCCGTTGCGGAGCACAGGCTCCGGACGCGCAGGCTCAGCGGCCACGGCTCACGGGCCCAGCCGCTCCGCGGCACGTGGGATCTTCCCGGACCGGGGCACGAACCCGCGTCCCCTGCATCGGCGGGCGGACTCTCAACCACTGCGCCACCAGGGAAGCCTGCGCCTACTTTAGAATAATGTCCAACTCCGGCTTCAGGGGGCTGTGCCTTCACGATTATTCCTCTGACCCCTCTCACTATTAACTTCTATTGAGTAGAACCAAAATTAGGTCTGAAACTTACTTTAAAAAACAACAGCCTCACTTACCTTTTTTAAGATGAACATTCTGATCAGTACAAACAGCACGCCAGACATGAAACCAGACAACAGCGGAGATATAAACCAAGAAGCAACTGAATAAGTAAAAGAAAATCGAATGAATTGTTAAAATCCTACATAACCCAGGTCCTATTTATATAACACAGTGATAAGCGACACATAGCGCATCCATTAGTAAACATTCCTGGAATCGTTCGCCTTAGGTCGGAACCCAACAAACCCACTGCCTTGGCAGGCGGACCTCCGCACAGGGGGCACCGTCCTCGCACACACGCGGCCTCCCGGCTCCGGCCTCCGACGACGGCTCCTTTGACTCCCACTGAGTCCCTTCTGCCCGCCCTTCGCGCAGCCCCGTCCCTGTGCCACCTGCAAGGGCCGCTGAAAAGGGGACCACCTTCCCTTTCAATTTCCAAGGCCAGCCTGGGACTGTCACCCCGCAGCCTCTGGCTGCACTCTGGAAACATCTGCAGAGTTTTCAAAAACGAGTTACGTTCTGGGTCCACCCACAGAATCCTGATGTTAAAGGTCTGGAATGGGGTCTGGGCACCGATATCTTTAAATTGCTCTCCCAGGTAATTCGAAAGTGCAGCCAGAATCAAAGCACCCCTGTTTTAGAAGCCTGGGACCTCGGGTGAGTTTCCTGGGATGTCGGGTGAGTTTCCTGGGATGTCGGGTGAGTTTCCTGGGGTCAGCAGAGTTCCCTGGCAATCTGTGTCCTGCTTGCAGTTCAGAGATCCGCTTATCCTAGGGCTCCTAAGGCCACTATGATTCGTAAAAGGATGGAGATGGGCGGGAGAGAGTGTTTTTCACAATGGGCGTGTTGGTACTTATGGGGCTGAAGGGACTTCCCCCTTACTGAAGAAGTCAGACCCAGGAAGCAGGTTGTTGAGACTCTGCTAGCAGCCCCCACTGGGCAGCCCACAACCCGGAAGGAGCACCAGGTAGACTGGGGGTCTCCTGGATGCACTGGGGGGTAAGTAGCACCAGGCCCACTTCCTCGCTTCCCCATCACCAGGAACTCTGACTCCCGGACCAGCGCCCAGTTTTTCTCTGCCTACACACTGAGTTCAACCAGATAAATTTCTTCACGCCCTGTGAACAAGAGACACTGATTTTCAAAGCTGGATGACAATGTAGCATTTGAAAAGAGCATCTGGAGCAAAAAACTGCATAACAGTTCACAATCTCTGCTAACAGACATTTTAAGGGAAAACGGTCGTACACCTATCCATAGAGGTCTTCTAAATGCTAACATTTAAAGGAAAAAGTAGGACGGTGACTTGTAATAACATTTCCTCTAGAAAAGGGAAGCTTTCCTGCCTATAAATGAAAGAAAATGGCAATTACCAATCTTGACCAGCTCCATCCACTGCACGCCTTTTGTACCAATTGCGACAAGGGAGAATCCAATGGTGGCCCCAACAATACAGTGAGTCCCCGAGATCGGGAGCCTCAGGAAAGAGGCAATGAGCTGCCAGATGGCCGAGCCTGCGGGTTGAAGATAAAAAAACGAAGACAGAAAAAAAGTCAGGTATACAGCCATAGAAGGAAGAAACCCAAGTTACCCTTCTCCTTCCCAAGGCCTCCCTGGGGTTAATTGTCTCTGGATTGTTGCTTTACAAAGCCCTGAGAGAAACCACTCCAATAACTCCAGCCAAAGGAACATTCTTCCACACTGAAGGGGTAATGCTGACTTATTCAAAGGAAAGTATTTGGAAGTATTTAAAGAAAAGCCTCGTGATGTCAGTTCCGAGTTGCCTCTGTCATGGTGAAGCCGGGGCGCTGGTGACAGGTGAGTTGTGATGTGAAGTGTGGCCAGGACCAAGTCTCAGTCTTCTGACTGAGGACTAGTGAACATGGAGAAACAGGAAAGGCTGCGTATTGGAAAAGATTCTGCTGTAGTTACGCCTCTCGGTCACATCACGAGGAGGCCAGATACTGCCTATGTATATATTAGTCGGAACAAGAGAGAGTATAAAGTACAGACATCAAATCACGATGCTGTACACCTGAAGCCACTATAATGTCACGTCGGATATACTTCAATAAAAACAGAGAGAGAGAGAGAGTGTGTGTAATCCCACGTTACTTTTCGCAGCTTTGCCTCTCCTGTGACAAGTAACTATGATATCTAACCCCACGCTGGGCATCTACCCTCAGCCCCTGCCCGGGCGGCTGGGCCTTCTTTGGCCTGCTCCCTCCAGGCCTTCTAATTCTCAGGAATTAAGAGGATCCCTGGGTTTGGGCTTTGTGTCCTTTCACCTCAATTTCGCCACCCTTTTCTAGGCTTCGCGTTCTTCCAGGCTAGAGTTCACTTCAGATATTTTCATAAGCAGATCAAGTTTTGCAGGGAGTATTAAAAGCATCGGCTGGGGAGAGGTCACTTTCTGAAACAGCTGTTGAAAAGCTCACACGGGGCTGCAGGGGACAAAGGGCCTGGCTGATAAGCAGGGCACGGCATTAATCCCAAGCGTTAGCTCTGGAAATCTGGCTGCTCGGTAGCAGCACTTTTAAAAAGACCCCTGGCATTTTCGCCAAAAACATGTGCGTTACGGAGGCTCGTGAGAGGTCGTGCAGGTCCCCGTTTGCGGAGCAAGGCTGACAGCTGCTCTGGGAGCGCCAGGCAGGCTGACCTTTGGGCCGCGGCGGGCCGTGACCCCGAACCTACCCCCTGAAACGTGTGCTGGGAGGAGGAGGGCCAGCCTCGGGCTGCCAAACCGGTGACAGGCTTGACGGTAGCAACCAGGCTCTCCCGCGGGCAGCCCTGCAAGCCCGGACACCTAAGCCTTCGGCTCCTCAGGGACTAGTTGTTTTAAAAATAAAGCCAGACTTTGGAGCGCGTTTCACACCACAGAACCAGAACTTAAAAAGCAAATATTCTTACAAAAAGTAAAATACCCTAGTGATGTTAAGAGAATGGGATAAACTCACCCACTTGAATTCAGACCATGAGGTCTTCAATCCTGAAAGCCACTCTCCTCTCTCTTGCTGACTTTATAACAGGAGGGTTTGTAAGGAAAGGTAGGGGGCCAGGATGCCGGAGAGAGGGAGGAAGTGGGGGTGGGCGCTGGGGAGGAGGGGACAGAGGGGAGGACGGGGCCTTGCAAGGCTGGCCCTCCTTGACCTTGGGAATTCCTGGAGGTGAATGGGATTCCATTAGCTTTAAGAAAAACAGTGGGAAAAAGAGAGAGTTTAACCTAAGATAATGATGTCCTGCAGTGAAGGAGGCGATTAAGCACAGGAGGAGGCTGCCAGACAAAACCTGGGGAAAGCGGAGGTTAAGATGGGTGTCTGAGGCCACAGTCTCCTGGAGGATGAAAGAACGGCAGAGAGGAGGCAAAGAAGACTCAGCGCTTCCTAGGGTGGCTCCAGGAGATGGCTCGGTCGTGCTGTCGTGGGTATTTCCACGAAAAGATGGCGCGTTCTGAATTCTCAGTGGATTTTCGGAACCACTGGCGGTTTCATACTAAGTGGATCGACTGTTGCTTTAGGGCTGAGCTAGAGTTCCCGGAGATGCCTTGTTCAGGAAGTGTGGCTGACATGAACAATTTTTCTACCCAATCAATTTAACACTACGACAACTTTACCAGCAAGCACAGAGACCCAGGGGCTTGGGGTGAAGACTATAAAGAGAAAAGAGAAAAGAAAAAAAAAAATAAAGAGACAGGGGGAGAAAAGGGACAAAGAAAGGGATGTTGACTTTAAAAGGGGAAGATTGGGAGAACTCAGGCATCTGAACAGAATCGTCTTGGTTTGGGCCAATCATGATTGTACCACCATCTTAAAATTCCCCAGTTCCCATGTGTAAGGAACCCAATTTTAAAAGTCTAGGTAACGCTCACCAATTCCCAACAAAATAGGCTTTGAGATTCTTCTAACCACACACCAAAAAAAAAAAAAAAAGACACCAAAGCAAACAAAATCAAGTTATTCAAGCAAAACCCCCAAAGGCTTTGGTTGACCTAAATTCTAGTGGAGGTAAGTATCCTTCATTCTTTGCGTGTAGAGACCAAGGCCAGGGGTGGGAAACCCCGCAAAACTGGACAACTTAATGCTGTCTACACGGCAAGTCAGTGGTGATGTGGAGCTCAGCCCACCCGGGGCCCTGGGGCAGCCTCACAAACAGACCCTCCTCAATAAGCACCACCACTCCCCAAAGGGCTCATGCAATGCAAGGAGGAACCTCTGTTAAGATTGAACTTCATCACTGTCGAGCACAGGGAACTCTACCCAATACTCTGCAATGACCTATATGGGAAAAGAATCTATAAAAAGAGCCGATATATGTATACGTATAACTGACTCACTTTACTGTACACCTGAAGCTAACACGACATTGTAAATCAACTACACTCCAATTAAAAAATTTTTTTAAAAAAAGATTGAACTTCATCAGTGCTTTTCTTTATGTCTCCTCTACTTTCAATATATCTTGTCCGCATCATACCGACTGGCAAAGTCTTAATTTCTGCTTGATATGATTACGTCTTAGATATTGATCATGACTATTGAGGGTGAGTTTGCCAAACTGTCAAACTGTCAGGGAAACGTCAATCATATAGGACTGTGATGAGAAGTACATGTTCAGTGAAGGTGAAAACTCAATCCTTACAGTAGCTGTCGTAGTAAATGATCTTTGATTCTTAAAAATAATGATGAATTAAAGTAATCACGAGCCTTACATCTTTCAAACAACACGTGCCGCTGGCCGAGAGGGACTCCTCAGCACATACGGCCAGCTTACTGTGTTTTAGTGGCATGTGATTCCTTACTGAGGACATGCGTCCTCCAATCAAAGGCCTCAACTACTCTACTTCTCAAACTAACCCGCTGTAACGCAAAGACGATGGGCCGTCTTAAACCTGGCAAATGACCTGCACGTTCTGGGGGCTTAAGAAGTGCTGGTGGTGGTAAAGCCCTGGGGACCCGCGGGATGCAGCCGTGTTCTTGGTCCACCAGCATCCGGCCTCCCGGCGCAGGGCTCTCCCCACAAAAGCATGTGCCCTGTTGAAAGCAGAAGGTGGCAGGACTCCCCTCTCCCCCCGCTCCCCCACTACCCGTGTGGACACACTGCTATGCATCAGCTCGACCTAGAGGCAAGCAGAGGAGGAGCTTGTGGGCTGCACCCAAGGCCCTGCTGCCCGAATCTTCCAGCTCAGCGAGGGCAGCGCCCACGGTGCTGCCAGTGTGGAGTCGCCTCGGGCAGGGGAGGAACCACACGCCCGACACCACCAATAAAAGGTCCTGCGGCAAACAGGTGACGTACAAGTGATCTTCCGGTGGAAAACAAAACGGGCGTACCAGATGGAGCTCCCGGGGGTGGAATCAGAAAATGCAAACAAACACTAACAAAAGGAAGACAAATGACCGAGAAGACCGGAATTTCTTGAAAATGCAGTCACTTAAGAGTCAGTTGGTAACTGCTCTAAAACTTCAACGGAGAATACAGAAGTTAAGCTAATAAATGCTGCTTCGGGCAACCGAGTTTTTAAAACATTCCTTCCTAACTGATGAAAAATCGATGAAAAAACAGAAATGAACCTTCAAGGTTTATAAATAAACCTAAGTAAACCTCTCAAACACATTCACTTAGACGTGTCCTTTCTTCAATAACTTTCAAGCAGCTTTAAAATGACAAAGAGCTATGCTACAGGTATCTTTTTCTGGACTTTATGAAAAGCACTGACTTAGCCAAAATCTATTTGAACAAGCAAGTCTGCCATACATTCAAGGAAAGAAATGGCTGCTTGATATTTGAACACTGACCAAAAGCGTAACTGAATTCAAACACAGAGAACACAAGATGTAGTAAATGAGAAATCTGCAAAAGTATACATCCATATATACATGGCTGAATCACTCTGCTCTATACCTGAAACTAACACAACATTGTAAATCAACTGGACTCCAATTAAAAAAAAAAAAAAGAACCATCAAACCAGTTTTTGAAAAGTTAAAACAAAAATCTCATTTATGGCTATGACAAATGAGAAATGGGTCAGTGGACACATTCCCGCGGGTGGAAAGGCGAGGCTACTGACCGACCATGGCGCTGACCTCCCCGGCCATGAGCGTCTGCACAGTGTGATTGTACAGGTTCACGTCAATGATGCCTTTGCGGATGGTCTCTCCGACTTTGGCCCCCAGTAACACCGAGCCGGTGGTTTCAAAGATCGAAGCCAGGATGCAGGCCTGCCTCAAGGTCACCACGCCCGAGCCCACGGCGGTACCAAACGAATTGGCGACGTCATTGGCACCCACGGAAAACGCCAAGATAAAAGCTATGAAAAAACCCAAGATGACCATCCAGAGATACTCATCTGTGGCCATTTTGGAAAGAGGGCGCCGAGTACTTTTCTTTTGCAGAAGTATTTGAAAGCCGCCGAGCTTGAGGTTCAATCGTTGTCAGGCCGCGAGTTCTCGTAAACAATGAGTCTGCTCTGGAAAGTGCCGGATGATGCCGGAGCTGCACAAACTGCTAGCTGCTGGTTTTCAAACTAGTGTCAGGACAGTTCATTGGGTTGTGTTCAGTCAGCGGTAAAACACATTCCATATTTTCCTTCCCAGTCTGGGGAAGCTGTGAGGTCTCCCCCTGTAACAGGAAGAAGACAAAAGAGAACAATTACCTTGAACAACCGGTGACAACAGTTTGTTCTTTCAGAAAGAAATGTTTGGAAACTGCTGATAGGGTCTCACGCTGGCATGTGGCAGATCTGACCATAAAGCAACGCAAGGAACATTATAATCAGGCGAACTGCCCAGCCCACCCCCAGAAAAGCTGATTCTAGAACGTCACAGGGTGAAGCTGCTTTATGAACACAGACTGATAGGAAGTCTTAATAGGATACATTTTTATGCAATTTGAAAAACATATGTGGTCTTTATTTTAGAAAGAAGAAATTGCCTCGGATGAGCAAAAGACAAGGAAACGAGAAATTCAGAGTTACCGAGTTTTTCAAATAGGTGGACCGTGCCCAATTTCTTGCAGCAGGATGACCCGATGTGGCTCTGTGACACTGTGGGGTGTGGCAACTGTCTACCTGACCATTCGCACACCCTGAGCTCAGCAGGCCCGGGTCAGACACCAAGTGACTCTTTCAAAAGGTAACAGGGTGGGAACTGAAGGGGCTCCCGGGGGACAGGGAAGCTGGAGCGAAGCCACCCTGTCAGAGCAAGAAGCAGATCAGGTCACTACGCCCTGCTTCCCACCTCGCTCAGGGAACAGCCAGAGGCCTGACAGGCCCTCCCAGATCTCCGTGGGGCTCCCCCAGCAGATCTCCTTGGGCCCCCCCACCAGATCTCCTCGGGGGTCCCCCACCAGATCTCGGGACTCCCCACCAGGTCTTCTCAGGGCTCCCCCCAGATCTCCTCAGGCCTCCCCACCAGATCTCCTCGGGGCTCCCCCCGCAGATCTCCTCAGGGCTCCCCCTGCAGATCTCCTCAGGGCTCCCCACCAGATCTCCTCAGGCTCCCCCACCAGATCTCCTCAGGGCTCCCCACCAGATCTCCTCGGGGCTCCCCACCAGATCTCCTCAGGGCTCCCCACCAGATCTCCTCGGGGCTCCCCCACCAGATCTCCTCAGGCTCCCCCACCAGATCTCCTCAGGGCTCCCCACCAGATCTCCTCGCGCCTCCTCACCAGATCTCCTCAGGGCTCCCCACCAGGTCTCCTTGGGCCTCCCCCTGCCAGATCTCCTTGGGGCTCCCCACCAGATCTCCTCAGGGGTCCCCCAACAGATCTCCTCGGGCCTCCCCCACCAGATCTCCTCGGGGCTCCCCACCAGATCTCCTTGGGGCTCCCCACCGGATCTCCTCGGGGGTCCCCCACCAGATCTCCTCGGGGGTCCCCCACCAGATCTCCTCGGGCCTCCCCCACCAGATCTCCTCGGGCTCCCCACCCGACCTCCTCGGGCCTCCCCCGCAACCCCGCCCGGGCTCACTGACCTCAGCTCCTGCCCACCCCCTCCCCTCACTGGCTCGCTCACCTCAGGGCCTTTGTACCTTCTGGCCCCTCTGCCAGAAACAGCCTGTCTGATGGCTGCACAGCTCATCACATGCTCCAAGTCCCTCTCTGCCCAGATGTCACCAGAGCAGCCCTCCCTGACCCTGTCGAAGAGCACCCCCCATGCCATTATCCCTCCTCTCACCTGACCTTTTGTCTTTTCTACTGACCACCTCATTCATTCATTCATTCACTCACTCACTCCTGTCCGGCCCCTCACGGGACGCAAGGACTTTGCTGTGTCTCCAGCACACAGACTAGCGCCTGGCATGGGGTAAGCCCTAATCAAGTTGTTGAATAAGTGAAGAAAGAAGCTATTAAACAAATGAAATAACTCTTGCATAGGCTTCCTCCTGGGATGAAGATGTGACATTACAAAATCAATACATATGTGAAGTAAAAATGTCACTAAAAGCCTCAAAACGGTAGTGTTCTATTATTATATAGTCCAAGCACCACATCTGTGTAGTTCCTTTGAGTGGTTCTAGGCAATCGGGAATGGTGCCCATATATGCTAATTGAACTGAATAAAATAGGCTCATGTACCACGTCATACACAATATAATGATCAATCAACATTAAGGTTATTTAGAGGGAAAAAAGCAGGACATAAAATTTCTGTACCTGTGATTGTGGCAATGTTAAAAGGCATATAAAAGACCAAAAGGTAATCACTACAATTGTAACAGTGGTTGAGTTTAAGAAGCAGTGTCAGAGATCATTTTCTCCTTTCCTCCAAAACCTGTATGCCATGGTGACATGCTTTTCAAATTAAAATAATACATAAAAAACAAATGAATAAACGTATATTGAGAACCATCTTTTAAAAAAATATAATTCACTAAAATGTGGTGAGTACACGTGCTGGGAGGGTAGGGTAGGTAATGCTACAAGGCACACGATGAAATAAAAAATGTGCCCTGACCACCTTCTCATCTCCTAAGCTTTGTAGCCCATGCAATTCTGGAGATTCTGGGCCCAACGGAGACACGGGAAAAGACCACTCTAAAGGCAAGAGACAACGTCCTATAAATGAAGATACAAAATTACACCATTCTGGACCAATATTATCTATCTTAAAATAGAAAAGAATTCTAGATGAAAGCTCATCTGTCAGGTTAGGTGGCCCAGGGGGCCAACAAGGCCGATGCTCAACAGATATTTACTGCCCCCCCCCCCCCGCCCCCGGCCGTGTGCCCGTCGCGAGGAAGATGCTGGGGTCCTGCACGTGCGGAGCTCCCATCCAGGGAGGGAAACAGATGCTCATCAGCAAACACACGTCAGACCATCAGCTGCAGCCGATGCTACGGAGGCAGGAGGCCCTCGCTGCACGTGCAGCATCACGAGCGCACGGATGGGGGCAAGGCCTGGTCTGCGCGGGCAGGAGAGGGTCCCCTGCCATCTAAGGATGGGGGATCAACCTGGGATGAGGGGAGGGGACCGGTGGCAGCCGGGGTGAGGGGCCCACGATGGAAGCTGAGCTGGACCATATTAAAGACTGTGGTCACCGACTAACACACGGGTGGAGGCAGCTCGGCAGCGATGCCCTCAGCCCAGCTTTGCTTGGAGTGAGGCTTTTCATCATCTTTAGGGTCCCCCGGCGCCATTTCAGAGCCGGGATTCCCTCTCCTACTTAGATGACCTTAGATAACTTATTTCCACAACTGTGTCTATGTTTTCTCCTTCACCCTCAAACCCTCAGCCAACCAGCTTAAGTCCAAAAGCAGCTGGTTGAGGAGAAATGCTTGCCCCTCTTCTGAGACCAGATGATTTCTATCTTGCATGGTATTTACCCGGCCAGTTTCTTATTGCAAGTACCAACACCCTGACTTTCTCCATTGATTTTGATCAAATGTGAGAAAAATACAGAGCTTCAATAACCACACAGTCTGCTCGATGGAAAAAGATAGCAACGCCGCTGCAACCGAGCCCTCGGAGGGCCAGAGGACCACCGTGCGGGAGGCCACGGTGGGAGTCTGCCAAGAACACGGCCCCAATTCAGAGCGGCTGAGGCCCGACCAGGATGCCGTCGGGGAGTGCTGGTGTCTGAAAGTAGGATTTTGAAGGGAGGTGATCCCATCGGTGGGGAAATCTGACTTATTCAATAAATGCTGCTGGGACAACGTGCTAGCTGCTAACTATCTGGAAGGAAGAAAATGAGATCCCTACCTCACACCAAGTTAAAGATTTAAACATAAAACCGGAAACCTGAAGAAAATTAGAACATAGGTAAATATCTACTTAACATTGGGATGGGGGAGCCTAGACATGACATTGAAGGCGGTTAATGGAAAGAATCAACACATGTGAGTTCACGGGAATCCTGCAGCTGGAGACAGAGGAGTCTGAGGTGTGGAAGCATCACTTGGATATGCCTCTTCTCGTCCTCAGCAATGGTTCTCAACGAGGGGCAGTGCTGTTTGGAACCTCCAGCAAATGCCTTGTTCCTTCTAACTCTCCTAGGAGGGCTTTTCTGAAAAAGGTCAGAACGAGGTGGGGGGAGGTTGGAACAAGCTTCCTCTTTCTCTCTCCTTCCCTGAGTGTGAAAGCCCCTAAATGGCCGGGATTCACAGCACTGAACATTATGAGATAGTCGTCAATTTTCAGATGCCATCAACCTCCTGCACTGGAGGAACAGAGCCCTTCAACTGTTTGACTTATTGCAGGAGGTACTGAGGGTTTCATAAGCTGTGTCCGAAACGCGTCCTGTTCACAAGATCCTGTCCTTCCTCAGTGCCTTCTGAACAAGCTGCCCAGCTCGGCTCTCCTGCCCTCATGTCTAGGCCTTCAGCTCTGAATGAGCCCTCCTCAGGGCTCCTGAGTTGAGGCTTATAGATTCTCTTCTTCCACGAGCATTCGCCTCAACTCTCCGTAACACCCTCTTCTCCACCCGAGAAGCCGGAATGTTAAAGGAAGGGTGAAAACAAACGTTCTCAGGATATTCCTGGTCACGTTTGTACGCTGTTTATAAACAGCAACGTTGCTGAGTTGTAGCACTTAATAGGCATTTGTGCACAGAGGAGCTTGGGTGGGAGGGTCCTGCTCCGAAATGCTGCCAAAGGCGACACCCGAGGAGACCCGTGACCCTTCCTGCAAAGGTGCTGCTCCAGCCCCCCTCCACCCTGCACTCCCCTACCCCCAGCCTGGGCTCGAACCATCTCCCCAGTCAGGCTACCAGCCCCAGACAACCAGGTCGGTGGCAGACTGTGGCCTGTTCAGGAGCTCAGACCCGTGCAGAAAAAGAATCCCAAAGACGACTGCTGGCTTCTTCCCCAAGCACACACCTATTTTCAGCAATTCATGTGCCAATTTCCAACTCAGCTTTTTAAAGAACACCTCTCATCCTGAAGGATGCTTGCTGAGCTGCACTTACGTTTCACCCAGTAACTTCGCAGTCCTTCTCCTGTCGCTATGATGCAGAAGGAATTCAATACATCTATAAAATGTCTCATTTCCTGGGTCTGCTAGCAAACAGCGTAAGTAGGGCAAGGTCCTACTTGATGAGGCTTAATCTCGTTTACTGACGTGAGCTGAGTCATAATTAATAGCTGCTTACATCCTTCAGCTTGATATACTCAACAGCAGATACGAGGAGAGTATCCACTGTGTTGCTTCTGGGCTGTGAGGATCTTTTCCGGGACACTCATGGGCCATACCCAGGCCACGCCCTCCCTTTGACAGATGACGGGAAGGAGCCAGGTCCCCCACGCAGGGAACCTGGGGCTCTGAAGTAATTTTCCAACACCCCCCCCTGAGGCCCAAGTGCTTCACACACACCCTCTGAAAATGTACCACCTGCTCTCCCGGAAACCGGGGCTGGATCTTGAATTCTGACACTTAAGTCGAAATATCTCTTCAGGGGCATGATGTAAAAAGTCCAGTGACCCTCTGCTACATGTGGGTGAGCCTGACCAGTAAGACAAAGAAACTGCTAGCTTTTCCTGGCAATATTTCAATAAAACGGAAGATTCACTTTGGGAATCTTATGACCTGTGGAGGACAGGACAGCAGAAACATTCTGCTTTCACCATTCGGGATGTAGATCTGGTCATAAGGAGTTTCTATTAACGACCTCATTCTTGAATAGCTCACGAAAACATCGACTGCAAACGCTTCCATGTTAAAGACAGTTTAAAAAGTAGGGGCTTCCCTGGTGGCGCAGTGGTTGAGAGTCCGTCTGCCGATGCAGGGGACGCGGGTTCGTGCCCCGGTCCGGGAGGATCCCACGTGCCGCGGAGCGGCTGGGCCCGTGAGCCGTGGCCGCTGCGCCTGCGCGTCCGGAGCCTGTGCTCCGCAACGGGAGAGGCCACAACAGTGAGAGGCCCACGTACCGCAAAAAAAAAAAAAAAAAAAAAGTAATAGTATATTTAGGGTAGAAAATGCTGAGTTTCATATTCTCACACGAATGATACAAAATGGAAACATTACTTGAATGGGTCTGAAACTGGCCTCCGCCCCCCTTTAAACAGCACATTCACAGGTAAGCGGAGGAGCCCTGGGAGCAGAGGTGCCTGGAGAAAGGCAGGTGTATGCTGTTCTGACGACGGCAGAGGCGGGGGGACAGGCACAGGGGACGAGGAGGGGAGAAGAGGGAGAAAATGACGTCAGAAGGAAAGGTGACAACGCAACCAGAGGTTAGGCACCGCCTGGAACAGGGGTTTGGAGGCAGAGGAGGCAGGTAACGGAGGCAGGAGGGGCGGGTGTCCTCGCTGGGGACTGAGCGTGGCCACAGAGCCTGGAAACAATGACGTACGACGCGCAAAGTGAACGACGCGGGACTTCCCTGGTGGCGCAGTGGCTAAGCCTCCGCGCTCCCAATGCAGGGGGCCCGGGTTCCATCGCTGGTCGGGGAACTGGATCCTGCAGGCACGCCGCAACTAAGGAGCCCGCCCGCCACAGCTAAGACCCGGTGCAACCAAATAAAAAATTAAATTAAATTAAAAAGGGAACGACGCAAACTGGAACCAGGTTTAGAAGTGGAAACCGGGTCCTGGAAGTGGCCAGGACGTCGGCCAACACGTGCGGCCCCTGCCCAGCCCTGTGTGTCCTTCGCCTCCTCCTCTTCTCTCTGCCATTAGAAAGGAGCATTTGTTTCTCCTGCCCGGAGACGGGGAAAGAGCACAGGACCAGTCAGGGCCCCGCGTCCACGCCACTCCAGCCTGCTCCTGGCTCCACAGCCCTGCGCAAGTCGTATCAACGCCTCTTCTGAAAAGCGGCAAGAACAGCACACAGCATGGTGGTGGGTGAAGGCCCCCAGCTCGGCGCCAGGGATCCACGCGTGGCGACCTGCTGTTACTGGCAGACAAAGCCCTGGGCAATGGTCAGGAAACCCGAAGCCCAAGCCTGGCGCTGCTACTAACTAGCAACGTGACCATGGGTAAGTCCCGCCTCACCATCTGTAAAGCGGGACAGAAATAGCGAATCCAGTGCATGCAAAGTGTTTCGTAAGTTGCAGTTAGCCTCAAGTAACTTGAAGTTATGGTATCACTGTAGTCGCAGGAATTGTAACAGCGTGAGGTTCCCAAATCCTTCTAGAAGGATCTTTCTCACTCGTATGCTCCCGTCTCCCTCCAGCGCTGCTCTTCTTCCTCGATGTACCGACTCTGGCCTTGTCTTTGCTTGAAGACTGACATACACTGGAAGGCGCAGGGACTTCTTAAGAGGGGTGGAGGGAGGTGAAGAGGTAGAGAAAAAAGAACCCTAAAAGGTACTAAGAGAAAAAAATCCACCCAAAATGGTAAAGCCGCTTTGGAAGACAATTTGGTGGTTTCTTATACAATAAAGCATACAAGCCAGCAGTCCCATTCTGAGGTGTATTGACCCAAGACAAATGGAAACACACATCTACCCAGGAAACTTTCTGTTCTCTCTCTCGAGTGTGGTGGCGGTTACACTACTATGCATGCGTGTCGAAACTCATGGAACTGCACACTTACAAGTGGTGGGCTTGACTGTATATAAATGGTGCCTTAATCAAGCTGATTAGAAGACAACACTGGAATATATAAATAGGTGAGGTGATGGACGCACGAATTAATGAGAGGACAAGAATCCCTTCGCAATGTAGATGTACAAATACATATCAAATCATCACGGCGTACACTTTAAATTGTAACATTTAAATGGTAGTATCTTACCATTTTATTTGTCAGTTATATCTCAACAGAGCTGAGGAAAAAAAGAAGGAAAACTACAGGGTCATCTTTGATATTTTCCCTTCCTGTACTGCCACACTGTCCCCCCAACCCCCGAGTCCCCTAGGATAAGGTATAAAAGTTAAATAGTTAAAAACGGAAAGAGCGAGCCACTCCCTTACCTGAGGAAAGAAGGAACATTCCATTCAGACACAGTAAAACCAGCCAGTGCAACCAATGGAGCCCAGGGGTCAGGGGCAGGCTGTCACCCTTGCTCTAAACAATGGTGTTGAGAAGCAAAGAGCACACCAGATCAGAGGAGGAGGCTGCACTGCACAGGGAAAGGCCCACAGAAAGGGACTCAGACACAGCTCTTCGGAGGCCAGAGACGAGAGAGGAAGGCCTGCTGCTGGGAGAGCCTACTGACCGCCCTTCCAGATGGGCACTTAGTGTTTCCACAGAGAAAAGAACAGCCGGCCTTCCCGTGGAGCTAAGTCTCCATCAGTTCCGCAGGACCCCAAAAGAGGTACCCTTCAAGAGCATTCAAGGATATAAGCATTTCAGCTGCAAACCACTTCTGTGGAGGGCCACAGACTGCAGGTACTTTAAATCTGAACTTGTGGACATCTCACGTACCAAAGCTTCCAGGAGGTCAGTTACAGTAGATGAGAGCATGAGATAATAAAAGTGTCACCTTGTTTGCAACTCCAATACCAAACTCGAAAATCAGTCCACTAATGTCATCTCCCAAAAGTACAGTCAGAAATGATTTACACAGTTCTGGGCAACGGTGTTTATTTTCATATGAGGAACGGTGCTTGTACACTTGCCAGGCTGGGCCAGAGGCAGGGCCATCCCAGGCCTCTACCTTGAACGAGGAGGACTCAGGTCGGGAACGGGTGTTCTTTATGACATCCGTCTCAAAAGTTCCAGAAAACAAGTAAATAATTTAAAATGTGAATAAATACTCATGTACAAAGATGTTTATTAACAGGGTCATTTATAACGATCATGAAAAAGAGGAAACCACCGAACTGTCCCCAGACAGACAGGAGAATGGCTGCAGAAACACGGGTGACTTCTAAAGATGAAATATTATGGAGTCACTAAAATGGTGTAACTTGAGAGTCTTACATGACATTGGAACATAGTAATAATGCTAAGTGAAAAATCAGTACACAAAGTGGCCTGGGCCATATTTCAACCGTGTTTAAGAGTGTGCCGGGGGCTAAGGGACTAAAGAAACAGGCCCAATAACAGCGACTCTCTCTAGGTGTTCTTTACAGTTTTTGATATTATGAAAATGGTCTACAATGAGCAATTACTACTTTTATCAATTAAAAAAAAAACCCTTCAAACGCTACGAAGAAAAGTACTTTTTTTTGAAAGTTAGGCATGTACAACCAAAATATGCTTAGGTTTTCCTAGTAAAGAAAATGAATTTCATATGAATCTGTTTTCAAGCCTAGGCCTCTCAGACAATTCTTTCTTCCTTACGACCCACGACTGAAGATGCAGAATACGTCCTCTGTTCTCTTCATTTATCTTAGCTCTGTTTTTCACTTTCAAGGCTGTGCCTTCGTTCTGGTGCCTGAGCCCTCGGGGGAGAGGTCTCTGCCTGGTTTGGGGCCTCCATGTGCAGGCGTCTAAAGGCTCCTCCTCGGTCACACTTTTGCTTTCTCTGGATTCCTTCTTCACCCTCTTCTCATGCTCCTCTGGAGGTTGTGGCCATCGGGACAGAACTTCACCCAAAGAATAAGAAAATTTCCTGATGGTCCAAGTACTTCACAGTAGTTGAGGTGAATGCGTACAAGAAACAACCTATGATGAACTCTTTTAGCCTATCCCGGTTCACAGAATTAGAGGATCATAAAACATTCGATCTGAAGGGACCTTTAGAAGTTGTCTATTCCAATTTTGGTCCTTCTGAAGATGTGGCTGCCCTAACTGAGAGTACAGCTTGTGAATATCCACTTGCTACGTAGGCGGCGCTCAAACGAAACCCGTGTGAAGGCAGCGGAAGTGATGCGCCTGGATGATGTGCACCGGGCTTTCTTAATGACACTACTCCTGACCCCGGGGGGGTGGGATGCCTTGAGGTCCTGGCCTCAGCCAGGGGTGGGGAGGCAGAGACCATGGGGAAAGAGCAAAGGGTGATAAAGACAGCGGGTTGCCAAGAAGGCTGCGGAGCCTGCACCCTGGAGCATTTGCAGGGTCAGCTGATGTCTCAAGTGCTGTCCAGCTCCATTATTTTACATCATCCAGAGACCACAGGGCCGGGAAGAGGCAGTTCAGCCTGGAACTATGAATAAGAACCACAGGATTGTCCTGTGGGGAGAGGGAGTGGAAATTTCTGACCCTCTCCGGAGCAGTGCAGTCAACGGCCTTCATGAATTTATGGAACATGAACAAACTTATTTTGGTCCTCTAGCTACAGTTTCCACTGCAGAGCCTGTGGGCTCGGCCCTTCTGTACCAGGCCCCGTTCCGGATATATTCACTCTCCCTCCTGCATTTTTGTCATTCTGACATTTAAATTTCTTGTTGGCTCATAAAGCGTGTGTGTTATTCAGATGTTTTCCACACAGCCTTTTGCTCCCTGGGAAAGCACTGTCTAAACCTAGTAAGTAAAAATATTCGTTAAAGGATGAAGAAATAAAAGCACAATTAATTCCAATGAATTAAAAGTTAAGGGAGTTAGGATGGTTTGGCCTGAAGAAGGGAAGATTCAGGAGGTCCTACATGACTTACATGAAAAATATTTCTTAAAAACGGAAAGATGGAGCTTCCCTGGTGGCGCAGTGGTTGAGAGTCCGCCTGCTGATGCAGGGGACGCGGGTTCGTGCCCCAGTGCGGAGCGGCTGGGCCCGTGAGCCATGGCTGCTGAGCCTGTGCATCCGGAGCCTGTGCTCCGCAACGCGAGAGGCCACAACAGTGAGAGAGGCTCACATACTGCAAAAAAATAAAAAAAATAAAAATACAATCTCTTAAAACAAACAAACAAACAAAAAAAACCGGAAAGATGGCCTCAGGAGGCATAAGTGCTAGTTTCCTGGAGGTGTTCAAATGGGATCTGAATGACTGAGTGGTGGGTTAGAGCAACAAAGCCCCTACCTATTGTTTCCATTTTAAACGGATAATTCAGTGATTCCATGAAAACGTTACCAAAAGGAAATACATCATCAGCCACGCTTTACCCAGTTGGAGATACAGCAAACACTCTTTCCAGCGACAGGCGAATGCATAAACAAGATGTGGTACCTACACACAATGGAATATTACTCAGCCATAAAATGGAATGAAATTGGGTCATTTGTAGACACGTGGATGGACCTAGAGTCTGTCATACAGAGTGGAGTAAGCCAGAAAGAGGAAAGCAAGTATTGTATATCAACGCATACGTGTGGAACCTAGAAAAATGGTACAGACGAACCTACTGGCAGGGCGGGAATAGAGACGTAGATGTAGAGAATGGACGTGTGAACACAGAGGGGGAAAGGGAGGGTGGGACGAATTGGGAGATTAGGTTTGAAACAAATACACTACCATGTGTGAGTAAAATAGAGAGCTAGTGGGAACCTGCTGTAGAGCACAGGGAGATCAGCTCGGTGCTCTGTGACCACCCAGAGGGGTGGGGTGGGGGCTAGGGCACGGGAGGGAGGTCCAAGAAGGAGGGGATATAGGTACACATAGAGCTGATTCACTTCGTTATACAGCAGAAACTAACACAACACTGTAAAGCAATTCGACTCCAATGAAAAAAAAAAGTCTTTCATTGTAATAAGAAAAACTACACTCAGGAGGAAAAAGCTTTGTAACTGAATGGGTTACCACACACTGCAATAAGCTCCCACTGGAAATGTGGAATTCCTTGCGGTGAAGATTTGAAAAAGATTTGAAATATAGATTATTACCACCTTGCAGAGTGTTTTAGGTGCAATAGTGCTTGAGAGCCAGGGACTAGAATAGCTGAGCTTTACACATTTTCTCCCACTCCAAGACAGAAGCGGCTTCTGAACGTTTTTCCCTTTCTGTAGGTACTATAGGCAGATTCCCTCCAAATACTCTAGGTAAGTTTTTTTCTTCACTCATAACCAAAAATAGATGCGTTTTCATGAGCAAATCACTTAACGTCCCTTCTATCAACTGGCAAACGTCGGATCACTTGTTCCAGTTCTGTGCCCTGAAGTGTTGGGCGGCTTGGCCAAGTTCCAGGAACTATATTAGGGAAATACTTTCCCTTCGGCCACAGTTTAAAATGGAACTATGTATATAAATAGCTATCTTGGTTCTTCCATATTTATTTGCTAATTCTGTTCCAAGTGTAATGGAAGCTCAATAAAAATGTGAATGACACAAACACACTGATTCCTGAGACCACTACATATTATTTCTATTAATGGAACATTAGTATAAATAGAAGAGTTGATAGATGAAGATTATTATCTTAAGTATTTTCCATGCTCAACTTATAGCCCCGCGTTTCTGTTCTCATTCCAGAGGTTCTTAAGCAATAGCTCTTAGGCAGCAGAAGGAAGAGAGGACAGATAACTATTAAAATGATTTAGTCGGACTCTCTGTGGTGTAGCAAAGTCTGTCCAAGGCTCTGAAGTGCCTCATCAGAAGGCTGCAGACTTGATTCGATTCCACCAGTAAGTGCAAAACAGCAGTGTCGGCAGCCCAAGCAAGGCAGTACGGCCATCAATTGTTCATCTGGTTGGTAAGTCAGGTGAAAATGTAGCAGTTCTTCGTATCTCTGAGACTATGAAATTAAAGTCTTGTTACTCAATTAAGAAACCATAAGCATTTACTTGATATCACCTTCAAAGAACCACGGAGACAGAAGTTAAAAAATATAAGAGAGAGAAGACAGTTGATTAGATTTCTTTGAAAATTATTTCCCAATTCTGAGAGTGCTCCTGGCACTTCATTCCTTATGCATGATTAAGATAAACTTTCCTGGGCAAATCACTAGTTCCGCGTGCCTCCGTGTTTCCTTCAGAAAACTTAGAGCTGGGGAGGATGCTTTGATGCGAACATAAAGAGCTTTCTTAAAATAACCAGAAAGCAACCGGATATAAGCTACTCTTGAGTGATGTTTTAAATCAGTTAAGAGAAGAAAAATATGTAATTATACTGTCTTTTATCATTGCCTACTTGATTACCTTTACTGGAGTGTGTGTGTGTATTCAAATTGCTGTCTTGTGTCACTTCCTTTAACTTCTTTTAGTATTTCTTGTAAGGCAGATCTGCTAGGAGGGGATTCTCTCAGTTTTCATTTACTCGGGAATGCTTTTATTTCGAACGACAGCTCTGCAGGATGCAGGACTCTCTCAGCACTTCCACACGTCTTCTCACTGCCCGCGGGCCTCCACTGTTCCTGATGAGACGTCAGCTGTCGTCTTGGTGGGCTTCCCTCATACTCCCCAAGTCACTTCTCCCTCGCTGCTTTCCGATTTTCTCACTTGCAAAATTTTGACTATAATATGTCTGGGTGTGGATCTCCTTGTGTTTATCCTCATTGGCGTTTGTTAAGCATTTCGGGTGTGCAGGTTAGTGTTTTTCATCAGCTTGGGGACGTTGTCAGCCATGACTTCTTTAGAGTGTTTTTTCTGCCCCTTTCTCTCTCTTCTACTTCTGGCATTCCCACTGTGACATGTAACAGTGGCCTGTATTTTTCTGAGGGTCTGTTCATTTTTCTCCATTCTTCTCTCTTTCAGTTCTTCAGACCAGATAATCTCTGTCATTCTATCTTCAAGTTTGCCGATTCCTTCTTCTGACAACTCAAATCCACGGTGCAGCCCTCTAATGAGTTTTTCATTTTGGTTACTGTACTTTTCAACTCGAAAATATCCACTTTAAAAAAATGTCTTAATTGTGGTTAAAATAAACATAAGATTTACCATTTAACCATTTTTTAAGTGTATAGTTCAGTGACATTAACTACGTTCACATTATTGTGCAAACATCCCAGTCATCCATCTACAGAACTTGTAATCTCAAACGGAAACTCTACACCCATTAAACAATAATTTTCCATTCTCCCTGGCAACCACCATTTTACCATCTGTCTCTATAAATTTTACTACTCTATCGTATGAGTGACATCATACAGTATTTGTCTTCTTGTGACTGTCTTAATTTCACTTAGCACAATGTCTTCAAAGTTCACCCACGTTGTAGTATGTGTCAGAATGTCCTTCATTTCTTTAGGCTGAGTCATAGCCCATTTTATGTATAGACCACATTTTGTTTATCCATTCATCTGCTGATAGACCTCTGGGTTGCTTCTACCTCTTGGCTATTGTGAATAATGCCATTAAAATGGGTGTACAAATACCTCTTCAGGTCCCTGCTTTCAGTTCTTTCGGGTATACACCCAGAAGTGGGATTGCTGGGTCGTATGGTGATTCTGGTTTTAATTTTTTGAGGAACTGCCGTACTATTTTGTACCGCAGCTGCGCCATTGTACATTCCCACCAGCAGTGCACAAAGGTTCCAATTTCTCCACATGCTCACAACACATTATTTTCTATTTTATTTTGTTTTTTAATAGTAGCCATCCTAATGGGTGTGAGGTGATATGTCTCACTGTGATTTTGCTTTTCATTTCTCTAATGATTAGTGATGGTGAGCATCTTTTCATGTGCTTGCTGGCCATTTGTAAATCTTCTTTGGAGAAATGTCTATTTAAGTCCTTTGCCCATTTTTGAACCAGGTTTTTTTTGCTGTTGTTTTTTGCTGTTGTTGTTTTTTGCTGTTGTTGTAGGAGTTTTTTACACATTTATATTTTGGATAATAACCCTTTATCAGATACATGATTTACAAATGCTTTCTCCCATTCTGTAGGCTGGCTTTTCACTCTACTGATTGTGTCTTTCGATGTGCAGAAGCTTTTAATTTTGAGGTAGTCCAATTTATCTGTCCTTACTTTTGCTGCTTTTGCTTTTGGTGTCGTATCTACATTTGGTTCTTTTTTTTTTTTTAATCATTTCTATCTCTTTAAGGATAGTCTCTATCTATGAGATGAGTCACTGCTCCCACACCTTCCTTTAATTCTTTAAGAATGGTTTCTTTTAGTCTTTGAACTAAGAAAATAAAATAATAGCTTCTTTGAAGTCTCTGTCTGCTAAGTTCAATAACTGGGCCCCTCCAAAAGCAGTCTCTACTGCCCAGTTTCTCTAACATGTCCCATAATTTTCTGTTGAAAAATGGACATTTTAGATAATATATTGTAGCAACTCTGGTTACTGGTTACTCCCTCCCCACCAGAGGTTTGCTGTTGTTATTTGGTTGTTTGTTTACTTGGCTGGACTAATTCTGTGGAAGTCTACTTTCCCTACAGGGTACAGCTGTTGATGTCTCTGCTCAGATATTTCTCCCTTTTATATATTTTAGTCTGGCTTGCTAAGGATCACCCATGGGACAGCATAAGACACTTACTGGTCAAAGGTTGTGCTTAAGTCCCCTTAGCTCGTTAGATTTTCACCCTCTACCATGACGTTTGGGGCTTAGAGACTACTTTCACAGTTCAGAGAGGAAGGGGTGGAGGGAAGGTCTGAATAGAAAGGAGCTGCACGAGAGTTGGAATTATTATGTTTGCCGGCTGTGCTGGTGGCCATAAAAACCTGAGCACGTGTAAAACCTCATACCACTGTACACCAGAAAAAGTGAACTTTACTGTATGTAAATTTTTAAGTGACTGGATTTGCCTTTTAAGAAGATACCTCTACACTGTACTGCTCTTACGCAGCTAGATCCAACTTGATCACTCGGGTTCTTAAAAGTTCAGTACTTAATATTTAATAGGGGGACAGAAAACAAAATCTTTCTTATTATACTATTGCCTACTGGAGGTAATTTCTTCTCAGAACACAATACAAACTAAACTTAAAAAAACATATCCTTCTAATGCTTAATAGTTAGTAGGATAAGGTCAAGCTTTTATACCTGACCAAAGAAGTCTCCTCTGGATTAGGCGTCGTCATTTTTCTTCAAGTAAAACTTCTGGATTTCCTTAATTGTTACTGACAAGGCCCACAGAGCCTGAAGACACCATGACTTAAAGATCCAGGAGAAATCAAGCGAATGTAAACAAAAGTAGAGATGGCAAAAATCAGGCCTGACAGACGAGGTGTGAGGCTGGACGCACTGCCTGCTGGGTCCCCAGGGATCCTCAAGTCTGCACAGCAGGCTGAGGCACAGAGTGACAGAACAACTCAGCGAGCCTCTCTTCCGGCTCCAGCCGCCACTTTAATTTCAGGTCAAGTTGAAAGCAATCCCTGTTTTTTTTTTTTTTTTTAAACCTTTATGATAGTAGATGAGCTCATTTATAACTCCCAACCACCTCGCTACGTTGAGTGCATCCATACCCTCTCATTTTTGCTTTTAATCTTCAGAGTAAAGGCAAAAACAAACAAAACAAAAAGGGAATGAACAAACAAAAAAAGGAAGAAAATAAACTCAGTCCAAATTTTAAACCCAAGATTCATTCTCCTCTTGCTCTTACAAAAGCCACCCTTTCCCTCAACAGCCACCAGTTTCCTGCCTTTTCTAATGTAACCTATAGTTTCACGAAATACTTTTATCTGCTTTATCCCTTTTATTTATTTTTATTTTTTATTTTTAAAATAAATTTATTTATTTATTTTTGGCTGTGTTGGGTCTTCGTTGCTGCTTGCGGGCTTTTTCTAGTTGCGGCGAGCGGGGGCTACTCTTCGTTGCGGTGCACGGGCTTCTCACTGAGGTGGCTTCTCTTGTTGAAGAGCACGGGTTCTAGACGCGCGGGCTTCAGTTGTGGCGCACGGGCTTACTTGCTCCACGGCATGCGGGATCTTCCCGGACTAGGGCTCGAACCTGTGTCCCCTGCATTGGCAGATGGATTTTTAACCACTGCGCCACCAGGGAAGTCCCTGCTTTACCCCTTTTAAAAAGATGCTCTCTTTCTTCCTTCGTGCCACTCAACTGGCAAAGCCTTCTATCAATCAAACTGTGACCACCTGCTTATTCACCTTGATACGCATCTGTGCTCTCACTGTGTGCGGATAGCTCTGTGTCTCACTGAAGTGGGAACCGCTTGGTGGCAAGGATGTGAGAAGTGGCCTCCACAGTCCTCACCGGGAACAGGGCTCCATCCAGTGAGTATCTGACTATCTGGGTTAAACGGTTCACCCACTGCTCTTTTCCGCTCCCCTGCCCAGAGAAAATGAAGATAAACCCATGGGGGATGTGTCTTTACTTCCTCGGGGAGACAAGAGTGTGGAGAAGGATTACGAGATTATTCCTACTGTGTAAGTGCAGGAGAAAGAGACAAAGATGATGAAGAAAGGAAAGAGAGGATGAGGAGAAGAACGCTCCTTGTAAGGATGAAAACAGTAAGAAGGAAACTTGAAAAACCTGCTTTCTCAGCTCTCAGGATTCCAGGAAACACTCCTGATGAGTAACAAAGGTTCTGAACCAAAGACTAGGTCAAAACGTGGCTGTACAGGATCCTGGATTCCTTCTGGTTTCTCAAGGCTCTTTGGCTTTACATTAAGCTGAAGATTATCAGTCCTGTTGAAAGTGGATTCAACTCAATCTCAGTCCAGACCTCCATCTACAAGTGAACCTGGGGATGGATCCACTCATCTGGGCCGAGGCTTAGGAACAGACTGAAATGAGAGACCCTTTACACAACCCTCAAAAGGACTTACCCGGGCTTCCCTGGTGGCGCAGTGGTTGCGAGTCCGCCTGCCGATGCAGGGGACGCGGGTTCGTGCCCCGGTCCGGGAGGATCCCACGTGCCGCGGAGCGGCTGGGCCCGTGAGCCGTGGCCGCTGCGCCTGCGCGTCCGGAGCCTGTGCTCCGCAGCGGGAGAGGCCACGACAGCGAGAGGCCCGCGTACCGCAAAAACAAACAAACAAAAAAAGGACTTACCCTCTCGACTCACCATACAAAGTTGGTTGAAACGGAGGTCTCCTGCAAGACTTTCTTAAATCAACGGCCACCCGTACTAAAACAGCTCCCGCAGACAGCCTTCTGATTAAGGCCACAAGGACATCCTGGCAGCCTGTGACAGAAGTAACTAAGACAGCCGGTGCTCTCCTACAGGGCCATCACTCACCTCAGTAAACGCTTCTGAGATACACGCAGATACCACACGGCTAAGTACTGTGCAAACACTACCCGAGGCCCCCAGCGCGTGGTTCCACCACCCACTACTCTGGATCTACGATCCAGAAGGACGGCCCCTGACAAAACTTAAGTGGGTAATCGTAACACTAGGCACACCATTTTAATGACTTTTAAAAATATGCTGGATTCCCCAGCTCCCTACCTTCACTCTCCGCATAACACTGAACCTGAGACCCTGGCCAATTTGACATTCATATGAGAGTTCACGGAACCTCCAGAGCACCCAGTAGTGACGGCGGACCCCTGCTGAATGCCCTTCACACTACAGAGTTAACGGGATCAACCTTCACTGGTAACTGCAGCACATCAGCCTATGTGGGCCTCTTCCCAAGGAACAAGATCTCAAGATCTCAAGTAACTGCAGCACATCAGCCTATGTGGGCCTCTTCCCAAGGAACAAGATCTCAAGTCTCTGCCTTACAGTTTTCCATTGTAAAAAATAATACACGTGCATATAAAAATTTTGGTAAACATGGAAAAGGAGAAAGTAAGGCAAGGAACCATGCTCCTAGCCCACCACTGCAAAATAACCATTGTTTCTGTGTACATTTTGGTGTACTAGTTTTATCCACAGGGGTAGGCATTAATTATGTAAGCCACTGGGAGGCCACTGGTGAATTAAATATAGAAGTCAAAATAAAAATGAGTTACAGGGCTTCCCTGGTGGCGCAGTGGTTAAGAATCCTCCTGCCAATGCAGAGGACACGGGTTCGATCCCTGGTCCGGGAAGATCCCACATGCCGCGGAGCAACTAAGCCCGTATGCCACAACTACTGAGCCTGCGCTCCAGAGCCCGCGAGCCACAAGTACTGAGCCCACGTGCCGCAACTAGTGAAGCCCGTGTGCCTAGACCCCGTGCTCCGCAACGAGAAGCCACCGCAATGAGAAGCCCGCGCACCGCAACGAGGAGCAGCCCATGCTCGCTGCAACTGGAGAAAGCCCGCGCGCAGCAAAGAAGACCCAACGCAGCCAAAAATAAATAAATTTATTTAAAAGAAATGAATTACAATAGTTCCTTTTTGAAAAGGAAGTTTTTCATTATTACATAAGTAATATATGCTCGTTGAAGAAAAAAAGTCTAAAATACAGGTAACCAAAAAGCCAGGGGGAAAAACATCATGCATGAGCTCATTTCCTACAGATAACTGCTGTTTATATTTGGTGCACTGCATTCTTTTTTTATGTACATATAAATGCCTTCCTTTTGAAACAGGAATTAAAGCCATTAGCCCATTTAAAAATGCCTTCCATTCAAAAAATGAGGTGATACATGTTTTCTGTAACCTGCTAGTTTTACTCCATGTACATCCAACATCTTCATTTCAAATGGCTGCAGTGTGTTGCATTATATGGCAACACCATCAATTATTTAACCTGTACCTTATTTGGTTGTCTCTGGGGATCTTTTATTGAATTATTAGGTAATTCTTGTGTAGTCTAATAATCAGCTAAGGAGCTTTTTTTCCTCTCCTTTCGAAGAAGTTATATTTTTTGACTCAACAACTACCATGAGACAAAGTTAATCCCAAACCACTTAACCACTCTCATTAAAAAAAATTTTTTTTTAATTAATTAATTTACTTTTGGCTGCGTTGGGTCTTTGTTGCTGCACACGGGCTTTCTCTAGTTGTGGAGAGCAGGGGCTACTCTTCGTTGCAGAGCATGGGCTCCTCACTGCAGTGGCTTCCCTTGTTGCGGAGCACGGGCTCTAGGCGCGCGGGCTTCAGTAGTTGTGGCACGTGGGTTCAGTAGTTGTGGCATGCGAGCTCAGTAGTTGTGGCTCGCGGGCTCTAGAACACAGGCTCAGTAGTTGTGGCACATGGGCTTAGTTGCTCCGCGGCATGTGGGATCTTCCTGGACCAAGGCTCGAACCCGTGTCCCCTGCACTGGCAGGCAGACTCTTGAAACCACTGCGCCACCAGGGAAGTCCCACCACTCTCATTTATTTTTATTTTATTTATTTATTTTTTTTTTGCGGTACGTGGGCCTCTCACTGCTGTGGTCTCTCCCGTTGCGGAGCACAGGCTCCGGACGCGCAGGCTCAGCGGCCATGGCTCACGGGCCCAGCCGCTCCGCGGCACGTGGGATCTTCCCGGACCGGGGCACGAACCTGTGTCCCCTGCATCGGCAGGCGGACTCCCAACCACTGCGCCACCAGGGAAGTCCCACCACTCTCATTTTTTAAAATTAAAAAAAATTTTTTTTTTTTGCGGTACGCTGGCCTCTCACTGTTGCGGCCTCTCCGGCTGCGGAGCACAGGCTCCGGACGCGCAGGCGCAGCGGCCACGGCTCACGGGCCCAGCCGCTCCGCGGCACGTGGGATCCTCCCGGACCGGGGCACGAACCCGCGTCCCCTGCATCGGCAGGCGGACTCTCAACCACTGCGCCACCAGGGAAGCCCACCACTCTCATTTTTAATGACACATCTGTGGACTAGATATGCCTGACTTTAGAAACAAAATTACTTTTGCCAGGGCGAAATACCCAAGAAGACTATTTTGTCATTTCTCTTTGTACAGAAATGCAAATAGCCTTTTGCCTGCTACCGTGAAGAACCAAATCAAGCAGCCACTTGGATTTCCTCTACTGGATATATAGTTAGTGAGAGTTCAGGGTTTTGTTCTATTCAGAGACTGATCCAGGGCGTTAGAAGTCAGTCGTCTCTGCTCTCTGAACCACTGAGACAAACCCGTCTTCTCTGTGTGCAGACACCACCGGGACCGGGTCTCACATACGCTGTGCGTGGCCACAGATGTAGAATGTGACAGTACACGCGGCCTCACGTCTGAGAAGTCAGTTTTTTCCAACATAACGAGGTCTGAAGACTTAGTGACAGCCTTGGAATACTCACCTGCCACCTTCACCCTCTGTCTCGCATGACAAGGCAAACGAGTCTGCACCAGACTGCCCTCACTTGAAGGAATGTTGAATACTCTGCAAATGTGTGATAAAGAACAGCTATAAAAAAGCTAAGGATGCCACTATCCCAGTCCTCAGCGCTGAGCTTTGAGGGCCTCAGAGCCAGGCCAAGGCAGGACGTGGCCTCTCTGGGGACAACAGTGCCATCCTGGTGCGACACTTCCTAGGCAGCACTGGCAAAACGTGTCCTCAGAGAACCCTTTCTTCGCTCGGATCACAGGAAGCTCTGATTGTCCTAAACGCTATACAAAGTGTAACAGACACACTCTCCGCCGTTTGTTTTCAACCCCAGACAACTCCTTCAAACAAAAGTACAAAGGAAAAAGACACAAAAGGGCAAAGGCAACTAAATTAAGAGGCATTTTTATTATGTGCAAAATGGGGGGCTGCGGGGGCAGGAGAGAGGCTCTTAGGAGTAAGTACCTGGACTGGGGAGGGTCGGAGCTGCCAGCTGCCCGGTTCGAGATCATTAATTACATGGGCAAGGGCAGAGCACCTGTGGCCTTGGGCGGTGCAAGGGGATAATTCACTAGGTATTTGTGTTAAGTGCTCCGGCTCTAAGTGAGACCCACTACCACAATATATTTGGGTCCCCCCGCCCCCAGCTTCCAGGTGGCAGGCACGAGGGATGGCATCCTGCAGGCGGAAGGGACAGAGTCGGGAAGATGGGGTGGTACCACACTGCCCCTGTCCCCGCGCCTCTTCTGAAATGGGGAAGAGCCCCCCCCCCCCGACATGGGGGCTGTCACAGCAGTCTGCGGCACAGAGGGGTCACGGGCCAACATCAAGGGGCTCCCCATTTTCACAGCTGCCCAAACTTGCCCCCAGGCGGCTGCTGAGAAGTCACACGGGGAGCAGACCGTCTAATGACACTGTGGTAGAGCAAAAGCAGGAGACACAACACCATACGACTTCTATCACAGTATCTCATCCGCTCCTCATCTGAAATGGGCACGGCCTTTTTTTTTTTTTTAATTTTTAAGAGCTTTATTGAGGTATATTTGATATAAAAGAACTGCACATATTGACTGTGTACAATTCGATGAGTTTGGACATAATGCAAACACCTACGATGCTATTACCGCGATCCAGGTAACAGACACGTCCAACACCTCCCAGAGGTGTTCCTGTCTGCGTGTGTGTGTACGTTAAAAACATTTAACGTGAAATCCACCTTCTTAACAAATGTTGAGGTTTGCAATACTGTATTGTTAACTATACCGCATTTGCTGTACAGCAAATCTCTAGAATTGGTTCACGTAGCATAACTAGACCTCTATACCCACTGGACAACTGTCTTAACTACTGAGTTCAGAAAAGTAATTGCAGGGCTTCCCTGGTGGCGCAGTGGTTGAGAATCCGCCTGCCGATGCAGGGGTCACGGGTTCGTGCCCTGGTCCGGGAAGATCCCACGTGCCGCGGAGCGGCTGGGCCCGTGAGCCACGGCCGCTGAGCCTGCGCGTCCGGAGCCTGTGCTCCGCAACGGGAGAGGCCCGCATACAGCAAAAAAAAAAAAAAAAAAGAAAAGTAATTGCAAAATTCTCCTGGGTAATTATTAGTCTTCTCTCAGTGACAGAGGAAATCCAGAGCAAAGTTAGGGCTAGGGGGAGCTTTAACAGGGCATTTAACTCCTGACTTCAGACAGAATTTTGAAAACACTGCAAAACAAATACAAACCCATTTTTAGATGGCTTCAGGAAAAACGTTTATATCTCCCAGGACCCAGGTTCCCCATTTTGTAAAACTCTTCTTTGTACCTCATCTAGGGGTCCTCCAACTTCATCCGGATCACTTGGGGGGGCTAGCTAAAACACAGATTGCCGGGTCCCACCTGCACAGTTTCTGAATCAACGGGTCTTGGGTGGTGCCTGCGAATGTGCATTTCTCACAAGCTCCCAGGTGGTACTGATGCTGAGAGTTCTAGGAGCGCACGTTGAGGGCCACGGTTCTAACCTAACCCTTACTGGACCGAACCCTTACATCCTCAACAGAACTGGACACTAGTTGGCCATCGTGCCCTGGTCCAGAGGCACACAGATCCTGGAATAACAATCCAAGAGTCCCCTGGTCGTTTTTTGTCCTCTCAGCCTAAATAACAGAAGTCCCCTAACTTCTTATTATAGGCATCATTTTTCAACCCTTTAATCATTTTTGAGGTTCTCTGTTGGGATCTCTCCAAGTCCCTTTTAGTTGTGGGGCCGTGAACTAGAGCCAGAACCTTAGTCAGAGATGGGATGAGGTTGAGTATCAAAGGAAAATGACCCCCAGATTCGTAGCACACCCCGCTTTTATTAATCTCCAATGCCCGAGCTTGCCTCGTTAGCTCCCTCGAATTCCTGTCCTTCTGACACCGTTCTGGGCTGCAGTAATGCTGAACTGACCTTCGAAACGCCTTTCTTCAGAGAAGCTCAAAGCGCTTCTCTAACTAATACGACTGTTGACTCGACATCCCCAGCCTGACTGGCGATGAAGTAGCTTGTTCAATCGTGTTATCAGTTTAAGAGGGAGAGAAAGTCGGGAACCCAAATTCAGGTTTCTGTCCAGACATCGCTCTGCGGAGAAAGATGCTCCTTACTTTTATTGCTTTTATGCGGTATCAAGTTTCCTCCTTTATAGACTAATAAACAGTCCCTTTCCAGGTGCGGGTGAAACTCCTGCTCTCCTTCCCTGTGTGGGGAATCGTCCCAGAGACCTGGGGCTGTGGATCGGGCCCTGGGGGCCATCCCCCTCTTACCTCCATCACTTCCCCAGCTGCTGGAAGAGACAGGGAAGCAGGGCCCCGTGGCACTGCCGGCTGCCCGGATCCTACAAGGCAGAAGCCCAGATGGTCTGAAAGCAGCCCACGGGTGACCCCCGACCCTCCCCATTTGTCTTTCTTTCCTCCCTTCTATTCCTTGCTCTGCAGGTTTACTCAGTGTGCAAGTCTCGGTCCAGGCTCTGTCCCGCCTGATTTGAACATGTGGGCTCTTTGAGAGTAGGAACTATGCTTTCTTTGTGCATTGTATGGCTCCGGGGGTGCTTAATACATGCTAAATAGTAACAGCCGTCCCAGCATTTCCAGAAGCAATCGGCATTCCTGCCGAGGGCCAGATCCTATTACCATACACTTGTGCCCAAGACAGGCAGCGCTGAAGACACCTCCCTGATCACTGCTCCTTTCATCTGGAGCTCAATGTATCAAATCCTATTCCTGCAAGAGTTCCTTCTGAAAGAGAACATTCTAGAAGTGTGATCACTGAGCACATGCATTAGGCTCCCAACCCAAAGGCAACCTGTTAATGTAAGTCTAGCCGCACAGTTACCTATTAACAACCGCACGTGGATGAAGGGGAGCCAGAGAAAAGGTTCCTCTCCACTTCCCTGAAAACCCCTCAAAGCTTCAGAGCAGACGACTCTTCTCTAGGAATGAAGTCACAGTAAAAGAAATCTACTGCGATCAGGAGTTACTCTGTCAGAGCCTCTGGGGCTACAACTATTTCAAGAGGGAGAGGACTAGGACAGGAGGCCAGGCTGCCAGGGAGAGCAGCTTAAACAGGGCTGGAGGGCACACCTGCACGAAGTGAAGGGCAGGGGGGCTGCGGGAGGCTTGGGTGCGCCCGGCACACGGCTGAAACCACGGGTCCCGGGCTCCTTCCAGGGGCCACAGAGCTGCCCCTGTTTCTCAGCATCTGGACCCCCTGCTGGTGACTCTGGGTTGAGCTCACCGTGATTGGTCACAGCCAAAGTCACAAGTAGTCAACAGAGCCTCTTCTCAGGAGCGCACCGAGACCACTGTCCCTTTACCAGCCACCCAGGATGAGCCGCAGGAGGAGAACCGCGGCTCCGGCGAACAGGAGAAATTCCCACCCTGACGCTGACATCACCTCCTGGCCTAGATCACTCTGTCAAAGCGCATAAATCACAAAAACAAACACTCGGAAAGCGTCTACAAGCATTTTAGTAACTCCTCCTAAAAGAACACACACTTCCTCGTAGTAAAAACACCTTTGGAGACTTCTTTCTGTTAAATTAAAAACATGGATAAATCTTAAACAGCTTTTCTTTTTTGCAAGACTAGGCTACAATTGAGCGGATGAATAAGTAGCTTGAGAAGGATCTAGCACCCAACCACAGCGCACCTCTAAAAACACTCCACTGAGACTCTGATGGCGCCTTATGAACAGTCAAAAGTAAGAAAAGTTCCTCTCTTTGGATAAAAGTATATATTCTGAAGAATATCCCGGAACAAAGTCCCTTTAACTGCTGAAGATGACATTGCAGACTTTTCTGTTACAATTACAATGAATCTGGCTGGCAAATTTCTCTTCTACTCAATAAAAAGACTTAAGTTTTTTTTTAAAAAAAGTTTATTTCTAAAAATAGCCTGAGAACTCAGTTCTATTTTCCCCTCTTACATTCTTTTCCTACTAGATGTACCACTGAAACATTTCCTTTCATTGCTGGCACCTTGGGTTGTTCGGATTTAAAATCGGACAATACATACTAACAAAGAAGTCTTTAAATGAAGCTTTCCAAATGGAAAATGGCATCTGAGGGCAAGCCTTCCTCCTGGCCCACAGATGATGGAAGCCCTAACGCCTGGGAGCAGCTACTACCCCCTGTTAGAACTGTTTTATTAAAATCAACATTCCCAGGGGGAAGATAATTTACGTATTAACAGATAAAGAAATTCCTGCCAGGTTCTGTGTCATAAGCAAGCTGTCTGGCATGAAGTCAGAGTCTTCTGAATTAAAACACACTTCGAACTAAGCAAGGTGATTCAGACTTAATTGAAAATATTCTCCATTAAAATCTTTAGTATTCTTCAGTCCAAAGTTAAGCTGGCAACTTGTCACATTAAGAGCAGTTAAGATTAGGGAATTCTTCCAGAAGATAATTTCAATTACTTTCCAAAAGCTTCCTCCTAAATTCATTTTATTTTTTAAGGGCTTCTCTTTAGGAGTATATGGATTTAAGCACCAAATCCTCCTTTAACAAAAACTGTCCATCTACACATTTTGCAAAATTACATTTGACACTCCCATTATGTCTGCACATAAACTTGTAGCTCACAGTAAGTGTAACAGGAATCCACTTTCAACATTTTTTTTCCCCTCTAAGAGTTAGGTTACCATTGAAAATAAAGCTCAGTGACACACCATTCCATTAATCAAATATTTGAGCAGATACAGTATATAACAATCCACAGATTGCTTTTGCAAAGATAAAAATAGTAAGAATCACATACTTTCTCTTGGGAAAATCGAGTAAGGCAGGTTTCTTGCATTAGGATACATTTAAGGAAAGCCCTTCCGCCACCATTCTTAGAAGCCTCTAAAGTGCCCACCCCAGAGTTCCCAGTTTTCCCAAGAGATAAAAAGTTACTATGATGGCAACCTTAGGAAGATTTAAGGAGAAAAGAACGAAGAGAAATCTGAAAGATTCACCCAGTACTCACCGGTACTTTCAAAGGAAATCGGGGCTGCAGTTCTTCAAAGACTGCTCTCCGGGGGTCACCAACACAACCTGAGTCTAAAATAGACGCCTCTCACACGGGGCGGAGAAGTCACATTTCAGCTTGCTAACTTCTACTTGGGTAAACAGTTTTACAACTCATAGAACAAACCCTGGCTAAAATTAACTGCACCGGCGCAGCGGGCAGGAACTCGCTGATCTGCATCATGTGTGCGGGGATTTATTCACTGGGACAACATCGGTGTCCTCTTAATGGGAGATCTGGCCAAGGGGCGTGCCCTGGGGAACAATACGGAGCATCATGATTATGCTAATTATTGAATTCAGTCCCATGGTGCTATCTCCCTTTACGCTGTTTTCCTGTTTTTGCAAGTAGTGACAGAGGGTGAGAGAGTAAGCTCTTTTTCACAGCAGGCGTTCGCTTGATTTTTAAGCACTTTCAAATCAGACAAAACTTTGGCAACAAGGTGGCAGTGCTGTATGCTCTTCACAAGGAAAAACCAAGTAAAGGGATATTCTGTCAGATTATTTACACAGCATGATTAGACGTGGTACTACGTGAAATTAAACAGGCATCAAAGACACATACCAGTAAGTCTACCCACAAAGAGAGGTAAATGAAAGCTCTTTTTTGATATGTAATGAACGAATTTCGTTTGCTTTCTGGCTTTGTCTTCTGCACCTCCCAAGGAGTCGCTATGAGGATACAGGTTCACTAATAAATTACAACTGAGAACAAATATCTCAAATATTTGCAAAAGGCACCGTCCTTAGCAAGAAGCATGTTGAAGTGTATTTAACTGCCTGGCTGTCTGGAACTGGTAAATTGTCCTTTATAGGTGACAGACCACCTATAAGTCATGTTGAAGCTCAAGTTGACAGTTAAAGACCCCAAGTACATAGCTGATACGCAAAAGAAAACTACAAGTAACACGGAAGTTTCTTTGAAAAATACAAATTGCCTTAATAAGTACAACTGGGATCACAGACACAGAACTGCTTATCTGCTCAAGAGACATTTAAGTTCTTATGACATATTTTGCCCTTACTGGACACTTTATGAGAGCTATCCAGGCACACTACGAACATCGATCAAACCTCCAAACGTCCCTGGGAGATGTCACTTTCCCATTTTGTTTTTTTAAACAGATGGGTAAACAGGGAAATTCGATGCCTTGTCCAACGCTTCTCACTGAATCAACACGGGATTATTCGACCCCTGCTCCCAGCCTCTCTATGACACGTGTTCCACGTTAACTATTCAGCTACGATCCTACAAATCTTTTCAGAGCTGTCTGTTTTCCCAATTTTAAAATGTCATACGTCAGTTTAGATTTCGACAGATTTACTCTGCTCAGCTCCCAAGTCCCAGGTCTGAGCCCTGAGGCTCACACCCCGGCTGGTACGGGCAGGTGACACGGACCCATAAGACCTGGCTGTGTCCTTATGAGGCACTGGCCACCTGTGGTACGCCGCCCAAAGTGGCGAACGGGTTGGTTTTCACTGGCGTGAGCTGGCAGCCACCGGCACAATCCCCCTCCCGGCTGTTTACTAAAACTGCTGGCTGCCAGTCCTAGCTTCCACCCCCAGGCCCAGCCTCGGGCGGCTACAGCCAGCACGCGCTCACCCCCGCGAGAGGGGAGCTGCCCTGCACTCACCAGCCCCACCCCCGCAGCACTGGAGTGTCGTCCCCCCCCCCCCCCCCCCGGGCTCTGCGCCAAAAGGAAAGAACTTATCGAAGATGGCTGACCTCGACCCACACGATCAGTCCTCAGTGATCCACGGCGAACGTAGTCCGGAATTCTTAATGCCAAAGGAGGACATCAAGGGGCTATTTTGGACACAATCCTCCTTATCCTGTTATATCACAGTTCAGTCAAAGAGTTTCTAAGCCAAAACATTATTTCTAGCCTACACTGGAAAAAAGAAAAAAGCCAATACACCATACATGCTTATGCATAGGATCTGGCGGCGGAGGGGGCCAAGACGATGGACCCACAGCCCTCCCACTGAAGGCAGGGGACGCCGAGCAGTTTTCCAGGTCTTCACGTGTCAAATATGCTAAGTATGACTCCACTGTTGCTTCAACAGAGGCCGCCACACCTGTTCCAAAATGCAAGAACTAAAACATTCCAAAGAAAACAGCGTATCCTCCCATGTACGAGTCACCCTGCTGTTTCCTTTTCATCAGTGAAGAGAATGTGAGAGTCATCTGTACTCTTGATCCAGGCATACCTGGGACAGCAGAGAAAAATCTCTGTGCCTCATTTTAAGGCAAGGTAAAGCCTCCCGTTGGCTGTCATGAAGTGTGGGTGGCGGGGGGGGGTGAGGCAGAGGCAGAGCTATGCGTGGAGGCCGGCGCCCGGGGGCTCTTCAGTCCGACAGACCCGTGAAATCCAGACAAAGACAAGTGTTCTCACGAACTCACGCTGCTGGACTGGTCTGGATAACGACCCTCGGGAGCAGCTACCTCGATTATTTAAAATTTTCTAGTCACATTAAGCAAGTAAAAACAAACAGGTGAAATTCATTTTAATCACATTTTTCCGTAACTCAGTACATCCACGAGGCTGTCATTTCAACATGTAATGAATATAAAGATCGCCAGTGAGAGGGCGGGAGACATGCAAAGCCGAGGAGCTCAGACGAACAGGAAGAAAATGACTCAGAAAAGAGAAAGGACTAAAGGAGGACAAACAGACCAAGAGGAGGAGAGATGAAAAGAAGCAAAGCACTTCTCCCTGGGTATGGAATCGAGCTATAGAATCATGTAACAAATACTGTGCCCGGAATACTGGGACGTTGCCGTTCCGGGCCGTGCTGCTGAGGGTACAGAAAGCAAAGACGAGGTCTCCATGCCAAGGAGCTCACGGCTGAGTGAGAGGGACGGAACCCCCCAGCCCCAACCTGGCAACTACGCGGTTCTGGTAAATAGGGCCATGCACTTATGTGCTGTGGGCCACGGCAGCACAAGGGAGGGGGGCAGCTTCATTTTTAAATGAAGGTTATTTCCAATGACATTTTTTTATTGACGTATAGTTGACTTTCAATTTTGTGTTACTTTCAAGCGTGCCGCAAAGTGATTCAGTTATATACGTATAGATATTTCTTTTTCAGGTTCTTTTCCCATATAGGTTTTTACAAAACATTGAGTAGAGTTCCCTGTGCTCTACAGTAGGCCCTTGTTGTTCATCTACTTTGTATATTGTAGTGTGTGCATGTTATTCTCAACCTAATTTATCCACCCCCACTGAAATTTTACATATATGTCCTAGAATATTTCAGGATTCTGAATTTTATTTTGGAATCTAGAAGAGTCAGAGATAGATTATTCCAAAATATTTAAAAATGACATCTGGAACCAGCAGTAAAGTTTCCCCTCTGAGTTATTTATCATCTTCAAATTACACCTGGTTATTTGGCCTAACTAGTGAAGGTACAGGAAGGGGAAAAAATTCACATCTCACCGCAGTCCCCAGTTTTTCAGAGGATGTGGCAATAAAGTACTCAAAGGCTTCGTGCTGAAAAAAACATCCCCAGCCCGCTGGGCAGAAAGTCTCCTTTGGACCATAGCTGGGGAGTCAGTAAGACCTGGTTCAAAAGGCAGCCCCACCCACCGGCTGCATGAGCCCAGGCAGCTCAGCGGGGCCCGTGAGTCCGCTTCCTCACCACCAAGAAAACGGGGGCGATGGCGCGACAGCAAGGGGCAGCGTGAGGACTCCGGGGCGGCCAGGCACGGCCGCGCACGCGCTCTCAATACACCACCGCGCCTTTAGGGTGGCGCCCTTTCCACCTTCAGCGCGGTGCTCGCCGAAGGTCGGTTTGGGATGTCACCGAGTGAGGATGAAAGCCTCCCTACTTTCCTACTTCAAAGCGTCAAAGAAGAAAAAGTGGAAAGGGGCTTCCAACAATTGTCAAGTGTTTCAGGGAAGCCAGGGTCTGCCAACTGTCTCTGAAAACGCTGTGGCCTGGACAGCCTGCTCGGTTCTCCTCTATTAGAGCAGCTCAGGCTGCAAGCCTGCGGCTGGATCAGAATTTAGGGCCACTGACCAACAGTATATGCACAAATTTCATATCTGGTAGGTGGTGCAGTAATAGCCCCCTATCTGTTCCTGCTTCCCTGTCCCACACCCTGGGGGAGCCCCTGCCCACAATGACCCTGGGCTTGGCCTGCAGACATCACGCAAAGACTTAAGCGCCGGCCCAGGGGAGCCTGCCGCCTCCTGCTGCACTTCGGGGCCCTGAGACCACCACCTGGAGACTCCCGGCTAGCCTGCTGAGGATGAGACCGCGTGGAGCACAGACTTGCCCTCTGCCGCTGAAGCCCCACCCCGGGCAGCCCGACGATGGCCCGACGGGCCAGGAGGCCATCCCAGGCCACGCGGCCCCAGCCAAGCCACCAGCTAACTGCAAAGACCAGCTGGGCTAGCTCCAACCAGAAGAGCCACCGGGGTGACCTGTGAGACAGAAGGTTTCCTCTTCCCAGCTGCTAGAATTAGGTGGCTTGTTATATAGCAAAAGCTCACAAATACACAATCTTCAAAAGGTCTGTAACAGTCCATCCCTTTACTTCCAAACGAAATCCTTTAAGACTAATCTACATCTATCTTACTCTTAAAAATTCACAGTTCTAGCTTAAAAAAAAATCCACAATTCTGATTACTACATTTACTTTGTCATCTCCACTATCACGGTAATCAAACTACAATGAAATAGTGATATGGTCTGATGATAAAATTGCTAAAATGTAAGTGCTCTATTTATTTCATCCTATAATTGGAAACAAATATAAGTGGCCTTCGATGCTACAACTCTCTGTGCTAAAGTGATGACTTCTCCATCCTAGCCTTCAGAGTGATTACATGGGCAGAGTTCATATCCTTTCAGTCTGTCTTAATACTTCAGAAATGGATTAAGAGTACCATTTACACACACATGAGCAGAGAAATCTGACTTAAAAGAATAAACCACTTGGGCTTCCCTGGTGGCGCAGTGGTTGAGAATCCGCCTGCCGATGCAGGGGATGTGGGTTCGTGCCCCGGTCCGGGAGAATCCCGCGTGCAGCGGAGCGGCTGGGCCCGTGAGCCGTGGCCGCTGAGCCTGTGCGTCCGGAGCCTGTGCTCCGCAACGGGAGAGGCCACGACAGCGAGAAGCCCGCGTACCACAAAAAAAAAAAAAAAAAAAAAAAAAAAAAAAAAAAAAAAGGGCACAACAATATATGAATTTCATAGGGTGATTATGAAGATTAAACGAGTTTATGTTTGTAAAGCATGCAGAACAGTGCCTGGTGCTTAATATATAAATATTTTGTTAAATAAACAAACTCATGTTTGTGCATACATAGCAAGATAGATAGATAGTTAGATAGCTAGACCAATAGACAGATGTGTAGCAATACAGAAATACAGATATAGCTGTATCCCCAAGGACAGAACGTGTATGTAGCAGGTGCTATACATATATTTAATTGTTTCCTTCCTCTGAAGTTCTCGGGGCGCTGTACTAGAACACGAGCGTCAGCCCTGTTTTCCCGTGCCTCAACATCAGCCTCCACTCAGAAGATCAGAGACTGTCCCGCCCCTTCTCTCCTGGGGCAATCGTTGTGCACGTGAGATTCTAGGTATAAACTGCTAGACAGACACAGCACGGCTGCCAGATTCAAACAAAGCTGTACTAATGTCTCATGTAATAAATGTACTTTCATTGGAAAAATAAGCATAGGCTCATTAAGTACAATCGGAACCTCTATAATTTATTAGTATTCAAGCTAATCTAAAACAAGAAACCTGAAATGTACTGTAATTTGAGATCTCAGGGGGAAAAAAGTAGACTTAAAGCCACATAATTCAAAAGGTAGGTTAATGAAATCTTACTAATTCTAGTCTAATTTGGCTTCAGGTAGTTATATATCCAAACTGAAAACACTTTTAAATGCAGTTTTATTACTTGAACCTATTAACCAGTATTAACCTGAGTTCCCTCTGTTTTTAAGATGAAAGTACAGATTATACTAAAAAAATATATACTGCTAAAAGTACTTGAAAATATTCTGCTGTGTTGAAATAAGTAAAAATTTCCTGCCATCTTATGCTATTTGTTTCGAAACCTCTTTTTCACAGATAATGCAGCAGTAAAAATTTCACCCACCACAGATCACACTGTACTGTCAATTCCGCACTGGTGGACAGACTGTGAATTAACAAGTTACGCTGAACTGCTCATCGTAAATGCCCACTTCTCAGTTGACTCCATCCAATTACAGGAAAACTATTAAGAATCAGGCAACAAGCTATTAACCTCCAAAACCTTCTGGCACATTTGCACTCAGTATTCATTTCTGTTATTTCAGCCACGCTGTTTCACAAGCAATTAAGCCAACTTCAACAGCTCCTACCATCTCTTTCAGGGTAAGGACTAAAAGAGGGCTGTAGGTGAGCTCTTTAATAGAGCCGTGCTGCTGGGTTCATTCGAATCCCAGCTTCACCACCTACTAGCTTAGCAACCATAGGCAAGTTAACAGACTGCTGTAAAAATGAGTCAATGGACATACAACACTCAGAACAGTACTTGGCATGGATTTTTTAAAAAAATATATTTATTTTACCTATGTAAAATAATGATGAAGGGGAATTCCTGTTTGAACCACCTGTACATAGTAGAGAATCTACTTTGGGGCTCTGGGTTTTTACAGGAAACTGTGCAGGGTAAAACTGAAAGGACCCTCATAATAGCAGCCCAAGGTCGCCAGTTTTACTAATAATAATTTCAAGTAAGTTCTCACGGCTCCTGTGTCGCATTCTCAAGTTGCCGAGCATTCGTAAGATGCCTAAGTGTGTGGGAAAACACGACACTTGGTACCAGTTTACCAAAACAGTTGGGAAACCAAGGATTCGCTTTCTAACTTTTAACAGTTTTATTGTAAATGGATGTGGTCTGTTCTCAACCAGACACACTGAGAAGTGGTCACTTCGGGGATAAGCAGTTCAAAATCAACCTCAAATTAGAAGAGCTGAAATACTCATAAGAGATTCTAACTTCACTTGGCTACAAGAATCCGGTAGGTGGCTGGTTTCAATAGGCGGACAGAGCCTAGTCTCTTGAGATAAATGTACCTGATTCTACCTCTTAAGTACTGTATGTTTCATTTTAAAAAGTGCTCCAATGAGGGCTCATTTTTCAGAGTATCAGCAATAAACAAAAAAACAGAAGGATTAACAACTCAGCTCTTAAAACTGTAATAGCCCAGAAATTATAATAATCCAAGAGGCCATTCTCAGAAACACAGAGACCAGTTCCTTTACACAGACCCTGGTTCACAAAAAGAAGCGTGGACAAACGGTACTGGGGTACTGGGGTTGATTATAGACTGTGAAACAGGAGACAATTATCCATTTTAGACCTTAGTGCTTACATTGTAAGACTCGGTTTCTTCTTTTTCTTGACATTCTCTTCCTGTCTCTCTAATTGCCAGGAAAGGGTGTATTTCCCAGTTCTTTGAGTCAGATCTGTTTTTAAAAAAATGTTCCTAAAAAATAACTAAAAATTATTCTTTTTAGTTGCACTAATTAAGATCCTTTCATGTCAACTACATTGAAAGGAGGAGTTCTTGATAAATCCAGATTTCTTTAAGGCTTAACATGCGGAATACAGCCAATATTTTATAATAACCATAAATTATAATAACCATTACCTTTAAAAATTGTGAATCACTACATTGTAGACCTGTAACTTATAAAACATTGTACAACTATACTTCAATTTTAACAAGTAAAAAAACAAACCCTCTTCTTAAATAAGATGACGGACACGTAAAAGAGTAGCATATTAATAAATTCCAACTAACACGTTGATTTTGAATAAGAAAATTCTTGTTATTATTCAACTCTAAGATATGATATTGGATTATAGGATAATAAACAGCCGTTAGACAAAGGGTATTCTAGTTGTTCATACACAGCCTATCAGAAAAACATGCAAATCATGATGTCAGACTAGTACTTACTGTTCTTTGTGTAAAAGTGTTTTAAATAAGCCATATCTTCTCCTAAGAGTGTAGTGGTTGGCCAGTGTACAGGAAAAATAATTAAGATAAAACCCCGAACAATATCCAAAAGAATCTCTCTGAGATCATTCACTAAACTAATCTCTTTCAAAATTTAATACTGGACACTGAAGAAGAAAAGGAGGAATCAATCACATTTAAGTTATGATTCTTTAGAATGTGTTGGACAATTCTGAGACACACTGAGAAAAAAAGTATTAACAACAGCCAAGAAAAGACGGCAGCTAAAACTTAAGGGTCAGAGATGAGATCAAAATTAGAAACATATAATGTCTGGAGAACCATCCATATAAGGGTATCTTTAAATCAGTAACTAAGTTAGGATAATCCACTGGGCAAAATAAACAGCTGCCATCATCGGAGTGGCTGATTCTTCATCTCTCATTCAGAAACCTCTGTACCATCTCAGGAGCCAAATATGACATGACTTCACGCTCAACAACGTTTGGAGCTATTGTCAAAGCTGGTCTCGACTTTCCTAGTCCCAGGTGAGAAACTCATATACTTCGATCTTTCCTTTTTATAAAGGTACAAAAAAGCAACAGTAGAGGATGAACTTCTGCCAAGCCTCCCACACCACAGCTGGTACAGCATATTTACTTATACTCTCCAACCCCATGGACTTTCTGATTCCCCAGAGTAGGCTGCTTTCCCCTCTCATTTACTTATTATCAGACTTTCAGGGAACTTGTTAAGCTGGTGCCAAGCATGAGAAAGGTGAAATAAATAAGGGTCTTACCTTCTAGGAGTTCAGTGTGGTATGGAAGACAGACAGAGATAAAATTGTAATACAGTGTAAGGCCTATAATAGAAGTTTGCACAAAAGGAGGGTTGCAACTGTCTTTGGGACTTGGGGAGGGTCTGCGATGGAAATGACCAGGCAGAGAAAGAGCGAAAGGCATTTGAGGCAGAGCAATCAGTCCAGGCAAAAGCTCAGAGCATGTTCTGAGAATAGCAAAAACTATGTGCCCGGAGTGTAAGTGACAGGATGTGAATGGGGGAAGAGGCAGAAGATTAGGCTGAAAAAGTCGACTGCTGAGGTCCCTGTGTGCCATGCTAACTTGGTGGTCCACTGTCTTGTAGCCCTGAGGCTCTCAACTCTGGCTGCACGTTAAAATCTCCTGGGAAGCTTTAAAACAAAATACTGATGTCTGGTATTTGTTAGTATCAATTAATTGGTCCAGGATGGGGACTGGGCATCGGCGTTTTTTAACAGTCTTCCCGTGTGACTCTGTTACGTGGCTGGGGTGAGGCAACAGGGAATCAACACAACTGTATGCACAGGATGGGGGTGTAAGAACACTAAAAAATAATAATAATAACTGGGCAACAGTGTGAAGAGTAGATCAGAGACCAGGGGAGGAATGTCAATGGACAGGTTACCTAATACAGTCAAGAGGTAAGAGTCTAAGCCAGTAGTTAGTAGTAACCTTTCCTGGGTCACTGACCTGTGTGAAAGTCAATGATAAAGGTTAGATGCCTTCTCCTCAAGAAAAATGCACCTATGTCAAAAAATAAACACATAATTTCAGGGGATTATGAACCTCTTTGAGCAGTGGACTCAAGTGAAGAAACCCTGACCTAAAAGCAGTGAATAGAAAGAGGAGAGAGAGATTTTTGAGGTGGAATCAATAGCATTGATGACTCCCTGGTGAGGGGAAGGAAGAGGGATTCAGGCTGACACCACCACCTCTAGCTTTAGAATTGTTAGTGATAAACATGTATTGTGCACTTACTTAAGTGTCAGGAAGGACGCTAATCACTTAACGTGTACTCCTCTCAGGGAATCTTCCCAATTCCAGAAGACAGATTGCAATCAGGTTCATCACTGAAGAAACTGAGATTTAGAGACATTAAGGCGCTTGTCCAAGGTCATGTGGCATTAAGTGGTGGAGCAGGAATTCAATCCTCCAGAGCCTGCGGTGCCCCCGGCACCTCTGGAGGGTGGAGAGGAGACAGGACAGAGCAGAAGTAGATTTAGGATAAGAGGAGGAAGGGGGAGGGGAGGGAACACACAAATTAGTCTTGGACGTGCTGTGCTCCAGACAGTACAAGACATATCAGTGGCACTGTCTGCTACATCAGGAAAAAAATAGAAAGGAGCTCAAGAGGGGACAGCAGAAGACATAGCAGTAGAATGTTTAGGGAGTCCTCTCCATGAGCCGGGCACCATGCTAAGTGCTTCTCTCGGGGTATAAGTGCTATCATTACCTTCCCTCTACAGGGAAACAGACTTGGGAGATCAGGTCCCAGAGCCAGCAAGTGGTGGAGCCCATCTCCTTAAGCCCTAACCTAAACCTCTCTGCCACCACAAAAAGAAATGGAACCCATGGTCGGAAGTGGCAGCAGCCCCCAAGCTGTTCTAAGACCACTAGTGTGAGATACAGGGGTTTTTTGTTTTTTTAAAGCTTTATAATTAAAAAAAAAAAAAAAAGACAGTATTTATCCATTTCCACAACCTAAAGGATTTTTATATTGTTTCGATTACTGAGGGGTGGTAAGAGATATCTGTGTCTCACCCAAGTGAAATATCAGAGCTACATCTTCACGGGGCAGTATGCAGACTTGGGTGCAGGCCTGTGCAGATAACAAGCAAGACACAAATTCCAGACAGTGTTATCATCTGAGTCAGGATTCAGAACAATTAGTCTAATGAAGATAGTGTCCTATGTTTCCGGAGGCCACAATGAAGCCAGGAAGTGGTGAAATTTCCTTTTTTACAGCATGAAAAGAAAGTGGCTTTTCTCCTCTCTAAAGAAACAAAAATAAAGTCTTAAACCACACACTACAGGCCTAGACTAATTACTTCAGGTTTAACAGTGGAATAACTTATGCACTGCAAGTTTCAGATAAAAACCTGTTATAGGGCTTCCCTGGTGACGCAGTGGTTGCGAGTCCGCCTGCCGATGCGGGGGACGCGGGTTCGTGCCCCGGTCTGGGAAGATCCCACGTGCCGCGGAGCGGCTGGGCCCGTGAGCCGTGGCCGCTGCGCCTGCGCGTCCGGAGCCTGTGCTCCGCAACGGGAGAGGCCACAGCAGTGAGAGGCCCGCGTACCGCAAAAAAAAAAAAAAAAAACCTGTTATATTTCAACATTTCAGCACCTTTGAAACACCCGTACTGGCAATCATGTAGCCTTTGAGTTAAAACCATCCCCTCTACAAAAGTACTTTAAAAGAGCCTACAATAGTATCCTAGAATTTTCTCCTGTTTTGGAATTCAAGCATCTGAGAGAAGAAATATGACAATCCAATTAAAAGGGTTTTGAAGTCCTATGGTACAACCTTTCACTTAGAGCAGGAATTCCTTCTACAGCCCCTGTCCTGGTCCCCCATCATAGGCTTGAAATCGTTACTCTCCTGGGCACCCACCCCATCACTGGAGAACTCTCACCAGAGCTCAGAGCAGGTCACAGTCCTTTGCCTTGTGATGTCCGCTCCTTCAGATATTGACTGAGCGCTTGTGCATCCACGCGCCCAAGCTCTCCACACCACCTTCGGGCCCTGTCGGTCCCTAATGCACAGCGCTCTTCAACGCCCTCTCCTGCTCCAACAACCCAACTCCTCCTCCGGTGGTTCCTCCTGTGACTTCACTTCTCAGCAGCCCACCCCCGGTCTCCCTCCCCTGTTAATGTCTCACCGAAGCATGGGGCACAGGGGTAAACACATTCACCAGGTGTGGCCTCACGTCTATTTTCAGCGGCCACGCCACAGAGAGGCTCACAGACGCCTGTGGCCAAATCAACTCGTGGCTCAACCCTGCATGCGGGGCAGGGCAGTCCTCAAGTCCGGCGGACGGCTCCTCCTGAGGCTACTGCATCTTGCTGGTTTTAGAACATTACCACAACCTATTCGGATGATTCTGACTCCGGTCCGCTATGTGTGGCATTAGCCATCTCTCCTAGGTTGATGCCAGCCTTCCTTGAGGCTACTGCCCTGTCGACAATCCGATGAAAGCCACACAATGTACACAGCTTTGCAATCAATATCAAATGATTCTTGGACCCCCATGAAGCCCCATCCGTTGGCCTGTTTAAGGTGAAACCTTAGGAATTCTAGGACCTATGGAAAACACCTATGGTCACTAGAATTCATTCAGCTCCGTCTCTAAAATAATTGATTCTCCTATCTAATGCCCAACTTAACACCCAGAAGAAGCCAATTAACTGGACTTCAACTGACCTTAACTCACCTTAATTCTATCAGAGAAGATATCCAGAAACTAAGAAATCTGCCCCAAACCAAACCACAGGTTTTAATAATACTGTAGACACAAAAGCACAAGCACCTACAGTTATACATACAAAGATACGCGCTGCATCACTGTTTGTAGTGACAAAAAAAAAGTGTGTGGGGAGAAACATCCTGAATATCCATCTGCAGGAAATGGTTGAATAAATTATGGTATATTGAAAAATCTAATTCATTTTTTGGAAATAAGAGTTGGAGCTGATCTATTGACCTGGAGAAATATCCATGATATATTAAGGAGGAAAAGCAAGCTTCAGAATAATATACTGAGTATGATCCTACTTTAAAAGCAAAAAAACCTGACAAACCTTACAGCCTTAACCATACTTTTCTGAATACAGGAAAAGGTGTGGAAGAAGTCACATCTGTGAACATGGGTGGGGGATGAATTCTTTTTTTCTTTGTTCATCTTTGTATACTTTCACTTGTTACAAGCAAATGCTGCTTTTGCCAAGTAAAGCTGACAATAGGATCTATACTTAGACTCAGCGCTCTCATCCCAACACTCCAGGCAGGTTTTCTTTTTCTTTGGCTGCACCCCACGACATGCAGGGTTTTAGTTCCCGGACCAGGGATTGAACCCGTGCCCCGCGCAATGGAACCGTGTAATCTTAACCACTGGACCGCCAGGGAAGTCCCAGGCAGGTTTTCTAAATGCCTAATTTCTCCAAAAGGTTGCCACCCACAGTACACCTTGGACGAAATCTAACTTCCTTTTTGACTTTTCAGTGATTCTGAGTTTTTCACTGTTTGGGGTACTTGATTCCATGTCACAGGCACTCTTCTGTAATACAGAGTAAAGCTGTGTTTTGTAGATTAAATGTGTCCACAATCCACAAGTGTGATTATTTTCCCCCTTCGGAAAATACGCACCTCAGCAGAGCCGTAAATAAAAGGTATGCGGAATCCACATTAGTCCAATACGCAGGAGATGGATGCGTGAAGCACAAACACTAGCAAATTCTAAGGTGAAGACATATGAGCAGAGATGCCATTCCTGTCGGTTCAGGGGTTCTCAACCTTGGCTAAACATCGGAATTAGCTGGAAGCATTTTAAAAAAATACCAGTGCCTGGGCGCCACTTCCAGAGATTCTAAGTTAACTGGCCTGGGTGTAGGTACTTGTTTCGTTTTTAAAGCTAACTAAGTAATTCAGACAGAGTTAAGAACCACTGTTTTTTACAGTTCACCCTCTTCCTTCCTTTCTCCCAATCTTTTACAAAGAGCTTTTTCTTTATCGGTTATTTTAAGGCTACATTTGGGAAAGCCAAAACCAATCAATCAGCTGACCCTGTCCACCGTCTATAATTCATATCGTCCTTATGTGGACTTTTGATGCCCAAATTAAAGTTATGCAAATCCATGCCTACCACAGTTAAGGACCCTTCACATGTCGAAAGAGTATTTGTAGCTTCACCTGAATAATAACTTATCATTTATTATAAACTTTGGAGACAATGATTTTATGAAACATCTTAGGATGCCAAACAATATGTTGGAAAGCAAAAGTGCCAGCACTATTCTACCGATTAGCTGACATTTTGCCAGACATTAGTCAATTAATGGACTTCCTGGTTTTTTGTGCTAATCTAAGTATTTTTAAAAATTCAGCTCTACTACATTGCAGAAAATTGATAAAAAGAAAAACCACTGCATGAACTATCTCCCCCATTCAAATTTAGTATCTCAGAACAATTATATGCCCAAGAAAATTTTTAATAAAGTATGAAAGGGGATTCATTAACAAAATGAAATACTTATTTAGTACATATTACATTACAGTACAAAAGAGACAGAATTCTATACTTTGGACGCATGTCGCAATTTATACAGAAAGATGGTTTAAAACAAAGGACAATATATATTATTTATAATGGCTGGTATTAACAAATAATTGCCTTTATTTATATATATATATATATATATATATATATATATATATATATATATATATATATCTACAAGTGTGGATGGCATTAGCATATATTTTCAAAGAAGCTTACAACGGTCCACCAAAGGAGTTTTGATGCAGGAATTGTACTCTTAAGCATTTATCCTAGTGAAATGAAAACTCAGGTCCACACAAAACACCTGTATACAAATGCTCACAACAGCTTTATCTGTAACAGCCCCAAACTGGAAACCACCCAAACGTCCTTCCAAAAGACAAAAGGTTAAACTTGATACATCCATACCATGCCAGTACTCAGCAATAAAAGGGAACAAACTATTGATACATGCAACAGTGTGAAGGGACCTCTGGGGCATTATGCCGAGTTAAAAAAGCCAATCTCAAAAGGTCATAGGCTGCATGATTCCATTTATATAAGAGTCTCAAAATGACGAAATTATAAAGCTGGAGAACACATCAGTGGTTACCAAGGGTTGGTGGGTAGAGGGAAGGTTATAAAGAGGCAGCAGGCAGAGGCCTTGAGTTGATGGGTCAGTTGTGTGTCCTGGTTGTGGTGGTGGTTACACAGATGTACACGCGATGGAATTGCACACACACACCCCCCCCATATACATACACACCCACATAGTCACACACACACCCCACATATACACACACATCCACAGTCACACACACACCCCACATATACACACACACCCAGCCACACACACATCACATATACATACACACCCACATAATCACACACACACACACCCCATATACACACACACAGTCACACACACACCACATATACATACACACCCACATAATCACACACACACACACCCACAGTCACACCCACACCCCACATATACACACACATCCAGTCACACACACCCCACATATACAGACACACCCAGTCACACACACCCCACATATACAGACACACCCAGTCACACACACCCCACATACACACACACACCCAGTCACACACACACCTCATATACATACACACCCACATAATCACACACACACACCCCCCATATATACACACACACAGTCACACACACACAGACCACATATACCTACACACCCACATAATCACACACACCCCCCCCACATATACACACACACCCACAGTCACACACACACCACACATATACACACACATCCACCCAGTCACACACACACCACATATACATACACACCCACATAGTCACACACACACTATACACACACATCCAGTCACACACACACACCCCACATATACACCCACACCCAGTCACACACACCACATATACACACACATCCAGTCACCCCCCCACATATACACACCCACCCACAGTCACACACACAGCACATATACATACACACCCACCCCACATACACAAATACATCCACACAGTCACACACACACACCACATATACATATACACACACACATAGTCACACACACATATACATACACACACACCCCACATACACAAATACATCCACACATAGTCACACACACACACCACATATACATACACACCCAGAGTCACACCCCCACACACACCACAGTCACACACACACACCTCACATATACATACACACCCACAGTCACAAACACACACACCCCACATATACATACACACCCAGTCACACCTACACCCTCACAGTCACACACACACCCCACATATACACATCCACCCACACAGTCACACACACATACCACATATACATACACACCCACATAGTCACACACACACACCCCATATACATACACACACATACACACACACCCAGCCACATACACCCACCACATATACACACCCACAGTCACACACACACAGCCACACACCATATACATACACACCCACACCACATATACATACACACCCAGTCACACACCCACACAGTCACACAACACCCTCCCCCACATATACATACACACCCACAGTCACACACACACACACCCGACACATACATACACCCTCCCCCACACACAGTGCATGTAAAACTGGAGAAATCTGAATAAGCTCTGTGGATTGTACCGAGGTCTATTTTCCGCTTTTGCTCTGGTACTAGTTGCCTCTGTGGGAAACTGGGTGAAGGATACATGGGAACTCTCTGTATTTTTACAACTTCCTGTGAATCTGTAACCATTTCAAAACAAAACGTTTAAAACAAGTTTGAGGGAAACATGAAGGTGGGGACTGACTTACAATGAACCGTTTTTCTTCATCTAAGTGAAGGTATAAAAGTTAAGGGGAGAAATACGAGACGGCTGGAGAGGAAAAGATGATGGATAACATTTCCTGAGCATTTATCACGCACCAGGCACTACAGCTGATCTCATTCAACTCAACACTCCGTCCAGGGAGGTGGTGGCTGCTAAACAGCCTCACTTTTCAGATGAGTAAACGGAACGGTGAGAAATTCAGTCAAGGTCACACAGCTGGCAAGTAGCAATGATGTCAAAGTTAAGTAAGACCACCTCAAAGCAAAGAGGATGATTACTGTATCAAGAAGGGTTTAAAAAGTAGCTTAATATAGGTAGAGCAGGTGACATACTACAGATGTAAAATCTTACATATGCCCACAGCATACCTGCTGAACAGTGTGTCTTCCAAGAACTTAAATCCACAATACACATCAGCCCCGGATAACTGAATGCACTTGACCAGAGATGTATTTGAAACTGTGGTTATTTTTTATTTATCTTTTAAACTTTTGCATAGGAATGGGAAGAAGAGTAACATTGATTTCTCCTCTTTAAAAGGTGCTCGCTGAATGGAAACAGGTAGATAAGAGGGAGCCAACGTTTGGAAATAATACAAACAAGGCCCTCAAGATGGGGGGAAATCAAGCTGATTGACTGTCACGAAGCCTGTTCATGAAAGAAAAGGGAAAGCTTGCAATCTCGTCAAATGCCAGGCAGGATCGTCTGAATGAGGTTAGAATAAAACCAGAATCCTCATACAATGAACGACAGGGGCTAGCAAGATGATTATTTATCTGCAATAAAATAGTTTTAAATACAATAATGCAGTTAAGGTTGGCTTCGGTATGGCTTAGAAAAAGCAAAAGGAAACTTTCTGCCCTTTAACACCCCATCCATAAATTCAATGCAAATAATAAGGGGGGGGGGTCGGGGGTGGGGGTAGTGGGTGGCAGTTTTAAACAAGATTGGCCACAAGCTGACAGATAAAGCTGGGTGATAGGGACACGGAGATTAATTCTCAAAGCAGCTTTGGGGACCACTGGTGCCACCTGCACCACCAGCCCTGATAGCATGAAAAAAAGCAAAAAGAAGCGAGGCAAGTACGGTGATAAACACACCACTGCTTTTCCCAGGTCAGGTGGAAATGTTCACTCCTCAGAAATCTGCTTAAATATCCTTAAGAAAGAGTCAGGGACACCTAAAATGTAAAATGGGCTGTCCTTTTAACACTGCAACTTCTCCTGAACGATCAAAGAATATTTTCATAAATACAGTTTTTGAAGACTGTTCATCACAGGCTTGTTTATACTGGTGAGAAATCTGATACCTAAATTATCATTACGGAGGGATTAAATATTATTATGGTGTACTCTTACAATGGAATACCAACCAGCTATGTAAAAAAAGGGAGACATTAACCCACAATAACAGGGTATGGCAAAGGCAGACAGGAACCAGCTGAAAGCGCTCCAGACGGCCAAAGCTGGAACAATTCGAGCAATACAGTAGTGCTGTGTCAGATTATAACACAAGTATAAATACCCATTGGTCTACAATGATATAAGTAAACGACTGGATAAATGAATACCCGGGGAGAACAGACAAAGCCCCCGCGCTGCACAACTCCAAACACTGTAGGTAGGTCCCGTGCCCGGCCCCAAACAGGTGGAGCATAGCCCCCGACTCCTGACGTGGGTGCTGCCTTCTTCCCAAGAGCACAGATGCCCCGGGGAGGAAGAGAGAGTAACTTTGCAGTACAGACACCCGACAGACGCCGCCTCAGTCAGGGTACCAAGGTCAACGTCACACAGACAGCAGGCACCCTTGAAACGATGGGACGAAAACGGCTCTTGGCCCCAGGGGTCTCTCTCCCCCAAACACACAACCCCAGGCGAACCATGAGAAGAACATCAGCCAAACCCCTCTTGGGGGCACTCTACAACAGCTGACTGGTATGCCCCCCAAAAACAAGAAAAGTCTATAAGAAACTATCACAGGCACGGAGAGCCGAAGGAGCCCTGAGGACTGAAGTATGGAATCCTGGACGGGATCCTGGAACACAAAAAGACAGGAGGTAAAAAAAGCTCAGGAGGGCTTCCCTGGTGGCGCAGTGGTTGAGAGTCCGCCTGCCGATGCGGGGGACGCGGGTTCGTGCCCCGGTCCGGGAGGATCCCACGTGCCGTGGAGCGGCTGGGCCCGTGAGCCGTGGCCGCTGCGCCTGCGCGTCCGGAGCCTGTGCTCCGCAACGGGAGAGGCCACGACAGTGAGAGGCCCGCGTACCGCAAAAAAAAAAAAAAAAAAAGGAAATCTGAGGAAGCATGGACTTCGGTTAATAACGATGTATCAATACTGGCTCATTAGTTCTGACAAACACACCACACTAAGGTTAAGATGTTAATGATCAGCGAAAACAGGGAACTCTTTGAGCCAGGTCTGCGATTTTCCATAAACCCCAAACTGTTCTAAAATAAAAAGATTATTTTTAAAAAATGAAAAAGAAAAATTTTCATGAAGATGTAAACTTATAATGCTGTGGAATGATGGCCAATATATAATAAATGAAAGAAGAATTACTAAACAACGTGCACGTTATGAATCTATTTTTGCTTTAAAAATATACATATATTTATACACCAAAAAGTCTGGAAGATCAACCATATATCAAACCACATACCTAGTGATTTTTACCACCTCCTTTGTACTTTTCCATAGTATTTGGTTTTGTTTTTCCACTCGGCATTGGTTACTTTTAACATTGAGCCTCATTACTCCCACGGTCAAGAACACAGTTGTTTTATTTTGGGGAAAAAGTAGCTGTACAGCATAGAATTAATAGAGACCACCTTAGCTCAAAATAAAATGCATTTATGAAACAGCTAAACTTTACTTTGTCAAGGGGAAATATTTTAAAGACAGAACAGAAAAGTGATTGAAAGCATGGGATTTCATCAGACCTGGAGTGCAATCCTGGTTTCATCATTTACTGTCTGTGTGACCTTGGGCAGCTCAAAAACCTCCCTCAACATCCTCACTCTCGCAGAGGCGAGATGCAACGCTCACCACAAACCTATGCATCTGCCGAACTGCCCTAACATTTATCTGCCTATTTATTTATCAATATAAACACTCATGGCACATAATACATAAATGTCTATTACATAAATGTATTTCATAACCCCAAATGTTATTAGAAAATTGCCTGACTAGTAGCAAAGAGTTCGATGTATGTCAAGAGCCTGGCCCTCCTGAGGCTCCATAATGGTAACTGTTGTTGTTATCAATAATAATAATACACAAAAATCCAAGAAAAAAATGAAACACTATCAGAAAAAGATTTCATTTCTCAAAGTATATAATATGGAGCACTGAAAGACAAAACCAATACCTCAGCTCGTTCTACACCATCTGCTGTGACGTCCCAAAGCCCTCTGCTAACCAGACATTCATTAGGGTGATTAAATGTGTTAACATGCCCACAGGACTGCTGTGGAGAGTCTTCCGGAGAATACAAGTGAAAGCCACTTGTCTGATCACAGCCAGCTTAAACTAAACCTTGGACTATTAATGCACCAAGTCTCCCTTGCCACGGAAATGAATGTAACATCAATACAAATTAACACCAGCCATAAAATACAAACTAAACTGATTTAAATCCCTTGACTGTAAATAAGGAACTTTAAATATGCTTTAGAGAAGACATATATTTTGATCAAAATTCTGGCCTGGTAGTTCTATCCCAATACTGATATTTTAAAACTATCCCCAATACAACACTTATAATACACAAAATCACGACAGAGTAGACAAGTCTAATCATGCTATGGATTAGTGGACTTTTATAACAACACTCAACAACCCAGAACACAAGAATCATTTGTTTCAAGCGAAAAGTTTCCCCGGCCTGGTTTACCCTATGGTCTAGGACACAGACCCAGGTTTTAAAGAAATTAATCCACTATAATATGACCAAAATAATATTAAATCACTGTGCCGATTTTTTCTACTACACTAGAAAATGCAGACTGTTCAGTCTGGTTCTGTTAAAAGAAGTTAATTTAAACAGCTTTTAAAATAACAAAAACAGGGCTTCCCTGGTGGCGCAGTGGTTGAGAATCCGCCTGCCGATGCAGGAGACACGGGTTCGTGCCCTGGTCCGGGAAGATCCCACGTGCCGCGGAGCGGCTGGGCCCGTGAGCCGTGGCCGCTGAGCCTGCGCGTCCAGAGCCTGTGCTCCGCAACGGGAGAGGCCACAACAGTGAGAGGCCCGCATACCGCAAAAAAATAAAAATAAAAAAAAATAAAAAATAAAATAAAATAACAAAAACATAGATATAATCCAGGAACTACATTTAGGTTCGTAAATATAACCCAGTGTGGTGATTACAGCTCTACAAAGACTGATTTTATAACACGCTTCAAAGTGTCTGCCTCCAATCAATCTTACTCTAATTTTCCTGAGAGCAGTTGCTACGGAGACCTAGCCCAGTGATGTCATTCTAGCTAAACACTTTAAAACCTGTGGCATATATCTGTCAAATATGCTAAACTGTAGCAAATTTTAAATTTGAGAGTGGATGTGATGTATGGGAAGAAATCACCATCACTGAGAACTACACCTGGTGAGGAGACTAAGCGAAATAAACTTCTTTTGGTTAAAAAAAAAAGAGGGCATGGACTACAAGGTTTTTAGTAAGGTTAAGTCTTCCTAAAAACTATAAAAGCAAATTTGAAATGGGAATTCCAAGCATGTGGGGCGGCAACATTATCTACATAGTAAGAGTATGTTCATCTGCCATGTTCTCTACCGGGTGTTTCCTTCTCCAATTTTTAAACAATAACTGAATAATGGACCATACTGGCACCTCGTATATATTACCTCATTTAATCCGTGTAACATTACTAGACAATTATCACCATTTCAAAGTGAAGACACTGAGCCTGAGTGCTTTCAGTCACTTGCCCAGTTCACACAGGTAATAAGGAGAAACCAGCAATCACTTCATAATTGCAACACACACACACACGCACATCCCCCGTTACCTACACATTATATCTGACTTTTTGAGGCTTTTGACCTCTACTTTCTGACTCTCCCAATTAATCTCTTCCTATGACAGCAGCTACTTACGTATATTTTTGCATCTGCCCTACTGTATTGCGCTTGTTCACTTATCAACATTCCCTACTCAGTGATGAGCTTCCAGAGAACGGCTCACACCTTGCTCATCTCTGTAATCCCAGAACACAGTCCTGTATTTAGCACATCTGCATGCATTTCTTGTTAGTACTTAACACTGGTTCTGATGTTGATTCTGCTAGCTGCTCAGGGGTGGTGAACATTACAGAACCAGCTTCAAGATACCTGCCAACCACTACCTCAAGGAGGGACGCAGGCAGAAAGGAGATTCAATAGGATCAGCTGGAATCTGTAGGCTGTTCTTAACATAGCATTTAGACATTACATTATGTGGTATATAGGGTTTTTCTTTTTCACATTTAATAAAGCTGCATCTGCACTCACATTAGTCCACCTCTAGTAGTTCACTGCACAAAACGAAACTACAGGACAGCACGACACTCACAGTGTATGCAAGAATGAAGGAAAAATATACGATAATGTAAACCATCAACAGCAGAACGTTAAGATTTTGCCAAAAAGCTACCTTTTCATTACAACATGACTCCAGAGTCCAGAGGGGCAAGACCACACAATTTATACGCTTTCCCACACAAAAAACTAACAGGCTTGGTTATTCATGACATTTGGAGACTGGTACAGTGTAATTACAAAATGACACAGGTTAATACTTAAGGAGACATCAAGTCTCTCAAAATAAAATGAATATTTCCAAGATTAAGTTTCTGTTTTGTTATTATAGTCCTGGAACTTCAAGGAACATATAAAAATTCAGATGACTTAGTACTCAGATTATTTAACAGAATTACTGACACTTTTTATTCTTTTAGGGGACCTTTTACCTACTAAATCTTAGAGTCTGCGGTTTGTGGTTTCCATTTTCCTTCCAGTTATAGAAATTGACTGCGAGTCCTTTTGTGGTATTTACCTTTCTTTTCTCATCCTCCATCCACCCCTACCCCCAAACCTGCTTTGGATGTCTGCCTTCTTTAATTTTTCAAGACAAGGCAGTGAAGTGAAATGGCATGAACTCTTGAATAAAGAGTTAAAAATGTTAAAATCATATGTTAAAATCATAGACTCTCCTCTCTTTAAAGTACTATTAGTCTTCCAGAATACCAATCTAATTCTTAGAAGCAGAAAACACAGGAAGCTCAATGTTCCAAGAAAAGTTAATAATAATTGATTCATCCTGGCTACCCAGGAAATACACAGCAAGGACCTGTGTTCTATGCAAATACAGACAACAAATCCGTCTGGTAATACCTGCCACCCAGGGACAAGGAAAATAGAAAAAGAGCTCATGGAGCAAAGGCACAACAGGTACAGGAAGAAAACAGCATAAGTGTAGGGCTGAGCAGGAATCAGAGCTCAATGAAAGCCGTGACAGACCAGTGAGCTCTACAGACAGAGCAGATGGAGGTGCTGGAGGAGAGGTTGTCACCGACGGGAGGTGACAGAAGTGAGCAGAGGCGAGGAGGAACCAGGCAGGGGTGAGAGGACAGGAACGGAATTACAAGAAGGGACAAGAAAGAACAGCGGGGCCGGCGAGGAAGGAGGCATGCCCAAGGAACAGACAGCATTTTCAATGGGAGACTGAGTCATAGAAAAAGGAAGGAGGCAAAATGCAAAGACACCGAACAAGAAATTCTGGACAAATGAGGAAAAATGTAAAAGTGAGACCAGGTGATAAATAGGTAGGGTAGAAAGGCAAAAAAAAAAAAGAATAAAGTAAAAGAAACCTCTGGGAAAGGAAATATTTTAAAAAGACAAATGGTTTCTGGAATTTCACTATATTAAATTAAATTTTTAAACCTGTTCTTTTGTTTCTGTTTCTCTCTGCTGGGTAAAACTTGATTGAGAACAATGGTTTCCACAATCTCCAGAGGAGAAAAGTATTGATGAGGTCAACTGACTTAGTAGCAAAACTAAGAGCTGAGAACAATAAAATTTACTTATGTCAGTTAACCATCTTAGCTCTAACCCACAAACTAATTTTCTTTCTTTCTTTTTTTCTGTCCACTTGTTTCATCCATACCTATTTCCTCCCTCCTGTATTATTATTTTTTAACATCTTTATTAGAGTATAATTGCTTTACAATGGTGTGTTAGTTTCTGCTTTATAACAAAGTGAATCAGCTATATATATACATATATCCCCATATCTCCTCCCTCTTGAGTCTCCCTCCTACCCTCCCTATCCCACCCCTCTAGCTGGTCACAAAGCACCGAGCTGATCTCCCCGTGCTATGCGGCTGCTTCCCACTAGCTATTTTACATTTGGTAGTATTTATAAGTCCATGTCACTCTCTCACTTCATCCCAGCTTACCCTTCCCCCTCCCCATGTCCTCAAGTCCATTCTCTACGTCCGCATCTTTATTCCTGTCCTGGCCCTAGGTTCTTCATAACCTTTTTATTTTTTTAGATTCCATATATATGTGTTAGCATACTGTGTTTGTTTTTCTCTTTCTGACTTACTTCACTCTGTATGACAGACTTTAGATCCATCCACCTCACTACAAATAACTCAATTTCGTTTCTTTTATGGCTGAGTAATGTTCCATTGTATATATGTGCCACATCTTTTTTTTTTTTTTTTTTTGTGTGTGTGTGTGTGTGTGTGTGTGTGTGTGTGTGTGTGTGTGGTACGCGGGCCTCTCACTGTTGTGGCCTCTCCCGTTGCGGAGCACAGGCTCCGGACGTGCAGGCTCAGCGGCCATGGTTCACGGGCCCAGCCGCTCCACGGCACGTGGGATCCTCCCAGACTGGGGCACGAACCTGTGTCCCCTGCATCGGCAGGCGGACTCTCAACCACTGCACCACCAGGGAAGCCCGCCACATCTTCTTAATCCATTCATCTGTCAATGGACACTTAGGTCGCTTCCATGCCCTGACTATTGTAAATAGAGCTGCAATGAACATTGTGGTACATTGTGGACTCTTTTTGAATTATGATTTTCTCAGGGTATATGCCCAGTAGTGGGATTGCTGGGTCATATGGTAGTTCTATTTTTAGTTTTTTAAGGAACCTCCATACTGTTCTCCATAGTGGCTGTATCCATTTACATTCCCACCAGCAGTGCAAGAGGGTTCCCTTTTCTCCACACCCTCTCCAGCATTTATTGTTCCACAAACTAATTTTCACACTGACACATACACATCAATGACCTTAGTGACCAACTGCTTCATTTACTAATCACAAAAGCTTTCTCTCTCTCTCACTTTTTCTCTCTCTGTGCTTATCAGTATTTGGAGAAATTCCTGCTTCTTACTACTGCCCTAAAAAAGAAAGGGCAGAGTAAGACATTTACATCAATACTGCTAAAAAAAACAAAAGTCTGATGGAAGCTTAACACAAGGTTAAAACAATAACAGTGTAAAGATGCAAATTACCTATAAATTTCTATGACCCACCTTATTCTGGACTCCTACATAACTGAAAACAGAACACAGAGATCATCCTTCATTGCCATCTAGAAACAATAGAAGAAAACAAAACACTTAACAAGAACATAAAAACAATAAGGAAGAGCTATTCTGAAAAAGGAGGGAAATTATTCTACTCTGAATCCTAGGAAATAACCAAGGGTGGAAGAGCTACTGTACCAAAGGTCTATTTATGAAGCTGTAATTCGTATAACTCTTATTTTTAAGCTGAAAAAGTATAGTCATCAGATTTTCAGTCCAAAAAACTGTGCAAGAAGAAAAGCAGGCACACACAGAGGCTGAGAGGAAGATAAAGGAAGATGAACCTGAAGACGAAAAGCTTTGAACAATCGCTGAAAAGAAGCAGTTTCTCAACATGCGGCGCCTTGAGGAATTCTTCAGTGAAAGTCAATTTCTGAGGGCCAACATCCTGTTATAAGCTCCCAGTTCTCCTCCTGTATCTCCTATTTCTCTATCCACACAGATGGAAACTCTGATCGTAAGCACCTACCAGCTTTAGCAGCAGGGGAAAAATAACTCAGAGATTATACACAAAAGCAATGGGTTAACAAAGACAATGTAAGAAACATGTAAAGAAAGATGCTACAGTCTTGTTGCTCATATTTGCAGAACTATCTTCTTTCAGCCGCTCAAAAATCCTAAATGGCATTGGGCCAATTCTTGAAATTTGCCTTTTCTTCGGTTTTGTTTTTTTTTTTAAACCATTCTTCCATGAATATCGTAACAGGTCCCTTGGCCATACAGTCCATTGACAGGCATCTGACATGATTATTTACTTCTGGAAACAGCTGCTGAATTCCAAGGCACTGGGACACTTCTTGAAGGAACAAACCTGGTTCTCTGGTCTCTATTGAGGACATGATGAAACTAGGATTCTCTGAACTCGACGATGACACGGAAGCCAAGCTGTGCTGTTTCCAAGGTAAGACACCTTGAAAAAAAAAAAAAAAAAAAAAAAAGCTAAAAATCAATCAGAGTTTAAAAACAAAAAAACTCTAATAAAGTAGTGAAAATTCTCACAGTGTTAACATTTTCGCTAAGACTGAAAAATAAGTAACCCATAAAAAATTTCAATCTTTCACTTCAACTTTAAATATATTTTCAAAAAAATTTTATAGGGCATCACAGGTTATACAATAAAAAATACTGCAAATAATTGACTGTTCCTGAAATTAACAAAAAATATCCATTAAAATTGTAAAGAAATTCTGGTGACGACGTTTTGATGTTTACCACGGCCAGGACAGAAGATGGGCTTTAAGAAAACACTATTTCTCTGCGTTCATATCTGATTTGGAAATGGTATGAACAAGCATGATTTTTTTTTTTTTTTTTTTGGTGCCTCTCACTGTTGTGGCCTCTCCCATTGCGGAGCACAGGCTCCGGACGTGCAGGCTCAGCGGCCATGGCTCAGCCATGGCCCAGCCGCTCCGCGGCACGTGGGATCTTCCCAGACCAGGGCACGAACCCGTGTCCCCTGCATCGGCAGGCGGATTCTCAACCACTGCGCCACCAGGGAAGCCCAACAAGCATGATTTATACTGAGCTATAAAGTGAGCTACAGAACTGATGACCTGGAACATTTCTTCTAGCCATAAAATTCTGAAATTGCATACTATCTGGGGATAAAATCTTGACACCACTGAACCAACTGTAGGCAAGCCATCTGACTTTGCCCTGATTTTCTCATCTATAAAATACAGGGCTGATTCTTCTGACATGGGGAGATGGGTACTAGGGTCGCCTGAGGATGGCTTAAAATACAGATGCCTGCCCAGCTCCAGCTCTAAAGAGCTCTAACCTCGGGCTTCCCTGGTGGCGCAGCGGTTGAGAATCCGCCTGCCGATGCGGGGGACACGGGTTTGTGCCCCGGTCCGGGAGGATCCCACGTGCCGCGGAGCGGCTGGGCCCGTGAGCCGTGGCCGCTGAGCCTGCGCGTCCGGAGCCTGTGCTCCGCAACGGGAGAGGCCACAGCAGTGAGAGGCCCGCGTACCGGAAAAAAAAAAAAAAAGAGCTCTAACCTCTTGGATTAGGCTAAGGCATCTGTTCCTGTTACTGTATAACGAACCCTGGGTCATTCTGTCTACACTCATACTTAAAGAACCGCCACACTAGGTCACGTTCGGGATGCAGCTCTACAGCCCTAAGAGTCATAAAACAGGGCAGTAGGGATGCCATTACTCCGGCTTGATAGGTTTAAGACAAATGAATCACTGTGTCATTTTCTCCTTCCCTAAAAATCCCCCATTCAGAGAAGATGCCAAAACTAAGATTAAGGCTAACGTGCCAACTGGATAAACACTTCAATGGAGATTATTTTTAGCCCAAATTGTCCCAACTATATCCTCGGATATTTAAATAGAACACAACTGCAGGACGATATTCATAGTCATAAGCTGCTGCTCTGACAGGCCATCCCAAAATATGAGCTGATGTTAAAATGATAGCAGCAACATGCCACTTCTTACTCGAATTGTAAAGCTGCCCCCAAGACAAAGGTCACACTCCCCCCGCCCCCCGGCAGAAGCGACATGTCACGCACAACACCGTACCTGCAGAGCTGCTAACCGGGGCTGTGGCCCAGGCTTCACTCCAGGGCACCTCCTCCTCTGACTCCTGGCCAGCGGGTACGGTGACGTGTGTGTTCCCCTATCGGCCGAGTCATGTGGATTCAATGGGCTCTGTTGGTGCCCAACACCCCCAAAATAATATTGTCAGCTCCCAACTGAAGGGATACAAAACTGGGCTTTCGGAGTATATACCGCGCTTCCCTCGTCTTGCTGGATTTTGTTTGCAGGCCCGCATCCAAGTCCACATGGCTTCAAAGTGACCTCACTCCAGGTCTGTCACCAAACCAACAGTGCCGTTAAGTTTTCTGCCACCAAAGAAATATTACTTGGTTGGAAGAGGCCTCCGGGCCCCGAGAGTATGTTCTACTGTCCAAGACAAGCTGAAAAAGTGGGTCAAGATTTCACAAAAGGACAAGGCAAACGTACAGATGGGCACCAGAAGCCTTCAGTAATGCTCCAATCCTGGAAAATTACAGTCACCAGGGGTTTAAAAGTGTTTAAAAAAGAAGAGTTCTTTCACATGAGTTATTTGACACTGAATTAGTGTCTTAAACAGTCACTGCCCTTTGTCCTGGTGAATCACTGTCCTAGAATTCAACACCTACCAAGAGTCCTAGTCCCCCCTCAGCTTTGAGGTTCAAAATTTGGTTTTTCTCCTCTTGCCTTCAGTCATTTCAAACTACAGTCCCCTCCACCATTTCGTTATCAACCTCTTCTGCCTGGAAAAATCCAGCGTTGTTTCTGCAGCTCAGAGTCATTGCCACCATGCATGCTACTTTGACATTTTTAAAGAGCTTCCTTTACGGCTGAGAAACTAGGGTCAACTTTTAGCTCCCTTTTCTGTCTTTGATAAAGTAAAACTCCCCAGAGAGCCCCCACTGATTCAAGAGTCAGGCTGCCTGGGTTCATATCCCACCTCCCTACTTACTACTCACATTGTGGTCTCGGGCAGGTGACTTAATTACCTCCCTGTGGCTCAGTTTCCTCACGTGAAAAATGGGATTATAACTGTACCTACGTCAAAGGACTGTTGTGAGAGTCGAATACACTGACACGTAAAAGCACATTTTCAGCACTGCATCAATGTTAGCCATCATTATTTGCTTGATGCAACTCCAAATTCTTGTAGCGTTCCACGTGTGTACACAACGTTTGCCCAACTGAAATAACTACCTACTCGAGGACTGGGACCACATTTTGAATATTTCTGATGTTCCCCCCATGGCACCTCATATTCACTCAATCGGTAAAAATAAATCTACTCGGTACAAATTATTACACTGGATAAACAAGGAAGTTCGCAAACACAGACCTGTGTAAACATGTATTCCCTGGCCTTGAGTAGCCTGTATTTTGGGTGGGGAAACAAAACACAGGAAACACTCATGCAACAATATAAAGCCATAAAAGATTAAATGCCAAAGTATGTGGTTTAAACAGCTACCATTCAAAGGGCTCACTGTGAGCTGGGACTCTGGAGAGGGCAAGCCTGCAGCGGCCCTGCCCCTAGAGGTGACTTGGATTGCCACAACAGGTGGGAACAGAGAGAGGATTCCAGTGTATCTGCTCATTCCACAAATATTTACTGCACACCTTCCGTAGGCCGGCCTCTGTCCTTGGCTCTTGGAATACGGCCATGAGGGACCCAGAAACGGCCCCTGCACCCCGGGACCTAAAAGGGCACTCACTCCACGTGAGAGCCAAGTTCTGAAGTAAGGAAGAAGGGCCTGTCCTCCAACCCGATGAAACACAACGCAGCTTAAATGTCTCGTGAACAGGAGCCAATGCTGGCATCATAGTCACTCCGGATTCCAACAATGGCAAACATACAGAAATTAATAACTTTTCATGTACTGTATTCTAAATATCTTCCATTGTTTATGAAGCACATTAAAGAGATATTCTCCATATTTCTGGATACAAATAACATATTAAGAGATTTACAGACACACACACAGTCAGTATTACTGGAACAGTTTTTGTAATAGAGGCTGTGGAGGTCCAGCTGCTCAATTTTGCCCAGATGAAAGCCTATTCATTAAAGCCCTGTGCTTTGTCTCCTCCCGCCCTTTTCCCTTCTTCTTCTACTAGTGGCTGCCCACAGTGCCTGAAGATGCATGTGTTGGCAGGAATCAGTTAGTCACGATGGGTGGAAGTAATTAACACATGCATCTTTTTCTCCCTACATCCGTCCACTCATCTCCTCCCAGAAGAGAACGCCTTCAGGTAAAGGAACCCTCTTATAAATACCGACTGGCAAAGCATTCTCACTCCTTTCTTCTCCGATGACGGACCACCATCTGAAGATGCGTTAAGTCCAATACGCTCTAATCACAAATAGGACACATTTCCAAGCACTTCGCTCATCCTCTGCAGGCCTCTCACCCGATCCTACTCTCCCAAGATGCAAACTGCTGGATCCCACCATCATTCTCATCATTGTTACGCCTACACAAATTATTACATTGTATCTTTGGAAACACAGAATAAACTTCTTGATAAAGGAAGTCAGAACTACTCAGTTAAATCCAGTAAAAAACTTAACTTCTTCATGCACAAAGTACTGGACTCAAGATATGTTTAAGACATGTAAAGGCAAACTGAAAAGTAAGGTAGAACCCCTACAATGTACATTACTTAACATTCTCAACATTTACATACCCATGAAAGTTAGACTCACAGCCAACCCAGTTTTTTATTTCCTTGGTTTGGTACAGGAAAATCACGTTCCTGTTTGACTGTCATTCGTTAACTCTTAATTAGGAACGTTGCTTAGAAACTATATATGGAAAAGGGGCACCTTTCAGAAGGGACCATTATGGTTTTTCCCAACATTTACTTTTTTCCAACATCCAAGCATAGCCTGTTCATTGGGTGACAATGACACGTAATGGGAACTCTGATAAAGAAGCGACACAGGGCTTTGGAAACTATTGAATACCCCAATAAAGGGACTAATTGCAGTTCTGTGCAAATGGAAAGCCTTCTTCCAACTTGAAAAACACATTAAATTATCCCATGAGTCATTTTATATTGCCCACACCCTTATTTTACAAAAAACAGAAACAGAAGCAATTAATGTACATATTCCGCATTTGGACACGTTCAAATCAAACTCGTGTACTCAAGTATTTCTAAGCAACCTATGTTTATGCAAAAAGTTATCCGGAAGATTAAATGAGATAAAGCATGTAGACCATTTGGCAAAGGTCTGGCAAGCAATCAGTACTCAACATTGCACATTATTATCGTTCCTAATTTTCCAACTCTGTAATCCTACTAAACAGTTATAAAGTTATGCACATGATTATGTATATATAATATATATAAACTAATATGTGTTACTACTAGAAATAAAGCTTTTATGTTATGTACCAAGCAATGCTCTTCATCCAGACAGAGGTGAGTTTAATTTTAACAAAATGTTCCACAAAGAAGCAGAGAAAGCTGGCTAAGGGGTGGGATGTTAAATGTTTCCTCTAATCTCTGCTTATCAATTAAGGATACAACCTCTACATGGTCTAGTATGAATTATAATCAGCAGTCAGCTGATCCTAGAGAACTCGCTCAAAATGAAGAGTTAAGACCTCAAGCACGTGGACAGGTGGCCATTGATTTGCAAGGCTGCGCCAACCACTGAAATCTGATTACTTCAGTACTCATCCTACATAAATTCATTACCTGTCTCATGCTATAATTTTGCAAGTCCTTACACACAAAAATTTTAAATATCCAAAAGTCACTTAAACTGACAAGACTACAGCATCCTGGGCACATCCAGTTTTTAGAACACTTCAATAGCCTCGGCCACGCATCATTTATTATGACAGGGAAAATGCAAAGCCAGTGAGAGCACGTGCTTTCCTAAGCAAATATTAAAAATAACCCTATGCCCTCATTACGAAAAAGGAAAATCTTCGCGTTTCCAGCTTAATCTCGACCCGGGGACAATTCACACTCCCCCCTCCCACGCCGAGACGGCGCCCGGGCGCGCCGAGGTGGGGCTGGAAGCTGCTCGCGCTCTCGGGAGGACCTGTCCCCTCTCCCGCGCGCGCGGCCAGACCCACGTGGACTCCAGGCGGGGGCGGCCGGACCCACCGCCGGGGTCGCCGCCCGGGGTCGCGGGGAGGGGCCGGGGGCGGGGCCAGCGCCGCGCCGCGAGGCCGGGGAAGGGAGCCGGGCTGCACTCACGCGCCCGGGGGGCGGCACCGGGGCCGTCGCGGCGTCCCTCCGGTTCGCACACTGAGAGGGGGGCGGGGGGGCGGGGGGGGAAAGACCTGGCTCCTCGTTCCATCCGGAAGCCGCCGGGCCGGCAGGAAATGACGAAGCAGAGGTCGTCCGGTCCGTGCGGTAACCGGCTCCGCGCGTCCGGCCGCGACTGCCGGGGAAAGAGCGCCGAGCGGAGCAGCCGGGCCGCGTGCCGCCTGCAGAGCGAGCGGCGTGAGTGGCCCCGCCCCGCCCCGCCCCTCCATGCGGGGGGAGGGTGAGAGGGAGGGGAGGGAGCCCGAGGGCGCCCCCAGCCCAGCGCCCGGCAATCCCAGCTTCTCTGCCGCCGCGCCCGAGGCGGGAGGGAACAGTGAGGCCCGCAGCTCCAGAATCGTGGATCGAAAGGCGGAAGCCGCCGCCTGCGCAGCGCAGGGCACCCGGGATGGGAGGATGGGGGGATGGGGGGATGGGGAGATGGGGGGGATGGGGGGGATGGGGGGGATGGGGAGGTGGAGCGGGCGCGCTTCAGGATCGCACCGCGCGCACCCCGCGGCGGCCGAGCCCTGACGGCTCCGGCCCCCGCTGCCTGCCAGGGTGGGGGTTACATTGCCTGCACGCTAGACTGCTCCTCTTTCAGGGACTGGCAGGTCTCACGAGTCTGGGCAGGGCCGGAAGCGCCCACGTTTGGGAGTCCAGCGTGCGACTCGCTAGCCTGGGTGGTTTGGGGCGAGTTGTGTACCCAGGCCCCAACCCCGCGTCGTCTGCCAGGTGAAAGCTCCACCTTCCAGCAGGGTGATGGTGACAATTAAATGCATATGTGGACTGCCCAGCACAGGCCCCTCAGATGTTAATTGCCTTCGTCTTGCTGGTTGAAGGCCTGTGACCTTGTACCCTCCCGCTTCAGCAACCCAAGCCTTTAGCGTTTCAGAGGACTGAGGGAGAGAACCACATTGATGCGATGGGTTGTGTTGTAAGGAGCTCGTAGAACTGTATGAGTGACTCCAATCTGAACTTGTTTCAAAATATCAAAGCTCTAAGTGAGAGACGAAGTGGATAAGATTCAAGACGTGATGACAAGTGATCCTCAAAACTGAACCACCTAGACATGGCATCGGGAACCCCAAATACGGAAATAATTTTAAAACTTCATGATACAGCCGCTTGATCGCGAGAAGAGTACTAGTTCTCTACTTAAAAGTTTGTCAAAGTGAAATCAAGCCCCAGTTGTCACATTTTGTCAATTTTAATCTCTGGATAGTTATGTTCAGCTCATCCTAGCAACTCCTTACTGAAATAGTTCAAGCATTAATTTACAGGAAAACGATGAGAAAAGGTGCAGTTTTCTCAGAAAAGCCCTGAATGACAATCCAAGCACATGGTGGTCTTGCTGAAACACCCATTAACTTGCCTGGAACGAACCACTGTAACACCCCTGGGCATTGTGCTTTAGACTTAGAGGGAGGCTGTGAGGTGTGCAGTACCGCTCAGCAGGTGTGCGTGTGTACACTTGGTTAGACTGTGGCGAGCTGGGAGGGGACCGGTCATAGTTCAGGCCACATGGGAGCCGTGGTTTGTACTATGACTTTGTACTGGACCACTCCTTATTCCTGGCAGTCTTACAAAGGCATGCCATTGGCCATGACGGAGGACCAGGCAGGAAAGGCCTACCCTCGGTGCAAGTCTTTCACAACTATACTACTAAAAATAACTCAAGTGCGCGTCCCCAGAACAGAAGTGTCATTGCGCACCAATCAAGTTGTATAATTCACAGTAAAATTTCACCATTCTTGGTCAGCAGAATTTTCGAATCCTTCTCTAAACATAATGAAAAACTGGCATATTTGTAGGAGGAGGAAGACAGCTCTGTAGGAATACACCATTTATTGAGTGGCACATGAACAGAATTTTGTGGAACACTGAAGCAAGAAATTCACCTGGCTCAGATCCAGTCAGATGTTAGAAAACAGGTAGGAAATACTTTCACAGTGTGTCAGATAAAGGGCCCCTGCAAAATGTTTCAGTAGCCACTGTGAGTCGGTTCCCCTTTTCTTCTCCAATTTGTTAGTAACTCCCAGTCCTGAAACATGCCACTGTCACTGCATGGCTATGCCGGCCCTTCCGCAGCACCTCAAATCAGACCTCTGAAGTCATCCCTTATGGCCAAAAACAGTCATCGTTATTTTATGTTTTGGCACCAACGAAAATCTAGAAAAAAATTCTAGATTCCATAAATTGTAGACAGTTAGAGTCTCTGATGTTCCAAAAGTTTCCATTCCTAAGGTAGGCTGATTACTTACTATGAATAATGTTACATCCAGAGAAACTCTGGAGTTCAATTTTAAGGAATAAGAATTGAAACTCTGAATAATGCCAAATCCCCCTGTGCCTCCCACTCTCTTAAAAACAAAATCCATAGCCGATCTTTAGTATCTAGGAATTGGGTATGTTTAATGATTTAATAATATTTAGATCTTGCATCTATAAAGTTTTAAGTTCTGTTTTTATTATTCTCTGGCTGATTTTTAAAAGACCAATCTTTATGCTCATCAGACACCAATAGATGTTTCAGAGGAATGACTCTTGCCCTCAATGTCTAGAATTTAAGTTAAATGGCCATTTAATACAGTCTGCCCGCAAACGTCTGACAGAGACTTTAGGTGCCAGAACGGGGCCAACATGCCACCTGGCCTGGGAGCAGACCCCAAGGAAATTGCATTCATTTTATGCAGAGGCAAACTGTAAAAGAGAAAACAAGACTCTGCCCTTAATATACACTTATTAACTTACTGAGCCAAATCTACACTAAAGAACATTTGGGGGACTTCCCTGGTGGCACAGTGGATAAGACTCCACGCTCCCAGTGCACGGGGCCTGGGTTCGATCCCTGGTCAGAGAACTAGATCCCACAGGCATGCTGCAACTAAGAGTTCGCATGCCACAGCTAAAGAGCCGGTGAGCCGCAACTAAGGAGCCCTGGAGAGGCAACTAAGGAGCCCACCTACCGCAAGTAAGACCCAGTGCAACCAAATAAATAAATAAATATTTAACAAAAAACAAAGAGACCATCACTCTCCTTTAAAAAAAAAAAAAAAACATTTTGGAGGCTCACAGGACAGATTGCAAGATATTTCAGTGGAGGAATTTCTGCAATCCCTTCACTGTTGTAGGATGTCTAGAAAAAAATTGCAAAACAATTTCTTGGACATTCCAGATCCTTTTTTTCTCGGTATTAGAAAATGGCTATCTTAGTAGAAACTACAGTGCAGTTATAACCTGTCATTTGTTCAGTTTTTCTCCTTTGGACAGAGTATCTAAAACAACACTTCTGAATTTCTTTCACATATTAGGTCATTTTACTTAGACTTACCTAGTTCAGATTTAACACAAGAGCAGAACTTTCTCTTTAAGGAAACATTCAATGAACTTCCCAAATGCGAACAAGAAACCAGTACTCTTTCCCTTGCTACTTGATACACTTTCTGTTACCATTCATTTTCTGTGGGAATGTCCAAAGAATGCATTTCCTTTGAATAGAAGTCACAGCTGTGTAAATAGCAAAAAGTAACTTTTTATCCCATAGCTTCCACAGTGGGCCAGGAGGCCAAAACTAGATAAAGCTGCAGACATTTTCGTCTTCCAGGTGTGTCAGGGGCCTGGGGAAGAGCGCGGTCCTGGCTGGCACATCTCATCCAGGCCGCCGTCACGAGTCTAACGCTCTCCTTCTCTCTTAGCATCCCAGCCAGTTGTGTGGCCCTCTGTTTTAAGTATTCAGTTGCTTTCGTCTGGGTGATAGTTACTGTTTGGAAACCGTGCAGTGACATTTCAACCCATATCCTTTTAGAAATATGATTTTTTTAATCCCGAGTTTGAACCTTTATGTAGGAGCTGTGGTGTTTCAAAGTCAGAAACAGGCGAAAATGTGTTCCATGCCTTAGCGATCTAGACCAGGGTTGGCCAACATTTTCTTCACGGGCCAGATGGTAAACATTTCAGGCTTTGAGGGCTGTGAGGCAACAATGGAAGATGCCCCGCTTAAAATGTATCTGTTTAGAAATGTAAAACCATTCTTGGCTCCTGGGCCATACAAAGACAGGCAGGGGGCTGGAGCTGGCCAGCAGGCCCTCTGTTTGCCAGCCCTTGTCCCGCCGTCACGCCATCACTGACTGAAAGGAACCCTGCCCTCTTTGCTGCCTTACAGCCCCATGCCTGGCGGTTACGGAGTGATGGGTGACGAGGGCTCTATCGATTACAGCGTTCACGAGGCCTGGAATGAAGCCACCAACGTGTACCTCGTAGTGATCCTTGCCAGCTTCGGGCTCTTCATGTATGCCAAGAGGTAAAGGCTTTAGATTCTCAGGGTTGATAAGAACCCCGGGCGTTTACAAGTTTTGCAGGTTTGTTTGTTTGATCTAAGTTAAATGCACAAAAGTAATTTCATCAGCATTTTTGTTCCTGCTGTGAAATCACTGTCTAGTCGGGTCAGCCCTCACATACTGGACACCAGGATTTGGCTGGGAAAACCCAGTTGCTCTGAGAGATGGGGATTTAAGTGCAGCTCTTGGCACCCAGACCAGATGCTCTATACTCCTATTCTATCATTTCTGATATAGCTCAGTTTTCTCATTCAGCCAGCTTCACTGTCACCTTTGGATGAGCACATATTTTGGGCCAACGTCCCTGAAATGCACAAACTCTAACTGCTCTGTGTTCAGCAATTGTGTCTTCGCAAATTTCAAGCCTTCCCTTCTGTTTCTTGTGCGTAATATTGGTATGATCCAATTACTTGTCTGTCCATCCCCCAAAACTCAGTCCCCTGAGAGCAAGGACTTTTATCTAACCTGCGTGTCCCTGACGTGCCACGTGGTGTAAATCCTCAATAAATGTTTCTTGCTGTGATTCCAGATGCTGTAACGTAATTCACCTGTTCTTTCCCACACTCCCTGGCTCCTTTCCTTCAAGTACAGTTAAAAACTGCACGCTGAGGGGCGTGCTTTGAAGAGGAGAAAACAGCAGTAGTTGGATTGAGCTGTTCCTGCGGGTAGCCATGTGCTTTGAGGTGTCCTCTACCAAGGTCAAAAGGCAGTTCCAGATAATTAGTCAACCAAGAATAATTGATCCTCGGCCTGGGGAACAGTTCAGACCCGTACTTGCCACGGGACCTGCAGGCTCGTCCTTCCGGACCTGAGACCCCTGGGCCGCTGGCCGCCTGGACTCTCGGGGGGAGCGGGTGGGCCTGGGGGTGGAGGGGAGGCAAAAGGAGGCCTCCACAGAGCATGAGGGAGCCGCTGGCAGGTAACAGCCTTCCCCTAAAAATAGCCACCGTCTCCTCCCCACCCCACTGTTTCAAAGGCAGAGACAGGCTGTTGTTAATTTTAACTAGATGAGCCCACTAAGGCCATGCCACTCTATTCAAGAAATCATTCATCCATTGTTTTTCAGAATTAAGGTCTGCTCACATTCCGTTTATTCTCTGCCCGCGATAGCTTAGTTTTATTTGCATGACATGAGAGGGAGGGAAAAAAAAAAAAATCACACTCTTTTTGTCTCAGCATTTTTCCATACAACAGGGCTTTTTTGCAGGGATTGAGGGGAGACACTTTGTTGTATGAAGTGGGCGTGTTCAGCTGCTGCCTTTTCTTTCTTAGAACCCTGTGACTGTACGCGTACAGCTTCATACTTCTAGTGAAAGAAAGGATACTTGAGGCCAGGAAGCATCTCACAGGGACAAAATAGAAGATGATGGACTCAGGGCCACTTACGTCCTTAATGCAGCTTCTGGTTACTACGATCGTGTGAATGTTCCAGTCCTACAGCCGTGAATACGAATCTCGTTTCTGCCTTGGTTTTGTGTTTTAGAAATAAAAGGAAAATTATGAGAATATTTACTGTGCCGCCTCCAACAGACACCCTGTCAGAGCCCAACTTTTATGACACAATAAGCAAAATTCGTTTAAGACAGCAACTGGAAATGTACGCCATCTGTAAGTATATCCTGTGCTCAATTACATACGTAAGCATATTTAAAATAGACTCTTTGGGGTTGAGTCTCGTTGGCAAAGGTTATCAGAAATAGCTGATAAGGACACAGGGAACTGTATTCAATATCCTGTGATAAACCATAATGGAAAAGAATATATGTATGGGATAAAGAAGATGTGGCGCATCTATACAATGGAATATTACTCAGCCATAAAAAGGAATGAAACTGAGTTATTTGTAATGAGGTGGATAGACCTGGAGTCTGTCATACAGAGTGAAGTAAGTCAGAAGGACAAAAACAAATACCGTATGCTAACGCATATATATGGACTCTAAAAAAAAAAAAAAAAAATGTCATGAAGAGATTAGTGGTAGGACGGGAATAAAACACAGACCTACTAGAGCACGGACTTGAGGATATGGGGAGGGGGAAGGGTAAGCTGTGATGATGTGAGAGAGTGGCAGGGACATATACACAGTACCAAACCTAAAATAGAGAGCTAGTGGGAAGCTACAGCATAGCACAGGGAGATCAGCTCTGTACTTAGCGACCACCTAGAGGGGCGGGATAGGGAGGGTGGGAGGGAGGGTGACAAAAGAGGGAAGAGATATGGGAACATATGTATATGTATAACTGATTCACTTTGTTGTAAAAGAGAAACTAACACACTATTGTAAAACAGTTATACTCAAATAAAGATGTTAAAAAAAGAATATATGTATGTATATCTGAATCACTTTGCTGTACACCAGAAACTAACACAGCGTTGTAAATCAACTATACTTCAATTGAAAAAAACATTTTTTTTAAGAAAGAAATAGCTGGTAATGAAAACGTAGGGCCTTTTTGAGATGCTCAACACAGTGTCAGCAAACCTGGTTTGCGTGAAGTTAGTGTTTCAGGGCACTTCACTTATTGGGGGCCCTTCCAAGACCCTGAGAAGAGCCCTAGCAACGCGTTTCACATTTTGAAAATATGGCAGAAATGAGATGCCTGAACGATCTGTGAGGCTGCTGTCTCACCCTTCTCGAATTTCCCTCCTTTGCACTTCCCTTGTGTGCAGTGGCGTTGAGGTGGCCAAGAGCATTTTGGGGATCTGGCTGAGGGGACGTTGAGTTGAACCTCCCTTGGTTTGGGTTTGAGATTTTGTGTTTATAGAGTTTGCGGTCACTTCTTTACAATTAAATTACTATGTGCTGCAGCCATAGCAGCACAGGAAGGCTTCCAGGGCAGAGGTTATTAACATGTCCGGTGGTACTAAACCCTGTGAGTAAGTGGTGGAGAAGAAACAAAGGTTAAAGGGCAAGGAGCCAGGATGAATTGTACATCCAAGCCACAGCCTTTGATGCCACCATTTACAAAAAATGACGTGTGGTTTCCACGGTGTATCATTAAATGAGAAAAGGCAAGATGTAATTATATGTATACTAGGGTACTGCTCCTTTAAAATCAAATGACCAAAACATCCCTATCTACATGTAATAAAAATGTTCTATAGAATTTTTTTTTATTGAAGTGTAGCTGATTTACAATGTTGTATTAGTTTCAGGTATACAGCACAGTGATTCAGATATATATATATATATATTCTTTTTCAGATTCTTTTCCCTATAGGTCACCACAAAATATTGAGTATGGTTCCCCGTGCTCTACAGTAGCTTTATATACAGTAGTACGCATATGTTAGTCCTAACCTCCCAATTCATTCCTCCCCAACTCCTTTCCCCTTTGGCAGCCACAAGTCTGTCCTCTGTGTCTGTGGGTCTGTTTCTGTTTTGTAAGTAAGTTCATTTGTATCTTTTTTTTTTTAAGATTCCACATGTAAGTGATATACGATATTTGTCTTTCTCTGTCTGACTTACTTCACTTAGTACAGTGATCTCTAGGTCCATCCATGTTGCTGCAAATGGCATTATTTCATTCTTTCTTATGGCTGAGTAATATTTCATTGTGTGTGTATATATATATATACACACACACACACCACCTCTTCTTTATCCAGTCATCTGTGTATGGACATTTAGATTGCTTCCATGTCTTGGCTATTGTAAACAGAACTGTAATGAACATTGGGGTGCATGTATCTTTTCAAATTATAGTTTTCTCTGGATATATGCCCAGGAGTGGGATTGCTGGATCATATGGTAACTCTATTTTTAATATTTTAAGGAAGCTCCATACTGTTCTCCATAGTGGCTGTATCAATTTACCTTTCCTCCAACAGTGTAGGAGGGTTCCCTTTTTCTCCGCACCGTCTCCAGCATTTATAATTTATAGACTTTTTGATGATGGCCATTCTGACTGGTGTGAGGTGATACCTCATTGTAGTTTTGATTTGCATTTCTCTAATAAATAACAATGTTGAGCGTCTTTTCACGTGCCTGTATGTCTTCTTTGGAGAAATGCCTATTTAGATCATTTGCCCATTTTTTGACTGGGTTGTTTCTAAAAATGTTTTGTATAATTACACAAGCCTGGAGGAAGGCATGGAAAGATACACATCAGATTATTAACATTCATTACCTTGATGGGAACACTGTGGGACTTGAGGGAAAAGATTGGATATTTTTAAAAGAAAGATGTCTGTGTGTTTGCGGGCACACATAGAAAGAAGCAACAAAGAGTGATCAGCAAGATGTTACTGGTATATGTCTCGGGTGGAGTGGAATTTCAGGTGAAAAGTAGAAAAACCATATATATTTTTTTTTACACAAGTAGAACCTCTAGAAATTTCTTTAGCATAAATTTTGTCCTAAGAAGTAGTAACAGCAGTTCCTTTGGGGAAAGGAGCTGCAGGACTAATCAGGTGGGAGGAAGGTACACCTTCTCTGTTTCCTCTTTTGTCCCTTTTGCATTCATGTGTTACTAGTTCAGAATAAGAAGTAAAACTGAATGTAACAGGGACTTCTCTGGTGGCGCAGTGGTTAAGAATCCGCCTGCCAATGCGGGGGACATGGGTTCGAGCCCTGGTCCGGGAGGATCCCACATGCCGCGGAGCAACTAAGCCCATGCGCCACAACTACTGAGCCTGTGCTCTAGAGCCTGCGAGCCACAACTACTGATCCCGTGTGCCACAACTACTGAAGCCCGCGTGCCTAGAGCTGGTGCTCTGCAACAAGAGAAGCCACCGCAATGAGAAGCCGGCACACTGCAACGAAGAGTAGCCCCCGCTCCCCGCAACTAGAGAAAGTCCGTGTGCAGCAACGAAGACCCAACGCAGCCAAAAATAATTTTTTTAAAAAAAGATGATTCTTTAAAAAAGAAAAACTGAACGTAACAGAGCAGCGTTATTTACAGTAGCCAAAAGATGGAAACAACCCAAGTGTCCTTGACTGATGGATTCACAAAATGTGGTCTATATGTGCATAGGATGTTATTCAGCCTTTAAGAGGAAAGAAATTCTTTTTTTTTTTTTTTTTTTTTTTTGGCTGCGTTGAGTCTTCTTTGCTGCGCGTGGGCTTTCTCTAGTTACAGCGAGCGGGGGCTACTCTTCGTTGTGGTGTGCAGGCTTCTCATCGTGGTGTCTTCTCTTGTTGTGGAGCACGGGCTCAGTAGTTGTGGCTCTTGGGCTCTAGAGAGCAGGCTCAGTAGTTGTGGCGCACGGGCTTAGTTGCTCCACGGCATGTGGGATCTTCCCGGACCAGAGCTTGAACCCATGTCCCCTGCATTGGCAGGCGGATTCTTAACCACTGTGCCACCAGGGAAGTCCCAAGAGGAAGGAAATTCTGACACATGCTACAACATGGATGCACCTTGAAGACATTATGCTTTGTAATTATTTTTATCGTGAAGTGAAAGAAGCCAGTCACAAAAGAACAAATATTGTGTGATTTCTCTTCTATGTAGCAAATTCACAGAGACAGAAAACAGAATCGTCACCAGGAGTGGGGGAGGAAGGAGTAGGGAGTCACTGTGTAATGAGGACAGAGGTCAGTGTGGGGTGATCCAAAGAAGGGTGCTGGTGGTGGCAGCACATCAGTGTGAATGTAGTTAATGTCCCTGAACTGTGTACTTAAAAATGGTTAAAATGGCGAGTTTTATGTTTTTGTATTTCACCTCAAAAAAAAAATATCCTTAAGAAAATTTAAGTATTTAAAAAACAAAAGCAGGGAACCAGAAGCTCTGTATAGAAAATTATAAGTAAAGAGTTAGGTTTTCATTGATGCCTAGTCAAAACAGAAGTTTGTGGGAGTTCCCTGGTGGCCCAGCGGTTAGGATTCGGTGTTTTCACTGCAGAGGCCCGGGTTCGATCCCTGGTCAGGGAACTAAGATCCCACATGACTGGAGGCACAGCCAAATACAAAAAACCAACAAACAAAACAAAAATCAGAAGTTAGATCCTATCCAAAATTATTCTGTAGTATAACATATACAATTATAAAGCCAGTGTACAGCTGTTCTTCTTCTTTGATGAGACTGGCATAAAATGAGATTTATCAGAACACCTGTATTTGTAAGGCCATGTTAGTTTTCTGTTGCTGCTGTATTACCACAAATTCAGTGGCTTAACACAACACGGGTCTTACAATTAGAGAGGAAAAGTCCTGCAGCAGATGCACTGGCTAAAATCAAGGTGTCGGCAGAGTTCTGTTTCTTTCTGGATGCTCTAAAGGAGAAGCTTTTTCTTTGCCTTTTCCAGCTTCTGGAAGCCACCCACGTTGCTTGCTTTGTGGCTTCATTCGCCTCAAAGCCAGTAGCACTGCATCTTTCTGATCATTCTCGCATTTTTATAGTTCCCTCTCTCTCTGAACTCTGCCGGGAAAGGGTCTCTGATTTTCAGGGCCCCTGTGATCAGGTTAGGCCACATAATCCAGGGTAATTCCCATTGTCAAGGTCCTTACCGTAAACACATCTTTAAAGTCCCTTCTGCCTCAGAAGGTAACATATTCACAGATTATGGGGATGAGGATGTGGACATCTTTGGAAGCCGTTGTTCTTGTAAATAGTGAGTATTTGCACATTTAAAGAGTCCCATCGCAGGGACTTCCCTTGTGACACAGTGGTTAAGAATCCGCCTGCCAATGCAGGGGACATGGGTTCGAGCCCTGGTCAGGGAAGATCCCACGTGCCGCAGAGCAACTGAGCCTGCGCTCTGGAGCCCATGAGCCACAACTACTGAGCCCACGTGCCACAACTACTAAGCCCACGCACCTAGAGCCTGTGCTCCACAACAAGAGAAGCCACTGCAATGAGAAGCCTGCGCACCGCAACAAAAAGTAGCCCCCGCTCGCCGCAACTAGAGAAAGCCTGCGCAGCAACAAAGACCCAACGCAGCCAAAAATAAAAAATAAATAAATTTAAAAAAAAGAAAGAATCCGCCTGCCAATGCAGGGTACATGGGTTCGAGCCCTGGTCCGGGAAGATCCCACGTGCCGCAGAGCAACTAAGCCCGTGCGCCACAACTACTGAGCCTGCTCTCTAGAGCCCGTGAGCCACAACTACTGAGCCCGCGTGCCGCAACTTCTGAAGCCACGCACCTAGAGACCAAGCTCTGCAACAAGAGAAGCCACCACAGTGAAAAGGCCATGCATTGCAACAAAGAGTAGCCCCCACTCGCCGCAACTCGAGAAGGCCCACGCCCAGCAACTAAGACCCAACAACAAAGACCCAATGCAGCCATAAATAAATAAATAAATTTATTTGAAGAATAAAGAGTCCCATCACATTGCATCATTCTTAGTGCTGATGGCATGTCCAGTCCTGACTTAGTCTGGAGGTTCAAGAGGAAATAGCAAACAAAATTCTTTTCCTTAAAGAGGACTCCCCAAATTGTAAAGCTTTCGGCCACAATAATCTGGATTCTCCCTGAGTATATAAACAAATAGTATTTCTTCCTTGGCTGGTAAAAACTTAATGAAGAGACTGAAAGTTTGAAAGCCAAGCAGTGAATGACATTTGCAAAGACTTCAGCCCTGCACTCTCTGTAGTTTCAGTTTAAGACCTTCAATCAATATTTCTCAGAAGCACAAAAAGAACACAGAGTTGCAAGTCTGTTTTTTCTTTAGTTTATATTAATGACAATGTTCAGTAAATCTCTTAGGCTTGTCATTTAAAATATAGTCAAATTCCTTATGATGTGGACAAAAGCATTATTATTAACTCTTCTTGAGGTGGAGATGGGGAATAAGAAAGAAGGACATTACAAAATGTTAATTTAAGTGTAGTAGCTTAATTCGTGTTTACTCTATATTTCAATGCTCTGACTAATGCTGATGTACAAAACAATAATAATAAACATCCGAAAATGGATATCAGCACTGCTGAGAAATTAGAGGATTGTGAAGTATAATAAATTTCCTCTAATGAATAAAAAATTGTTTAATTCTAAGCTAATTCTTTATTGAGAATCAGGACTGTGATTTAATGATGGGAGCTCATAATTACTTTGCGATTTTATTAATCGTATCTCCTTTTTTCTTGCTTATTGTTTTGTTTGTTTTTCAACAGCCAGAAAGTATGATTATCAGCAGCCACAGAGCCAAGCTGACAGTATACAGCTTTCATTGGAATGAAATCTCAGAAAATGAGCAGCAGAAATGATCGTTGTTCAAGAGTGCAGTCTCCTCACGCTGCTAAATCATGGGCAGCATTTTTTAAAACTTCTGTCTCCATAAAATCATTTTATTTGTGACTTTTCCCCAATTTTTTGGTGTGTTTTGTTTCACTTTTTTTTTTTTTTTTTTTGGCGGTACACGGGCCTCTCACTGTTGCGGCCTCTCCCGTTGCGGAGCACAGGCTCCGGACGCGCAGGCGCAGCGGCCACGGCTCACGGGCCCAGCCGCTCCGCGGCACGTGGGATCTTCCCGGACCGGGGCACGAACCCGCGTCCCCTGCATCGGCAGGCTGATTCTCAACCACTGCGCCACCAGGGAAGCCCTGTTTCACTTTTTTAAACCTCATCTCCAAATCATTTGTTGCACAAATTAGAAATTCCTCAACAGGCCTGAACACAGAGTCTGCACGTACCTAGGAAGATAGACTATCACCAGAGACGGTGACTTTACCTTGTGAAGACTTCGATCCCTTCAGGATACAATCAGGAAATAAAAACACATCTTTGGGAGCAAGAGTCTGGAGCTGATGCCACTTTGGAACTCTTTTGCCAACTTAAAAAAAAAATCTAATCATTGGAATAGCTTCCTCTTCGACTGTGTTCTGGGATAAATATAATACGGATAACGGACTAACGTGTGTGCTTATGGCTGGTGTTACCTCTCACCGAATTAACCGTTTTTGCTACTTCAGAATTTGCACAGTAAACTGTCTTTTCTGCATTGTGAAATTGTGGTGCGCACCCCCCTGCTAACTGTAGAAGTTTTCTGTGACTGGAGTTTGTTCCCCTCAATTGTATTCCCAGGAGTTTCTTCCACCAGAAGAGTCTTCTTTCGGCCATGCTGGGGCTACACTGCACAATACGTGGGCACCTCTGACTGGTGTCAGCGGCTTGCTTTTGGGTCATGTGACCGTCAGTCTTTAATGTAACTTATGGTTTCTTAGGCTTTTTTAGCATAATAAGCTTCCCTGCAGACTCTCATATCTTGTACCATTTTTGTACTGTACATTGCAACGTTTTCGCCCAGTTTTTCATACTTATTTAAATAAAAGCCGGTTGGAGATAGTGGCAGGGAGGTTCAACTGTCCGTGTAACTGTCCATAAATTCGTTTTCGAATCAAAACTATAATTTTAAGAGTTAGAGTTAATATTTCAAGCATTATTGCCTTTCCTGTATAATTATGAAGTAAAGAATATAAATCTTAAATGAAAAGGTTTAGATCAAATAAAATCATTCCAGGGAAATTGCATTTACTTTTAAAGTTTAAATGTTTCAAGTGTATATATATATCGTACAAGGTGAATTGTTGGCCAAATGGAGTAATTCTTTCTTAACTCACAGATGAGTTTGAATGCACAGCCTGTATGTAGAATGAATCCTCGAACTGAAGGATTGTAAACAGTTACAGTTGTGACCTGGGGATAGCAGAGCAGCAAGGGGACAATCTTCTTAAACTTTGCTTTGCTCTCGTGTAATCAGGAGCGGGAGCGGTTTACCTGCTGCCCCTGATATGTGGCACACATCTGGACAGATCACGAGAACTGGCTATCTCAGCCGGTTTGTACAGTGTACCTAAATAAATATCAATCACAACGGAATGGACCGCGATGGTTTTTTATTTGCATCCACTAGACAGAGACAGCCACGGCTAAAACCTCACAGATCATTTGGTGAGAGTGGAACTCCGGCAAGTGAGAGAGGAAGATTCCTCCCCATTTCTCCTCTAAAGCCCGCTGATGGGAGTCACGCCTCCATCAGCAGGATCAACAACAAGTCCGCCTTTGAAGTTTCCTCTCTGCTTCCACAGCTGAGCTGGGAAAGCGGGGGATGCCCTGCAGCCACACTTCAAAGAGACACCAGTTGACTATCCTGCTTCTGCCCCGGAATCCACCAACGGTTCCATGGAACTATTTTCTTTGGAAGAAAAAAGCCATGACTAATAAAACAGGTCAGTGACACTTGTGTTCTCTGTTTCCTCATTTCTCTCCCTTACTGCATAAGATGCTCCGCGGTGAGCACGGAGGGGCGGCCTCCCTGGGTGCGCAGCTGGGCCCAGCCCGCTGCTCCGAGGGGCACAGATGCTTGCTAGTGACCCCACACCGTTTCGGGTGGAACTCACGATAGGACTCATCAGAAAACGAGACGCAGAGTTTAGGGTGAAGTTGCTGTAATGTCGGAAATACAGTTATTGAGTCAAAATAAGAGAGAAAATGGTAATAAAAATAATTTCAGATATTAAGAATAAATGTATCTTAGTACTATATATAAAATAATCAACAAATTTCATACATCACTTATATGTGGAATCGAAAAAAATGATACAAGTGAACTTATTTACAAAACAAACTTACGGTTACCAAAGGGGAAAGGGGTGGGGGAAGGATAAGATAGGAGTTTGGGTTTAACATATACACACTACTGTATATGAAATAGATAACCAACAAGGACCTACTGTATCACACAGGGAACTCTACTCAATATTCTGTAATAACTTACATGGGAAAAGAATCTGAAAAAGAATGGATATATGTGTATGTAAAACTGAACCCCTTTGCTGTACACCTGAAACTAATACAACATTGTAAATCAACTATACTCCAATATAAAATAATAAATTTTTAAAAAGAATAAATGTATCTTAGAAAATATAAAGAGAGAAGGGGGCTTCCCTGATGGCACAGTGATTAAGAATCCACCTGCCAATGCAGGGGACACGGGTTCGAGCCCTGGTCCAGAAAGATCCCACGTGCTGCGGAGCAACTAAGCCCGTGCGCCACAGCTACCAAGCCTGCGCTCTAGAGCCCGTGAGCCACAACTACTGAGCCCGCGTGCCGCAACTACTGAAGCCCACGCGCCTAGAGCCTGTGCTCTGCAACAATGAGAAGCCCGTGCATCACCATGAAGAGTAGCCCCCGCTCACCACAACTCGAGAAAGCCCGCGCACAGCAACGAAGACCCAACACAGCCAATAAATAAATAAATATTTTAATAAAAGAGAGAGAGAAGGGACCAAAGCATATTACAGGGAGCCAGGTGATTCGTTCAACACACAGTTACGGAGGACAAACTCTGTGCTAGCCATATGTCATCCCCTATAGGCTATTTGATTCTAATGACAGACTAGGAATAGGTGCTGGAGAACCGGAAGTAAAAAGGACACCTGGCTTATATTCAACCTGTATGCAAAATAGTGAGGCTCATGGAAGAGGGACTGGAGCTTAGTCTTAAACTGTTTCCCACTTGACACCCTAATAAATCCAGAGCCAGACTCACACAAAACTACAAAGCAAGAAACATTTCCCGCCTGTCTTTTTGTCCCTCTTCAGCCTCCTATCAGTCTCTTTGGGCGAGACAGGTCTTGACTGAGGATTTAAGAGTGGGGATGAGGAATTAAGCCAAGAACTAAGGAGGTGGAAGAACGTGGAAACTTCCAGCAGCAAGTCATCTTTCTTCTATCCTGGACCTCTTGCCCCAAAATAAACGAGTGACCTTTAGCACTGGAGTGTATGCTGACCTTTATTTTATTTAGATATAGTGAAAAGCTAAAGCCATTTATGCAGAATTCCACACCCGAGGTAGGAAGGTGATAAGTCAAAGGGGAAGCCAATCACTGTCTGGGGTTATTTGTAGCCGTACAGCACCAAATTTGATACTGAAGGACCACTGTGCTGTTCGCGTCTTTTATTTTTGATGTTTCTAGTTCCAAAGTTTCTTCTTTTCCAAATCAAGAAATGACAGAGGTCTCACTGTTACATGAGAGTGACTCCATCCCAGAGATTTGTATGAAAACAAAATTTTGACAAATTGCAAGCTAGCTGAAGAAAGTTGGGGCTTTTTAACTGCAACCAATATTGATGTTATTAAACTCAACTGCAAATGCCTTTGGCCTCAAAAATCTGAAAAAAAAATGCACCACATAAATGTAAAGTATTTATGACATAACAAGTTAATGTATGTTTATTATATTCATTTTGGGGGAAGGGATTGCAAGTGTCTCTCAATAACATTTAATCTTGAGGTTTTACAAAAAGGCCCATTTAAGTTGACTACAAGCTAATATAAATCTTACATCTGAAATGCTTTCTAGCACCCAGTACTAGAACAGTAACTAGCCCAAAGTAAATACTTGGTAGGTAGTTGCTGAAATAATTAATTTAGTGGCAACAATTTACAGAATTGATGTTTATTTTTTTATATTTTTTATGTATTTATTTTTGGCTGCGTTGGGTCTTCATTGCTGCGTGCGGGCTTTCTCTAGTTGCTCCGTAGTTGTGACGCACGGGCTTAGTTGCTCTGCGGCATGTGGGATCTTCCCAGACCAGGGCTCGAACCCGTGTCCCCTGCGTCGGCAGGCAGATTCTTAACCACTGTGCCACCAGAGAAGTCCCTATTTTTTATATTTTTAGAAAGTGTTTGTAGGTTCTGTTTCTGGTAATGGAGGAATAATTGTGTCAGACTAACTCCCTTACAGATAATGAGTTCCGAACAAAACATAAAACCAACTGTCTGAAGGAAACCATAAGCAGACAAACCAGGAAGAAGATGACGCTTGAAAGAAGGAACGGCACTGGCTGAGATTTGTGTTTATATGGGTTTTCTGCCTGAAGGTATTTCTTAGTCCACCAGTTGAGAATAACTAGAACTCAAGGAAAAAGCTACAGTGAAATTGGTTTGAGGAACAGGGCAGTGTTCAGAGCTTCTAGACTGAAAAGTGAGGGGGAACATCACAGAAAGAAGGGAACCCCAGAAGGGGGCACCCCAAAATATATATGTAAATTCTGCCAAGTCCTTGGCTGATCCCTGAATTACGAATCTACGTGAGAGACCCTAAGGAGACTGGCAGAAAACAAACAGCTGAAAGGCTGAAAGAACTAAGCAAGGTATTCAGCTGTTGCCTACCATTGGAGATACAATTTGAATCCTGCCAAATTAATTACCTGCTAGAACAAAACTCAACACTTTTCAGAGGAAGATAAAAGAATCTAGAGTCTCTAACACTGTATCGTCCACAATGCCCAACATACAATCAAACATTATAATAATGAGAAGAGCAGGAAAATGTGATCCACCGTCAAGAGAAGAAATGGGACAACGTGGTCCATCAAGAGAAAGAACAGTCAATGTAAACTGACTCCAAGATGATCCAGATGTTGAATTATCAGACAATGACTTCAAAGTAGCTGTTACAAATATGTTTAGATAAATGAAATACTTTCAGGTAAATGATAATTGAAAGGCTTTATCATCAGCAGATCTGCTGTAAAAGAAATACTAAAGGAAGTTCTTTGGGGAAAAAAAAAAAAAGAGAAGTGATAGCAGCTGGAAACTCAAATCTAAGCAAAGTCTAGGCATAATGAATGACCAGCTGGGGAAAGACAATGATGGAGCAAGTAGGGGCTCTTATCAAGTGGGAATAAAGAGTATATAGGACTTTTTGTACTATTTTAACCTTTCTATAAGCCTGAAATTCCTTTTTTAAGTTCTAGAAAAAGTATTTGTCAGTCAATTTCTTAGTCAACCAGAATCTATTTTTTGTATCACACCAATCATTGGCAAAACTGAAAAACAGGCAGTGTGTCTGAAGGTGTCTTGGACAACATTATGCTTCTTTTGTCTCTACTTCTTCACACAGTTTCCAATATCCTTCTGTCTAACAAAATCTATTCCAAGAAAGAATCTAAAACACATTTCCACAAAAGTATAAATGACTGATGAAACAGGGTGTTTGTTCTGCATTTTAACAGAGAGAGCCTTCAGCTGGAAAGGAATGAAGTTTTCAGACATTACAGAGAAGTTTAATTGTTAGGCATAAGAGAGCCTTTACGGCCTCTGAAATCATTATGTAAGCAATTAACTAAACTTCACCTATTCGTTTGGCTACCACTTCCAATTCTGTCCTTCTCCATCATCTTAGTTCAAATTCTAGCAATCAGAATGTCACCTCTTCCCCACCAAAATGATTAAATGCATTGGAATCCCTAAATAGAGTGATTCTACGGTTTTGTATCTGTTAAAACAGTCAGCTCTGTCTCATCCCAGTGAGGTAGGAAGAGAGATGAGCTTTTGGTTACCATTTTACAAATGAGGACAAGAGAACAGCGGGATTGACTCTTCCAGCCCTGAACTTCTGCAATACTGAGAAATGTAAAGATTAAATGGGAAGAAATGTCTCCAGGGGCAAACAGAGAGAGGTATGAAGGCAGGTATATGAAAAGGCAGTTTCTGACAAACATATAGTCTGCTGTCAAGTTTTTTCTTTATCCACTACAGTGGATACTTTAAAAATTCTAGGTGTTTAACAAATAATCACTTAATTAAATCATCCAAGAAGGCAGCCAGGCCTATGGAATAAAGCTGTCTTAAGAGTTTTCTATTTTTTCCCAGTGCAAGAGAGTAATAGTGTTTCTACCATCCTTGCAGTCCTTGCTAGAAGTCCTGTATACTTGGTGACAGTGATTAAACTCCAACAACATATAGTAGTTTATTTTATTTTATTTTTTTAGTGGCTTACAATAACACACATTTATTTTCTCACAGTTGAAGAATTTGAGAACAGGGTCTCTGGGTGGCTCACGGTCTCTCGAGGTAGCAGTGAGTATGTCAGCCTTCAGGTGGGGTCACCTTCAGCCGAAGGCTGGAAGGGCTGCTTCCAAGGTGGCTGCCTCACATGCTGATGGCAGGAGACCTCACTTCTTTACCACGTGAGCTGTATCATGTTAATACCCTCCCAAAAGCAAAAAAAAAAAAAAAAAAAGGATGGATTCATTTTCCTTAAAATATCCCAGAGCACAGTAAGTATACTATATATTTTTAAGGTGTTACAATTTTAAATATATATATATAATTATTCTTCAAAAAACATTGGTAGTTAAATCTCAGTTCATCATAGCAATGAAAATGGCCCCAAGGAAAGTCAAAAAAAGCAAACCATTAACCTTTTTTGTGTGTGTGGTTACACATTTGCCTTTCCAAATTTGTTTTGCTACACCAGTATTTTAATTGGTTTGTGATTTCTTGAACTCATTCACCCTAACAGTAAAGGCCAGCAAATGCAAAGCTCTTTGAATTCCAAAGGGAACAAAGCTGGCCTGGGGCTGTGAAGGGATTGCAGGTAACCTACAGATTCGCCAGTTGGTTTCAGAAAATCTGTAGTGGACCAATTCCGGCTTTTGAAAGAGTAGTCATGGTGCAGGTTTTTACAGATTAATTTCTCTGTTGTTACATTCAGGTTTGGTAGATTACCACAGCATCACATTTTGAATTTACTTAAAGTCAACATCTCCCACAATTTATAATTCTTAAGCAAAATCTAATGGATCTAGAGATTATCATACTAAGTAAAGTAAATCAGGCTAAGACAAATATATGAGGTCACTTATATGTGGAATCTAAAAATATGATATAAAGGAACTTATTTGCAAAACAGTAACAGACTCACAGACATAGAAAACAAACTTATGGTTACCAAAGGGGAAGGGGGGGAGGGATACATTAGTAGGTTGGGATTAACATAGACACACAACAGTACTATGTATGAAACAGATAATCAACAAGGACCTACTGTATAGTACAGGGAACTCTGCTCAATGTTCTGTACTATCCTATATGGGAAAAGAATCTGAAAAAAGAATGGATATATGTATATGTATAACTGAATCACTTTGCTGTACACCTGAAAATAGCACACAACATTGTAAATCTACTCCAATATAAAATAAAAATTTTTAAAAATCTAATGACATTACTGTCTTATATATCAGCAAAATATCAATCAATAAAGCATTGTTGATTGGAAACCAAGTAAGGCTGAGGAAATATGTCAACAGTCCAGGACACAGAAAGGGACATTGGCCTGGCTAATTGCAAAGAAACTTCAGGCACCTGTTTTGAGCTATCAAGGCCTTTATCAGCAAATCTTTTTTGGGAAAGGGGTTGCTCCCTTTCTTCCTTGAGACTCTTGATCATCAGAGTTAGTTTTCTCTTTTCATCTTCAAGACCCGTGATGTTTTCTGCAGACGACTGGAGATTGGGTTTTAGAAATGCCAGTTCCAAAGGCAGATTTTCATTTATCTACAGATGATGAGTGAATCAAAGTGGTTACTTACTCAAAATTTGCTTATTTAGTTGCATTGTAATTTACTTACGGTTCTAGATGTTTTTGGCTACTTCTTAGGTGCCTTACTTAATAGCCTGTGGCCTGTTGCCATGGTGAAATAGAATTAATAACAACTCTTAGTTATGCTAACTTAATGTTTGTAAAATATATGCTTTGTTCGTTTATTAAAAGGAAAAAAGATGCCGGCAAATCAAGTATGCTTCAAAAGAGTTAACAAGATTTTTAAAAACACTAGTCCTTAATTACTGTTGTGGAGAACTTTGAGCTGGATGTATTAACCATAAACTTACTGTTCTGCTAGCTGACAGCTTTGACTGATGCTTAACGTTTGCTTTTTCATGCTGTTTGAGGGTAAATTTAGCTTGAAACAGTTCTGCATAGAGGGAAGCCACTTCATGGTCCAAACAATCCATTTCCTTTTGAATGCTATTATAACTTGTGATTTTTGGCCAATCAGAAGGATCTAGTTCATCTTTCTCCTAAGAATTTAAAATATAATTTGAATTTGATTTAGTTTGTATCAAGCCACATTTAATACCATCAAAGACAATTCTTCATTTCTGTATGTTTCAGGACAATTTTGAAAGCACCAAGAGAGATACAAAATGAACTAGGTAATGGTTTAGTTAATAGAACACAGAAGTTGAAACCTGAGTTCCAGCCTATTTCTATCTGTGTGGTATGTATTTGAATTTGAGCATAGCTCACTAACTTCACCAAGCCTCAATCTGTTCACCTGTTGAATGGAAATAAGACTGCCTGTACCCCAGGGATGTTCATATCCTAACTGATATACCACCTGATCCCCTGGGAAGGCAATGGAATGATCCTTGGTGATGTTCAATATTTTTTTACTGTGTAATCAATGTCGATATTTAAGAGCTCGAAAGAGCCGAATCAGACAAGGATGGAGTCCCTAAAGCCTCCTGGCCACTATAGCATGTATCCATCAGCTTTCTCTGCAGTCCCAGGAAAAGCAGCCAGCTCATGAAAACTCGGGAATCAAGCATCAAACAAAACTGCCACATGTGAACACGCAGCTAGGTATCTCACGACATCGAAAACCCTTTGGTCTCTGTGTCACCCTTCAAATAACGAAAATATCTCCATTTTTTTCCAGATGGAAATATGGGCACAGAGAAATCAGGGGAGAGGCCCAATGTTAAAAACCAGAATTATGTTGTCTCTTGAGATCCTTGTCACTCTGTGCTTCTTATGATTCTCATAGAAACAGAATGGTTTTGGAGGTTCAAGCCTCGTTTCCAGTAGAAAATAATGCAGACGTTACTGCTGGGAAATAAATTAGCACACCTAATTTATCAGCCTTATTCAACTCCCTTGGAGATCAAAGAAAAGTCAAGCAAATTGCAGCAAGTTTTCCTTACGGTATTTTTAGAGTATCGTTCCCCAATACTCAAAATATAGAGGATTCTTTCCTCTTCTTTGTATTCATTTGATTACCCCATAGTTTATAAATCACACGTCGTCTGTTTTGTACACTTTGTACCAGACAAGTCTGGGCGTGCAGAGCTTGTAGCCAGTTCACAAAAGCCACTTAACATATTTGTTTGTCATTTAAGTTATGACTTTGCAAACAAAAGAAGACAAGGGCTTTCACAGTGACAGGCAGGTTTACATAAGCTGCTGCACAAACTAAATTCGAAATAACTCTAGTTCATATTGAAAAAGTTATTCTGGGCTTCCCTGGTGGCGCAGTGGTTGAGAGTCTGCCTGCCGATGCAGGGGACACGGGTTCGTGCCCCGGTCCGGGAAGATCCCACGTGCCGCAGAGCTGCTGGGCCCGTGAGCCGTGGCCGCTGCGCCTGCGCGTCCGGAGCCTGTGCTCCGCAACGGGAGGGGCCGCGGCGGTGAGAGGCCCGCGTACCGCAAAAAAAAAAAAAAAAAAAAAAAAAGTTATTCTTTCATTGCCACTCTGTCATAACATTCTTTGATATTTTTGAAAATATCCACAGTAATTAATAAGTATGACACAAAGCTTTCCCTACCTCTTCTCCTGTGTATCCTTTTCGTAAGTCACAGAAACTGCAGCCGCCAAGGCTTTCTACTGACGATTGGATGAAGTCTTGCTTTTCCTCCAACGCACTTATCCTGACACGCTGTAAATCAGGAAAAGAGCCAAGAGACATAGGCTTAGGAGCACATATAGGATGTGGGGTTGGTTCCTTTGCTTCTTTCTAGTATCCCTTTCTGCTATAGTTTCAGTTCAGTTACTCAAGAATATGCAAGTTAAAACAAGTAGAAGACTCCTACAGTGCAGGTACCATCAGTGACGCAGTGAGCACAGAGTCAGTAGGTGTGTGTGGCCGATGTGCATCCGAGGGGCTAGCAGTGTGAGCTGTGGCCCGAGAAAGACCTGATTTCCATCCCAGCTCTTTTTCTACGGGCTTCGCTCTGTGTCCTTACCTGTAAAATGGAGATAATAACTCCCACCTCAAAGAACTATTTTCAGGGTTGAATGAAATTCCCAATGATAACAGCTCAGCATAGTGTCTGACAACATGTGTTCCGTAAGAAGTGTTGTATACTCGCTTTGAGCCAGCCTATTTATTTGATGCTAAAAATAAAGTAAAGCGTTGCTAGGATGAATCAAGAAAAAAAGACCATTCTCAGGAGTGAAATATTGGCATGATGTAATTTTTAGAATAATGGAGTCTCTTACTTTCAGTAACATACGGTAAAAGAACATGCATAGATTATGGCAAACCTGTTTCATGAACAAATAAGGACCACTTAGAATTAGCATAGCAGGATATCATGGAAAGGGCGTTAGATCTGCTTGATTTCAATTCTACTTTTACTCCTTGAGCAAATTTCTTTATCTTTGACCTTTAGCTTCATTGTTTGTTAAATAAACCCCTGGAAGGGGTGTAGTGAGGATAAGATATTAAAACAAAATATATGTCTGTCCATCGGTCTAGGATAATATATTAAAGCTATATACACATCTATCCATCTACCTATCTGCCTATCTATCTGGAGAGATAGAGAGACCACACTATAAACTGTATAGAGTAGTGATTATTCCAATATTGTGATAAATTTTTTTACTGCAAGTAAGATTTTTTAATTAAGTACTAAAAATTAATATGATATATGTAAACATTCTCTTTGCAAAGTTATTTGCATAATTGCTTACCTAATCCTTTTGTCATTTGTATAATTAAAAGTTAACCTGAAGGGAGTTGTGACCGTGATGGGCCCATGGGGTGGGGGGAGCGAGTTTCTATTTCTTGACCTGAGTGGTAATAACAAGGGTGTATCCGCCTTATCATTACTAATTAAGCTATACATTTGTTTAGTGTGGGTCTTGGTGTCTGTGTTGTATTATACAATAACATTTTTTTTAAATAAAAAATTCACTCAGTACAATAGCCAAGACATGTAAGCAACCTAAGTGTCCATCAACAGAGGAATAAAGAAGATATATATATGTATATGTGTCTATATATTTTTTCATCCCCCCAATGGAATATTACTCAGCCATAAAAAAGAATGAAATAATGCCATTTGCAGCAACATCAATGGACCTAGAGATGATCATACTAAGGGAAGTAGAAAGACAAGTGACAGAGAAAGACAAGTATCATATGATATTGCTTATTTGTGGAATCTAAAAAGATCCAAATGAATGTATTTACAAAACAGAAACAGACTCACAGACAGAAAACAATCTTATGTCACCAAGGGGGGTGGGGGGGAGAGCTAAATTAGGAGTTGGGGATTAACATATACACACTACTATATATAAAATAGATAGACAACAAGGACTGACTGTATAGCACAGGGAACTAAATTCAATACCTTGTAATAACCTATAATGGAAAAGAATATACATATATACATATATATCACTTTGCTGTACACCTGAAACTAACAAAACATTGTAAATGGGGCTTCCCTGGTGATGCAGTGGTTAAGAATCTGCCTGCCAGTGCAGGGGGACACGGTTCAATCCCTGGTCCAGGAAGATCCCCCATGCTGCGGAGCAACTAAGCCCATGTGCCACAACTACTGAGCCTGCGTTCTAGAGCCCGCGAGCCACAACTGCTGAAGCCCGTGCGCCTAAAGCCTGTGCTCTGCAACAAGAGAAGCCGCCGCAATGAGATACCCACGCACCGCAACAAAGAGTAGCCCCCAGTCGCCTCAACTATAGAAAGCCTGCGCAGCAACGAAGACCCAATGCAGCCAAAATAAATAAAATAAAATAAATACATTTATAAAAAACAAAAACCAAAAAACATTGTAAATCAACTATATTTCAATTAAAAAAATTTTTTTTAAATTCACTCAGCCTGGGAAATCCCTGGTGGTCCAATGGTTAAGACTGTGCTTTCACTTCCGAGGGCGTGGGTCAGAAGCAAGAACTAAGGAAAACCTGATCTCCCTCCCTTGGCCCCTTGGACTTTTGCTCTCTTCTCCCTGCAGACAACCTCCCCTCCTTGAAGAGCAGCATACATGCCCCGAAGGGCTGCCCTGCTTCAAGATCTCTTGGGGCCAGCATCTGATGCTGTCTTTTACTCACTCTGTCTGAGTTCCAATTCCAAATAACTGTGGACAAAAGAGACCATGGGAGCGGAAGGTTCTCTGCTAATGCATTGTCTTGTAGGGGCGAGAGGAAATGACTTACTGGAATTCCACATAGATAACGACACGGCCACTACCATGGGTCATTTATTCATTCCACCAACATGGAACCACCATGAGTCAGAATGCACTGGGGATTCAGAGATGAACAACACTCAGTCCTTACCCTTGGGGAGGTCAGGCTTCAGAAAGCAAAACAGAACATCACAAGAAATTCCTTAAAGCAGATAAAATGAAGTGCAAATAAAGTCTTTCAAGATCCTAGAGGAGGTGATGACTAATTTCATGGAGCAGATTACAGTAGAATAATCTTGAAGAATGAGTATTAAAACTCACAAACAGACTCCAGCAAAAGATATGTAATTTACTTTCATCAAAATTGGGAATATCTCTTCAGTGAAGGACACTATGGATTAAGTCTTGACGGGTCCAAGAAGAGATTTTTTTTTTTTAATTGGAGTATATTTGCTTTACAATGTTAGTTTCTGCTGTACAGCAAAGTGAATCAGCCACACGTATACATATATCCCCTCTTCCTTGGATTTCCTTCCCAGTTAAGTCACCACAGAGCATTGAGTAGTGTTCCCTGTGCTATACAGTCTATTCTCATTAGTTATCTATTTTATACATAGCAGTGTATATATGTCAATCCCAGTCTCCCAATCCACTCCACCCCCCTTCCCCCACTTGGTATCCATACGTTTGTTCTCTATGTCTGTCTCTATTTCTGCTTTGCATATAAGTTCATCTATACCACTTTTCTAGATTCCACATATATGCATTAATATATTTGTTTTTCTCTTTCTGACTTACACTTCACTCTGTATAACAGTCTCTAGGTCCATCTACGTGTCTGCAAATGGCATAACTTCGTTCTTTTATATGGCTGAGTAATATTCCATTGTATATATGTACCACATCTTCTTTATCCATTCATCTGTCGATGGACATTTAGGTTGCTTCCATGTCCTGGTTATTGTAAATAGTGCTGCAATGAACATTGGGTTGCGTGTATCTTTTTGAATTATGGTTTTCTCTGGATATATGCCCAGGAGTGGGATTTTGGGGTCACGTGGTAGTTCTATTTTTAGTCTTCTAAGGAACCTCCATACTGTTCTCCATAGTGGCTGTATCGAATTACATTCCCACCAACAGTGTGGGTTCCCTCTTCTCCACACCCTCTCCAGCATTTATTTGTAGACTTCTTGATGATGGCCATCCTGACCTGTGTGAGGTGTTACCTCATTGTGGTTTTGATTTGCATTTCTCTAATGATTAGTGATGTTGAGCATCTTTTCATGTGCCTCTTGGCCATCTGTATGTCTTCTTTGGATAAACATCTATTTAGGTCTTCTGTCTATTTTTTGATTGGGTTGTTTGTTTTTTGATATTGAGCTGCATGAGCTGTTTGTATATTTTGGAGATTAATCCCTTGAGAAGATTTTTGCAATATCTAAAACTGACAAGGATCTAAGGCAACTCAGGAAGGAAATGATGGGCGCTCCAAGTGAAGACGGTACAGTTTGTAAGCAAGCAATGACCAGAGGAGGAAACCATAAGCATTAAGCATCACTCATCCCTAAACATTTTATACCAGTTAGACCAGCAAAATCAGCAAGCTGGATAGTGCCAGGTGCGGGCAGGGGCTGTGGGCTGTCAGCTCTGGCATGGGAGTACTAATCAGGGTATCCATCCTGGAGAGAACTTATCAAGCTTATCAAGTCTGCATTAATACTCTGAATCCAGTGCAGGGGGAGGGGGACAAAGCAGAGAGGCCAGCTCAGAAGGTGTTCTGTGAGTTTGGCTTTGATTTTAAAGACAATGGAGAACCAAGAGAAGATTCTAAGCAGTCCAGGGACGTGGCCAGAGCAAACCTGATGGAGTGTGAAGTTAAAAACGGAGTGGGGTGGGCGAATGGCAACTTAGAAAATGAGTTAGGGGCGTGGATACGTAAAATGACACAGTGAGTAAAGCAGAATGCGAAATAGTACTACCTGAGCACGCAGAGTACATTTACTAAAAATCGGGAGTGAATCTGGAATCGAGCGTGTCATATTTAACATTCATAGGTTTCTCTTTTCCCATGCAGCAGCTTGTTTATGATTTTTTTAATTGTACAGAATATTGTTGAGAATTCTGTAGTCTCAATTAAAAGCATTACTTTAAAAAAAGTACATAGAGATTTAAGAATAGAGTCATTATCCTCCACTCCTGTCTGGAAGGTGAGGTCTTGGCACCCTCGGGGCAGTTTCAGACAGTTATTTTTTATAAGTCTCTTGTGAAAAATTAGAACCTAGTTATACATAAGTTACTCTTTAAAGAACGTAACTACTCTGAATTTATGGGATTGTGAATTTTTTTCAAAATATGTCTTACATTTTTTACGGTTTCTATAATGAGGTTGTGCCTCCTTAATCTACTATTTTTCCAAACTAAATTCTGATTTTTAAGGTAGACGAATGTGGGATCTGTTTTATATAGAGGTGCAGTGGAATCGTTAACCTTGACGCTGAACTTAGTTCCTCTTGGGAAATGAGCTGAGTGGTCCAGATCGTCACCGATGTCACTGTGGCCTCAGCCAGTGGGCGAAGCAGCCCAGGCCCCAGGGCATGTGGGAAAGTCACGCCTGGCCACCAGCAGGTTCCCTTCGGTGATGAGACCTACAGAGTCCATGCCACTCACCGGTGCAACCTGTAGACAGTCAGGAAGGGCTGGTTAGCTTCTCTTTTGTGTGTGCAGAGTTAATTGCCTCTACTCTTAGAAACTGTCCATTTTGGGCTTCTGCAACCTGAATATTAATTAGCACCCTTTTCTCTTTCTGCGCACCTAAGCGTCTCAGGGCAATGCCAATGTCGAGGACACACAAAGTCTTTTTTCTTCTTTGCGTCTAGTTTCCTGACTTTGCTTTCTCCCCTCTGCCTCTCTCCCTGCTTTCTCTCAGCCCCAATCTTCTGTCTTTCCTTTTGTACCTTGTGTCCTAGGCTTGCTGGCTGTTTTCCTCATTAATCCACAAGGAGACTGCATTGAGGCCTGGACACGATCTAGACCAGTGGGCCCTCTGGGAAGAACGTCTGTGTGGTCTTCTGCAACAGGACTGCACAGAGAGCTGGTTGGAGGACTTATGCCCCTTCCACAGTGATGTATTCCAAGGCCAAAGAGCCATGTAAACATTATGTTACCTGCTGGAATGTTTTTTGAAAAAGTAAATACTTAGGATGCAGGCAAGCTCTTCATTTTATTGAAAGTATCGTCCAACTGCTAGAAATGGTATTCAGTGGCACCAGGGATTATGATATGTCAGGCCCAATTTCCTTACTGGTTTTAACTTAAACACCTTTAAAGAATTGCTTCAGGGTTTCCCTGCTGGCGCAGTGGTAAAGAATCTTCCTGCCAATGCAGGGGACACGGGTTCAGGGCCTGGTCCGGGAAGATCCCACATGCTGCAGAGCAACTAAGCCTGTGTGCCACAACTACTGAGCCTGCACTCTAGAGCCTGTGAGCCACAACTACTGAGCCCACGTGCCACAACTACTGAAGCTTGCACACCTAGAGCCTGTGCACAAGAGAAGCCACTGCAATGAGAAGCCCACGCACCGCAAGGAAGAGTAGGCCCCTGTCACCGCAACTAGAGAAAGCCCGCGCAGAGCAACGAAGACCCAACGCAGCCAAAAATAAATAAATGAATTTATTTTTAAAAAAGAATTGCTTCGTATTTTTTGGCCTTTGTGATATGATTTACTATATTAAAGTAATAAATGAATAATAAATAATTGACATTATTTACTTATTATTATCTACTTAATGCAATAGGCAAGCTCCTGAAAAGTAGTATATAAATAAAATTAAGAATAGAAAGAATAGAATTTGAAATGACTGAGCTCTGTGAAGAAATTCTATTGTTGGGCTTCCCTGGTGGCGCAGTGGTTAAGAGTCCGCCTGCCGATGCAGGGGACACGGGTTCGTGCCCCGGTCCGGGAAGATCCCACGTGCCGCGGAGCGGCTGGGCCCGTGAGCCATGGCCGCTGAGCCTGCGCGTCCGGAGCCTGTGCTCCGCAACGGGGGAGGCCACAACAGTGAGAGGCCCGCGTACAGCAAAAAAAGAAAGAAATTCTATTGTTAATTGCCCAATAATTAAAGAATCTTCTTGCAAATAAGGTGGCAGCATTAGAGTGTGGGAAAATAATAGAATCTGGAGTAATAAAACCTGGGTTTCAGTTCTGATTCTGCAGAGTATGAGCTGTATGATACCCAAATGCTCTCAGCCACAGTTTTCCTCTGTAAAACAGGTAGGGATTATTTCACAATGTTGTTGCACTTTGCAAATTATAAAGGACTATACAGGTGTGAGCTGTTGCTATGATTACCGCAGAGCCTGTTAATATACAGGTTCCTATGTGATCCTCCTGCTCCTGGTGGTGGTGACAGAGCTGATTTTATTATACTTTTCTATACAGATGAGGAAAGTAAGGGTCAGGAAAGTCTAGGGATTGACCTAAGGTAACATCTCATCAAAGGTGGCAGAGTCAAGAACCCAAATGCAACTGTTTGGGCTCCTGAGTCAGTACTTTGCACTATACCACACTGCCTCAGACTTTAGGAGTAGGGAGGGGAAGTGGAGGGAGAGGGGAGATGAATTGTTACCCATGGATATGCTTTCCCTGCTACGGTGGAGAGTGGGTAGGTATGGGAACCAGTAGTGGCTGAAATTCTAGGTCTACCTCTTATTAGCTGTGTCGACCTGGATATAATACCTAATCTCACTGAGTCTCCCTTTAGTCAACTATAAAATAAAGATAATTAATATTTAATTTGTAAGGTGGCTAAGATTAATAAAATGATGTGCGTCTTATACATGGTACATAAAAAGCATTCGTTAAGGCACATATTAGTGTCAAATTCAGGCCCACAAAGGTATGGGAGAAAAGAAACCCAGTATGTCTAAAGTGGCATGTGGCAAGGCAGTAGTTCTGCCTGCCCTGCTCTCCTACGGGGCTGCTCGGGGACCAGGAGAAGAGAAACATTCTCATCTTCCATGAATTTCCTCCATGCAGTCATTTTAGCCATTGAAATTGCCTGCAATTCAGAACATCCTTCCCACTTCTTTCTGAGAAGCAACAATGGAATTCTTTCTTTTTTTTTTTTAAATAGAAGTATAGTTGATTTACAATGTTGTGTTAATTACTGCTGTACAGCAAAGTGATTCAGTTATACACATGTATACGTTCTTTTTTTAATGTTCTTTTCCATTACGGTTTATCCCAGGATATTGAATATAGTTCCTTGTGCTATAGAAGTAGGACCTTGTTGTTTATCCATTCTCTATATAATAGTTTGCATCCGCTAATCCCAAACTCCCACTCCATCCCTCCCCCAGCCCCCCTCCCCCTTGGCAACCACCAGCCTGTTCTCTATGTCTGTGATTCCATTTCTGTTTCACAGATAGGTTCATTTGTGTCATATTTTAGATCCCACATACAAGCGTTATCACATGATATTTGCCCTTCTCTTTCTGACTTACTTCTCTTAGCGTGATAATCTCTAGTTGCATCCATATTGCTGCAAGTGGCATGATTTTTTATGGCTGAGTAGTATTAACAATGGAAGTATTTCTTGATTACTAAAGGAAATGGAGGGTTTGCAGTCTTAGATGGCAGACTGAGTATATAAAATTATAAACTCTGCATTGAGATGCTAATAAATAATATCTTAAAAACTTTAACAATAGGCTAGGAAGGTGTGTCATCAACAAACAAGGGAGTCTAACAAACTTCTGTAAAACAAAAAGTGTGTAGCGAGCTGAGCGATGAAGCGGACCCTCTGGAGCCCAGATTATGGTGCTGTGTGGCAGGCACTGGGGTGAGAGGGGACCCATAGACCTCCCTGAAGAGCCTTCCGATCCCATGGTGGGCACGAAGTGAGGGTGAACACAGCGACTGGTGAGAGACTTACACACGGCAATCGCCCCTCCCCCATAAGTCTCCCCTACTTCTCTATGCACGATGCCTTACAGCCAGGCGTTTAAACCCCAAGCAAAGAAAAAACATCTTTTCTAAAGACATCAGAAGAATTCTCCGGGGAGAACTAAAGAGGCTAGACTGATGGTGACCCAAGTAAAACTCCCCTCTTCTCGGTTCTCTGCAGAGCCTGGCCTCCGCCCACCTGTCTGCCTAAGTCTAAAGCAGACTGTGTCCAGGGGAAAACTCCCACCTCTGTACGCCGTACTCGCAGTCAGTCTTTGAATTTCCACATTTCCAAATATAAGCAGATACCCAAAGCTAAGCAGACATTTGAGTCAGACCTGCAAAGCGAAAGAGAAAGAACAAGTACACGAAAAGAAAAACTGTCCCTAGAAGACATAGAACTCATTAATGAAACAGAAGATAACACTTTAAATACTGTATTTAGTACCAACGGAGATATGAGTAAAAAAATATATTCATGAAACAAGGAAAGGAACCTGTGGAAAAGAAACAGAAATTTAAAAAGAGCTCTTAGAAAGAAAAAGAGACAGATTTTTGAAATGACAAATTCAAAGGAAGGGTCAGAAGGCGAAATCAAAGAAATCCCTCAGAAAGTAAGCCCAAATGACAAACATACAGAAAACTTAACCAAAAAATAAGAGGCATAGAGCCTTAATCTGGGAGGCCTGACTTATAACTAGTAAGTTTTCCAGAAGCAGAGAGCAAAGAAAACAGAAGGAATGAGTTTATCCAAAAAACTATCATAAGTTCCAGAAGTTGTAGGGAAAGGGACTACAGGATGTCCAGAAAGATAAGTGGAAAAAGATCCATACCTAGAAATCTCACTGGGAAGTTTGAGAACTCCAGAGATTTAAAAAATTCGAAAGGCCTCCAAACAGCAAACAGGAAGGAAGAGGTTTAATGGCCCTTCAGATGGGCAAGTCTGCAGAAAATTTACTTCCCACCCACTCCTTTACTGGAAACACTTGGGAAGGTTTTCTGGTAAAATGAGGAGTAGGGTCTAGGCTCCGGTGCCTGTGAGCCAGGGGAGTACTGATGGTTGCCGTGTAGTGGGCCCAGAAATCGACCAGGTCCAGATCAGAGCATGGGGGTTCTGGAGGGGAGGATCCAGGAAGAAAGATGGCGCAACCATTTATTTAAACCAAATAGAATGACTCACTCAGAAAAAATAAACGAAGATATTGGGTTGACCAAAAGTTCATTCGGGGTTTTTCTGTAACATCTTACAGAAAAACCCGAATGAACTTTTTGGCTAACCCAATATAATAAAAGCATTGGATCCAAGAAAGTAACCAGAGACAGCAGGAAAAGCAAAAAGCTGTATGAGAAAACCACAGTCTACGCACACAAAAAACTGGAGTTTCAGAAAGAGAAATGGAATAGTTTCCAAGCAATGGATAACATATAAGAACCTGGAGGAGAGGGCATCTGGTCAAGAAGACATATCACGTTAATGCATCTGTGCCTTCTTACAACAACGAAAGGGTAATTAGAAACTCATGAGAAAAAAGTATAAGAAAGACATTTTCCAAATACAAGGCAAACTGCAATGTGGTCTGTTTGAATCCCACGTTAGAACCTTCGTATCTGAGGGACACAGGTGCTTGGGAGAAAGCATTGTGTTTAAAGACACTATTTGACAGTCATGAGAATGTCCATGCTGCGAATTATCTTTAACATTTAGAATCGAGTTATAGACAAACAGCAGAAGAGAGCGTTAGGATTGCAACGCAGGCTGTGCTTGTAACCACCTTTGATACTTTAAAAAAAGGTTCAGCCCCCAAAGTTGAGATGGAGAGGAAGAGCCTGGTCACGAACATTCATAACACAACATGGGGAGTTGGGGGGAAAGAGTCCATCTCGATGGAGCCAGAAATGGAGGTTGAAGTGTCCTGTGAGAGCTGCAATGGTGTCAGGGCACCAAATCCTTAACGGTTATAGCAGGAATTGAATAGATAACATTTAAAGCTGATGAAGCAATAGCGGTACAGATACACAATGGTGTAGATGTGTAATTTGCTGATAGGGGGCAAACTCCTAGAATAAATAACAATAGAACGAGGCTATGATGGCTGTGGTAGGAGGAGAGGAAGTACAGAGGAGTGAGGGCGCGGGGTAGTTTGCTTTCCTTGTAGCCCCTTTACAACGTGATTTTTAGTTTTTAGTTTAGTTTTGTTTTGTTTTGCCCGCACCGTGGAGCATGTGAGATCTTAGTTCTCCGACCAGGGATCGAACCCATGCCCCCTGCAGTGGAAGCCCGGAGTCTTAACCACTGGACCGCCAGGGAAGTCCCTACAGTATGTTTTTTCAGTCTGATAAAAGTTCTAATATTTTTTTTCAGCTTAATTAAAGTCTAGTACGCATTGCATATTATGTTGACACTTTTTACATCTGTCCCATTTTACAGAAGGGACACTGAGGCTTAGAGATGCTGAATACATCCCTTGATGCACAGCTCCTAAGAGCAGGACCCAAATGCCAGCCGAGGTGACAGGAGCTCTTATTCTCTTTATTTTAAAAAATTTATTTATTTAATTTATTTATTTTGGGCTACGTTGGGTCTTCGTTGCTGCACGCGGGCTTTCTCTAGTTGTGGCGAGCGGGGACTACTCTTCGTTGCGGTGCACGGGCTTCTCACTGCGGTGGCTTCTCTTGTTGTGGAGCACGGGCTCTAGGTGTGCAGGTTCAGTAGTTGTGGTTCACGGGCTCTAGGGCACAGGCTCAGTAGTTGTGGTGCATGGGCTTAACTGCTCCGCGACATCTGGGATCTTCCTGGACCAGGGCTCGAACCCGTGTCCCTGCATCGGCAGGCGGATTCCTAACCACTGTGCCACTAGGGAAGCCCAGGGGCTCCTTTTCTTGATGTGATATCATCATTCAGGTGATTCCCAGCCGGATTCTCCAGTGTTCAGATGAAGGGTGCAGACTGACTTAGGAAGAAGCATGCTACAAGTGTGGAGGCTTTTCCTCCACAGCCCTGCAGGGCACAAGGAGGTTACACATCCCAGCATCAGTAGAGAAGAATCAAGCTGAGTATTTATGTATGGAACTGTTTTAAAGAAGGCAATATCTGTGACGAGATGAATTCCTAAAGACCATTCTCAATGTGTACTTAGAGAATTTTAGGGAAATCATCTATATACACCATTGGTTAAGCTCTGAGGTGGTCTCCAGCCCCCTCCCAGCACATGTGCCCACGTACACCCAGGCCCACGCAGTAGCTTAAAACCACCAGCTCTTGGGTCTTGGACTTTCCTTTTTGTCACTGTCAGTATGGCTTCAACATAACTGCCTTGCCCCAACTTCTAATTTTCTTGGAGGAAGCACACAGTATATTGCCCCACTTACTTTAAATAGGGTCTTTTTTATTTGTGAAATTTTTTTTTTTGCTTTTCTTTTTTTTTTTTTTTTGCGGTACGCGGGCCTCTCATTCTTGTGGCCTGTCTCGTTGCGGAGCACAGGCTCCGGACGCGCAGGCTCAGCGGCCACGGCTCACGGGCCCAGCCGCTCCGCGGCACGTGGGATCTTCCCGGACCGGGGCACGAACCCGCGTCCCCTGCATTGGCAGGCGGATTCTTAACCACTGCGCCACCAGGGAAGTCCCATTATCTCTGATTTAAATAACTGATTTTTCAAGTCATATTTGGGATCCGGGTGGTCCAGGTCCTCACTCCTGATTCTGGCCCTGGAATCCATTCTTAAAACTGAGTGGGTTTGAGTTCTGATGATCTGAACTATAAAGCAAGCACTCAAAGCATTTTCTTCAACAGACATACAGGCAATTTGACAAAGGAACCTGTGGTTTTTATTTCACTTTCTCCTGAATCCTTCAGATTCTTACCCTTTCCGTTTTTCCCATTCTCTCCATCCTATTATCCACCGACTTCCTGAATAATCGATTAGTCTTCACTTCCTGTCTCTACATTCTTACTTTCCTCGCCCTGCTCAACCTCCTGAAATCTGACTTCCTGTCCTTTCCCCAGAAGTGCTGTCCTGCTGGGTAGGCTCCCCACGGTGTCTCTTCCCGTCATGCACCAGAGCTCAGGATGACGTCTGTTACATCACATGGCAGAAATTTAAAAAATACATGTTGTTGGGAAAACTTACGTAGGCCACGGATAATTAAGAGAAGGTTAGACATGGATTTCCTGATTCTTCTGTCATCTCATAGATATATTGGGGTTGCATCCCAGGTGAGGCGCTCTCCCTCCATCTGTCTTTCTTTTGAGGACAAGTGAGGGAAAACTGTGTTGCTTAAGGACAGTTTGGGTGCCTGCTGTTTAAGGAGTTATCTGGGAACTCCGGACGCCCAGCCTGGGGAGACTGGGGTTCATAAAATATCCAGGAAGCTACACATCTGGTGAGAAGCTGAGCTTGGGTTCAGGGATTCGAGCTCTCAGTCCTCACCTGTGCCCTCCTCTCTCCTTATCCCAGGTCATTGTCCAGACAACCCAGAATGAGTTCCCTTTGCCACTTCCAAACAGTTCTGTTCATTTCACAGCAATCACTAGCCCTCTTGAAGCTGTTACAGCTGGAAGTGTAAGTCAACAACTTGATAGCCAAATAGAGTGGACATTACTTGGTCCTCACCTCCTTATCAGCTTTAGGGCCCTTGACACCATTAAGCCCTCTGGTCCTGAAATCCACACTTCTCTTGGCTTTTCTGATATTACTTTCTTGATTCTCCTTCTTACTGGTCTGACCTCCAACTCATTCGCTAGCTCCTTTTATCCCATCTAAACGTGGGAGTGGTGAAAAGATAATGGATAATGTTTAAAACGGAAAACACAATCCAAGATTTTGAATATTTTGTATAATATTTAGAAATATGAGAAATAGATCCATGAAGAAATAATGAAAGAGTTGAATGTGGTTTCCTCTAGGAAGATTAGGAATTAGTGGCAAGAAGAGCTATTGCATTCTGTAATAACCCCTTTGTGCTACTTGACTTTTTATTTTATTTTATTTTTTATTTTTATTTTTTTTTGCGGTACGCGGGCCTCTCACTGTTGCGGCCTCTCCCGTTGCGGAGCACAGGCTCCGGACGCGCAGGCGCAGCGGCCATGGCTCACGGGCCCAGCCGCTCCGCGACACGTGGGATCCTCCCGGACCGGGGCGCGAACCCGCGTCCCCTGCATCGGCAGGCGGATTCTCAACCACTGCGCCACCAGGGAAGCCCTACTTGACTTTTTAAATGAAGTATAACTATTTATTTGATGAAAATTTAAAATCTACTTTAAAAATCTCAGTAGAAAGGCTGAAAGATAAATATGTACTGATAAACATAAAAGATAAACATGTATGGATATATGGAAATATCTCTAAGATTTGTTAAGAGACGAAAATCGCAAAGGAAAAAAGTGGTTAGTATGTGGCTATGTGTGTATAAGTACGTGTATACAATGCTCACATATGTATAGAATGTCTCTGGAAACACGTAAAATAATTTCTCAGGAGTCAGTTTCCTGACTCTGGGAAGGGAAACCAGGTAGTTGGAGGTCTGGGATATGACTAATATGTTTCATGGTATATATACCCTTTTTATTTTTTGAATTTTGTATTATGTGCTTTTTTTTTTTTACTTATTGAAAATAAAATTCTACTCATCCAAATCTGGTTTAAAGTAACATTTGACAAGTAGCTCTTGAAAGCATCACCTCCCAAGCTTTTATTAAAATATCCATAAAGGTAAAAGTTCATACCCTCGCCAGAAACTAAGACTGATGGACGTCAACAAATAGGATTCTCAGAAGACTTATTCCTAATTAATTATAAGTCAAATGAAGGCGAGTTGAAAACATGTACCCAACTTTCTCACGGCATGCCACTCTTAATTTACAAAACAGACAGTGTCTTAAAATGGTGGGAAATGCTTTAAAACCTACACCCCACTCACAGCTCAGAGGTTTGGGTCCATTTATTGATTCATTCTTATGACAAACATTACAGACTAAGTGCCTAAGTATCGTGTGAGATGCTGTCCTTGCGCTGGGGCTAAACCCAAAGACAAGACAGTCATAGGCATGGCCGTGCTGCAGTTGTAACCTGGCCAGAATACGGGGAAAGCTGTCTCCGTCACGCTAGGACTGTTTTTTTTTTGTGGGGGGGTTTGAGATCGCCAGAGCACAGCTGCCACCACCTTGCCCCCCTCCAGCCCACCCACACCTCTTTGTCACCCATCTACACATATTAAGAGACAGGAACTCTCGGGTGGCAGCTGGAAGGGGTGCAGAATATTCCTCACAAGTACAGAATTGCTGCCAGAGGTAGCTGGGAAGAATCCTGGTAGCTGGGCAGCCCCAGTTGTATTTCTTTTGTTTAGAATATTACAGAATCAGGCAGAGGGAGACTAAGTACACTGGTGAGTACTGGCCTCCAACTTAGATTTGGACTGAGAGCTGGACTCACCACCTCCTCTCCACAGGTGGATCTGTGATGGGACTTTTTTGTTTGCTTTTTTTTTGCTCGTACAATTTTTTTTATTAGAATATAGTTGATTTACAATGTTGTGTTAGTTTCAGGTGTACAGCAAAGTGATTCAGTTATACATACATACATATCTATTCTTTTTCAGATTCTTATCCATTATAGGTTATTACAAGATATTGAATATAGTTCCCTGTGTCATACAGTAGGTCCTTGTTATTTATCTATGTTATATATAGTAGTGTGTATATGTTAATTCCAAACTCCTGATTTATCCCTACCCCCTTTCCCCTTTGGTAACCATAAGTTTATTTTCTATGTCTGTGTGTCTGTTTTTGTTTTGCAAGTAAGTTCATTTGTATCATTATTTTTTTTTAGATTCCACATATAAGTGATATCATGTGATATTTGTCTTTGTCTGTCTGGCTTACTTCGTTTAGTATGATCATTTCTTGGTCCATGTGATGGGATTTTTTAAATCATCACTCAGATAGACAGAGTGAGGCCAAAGGCAACCCATATACTCTAAATATTGATAAATGTTGTCTTAGAATTCATTCCAAAGACATCAAATGAGGCCTATAAACATAGATCACAACAAAGAGAAGGGAGCAGCATATTGAAGACTTCGAGAATTCCAAACACCAGAAGAAACTTTCAGAAACTGTGCTGTCCTTAACAGAATCCAGGAAGATATGGTCAATATGAAATACAACAGAAAAATCATAAAGAGTAAATAGAGGAAGATGAAAAGACATCAGAATGAATTACAAGGGTCAGGGATGAGATAAAAAGGGAAAACATGGAAACTAAAGAGAAAATAGCAAAATATAATCTATAGACCAGAATTGATTGCGTAGAACACTGAATAGGTAATATGAATGAAGCATATGGTAGACTGCATGTTAATGACCTGAATTTAGAGTGTCCCTCTGCCTATGCCCTTTACCCTATAACTTCGGAGTTCCTTCCACTTTGACTTTGGGCTCAGCCGCGTGACTTGACAAAGAGACAGCAGCAAACTTGACCCATATAAGAAGCTAGAAAAGTGCTTGAGCATTCTGGCTCCTCACGCTGTCCTCTGCCTTCGCCCTGAGCGTGTGCCTAGACTAGCCTTCTGGAGGATGAGTGACCGCATAGGGCAGAACCAAGCCATTCCCGCTAAAGGCAGCCTCACCCAATGGCTACCATCCCTCCCGCTGACCGCAGACACATGAGCAAACCAAGCTATTAGCCGCGTCCAGCTCAGATGGGCAGAACCGCCAGCTGACCTATAGATTCTTGAGAAATAATAATACATGGTTATTGTTTTAAGCCATTTTGTTTGGAGGTGGTTTGTCATATAGCAGTAAATAACACAAGCTTGAGAAGGGATCCCAGAATTTAGGGGAAATAACAAAGAAACAGAGAATGTGGGTTTAGACAATAGAGGGCATCCAATACATGGATAACTGGTATTCCTGCAGAAGACATCTGAATAAATCAAACACAAGGAGTTATCAAAAGCAAAGTAAAAAAAAAAAAAAAAATTTCCTGGGCTGAAGAAATTCTATGAAGTCAGATTAAAAGTGTTCATCAAGTTTAAGACAAAATTTATTTTTAAAGGCTTAGACCAAGACATCATCTAGCACATTCTGAATTACATGAATATTTTCTTCTGTAGTCTATTAATATGGTAAATCACATCCATTGATTTTCAAATGTTAAAATACCTTTGCATTCCTGGATAAACCCTATTTGGTTGTGATGTATTATCATTTTTATATATTTCCAGGCTCAATTTGCTAATATTTTGCCCGGAATTTTTGTATTAGATGTTCATGAGAGATACGGGTCTGTAGTTTTCTTGTAATATCTTTGCCTAGTTTTGGAATTAGAGTAATGCTGGCCTTGTAAAACAAGTTGGGAAGTATTCTTCTTCTGTTTTCTGGAAGAGAATGTGTACAGTTTGTATTATTTCTTTCTCAAGCATTTGGTAGAATTTGCCAGTGAAATCATTTGGGTCTGAAGTTTTCTTTATGAGAAAGTTTTTATTTTATCTTATTTTACTGCAAATTCAATGTATTCAATAGATACAGGACTATTTCAGGTCATCTGTTTTCTTCTTGAGTGATTTTTTTGTTTTTATCTTTCAAGGAATTGGTTGATTTTATCTAAATTGTCATATATATGAGCATAGAAGTTTTCATAGTGTTTCCTTATTATCCTTTTAATATCTGTAGGTTCTGTAGTGATAATGGTAATTTGTGACTTCTCTTTTTTTTCCCCCCGTTGGTCAGTGTGGCTAAAGGTTTTTCAAGTCTTTTCTTTCTCTTTCTTTCTTTCTTTCTTTTTTTTAATCGTATCAAAGAACGAGCTTTTGGTTTCATTGATTTCTCTATTGGTTTTTTTTCTGATTTTATTGCACTCAGGACTTATCTTTGTTATTCCCCTCTTCCTGATTGCTTTGGGTTTAATTTGATCTTCTTTTTCTAGTTTTCATAGGGTGGAAGCTTAGATTATTGTGTGCCATGGACTGAACATGTCCCCACACCAAATTCGTGTGTTGAAACCCTAAGCCCCAGTGTGATGGGATTTGCAGTTAGTGAGTAGGGTTAGATGAGATCATGAGGGTTGGACCCTTATAAAAAGAAAGGGAGACAAGGGATCCCTCTCTGAGAGCCATTGCCAAGAACCCAACCACGCTGGCCCCCTGATCTCAGACTTCTTGCCTCCAGAACTGTGAGAAATAAATGTTGTTGAAGCCATCCAGTCTATTTGTTATAGGTCAACTGACTGAGACTGTGGGAAACCTTTTTTTTTCCCCCCTAATATAAGCATTTAGTGCTATAAATTTCCCTTAAGTTGTTTTAGGTGCATTCTACAGATTTTGGTATGTTAACTTTTTATTTTCATGCAGTGCAAAATTTTCTAACTACCTTTTAGACTTCTTCTTTGACCCATAGTTTATATATGTGTTGTTTAACATTTTGAGATTTTTCAGGTACCTATTATTGACTTTTGTTTTATTTTGTTATGGTCAAGGAACATGTTTAATATGCTTTCAAATTTTAAAAATGTGCTAAAATTTGTTTTATGGCCAGAATATGGCATATATTGATAAGGTTGCTTAAGAAAGAATAGGTTACAAAAAATATATTAAAAAATTTTAAAAAAGAAAGAATAGGTTATTGCTTGCAGGCAAAAGCAACGTGGCTGAGACACCATTTCACCCTTAACTGACTAAAAGCAAAAACAAGGTTAAGAAGTGGCCCCAAACAAATTACTATAAGAAATGCATATACTTTAAGCTGTTATTATATTCTTTCTTATAAGTCAAAGATTTCCAGATTGAACAAAAAATAAGGTCAGTCTATATTTTTAAAAATAAAAGACAGCTTAAAACTATGTGACCAAAGAAGTTTACAGATAAAAGATGGGCAAACATAGCAGGCTAATGCAAACAAAAATATAGCAAGGATTACAATAAGTTATTTTACAAAATAGAATCCAAGCATTTAATGGGACTGAGAAAAGATGCTCATCATAAACTTTTACGTGTTGACTAGTAGAGTAGCACAGTGTGTAAACTGATGAAAACTTAATAGAAGTGTGACTGTTTAATAAACCTCTGAATATTTGACAGACCAAATAGATGAGAAACACGAAGGGTAGGGAGCCGGGGGTGGCAAACGTTTTCTGTAAAGGGCCACATAATAAATATTTTAGGTATTGTGGGCCACATGCTGTCTCTGTCACAGATTCTACTTTTTTTTTTTTTTACAACCCTTTAAAAATGTAAAAATCCTTCTTAGTTTGTAGGCTATTCAAAAACAAGCCACAGGCTGGATTTAACTTGTAGACCATAGTGGGCCAACCCCTGAAATGGAAAATTCAAATGATATATTTAATAAGGCAATTTATAATGAATTTTAAAAGTATACATCAAACTTTGTACCTTAGAGACGTTTTCTATGCTTGTACAACGAGAGCTGCTCTGGCTGCAAGTTTAGAATCTCTCTCGAATTAGCTTAACGTGGTGAAGGAGCCACGATGAGCATCTAAGGAGTCATAATCCAGCTGGCTTCAGGCTCCAGCCCTAGTCTGAGTGGCCATGACCAAGGGAACAGGTCTCACCCCCATGATGGAAAAAGGCATTATCCGAGAGGGGATTGCGAGTTGAGGAGATACTCAAAACATATCTGTGACACGACAGCCTTTGGAGAACAAGTGTGTGTCACACACACAAACACGCATGTACACAAATGCTCATTCCTCCAAGGATGGCACTTCCTAAGGGGATGCCGGTTTCTCAAGTGTTTTTCAAATTGGGGGTTTTCACCTATTAATGGTAGAAGATTAATTTAGTGTGTTGTTTGGCACTTGAAAAAATGAAATAGAATAACAGAAAATATCAGCATATCTTTACCTGTAAGGTTAGGTGTTGTTTTGAGATTTTCAGCTTCTGTTTTATATAAAAATATATATTTGTCTAAAAAGTTTACAAAACACTAAATTCTTGGTACAACCACAACTGTAGTCAGCCCCCCACTCGAAGGAGGGAACCAACCCCATTCGGACTAAATTCTCAATTCACCCACCTCCCAGCACACATGCCAAAAAAGGGGGCTGTCTCGAAGTGTGAAACACTCACACTGGGCTTCATTGTCTAACTGTATGAAGTTGAACATGGTCCCAGTGAATGGGAGATCATTCATCTTTTTCTGCGTTCTCCATGATTTTAAGTAATATTTACGCTATCTACTCCTAGAAAGTTTGAAGAGACTCAGCTGTTGGGCTGGCTGGAATATGTACCTGTTTCACTGACAGTTTTTAAATTTTTACTTGTTTTTAAATTTAGTTGGTTGCACTGGGTCTTAGTTGCGGCATGCATGTGGGATCTAGTTCCCTGACCAGAGGTCGAACCTGGGCCTCCTGCATTGGGAGCATGGAGTCTTATCCACTGCGCCCCCAGGGAAGTCCCTGGCAGTTTTTAAAATAAATTTATTTATTTTACTTTTGACTGTGTTGGGTCTATGTTGCTGTGCGCGGGCTTTCTCTGGTTGCAGCGAGCGGGGGGTTACTCTTCGTTGCGGTGCGCGGGCTTCTCATTGCGGTGGCTTCTCTTGTTGCGGAGCACGGGCTCTAGGCACATGGACTTCAGTAGTTGTGGCGCAGGGCTCAGTAGTTGTGGTGCATGGGCTCTGTTGCTCTGCGGCATGTGGGATCTTCCTGGACCAGGGCTCGAACCCATGTCCCCTGCATTGGCAGGCAGATTCTTAATCCCTGGCAGTTTTTTAAAATGACAATTTTATCTCTTTCAAAGTTACTGCTCTGTTCATTTCTGCTACTCCTTTTTGCATTAATTTTGGTCATTTACGTAAAAATCATTTATTTTCTTCAACTTTTCAAATATATTAATATTACTTTGTAGAAGACCTTCTCTTATACTTATCAAATCTCTTCTACATGTCTCCTTTCTAATATTTAATGTTATATGTTTATTTTTCAGAACTGTACTCGCTAGAGGCATGTCTATTTTATTGTTGTTTGTTGTTTTCAGAGAAATGGCTCTTGAATTTAATTCTATCATTCTTGCACTTTAAAATTCGTTATTTTAGCTCTTATCTTTCTCAATTTCTTCCTTCTGCTTTCCTCAGATTTAAAAAATACATATTTTTTTTTGGCTATTTCTTTACTAATTTCTTGAGGAGAATTCTTGATGTATTTATTTTAACTTTTTCCTGATTAATAACAAAGTCATTTCAAGTAATGAATTTTCTTAAATACTGTTTTGGCCTGATTCCATAATTGCAGTGTTTTAAATGATTTTTGACTGTTTTTCATTGAAACGTCTATTTTAATTTTTAAAATGATTGTATTATGAAAACAGAAAGTGGCCTATATGATTTTGGCTTTTGAAACTTAATGGGGTTTTCATATGTGGAATCTAATTAAAAATAATAATATAAATGAGGGCTTCCCTGGTGGCGCAGTGGTTAAGAATCCGGTGCCAATGGGGGGGCCACAGGTTCGAGCCCTGATCTGGGAAGATCCCGCATGTGGAGAGCAACTAAGCCCGTGTGCTGCAACTACTGAGCCTGCACCCTAGAGCCCGCGAGCCACAACTACTAAGCCCGTGTGCTGCAACTACTGAGCCCATGTGCTACAACTACTGAAGCCCACGCACCTAGAGCCCATGCTCCACAACAAAAGAAGCTGTGGTGATGAGAAGCCCGCACACCGCAATGAAGAGTAGCCCCTGCTCGCCACAACTAGAGAAAGCCCGTGAGCAGCAAAGAAGACCCAACACAGCCAAAAATGAATAAATAAATTTATATTAAAAAATATGTCTATAAATGAACTTATTTACAAAACAGAAACAGACTCACAGATTTCGGAAACAAACTTAACTTATGGTTACCAAAGGGAAAATGTGAGGGGGAGGGATAAATTAGGAGTTTGGGATTGACATATACACACTATTGTATGTAAAATAGATAACTGACAAGGACCTGCTGTAGAGCACAGGGAACCCTACTCCATATTCTGTAACAACTTACATGGGAAAGTAATCTGAAAAGGACTGAATATATGTATATGCATAACTGACTCACTTTTCTATACACCTGAACCTAACACAATATTGAAAAATCAATTAGGCGCCAATGAAATTTTTTTAATTAAATGGAGTTTTTATTTCTGCTTAATACATGATAGATTTTTGTAAATATTTCAGTCGACTCCTTTGGGAGCTGTCTGGCCAACTTGAACCCCTTCTTTGAGAATTGTCATCTCCCCGCCGGGGTGGGTTCTCACAGTACGTGACTTTGTTTCCCACTCCCATGCCACACCTGCCCCCACCTCTCCAAGAGCTAAATGAACATGATCCAAGTTGGGCCAAACAAGTTTTTTTCTCCCAGGAACTGGGTATTGAGGCTTAGTGACATATAGAGCCCTGCTCTCCGCTGGTTGTTCGAACTGTGGGGAAACCTATATCCTACCTTGTGCATGGCTCCTGGCAACTCTCCAGCTTCCTGTTTTTTTTTGTGGTATGCGGGCCTTACTGTTGTGGCCTCTCCCGTTGCGGAACACAGGCTCCGGACGCGCAGGCTCAGCGGCCATGGCTCACGGGCCCAGCCGCTCCGCGGCACGTGGGATCTTCCCAGACCGGGGCACGAACCCGCGTCCCCCGCATCGGCAGGCGGACTCTCAACCACTGCGCCACCAGGGAAGCCCGTATTTTCTTCTTGAAGTGTGACTACATTTCAACCTCTGAGTTCCAAGAGATGCTCCTGTACACTAGAGTAAACGCCTTTTCTTGGCCTAGGGCAGTTTGAGTGGATCGCTATTCCCTGCGTAAGCAGGTATGAAGGATGTTTGGATGGAGAACTGAACTCAGTGTCTCTGTTCCCTTGGAAACGTTTTGTCCCACGAAGAAGTAAACATTCGCTTCCCTTCCAGGCAAGGGAGACCAGAGAATTGTGATATCTCAATGCTGAGTCACTCGTCTTTGTCCACGAGGAAGGAAAACTGCTCAATGTTTCTTGATAGTCAGGGCTTTTCCTAATCTAGAATCAAGAGCTCTTATGAAAGAAAAGGAGAGACCGGGCTTTTTTGGTGTGGAAAGGAGCTTGGCCTCAACCCTGGAGGAGGCTGGGAAAGAAGTGGATGTGCATTCTGAAAACGGGCTGTTTTCCAGGAGGTGTCAGGTGAGTGGGCAGGAGGAGGCCCTCTGTGGAGGCTGGCCTTGGGGGCCCCCAGCCGTGCAGGGCCAGAGTCCTCACCCTTTAACCATTGACTGCACAAAGCTTTATTCTTTTTAAAAATTTTTTTAAAAAAATATTCATTTGGGGGCTTCCCTGGTGGTGCAGTGGTTGGGAATCTGCCTGCCAATGCAGGCGACACGGGTTCGAGCCCTGGTCTGGGAGGATCCCACGTGCTGCGGAGCAACTGGGCCCGTGAGCCACAACTACTGAGCGTGCGCGTCTGGAGCCTGTGCTCCGCAACAACAGAGGCCGCGACAGTGAGAGGCCCGTGCACCGCGATGAAGAGTAGCCCTGCTTGCCGCAACTGGAGAAAGTCCTCGCATAGAAACGAAGACCCAACACAGCCAAAAATAAATAAATAAATAAATTTATAATAAATAAATTTTTTTAAAAAAACTAACTAGGCTGTATATAGGATTTTTTAAAGAGATGTTCATTTTATATTTTAATTTTCCTTATTCTTTTGGCTGCGTCGGATCTTAGTTGCGGCATGCAGGATCTTCGTGGAGGCACGCAATATCTTTTTGTTGCGGTGCTCGGGCTTCTCTCTAGTTTCGGCATTCAGGTTTTCTCTCTTTGGTGTGGCGTGCGGGCTCTCTCATTGAGGCACGCGAGCTCAATTGTTGTGGCACGCGGGCTTAGTTGCCCCACAGCAAGTGGGGTCTCAATTCCTCCGACCGGGGCTGGAACCTGGGTCCTCTGCATTTGGCAGGCACATTCTTTACCACTGGACCACTAGGGAAGCCCCGAACTTTATTCTTTTATTCACTTTTGCCCCCGTTTGTACTCCTTCTTTCCTAACCTGCACAGACAAGCATCCTAATGTGCTTTGAGATGCTAAGTAATGTTTTTTATTTGCTCGTATGAAAACATTTACTGTTGTTTTATGTGCACGTGTATTTTGAGATATAATTCACATGTCATATAATTCACCATTTTAGCATGTACAGTTCAGTGGTTTTTAGCATAGTCCCTGTGTTGTGTAAGCATCACCACTACTGTGCGTGTATAATTAATTTACATAAGGGTATTCTGTATTGTCATTCGGTTTCTTATGATTTTTGTAAGGCATCCATGCTGTTGCATGCACATATGGTTCATTGCTTCTCACTGCTGCAGAGAAGCCCCTAGTGTAATCTACCACATTTTTCTTATCCACTCCCTCTGCTATGGACACCTAGGTTATCTCCAAATCCCCCCCCAACCAGTGCTTCAGTGAACATCCTCGTGCCTGCCCCCTTGTGGGCGGGCGTGAGAATTGCTCTTCTGGAAGGGACTGGGTACAGGCTGAATGACCACCTGATTCCACCAAGTACCACCGGATGGTTCTCTAGAATCACTGCAGCAATCCACACTCCCATTGCTGTTCCCATATCCCCACGGGCTCTCGGCACCATCAGCTTTCTGCTTTCTACCCTTCTAGCCAATATAAAGGGATATATTCTTGTTTTGCCTCACTTCTCAATTCCACTGACATTGTATGTATCTTATGCTGATTAGCCTTCTGGGTTCTTCTTCTTGAATTGCCTTTTTTTTGTTGTTACTGCTGTTTGGATTTGCTTCTCTCTTTTTCCCCATTGGACTTCCTTTTTTTTTTTTTTCTTTCTTTCCCTGTATCCTCTAGATAAGAGACCATGTTTGGTTTATAGTCTGCAAATATCTTCTCCCAGTCTGATCCTGTTGTTATTTTTCTTCCCATGGTCTCTCATTTTCCACGTGGTTAGAAAATTCAAGCCACCTACACCCAGAGCCAGTGCCAGTGAAGTGCTGAGCATACACACCAGTTCATACCAGTTCACACCAGTGGAAAGCTGACTCTGCCACAGACGCTCTCACCTGCGACCACAGGGGTAGAGGTGCCCGGCCCCTGCCACAGGTGTGCTCTGCTGCCCCCTGGCTCCACTGTGACAGCTTCTGGAATATTCCCTCACCCGCCTCCCAGCAACCGTAAAACCAAAGGTGACTTGGACACCCTGTGAGGCAGTGAGGGTGGGGACCCCTCCCAAGGAGGGCAGGGGAGTGGGATAGGTAAGGGGCAGAGGGCTAAGCCCGAGGGGAATTTTGGGGAGGAACAGTAGGTTTTCTCTTTTTTAAGTGCTTTTAAAATGTATTCATTTATATTTATATTTATTTTTTGGCCGCATGGCATGCAGGATCTTAGTTCCCCTGACCAGGGATCGAACCTGTGTCCCCTGCAGTGTAAGTTCCGAATCTTAACAACTGGACCACCAGGGAAGTCCTGGAACAGTAGGTTTTCAAATACAAAAAGGCTTTATCCGGGTAGAAATTGGTTTAGAGAGTTGGTCTGTAAGGAAAAGACCCTCAGGGAAAATGTGAAGTTGGGGTTCCTGAGGGTTACCCCACCCCAGGCAGGGAAGCTGGTCACCTACATAGTCAGGGAAGGAGGCCCCTGGGTCTCAGGCTCCCTGAAATCAAGGCTCCAATCAGACTCAAAGTCTTGCATACAATGTACCAGAAAAGTGACAAATTCCAGACCAATGTGGCTTGGCTGGAAACAAAACAAAGAAAGCCAAACATTTGAAAATACTGAAATCCAGTCTAATCACGCGGAATTGCAACAACTGAGTTCTGTAGTTTGCTCTCACCTCTAGTGCTGAGGGTTAAGCCCGTTGAGCTGGAGTCTGGTGACTGCAGTGGGGTGTGTGCAAGGATCCTGAACTGGGAGGAAACCCAAACTCCTGGGCTGCGCTGGGTGCTTCCCTCCAGGCACCGCTGCTGCGCCAGGGTGGACAGGTCTCCCTTAGCAGCCATTCTGGATGACAGGCTTGAAATGCAGCATCAGTGGATGCTGATGCCATGGAAACATCCCCAGTGCGTTTTTCCTCTCCATAAGCCGAGACTAAGACATTTAACATGAGACAAGAAGGTGTGGTCCAGCTCCAGCTGTTTAGCTGACTGGTAGTTATTCATAGGACTGCCTGGCCCAGCACGACAAGATGCTAACCTCTGTACTGGGTTTTGGCAAGTCAAGCAATTAAAAATAACATGGTCAGGCAGCCTACTAAGGCTCTGTGTAGTTATGTCACCAGGCCAAGAAAAGTCTGTTCAGTGAGGGCCCATGGGTGACTGAGCACCCTGCCTCTGCTCTAGTGCACCCATCTGAAGATGAGAACCACACAGAAAGAAGAAGAGCGGAGGGCCAGGGAGACAAATGAAGACATCATACGTATCCCCAAATTCAACCATGATGGAAGCAACTTCTGTCCATTCTGGTACTTTCATTTCTTGCTTAAGAAAGTTGCAGGAGGATTTCTTTTGTGGGTAACCAAAACATTCTGACTAATAAAGGTGGTGTAAATGTTAGAATGGAGAGAAAAATTTTCACCACTTACATTCACTACCTGGAAAACCCCAGAGAATCAGCTGAAAACTTATTCAAGCAAATAATAGTAAAGTTGAATTTTTTAATTCAATAAGTGGTGTTGGGATGTTAGATCCCTACTTCACACCAAAATACATTTCAGAAAGAAAAAGGATGTAATTAAACCATAAAAGCAATAGAAGAAAATATGGATACATTTTTATCTGATTTGGGAATAGGAAAAGGCTTTCTTACCATTCAAACCAAAGCAGAAGACAAAAAAGACAGACCTGTAAAAATGAACTCTTCTGTTTTAATAACAATAAGGCACAGAAAGAAAAATCAATTAAGATAGGGAATTTGGGAGGAGGATCAGGTTTAGGGCTTCCAGGGGCCGTCTTTGGGAGTGGGGAAGATGATTGATTTGATCTGGGGAGTGTTGGTATTTGTGGGAACCGCTCTGTCGAAATGAACTCGAATTAGACACACGTGTCTACAACGGAGGGCGACCTCAAGGTTAGAGACATGTGTTTGGGGCAATTCAGCATACAGATGATAGTTAAATCTACTAGAAGTGGCTGGGGTTACCCCAGAGGGAGATAAGAGGTGGTCCCCAGAACCTGGCAGGACACTGACATTTAAAACCCAGGAGGATTCTTAGGTCCTTCAGGGCAGGAGATGCTCCAGGTCTGAGTTATCCTTGTGGCCCCAATATTACCTAGCACCGTGCCAGGTACATATTGGATATGCTATACACACCCTTTTTCTTAAACATCTTTATTGGAGTATAATTGCTTTACAATGGTGTGTTAGTTTCTGCTTTATAACAAAGTGAATCCGCTATACATATACATATATCCCCGTATCCCCTCCCTCTTGCGTCTCCCTCCCACCCTCCCGATCCCACCCCTCTAGGTGGTCACAAAGCACCGAGCTGATCTCCCTGTGCTATGCGGCTGCTTCCCACTAGCTATCTGTTTTACATTTGGTAGTGTATATATGTCCATGCCACTCTCTCACTTCTATACACACCCTTTTGATTGTTTCCGTTTGTTTCTTGAATTAAATTCATTTAAAAATAGGTCAGGGGCTTCCCTGGTGGCGCAATGGTTGAGAATCTGCCTGCTAATGCAGGGGACACGGGTTCGAGCCCTGGTCTGGGAGGATCCCACATGCCGCGGAACAACTGGGCCCGTGAGCCACGACTACTGAGCCTGCGCGTCTGGAGCCTGTGCTCCGCAACAAGAGAGGCCACGATAGTGAGAGGCCCGCGCACCGCGATGAAGAGTGGCCCCCGCTTGCCACAACTAGAGAAAGCCCTCGCACAGAAACGAAGACCCAACACAGCAAAAATAAATTAATTTTTAAAAAAGTTAATCTGTTAAAAAAAAAAAAGGTCAATTCATATGATTCAAAATTCAATGAGTGTGAAAGGATATTTTCTTGGTACCCCTGCCCCTCAGCCACTACTTTTCCTCCCTGGAATCAATGAAAATCAACACTTTCTTGCATATCATTTCAGAGATAGTTTATGCGTATGCAAGCAAAAAAATATATATATATATGCACACACACATATATGTATATAAACCACCTGGTTTCAACTCCTTTTTTCAATTGACACAATATTTCAGAGATTGTGTCATGTCAATAAATCAAGAATTTTTTCATGCTTTTTATGACTCTACAGTATTTCCATTTCTAGATTACCATAATTTGTTTACCCAGACCCTTTGTGATAGCTATAAAAGTTATTTACAATATTTTGCTTTCACTAACAATGCCGGAATAGAGAATTTTGATTGCATGTCATCCGACGGTGGTGGTTTTGAAATGGGTCACCTTGATTAGGCTGAACCTCGGGCTTCCCAATTCCCTTTCATGGATGTTTCCTGCAGGGTGGATCACAGAAGACGTTTTGATCACATGAGATTGGAGGACAGAGGTAAAGATGCAACTGCTTGTTTTGACCTTGGAAGGTGAGGGCAGGACCACTGTGTGTTTTTGTAGCTCACAAGACTTGGGGCTCGTCTGTGGGCGGAACTCCTTGGAGTGAAGAGGTCGGCTGTAGCCACTCTCAGCTTAGAAAAAATTCTGTCATGTTTTCTCACCTGATTTTACAGCTTGCTCTTCTGTATTTAAATATGTAGCCCCTACTGGGTAAACAAATGGAATTTGTCCATTTGTTTACCCAGTAGTTCCAAGGTCATTATTGAATACTCTGTATTTTCCCCATTGATTTTAATGCCATCTTCACCATGTTATACATATTATATTATACTATACATTCCTATATGTATTTGGGTCTGTTTCTGAACTTTCTCATCCTTTCTACTGAGTTGTGTGTAACAATTTATTTATTGAAATTTACAACGTTAAAAAATATCTAATTGGTCCAATCCCCCTTAATTACATGTTTTTCAAAATGTTAGTGGCTTGGGACTTCCCTGGTGGCGCAGTGGTTGAGAATCCGCCTGCCAATGCAGGGGACACAGGTTTGATCCCTGGTCCGGGAAGATCCCACGTGCCGCGGAGCAACTAAGCCCATGCGCCACAACTACTGAGCCTGCAAGCCACAAATACTGAGCCTGAGCACCTAGAGCCCGTGCTCCGCGACAAGAGAAGCAACCGCAATGAGAAGCCCGTGCACCACGATGAAGAGTAGCCCCTACTCACTACAACTAGAGAAAGACCGTGCGCAGCAATGAAGACCCAGGGCAGCCAAAAATAAATTAAAAAAAAAAATGTTAGTGGCAAATCTTGGTTTTTCCTTCCCGTTTTATTGGGATGTAATTGACATGCAGCTGTATATTTATGTACAGCATAATGATTCGACTCCTATACATCATGCAATGATGACCACAGTAAGTTTAGTGAACATCTATCATCTCATATAGATACAAAATAAAAGGTAAAGAAAAAAAAATTTTTCCTTGTGATGAGAACTCTTAGGATTTACTCTCCTAATGACTTTCATATATAATATACAGCAGTGCTAATTATATCTCTCATGTGTTTCATTACACCCCTAGTACTTATTTATCTTATAACTGGAAGTCTGTACCTTTTGACAGCCTTCATCCAATTTCCCCTCCCCCAACTAGTAGCCAGAAATCTGATCTTTTTCTGAGTCTGTTTGTTTGTTTTGATGTGTAATTACCTATGACACTATGTTAGTTCCTGTTGTACAACATAGTGATTCAATATTTCTACACAGTTCAAATAATCACCATGATAAGTCTCGTTACCATCTGTCACCACACAAAGATATCACATAGTTATTGGCTATATTCCCCACGCTGTACGTACACTTCATACCCTTCACTCCTTTACTTTGTAACTGATGTTCGAACCCTCATCGATTTCTTTCCTTCTCCTTCCCCTCTGGCAACCACCTGTTTGCTCTCTGTATCTATTACTCTGCTTCTCTTTGTTCATTTGTTTTGCTTTTTAGATGCCACATATAGGTGAAATCATAATGGTATTTGTTTTTCTCTGTCTTTTATACAAGGTTGAGACTCAACTTCTTGAATTTAAAAATTCACTTAAAAATTTTATTGGAATTGTGTTAAATTTATAGAGACTTGATATCTTTATGATATTGAGTCTTCCCAGCTAAGAACAGTACACTTTTCACTTGGTCAGCTTTTCCTTTGTGTCCAAAAGTAAATTAAAAAATTTGCTTTGTAGAAACTGCACATTTATTGGTAAGTTTATTTCTAGCTATTTTATCTTTTTGTGGGACAATTGAAATGTCTATCTTTTCTTTCATTATATTTCCCTCCAATTGGCTATAATTTATACATTTTTTTTCCCCACTTGGGCCTTAGGCGGGACCCACCTGAAGTGTTCCAGCCCGGTAATCGTTGCTTTTTCATTTTTCTTTTTTTTCTTGGTAAGTTTCCTACGCAGCCTTGAGAACAGTAAGTTAATACTACAGCTCTCTTGCAAATTTCTCTCTTAGCCACTCAGTTTCAAATTTCCTCAGCAAGGTCACAGATGGTGTCCCTCTTTGCTGGTATTTTAGTCAAATCAAGGTTTTTGTTTATGCTTTTTTTTCTTCAAGCCAAATAGTGGAGATATTTTTGGTAAAACTGGAGTTTGATCTCATCAAGTCTCCAGGCCAAGCACTCAGGAAGCAGGCCAGCAGCGCTGTTATCTGTTCCGAGGACCCCACTGGTGTGGATGATTGTATGTCTGTAGAAATTGCTAAGGCCATATTTTCATGCCCTCTTGTGAACGGATACAACTCTGCAGTGCTGGGAGTGTAAAAATCACTATGCTTTCAGCATATTAATTCATTAGAAATGGTTAGAACAGCAAGGGAATTTTGAGATCAGGCATCTAGTCTAAAGCTTTCATTTTATAGATGCAGAAGGCCAAGGTAGTTGAAAAGTGATGAATTAAAATTGCAGACGTTGGATGCCAGGGTGGGTGCCGTCTCTTCCAACTTACACTGTCTTTTCTCCTTTAACTTAAAATGTCTCAACACTTCAGAGGAGCACCTACAATAGTCACTGTTTCCACCATAAACACCAGAGTGAAAACACCTGGTCAACACATCCCACTTTCACTGATATTCAGGCCAGGAGCTGTGTTTGACCCTGTTTGTCTATCTCCGGACCTTTGTGCTAATCCAGCAGTTCTCAGAATGTGGTCTGGGGACCCCTGTGAGATCGCAAGACCCTTTCAGGAAGTTTTCAAGGTTGAAACTATTCTTATAATAATATTACAACATCATTTGCTCAGGAATGTTTTCCAGAATTTTCCAAGAAAATATACTTAGGATATAAATATGTGCATTTTCAGACATTAACTGTTTGTTCTCAGTACTTTTGCTGAGCTCTTACTACTTCAGTTATACTTGTTATAACGTCTTTAATCTCATTATTGTCAAAACAATTGTTATTTTGAAATCTTGAAGTTTGTCTCCAGCCTATGTGGAAACAAAGTAAGCACATTTTGTTGTCTTGATTTGCAATAATTTTTTTTGAGATTTTAAAAAATCGAAGTATAACTAATGTACAATATTACAAAAGTTACAGGTCAACAATGTAGTGATTCATAATTTTTAAAGGTTAGACTCCATTTATAGTTACTGTAAAATACTGGCTATATTGCAATCATATTTTTAAATATTAAAAACTTTTCTAAAATTTTAAACATTTTGTAAAACTATTTTGAAATTTAATAAAATTTTATTCTAAAATAAAAGAAAATTTATTTATAATATATCTTTCTTATTTTTAAAGGTGAATGGTTACTTTCGCAACCCACAGCTTCACCATCTGTGTATAGTCGTTTCTCTGGCTCAGAAGGCAGGAACTTTCAAAGAAAAAGGGTGAAATTGTGAATAAGAAATAAAAATATGGTGAATATTACCTTTTCCTTGGTTTTATACATGTTAATAATTTATTATTATTTCTGAAAGTATTACGGTGAGTGACTTCTGGTTTCTGGTCCAGCACGATCTTAGAAGTGATCACGCCATCCTAACAACAAGAACAAAGCTGAACAAACTGAAAAATCAACAACTCTTCTTAGATCTTTCGTCAGAGCAGTGAAGTCACAGGGCAAACGGCTGTCCAGAAATTTAAAGAGACAAAGAGGTAAATGGAGAGACTCACGATTTACCAGATCTAAACCCCCCTGGCAGAAAACTCCGTGGGAACCAGCGCCCAGGTAGGGAAACCTGAACTGTAATTGATGAATTGCTGGAGACTCAGAGGGGACAGTCTGAGAGTTAAAAACTGCAGGAGGATCCAGTCATAGGGGGTCCCCTATGTGAGTTTTACCTCTAGGAGCTCACAGGGAATATCAGAAAAAATTCCCTTGTGCTTCCACCAGCGGGAAGGGAAAAGTAACCATTTTGACAAACCCAGAGAATTCTGTTCTTCTTAACATGGTCTGCCCTTGGGAGAAACTATCCAGAGCCTAACCTGCTAGGGCTTTATCAGAGCCTAACTGGCCGTGGGGGAGGGAAATACCGGACTGCAGCCCCCTCTAGCTTTCCACATGGGGAAGAGAAATTTCCAGCTCCAGCCCCCTTTACCCATCCTCTCCCACCAAAGACGAGGAGAGGAACTGAGAAGCAACGGAGTTGTTCACAGAGGCTCAAACGACTGAGACCTAATCATAGGGCTATAGAATGCTACCCCGCCGCCACACTTACCGTTCCTTTACTAAAGCCCTGTTCACCGCGATACCTTTTATTCAGTACATCATGTCCACCTTTCAACAAAAAATTACAATGTGTACTAAAAGGCAAAAAAACACAGTTTGAAGGGACCAGAACCAGAGTCAGATATGGGAGGAATGTTGGAATTACCAAGAATTTTTTTAAACTGTGATTAAAATGCTAAGAACTTTCATGGAAAAAGCAGACAACATGCAAGGCATGGTGGATAATGTAAGAAGAGAGATGAAAATTCTTAAAAAAAGATGCCCAAGATCAAAACCACTGTAATAGACATGCAGGATACCATTGATAGGCTCCTTAGTAGACTAGACAAGGCTAGGAAAGAATCTCTACACTTGAGGATATTATAATAGAAACTTCCAAAAATGACCAACAAAGAGAAAAAAGACTGAAAAAAACAGAATATCCAAGAACTGTGAGACAACTACAAAAGGCATAACATATGTATGTATCGTGGGAATGCCAGAAGGAGAAGAAAGAGAGAAAGCAACAGAACCAATATTTGAAGTAATAATGGGAATGACTTCAAATTAATGTCAGACACCGAAACACAAATCCAGGAAGCCTAGAGAACACCAAGCAGAATAAATGCCCCCAAACTACACATAGGCATATTCAAACTGCAGAAAATCAAAGATAAAGAAGAAAATCTTGAAAGAAGGTAAAAGATAAAAAAGCTTACCTATAGAGGAACAAAAATAAGAATTACATCTGGCTTCACCTCAGGAACCATGCAAACAAGAAGAGAGTGGAGTAAAATATTAAAATGTTGAGAGAAAAGAAGACCCACCAACCAATAATACTGTACCCTGTGAAATTATCCTTCATGAGTTAGAGAGAAATAAAAACTTTCTCAGATAAAAATTGGGGAAATTTGTTTCCAGTAGACCTGCCTTGCAAGAAATGTTAAAAGAAGTTCTTTTTTTTTTTTTTTTTTTTTTTTTGCGGTACGCGGGCCTCTCACTGTTGTGGCCTCTCCCGTTGCGGAGCACAGACTCCGGACGCGCACGCTCAGTGGCCATGGCTCACGGGCCCAGCCACTCCGTGGCATGTGGGATCTTCCCAGACCGGGGCACGAACCTGTGTTCCCTGCATTGGCAGGCGGACTCTCAACCACTGCGCCACCAGGGAAACCCGAAAGAAGTTCTTAATGTAGAAGGAAATTGATATAGATCAAAAACTCAGATCTAGATAAAGTAGAGCATTGGAGAAAGAATAAGTGAAAGCACAATTAAAACTTTATTTTTCTTAATTGATGTAACAGATGACAGTTTGTTCAAAATAACAGTACCAAAATGCATTCAGTTATGTATGCTTATATGCATAATATAACAATCCTTTATCAGAAATGGACTCCAGCAGGGAGAAAATCATTAAGGATACAGTTGAACTCAGAACCATCAATCAACAGGATATAACTGACATCTATAGACTGCTTCACCCAACAACAGCAAGTTACACATTTTTCTCATGTTCACATGAAACATTCAGCAAGATAAACCACATTCTGGGCCATAAAACACACCTTAACAAATTTAAAAGAACAGAAATCATACAATGTGTACTCTCAGACCACAGTGGAATTAAGCTAGAAATCAGTAGCAGGAAGATAGATGGAAAAATCCCCAAACTCCTGGGGACTAAACAACACACTTCTAAATAACACATGGGTCAAAGAAGAAATCTCAAGAGAAAATTTTAAATTTCGAACTAAATAAAAAATAAAACAGTAAAATTTTAATATACCGTGAAAGCAGTGCTTAAAGGGAACATTATAGCATTGAACACATATATTAGAAAAGAAGAGATTTCTAAAACCAGTCATTTAAGCTTCTCTTTTAGGAAACTAGAAAAAGAAGAACAAATTAAATCCAAGGTAAGCAGAAGAAAAGAAATAATAAAAATTAGAACAGAAATTAATGAGATTCAAAACAGGAAATCAAGAGAGAAAATCAATAAAACCTAAATCTGGTTCTTTGGAAAGATCAATAAAGTTGATAAACTTCTTGCCAGGCTAACTAAGAAAAAATGTGAGGACACAAATTATTAATAACTGAAAGAAAAGAGGAGACATTACTAAAGATTTCATTGACATTAAAAAGAATAATAAAGGAATATTATGAATAATTCTGTGCTTACAAATTTGATAGCCTAGATTAAATGGACCAACTCCTTGAAAGACACAATCTACCAAAACTCACGTAGAAGAAATAGGCCACCTGATAGGCCTATGTCTATTAAGGAAATCAAATCAATAATTAATGATCTTCCCAAACAGAAAGCACCAGGTCCAGATGGGTTCACTGGTGAATTCTACCACACATTTAAGGAATAAATTATACCAACTGCTTACAATCTCTTTCAGAGGACAGAAGCAGAGGAAATATTTCCTAACGTATTCTATGAGGCCAGAATTACCCTAATACCAAAACCATCCCATGGCTAAAAAGGAAAAACCACATGATCATATCAATTAATGCAAAAAGCATTTAACAAAATCCATTCCCATTCATGATAAACAAAAAACTCTCAGTAAACTAGGAATAGAGGGGAACTACCTTGGCTTGATAGAAAATATCTACAAAGAACCTACAGCTAACATCATACTTGATGGTGAGAAATTCAAAGCTTTTCCACTAAGATCAGGAATAAGGCAAAGACATCCCCTCTTATCACTGCTTTTTAAACATCATACTGGAAATCCTAGATAAGCAATAAGACAAGAAATGGAAAATAAAATGTATGCAGATTGAGAAGGAAGAAATTAAAGTGTCTTTGTTCACAGATGACATGATCAGCTACATAAACAATGTGAAAGAATCAACAAAACACTCTTGGAACTAATAAGTGATTATAGTAAGATCGCAGGATACAGGGTAACCGTACAAAAGCCAAGTGCTTTCCTACATACCAACAAAAAACAAGTGGAATTTGAAATTAAATCACATTACCATTTACATTAGCACCCCAAAAATAAAATTTTAAGTATAAATCTAACAAAATATATTCAAGATCTACTTGTGGAAAACTACAAAACTCTGATGAAAGATATCAAAAATGAACTAGAAGAAAACAGAGAGATATTCTGTGTTCATGGATAGGAAAACTCAATGTTGTCAAGATATCAGTCCTTTCCAATTTGATCTACAGATACAGTGCAACCCCAATCAAAGTTCCAGCAAGTTATTTTGTGGATATTGACAAACTGATACTAAAGTTTATATAGAGAGACAAAAGCCCCAGAAGAGCCAACTCAATATTGAAGAACAACAAAGTCAGACTGACATTACATTATTTTAAGTTTTACTATAAAGCTTGAGTATTCAAGACAGTGTGATTATTGGTGAAAGAATAAGCAAATAAATCAATAGCATAGAACAGCAGCCCAGAAGTAGACTCAAATAAATATGGTCAACTGGTCTGATGAAGAAGCAAGGCATTACAATGAAGCAAATATAGTCTCTTCAACAAATGGCGCTGGAACAAATGGACACCCACATGCAAAAAAAAAGAAAAAAGAATCTAGATACAGACCTCACACCCTTCACAAAAATTAATTCATAATGGAGCATAGTCCTAAATGTATTATACAAAACTGTAAAACTTATAGACATACCATAGGAGAAAACCCAATGACCTTGGGTATGGTGATGACTTTTTAGAGACAACACCAAAGACCTGATTTATGAAAGAAGTAATTGATAAGCTGGACTTCATTAAAGTTAAAAACTTCTGCTCTGTGAAAGACACTGTTAAGAGAATAAGACAAGCCACAAACTAAAAGAAAATATATGCAAATGACACATCTGCTGAAGGACTGTTCTCCAAAATATACAAAGAACTCTTAACACTCAACAATAAGAAAACAAACAACCCGATTTTAAAATGGGCAAAAGACCCGAATAGACACCTCCACTAAAGAAGATATACAGATGGCAAGTAAGCACATAAAAAGATGTTCAACATCATATGTTATTAGGGAATTACAAATTAAAACAACAGTTAGTTACCACTCTAAACCTGTTATAATGGCCCAAATCCAAAAGACACCAAATGCTGGCAAAAACGTTGAGCAACAGGGACTCCTTTTCACTGCTGGTGGAAATGCAACATGGTGCAGCCACTTTGGAGGACAGTTTGGCAGTTTCTTATAAAACTAAACATACTCTTACCACATAATCCAACAGTGGCACCCCTTGGTATTTATCCTAATGGATTGAAAACTTATATCCACATGAAAACCTTCACATGGATGTTTATAGCAGCTTTATTCATAAGTGCCAAAACTTGGAAGCAACCAAGATGTCCTCCAGTAGGGGACTGGATAAACAAACTGTGGTACACCCAGACAATGGAGTATTATTCAGGGCTAAAAAGAAATGAGCTGTCAAGTCATGAAAAGACATGCAGGAAACTTAAATGCCTATTACTAAGTGAAAGAAGCCAATCTGAAAAGTCTCCAAACTGTATGATTCCAACTATATGACATTCTGGAAAAGGCAAAACTATGTAGACAGTAAAAAGATCAGTGGTTGCCAAGAGTGAAGGGGAGCAGAGGAATGAATTAGCAGAGCACAGAGGATTTTTAGGACAGAGAAACTATTCTCTATGTTACTACAATGGTGGATGCATGTCATTTACATCTATCAAGATCCATACAACGTACAGCACCAAGAGTAAACCCTAATGTAAATTATGGACCTTGGGTGATAATGATGCGTCTACATAGGTTCATTGGTTGTAACGCACATACCACTCTAGTTCAAGATGTAGATAGTGGAGGAGGTTGAGTGTGTGTGGATGTGGTGTATATAGGAACTGTCTATAATTTCTGCTCAAGTTTGCTGTGGACCTAAAATCGCTCTAAAAAATACAGTTTATTCATTAAAGGAAAGAGTATTATGATGCCAATTAAGTTGTAGTATCACTTGGAGACCAGTCACTCCGCATTTACAGAAAAAGGAATTGAACATTTTAAATGTAGGTGTGATGAGCTCTTTAAAAGTGAAAATTTATTTGTTACAGGTTTTCACATTAGAAATGAGAAAACCTCCAAAACAACCTACAGGGTAAGTTATCTTACTATGTTGGCTGAAGAAGTGCACACCATAGCTGAAAGGCTTACAAAAGGTTGACAGTTGACAATGCTGAATGCCTGCAGGATGAAGTCCATAGAGAAATCATGGTAGTGCCACTTTCCAATGACACAGTAACTAGTTATATTAAAGTTTGGGCTACGGATGTGATACATGAATTCTCACGTGCAGAAATTGTACTTCTGCTTTATCAATGGGACAAATCTATAGATGTGGCTGGGTTTGCTGTTTTGCATGTTTTAATCCATTATCGGCCCCAGCTAATGAACAATGAAGATCTTTCATGGGAACACGTGGCAACAAACACAAAGAGCCGAAGAACTCTTCTGACAACAAACTTGTTGCTTGGCAAGAAACACGAAACGTTGGATACCTTTCTTGAGGCTCATGGTTTATCCTGGAACAAGTCTGTTGACATTTGCACAGATGACACAAAAGCCAAGGTGAGTAAAAATACTGGCACCTTAGCACAAATCGAGGCAGTGGCATTCAATTGTACTGTCTTTGTATTCTTCACCACGCAGTCAAAAAACAAAACAAAACAGTTTCACTTAGGAGGTCCTTGATAAACCTGTACAAGTTGTTGATCTCATCAGACCTCAACTCCTTGAATACGCATCGTTTTCGTATTTCTCCCCAACAAAATGGGGAGTACTTGTGTTGCAAACTGGAGTATGGCGTTTGTCTCAAAGAAAAGCTCCTGTCAACTGCTTCATTTGTGATCTGAGCAAGCTACTCTTGTCATGGAACACCATTTTTACCTGAAAGAACAGCAGGAGGACAAATCATGATTATTCAGACTTGGGTATTTGGCTGACATTGTGTTGGAAATAAAGAGTGAGCCCTTTATTTCAAGGAAATCATTGACACTTTTTTCCTTGCCAATGATAAGACTGAACGTTTAGGGGAAAATTAGAATACTGTAAAACTTGAATTCACCACCATATGTTTGACAGCTTCCCGACACTTTCTTTATATGTTATGTGATGACATTAATGAATTATTTCGTATTGTTTGAAGTATGTCAACATTGAGAAGATCTGCATAACTCAGTAAACCAATATTTTCCAAATGAAAAAAATGTGTGAAGTTACAAAAATATTCATGAGTAAAATATATCCATTCAAAGTGTGAAATAGACTGATGGATTTTAATGTAACCATTAAGATGGTATGGTGTGATGAACTGGGAGATTGGGATTGACATATATACACTAATATGTATAAAATGGATAACTAATAAGAACCTCCTGTATAAAAAAATAAATAAAATAAAATTCAAAAATTATTTTTAAAAAGATGGTATAAAAGCTTAATTAGTACGGTTTCTGATTCCACATTGTAAGTAACCTTTAAATGCTATCACTTGTCGAGTTTTGGTGTAGTATCAAAGAATATCCATAATTATCTGAAAAAACTATTAAAATATTCCTCCCTTTCTTGTTTATCTGTGTGAAGCTAGATTTTCTTCATATACTTCAACCAACACAACACAACAGATTGAATGCAGAAACAGACATGAGAGCTGTCTTTTATTAACTCAGACATTAAAGAGATTTGTAAAAAATGTAAACTAAATTTTCTTTTGTTTTGGAAAATATAGTTTAAAGTATAGCTTAAGAAATGTCCTTGTCTTATAATATAATGGGTTTATTATTTTATTAATGAATAAATACATACCAAACATTGGAGAATTACTGTGTATTCCTCTTCACAGCACTTATCACATACCTACCAATCCAATAAAACTGGTCATGAATACTCAAGGCTGTTTGAATTGCCTAAGCTTTCTTCATTTACTCACACTAGTCCTCATTCTGGCTCCACCTCTAGCTGATTCCAAACTTTTGGCCCCATTTTCTACCGCCCAAGTCTGAACACACCTGTGGCAGCCACCCCCTACCTCCCTCCATCTAACAGAACCCAGTTTTGTTTCCCCCTCCTCTGAGTGGCCTTGACCCTCAGAGCGGTCCAGGGCCCTCTCCAGCCCCAAGGGGGCACCTTAGTTTTGTCTAACCCAATATGGCTATCACATTCCCTTTGCTAAATCATTGGTTTAAGCGTGGTTGTGAGACCATGAGATGTGAGAAATCTTCTGAGGATCCTGGGAAGGTTTCCTCGGTCTTAAAATGGGACATAAGACAGGGTGGATTCCCTCCTTCTGCCTGGATATTGTTGTTGATATATGAAGCCCAGAACCACTGCAGCCATTTGGAGCCCATGAGGAGAATTAGCCTAGCAAACAAGCCAGTGTGTGGAGAATGACTGAACATAAAGATAGAGGCAATTTGGCCCTTGATGACATTGCTGTTCTATAAATGAGCCCTGCCACTGCCCAGTCCCTAGAGTTCTAACTAGGAGCTCTTATATTTCCTATTGAGAATTTACCTTTTCTTTTAGCTGAAAATATCCAAATCCCTCTGAACATTCACGCAAATTATTTTTCCTTGCCTCTGTCCACTCCCATTAGCTCTCCACTCTCTGGTTTCCTTCGGTGGGAAGACATTCTAGAAGAGCAAAAGGCACAGGCTTTAGACCCAGACTGCCCAGGTGCAAAGCTGGCTTGGTCACATCCTAACTGGTGAGAGAAGGCAATTTATTGAATCTGCTGGGCCTTGGTTTCCTCATTTGTGAAGGGTGGCTAATAAGAGGGCTACATTTCATGAGTTTAAGGGGTGGGGGGACAAAAAGAGCTAATACTTTTAAAGCATTTGGAACAGTTTTCACTTTCTTGAAATCCATCAAAGGAGGATTCAAACAAGGTGAACTTTTAGTGAACGGCAGGCATTTTTGCTCACAGATTTCGTTTAGACCAAAATATCAGGTTGGACCATATGAAGTTACCAGTAACCCACTGTTTCTGACTTACGAAAATGGCAATTTCACGTGGTTCAATCTACTACCCTGGAAACTATGCTTCAGAGTTGTGACAGTAAGCTCTCTTCTCTTTTGGAAAAGAAGAGCAGCTCCAGAAGCAGGTCCACAAAGGACAGGACATTGGAGATTAAACTAGGGGCTGCCAGTGACTTCCCTTCTATTATAAGCAGGTAGCAGAGGCCCCAAATCAAAACAAGTAAGTGGATTACGTGTATTTAATTTGAAAACAGTACAGCGCTATCTAAAATTATTTTTAAAATATTGTTTATCATATAAGCAATCTTTAGTGCCTCATCCACGAAAAAGATACATTTTAATAGTAATATATTTTACATTTCAGTTTTTCACTTGAAAAGACCAAAATGTAAAGGAATTCTTTGGCAGCCCCATAGACATTGTGACTTTTATTCATCTCATGATCCTGGGCAAGTCACATGGTCTGGAGTCAACTATGGGTTCTTAAGCTGTAGAGAGTCTGAGGCTTCAGGTGTCTTTCTCACTAAACTGGTTTAAATTGTAATTAGAGGATAATTCCATACTAAGAAATGTGGCCTTTTGACACCCTCCCCGGGGGATAATAACATACCAGCTGCCAGCTACAAGGAACTTGATTTTTTTCAAAACACCGGGCATCGGGCAAAGGCAGTGCTGAGCCGGGTCTGCTCTGCCCTATTTCATAAGGGGAAGCGTCACAAATTGGAGCTGGACAAGACAGCCCAGAGAAAGAATGCGGTGGCCCCGTGATCCCTCACGGTCTGTCCCCTCCGAGGAGGAGCAGGCGCCACCAGGTGTCCAGGCAACGCCCCTCCCCTCTGATGCCTACAGGAGAGCCCAGGCTCCCAGGCGCGCCCCCCCCATCAGGGAGCAAGGTGATGGAGTCAGGCAGGAGCGTCCATGCAGCAGGGGATGGGGGAAGACATGGGAACGCTCACACAGAAGTGGGCACGCTCTGTTCAGAAGGTCACTTTCTGCTTGGGGGATCGCGTCTCTGCTCTGGAATTCTGATGTGGGCCTATTGAGGCCCATGGAAACGACCCCACAGAGACCTGGCATGGGTCCTGGATGCGAGCCACCCTTGAACCAGGAGCAGAGCCAGCTCGGGAGCTCCCTGGTGGTCCGAGCCCTGACCCAAATCTCCCTTTGTTCCGCAAATGGCTTGCATCCCAAGCTCTGGGAAACAGCTGTAAGCACTGCTAAATGGGAAATGGAACTCTACGCTTTGACTCAAGGCCTGGCCTTCAGGATGGACACGCTGAGGCCAGTGTCAAGGTACCTGGGCTCCTTTTGGAGCAGGCTTGGCTGAGCTGGCTGCCAAGAGGCTGCCCAAAGCTTGGCTTCCTCATTGGCTGTCTGTGTAGGGCTCCTGTGCTTACCTTTCTCCTCTGTCCTCCCTCCCTACCCCTCCCCTGCCCTCATGAGAGGACTTACCTCTGGGGAGGGCCGGGAACATGACCCGGGAAGAAGAAAAACCACCTCAACTTTATTCACCATCTTCCATTTCTTTTATAAAATTAAAGGTCCCTGCAAACCTTTTATGACAAAATATTAACATGTGATATTTTAGGGAGTGACTTAATTACTCCATATTTTTCTGAATCTTTAAACTAAATACAGTATTTCAACTGTTAACAGTGGTGAAATTAATAGTGATACCCTTTTTCTCCTTGTATGTATTTCTCACATTTCTTCTAATGAGGATGTTTTTCTTTTCGGATTGAAAAAATCTTTTCGAGCTGTGTTGAGCAGTTGTTTACATAGGCGCTGTGAGACTGGTGCTATGTGGAGAATTGTTGGGACGTGGGCTTGTGCTTCATTAGGAGATGCTGCTGGAGGACACAGACTGTGTACAGTGTCATTGGGGCACAGAATAAAGACATGTAACCACAGAACGAGACTATAGTGTGTTGGACTCCGACCAGGTCAAAGGTAAGTACATAGGGGGCACGAGGGGAGGGCACTACTTTCAGCTTGCATTTCACTCAGAAAGTTAGTCCCTCATCCAAAAGAAGGTTGTAAGAGTCCCTCCTCTGGGGAGGAGCAGAGCTATGGTCCTGCACAGAGGGAGAAGCCCTTCCCAGGACAGGCAATAAGGAGCCACATCAGCAGCAGAGGGACAGTGTGGGAAGCTGAGAATCAGGTCAAATTGGAACCAGGGTTCTTTTCTTTCTTTTTTTCTTTCTTTCTTTTTTTTTTTTTTTTTTGTGGTACGCGGGCCTCTCACTTTTGTGGCCTCTCCCTTTGCAGAGCACAGGCTCCGGACGCGCAGGCTCAGTGGCCATGACTCACGGGCCCAGCCGTTCCGCGGCACGTGGGATCCTCCCGGACCGGGGCACGAACCCGTGTCCCCTGCATCGGCAGGCGGACTCTCAACCACTGCGCCACCAGGGACGCCCCAGGGCTCTTTTCTTAATGACTAAGGCTCTCATCATTTGCTCAGTGAGGAGGCCTGGAAGGTCACAGCAAAGCTTCGTGGCATACGCTTTTAATCTCATATATGAGAATACCTGAGTGTGTGCAGGGAAATCCACGCAGTGCATTCCATAGCAGAGTGTGTGGAAGTTCACTTTCAGCAACACTTTTGTTACTTTAAGGCAGTTTCAAAGAATCTGGCCAGGGTCTGTGGAAGTTTTGACTTCCCCCATCAGAATGCAGCTTCTGAAGGGAGGATTCTGGGAAGTTGGTGGAGGAGGAAGCACCAGGAATCTGTCTCTCCACTCAGACAACAACTACAATGGCAGAATCAACCTGATGTAACTATTTTGGAACTCTGGAGTCTGTTGAAGGCTTGCAACTTCTGACAGAAGGCTTGGAGGCAAATTGCAGTCAATTGCAGCCAACTTCAGCTCCTGACTCATTAGCAGTTACCCATCCCCACTCCCAGACACATGGCAAGAGGCTGTGCAGCTTGCACACAACTTGTGGGAGCTAGAGTGGGTAAAAGAACCCTGTCCCCCAAATACTGGGGACCTGTGCTCTGACTACTGACCACAGAGGTGCAGACAAAGAGGGTGAAGCCATTGCTGGTGCACCTCCCCTCATTGGTTCATGTCCCTCCCCCTTCAGGTTGAAGTGAATGCCAGAAGATTTAAAGGGCCAGTGCCCTTTCCCCCTCCCATCATTTTTTGCTCTTCCTCTTTTGGGAGCCTGAACTTAAAGACTAGGACATTCAAAAACAGCTGAATATACAGAGAAAATTTAAAAGTGACTGTGCATGCTCAGGGAAAGGCTCAGAAAAGACCTGAGAAGACATTAACTTTACAACTCAGGCTGATCCTTGGCACAGAGACAGCTTATAACAGTCAAAAAACGACAACAAAAAACATCAAACCCTGGGGGAGGGGGAGAATCTGAGAGTTTCCAGAGTTACCACATCATTAGGTTAAAATGTCCAGTGTTTAATACAAAATCACAAGGCCCATTCAAACAACAGAGAAAAAAATCAACAGAAACTGTCCTTGAAAAAGACCTAATGGCAGATATACTAGACAAAGATTTTAAAACAACCATCTTAAAGATGCTCAAAGAACTAAAGGAAGATGTGGAGAAAGTCAAGAAAATAATGTGTGAACAAAATGAAAACATCAATAAAGAGATAGGAAACACAAAAAGAAACCAAAAAGAAATTCTGGAGCTGAAAAGTACAATAACTGAAGTGAAAAATTCACTAGAGAGGTTCAAAGGCAGATCTGAGCAGGCAGAAGGAAGAATCAGTGAACTTGAAGATAAGACAATGGAAATTATCAAGGCTGAAGAACAGAAAGAAAGAAGATTAAAGAAAAGTGTGACACAACACCATCGAGAAGACCAACATACACATTGTGGGAATCCCAGTAAAAGAAGAGAAAGAGAAAGGGGCAGAGAGAATATCTGAAGAAATAATGGCTTTAAATTTCCCAAATTTGATAAAAGACATGAATATAAACATCCAAAAAGCTCAATGAATGTCAAGTAAGATGACGTTAAAGAGACCTACACAGTCTCATTATAATCAAACTATCAAAAGACAAATGGAAAATCTGGAAAGCAACAAGGTAAGTGAATAGTCACATACAAGGGGATCCTCAATAAGATTATCTGCAGATTTCTCATCAAAAAATTTGGAGGCCAGAAGACTGTGGGCAGATTTATTCAAAGTGCTCAAAGAAAACAACTGTCAACCAAGAATCTTATATCTGGCAAAACTGTCCTTTAGAGTGAAGGAGAAATCAAGGCATTCCCAGATTTTAAAAAGCTGAAGGAGTTCATGACCACTAGACCTTCCCTACAAGAAATGCTCAAGGGAGTCCTGTGGAGTGAAATGAAAGAACACTAGACAGTAAACTTAAGCCATATGGAGAAATAAAGATCTCATTAAAGGCAACTACATGGACAATTGTAGAAGCTAGTATCATTGTAACAATGGTTTGTAACTGTACTTTTTGTTTTCTACATGATTTAAGAGACTAATACATTTAAAGAAAACAACAATTATTAGTGTAATAGCTAGTATTATGGTAACTTTGGTTTGTAACTCCAAATCTTGTTTTCTGCATAATTTAGGAGGCCAGTACATTTAAAAGAATTATTAGTTTATGTTTATCGGCATACAGTGTATACAGATGTAATTTTGTGATAACAATAACCAAAAGGGGTGGGGACAGAGCTGTACAAGAACAGTTTTTGTATGTTATTGAAATTAAGCTGTAATAAATTCAAATTAGAATGTTATAACTTTAGGATGTTAAATGTAATCTCCATTATAACCACAAATAAAATAGTTTATAGAGTATACCCAAAAGGAAATTAAGAAGGAATTTAAACATTTCACTACAAAAATCAACAGAACACAAAAGAAGACAGTAATGCAGAAAATGAGGGGAAAAATGGCTATAGGACATATAGAAAACAAAACAGCACAATGACAGAAGTAAGTCCCTTATTATCAACAAAGACAGAGATTGGTAGAATGGATAAAAACACGTGACCCAGCTATATGCTGTCTACAAGAGTCTCATCTGAAACCCCCAAACACAAATAGGTTGAAATGGGAAGGATGGAAAAACATATTCCACGCAAATAGTAACCAAAAGATAGCAGGATTGGCTATACTAATATCAGACAAAGTAGACATTAAATCATGTAAAGTTACAAAAGACAAAGAAGAACATTATATATTAATAAAAGGCTCAGTAGAGCAAGAAGATATAACAATTATAAACATTTGCACACCCAGTGACAGACTATCAAAATACATGAAGCAAAAATGGAAAGAATTTGAAGGGAGAAATAGAGAGTTCTACAATAATAGAGACTTCAATGCCTCACTCCCAATAAACCAACTAGATCTAACTGGAATATACAGAACATTCCACCCAATGACAACAGCATACACATTTTTCTCAAGTGCACATGGAACATTTTCCAGGTAGACCATATGTTAGGACTCAAATTAATTCTCAATAGACTTAAAAATGATATCATACAAAGTTATGACAGATATCTTCTCCGACCACAACAGGATGAAGTTAGAAATTAAAAAAAAAACACATAAAGAAAGCTGAAAAATTCACAATACTGTGGAAACTAAACAACACACTTTTAAACAACCAATAGATCAAAGAAGAAATCACAAGGAAAATTAGAAACTACTTAGAGATGTGTAAAAATGAAAATATAACATACCAAAACTTACATGACACAGCAAATGTGATGCGAAGGTGGAAATTTATAGCTATAACAAGAGAGAACTCAAATCAACAACCTAACTCTACAACTTAAGGAATGAGAAAAAGAAGAACAAACTAAACCCAAAGCTAGCAGAAGGAAGAAAATAACAAACATTAGAGTAGAGGTAGATAAAATAGAGAGCAGAAAAACATTAGAGGGGCTCAATTCGGCAGCATATATACTAAAATTGGAATGATACAGAGAAGATTAGCATGCCCCCTGCACGAGGATGACACACAAATTCGTGAAGTGTTCCATATTTTTGAAATTAGAACACTTCCTAACACCATACACAAAAATAAACTCAAAATGGATTAAAGACCTAAATGTAAGGCCAGACACTATAAAACTCTTAGAGAAAAACATAGGCAGAACACTCTGACATAAATCACAGCAAGATCCTTTTTGACCCACCTCCTAGAGAAATGGAAATAAAAACAAAAATAAACAAATGGAACCTAATGAAACTTAAAAGCTTTTGCACAGCAAAGGAAACCATAAACAAGACAAAAAGACAACCCTCAGAATGGGAGAAAATATTTGCAAAAGAAGCAACTGACAAAGGATTAATCTCCAAAATACACAAGCACCTCATGCAGCTCAATATCAAAAAAAACAAACAACCCAACCCCAAAATGGGCAGAAGACCTAAGTAGACATTTCTCCAAAGAAGATATACAGATGGCCAACAAACACATGAAAAGGTGCTCAACATGACTAATCATTAGAGAAATGCAAATCAAAACTACAATGAGGTATCACCTCACACCAGTTAGAATGGGCATCATCAGAAAATCTACAAACAATAAATTCTGGAGAGGGTGTGGAGAAAAGAGAACCCTCTTGCACTGTTGGGAGGAATGTAAATTGATAGAGCCACTAATGAGAACAGTATGGAGGTTCCTTAAAAAACTAAAACCAGAACTACCATACAACACAGCAATCCCACTACTGGGCATATACCCTGATAAAACCATAATTCAAAATGAGTCATGTACCACAATGCTCAGTGCAGCTCTATTTACAATAGTCAGGACATGGAAGCAACTTATGTGTCCATCGACAGATGAATGGATAAAGAAGATGGGGCACATATATGCAATGGAATATTACTCAGCCATAAAAAGAAACGAAATTGAGTTATTTGTAGTGAGGTGGGTGGACCTGGAGTCTGTCATACAGAGTGAAGTCAGAAAGAGAAAAACAAATACCGTATGCTTACATATATATGGAATCTAAAAAAAAAAAAAGGTTCTGATGAACCCAGGGGCAGGACAGGAGTAAAGATGCAGATGTTGAGAATGGACTTGAGGACACGGGGAGGGGGAAGGGTAAGCTGGGACAAAGTGAGAGAGTGGCATGGACATATACACACTACCAAATGTAAAATAGATAGCTAGTGGGAAGCAGCCACATAGCACAGGGAGATCAGCTCGTGCTTTGTGACCACCTAGAGGGTGGGATAGGGAGGGTGGGAGGGATACGCAAGGCGGGGGGGATATGGGGATATATGTATACATATAGCTGATTCACTTTGTTATACAGCAGAAACTAACATAACATTGTAAAGCAATTATACTCCAATAAAGATGTTAAAAAAAAACAATAGAGAAAAATCAATGAAACCAAAAGTTGGTTCTTTGAAAAGATCAACAAAATTGACAAACCTTTAGCTAGATGGACTAAGAGAAAAAGAGAGAAGACACAAAGGACTAAAATAAGAAATGGAAGTGGGGACATTACTACTGATCCCACAGAAATAAAAAGGACTCTAAGAGAGTACCATAAACAATTGTTTGCCAACACATTTGATAACTTAGATGAAATGAACAAATTTCTAGAAACAGAAAACCTACCAAGACTAAATCTGAGACTAAGAAATAGACAATCTGAGTAGACTTATATTTAGTAATGAGATTGAGTCAGTAATAAAAAAAAAAAAAATCTCCCAACCAAAAAAAGCCCTGGACCTGATGGCTTCACTTGTGAATTCTACCAAAACATCAAAATAAACAACTAATACCAATCCTTCTCAAATTTTTCCAAAAAATTACAGAAGAAGAAATACTTCCTAACTCATTCTTATGAAGCCAGCATAACCCTAATACCAAAGCCAGACAAAGACAATAGAAGAAAATAAAACTACAGACCAATATCCCTAATGAATATTGATGCAAAAATCCTCAATAAAATACTAGCAAACAAATTTCAGCAGCATATTAGGAGTATTATAATCCCATCATGACCAAGTGGGATTTATTCCTTGAATTTAAGGATCATTCACATATGAAAATCAATCAATGTAATATACTACATCACCAAAACGAGGGAAAAGCCCTACATGATCATTCAATTGATGCAGAAAAATCATTTGACAAAACTTAACATCATTTCATGATAAAAACATTCAAGAAAATAGGAATAGAAAAAACTACCTCCACATAATAAAAGTCGTATATGAAAAACCCACAGCAAACATAATGCTCAATGGTGAAACACTGAAAGCTTTTCCTCTAAGATCAGGAGCAAGGCAAGGATGCCTGATTTCACCACTTCTATTCAACATAGTACTGAAAGTTCTAGCCAGAGCAATTAGGCGAGAAATGAAAATAAATAAAAGGCATTCAAGTTGGAAAGGAAGAAGTAAAATTATCTGTTTGCAGATGATATAATCTTATACATAGAAAATCCTAAAGACTCCACACACACAAAAAGCTGTTAGAACTAATAAATGAATTCAGCAAAGTAGCAGAATACAAAGTCAACACACAAAATTGGTTGCATTTCTATACACAAACAATGAACAATCTGCAAAATAAATTACAAAAATAATTACAATAGCATTAAAAAGAATAAAATACGAATTAACTAAGAAGGTGAAAAACTTGTACAATGAAAACTACAAAATATTGCTGAAAGAAATTTTTTTAAAACATAAATAAGTGGAAACACATCCCATGTTCATGAACTGAAAGACTTTAAATAGTTAAAACGTCAATATTACCCAAAGTAAGCTACAGATTCACTGCAATCCCTATTGAAATCCTAATGACTTTCTTTTTCAAAAATAGAAAAACCCATCCTAAAATTGATATGGACTCTCAAGGAACCTTGAATAGCCAAAATAATCCTGAAAAAGGACAAAACTGAAGGACTCACATTTCCTGGTTTCAAACCTTACTACAAAATCAACTTTACTTCAATTAAAAAAAAACTTACTATGAAGCTACAGTAATCAAAACAGTGCGATATTGGCATAAAGACAGACATATAGACCAGTGGAATAAGAATACAGCACAGAAATAAACTCTTGCATCTACAGTCAAATGATGTTTGACAGGGGGGCCAAGATCATTCAATGGGGGGAGGGCAGTCTTTTCAACAAATGGATGGTGCTGGGAAAATTGGATATCCACATACAAAAGAATGAAATTGGACCCTTGCCTAACACCATATACAAAAATTAACTCAAAATGGATCAGGGACCTAAATGTAAGTTCTAAAACAAACTACTGGAATAAAACATAGACAAAAGTTTGGCAACACTGGTAATGATTGCTTGCATATGACATCAAAAGCGTGGATAACAAATGAAACAATAGACCAATGGGATTCATGAAAACAAAACCATTTTGTGCATCAAAAGACACTATCCACAGAGTAAAAAAGACAACCCACAGAATGGGAGAAAATATTTGCAAATCATATATTTGATAAGGGATTAATATCCAGAATATATAGAGAACTACTAAAACTCAACAACAACAACAAGAAAAAACCCGATTCAAAATGGGCAAAGGACTTAAATAGATATTTCTTCAAAGAAGATATGCCAATGGCCAATAAACACATGAAAAGATGCTCAAAGTCACTAATCATTAGGAGAATGCAAATCAAAACTACAATGAGATACCACCTCACACTCATTAGGATGACTACTATTAAAATATAGAAAACAACAAGTATTGGTGAGGGAGTGGAGAACTGGAACCTTTGTACACTGTTGGTGGGAGTGTAAAATGGTGCAACCATTATGGAAAACAGTGTGGAGGTTCCTCAAAAAAATTAAAAACAGAATTACCATATGACCCAGCAATTCCACTTCTGGGTACATACTAAAAAGAATTGAAAGCAGTGTCTTAAAGAGATATTTGTACACCCATGTTCATAGCAGCATTATGCACAGTTGCTAAAATATGGGAGCAACCAGTGTCCATCAACTGATGGGTGGATTACTAAAATGTGGTATATTTATGCAACAGAAAATTTTTCAGCCTTAAAAAGGAAGGAAATTCTGATAAATGCCACAGCATGTATGAAACTTGAGGACATTATACTAAGTGAAATGTCAGTCACAAAAAAAGACAAATACTATACTATTCCACTTATAGAAGGGTCTTAGACTAGCCCAAATCATAAAGACAGAAAGCATAATTATGGTTGCCAGGGGCTGTGGGGAGGGGAGATGGGGAATTATTTTTTAATAGGTACAAGCTTCAGATTTACAAGATGAAAATAGTTCTGGGATGGATGGTGGTAATGGTTGCATAACAAGGTGAATGTATTTTATACCACTAAACCGTACACTTTAAAATGGCTAAGATGGTAAATTTTCCGTTATGTTTATTTTAACAGAGTAAAGAAAAGGTATTTTTAAAAATTCAGCTTCTAAGAATGAATAAAACCAGGTCCCACCTTCCTGACTTATAGAATATTACTTCAGTAAAGCTTATTTCTCCCAGCTGTCATTCCCATTACAAAAAGGTCTTGTAAATCTTCTAATTCCATCAGTTAGCAGATACAGATAGAACATAAGTTGTGCACAGCAGGCACTGGATTAGACCCTAGGATGCTGTAATAAACGAAACAGGTATAGGTCCTGTCGTCTGGGAGCCTTTCCTAAATGGGCATTGCTGTTCTTGCCTTTGTTACAGTTGATCCTTGAACAATGCAAGGTTAGGAACTCCCCCACACCCAGTCAAAAACCACAATAATTTTACAGTCGGTCCTCCCTATCTGAGGTTCCACGTCCATAGATTCAACCAGCTGTGGATCGTGCAGTGCTGTAGGAAGCATTTAGTGAAAAAAATCCAAGTGTAAGTGGACCCACAACAGTTCAAACCGATGTTGTCCAAGGGTCAACTGTACATTCTACCTGGCCTGTATCTAAGAGTTCAGAAGAGTCTTGACGTTGTTGAGAACAAACTCTTTTCTCCATTATAGTTTATTTCTAGGTGAATCCAGCTGATATGTGTTGTGATGGCTAATTCTGTATGTCAATCTCCCTAGGCCATGGTACCCAAGTATTTGGTCAAACATTATTCTAGATGTTTCTGTGAAGGTGTGTTTTGGATGACTAACATTTAAAACTGTTAGAGAAATGCAAATCAAAATTATTGATACAATGTGGTACCACCTCACACCAGTCACAATGGCTATCATTGAAAAGTCTCCAAATAACAAATGCTGCAGAGGGTGTGGAGAAAAGGGAATACTCATGCACTGTTGGTGGGAATGTAAATTGGTGCAGCTACTATGGAGAGAACTGTGGAGGTTCCTCAAAAAACTAAAAATAGAGTTGCCATACGATCCACCAATCCCACTCCTGGGCATATCCCCAGAGAAAACTATAATTTGAAAAGACACAGCCACCCCTATGTTCACAGCAGCACTATTTACAACAGTCAAGACATGGAAGCAACCTAAATGTCCATCGAAAGATAAATGGATAAAGAAGATGTGGCACATATATACAATGGACTACTACTCAGCCATAAAAAAGAATGAAATAATGCCATTTGCAGCAACATGGATGGACCTAGAGATTATCATACTAATCGAAGTAAGTCAGAAAGAGAAAGATAAATACTGTATGATATCACTTATATGTGGAATCTAAAATAGGATGCAAATCAACATATCTACAAAACAAAAACATATTTACAGATATAGAGAACAGACTTGTAATTGCCAAGGGAATGGTGGGGGAAGGAAGGATTGGGAGTTTGGGGTTAGCAGAGACAAATTATTATATATAAGATGGATAAACAACAAGGTCCTACTGTATAGCACAGGGAACTATATTCAGCATCCTGTGACAAACCATAATGGAAAAGAACATGAAAACTATATATATATATAGATATATATATCTGAGTCACTTTGCTGTATAGGAGAAATTAACACAACATTTTAAATCAACTATACTTCAATAAAATTAAAAAGAAAACAATTTAATACTGGGAATTTTGAACAAAGTAGATTTTCCCCTGTAATTTGGTTGGGCCTCACCCAAACAGTTGATGGCCATTATAGAACAAAGACTAACTTCCCCTGAGCAGGAGGGAATTCTGCCAGCAAACAGTCATCAGACTTCAGCTGCAACATGAGCTCTCCTGGGGTTTCTAGCCTGCTGGTCTACCCTGCAGATTTTGGACATGTACCTTCATAAGCATGTGAGCTGTTTCCTCAGAATAAATCTCTCTCTCTTTCTTTCTCCTGTGTACACATATACACATCCATTTTGGTTGTGAGCATGGGAAAGGGTCCAAAGCTACCAATAATTTCCATTGTCAGGGAAAATAAATGGGTTTTGGTTGCTAAAGCTGAAAGGACTCTTAGAAATAATCTAGACCTGTGGTATCCAAACTCCTTTTTTCCAAATCAAATCTTACACAGTATCCCACTATACTGAAATGGGGTAAAGGAACCTACTTATTTCAACTGCCTTATTCCTCTCCCCTCTCCTCTCCCCAAGGTACTCTGGGAGGCACAGCTCCTGAACTTGAACCTTCCAGCTCATTGTTTACAAACCGGATTAATGTGTATGTGCCCCAAGAACATATTCTTGCATGGTCCCAGTTTTATTTTTACAGTGGTGCTACTCAAGTCTGCACCAACGTTATTATAGATGTAAATTCCTTACGCTTGTAGCTCTGGAAGAACTATAATAAAACAGGTTTACCAATTCAATAAAAATATTCCAAACCAATACAATTTAACTTAATAACATTCATTTGCCAGATGATGTTGTTTTGCTCAACTAAATTGCTACTGGTGATGTGAATATGGTAATGACTCTATGGACAGGGTTTTCTTGTGTTTGACAGGTCCACTCCTTTTTTTGGGGGGGGGTCTATGTCTTATTCCTCTTTCTTTTTCTTTTTTTAAAAATTTTTATTTTACATTGGAGTAGAGTTGATTAACAATGTTGTGTTGGTTTCAGGTGTACGGCAAAGTGATCCAGTTATACATATGTATGTATCTATTCTTCCCACTACTTTCTTTTAAAATTACTGGACAACCTTTATGTATAGGGGGCTCCATGGTATCATTGGGCCTTTACTCAATGTGGATATGGTTAAGACCTCTTCAGTTCTTTTCTGGGTACCCCCTGGAAATGAGACCAGTCCTGCCTGACGCCAAAGGGAAGATAAACACGGACAGACACCCAGGCTCGGGGCTGGGCAGCCCTTGGTTAGAAGGGGGCAGTGGAAGGATCCAGGTAAAAACGTACATGACTTTTCATCAACATGAAAAATTAATAGCAGATCAAAGGCTAAGAAATAGTGAGTTGAAGTGAAAGGTGTGTTCTTATCTTATTCTTGTGACTTTTCTGTAGGTTTGAATTTTTTTCTTTTAAGTTGGGAAAAAAAGAAATTCTCACAGAGAACTCAGAGCTCCCAAGAATATGTCTATATCCTCCAGTGTGAGAAGCACTGATCTCCTTCAACCCTTTTTAGATTGGAAAATTGAGGTTCAGAGCGCAGAAGTAACTCATGAGGATGCTACCGGGCTAATTAGTGGAGAATTAAAATTAGAACCTGTCTCCTTGCCCAGACCCTTCCCCATACTACTATGAATTGTAGGGCTTAGCACTCTGACATTCTCACACGGTTATATTTTGCTGCAAGAAATTGGTGAGGATTTCACTATACATCGACCTGGGTTTCCAGAACCCTACTAAGCTGACCTCTGAGAAACACCAGCTTGTATACCCCCCATATCACGGGCATAACTGTCCGGCAGGAGGAGCTGCGGAGTGTTTTATTCTTAAGCAGAACAAAAATCTCTTTGTTCTCATACTCCAGTGACTGACTCCTCCTCCAGTGAGTAAGTACCACCTGAGGCCGGGCAGGGCCAAGGGATAGGACCTGGGGCCACGCCCACACCCAGACCCACCTGACGGCACTTTCGAGGTTCTAAGTCCCGCCTCCAGGTCTGCACTTTAGTTTTTCACCAGTAAAAAGAGAAACTATAAAGCTTAGGAAAGAAGTAAAAATTATTCCATGTAAAACACTTTGAAAATAGGAGTATGACAGATGGCCAAGAGGCACATGAAAAGATGCTCAGCATCGCTAATGATTAGAGACATGCAAATCAAACCCACAATGAGGTACCACCTCACGCGGGTCAGAATGGCCATCATCAATAAGTCTACAAATAGGGCTTCCCTGGTGGCGCAGTGGTTGAGAATCTGCCTGCCAACGCAGGGGACATGGGATTGAGCCCTGGTCCGGGAGGATCCCACGTGCCACGGAGCAACTGGGCCCGTGAGGCACAGCTACTGAGCCTGCGCGTCTGGAGCCTGTGCTCCGCAACGGGAGAGGCAGCGACGGTGAGAGGCCCGCGCACCGCGATGAAGAGTGGCCCCCACTCGCCGCAACTAGAGAAAGCCCTCGCACAGAAATGAAGACCTAATGCAGCCAAAAATAAATAAATAAATTTCAAACATAGAAAACCCAAAAAATTCTAGAAAAAAAAAGTCTACAAATAATAAATGTGGGAGAGGGTGTGGAGAAAAGGGAACCCTCTTACACTGTTGGTGGGAATGTAAATTGATACAGCCACTATGGAGAACAGTATGGAGGTTCCTCAAAAAACTAAAAATAGAACTACCATACGACCCAGCAATCCCACTCCTGGGCATATATCTGGACAAAACTGTTCAAGAAGATACAGTCACCCCTCTGTTCATAGCAGCAATATTCACAATAGCCCGGACATGGAAGCCACTAGATGTCCATGGACAGAGGAATGGATAAAGAAGATGCGGTACATACATACGATGGAATATTACTCAGCCATAAAAAAGAATGAAATCACGCCATTTGCAGCAACATGAATGGACCTAGAGATGATCATACTAAGTGCAGTAAGTCGGAAAGACAAAGACCATATGGTATTACTTACATGTGGAAGCTAAAATATGAAACGAACTTATCTACAAAACAGAAACAGACTCACAGACATAGAGAACAGACATGTGGTTGCCAGGAGAGTGGGGGGTGGGAGAGGGGTGGACGGGGAGTTTGGGGTTAGCAGATACAGAGTATTATATAGAGAATGGATGAACAACAAGGTCCTACTGTAGAGCACAGGGAACTATATTCAATATCCTGTGATAAACCATAATGGAAAAGGATATGAAAAAGAATGTATAGATGTATAACTGAATCACTTTTCTCTACAGCAGAAATTAACATTGTAAATCATCTATACTTCAATAAAATAAATTTTAAAAAGACATCCAAAAAAAAAAAAAAAGAATATAGGAACATGAAACAAAGCACAAACGTTTTAAGCAAAGCTCATCATTTAAACCATCTTCAGGGTTAAACAGCTGAATGACTGAAAGATGCGGTTAGTGCTAAAAGGAGTGAAATGGCTGAGGGTTGAGAAGAATGTGTGAAGGCTTCCAGCCAGTACTATTGTCTCCATCATACCAAGAGGGCCAAGTTCATGGGAAACAGCCAGGGGGAAACACCAAGTCATGTTTCACATGAAACACAGACACTATAGGTAGTCATCAGAGAAAATTACATGCAGAGAGGGCGATTCAAAGAAAACCTCCTTCCCCCACTGCAACTATACAGAACCGCAAATACATCGCAAAAGGCAACTCTCCTTTGGTTTTCAGTAAACAGTCAACAACTTCTGGAAGGTATAATCTAGTTCTTAAGGGTCTGCACTGACAAGCAAGCCGAGGATGAACACGTTTGACCACAAACCTTAGAAGTTGCACAATGCTTTCCACAAATGTTAGGTTCACGCTTCATTAGAGGATCCTGGGACCCTGGCCGGCATGCCAGACGGCCTTCTGGTGCCTCTTGGAGAGTCTGGTGGTGGGAAATAAAAGTCTGTAAACGGTCTGGGCGACTGAGAAACAAAGTTTATAAGTTGCCTGTGCAAGTCTACTCACTGTTCCTCTCTCACAAAGGAAACTGGCGTGGCTGGTCCAGCCAGGGGTGGGTGACTGTCAGTGAATGGCTGGGCTGGCCAAGAAGGTGGTTTCTGGAGAGAAGTGCTTCCATGAGATTTGCTGGTGCCTAAAAGTGTCCCCCCCCCGCACCCCTCCCTCAGACCCCCCCACTCCCCTGGGGATGTCACCCAATCCCACGGTGGCATCCAGCCTCCACCTGCTCCCAATGCACTTTTACCAACCCGGTTCTCTAACCCGGATGTGCCCCCCGACCCCACATTTGGACGGCTGCACCCGGAGTCCCACAGGCACTCGGGGGTTCGCATCCCCGGCCCTGCTTCTCCTGTGTTTGCGGTCTCGTTGGAAGGCGCTGCCAGATGTCTATTCCGTGAGCCTCCCCTCTTCCTCAGTGGCTGGCTGTTTCATCTGCCCTCCCCACACTGCGGCACCATCCCAGCTCGGTCCTCCTGCCTTGAACTTGGCCTCCTAGACTCTGTCCTCCGTGTCGCCCACAGAAGTAAATTCAAGTTCTTCAGGACAGAGGTGCAGGCCGCCGTTCCATCCGCTTCCCACCTCTCCTCCCCTCAAGGCCACTGCGCTGTCTCCAGCCCGTGGGCTTCTCCACGCTTCCCCTTTGCCTGAAACACTCTTGTGCAGCCTCACCTCCTAACCATTAGCTCATCCCCTCCGACCTAGTTCCGGGGTCTGCTCTTCCTGGAAGCGGTCCTTGCCTCCCCGTGCAGGTGGGTACGGCCCCCGGTGCAGCTCAGCCCCACGAGGTGCTCTGTCGTTTCGGGCGAGCCCTAATTTTATAACGATCCCCATGTGTCCCTTATAACTTCATCTGTGAGCTCCAAGACAAGCAGAGACTTTGTATCCTCAATATTCAACGAACGTGCTTTGAGAATATTTGCTGGACGAATGAATAAATGATCTGAGTTTACTTTTCTGGGCCTCGAGGAACTATTTCCAACACAAAATCCACAATCGGACAACCCATCCCCAGCAAGGGGCTACTGGGGCCCCTCGATGGGAGGTGGGCTCCTAGCTCTACGTCTTACCATGTGGTAAACGGCGGCTCTGGGAGGGCTAGCTGGCTGGGTGATCGGCCAAAGATCTGAGTAGCCGTGCAGTGAAGGCGCTGGGCTCGCGGACCAGGGTTGCTGTCGAGGTCTCCCGCTCTACGAACTGAGCTCCCTTCCGGGCCTTAGTCTCTAAAGGAGAGCCTGGACTCAGACCAACTCTGAATTCCCTTCAGGTTTCAAGAAAAACCATCAGCTGTGGCAAAGTGGCTTCGCCCAGGGATTCAGAAGTGATGGATGATGAGAAGGGGACAGCCACGTGGCATCCTCTTCCCTAGAGCCGAGGGGGATGGCTGCCAAGGCTAGAGACACATTTCGTTGTTCTACTGGGAGATGGGGGAGGGCAGGGGCTTCGAGCACCTGGGCAGAGGCCAGGGATGCTGCTGACATCCTGCGGTGCGGGGGACAGATCCCACGGCAGACGTGACCTGGCCCCAACGCCAGCGCCGAGGTGGAGAAACCCTGCCTAGAGGTTTAGCCCTTCACCTTTGAGACCTAATTCACCAATAGGCCCGTGACTCAGGTACAGTGGATCCGTCTTCTATACAAAACAGATAGGCAGGCAGACAAGGAAAGGTCACCATCACTGGACCTCCAAAGAACTGAAGTTGTGTGTGTTTAAGGCAAAAAGTTTGGGGAACTTACCTGTTCAGGATTCACCCAGACAAATTTGTCCAGACTGCCGCCTTCCAGTCCTAACTAAATCAGGTGGAGGTAGGCAAGGATGATTCTGGACAAATTTATAACATCACACCTACTCCCGGTGACCTGTCCATTGCCCTACTGGTTCCCGCCCTCCAGTCTAGTGGAAGGTGTGACAGTTTAGTGTCTTGGAAACGTTTCCATGAAGATGTCACGGGATCCTGGGAAGCCCCCTTTGATCTCTTTCTCTTTATTTCCACATTCCCTGTGGTTTCTATTGCACAGCCTATTGCTCTGCTGTATGTAGTTTACGGTTATCCACTGAAGGAACCTGTAACATAGTCACACCCCGAACTGGATTGCAGGCCCTTCCAAGGGTTTCTGTGGCCCCTCGGTGTCCACCACAGCACTGAGTCTGTAGCAGAAATTCATTAAAAACTTGCTTGATTAATTTCCACCTTCTAAGGAGATGATTAGCAAATTACAACAACTAACTCCTGCTTATGAGGACACTCTGCCCCTCCCAAGTTTATTCTCTTGATTCCTTTTCTCTGCACTTCCCCTCACCCCTTGTGACCCTAGCATTATTTTAGTAACTCTGCTAGTAGGAGTTTCAGACAGGGTAAGGAGAGGTTGTGTTGCAAAAAGGAGAGGATGCTTGGGTCAACAGAAGTTGGAAGGCGCCTCTCCTTTGTACCTGGCCAGGGTGGGAAGGTGACACAGGAACACCGTCCTAGACCCCTCTCCCAGTCCCAGGGGAGGTGGCTGGCCTTTTTGCCTCTTTTCCAAACTTCTAGCAGAAGCAGAAGCCAGTAGTGTATGTGGAGATGGAGAGGTAAGAACCAGGTGCTGGGAAAAGAGTTTGTGGTACTGGTTCCTTCCTTCTGTATCTTTCCGTCCTACTCTTACCTTTCCAAGCTCACAGCTGCTTAGGTTGAGACTTGGAAGTATAACGACTGGGAATTTTCAGGGTTGTAATATATGATGCTCCTACATTTGTGATGATACTGGTCACCCTCGTTACTGTCAGATACTCTTGCATCAGCAGAATGGATGACAGTTTGAGGACCACTACCCACTTTCCAAGTCTGTGCACACAGAATGGGAAATGCTTTCAGAAACCGCCTGGTTATAGAGCTTTAGGACCAAACTAGTCAAGATAAGGACATTAAAGTGACTCTTTTCTATCAACGCTTGGATCGGGTAGTCACTTGTGAATACTGCCTTATCAAAGCATAGTTAAGGAGGTAACGGTTAATGCTAGATCCCTGCCTTCAAAGCTTCATTAAATCACCTGTGCTGATTAAGATGCTTCCAATTCTAAGACTCGATGGAATTTCTCCTCGCCTAAGAGTCAGGACACCTGCAACCTGGTCCCTGCTTTGCCGCTGACCTTCAGAAACTGACTTCATCTCTCCAGTCCCTTTTGCTAAAATGTGGATAATCACACCTGCTCTGCCTGCCTCCTAGGTTTGCTGTGAGGACAAGCGGAATGTATGGCAGGGCCCCCTGTCCCCACTCTCCAAGTTAGAAAGGCCTCTTGGAACCTTCTGGCTCTTTTCATCGTGCCGACAGAGCCCCTCGCATTACCACTGTCTGTGCTGTTACTGCGTGAACGGCCAGAGGGGGGCCCCGGAGGAAAGGAGGAAGCCAAGGCTAGGCTGCCCCCCGGCACTGCTTCCAGCCTGAGTGCCCCCTTCAGCAGCCACGAGTCCCCCGCGTCCCCTGGCGAGCTGGGGACTCAGCCCGTCATAGATGCTGTGAGCAGCCACCGTCCTGTGTTCTCAGGGCTGCAGAGAGAGGAGCGATGCCCACCTGGGCGGCTCCGCCCAGTACCCCACCCCTTCCGAGGCAGCTGGGCGCTTCCGTTCCCGCCGGGCAGCCAGGCGGCTCACACGACTCCCGGCTCCCCCAAGGTCAAGTCTCCTCTCCACCGCGGCTCTCCCATAGCATCGCCCTCCAGCCTGGCTGGGATCCTGCCCTGTGCTGACGAGCAGGGAACCAAGTGTTGGTGGGAAATACTGTGCAATTCCTAGCGATTATTGTAATGTGGATTTCCCCCTCCATTTAATCACAGGCAGAGACAGCTAAACACTAGATTATAGGCATCAGAAGTTGTCCATTGTTTACTAAAACCAGGAGGGTAGTTCAATGGGATTCAACGGTACGTATTCATTAAGGGAGAAAAAGGAAGTGTCTTTAAACTTCCCCACTGCGTGTAATTTACTCTGATGAACACCCACAGAGTATGTGCTTCATGTCAAATACAAGTTAATTTCCCCTCTGGCCCTTTCCCATGAACTTGCCACGAGGCCATAACTACTTAATCCCACCAGCACTGGAGTTCCAGAAAACTCTCACTAAATTATAGTCCTGGACTCCCTCCCTCTCACGCCATCCCTTACCTCATCTGTCAGCCTCAGATGAACGTAACTTCGGCTCAGTTTTATTTTTATTACGTCTCTCCTGGGGTCCTGACATCCTCAGAATCACTTCTCGGTGCTGTCACCTCCTTTATAAACTTCTTCCTTGGTCGGACCTCCAGAGAACCCATCCTCATGTCTGCATCATAGCAAAGCAAGAAAACATCACCAGCGATGAACCCACATATATTTGCTTAAATGTTTTAACATACAATTTGGGGGATTACCATCAAACCTTGGTCTTAACATTTTCCTGTTGCATGGAATCCCTCTGATTCACATGTTAAACAAGAAGCACCTTCCTTCATCAACTCGGGAAAATTTCTTGCCTCATAATGTTTGATCATTCTTTTTCTTTTTATGGCCTTCCAATTCATTGAGGTTTAAACCTTCTCATTCTGTCCTTTTATCAAGTTTCTTTCTTTCTCTTACATACTTTTCATTTCTTTGTCTCTCTGAGCTGCATTCTGGGGAAGATCTTTGGGTATTTTTCTGTTCATAATTCTGTCTCATGTTTACAAAAAAATTAATTATCTTAATAAAGCACAGTAAAGTCTTATGTAAAAATTTTACACAAACAGACACTCATATCCTTTAGCAGATTTCAGCATTAAACATTTGCACACATCAAGTTTCAGCTGTTTATTTATGAATAAGGTAAATCCCCAAAGATACAACCGACTTTGCACAGTTAGGGAGAAAAGATCATCTCCTGCATAAGCAGAAAATTGTGCGGATGGCTTCAGAAAACGTTCATTCTCAGTAGCTTTACCAAAGGAAACTTTCATTTAAAAGTCCGAGCCTTCCTTCCTCATTTTGCTGTGACCTACAAGCACTGAGTGGTCAGTGAGGATTCCAGGTTAGGAGCTGTTCTTTCTGACTCTGACGGAAGGACTGAGCGTCCCGCTGTCCCACGTGACATCAGGCCATTCTAGGACTCCAGCCCCAGGAGGAGACAGATCAGGTTAGATGCTTATGGCCTGCACCTACACAAAGACAGAAGACTATATATACATATATAACTGAGTCACTTTGCTGTGCAGCAGTAATTTACACACATTGTAATTCAACTATACTTCAATAACAAATACCCAGACATGGGGACAGGGGAATGCCTAAATTAGGCTGCGCTTTATTTAGGGAACTTAATCTTTTTTTGTTTTTTTAAGATTTATTTATTATTTATTTATCTATTTTATTTTTATTTTTGGCTGCATCGGGTCTTACTTGTGGCACACGAGATCTTTGTTGCGGCGCGTGGGCTCCTCTCTAGTTGTGGCGCGCAGGCTCCAGGGCGCACGGGCTCTGCAGTTGTGGCTCGGGGGTTCCAGGGCGCGTGGGCTCTGTAGTTTACAGCACTTGAGCTCTCTAGGTGAGGTGCCGGGGCTAAGCTGCCCCGCGGCACGTGGGATCCCAGTTCCCTGACCAGGGATCGAACCCGCCCGCGCCCCCTGCATTGTACGGTGGATTCTTTACCACTGAACCACCAGGGAAGTCCCTAGGGAACTTAATCGTATATACTTTCATTTAAAAAAGGATACATCCTTGCTCTGCTAACATGAATCCCTTGCTAGCGTAGTGTAATTACATGGGCCAGATGGAAGACAGATAAATAAACAGGATCGTAGAGGAAAAATGATATTGCTAAGCAAGAGGATGAGGTGCGTTGGGTGAGGTGGTTTACTGTCACATGTGTGCGTGAACTTGGCAAATTACTTAACCTCTCTGACCTCAGCTCCCCGAAATGAGAAACATGGATAATAACAGTGCACATCTCAGCGGAGGACCAGATGAGATAAGGTAAAGCCTTCAACACGTTTCTTGGCAAGCGGGAAGCACTGGAGAAATCCTAATGTTATGGGTAGTGATGTTACTAACAGCAGAACAGCTGTGGAAAAAGTGAGCAAGAGAAAATGCTCTGGTTTCAGTTGACCGAGCACCGTGTGGGGTTTTTTCTTCCTCCTAATTAGTTCCTGCATCCCGTCCGTATCCTGCTTGTATCCTGGTCCTGCCGATCACTGGTTAAGTGACTTAGAGAAGCGTGTTGCCCAGGATGGGTCCTGAGCTAACCCATCTCTCGGCGGACGTGTAGAAGTTTATTTTTCACTCAGGTAAGCTTGGCTGTAGGTCCAAGGAAGCTGTCCTCCCTGCCGTGGCCAGGGTCACCAGGACCTTCCCATTTCACGCCTCCCAGGGAGGAGTCTCCCCAGTCGCCCGGGGGGAGGGGGCGGGTGGCGCCAGAGCCACCCCGTCCGTCTTCTGTGTGTCCAGACAGCGCTGCTCCTGGAGGCCCCCCAGGCCAGATCTGGTCCGGTAGCCTTTCCTGTGCCTCACTTTCCTTATCTACAAAATGGAAAGACTGCCTCCCAGGGCTGTGAGGTTGAATAGTAGGTACGGAGGGTGGATAGTACCTTTGTCAGGGTCCTGGCAGGAAGCGGCTGACACACTGACACGAATTTACTGTTCCCAGAAGACAGTGAGTGACGGACGACACTTGGTACAGCGTGGGAGCAGGTGTTTGAAGTCCGACTCCTTCGAAGCAGGTCAAGCCCAACTCTAGAGCAGAGAGCAAGGGAGCCCCGTGGGCATGTAACAAGGGCAGATCTGGGGGTGGAGGCACAGCACATTGCCAGCACAACACATAATAAACCTTGGTCAAATCTAAAGCGCTCAGCCTGCGTCCCCATTCAGCTGGGCTTGCTGGCTCCCTGCCACCCCCAAACACAGGTCTGGCTTTTTCTCTGGTCTTTCTCTCCCCCTTCAGTAAAGCATCTAGAAGAAAGGGCTGTGACTGCAGACCCCAGGTTGCAGCACAAATCCAGGGAAACGTACAACACGGGGCCACCCACGTGTGTCCTTGGATGCACCGTGGCCAGTGTTCGCCTCGGTATGGACGGAGCCGCTGTATCTCCACCTGGACACGCTTGGCTCCCTGAGGCTCCGCTGAGAAGGAGGCGGGGTGACTAGGACCCCAAGGATCCCCTCCCCACAGCTCAAGGCCCCTCCTCCCTCCTGGACTCTCGCAACGGCTCCGGGTGGCCGCCCCCCCAGCTCTGTGCCGACTCCATCCAGAAAGCCTTGCTTCCATTTAAAAAAACATTCGCTGCTCCTGCTTTCACAGAGAACTGAGTCCAAACCTCAGCCTGTTACCCGAAGCTACTCTCTCTCTCTCCCCTCCTACCACACCCTCCATCCAAGGCCAACTCGAACCGCACCCAAGTAGTCAATTTCCTACTGTTCCCCTCCTCCCAGCTTGGGTCCTGATGGAAAGCCTCTCCCACAGCTACGGCCCTATGCGCCTCTGACTGCCAAGTCCGTGCCAGGGCGCCATCCTGCCAGGAGGAAAAAGTGCCTTTTTATCTTCCATGGTCTTGTATGACTGGTGTCTGCCTGATGCTGGTGATTTACGTATGTTTGTCTCCTTTACCAGATTACAAGCATCACCAAAATCATCTTCGTTTCTGTAGCCTTCTCATGATGATTGGCATGGCGTTTCACACGCATAGGTACTCAATAAGTAAATCCATTCGGAGTCTTTTTCAAGAGCAATTCCCGTAAGAGCCGGGGAAGGAGAAGTCTCCATTGGCAGCCCTTAATTTATTTCATTTTAGTTTTTAAATTGAAGTAGAGTTGATTTACAATGTTGTGTTAGTTTCAGGTGTACAGCAGAGTGGTTCGGTGACATATATATATATTCTTTTTCAGAGTCTTTTCCATTATGGTTTATCACAGGATATAGAATATAGTTCCCTGTGCTGTACAGTAGGACCTTGCTTATTTTATATATAGTAGTTTGTGTCTGCTAATACCGATCTCCTAATTTATTCCTCACCTCCTTTCCCCTTTGGTAACTAGAAGTTTGATTTCTATGTCTGTGGGTCTGTTTCTGTTTTATAAATAAGTTCATTTGTATCATATTTTAGATGCCACGTATAAGATATCATATGACTTTCTCTGACTGACTTCACTTAGTATGATCATCTCTAGGTCCCTCCAAGTTGCTGCAAATGATATTATTTCATTCTTTTTTATGGCTGAGTGATATTCTATTGTATACATGTACCACATCTTCCTTATCCATTCCTCTGTCGAAGGACACTTAGGTTGCTTCCATGTCTTGGCTATTGTGAATAGTGCAGCTCTTAATTTAGATACATCTCTCTTTGTTAAAAAAAAAAAAAAATTCCCCAAACCCAAACCTCTACCAGTGGAGGGATATGGAGCACAGGAGACATACCTGGCGTTACCTGGCATGCCCCGCCCCATGAGAACCATTCAAAGCGCTGCTTTGGTTGCAATAGAGTCAGGGTTCTGGGAGGCGCCCAACAGAGCCGGTGTCTTGCGTGGCTTGTGACCTTCCACTTCAAGATCACTTCGTCTCGGGCTTCCCTGGTGGCGCAGTGGTTGGGAGTCCGCCTGCCGATGCAGGGGACACGGGTTCGTGCGCCGGTCTGGGGGGATCCCGCGTGCCGCGGAGTGGCTGGACCCGTGGGCCATGGCCGCTGAGCCTGTGCGTCCGGACTCTGTGCTCTGCAACGGGAGAGGCCACGGCAGTGAGAGGCCCACGTACCATAAAAAAAAAAAAAAAAAAAAACCAAAAAGATCACTTCGTCTCGCAAGGAGACGAAGGTCTGGCTGTCCTTAAGGTGCCGGTCAGGATGGACTCAGAGACTCTCGTTAGGACATTTGCACACACAGGACTCCCGGCAGAAGAGCCTGCACTGCCAGGACCCCTGCTTCCCTCCTGCAAGCCTTCTAGCCCAGGGTCTATTTGCAGACAAGTCTCCACCTTTATCACTGAGCTAGCTGCCAGCGAGGGTAGGCTTCCCTCCCATACAGTCTGGAAAATGGGGGCAGCCTCCCTTCCTGGGGTGGCTCAGAGCCTCAGCCCTGCTGAGCTGAGCACTGCTCTGCTCTCTCCCTGGGAATTTGCTGGTCACTTCCTGTCCCCTGATCTGGCCCTGACGCCGGCCCAGGACGTGAGGACGGCTCCCCTCCCCCAATACCCCGACCTCCGCAGTAGCTCAGGAGTCACATCCTGTGTTTGTGTTGTGTATTCCAGCCCAGAGGTCCCAAGCCCTGTGCAGACGTCTCCTGGTTTCTGTTGCCTCCCTTTTCTCACCGTGTCCTGGCAAGGAAACTGGGGAGAGGGCACAGTGCTTGGTGGATGGGGAAGTTTGCACTTGGAATATAAAGCAGGAGGTTAAGGATAGGAAAGGTCAGAAAGGTTTGGGAAAGATCAGAAAACCCCAACTCCTGGTTTCGGAATAAAATTCACTCTGGCTCTAAATGAAAATTCACTCTGGTTCTAAGTCAAAATTTGCCTTCTTTTACGTTCCAGCCACCTGGCTGCTTTCTTGGTGACCTTTCACCGTCTGGGGGAGGAGTGGGCACGGGGGACGGGGCAGGCCCACTGTGCTTTGCTGGCTGATGATGTCACTGAAGAGGTGACCCGACTCTGCATAGAACAGACTCCATTCATCTATGAAGCATTTGACATACTTCAGAATGTTGATCTTCCTGTGAAACTCGGCATTTTATGGATGAAGTACTGGGGTCCCAGAGATGAGCCAGAGCCTTGAATCCACAGCTCCTTCCACTGGCCCACAGCTCCGTGGTCTGCTGAATTTGATGGGAGCCTGTGTCTCCGTTCTTCTGGATTCTTCCACGGTGCCGAGTGTGGCGTTCGACACATAATAATAGATGCTAAATAAATGTCTGCCGGTTCCATGGAAAAACATTTGCACCGCTAGGGGCTCAATAAATATCTTTTGAGACTGATTTGCCCGTGACCCCCTCCCCTCCCCTCGGGCTGTGACCTCTCCATCCAGGCTGCTGCCTCGCGTTCCAGACGCCTTCAAGTAGGTAGATGGCAGTTCTTACCTTTTCCTGGGACACAGCAGGTCAAAAACTGAACTGTTTCCCCCACCCCCTACCCTCCAGCCCCGGCCCCGGCTTCATCTCTTTGGTCTTTTTGCCTCACAAATACTTTCGTGAGAGTTACCTCATCCGAGGCCCCGGTGGGTGTCAGAAGCTTGAGGGAGTTGCCAAGTTCCCAGCACCGCACGCCCATGGATTTCTCAGCATCACAAGATTATAGGATGTCGGGGCTGGAAGCCACCCAGGTCCAACCCGATCATTACCGAGGAAGAAAGCATCCCCTCAAAGGGATTTGCAGGAACCGGAGGCAGCGCCACGAGCCCCATCTTCACACCCAGCCTGGGTCTCTGTCCTCATCAGGCTTGACGTGGCCCTTCTAATCTCTCTGTTCTCCCAGGTGGCTGCGTGTTTCAGCATCGCTTTGTCTCTGACTCTCAAGAGACAGTCGACAGCACAGCTCTTTCGAATCGGCAGCCCGAGCTCAGACAAAGCCTCTGCCTTTCCCGGAGCCGAGCAGTCTGCGCTCCTGCGAAGCTCATCAACTTGCCCCTGCATCTGATGAGGCTGTTTTCTCTAGAAACTTCCTAGCAGTTAGCCGGTAGGAACTTTTCGTTACTAACTAAGCAGCACACTCAAACTCTCTTCAATTGACCTAACATCCCCTACAAAGCTAAAGATAGCTCAGGATACTCGAGGGCTGTGAATAGCTAATCAGTTCAAAAAGAGTTACTTAGAGCATGATTAGAAATGAGCAAAAGTCCGTGGACTACGGTTTGACCCAGACAATAGGCACCTGGGCTAAATCATCTAAAGCCAGAGGGACACTGATCGAGATTTCCTCATGGACGTCGGGTCTGCGCCGCTGAGCAGGGCCAGAGAGCCTTCTGGCCGCCGCCACTCCTGGCCGGGAGCTGGGAGGGAAATACCGCTTCTGAGCGCCCGCTATGTGCTTTCCATACACGAGCTCACTGGCTTTGATCCCCTCGATGGGCCTGTGGGGTGGCGCCCTCATTTTACAAATAAGAGAACTGGCTCGTTAAAGGGTGTAGTCATTTACTCAGCCTGACGCAGCTAGAAGTAGAGCCAGCCTTCAAGCCCAGCTCTGTCTCTCCATTCAAAGACTACGCTTTTTCTGTTTCACCTGTGGGTCCCTTCTTTCCCTCCTTCCCTCCCTTTTACCTCTCTTTTCCTTCCATCTCCCTTCCATCTCCCTTCCTTCCTTCCTTCCCTCCCTCCCTCCCTCCCTCCCTCCTTCCTTCCTTCCAGATGCTTTTCCAGCTGAAACAACACACAAATCCCAATATACAAAACATATCAGAGTAGAGCTGCTTTGCTTTATTCATAATTGACAAAAACTGGAAACACCCCAGGTGACCATCAACAGATAAACAAATAAACAAGCTGCGGGACGTGCCTACCATGGAAGACACTCAGCTACAAAAAGGAAAGAACGCAGCACTGACACACACAGACCGTGGATGAATCTCAGAATACGTTTGCAGAATGAAAGAAGCCAGACACAAGGGTGCATGCGGTATGGTGCCATTGGCACAGAAATTTAGAAAAGGTGAAGGCGATCCACCGTGAAGGCAAATCAGTGTTTGCCTGGGGCAGGGGCCAAGGGCTCACTGCAAAGTGGCTGGAGGGGCAGCAGTCTATGTTGCGGGTAATGAAAGTGGCTCTGTGTGTGGAGTGTGAGGTGATGTTTCTACTTGTCACAGCTCATTGAACTTCACCCTTGAGTGGGTACAATTTATGGTATGTAAATTATACCTCAGTACCATCAGGTTTGTCTTTGTTTTTTTTTCGTTTGTTTTTAAAGCAGAGCTACTTTAATTGAGGAAGGGATGCCTCAATGCATCCAGACCCCCTGAGTGACCTGCGACCCCCAGAAGGACCCCGGAGTGCTCTGTGGAAATTTATATCTTCAGGAGGCCGTGGACCACACCAAGCTTGCCCCATGCAGCCCTAATACTGCCCAGGAGTCGAGGCCTCGTAAAGGGCACGAGGTCTGCTCATTTTCAAGTAAATCGTCTCAGCATACTTAACTGCGGGCTGCAGAGCGCCACCCAAATCAGGGACAAGCTCTGTCATGGACGAGAAAGAGGCTTCTGGTCCAGTTTTCTTCTCTGTACTGTAAGACGAACGCTAATGCAGAATAGGGAGATAATAAATGAAACTAAGGAATTTTACAAGCGCGTCTGTGTGTGTGTGTGTGTGTGTGTGTGCACCTATGTGACAGGCATGATTTTGCTTCACACCACTTGGGTGCAGGAAGCGTTTCATGTCCCTCAATCAGATCACCTCCAGCTCCCGTCCCTCAATCAGATCACCTCCAGCTCCCATCCCTCAATCAGATCACCTCCAGCTCCCATCCCTCAATCAGATCACCTCCAGCTCCCATCCCTCAATCAGATCACCTCCAGCTCCCATCCCTCAATCAGATCACCTCCAGCTCCCATCCCTCAATCAGATCACCTCCAGCTCCCATCCCTCAATCAGATCACCTCCAGCTCCCGTCTCCACTGACCAGAGCAATCAGACGAGCAGTGTCTGTTTTCATTGCCTCGGGGGCATGCGGGTCCTGGGGTGTTTATCAGTCCAGAGGATTTCAGGAAACACCTTTGTCCTTGAACTTCCTGGTCCCAGCTGGGCCTCCAGTGCCCAAACTCTAGTATGCATTTCAAAGACAGGGGCTTTGATCCCCAGCTGGGGCGGTGAGGGGAGGCTTGCCCCAGGCCCCCAGTGGACACACCTAGTATTCCGCCCCCCATGGAGCCCTGGGCATAGGAGGGCTGGTCACTGCAGCCTCCAGCGCCCCCGGGGCCTCCTCCCTCCCTGGGGCTGAGGGACCTCCCTCCTCTGCTTGCTGCCCCGCAAGGCCCCCCAGCCGGGCTGCCTTGATCTCCTCCATCCTGGGAGCCTTCTCCAGGACCTTCCATCCTTGTTCACTAGCAGGTCTGGCAATGGTTGTTGGGGCACTGGAGTGGAAAGCACTCCCCGGCCTTCCTTCCCCTGATGGGAGCAGGCAAAGGAGGGCTTTACTTTTGCTCGGTGAATCCACAGCAGGGAAAGGAAGCCTGGACGGGAATCAGCTTCTTTATTAATACGAGAGTTTATATTTATATTTGTGTTAAGATCCGTTAAAGAACAGGTTTATCTCTTTCACAATTGTAACCCCTGGCCTCAGCTTGAGACAGTCTAGGTGACCAATAAATATTGAGTGAATGAATGAATAGGACATGCCTGGAGGACACACACACACACACTAGAACTTGTCACCTCTGGGAAGGGGAATTCCGTGGAGGACTAACCCTTACTATTATTTATACTTCCATATTGTTTGCACTGCTTAAAGTTGTGTTTAGTGGCTCTGTAGTGTTTATATAGTCTGTATTAAAAAACTTTTCAGACTGTAAGGAAGAAGAACGTGTAAGAGCTTTATTGTGTCTGTGCTATACAAGAGAGGTTGTCCTGCAGCCACAGTTCCCATTCGGTAGGGTTATATTATTGCATGAGAAAATGTTAAGATAATGGACTTAGGCCAGACTCAGAAAGGTCAGAGTGTTTGGTTAAATATCTCTAGACGTGTGACTGACAGCCGAGTGGGTGGCCTGTCTCTCAAACACGACTTACTCATTCTAAATTTAATGAGAAAATTACTGAAGCATTTTATCAGAAATAACGATATCCCAGAAGGTGTGAATTATAGCCACATGAATTGCACCTCTTCCAGACCAGTTGAGAACAATCGCTCTTTTATGTTTGTGAGGTTTTAGTCACCCTGCGGGAGTTGAGAGGAGAGAGAAAAAGGACATGCAGGCTAAAATCCACGCAAGTCAAAGGAGCCCCTGGGAGCTGTGGGTGCTTTGGATGGCAGGTCATGACAGTGTCTTATTCCCTCTTAACTCTTTAGACTATCATTAGAGGAAGGTCTTTGGTTTCTCCGAAACCCCCAGAGAAAAAGCTCTGGGGAACCAGAACTGAGATGCAGCTGATCAAACCTAGACCCGAAGACAGCAGCTCTCCCCCCGGCTGGTACTCACGGAGTTTCCCGAGGAATCTCAACATTCTCAGACTGAAACTCAGAACCAGTGAAATCGGAATCTCTGGTGGGTCCAAGCACCCTGGTTTTTTTTTTTAAGATCAGTGGTTCTCAAACCCTAGCATGAACCAGAGTCACCTGCAGGGTTTTTCAAACACGGACTGCTGGGCCAGCTCCAGGGTGTCTTGGGGTCCGGGGCGGGTCCTGAGAACTGGCCTTTGTCACAAGTTCCCAGGTGACGCTGATCTAGAAGATTCTAACACTCACATGAAGTCAGGAACTGGCAGAGGGCGGCGGTGCCTTCCTGGGGCAGGTCCACGGGAATCGCATGGGCGCTTAAGCCCAGAGCCCCGGACTTACAACAAAGATCTAGAGTGGGATGGGATTGAACACTGCCCTCGGGGGGTTTGTTGGAAGACAGAGGTGCCGTGAGGCAGGAGTGTGGAGACAGAGGCCAGAGCAGGGGGGCAGGGGCGTCTGTGGGCCTTAGTACCCAGGTCCAGCCCCAGGGGAAAGCCAAGGCCTCTGTGAGTCTCCGGGGTGAGCAGAGCTGCCTAGTTGCTGTTACCACTGTTTTGAAAGCAGGACAAGCAACTAGAGATGATCATTCTAAGTGAAGTCAGAAAGAGAAAGACAAATACCATGTGATATCACTTATATGTGGAATCTAAAATATGGCACAAATGAACCTGTCTACAAAACAGAGACAGACTCACAGACATAGAGAACAGACATGTGGTTGCCAAGGGGGAGGGGGGGGTGGGGGAGGGATGGATCGGGAGCTGGGGTTAGCAGATGCAAACGATTGCATATAGGATGGGTAAACAACAAGGTCCTACTGTATAGCACAGGGAACTCTGTTCAATGTCCTATGATAAACCATAATGGAAAAGAATATGAAAAAAACGTATACATATGTATAACTGAGTCACTTTGCTGTACAGCAGAAATGAACACAACATTGTAAATCAACTAGACTTCAATTTAAAAAAAAAAAAAAGCAGGACCAGCAGAGCCAGGACTACAGGAGACAAGTGAGACATGCGCCGTGGGCCACAGACGGAAGTGAGTGCCAAAAAAATTCACGAATTTGTACAAGTCGTTGTTATCAAACTTTTCATTTTTAAATAATTATAGAGTCACAGGGAGTTGCAACAACGGTATTCCCCCGACGCTGACGTCTTGTATACCCTACCGTGCGACATCCAAACCAGGAGGTTGATATCAGAGCATTGCTGCTAACTGCACTCAAGATGGAATTTGTTAACCTGTAGTCACGTGGACGGCCGCGTGCACTTTAATGCTAAAGCTCGCCTAAAGCTCGAAATTCATGCCAGAAGTCCATGCTGAGCAAAACATCAAAATTTTAAAAAGACAGGGTCGGTTGAAGTCTGTTAACCACCACACCAGGGCCTGAGGCAAAAGGGAAGATTCGTAACATTTTGTTCATCATGGATTTTTCCATTCATTTTGATTTTTTAAAATACTGCATTAAAAGATTATTTATCTCAACAGCGGAGTTTTGGGGGCCCCCCTTAGGGCCTGCAGTGAGTGCCTCGCTCGCCTCACCCCACCCCTGCCCTTGGAGCGAGGGCGCGGTAACCGTGGCCTTGCTAGGTGCACCCCCGCAGGCAGGAGCGAAGGGAAGGGGTCTCTTCCGCTGCTCTTCTCTGCCGACATCTGCTCTGCTTTGGGGGCCAAGCAGGCTGGCTCTGGCACTGTGATTCAGCCCTAATTACAAGCTGCTAGACGTGGGGCTTCCTTCTTGAGGCCAGTCGGGTCACAACAGTCAGCAGCTCTGTCCCCTCCCACCAGCCTCTGGCCTCTGCACCCAACTAAGCGATCACTGACCACGTGAGGACGGAGGGCTGTCCCCCTCCTGCAGCTCTCCTCCTCTTCCCTGATGGCACACACCGTCCCAGAGTTCAATCCCTGGTCAGGGAACTCGATCCCACATGCATGCCACAACTAAGGAACCTGCCTGCCACAACTAAGACCCAGCACAACCAAATAAATAGATAAATATATATATATTTTTAAATGGTACAGCCACTCTGGAAAAAAATAAATAAAAGAATGATCTTCAAATAAGAGATAAAAACTTTTAAAAAGTAAAAGGACAATGGGAGAGAAAACCAAGCTTGTTTGGAGGACACCCCTTGTGTCAGCAGTTAACAAAAGGTTTTTAATGTCATGGTGTTAAGAGCAAAATACCAAAAAGTAAGGACAATGGAAGTAACTCTTATTCGACCTAAGGCATTTACCGAGTGTTTGCGGTGGGAAAAGCGCTGTCCTGGGACCACAGATACTTATCCTCTGTAGTCTTTGACCCCGTGGCTGGCAACCTGAAGAAGAAATAGCAACACACACAGGGATAAGTCTAACCCCAGGAGGACAGGGAGGCATGTACCTCTTGCAAGGAAAGAGCTGACAGCAAGTGTGAGCTGTGATCAGGGGCCAACGCAGCCAGGAAAGAGCTTGCCTGTGCTTCCTTCAGCTGTTTCTTGTGGGTCCTGCTATAGGCAAGCGCGCTATACTGTGCTCGTGTTTACTTTATCACTTGCTAGTGTTTCAGAAACAGGAGGCCAAGTTGTTATTCTTACAAACGGGCCGTTTGTACGCTCATGAACAGGAAGAAATCAAAAACTTCTAGAGGCTCAGAGTAATTCTGATGAGATCATTGTTAGTTGGCTTCAATATTGGGGGGACACGATTTATTTTTAAATCCAAAGGACGCGGGAGGGGAGGAAAGGATTCAGAAGGGGAAGAATAGACACTCTGGGGTTACCGTTTTCCTACAAGATTTTGGCTGAGTCTCCTGACCACGTGTGTCTAGTGAGGAAAGACGAACGGGCTCGTCCCGATGCCTCCAAGGCCCCCAGACACTCTCTCCGGGTCCCCTTCTCTCCTGAAGGGCATCCATCCGTGCCCACACACCACGTGACCAGTACAGGAGGACACGGGCAGGACCCACCAGGATTCTGAGCGAAATAAAACGGAATCTAAATGTGATCTGTCGAGGTTCCCGTTTGAGAAGCTCCGGAGCCGGTCTGCCCTGGGGAGGCGCCGCGGTGGAGGTTTGGTGAGAGCACGTCATTTCTATCGAAGAACGAAAGAGTTAGCGGGACGGATGAAGTCAGCCTGAAGTCCCCACGTGGGGGGAGGCCCCAGCTCCGTGCAAGAGGGAGGCGCCGTCACCAGCCAGCAGGAGCCGTTTGGGGCCCTGGTGGGTAGAACCACACAGCAGGCTGATGATCAGGACCACAGGCTGAGCACCGGGCAGGTCCGCCTGGCCCGGGCAGTAGCATCCTGTGGTTGCCGTGACAACGACTGCCACCAGGGGACTTAACACAGCAGCAGTGTATCCTCTCACAGTCCCGGCAGCCAGAAGTCAGGAGCCCAGGTGTCAGCAGAGCCGGGTTCCTCCGAAGCCTCTCTGGGAGGACCCTTCCTGGCCTCTCCCCGTGTCTGGTGGTGCCAGGGGTCCTCGGCTGGTGGCCGCACACACGCTCTCTGCATCTCCCTCCTATGGCATCTCCACCACCTGTTTCTCCTCTGACTCTCCATGTGATCTCTCCTCTTCTTAAAAAGACACACATATGGTGGGACTTCCCTGGGTGTCCAGCGGCTGACTCCGCACTCCCAATGCAGGGCGCCCGGGTTCGATCCCTGGTCGGGGACCTAGAATCCTGCCTGCTGCCTGGGGCGGCCAGAAAAAAAAAAAAAAAAAAAGACACCTATGGGATTTAGGGCCCACCCTCATCTGGTGTGACTTCATTTCTTTCTTTTTTAAAAAAACATTTATTTATTTGGTTGCGTTGGGTCTTAGTTATGGCAGGAGGGCTCCTTAGTTGTGGCATGCATGTGGGATCTAGTTCCTGGACCAAGGATCGAACCCCATCCCCCTGCATTGGGAACGCAGAGTCTAAACCACTGTGCCAACAGGGAAGTCCGCTGGTGTGATTTCATTTCAGCTAACTATTTACATGTGCAAGACTCCATTTCCAAAGAAGGTCACATGCTGAGGCTCTGGGCAGACGTGAGTTTGGGAGGACACTATTTCCCTGATTCCACATTTGCTGAGCAAGTTCTGATTTTGTTTTCAGCTGACCACATTGATCTGTCACTTGATGCCTGTGAGTCTGGATACAAACTGAATGGATCCTTGTGGTTTATACAATAGATGTGTTTACTCAGCCTCCACAGTCAGCAGCCCCAGGACAGACCCTGGACTTTCTCAGGTGGGAACTTGCCCCTTGCTGTTTCTCACTCCATTGGCAGCACTAATGAGAGCTTCACGAAGGCAAGAATGCCCTGTTGGCTCTGTGCTGATGCTTGCCCTCACCCAGCACAGTGCCTGCTGGACAAGAGCCGTTCAATCATTGTGCTCAGGAAGTAAATTATAATAGTTAACGTTTTTAGTGAGCACTGTGCTTCAAGTGTTACATGAACTATCAGGTTCCATTGTAACAGCAGCCTTTCAAGATAACTTTCCAAATCATTTTGAAATTAGGGAAACTGGGGCTTCCCTGGTGGTGCAAGGGTTGAGAATCTGCCTGCCAATGCAGGGGACACGGGTTTGAGCCCTGGTCCGGGAAGATCCCACATGCCGCAGAGCAACAAAGCCCGGGCACCACAGCTGCTAAGCCTGCGGTCTAGAGCCCATGAGCCACAGCTACTGAAGCCCGCGTGCCACAACTACTGAGCCCGCGTGCCACAACTACTGAGCCCGCGAGCCACAACTACTGAAGCCTGCAGGCCTAGAGCCCATGCTCCACAACAAGAGAAGCCACCGCAATGAGAAGCCCACGCACCACAACAAAGAGTAGCCCCCGCTCGCCGCAACTAGAGAAAACCCGCGTGCAGCAACGAAGACCCAACACAGCCAAAAATAAATAAATAAGATAAAATAAAGAAATTTATTTTGGGGGGGCTTCCCCAGTGGTGCAGTGGTTGAGAATCCGCCTGCCAATAAAGGGGACACAGGTTCGAGCTCTGGCCCAGGAAGATCCCACGTGCTGTGGAGTAACTAAGCTCGTGTGCCACAACTACTGAGCCCACGTGCCACAACTACTGAAGCCCGCGTGCCTAGAGCCCATGCTCCACAACAAGAGAAGCCGCTGCAATGAGAAGCCCGCGCACCGCAACGAAGAGTAGCCCCCACTCACCGCAACTAGAGAAAGCCCGCGCGCAGCAACGAAGACCCAACACAGCCAAAAATAAATAAAAAAATAAATAAAATTTAAAAAAAAAGAAATGTATTTTTTAAAAAATAGGGAAACTGAAGCTTAGGAAGATTGAGAGGCTTGCCAAGCTCTGGGAACAGAGCTGGATCTCGAGTCCAGAGAGTGACTAACTAGGTTAGTGTAAGAAAATCGTTCTCAGTCTAATCAATTCTGGTCACACGGACAACACTGACTTCTAAAACAGAGGGTTGACGTCGCTCCCTTGACCTTGCGCATCCCATGGGGAGGTGCCATCTCTGGGGCCAGCGGAGACTGGACTCTGTTGAGTCTCTCCAAAACTACAACACCACTTTCTGAGACTGAGTCAACAGGGAAAGTCCTCCGTTCTTCCTTCCTCTCAACATGTCTCTATACGTTCTCTTCTCTTGGCCTTTTTTCCCACAAGAAGAATTACCTCCTCCTGTCTTCTTGGATCTCGTGGCCCTTCCTAGCGCTCCCATATCGCTCCATCAATCTTGCCCTTCTCTTCTGTCTTTGGTTTCTTCTTCCCTTCAGTCCGCAAATATGCTCAACGCTTCCTACCCTAAAAGAACTTCTCCCCTTGATCCTGCTACTCTCTCAAGATGCCATTACTACTTCCATTTCCTGACAAGAAGAGTGCCTGTGACTGTTGGAGCAGGGGCAGTCCTGCTCTGCTGTGAGATGTCATCTGTGTGGCGGGAAGATGGTGCCAAAGAGGAAGCACCCAGAGGCCAGGACACTCATTCAACACTACCTTCTGACTCCACCCATACTTGGCTTTGACCTTCACCCCTCTTTATACACTTCTGCAGTGGGTGGGCGGTCTCCTAGAAGCTAACGTCCACCACCCACTCACTCCTTTCGGGTCTGGCTCCTGCCTACACCAGTCTTTCATTCGTGTCATTACTAGTCTCAGAAACATCAGTGCAGGTTCTTTGGAACCACTATGCCATGTTGCTTCTCCAAGTAATTCATGGTTTGGTAGGAGAAACACACTACATCAGTTGGGAGTTCATCTCACTGCAAGTAATAGAGTATCATCAACAGTGTCTTCAATTTATTGCTTAGTTAACAGAGGTGAGCTATTTGGGGCTGGTTTAGCAGTTCAGCAACATCATCAAGGACCCAGGCCCTTTCAGACATGCTCAGTATATTGACGTTTTGTCCTCATGCTTGCTGGTTACAAGTCACAAGGTGTCATGGCCTCGCACTGCATTCAAAAGCAGGAAGCAGCAAGGAAGGAAGTGGGAAGAAAAGGACTTTCCCTTTAGTAGGGAGAAAAACATTTTCACAGAAGCCCCCCCCCCCAATAGTTTCGTTAGCCAGAACTGAGTTGTGGCTGCTGGTCTCAGCTTCCCTTTTTTCTCTGGTCTCCTAAATCAGAGCATTTCTCTGATCTCTTCTGGCAAACTTAAAAGGTCTTCTGTGTACCCACTGTACCTCTTGGGTACCTCGATGACAAAATTTAATGCTTTCATGTCTTTGTTTAAGTGCCTTTCTTCCTCAATGAACCCCACCTTTCATCTTTTCATCCCCAGGTTCTGGTACTTTATAAGTACTTTTCACATGCATTTTTGAATGAATGAGTGGGTGAAGGAGGGAAGGAAGAGGCTCTATCTCAAGCCCCTGCTTTTTTCTTTTCTGCCCACTCTTTTTCTACTGTTGGTGTCAGCCCTGATACATCTTCCAGCCTGGAATCTTGCATTTTCAACTCCTCCTGGAACTAGGAGTCTCAAATTCAACACATGTAAGAGGGAACTTATCATCTTCCATCAAAAATAAATCCTCTGAAATAGAGATAATATTTTGGAAACCTGTTGGCTGCTTTTCTCCATTACAATCCCTCATGTGTGGTTTCTGACCACTCATTTGCCCTCTGGAGGGTTTGGCTTGCTGTGGGAGGAATGCAAAGTGGAGGTGGATAATAGTCAGTTTTAGAGATCCTGAGCAGTCTTCCAAAAACAATCATTTATTATGGAAAATTTCAAACACATGCAAAAGTAGACAGAAGAGGATAGTAAGTCTTCGCATACTCATCACCCAGCTTCAACAGTTACAAACTCATGATCAGTTGTGTTCATCTATAACCTACCTACTACCATCCTAAAAAAAAAATCATTAAATATCCAACCAGTATTCAAATTTTCCTGATGGTCCTGTAAGGGAGAACAATTAGCCACCTCAAAATGTGTCTCTTGGGCTTGAGAATTATTTTGGGGATAATTGTTTTTAAGAAACAAAAGGCTCAGGAAGAGCTTTTATCTACTCCCCTTAACTGAGGAATTTTGATAAAGGGTCTGTTCCAGGAAGAAGTATCACCATAGAAAACTAAAGTATAATAAGGATGAGGCGTGGTAGCCTGGGGGAAATCAAAGTCCTCTCTGTGTCCCATTGCCTCTGCGGGGGCCCACAAACATTATTTTGCCAAACGTTTGCTCTTCCTCCGATAAACTGCCTGCCTTCCCTTTGAAGTCCAAGCCCCTACCTACCCCCTTCTCCTTCTCTCAGACGGCACATAAACCTCAATTGCCTATCTTGTTCTGGAGCCCCATTCTTATGGAGCCCCCCTACTTATGTAATTAAGTTTATTTTCTCCTGCTAATGTCTCATGTCAATCTAATTCTAAGACCAGCCAGAAGAACCTAGAAGTGTAGTGGAAATGTATTCCCCGCCCCCCCCCCCGCCCCTCTCCCACCCCACCCGTGATCCTTGATTGTCTTACAGTTTGTATGAATTGTGATGCAATTAAGACCCACACATTGCAATTGGTTGATATGTCTCTTATTTTAAAAAATCTATTGGTTCCCTCTCATCACCCTTTTTTCCCCTTACGGTTTCTTTGTTGAAGAAACATGAAGTTTCTGGTTTTTCTGATCATCCCCCTAAGAGGTGGACTGACATATTCCTCTGTCTTCTGCATTTCCTATAAGTTGGAGGTTAAAGCTATGGCTTGTTCAGATTGAGGTGGACTTTTTAGGCAAAGAGGCACACTTGTTCAGTGATGTCAGCAAATGTTGGTGATCATTGCATAGAACCATTAATTACGTGTTGCCAAATTATGACATCCTATCCTTTCTTCTTCATTTATTTGCTAGACTACTTCTTTAAAGAGCTTTCCCTCATCAACTATTTAATTACGATGAGTTACAATTTGATCAGGAAAGGCCACATAAATGAACTCTCCTCCTGGTTCCATTTAGCAGGAAATGGTATTTAGATGCAAAAATCTGGTAATAGGAGTGCTCACTCTTTGTGGAATGATCATTGTTCCTAGGTCTTTTCAGTGGATAGAAGAAACACATTTTTTTTCTTTGTGGTACGCAGCCTTCTCACTGTTGTGGCCTCTCCCGTTGTGGAGCACAGGCTCCGGACGCGCAGGCCCAGTGACCACTGCTCACGGGCCCAGCCGCTCCGCGGCATGTGGGATCCTCCTGGACCGGGGCACGAACCCGTGTCCCCTGCATTGGCAGGTGGACGCTCAACCACTGCGCCACCAGGGAAGCCCAAGAAACACATTTTTAAAAGACAAAATGCATCATGAATTTGTATTTATACATCTGAATTAAAATCAGGACGATGTGGTTTTTTTTCTTAATCTTGTCAGTCTTACATCTGTGTCTTCTTTTTCCCATGCCCAAATCCTGATTCTCAATGACACCACTATAATTACTGGTTTTGAAACCAAGTAGGACCCTGTGGGGCCCTCCCGGGTGCAAATCCTTTCCATGTTCCTCCATTTCTTGTTTGTAGGAAAGAGGCTTCGTTCAGCTTCCTTGACCTTTCTTGAGTTCCAAAGGGCAGATTCAAACAGTTGCTAATCAGGGAAGGGAGGGAATGCAGAAACAAAGGAGGAGTAGCCAAGAAACCACTGTGCAGAAGATGGCAGAGTAGGAGGACACAGAGTTCGTGTCTCCTCACAAATAGGGCACCTACCAGGCACTGGTGGGGGACCTTGGACACCTAAGGGGACCAAGGAACCCCCATGTGACTGAGTAGGACGTGGTGGGGGAAGGAGAACTGGAGGCAGGATGGGACTGGCACCCCTGAGGGGTGGCTGGGGGAGGGGAGGGGTTCCCACACTTGGAGAGGCCCACCCACAGTGAGGGGATCAGTGGGGACCAGGAGAGACCTTTGGGGAATTGGGAGATAGGAGGGGAATGGGGCCAGAGTTTCCCCAGCCCGCGCAGGCCCTGGTGAGCCTGCTGGGGTCCCAGGGCTAAACCTCTGCCCTCCAAAGCCCCCTCCAGCCGCACTGAGCCTAAGCCCGTACCCACCATCCTACAAGGACGTTTTCCAGCCGAGTGGGTCTGGAGCCTAGGCCCCATCCCCTGCCTAAGGCACGCCCTTCCTAAGCCCCACCCATCCTTCACAGCCGAGGCCTTTTCTGGCCCTTATTTTTATTTTTATTTTTTTTTTGTTGTTGTGGTTCTGTTTTGCCTTGTTGTTGTTTCATTTATATTTTTATGTTTTTCTAATATAATTTTTACTTATCTAATTTTATTTTACTTTTTATTCTTTGTTATTGTTCTGCTCTTTTTTTTTTTTTTTTTGGTCTCACTGTGCAGCTTGCAGAATCTTGGCTCCCAGGCCAGGGGTCAGGCCTGATCTCCTGCGGTGGCGGTGGGAACACCGAGTCCAAACCACTGGACTAACAGAACCTCAAACCCCAGGGAATATTAATCAGAGTGAGTTCTCCCAGAGGTCCTCATCTCGGCACCAATACCTGGCTCTAACCAACCACCTGCAAACTCCAGTGCTGGACACCTCAGGCCAAACAATCAGTAAGACAGGAATACAGCCCCACCCATCAAAAAAAAATGAGACAACAAAAAAATATGTTACAGATGAAGGAGCAAGGTAAAAACCTATAGGACCAAATAAATGAAGAGGAAATAGGCAATCTACCGAAAAAGAATTCAGAATAGTAAAGATGATCCAAACTCTTGGGAACTAAATGGAGGCATGGATCAAGAAAATACAAGAAACGTTTAACAAGGACCTAGAAGAACTAAAGAACAAACAAACAGTGATGAACAACACAATAACTGAAATGAAAAATACACTAGAAGGAATCAATAGCAGAATAACAGAAGCAGAAGAACAAGTAAGTGAGCTGGAAGATAGAATGGTAGAATTAACGTCCAAGGAGCAGAATAAAGAAAAAAGAATGAAAAGAACTGAGGACAGTCTCAGAGACCCCTGGGACAACATTATATGCACCAACATTCAAATTATAGGGGTCCCAGAAGAAGAAGAGAAAGAGAAAGAGAAAGTCTCAGAAAATATTTGAAGAGATTATAGTTGAAAACTTCCCTAACATGGAAAAGGAAATAGCCACCCAAGTCCAGGAAGTGCAGAGGGCCCATACAGGATAACCACAGGAGACACACACTAAGACACATATTAATCAAACTAATGAAAATTAAATACAAGGAGAAAATATTAAAAGCCGCAAGGGAACAGCAACGAATAACATACAAGGGAATCTCCATAAGGTTGTCAGCTGATTTTTCAGCAGAAAATCTGCAGGCCAGGAGGGAGTGACAGGACATATTTAAAGTGATGAAAGGGAAAATCCTACAACCAAGATTACTCTACCCAGCAAGGATCTCATTCAGATTTGACAGAGAAATCAAAAGCTTTACAGACAAGCAAAAGCTATGAGAACTCAGCACCACCAAAGCAGCTTTAGGACAAATGATAAAGGCACTTCTCTAGCCAGGAAACACAAGAGAAGAAAAAGACCCACAAAAACAAACCCAAAACAATTAAGAAAATGGTAATAGGAACATACATATCGATAATTACCTTGAATGTAAATGGATTAAATGTCCCAACCAAAAGACACAGACTGGCTGAATGCATACAAAAACAAGACCTGTATATATGCTGTCTACAAGAGACCCACTTCAGACCTAGGGACACATACAGACTGAAAGTGGGGGAATGGAAAAAGATATTCCATGCAAATGAAAATCAAAAGAAAGTTGGAGTAGCAATATTCATATCAGTTAAAATAGACTTTAAAATAAAGACTGTTACAAGAGATAAGGAAGGAAACTACATAACGATCAAGGGATCAATCCAAGAAGGAGATAAAACAATTATAAATATGTATTCACCACAGCAAGATCTCTTTTGACCCACCTCCTAAAGTAATGAAAATAAAGACAAAATTAACAAATGGAACTTAATTAAACTTAAAAGCTTTTGCACAGCAAAGGAAACCGTAAACAAGACGAAAAGACAACCCTCAGAACGGGAGAAAATATTTGCAGATGAAGCAATGGACAAAGGATTAATCTCCAAAATATACAAAAAACTCATGCAGCTCAATATCAAAAAAATAAACAACCAAATCAAAAAAATGGGTGGAAGAACTAAATAGACATTTGTCCAAAGAAGACATAAAGATGGCCAAGAGGCACATGAAAAGATCTTCAACATCAGTAATTATTAGAGAAATGCAAATGAAAACTACAATGAGGTATCACCTCACACTTGTCAGAATGGCCATCATCAAAAAATTTACAAACAATAAATGCTGGAGGAGGTGTGGAGAAAAGGGAACCCTCTTGCACTATTGGTGGGAATATAAACTGATACAGCCACTATGGAGGACAATATGGAGTTTCCTTAAAAAAACTAAAAATAGAACTTCCATATGACCCAGCAATGCCACTACTGGGCATATACCCTGAGAAAACCACGATTCAAAAAGACACCTGTTGGGCTTCCCTGGTGGCGCAGTGGTTGAGAGTCCGCCTGCCGATGCAGGGGACATGGGTTCGTGCCCCAGTCCGGGAGGATCCCACATGCCGCAGAGCGGCTGGGCCCGTGAGCCATGGCCGCTGGGCCTGCACGTCCAGAGCCTGTGCTCCACAATGGGAGAGGCCACAGCAGTGAGAGACCTGTGTACCGCAAAAAAAAAAAAAAAAAAAAAAAAAAATCGCCTGGACATGGAAACAACCTAAGTGTCCATCGACAGATGAATGGATTCAGAAGATATGGTATATATATACAATGGAATTCTACTCAGCCACAAAAAGGAGTCAAACTGGGTCATTTGTAGAGATGTGGATGGACCTAAAGTCTGTCATACAGAGTGACATAAGCCGGAAAGCGAAAAACAAATATTGTATATTAATGCATGTATGTGGAATCTAGAAAAATGGTACAGAAGAACTTATTTCCAGGGCAGGAATAGAGTCACAGACGTAGAGAATGGATGTGTGGACACAGTGGGGGAAGGGGAGGGTGGGATGAATTGGGATATTAGGTTTGACACAAATACACTACCATGTGTAAAAAAGATAGCTAGTGGAATCCGATGACCTAGAGGGGTGGGATGGGGGGGGTGGGAGGGGGGTCCAAGAGGGAGGGGATATATGTATACATATAGCTGATTCACTTTGTTGTACAGCAGAAACTAACACAACATTATAAAGAAATTATACTCCAATTAAAAAAAAAAAGAAACAACTGTGCAGTGACAAAGCAGGGTCCTGGTTCCTCCTCAAGGGCTATAACAATATCTTTGAGTTGTTCTGCAGGAACTAAAGTCCCCACCCAGCTGGTGGTAACTTCAGACTGAGCACAGGAGTCCTGGAGCACCGCCCTGTTACCTCACCACCAACCAATCAGAAGAAAGTTTGCACACAGTGCAAGATAACAAAGACTCTGACACTCTCCTCAAATGTTACTGTGATTAAGTTTCCCCTTCTCCCTTTAAAAACTTTCATGGTAGAGCAGTCTTCACAGTTGGTTCTTGGACATGAGTTCAACTTCTTCCTAGGTTGCTGGCCTCCTAAATAAAGCAAGCTTTCCTTTCCAACCAACTCCTGTCTCTTGAGTATTAGCTTTTGAACAGCAAGCAGCAGAACCTGAGTTCGGTAACAGTTTGCTTCATCTCACAATTCGTTGACAACAATCTCAAAATAATAATGCCAACACCATTATCAATAATATGGTTACTGGACTTCCCTGGTGGCACAGTGGTTAAGAATCCGCCAGCCAATGCAGGGGACATGAGTGTGATCCCCGGTCTGGGAAGATCCCACATGTCATGGAGCAACTAAGCCTGTGGGCCACAACTACTGAAGTCCACGCACCTAGAGCCTGTGCACCGCAACGAAGAGTAGCCACCACTCACCCTGACTAGAGAAAGCCCGCGTGCAGCAACGAAGACCCAACACAACCAAAAATAAATAAATTTTTTAAAAAGATGATTACTTAATGCAGGTTTTGGGTGTGGATCTTTTTTTTTGGGGGGGGGGGGTATTTCTCTTTGTCATCAGGATCTATCTGACTACAGATGTACAGTCCAATTACTGTGAATTAAAGTCCGTTGAAATATCTCACCTCTGTGCATTATACCACCAACTCACTATACAGTCAGATTCATTTCTTTCAATTTTTTAGAATATTTCTCTTTTCCTTTTAAAAGCTAATTTTGTTTTATATTTATACAAAATACTTACTTGGTTTCAAAGTCAAATCTCCCAGACGAGGTATATATAGTCAGAGAAGTCTAGCTTCCACTTCCGTTCTTTCAACCCCATTCTCTTTTTCTCCCTATCAGTAACCTTTTTTCCCTCTCTTTATGCTTTATCTTTCCATTTTTAAAAACACAAGTTTAGATATATTTATAGAAAGAATATGTGTGTGTATATTCACATCCCTCCCCTTTATCATATAAATGATATATTAATGTTTCTCCACTTATTGATATAATCCAAAAATAACTATGCAGTAGTAGTAGATAGAAACATTTCTTTTTCCTTTTTTTCATTTGAATACCTCTTCATTTGGTAAATGTAAGTAATTCAACCAGATCCCTGTTGACAGACAGTTGCTTTGTTGCCAAACTTCTGTTAATCGGTGCTGCATGAGTAGCCCAGTGAATGCATCTTTTTATATTCATGCTACACTGTCTCTGGGACAAATACCTAGAAGCAGGAAAGCCAGTGCAGTGAATAAAAGCATATGTAATTTTCATAGATATGTCCAAGTTTCCCTCCATGGGAATTATACGTCGCTGCTGGGAAATTTGCATTCCCACCAGCAATGTATCAGAATGCTTGTTTCCCCACAGCTTGGCCAACAGAATATGCCTTTTGTCAACCCGCTAGGTGAGAAAGAGTATCTCAGTGAGTTTTAATTTGCATTTTTTCTTATTGTAGGCAAGGTGGAGAATCTTTTCATATGGGTAAGGCCCATTTGGATTTTGTTTTCTGTGACTTCTCCATTTTTTTAGTCCATGTTTCTATAGATTTTTTAGCCTTATTCTTTTTTTAATTTAGAAGCTTTTTAAATATCAGGGATAATAACACTTTGTCTATAGTATTTTTTTCCTGGTTTGTTATAATTTGCTTATGATATTTTTTGCCATGCAAACTTTTTTTAAATGTAATCAGATTTGCTAATCTTTTCTTTCATTGCTTCTGGATTTTAAGCTTTAGGAAAGTTTTCTCATTTGTCAAGTTACAGAGGAATTCACCCATGCTTTCTTCTAGTAGCTGTAGGGCTTAATTTTTCACAGTTAAATCTCTGATTCATGTGGAGCTTATGTCAGTATACCATGTGAAGAAGGGATCTAATTTTATCTTTTTCCACACGGCCATCCAGGTATCCTTAAAACACCTATTGAAACTTCTATTTCTCCCCCATTGACTTGAAAGGCCTCCTTCATTAGAAACTGTCATAGACAAATGGATCTTTTTCTAGATTTTCTAGTCTGTTCCTTGGTCTGTGTGTCTACTTCTGTGCTGATACCACACTGATCCAGTTACAGGGTTTTATAATATTTTCCTGTTTCCCCCATTGTTCTTTTTCAGGGGCTTCCTGGCTATTTTTGCTTTTATGTTTTAGTGAATAAACAAACTATTCATTCTTTTCATAGTTTATATGGTCATAAACTTTATAAGTAGTTTAATCTTCATGAGATTATCAAGACTCCTGGCAATGCAGCCAGTTCCAACACCCCGTACCTACACGCCTCTCAGAGGAAAGGCAGCTGGGGGCGGGGCGGGGTGGGGTTGCGGGGAACTGAGCATTTGCCCCAGAGAGCGAATCACCCAGAGACGCTGAGACTCCACCTGGCAAGCTGGAAGTCCAGGTGTCCTTTCCAGAACTTTCTAGAAGGTGAGGTCTCACGACTGGTTATGGAGAAATAAAGAGGATACATTTTTGTTTATGTTTCGGCACAGGAGGGCAAGTAAATCTTGGTGCTGCTCTTCTTCCTCTTGATTTTCTTGCTTCTCTTAATAGCATAAGCATCCTCCTCCTCCTCCAGATTAGAACCTCGGGTTGCCCTTGCCCCCCTCCTTCCCATGCCTCAACCCATCAGTCACCCAGGCCTGTAGGTCCCACCTTCATTCACAGTGTCTTCACGTTTTCCAGGAAGACAGATCAGCAGGGCCTCAAGGCTCTAACCACTGGCACCCAGCTGTCACTGTCAAAAGAAACACACGCTTTCCAGAGCCAGCTCTGTGTATACACATACCCACGTGCTTCTAACCAATTAACTTTAAGGAACAAAGGCCACCACTCCCCTTATAGTCTCGTCTGTCCACTATGTGACATAAATGTTGATGCTGTTCATTGTCTGATTTTATTTGTTATTTATTTATTTGGTTTTGGCCGGACCATGCTAGCTTGTGGGATCTTAGTTCCCCCACCAGAGACTGAAGCCAGGCCAGCAGTGAAAATGCTGAGTCCTAACCACTGGACTGCCAGGGATTCCCCATCCTATGATTTTAGAGCAAATCAGTGTGCCTTGTCCAGAGCGGGGTCACTCACAATCGAAAATCCATTTTCTGTGGGCTGCAGATAGCTCTCTCTTTAAGAAACACACGTGCTGTATATGTGAACATAAATATGTATACAGATATATAAATGTCTGTATACATATTCAGAGATGTAAAACTAGTGTGTTTTATCTAGGAACATTTTTAGAATCTAAAAATACTCTCAGACATGGAAGCAACCTAAGTGTCCATCCACAGATGAATGGATAAAGAAGATGTGGCACATATATACAATGGAATATTACTCAGCCATAAAAAGAAATGAAACTGAGTGATTTGTAATGAGGTGCATAGACCTGGAGTCTGTCATACAGAGTGAAGTAAGTCAGAAGGAGAAAAACCAATACCGTATGCTAACACATATATATGGAATCTAAAAAAAAAAAATGTCATGAAGAGATTAGTGGTAGGATGGGAATAAAACACAGACCTACTAGAGCATGGCCTTGAGGATATGGGGAGGGGGAAGGGTAAGCTGTGACGATGTGAGAGAGTGGCAGGGACATATACACACTACCAACTGTAAATTAGATAGCTAGTGGGAAGCTACCGCATAGCACAGGGAGATCAGCTCGGTGCTTTGTGACCACCTAGAGGGGCGGGATAGGGAGGGTGGGAGGGAGGGTGACGCAAGAGGGAAGTGATATGGGAACATATGTATATGTATAACTGATTCACTTTGTTGTAAAGGAGAAACTAACACACTACTGTAAAACAGTTATACTCCAATAAAGATGTTAAAATAAATAAATAAATAAATAAAAATAAAAATACTCTCAGACTCTACTCTTACGTATGTGTCAAGAGTAATGTGCACCAAAACCCACGTGCATGCCTTGCTAGTCATAGTACCTCAGACTGCAAACAGCCTAAATGCCCATCAGTGAGAGGATGGGTGAATAAATCGGAGTGCGTTCCTTCAGTGGAATTCTATGGGACAGTAAAGAGATCGGACTAGCGATAAACGCCTCGATTTGGACAATGGGCCGACATGAACATGCACCAAAGAAGCAGGCTCCCCCCTCCCCAGAAAAAAAGAGTACATATGCATAGTTCCCTTTTTGTGGAGTTCAAGACAGGTAAAACCATGTATGATGATAAAATCAGAACAGCCCTTGTGGGAGGGGGTGTAGTCTGGGAAGCGGCAGTAGGGAACCTCTGGTGGTTGGAGATGCTCTGCATCTCCACCTGGGTTGTGATTACCTGAGTGTGTAGCTGTGCAAAGATTCACTGAGTTGTGTATTTAGTATTCGTATACCTTCCTTGATGTATGTTACCCTTTAACTTAGAAAATCTCAGAGAACCGTCCCTCCTGAATCCTCCAAGACAGCGAACTTCTCTAAAACTCCCTGATCCCCAAATATCTGGCACAGGGAAAGCCTTGCTCTTACTCTGCCTTGAGCCCCCATCTAAGTGTGTTCGATATGATGGCGCCCCCTGGAGCACAAAAGAGATCCAGTTGAATGGGAATTTCTCAGCCTCTTATTTCCCACGTGAGTGAGGGAAATCTAGCTCAGTTTATGGATCATAAGTTGGAACGCGATAGAGTGAGATCAGAACTCCCATCAGGAAAACAGAAGTTCTCACGTCCAAGCACACAGCCGGCTTCACAGGCAACTCTAAATTCCTTGGGGGTGGGAGTTATCATCGAATCCTTGTTTTATCCTTTGTGCCTTCAGCACTGGCTTCCCTGAACAGAGTAGAAAATCTGAATGAATGCATGAATGAATGAATTAATGATGCGTAGTGGACGGAGGGGTGGATGCAACCTTACATCCTCAATAAAACAGCTTACTGATCCTTCCTGTATGTGTGTTTTCTTGGTGGTAGGTCCTCCTCAGGGCTTCATGATTAGAACAAGCCTCTCTCATCCCCTCCCCTCCAATTCTAGTGCGTCTTTGATGAAATATAATTATATATAAGTGGTATTTTTCTCAGTGCTCCTCTTTGTTGGAATACGTCCTGTTCTCATGATTTGTGTCCCATGGTGAAATTTTCCAGTCCTAAGAGTTGGCTTATAATCTCACATTTTCTTCCCATGGGAATCGGCAACATTAAGGGTCAAGTTAGTTTGAAATAACACATACAAAAAATATGGATACCTGGGTTTTCACCAAAGGCTTAACATAAAAATCAAACTGTCAAGCTTTGCCACCTGAGAAGAGTGAAGTTCTCTTTGAGAGCCAGCCCCTGCCAGCCTGGGACCTGGGCAAGTCAAGGGCCCCTCCACCCAGCGGAGGGGTGTGGGATGATTGGAAATACCTTCCAGGCTGGTGCAAGCTCAGCCTGGAACTGTGGACGGGAATTGTTTGGTGCAAGGCTGCTGCTGTGTCTCTAGAGTTTGTTAGAACAGGAGTTGTTGCTTTAAAATTTTATTTTATTGAAGAATAGCTGATTTACAATGCTGTGTTAATTTATGCTGTACAGCAAAGTGATTCAGTTATACATATATATATATATATACATTTTTTTCATATTCTTTTCCATTATGGTTTATCACAGGATATTGAATACAGTTCTCTATTTATCCATTCTATATATAATGGTTTGCATCTGCTAATCCCAAACTCCCAATCCATCCCTCCCCTACCCTCCTCCCCCTTGACAACCACTAGTCAGAACAGGAGTGTTTTTGAAGACACGCTTATCCACTTAAGTACTGCTGATGTCCTTAGGCCACAGGCTGAGGAAGGGTGCCTACTCTTTGCCACTTCCTAGAACATCTAGAACATTCTTTCACTTTATCTGACACCTATCCTTAACCCTCCAGAGAACTGGACTCCTACTACATGTTGGGTCAGAACCAGAACTCACCCTCAGCACATTGACTTTTGGGGCAGGACCCCCATTGTTGTGGGGTTTTCCTGCACACTGTAGGGTGTTTTGTAGCATCCCTGGCTCCTACCCATTGGATGTCCCAGTGTGACAACCGAGATGGCCCCCAGTTGAGAAGCACTGGATTAAACTGACCAGATATGAGGGCCTGTACTCAAAACCCAGGAACACGCTCCCACTTGTCTCTGCCCCAAACTTCCAACACCTTCTACTGTTAAGCCCATGGGAAGGGGGCAGTAAAGCATGAACCCCATGACTCCATGATAGCCATTGGGTGGGGTAGGGGTAGAGACTGTCAGACATAAGAAGGTAACAAAATGCAAATTTTGTGACAATGTTTGGTGTCCAGGACCTCTTCTGCCTGGCGCCAGGCCACAGAGGACTCACACAGGATTGCAGAGCTGGTGAGATCAAGGAGTGCATTTAATCAAACTTTCTGAATCAAATCTGGGAGCCGTAGCACCTCCTTTGTGGTCACCCTAATGTAGAAGGAATCGAACGTGAAATCTCCCTAACTAAATGCTGTCTGTAATTCAGTTCCTGGATTCAGAGATGACCTGCACGTCTGCAATGCCTGGGTAGCCCGAGAGCCACCGCGGGTGTGACAGCATGGGCTGGGAGATGGCCCTCACCTGTGCCGCTGCCCCTTCCACGGCCACGATGGCAGCTCTCCTAGCTGCTCCGTGCCCCCGTCTCACCTTGCCACAGTGGCTGTGGGCATTTGACTCTGTCTGATCCCAAATCCTTTCTCCTTTTTAGAAAGGACCCTGCAAGTTCCTTAGCTACAGAGGGGGCAAAGGACCAGGCCGGATGCATCATAATACCTCACCCCTGGCCACAGTGACCCTCGGCCAAAATCCTTTTTTGACATCTTCAAAGTTGGGAGAGAAGCCTCCTCTCCCCTCTGGTCAGGGATTGTTGAAAGGCACACGTGAGGCTGAGTGTCCCACGCGCTATATTGTCCATCATGCGGAGAAACCCATATGCATCGGGAGGACCAAAGCATCACCTGGGGAGAGGACGTCCCGATGACTTTGAGCCCTGGTCCTCACTTCCACGCTGCCCAGTCCTGACCCCAGGCTTCCTGCATATGTAGAGCCTCATCTGACTCCATAAGATCCCAGGGTCACTCCAGTTAAGTGGCCCCCGCTTTTATTCTAAGCAGGTGTGAGCTGGAGTCTCATCCATTGTAACCAAGAAAGCGCTGGTGATTCTAGACTGGAAACGCCATCAAGGACAGGACTCTGTCTCACCATGTTTGTTACCACTCACGGTTTCTATCACGGATGGATCTCAAAACTGGTTTTCAAGGGACACTGGTTGATTAATTCTGAATGTTCTAGTCTGAACAGTGGCAATTTGTAAACAACAGTCTTCACGTGTTTGAATAAGCCAGAAAATTACCTGCTTTACTATCCGCAAACCAACATGGCTTCGCCTTGCCTGAGAGGAGCTGTGCTCGCAGTTAAGGACAGCCTGTCTGTGGCAGGTCACCCTGCTCATCTCCGAGGTGACTCGGCTGACATCCTGGACATGGTGACCTTCCTCCCTTCATGAGGGCCATTCTGAGGCTGGTTAGTCTGAGAGGACGATCTTTAAAGCATGGAAGGACTGTTGTATCATGGGTATATCTGCCTGTATTCCATGGATAATATTACTTTTTAACAGCTATATTAGTATTTAATTAGCAGTTAATACTTACATGATATATACATATAATTATGTCTAGTTAGATGGCACGTGGAAATCGAGAACTCATTCCACGATCCTCAAGTTCTAATTATTTGAATGTTTCTCGTATCACTCACGGGGGCCAAAAAGCTTATGGTGGCGGGTGGTCTCTGTGGTCCAGCTTCTTCATCTGTTGAGACCACTTCTCCACCGTTGGGGTTTTTGCCTCCAGCCCTTTAGGGACAGAAGACTCGACATTTCCAATCTTTCAGTGGTCAGTTGGGTCCTCTGACCACTGCAGAATCCACAACTCACAAAAAAGTAAAACAAAAAAAAATATCAACCATGAAGAAGAAGGACAATCTCTGTTTTCTTCTCTATGAGCCGCCATCTTTGTTTTTCTGATATTTATGTTTTAACTTCTTATTTAATGCAAGGGAGAAGCAATTCTATGATCTGTGCCTCTGAACTGCAAGAAATTATAAATTGTTGTCAGCAGTTGCAAAGAAAAAAAGTTAATACCTTAGACTCTCATATTATATGCCTTATTCCTCCTTTTATAAACCAAAGTACAGTTGCTTTGTCATTTTGGAAAAAGATGAGTGTGGTTTAAGAAGCTCCCAAGGACTCACCCAAACTTCAGGTTTAAAACCTGATTAACTTAGTTCGTTCTGGCTCTTGGGTCGAAAAGGATTTGAGTAGTTTTGAGAGGGACAGGGCTGCCTTGTGAGTAAGATGGAGGGTTGGATAAAGCTGTTGAATACTAAGAAATGCACAGATATGGGAAGAGAATAGAAGAAGAAAAGTAAGTAAGGAGAGTAAAGGCAAAGGTAGTAGATGAAAGAAGTCTCATCAAAACATAGGTCAGAATGTTTCTGTTTCAAAGTACATTTATCCTCTCTCCTGCGTTAAGTTCCCATTAAGGATCTTTGAAAATGGCAATTTCTCAAATTTCCTTAATCATGTAGCTTAAGCTCCACAGCCCAGCATGGCTACTATCAACAAGAAAACGGAAAATAACAAGGGTTGGTGAGGATGCGGAGAAATTGGAACCCTTGCGCACTGCAGATGGGAGTGTACAATGGTGCGGCCACTGTGAAACACAGTATAAAGGGTTCTCAAAAAATTAAAAATAGAAATACCCTATGATCCAGCAATTCCACCCCTGGGTATATACTCAAAAGAACTGAAAGCAGAGACTCAAAGAGATATTCGCACAACCATGTTCCTAGCAGCATTATTCACAAAAGGCAGAAACAACCCAAGTGTCCATCAATGGAGGAATGGATAAGGAAAACGTCGTCTATACAGTCAACAGAATATTATTCAGCCTGAAAAAGGAAAGAAATTCTGACACAGGCTACAACATGGATGGACCTCGAGAGCTCTGTGTTAAGTGAAATAAGCTAGTCACAAAAAGACAAATGCAAATATAAGCTCTATCATTCTGCCTAGATGAGGTACCTAGAATAATCAGATTCAGAGCGAGAAAGTAGCAGGGTGGTTGGCAAGGCTGATACGTGAGGAATGGGGAGTTACAGTTTAGTGGGTGCAGTGTTTCCGTTTTGCAAGATGAAAAAAGTTCTGGAGATGGAGGTGGGTGGCGGTGACGATTGAATGTACTTAACACGACCAAACTGTACACTTAAAAATGGTTATGACGGTAAATTTTATGTTGTGTGTATCTCACCACAATTTTTTTAAAAGCCCACAGCTCACGTCCCCCTTCTGGAGTCCAGGGTCCCACCTGCCAGATCTCCATGCATCACCCTGAAACGCAACAGGTAACACCTGGGACCTTGCTGGAAACGCAAATAATCGGTCCCAACCCAGACCTCCTGAATCAGAAACCCAAGCCCTGGCATCATAGTTGTAACAAGCTTGCAGGGTGACTCTGATGTCCCTCAAGTCTGGGACCCGCTGCCCAAGGGTGATAGATGTGGGGCAGTTAGAGGGATATGTTTGAGATTCAGGATATGTCTTGAAGGTGGAGAAAATACAACTGGGTGGTAGGTTGGACGCAGAGTAGAGAAGAGGAATCAACAGGGAGAGGCTGAATAGATTTGAGTGAATGAATGTCTTTTAAAACTGTTCTGCTCTTAATTTTCCTTCGTTTTACTACAGTGAGGAAGAAAAAGTAAAAGCCTGCTTTCTCAAAGCATCAGGTTGGAGAACAGGAAACAAGCTAGGATGCTTGGTGTATAATCTTTAGAAATCCATGCGAGGTGGGCCTTATCCAGATGTGTACTTAACTGCACACACGGCAGTTACGTAGCAGGTAACTGGTCGAGTCATACATTTGCTTACTGACGGGACTGGTGACGTCACACACAAAACCCACACTCACAACACACCCCAGAGAGCTCTGAGCGTGCCTCTCTTCTTTTTATACTGATGTCAGAGGGGGAGTGATGTAGACCGTGGCCCGAGACTGAGGGGTTTCTGGGACCAGGGACTTTCAGTTTGAAAACTGGAACAGTCCCGGGCAAACCGGGAGGGTGGGTCCCCCTGCTTATAACCCAGACTCATAGAATTTCAAACCCAAAAGGAGAGTTCTTCTGGTGTGTGGTTCAACGCGCTGGCTATAGATCAGAAACACCTGGAGAGCTTAAAAAATATACGATTCCTGGGCCTCACGGTAGACCAGTTAAAATCAGTATCCCTGGGCACAGTACCAGGCACCAGTATTTGTGAAAAGCTCCCCGAGGGAGCATTGAGAACAACGAATCTAATCCAACATCTTGACCCAACAGAGGAGGAATCTGAGCCACAAAAAATTATTTGTCCACCATCACACAATTAATTAGGGGCAAACTCAGCGTTCCTGACGGCAGGCCGGTGTTCTGCGTCCACACACAGCACTTTTTTTTTTTTTTTTTTTTTTTTTTTTGCGCGGTACGCGGGCCTCTCACTGTTGTGGCCTCTCCCACTGCGGAGCACAGGCTCCAGACGCGCAGGCTCAGCGGCCATGGCTCACGGGCCCAGCCGCTCTGCGGCACGTGGGATCCTCCCGGACCGGAGCATGAACCCGTGTCCCCTGCATCGGCAGGCAGACTCTCAACCACTGCGCCACCAGGGAAGCCCCCACACACAGCACTTTTGTAGATGATAACTGATGAGTTACCTGCAATCAGCTCCCCGCCCAGGGCAATTAACTAGGACAACTCACCCCACACCGCCTGTCTGGGCCTCAGTAAAGCTGACCCCGCCGAGCGGCCCGCTGTGTGCTCACGGCTGAGATCCAACACTCTCTTCTCTTGCTTCCTTCCAACTTTCCTCCCTCCCAGCTGCTCCTGAAGGATTCAGACCCAGCCCCTACTCCTGGCCCAGGGATGCCCTCTGCCCCTGGTTACAGATTTGGCCTCCACAGCTCTGACCCCGGCGTTCTCTCCCTTCAGCCTCCGGAGGTCCCTCAGCGCATCTGCTTTGGGCACCTGGGACCACTCACCCGGGTCCAGGGACGACCTGGAGGCACCTCCACCAGCAGCGGCGAAGATGAAGCTCCTTTGACTACAGAGCTGACTTTGTAGAACAAGCAAAAGCCACAGCAGCCTGTTTCTCATGCCTGGGGGAGCCTGGCTGGCTGACCACTTGCTCCACAGCCCGAAACAAGCCCCACTGCTGAGGTCGCAGAGCCTAGAAGGAAATAACATGCCTCTGACCGGTGAGGGCCCTAGCAAACCGGGCCAGGAAGGGCTCAGCTGTTACCCTGACCAGGAGAAGGCCCTGGAGAATGACAACAGTGAAGGAAGTTCGTGTCACTCAAAGAGGATAATGTAAACCCTCAGAAAAGAAACAAGCAAACAAAAAAGAGAACAAGTAAAGAATGCAATTGGCAGTGTTGAAGGAGATTTCTAGGTCCAAGATGGAGCCTCTCCTGCCCGGGGTGCCATGGAACATATAACTTTCGTGTCCCTGTAAAGGCCCACTTGACCTGGATTTTCAGGGTAAATGCAGTCAGCTGTCCCCACCCACCGTGCCAACTCTGGGCTTCTCATCCCAGACCAGGCTGACCCTGGAGCCCCAGAACACCCGATGTTTCCCATTTTTCTCTCCCTTGTTCTTTATTCTTTATCCTATAAAAGCTTCCTGTCTCTGTCCAGTTTTCCAAAAGGAGACCGTCCACTTCATGAAGTGTCAAGTGTTTGTATCACCTCAACTGTCTTCTTAAGTCATTTTTTTAGCAGAAGAACAATGAGAAGCCCCCCCTCAGCCCGGGGGTTCCTCCCCCCTCCCCGTGTCGCAGCCGGCTTCCTGAGGACACGGTGCTTCTAGGGCTGCCGGGGCTTTGGGCCCTCACTACCCCGCCTCCTTGTTTGCGGTGGTTTAATGTGGTTTGTTCCCCTGTCATCAAGTGTTTTCTTCTGGTCCTTGTGGTGCCTTAACTTGGAAGAGGATGCTGGTCCGTGGTCTGTGGTCTGTAAACCACGCAGGCCCCATTCCAGACCCACCGAACCAGAACTCCTGGGGAAAGCATCCCGGAATTCGTGTTTCTCGAAAGCCCCCGGAATGACTGAGATACACAGGTGTGTTTGGGAAATGCTGGCATGATCGATACGTTTAGAGATGGTTTCTTTCTGTTTAAACGCCCCCCGCCCCCGCCCTTCCTGGACAAACGCCAGGGTTCCGACCGTGGGCGCTTCCCGCTCCAGGGCTTGGCTCACTCCCCAGGCGCGCGGGGTACCAACTCATGCCCCGAGCGAGTCCGGAGCGCCCTTCTTTGAGAGCTTTGCGTCGGTGGGTGGAGCTGTCGCGCCAACACCCCACTGCCTTCGAGTGCTTAGTTTTGGATTCAGGCAGCCTTTAAAATTTTTAATTTTATTTTTAAAGTTAAATTTTAAGGAACAACGTCGAAAGCGTACTTCCTTTAAAAAGGGGCCTGTCGGCCTTAGCTTGCAGTCTGATCGGCCGTCCAACAGGGGGCGCCCAAGCCCCGCACCGCACCGTGCGCGCCGCTGGCTCCCCGCTGGTCCTGATCTCTGTGCTGCGCCACCCGGGGGACCGCAAAGCTTCCCAGGAGCCCTTGGCTCTCATCCTTCGATCTCAGGAAATATACTGACACACGTAAAAACCATGATTTTCAAATCCCTACGGATAATGAGGAATGTTACTACGGGGAGGATGTCATACAGGTGCAGAGGAAGAAAAAGGATTGAGGCTTTGCCCCTCCCAGGGTCTTGGATTTAGTAAGTTTTAAACCAAATTAAAGAATTAATTTATGTTAACTTATTAAAGTTAACGTAAACTAGCTTCTTTATAAGTTTTAAGTCAAATTAGGAATTCTCTTTAGAGTGCAATTTTAGCTATCAGAGGAGAGGTTATTTTGGAGGGCATGAGATGTTCAAGTCCAGGCGCTGCTGAGATTTCAGCCCTTCCGGCTCCTATGAGGAGCTGTCCTCATAGGAAGACTTCTAACACCCATCCCTCCCACACAACATCCCCACTTCCGGGGGGGGGGGCGTATCGGAAACTCGAGCGGAGCGGCCCTGGCTAGACGTGGGCAGACGGGCTGCAGGAATGACCGAGGGTGGAGGGAGGTCCCAGAGGAGAGGGCTGGGGCCTCTTTGATGGATGACGGGGCAGGAAAGGCACGGATGGGCTTTCAGAAGGTTGGGTGTCCTCTCCTCTCCCTTTTCTCCATGAGCTGGTACAGTCTGCCTAGGGGCACCGTACATGATTCTGGCCCGATTCTACCCCTGCGACCCGAGACAATGACTCCACCTCCCTGGCCCTCAGTTTTCTCGCCTGTAAAATGGTGTTGGTGCAGAGGGGTTAGCCATCGAGTGTAAACGTTTCATGGCAGAAACCTTGCTCAGACATTATTTTTCTGATCTAAACTCCTTGCCCTTTAATTTTTCTCATAAAACCTCCTTTCTGGACCCTGGGTCTCCCAGCTCCCCCGGGATGCACATATTTAACTGTCTTAAGACACATTGCCCTAAACAAAGACACTGTCCCAGACGCCATTCTCACAGGGACCCGCAGACTCAGTGCTGTGTAGTTGTATTCTTTGTGATAAAGGTAACTCATTAATTGAACACCTCAGTATAATTTAGTGTTTCTAACTCTGTAAGATATTTTGGTAGAATAAAATCTTAAATAAGAAAGACATGTAACAGAGAAGAACAAACCTGAAATATACATAATGGCCCATTCTCAAGACTCTGACCTTCAAGGGGTCAGAGACCCTCTGAAGACTTTTTATTCACCTAGAGGTAAGAGGTTGCAGAACAGAGAATAACATTCGTCTTGTTAGAGGTTTACAGACACATCGTGACCTGACTTACAGGGACAGTAGCAAGAACAAAGGATTCCAGCACCAAGAAGTTTACAACAACTAACCACGCCCCCTCCCCTTTTAGTATAAAAGAAGCCTGAATTCTAGCTGGGGTAAGATGGGTCTTTGGGACACTAGTCCACCCTCTCCTCTGTCTGCTGGCTTTCCGAGTAGAGTTGCTAGTCCTTGTCCCAACATCTCATCTCTCAATTTACTGGCTTGTCATGTGGTGAGCAGTACGGGCTTGAACTCAGTAACAGACATATTTTGTCCCAATTTACAGAAATGTGGTCACTTTCAGCTATTCTACCTTGTTCGTATGGGCCCAACATCCCAGGCTTTGGAGCTTTTTCTGGCTCTTGATTCTATCACTCACAGCGGATGACAAGCTTGTATGGTTTAGTATTGGAAGGGACCTTGGAAATCAAGCTGATCCTCTTATTTTTGTGTTATTTGCGAAACTGATAAGCATATCTTCCATGCCTTTAAGAAAATACTCACGAGATTTAAATGTGTCAGAGCCATGCTGCCACAGGGGAGACCACCGCTGGAGACCTCCTTCCAGGCTGGCATCATTTATTAACCAACACTCTTTGTTTGTGGTTGCTCAGCTAGCCTTGAGGTTACTTATTTGTACTATGGAAGCGTCTACAATTCTTTTTGTCTACATAAAGATCAGGAAATACTTTCTCAAAGTTTCTTCTGTTCTCAAAGTCGATATCAAAACATTCTCCTTTTTAATGGTGTCCAATTTTATATTATAGTCAGTAACAGTTCAACTGAAGACTAAACTTGTATACAAACTAGATAGCAACTATGCGATTGTGTGTGCGTGTGTGTGTGTGTGTGTGTGTGTACACGCGCATAGCCACGGGCACATGCACTGGAGGGAAATAGACCAACACCTTGATGGTGGTTAGATTAGGAAGATGGATTATAAATCTTCTTAAAATTTACTGTTAAGATTATACTACTTTTACCATTTAAAAAAATACTAATCATAACTTTTTAAACCTTCAAGTGAAAGTACATCTGTTTCCCGGCACCTTCAGTTTTGTTTTGTGGTTCTCACGATGTCTGTCCTGGAAGTGGTCTGGGCAGTGTTCCCGAGTCATCAGAAGGAGAGGCTCACTCCGCACGGGGAGCGTGTCTGGTCAGTGATGGATGAGCAGCGGTTTTGCTCGGGCTCCCAGGATGCAAACGAGTCCCCTGTTGACTATGGAGACCTTCTGATTACTCTGCTTTGGTGGACCCACTCCGGCACCTGAGGCAGTCACCCAGCTGATGTTTATCATTGGTTATAGAGCAGGTGAGGGAAAGAGCACACACTGGCTCAGAACAGGATGATTTGGGGGATATGAATTTGTTTTGTTCTCTGGAATTTTCTTTGCCCTACATTTCCCAAGAATGGAGCTAGGGCTCCTTTACGTTCGTAGAGGCCAAAGGCAGAAGCCCCTTAAAGACAACCTCTCTTCCTATTTGTTTGATGTCCGCTTTCACCAAGAGTCTAAACTCACTGAAGAGATTATTTGAGGTTTCTAGAGCAGGATGGAGACGAGGTGAGTGTCTTTTTTGGGGGAAAGGGGGCTGTAAAGGGAGATAGGCCAGAAATTCCCAGAGACTGGCTGGTCCCTCCAGCAGCGGGGACCGGCCACTGGGAAATCCTGTCACCCAGACTTCCTGACCAGGAAAGGGTAGCAGAACATGGCCGGCCACTGACCCTCTGCTGGGGTCAAGACGGACTGGAGGCTACAGGCCTGCTTGTGTTTGGTGGTGGGGGGCCACAAAAGCCTTCCCAATTATTCTGCTACCCTAGGCAAGGGGCTGGAATTCCTATAATGACAGAGACAGAATTTCCTGCCAGCTCAGTGGAATGACAAGCTCCATTTTACTTGATTTATTGAAAATAAAGAAAGGTGATACTTCCCGCACCCTTGGGTTAGTGGCTAACTGATTCCTGAGACAGGTGTAAATTCACTGCGGGCCTGGGACGCAATTCACATGGATAGGAAATCAACGTCTAATTGTTTCCTTCCTCTTCGTTCTGAAGCATTCACAAGGGATAGGCGCTGGGGCCGCCATGGAGAGAGGATAAGAGGACACAGCCCATCCTCGGGAGCCCGCGGTCCGGGGAGGGGAAAAGCCGCACGGTGTGAGGGGGTCTCCGAGGGAGGAGCGGAGAGGGCTGTCGGAGGAGGGGATGCAGTCCTGCCTCCCCCTCCTGGGCCCGGGCTGTTTTGATTCTGCGCTGGTACCTTGCTGAGTATCACCTTGGAAGTTGCTGATGCACACGGTGGGGACTTGAATGAGATACAGGGAAATTTTAAGTCGGGTTAAATCAGCGTAGCTCAGGTCGGTTGTCAGTGCCCGGGGTGTGTTGCTTCAGAACTGGGGCGCTGTCAGGTGACTCTGCTCCCACCTGACCCTCTTCTCTTTCCAGCCCTCACTTTCTCTTGCCAGATGTGCATTTCCTGAGGGCCTCTGTGCGTGGACAGCACCGAACTAGGTGAGAATTGCACCCACTGTGAACAAGATGAATCCAAGGGTGGGGAACAAGATGATACTCCGACTGTCCTTTCTCCTGTGGAGGGTCCGCTGGACCTGCCGCCTCCAGGGAACCACAGGGAATGCTCCGGCTTTAAAGCACGTGAGAACTGCTAGATGACGGCCCTGAAGGACATAGTCATTATTCCTTTTTAAAACTGAGGTGCAGGGCTTCCCTGGTGGCGCAGTGGTTGAGAATCCGCCTGCCGATGCAGGGGACACGGGTTCGTGCCCTGGTCCGGGAGGATCCCACATGCTGCGGAGCAACTAAGCCCGTGAGCCATGGCCGCTGAGCCTGCGCGTCCGGAGCCTGTGCTCGGCAACGGGAGAGGCCACAGCAGTGAGAGGCCCGCGTACCGCAAAAAAAAAAAAAAAAAAAAAACTGAGGTGCAATTGACATGTAACATTATGTTGGTTTCAGGAGCAGCAGGTAAGGCTTTGATCTTTGTACACATTGTGAAATGACCGCCACAGTAAGTCTAGTCAACACCCATCACCGCAGATGGTTACAAAATTTGTTTGCTGTGATGAGAACTTTTAAGATCTACTCTTTTAGCAGCTTTCAAATATGCCACACAGTATTGTTAACTCTAGTCACCAAGCTGCACATTGCATCCCCAGGGCTTGTTTTCATAACTGGGAGTCTGTACCTTCTGACCCACTCAAATCGTGTTTACTATTCTGAAGCTCCGAGTCCGGAATGAAGGATGATGGAGGAACACTGTGTAGGAGAAATTTTCACTAGCTTCCATGTTGCGTGTTTTCCTATGTGGTTTTTCCCTTTCACACAGCTCTCCAACCTTGAGAGAACGAGCGCAGAACATTCAGAAGTTGTCTGGGTTCATCTTCTCTCCGTTGCCCTGCATCTCTTTGCGAGAGAGTGAGTTAATAAGTCAGGAGTTAGGACCCAGAGATATTTGTCAGACTTAAACGATCTGACAGCCGACTGGAAATCAATGAGGTGTACTTTCAGAGACGTCGCGCTGATGGGAGCTGGTTCGACCCTATTTTACCCTCTCCAGGTGTCCACTTTCCCCGGGTTCCACTCTGAACTTCGAAGCACTGCATTTTCTTGTCCTTTCCGATGGAAGTACCCTGTTGTTAAAAAGGAAGGAATTAACTTTCTCAAGCTGACATCACGATGCTGGCAGACTTCATCCTGGTGTTCAGCGCCCTCAGTGTCACCAGCTCAGGTAAGCTCAAGCTAAAATAAATGAAAACTTGATCATTGTTAGTGCTGATGATGTTAGAATTACAAAATGTAATGTGTAGGTATCTTATAACCTCTAAAATGTGGCTCCGATGAGTAAGTCTATGAAATCTGTATATTGCTAAAGAAATCATATCTATGAATTCCATAATGTTTATGCTTTTGTCATGTATTGTGTTATTCCTTTTGAATCGTTATCAGCTTGGAACAAAGATATAAAAGCAGGGAAAATCTTACCAAATGCACTGAATGGTGCTCAGAGAATGGTTAAAATATTTTGCATAGGAACTGACTATATCAACATTTTAATATCCTATCTATTAACAATCACCATATCTGTGTGCAGATAATTATCCAACATATCATGTAGACATAGGAATAGTTTCATAAATTTGTGTATGTAGGTATATTTAGTATGTATGTACATCAGAATTAAACGAAATATATATCAAACGTCTATGAACCCGTGTGAGTTTTCTGTGACTATTATCCACCAGAAAATAGAGGAATTCTTAATTAAGAATGAGGGCAAATAAAAGGAGAGAGAGAGAGAGTGAAAAGGAAAGAGGGAGAAAATAACTGAAAAGTTTAGGGGAAAATGGTCATTGTCACCTGCCAGTTTTCTGGGTTTTGGAATCATTTCAGTTCTCCTGTAACTTAAGAACAGAAATCTCTTCCATGACACCAGAAACCGTATAGAGCCAGAAGCCAGATGGTGAGAAAACAGTGTTATTCCTTTAGCAATTTGTATTTATTTGTCACTAGTATTTTTGCCACATCTGATTATTGTAATTTTCAGATAGAGAACCAGAGGCACTGAGATAGATTTGCCCAAGTCCTGAAATAAATCCTGGAATTAAAAGTCATAAGCCTGTGAGGCACACGCACCTGAACATCATTCTATCTTCAAAAATGTAGCCTTTGCTGCGTACCTGGGGCTCAGAAACACACAGTCACTTCTAAGGGCAGTGAGTGGCAAACCCACTTTCAAATATCACTAAATTTGGTCTCTGCAAAGTCTTAAGTGCAACTTGCCAATCATAAAAATAATAATCACCTTCGGTGTGTTTTAGCATGCAATTAATCATGAAAATAATAATCAGTCTCTGTATAATTAATGTCTGGTGTTTTTCTGCCTTAATTACGAGAGCATCCTATTTCCTATGAAAGAATAGCACAGGGAGTTCACCTCTGTACTTAGCGACCACCTAGAGGGGTGGGATAGGGAGGGTGGGAGGGAGGGTGACAAAAGAGGGAAGAGTTATGGGAACATATGTATATGTATAACTGATTCACTTTGTTGTAAAGGAGAAACTAACACACTATTGTAAAACAGTTATACTCAAATAAAGATGTTAAAAAAAAATAAAAAAAAAAATAATAAAAAAAGAATAGATTCCTACCATTCTGCTCACAGAGAAACCACTCCCTGGTTAGCAGGGACAGTTAGGGTGAACCCTCTGGCTCACCTCTGCCCCCTCCTCTGTGCCTTGTAAGTTACACAGCAAGTTGGAATCGGAGGAGGGCGTGGTCCCCGTCTTCCTGTGGGGGCTGCAAGAGTTTGGGAATGTAGACTGAGCTGTTTACATCCGTCACTGATCTATAACAAATCCATGTAGTAAATGGCAGTAACTCTGGAATTTGTGAGTAGTTCTAGATCCACTGGAGTCTATTGCTAGTTTTAGATCCACACCACCTTTCCTTAAGTTCTTTCACTACTTGGCTACTCATTGTAAAGAAAACAGTTTCTTTTTGTTACACGGAACTCCCTTTTTCAAATTACAAGGGACAAGCCCTCATCTCTGCATTTCTGCTTTTGGTGGCAGGATCATTGTCATGGCCACGCTTTGTGTCTGCTTCCAGAAATAGGGACTCTGTCTTCTTCATCTTCCCACCCCTCTTACCGCCTGATGACATGTGTTATCATTCAAAAAAATATTTATTGAAGATCTACCGTATTGTAGTAATTGTTCCAGTATGTGGGATGCAAGGAGGAATAAACAAGGTTGTTTTAAGAAACTTTCATGCAAGCAGGAAGCCATGAAATATTTATCATTTGAGTCCACCCAGAGGGCTAGCTCTGCGTGTCGGCAGAAGAGGCTATTTGTGGTATGATTTTGGGGGGATGAGGTGATGATAATGAAAGCTAAACCCCCAATATACCAAAAGGTGTCAAACAATTGAAATTCTTCAATTACTTCTCTACTCTCCTAGCTGAGGATAAACAATGGTCTTGTTTTCAATAAAATCGTAAATAATCATGGGAAGTTTCATCCATTACGTTTTTTTATTGTTGTTTTATAATATTATGTAACTTATGGGTGTACACTATAGTGATTCACAATTTTTAAAGGTTATAATCCATTTATAGCTACTATAAAATGTTGGCTGTCTTCCCCGTGTTGTACAATATATCCTCGTAGCTTAGTTTATACCTAATAGTTTGTTCAGCTTAATCCCCTCCCCCATGATACCCCTCCCCTGTCCCCACTGGTAACCACTAGTTTGTCCTCTATATCTGTGAGTCTGCTTCTTTTTTGGTATATTCACTAGTTTATTGTATTTTTATCATCTATTAAGTTTTATCAATTATTTATACTTTGGTATAAGAGAGTTTGTCAAAATTTTGCTGAAAGCAGTTGCTGGTATGGGGGTGAGGAGAGAGCAGAGGGTCTGAGCACCTGAAAAAGGTAAGGACACAGGAGCACGAAGAATAAAGAGACCAGAAACTCAAGTCATGGGTTCCAAAGAAAATTGTGTCTCCAGCTGTTTCTGGGCGCCCCATCCAAATCTGTCGTGGTCGAGAGAGCCCTAAGCTCCTCCCAGGGAGTGTCTAGTCCCGGGGTAGCTTTGGTCACCGTTACCCGGATGCCTTCTCTGCTGCAGTCAGGCGTGAAGGGCTGCTCTCGAATCAAGGGCGCATCTGAATCTTGAGTTCTCTGTGTGCCTTTGGAACAGCAGATATTGGCATTAAGAGGTCACGTTTGGGGCTGTCTCGTGGACATAAAGAACCTAGAAGCACTGGGCATGTGAGTGGCTGGACCTTCCCCATCACTGCTCCCTATTTTCACTGGGCGAGGTTAAAGGTCTTACTTGAGGTCACACAGAGGACCAGACCTCTCGTCTCTGGGTCTGAGTTCAGGGCCTCTCAACGTTGAATAAATATTCATAGGACTCTCGTTCTGACGAGTGATGAGTTTGGCAGGAGACTCCGTGTCCTGAGCCAAGAGCAGCGCACCCTCCTGCAGCTCTGCCCCAGCCCAGTTCCACGTGGAGGAAATCACTAGAATCAGGCAGGGCGCGGCATCTCTGTCTGTCTGTCTGTCTGTCGGTTGGTCTGTCCACATGTGCTGTCTGGTCCTCCCTCTTCTTGTCTGCCTGAGAGGCTGCTTGTCTGGTCCCAAGGGAAAGATTGTGACAAAGAAAAATGAGACAAAGATTAAGTAGGGATGGGACTGCCCTGGTGGTCCAGTGGTTAGGACTCTGCGCTCTCACTGCTGAGGGCACCGGTTCAAGTGCAGCACGGAAGCAGAAAAAGATTTAAAAATTCAGTAGGGAGAAGAGCAGAAACGGGGAGAAAGATGTTTCAGGAAGAAATGAAAATTCCTTTTTTACCAAAAGAGATGGTGAAAAGCATCTCTAACAGGCAGCACACATCCTCTGAAGATGTGCGTTAGACCTAGTGTGTGTTGTGTGTTGTGTGTGTGTTTTGCGGAGGGGCTGCAGGGAAATGCGGGAAGACCCTTGTCTGGTCTGAAGCAGGGTGGCTCTGCTCTGTGACTGTAAAGCACTGGACGTCCCCCTCCCCAGAGGGTGACCCCAGAGCAGCGCCCGTTCAAGAGTCCCCCCAACCAACCCCGCAGCCAAGCAGCCTGCCAGGTGCCACCTGCAGCAGAGGGAGATTCCAGGGAGGCGGGTGGGCGATTACAGAACACCCTCAGCAGGGTCGAGTGTCTCCCCTTGACCAAACAAATACTACCCGGGACCTGGTTTTAGAGCACCATTCTTCCCCGCGATAGACAGCTTGAAGCAACCGTTTGGAGAATACAGTGCAAATAACACAGCGGCAGACAGAGCCGTAACAACCAATATATGTTCATAGAAGTGAATTGTTGGAACAGCTTTTATGTGGCAGTAAGACCATGGCGGGGGGAACAGTCTTTTTCCTCCTCAATCCTCAGTGAACTTCATGGGACGGTGGAAAGATGGCAGCTTGGGATTCAGAAAACCAGCCCGCCCCCCCCATTCGCTGGGTGACCCCTCGCAGGTCCCCTGGGTCTGCACCCATAAAATGAGGGGCTCACATCACCATGAAAGTCCCTTCTGGCTCTGTTGTCTTCATGTCTTTATCATTTCTCTTTTCTTCCTCTTTAATGAATGCTGAAATGATTTACGAGTACAAATGTCCCCCCGTCTCTCCCCTAGGAAGCTGACTTTGGGAACTGCAAACCCCCATGGCAGAGGGGGGTGGGAGACTCACTCATCTTCCAAGAGCAGTTTCTGGACTTGTCAGTGAATCGGTGAGATGTATCTTAGAATAGTGGTCTTGTCTAGTTAAGCTGAAATAGAAGTCCATTAGCAAAAATTTGGTTTACACACAACTTTTCAGGAATCCACTTTTTTCTTTTCTTAATGTATTTTTAAAATTTTACTGAAGTATAGTTGATTTACAATGTGTTCATTTCTGCTGCACAGCAAAGTGATTCAGTTATACATGTATATATTCTTTTTCATTTTCTTTTCCACTATGGTTTATCCCAGGATATTGAATATAGTTCCCTGTGCTACACAGTAGGACCTTGTTGTGTATCCATCCTATATATCATAGTTTGCATCTGCTAATCCCAAACTCCCACTCCACCCCTCCCCGACCCTCCCACCTTGGCAACCACAAGTCTGTTCTCTATGTCTGTGAGTCTGTTTCTGTTTTGCAGATATGTTCATTTGTGTCATATTTTAGAAGGAATCCATTTATTTCTTAAGAGACCACTTGTCCTGGAAATCCTGAGAACATCTGTGGTTCCACATCCTCTGGAGCCGTGAGCTGGTCTCCCGTGTACAGAAAGTGCTGTTATGGCCTTTTGCGCATTTATTCATTCATTCGCTCATTCACTTAAAGTCATCTAATGTTTACTGAGGCCTTAGCCTCAAAGATCAACATGGAAGCCCTTGCCCTTCCTCATAACATTCCATTTTACAAGAAGAACAAACCAGAAACAGTTTTGGGCCTGTCTCTACATCTGCTCCAATAACGTCAGTGACTTCAGCTTCTATTTTGGGGAAGATACTAGGCAGAAAACATTCAACCTTTGGCCTTTTTCTTTTCTTTTTTGGTAAGGTCTGTCTGGGTCAATGCAGATCTGTACTAGCCAGCTCAGGCCACCAAAACAAAACACCACAGAATGGGTGACTTAACAGAAATTTATTTTCTCACAGTTCTGGAGTCTAGAAGTCCATGATCAAGGTCCCAGCAAACTTGGTTTCGGGTGAGGAATCTCTTCCTCGCTTGTAAACTGCTGCCTCCTGGCTGTGTCCTCACATGGCCTTTCCTCTGTGCTTGCCTGGGGAGAGATCTCTGGTTTCTCTTCCTCTTCTTTTTTTTTTTTTTTTTTTAAAATTAATTAATTAATTTATTTTTGGCCGTGTTGGGTCTTCGTTTCTGTGCAAGGGCTTTCTCTAGTTGCGGCAAGCGGGGGGCCACTCTTCATCGCGGTGCGCGGGCCTCTCACTATCGCGGCCTCTCTAGTTGCGGAGCACAGGCTCCAGACGCGCAGGCTCAGTAGTTGTGGCTCACGGGCCTAGTTGCTCCACGGCATGTGGGATCTTCCCAGACCAGGGCTTGAACCCGTGTCCCCTGCATTGGCAGGAAGATTCTCAACCACTGCGCCACCAGGGAAGCCCTTCTCTTCCTCTTCTTATGAGGACTGCAATCCTATCGGACTAGGGCCCCACCCTGATGACCTGATTGAACCTTAATTGCCTCTTTTGAGGCCCTGTCTCCAAATGCAGTCACACTGGGGGTTAGGGCTTCAACATATGGATATGAAGGGACACACATCCACTCCGTAAGAGCCAGTACAGAGCTATGCCTTTTCCTTCTTGGCTCAGGTGGCAGCTCACCCTCTGACATGGGCAACAGGGTCAAAACAAACACACGGGTCTCTGAGAGCAGATCTGCTCGCTTCCCTCTGGACGCTGGTGAAGAGCAGGGTCCAGCTGTCCTCACAGAGGGGTGGCAGGGGCTGGGGAGGTCAGGTCATAGTCTTAGGAGATCCTTCCCAACATGCAACTCCCACTGCCTCCAAACTGACACTGAAGTTATCCTGCCAGGAAGGAAGGTCCAAGGTGCAGTCTTAGGATCCTTCTCACATGTCCAAAATTATGATAATGCAGGGCTGTCCCAGCTGATAAGCCCATGGGGTGTGTGTGTGTGTGTGTGTGTGTGTGTGTGAGAGTGTGTTATGTGTATGGTGTGTGTGAGTGTGTGTATGGTGTGTGTGTGTTATGTGTATGGTGTGTGTGAGTGTGTGTATGGTGTGTGTGTTATGTGTATGGTGTGTGTGTGAGTGTGTGTATGGTATGTGTGTGTTATGTGTAGGGTGTGTGTGTATGGTGTGTGTGTTTATGTGTATTGTGTGTGTGAGTGTGTGTTATGTGTTGGTGTGTGTGTTATGTGTATGGTGTGTGTGAGTGTGTGTTATATGTATGGTGTGTGTGTGAGTGTGTGTATGGTGTGTGTGTGTTACGTGTATGGTATGTGTGAGTGTGTGTGTGTGTTATGTGTATGGTGTGTGTGTGTATGGTGTGTGTGAGTGTGTGTTATATGTATGGTGTGTGTGTGAGTGTGGAGCTCCTGTGAAGGAGCCTTAGATGGTGTAACCTCAGTGACCCCTTCAGGAGGAGCCGTGAGCAAGGCAGGCCTCCCTGGGGCGGGAGCTTCCCGGGCAAGTTCTGAAAAGTGCCGATGGGCTGAGGCCTGGGGGCGAGGGGCAAGGCCAGAGTGGGAGAGGGTGGGCATCCTCGAGGGCCTGGGAGGCCACGGCAAGGACTGGGGGTGTTTTTCTAAGTTTGACGGGAAACCACGGGGCGGGTTTGAGCAGGAAACTGACATAATCCTCTTCCGCTTTTAAGCACCGGTCTAGCTGCTGGGAAATGGACTATAAAAGGGGCCAGAGTGAAGCAATTAGGAGGCAGCACACGAATCCAAGAGGGAGACGATGGAGCTTGAGATCAGGGTGGTACCTCTGCAGGAGCTGGGAAGCCGTCAGAGCTGCCTCGCTGCTTAGGAAGCTAAGCCCAGGTGTGGGGAGGGAATTCAGGAAGTTCAGCCTCTTCCCTCAAAGGCTTCGGGGAATTTCAATTCCCTGTCCTCCCACTGCCTACATTTCCAGGAAGGTTTTAGGGCCTGTACGGAGGACTGTCCTGCTGCCACCCGCTGACCTGCTTCTTGATGTCTCTCTGCTGGCTAAGAGTAGTGGAAGTATCAAAATTTGAGAATAAGCACAGACGTAAGGTTACGTAGAGGTTTTCACCGGCTTTCTAGAGCAGAAGAGAAAGGGTGGAGGCGGCCACGGCACGCAGCCCCGTGTATCCGCGCCCTGCTCACCCCAGGAGGAGCATTCCCAATTACATTTTGAATCACGGCTCCCCATTACAGTGAAGGGCTCATGCACACGTGGAGCATGCGTGCGATTTTGCTTTCCTTCCCACTAAGACGCTCTGGGTTTCCATTGGGTAAACGTGGGGGCGTGTCTTGCATGTGACCTTGCGAGCCACGTGCGTCTCTCAGTGGGAAGAAGAGGTTTTCTATGGGAAAGCGGGGGGTGGAGAATGAGTCATCGTAGCATTTCAGAGGGGGCTGGACAGAGGGGAAAAGGGGCCATATTTAAAACAACAAAGAGCTTCCTGCTTTGAAACGGGATAGCATAGCACGGAAAAGAAACAAAACTTGCCTCTAGACCACGTTCCTAAACCACTTCTTCAACCTGAGTGTTAAAGCTTGAAAGTAGGGTGTTTCTTAGGCTTTTTGTACACTTGGGGAGGAAAAGAATTGTTGTTAGAACCTGGTTCTTGGCCAGGGAAGCTCTTCGTAAGGGAGGACTTCCCCAGGAGGAAGGGAGGGAACCGGCAGGGCGTGTGGTAGGTGTTCTGTGAACATGTGCTGAACGTATGGGAAATGACCTGGCTCTCCCTTCATTGGTTCATTCATTAAGTAGACCTCAAACGAGCTCCTGCTGTGCCCGGACACTGTGCCAGGTGCTGGATGAACATCACCAAATAGCACAGATACTGTGCCTGCCGTCGTGGAACCCGAGGGGAGGACAGACAGGGACAAATGCATGACAGATTGTGATCAGGGATGGGAAGGGGTCAGACCAGGTGCAGTGATGAACAGTGCAAGCAGGCAGAGACCGCCTCCATCCATCCGTGGCTGTGGATGAACCTTCCGGGGTCAAGGTGTTGACCTCTTGATGAGAAAGCCCTGGGAGAAGGCAAAGCTCTGGGTAAAGTATAGAGTCTACTTTTAATTATTTTTTTTCTTCCAGTTTTATAGGGATGCGATTGGCATATAGCGCTGTGGAAATTTAGGAGGCACAGCGAAATGATCTGACTTACATGCATCATGAAAGGATGACCACAATAAGTTTAGTGACCATCCATCACCTCATACAGATACCACATTAAAGAAATAGAATGAGAGTCTGCTTTGAGCGGTGCGTTTGGGGAGGGAGCTGGGGTGGGTAAGGAGAATGTTTAGAGAGAGAACCCTTGTAGCCTCAACCCTGCCCCTGCTGAATCAGGCTGTTTAGAAGTACACGATGTCCGGCCGGAGAATGTGGGCCCAGCCGTCCCGCCTCCCTGGTTAATTCGGGTCCCCTCATGTCTTGCAGCTGCTGCAGGATTCAGGTCCATAGCCGAAGAAGAAGATGCGCTGCGCAGACGTTTATTCCAAGGTTACCAGAAATGGGTTCGCCCTGTATTACAATCTAATGACACCATAAAAGTATATTTTGGGTTGAAAATATCTCAGCTGGTAGATGTGGTGAGTAATCTTCGGCCCTCAGCTGCAAAGAACATGCATTCCTTCACCCATTCTCGAGGCTAAAATTTGATTTTGTTTTCTTTCCCCATGTCTGCCATTTCAGTTTTAAAAATAAAACCTGCCCCAAGAAGCCAGTGAAATGACCCGCGGAAAGAATGAGAACGTCATTTTCATTGCAACACTGTTGGTGGGGTGTGGGTGGCGTGCAGGAGGGACTTTTTCCGCGGGGGGCGGGGGGGATGTGTCTGCTAGGAGGGCGTCACCCTTGGCAGTTCTGCTGGAGCCACCGAGGTGAGCCTCAGGGTGAGGGGCAGGGCTGCAGAGTCGGGGCTGAGCCAGGGCTGGCGGGGGTGCTTGCGGGGAGGGACAGCAGATGGTGACAGCACCAGAGTGAGTGCCTGGGTGACCCCATCCCCCCCCCCCCGGATCCCCTCAGTACCCCATACCTTTCCCTGACACACCACACCTTCACAGTGTCTACTAATTTTCCTGTGGGGCTCACATTTCTGCCATGATGTGTCTGGGGAAATCCATGACCTTCAACAGCCCCGACTCTGCAGAATCGTTCTGCCGTGGTCCCCAAAGTAGCAGAATAATCCTTCGCCATCGCCCACATCCTCCACCGCACCACACGTGCACACACGCATCCTCCCCAGCTGACTCAACGCCCAGGATTCCTTCTAGAAAATCACGCAAAGCCCACCTTTAGCTAATACTTCATTCCACTTCACACCCTTACCACGCCTTCGGTTATGCAATTTTATATAAATATCACCACGGTGAACTACTACTTGCTCTAATTATTATTTTTCATTTTAAGCAAGATACGCGTAATACTTTAGGGTCTCGATGCCATTTAACTGTGCTTTAGTTGAGAATCCTATTCACTTTTGGACCCCTCAAAGTTAAGACTCAGGAAGTCTGGGACACACACAAAAAATCCAATACACAGTTTCACTTAATTTGAATGTAATTTTCATTCTCTTAGGATGAAAAGAATCAACTTATGTCAACAAACGTGTGGCTCAAACAGGTAACTGTCAGCCCAGGGGCTGTAGCTGCCCCCAATCGGTCCCATTATTTTCTACTGAGAAAGGCTCCCGTCGAAAAATAATTACTTACAAGAGCATATTGAGCTCTTCAGAGAGATATTTGGGAGCATTTGGGGAAGGGTTTATTCTTTTGTATCCTCTTCTGTTCTCTTCTGCACGAGTCAGAGGTCAGTCTGGAAGCTCGTAGGCACACCTTGCTCCGTTTTCTTGCTTCTGGAGTGGGCAGGTAGGAGGGTGACCCTGACACTGGGCCCTGGGCTACTTGGAGAAAGGGGGGAAAGGTTTCGGGGTGCCTCTTATCCCCATTTAAGCTACCACGACTGGATAAGAAGATCAGGGATGTTACGTTCTCCCTCCTCCCCGCTGGTCCTCCCTGGGATGACTTTTCCCCTGTTGTTCCCGAGAAAGAGAAAACAGGGAATGACAGAGGCCACTCACCACCAACTTCAGAACAAGGTGAAGCCCAGGGCTTCCCTGGTGGCGCAGTGGTTGAGAGTCCGCCTGCCGATGCAGGGGACGCGGGTTCGTGCCCCGGTCCGGGAGGATCCCACGTGCCGCGGAGCGGCTGGGCCCGTGAGCCATGGCCGCTGCGCCTGCGCGTCCGGAGCCTGTGCTCCGCAACGGGAGAGGCCACGACAGTGAGAGGCCCGCGTACCGCAAAAAAAAAAAAGAAAAGGTGAAGCCCAAGTCAAAATGATGAGTCTCCGTTTTCCTGATAGGACTAGAAAAGCATGTGAATGGTTTTCAGCTCCTAGCTTGGCCATAGCCTGTTTCCTGCTCTTTCGGAGTCGCCAGGAAATAATTACCATTCACGTTTGCATATGTCACGTAAAGGAGAAAATATTGGCACTTCCTTGATAGGAGGTGAGAAGGTTGATTTAATTGCTTAGTTTTAATTTTTGTTAGCAATTATTTGTTTTTTTACGGGATGTTGCCTCATCTCCCAGAGATTTAAAATCTTCCCAGTGGGGATATGTTCATTATCTCACTTAATTTTAACGAACAGACGTAATAGTTTTCACTTGTTTATGTTGAAATGAATGTTATCTATTCAGGGTTAGTAGACTTGTTCAGGTCTTTCTGCTAATGGTTTGTTTACAAGGAACAATGGTTAAAAGAGACTGTAAGGACATTCCCTAGACTTCATCTGGTGTCATCAAATTTCTCCCACCCAAAATCTTTGATCAGAGTTGGATAATCATCATACATTTTACTAGGTTCTAGTTCTCTGATTCTTTTCTTGGTAGGTATGTTAGCATGTTATGAAATGGATCTGCATATTTTTTTACTTGCAAATAAAAAGGTCCAGGAGAAAATAATAAACTAGGAATGTAGATATAAAAATACAATTTAAATAAATGTATTTTTCGATACGCCTATCTCATTCCTCAGAACTTATCCCACTTTTGCACTTTCTAAAGTGGAATTTGGAGGTATTTTGAGTTCATAAAAATCAGTAAGAAGTCCTGTATTTGAGCTTTCAGGGAAGAGAAGAAAAACTTTTCTGTTAAAGAGTAAGTAGGCTTGGGAATTTGGCAAAAATAAAACAAACGAACAGACTCTCACTGATTCGCACACACCTCTTCCAGCTGCTTCTTGAGGCTAAGCTCTTACACTTAAAACCGTGGTCCAGGACCCTTGAGCTTTGAGATAATAAGGACTTCTCACTTTTCTTGAGATTTTGGAAATAGGGAGTCATTTCAGCCAAAGAGAACAATGTCAGACACGAAGGGAAGAAACCACTGCTCCTTCGTTTCTAGCTGTACTTTGGAAATGACCTCTCACGAACCTATGCCCCAGAATCACAGTGGCCTGGTGAGATCCTCCAGGGCAAGACAGAACCAACACCTAAAAACCCCCAACTCCCAAAACAGAGCAAGAGGAATCTCCAGGGGGAGGTGGGGGCTTGCTAGCTGACACTTAGAAAAGCCAGCTGGGGACTTTGGTTCCCATGTCACAGAAGTAATGCGAGTAACATGGTTTCATTGCATTAATTTGCAATGGGTTGTCATAGCTCTTAACCATTTACATTTCTCAACCTCTCTGAATCAGCAGAGCAGGTATCATTACCCCCGTTACCAGAGACTGAAGAGTCTGCCTCAGCTGGCTGGAACCAGCTTTCCCGTTAGGGCCTTGTCTGCACATCCAGCTTCGCACAAAACATCAAGGCGTGTTTCTAAATTAGAGGAGGATCCAAAATGGGAGAAACCACCAAGAATATTAGGAAACTATTCCACTCACACAGATTGGATTAGGAGCGGGAATGTCACAATAGGTATTAGTCAATAAGGGCTATGTTGTGGCACAAACAATGTGGCAACAAAAAAGAAAGGAGAATCTATGGCCTGGGCGGCAGGCAGGGAAGGCTGCATGGAAGAGGAGGCATTGGAGCTCCACCGTAATGTTACTTTTATACCTTTTTTAAAGCTTTTTAAAACTAAAAAGGTAAAAGAAAGGACAGAAGAAAAGGGATGATAAAAAGAAGATAAAATTGATGTTTAAAAAAAACTATCATTAGTGTTTTACACAGATGTCAGTTTCAGAATAGCCAACAACAATACTGAGATTTATTGAGCACCTGCCAAGTGCCCAGTCACTCTGCCACTTGTGTCACAGGAATGAATGCATTCAATTCTCACAGCCACCTCCTAAGACAGGCCTGTTATTATTCCCACCTTGCAGATGAGAAGACTGAGGATTGGAGGACTGGAGTGACTTGCCTCGGGTTACACACTATTAGGTGCAGCCTGGCTTGTATAAAGAAACCATATTCTTCTTCAGACTGGAGGGAGCTGACGGGAGACGTCCGGCGCTCCTCTCAGGGCTGTCCCTGTAGAGTCCGGTTCCTAATCCTGGCCTTAGAAAGGCTTCGATTCCTCAACCTCTGGGATGTCTCACGGAGTTGGTCTAGAAAGACATGTGGGACGGAATGAGGCTAGGGTTCATTCCATCTTCCATTCATTCCACAGGGTTTACTGAGAGGCTGCTAAGGGCCAGACACTCTGCTAGATCCTGGAGGTACAGAGCACAAAACAGCCCTGCTTCAAGGAGAGGCTCTGGTGTTAGCTGTGTAAAAAAGAACTACTGTAATATGATAAACACCATAAGGAAAGTATATACATAAGGAACTGGGTCATTACAATCATGACAATGAAACACGGAGTAAATCAGGGAAGGCTTCCAGGGGGAGGAGACGTTTAAACTGGCTCTTGCAGAATCAGTAGAAGTTCTACAAGCCATAAAAGTAGAGAAGTTGTGACCCACATGAATAGGCTTCCCAATAACACGACTTCCCAAAGCTCTCACACCAGAGCAAACCTACAGGAAACTCTTTCCAATCACCCTTGTCTACCTCAGTCAAAATAAAGACAAAAATGACCAAACCTTCCTCTTTTGTCATTGCCCTCTCAGACACTGAAAAATGCTCCCTAGTTCATTTCCACAGAGAGAATAAAACTCTACCTACTTGGACCAAAAGCATGTCTCCTGATAGCATATGCAACTGAGATGCTTGGTTTTTTTGTTTGTTTGTTTACCCAATTCCTCTGCTGTATCTTCTATTTCCTTCATTCTCGTCTGATATATCTAGACATTTCTCTTCTATCCTCTCAACCACAGACCTTTACAAGCACAAATTTAGTGACATCCTATGTGGAGCTATTTTTATGTTACTGATTTTATGTTGCAAACTCATTTGTCTTCCTCCTTCGTACTTCCAGAGAGTAATCAAGACCATATAAATCATAAATAGATTATTAACTCACTAAAACTCCATGAGAAATACTCGCTGCCATAGCCACTCAGCTTCTGCTCCATCGTTGTCAAGGTTAGGAAAACTGCACCGTAGGTCCCCAAAAGGGGACGGAAGATGCAAATATCCCTTCTTTAATGACGGGAGGGTTGGCCCTTTGCCTAGATGTTATTGTGTGAATAATCACTCTGACGACAGATGTCAAGTATATTCACTCAACTAGCACTTCCTGAGCACCTACTACGTGCCAGGGATGGTGGAAGGCACTAGGCCTGCACCGCTGGAGGCATACTCCAATGAACCAGTGAAGATTCACTGTCGCTGAGAGCCGGCTGCTATCCTGGCCCCATGACGACCCCAGGGGAAACAAAGCTTCCTTCATCTCTGCCCAAGCCAACACCTTAGACTGGTGTTGTTTCTCCAACAGCTGATTCCTGTTTTAGATCAACAAAAAGGTTCCGAAACATGATGAAGGCCTCATTGGATGAATCCCTGCAGCTGGCTTGCAGGAGAAAACCAAGAAGCTGGTTTATTTCATAACAAACCCAAGGAAATGACGGCCTTGCCGTAAGGTCTGGGCCATGTTCCCAAAGCCTTCCACAACCTGTAATGGCACTTGTACGTCTAGGAATTTACCTCAGACCTCCCTCACCATCTTATTTTCCTTCCTTCTCTACAGCCTCACTCTGACCTTGGCAGAGGAGACCCGTGTGGTCTTCTGATTCACGTGGATTCAAGCAGAGTGAGTCAGGAATCCAAAGTCTCACTGTATAAACTTGAGCAGGTCACTTCGCCTCTCTGACCCTCAGTCTCTTCATCTAGCAAATAGGGGCAATGCCTAGCTCACAGTGTCGCTGGGAGGTTAAACGGGATTGTGTACGTGAATGTGACTCCTACATGGTCTGGCATGTAGTGGGGACTCAATAAATGTCATTTCCTGGTGCCACCTTTGTAGGCTTTCTCATCCTAAATGACAAAGCCCATTTCTTGGCCTTGACAACTCATAGATATTATGGGAATATGAGACATATAATATATCATGCTGCTGAAAGGAATATTTGTTCCTTACTATCTTTTGGTCTTGGGATTAAGAATTACTAATTATTATAATAATATCTTTTCTAATTATTAAGAATAATTAGAAGAATTTATTTATTATAAAAAAGTCATGACTTATAGTTTGAAAAAGTCTTATGATTTAGGTTTAAATGAAATTTGGTAATATCTCGACACTTATGGGTGATATTTCAGGTAATATATGTAAGAAAAGACAGTCTTAAGTGAATATATATGATATGGATTTGAAGTTGCACTTTTCAGAATTAAGACAGCTAGACTGGGAGTATGTTCCCATCTTTTTTCTCAGTCAGAGATTAACTTTGGTATTTGGCCCTGACCTACCCTGCGCTCCCCTGTCTCCTATAATAACAAGCTCTCGAGAGCAGGACTGCTGCAAAGTGGAGCTGATGTTTGTACAGGGCTTTGGGAATCTTGGCCAGGACATGCTCCATGAATAATACTGGATATTGTTTCTAATCTACTGCTTTAAGAAGGCAGAGACAGGACATCAACCTCCACATGCCTCCACGGTTTCAGAGAGAGAGCAGGGAAGTGACCAGAAAGCCTCACAGCTCCTTAGAGAGCAGGACCGGGGATTTGGCCTCCGAATCCTCACCTTGACCCAGCTGACCCTAAGACGAGCAGTGGCCCTGGGGTGTGGGGCTCAGCCAGCATCGTGGTGGACCACAACCTGCTGGGAATGCCGTGAGCCGCTCTGATGGGCCCGTCGGGGGGGGGGAGAGGACAGCATCTCTGATTCCCCAGGTCTGGCCTCAGAAGGGCCCCAAGATGGTGAGGAATGTCTCCCTTAACCCCACAGAGGAGCACAGCCAGTAAAGAGCAGTGCAGGGATAGAACTCTAATTCAGTGCTGCCTCTCTCTCTCTCTCTCTCTCTCTCTCTCTCTCTCTCTCTCTCTCGGGTACCCCCAAGTAAGCGCCAATGACCACAAGCCCCACCTGCCCCTTTTCCTTTCCTGGTCAAGAACACACCCTGAATCCACTGGAGCCGTCGTTACATCCTCCTCGAGGACTGAGACGCGTTCCCCTCATCCATCCATCCACTCACATCTGCTGTTCATCCTGGAGCAGCGTCCACAGGACCCACTGCCCCTCCCGACCCTCTGCTTCAGCTGCGACGTCGTCAACTCTGAACCTCCTTCCCCGTCCACTCACTGGCCTGCATCTTTACACCCAAACCGCGCCCTTCATGGCAATGACCACAGGGTGTGGTGATGGTTTGGCAGTTAGTTTACTCTTTCTTGTCTGAGACAGCCCCAGGCTGGGAGGCCAAGGCGGCCCTGCTCAGTGCTGGGATAAGCCTCGCATATTTGTGGAATGAATTAATGCCCCCCCACTCAATTGTGAACCTCCTAAAGCATTGTCTCTGTGCTGCCTCTGGCCGCAGCTGTTCATTTTGCTGTCTGCTGAGCGAGAGGAATCTTTCTGATTGAAGAGTCTCTCCCGCTGGGGCTTGGCCCACTTCCCTGAGCACAGTCTGCATGGCTGGCGTGCGTTTGCTGGGAGGCGCCCCCAGAACGTGAGCTCCCCACCTTCCTCCTTGGCTGTAGAGCCGGGCTTTAGGTAAAGACGGGCAGTGCCTGTAGAAGAGAGAAGACTGAATTCCAGAAGCAGGCGGTTTGATTTCCAGATCTTGAGGTTCCAAGTGGAGGAAGCGTGGGTTTGGACTCACTAACTGTGCTCGCTTGACACTGATGTTTAAAGACAGAGCCAGAGTGTAAGAGCCCCGCTCGAGCCAGTCTGCCCGAGTGCATGTCTGTCCCCGGGGCTCATCGCCTGTGGGCCTGCAGCTCGCTCCCTGCTCGGGATCTAGTTTTATAGTTAGAAATATACTCTCCATATATATAAAGAACTAAAAACTCAGTAATTGGAAAACAGACAACCCATTTTAAAAATGTGCAAAAGATTTACCCACTTCACCAAATAAAATGTATGATGGCAAGTAAGCACATGAAGAAATGCTCAACATCCTTTAGTCATTAGGAAAATGCATAATAAAAACCATAATGAGATACTACTTTACAACTATTATAATAGAGTTAAACATTTAAATGTGACAATACCCAGTACTAGAGGTGATATCAAACAGCTGAAACGCTCATGCATTGCTAGTGGGAATGCAAAATGATTCAGTCTCTCCGCTATGTATCATATTAAGTTAAACGTACACTTACTCTATGACCCAGCCATCCCACTCCTCGGTATTTACCCAAGAGAAAAAAAAAAAATGGTTTTCACCCAAAAAACTACAAGATGTTTATAGTGGCTTTATTTATAATCATTAAAAACTGAAAAGAATCCAGATAATCCTGGTGAATGGATAAAAAGAATTGTGCTCTATTCATACAGTGGAATACTTCTCACTAATATAAAAATGAACAAACTACGAATACAACCTGGAAAAATCCAAAATGTATTCTGATAAGTGAAAGAAGTCAAGGATGGAGTGGCTACCTATTGTAGGATTCCATTATATGACATTCTGGAAAAGGCAAAATTATAGGATCAGAAAATAGATCAGCGGTTGCCAGGGACTGGGGATACGGTAGTGGTTGATTACAAAGGGGCAGCCGGAGGAAAATATGGGGCAACAGAGCTATTCTGGTATCTTGGTGGCATTAGTGATTATCCAACTGTTTGCCTGTCGAACTGTAGAGTGACTTTTATTATAAGGAAAATTGTAAAATGTAAAAGTGAAAACAAACCAAAACTGCTGCGCTCTGAGTTCCCTTCAGCATTCCTGGGATTCAGGCTTGCTGCTGGTAGTAGAAATCTCCTTAGCAGGAGACAAATAATTCATAGGAAGGAAATTATATTTGCTTTTCAAAATCGGCAGAGGAAGAGGAAGGAAGAGAGGAGCTTGTGAGTACCAAGTAAGCATGATAAATGCTTTGTTCGTTTGGGCTCTTAAACTGTCAGTCTTCATATGCATGGCTTTCCATAAGTAGTCATGCAATTTTTTTTTAATCCTTTAGAGCGTAGCTTTTTAAAGACCCATATCTTTTAAAATGTGTTTTTCAAGGATTAAGCCTCACACATATTGCCTAAGAGAGACGATGTCTCATCTGGTGTGTATAGCTCCATCCTTTTCCAGGCCTCATGCATATTTCAATATTTTACCATCTAGTGAATCATCTGTCTGCAGACTCCTGATTTTTTAATGATAAAGTTGGCATCCCTGGGCTCCAGGAAGCCTCACACTGGACGTACCCTCCCAACTTCCTGAAATGTCACTTAATATTCTCCTATATCGTTCCTCAACTGTCCACGTGACGGACAGTGGAATAATTAATTGTCAGGTCAGATTTCATAAGATTCTAGATCCTACATCTTTTAAAGTCCGCTTCTGCTGGAACGGGGCCATCCATCCATCATCCTTCATAATTCAATCAATTAATGGTCAGTTCTGTTAATCTGGAGCCACCCACCCCTGTAAAACATGCTAAATGATTTCATTCTATTACAAGGAAAGATATGCAAGCATCTGGAGGCTAACAACATTAGAAATATAATTTAAAACTGGATTTGGGACTCACAGAATACATTCAGATTAGAACTTCAAAGGAGATTCTTGGGAAATATTTTTTCATTAGATACAAGTTATAATGTCCTCAAGAGTAGTCAGCAGATACTGTCGTAGTCAGTATCATACTGCTGTAGTCAGTCAGTTGCATATGAACATGCTGCATGCATCTTTGTCCAAGACTCTTGATTGACATTCAAAATCACTTGTCTCAATACCGTTATCAGGAGATTACAATATCACTGGACCAACTCTCCTAGAACAAACTGAGCTAGAGCTATCTTTGCTTTTCTTTCGTTCCTTAGGAGAAAATAGGCTGAAAAGATAGGTCACGAATCAGCGGTGTTTGTTGCTGAACCTCTAAATTGTGAGGGAGATACGACAATTTTGCAAATCCCAGACTGGACGGGTGTGAGAGCCTGGGCACCATCAAAGACCAGGCTGGCTCGAACCGTAACTTGACCTGCCCTGAGTCACGGATAGGGTCCTAAGGTCTAAAGTGGGTGAATTTCCCTTTTAAAATAAAACACTGGATGAGTAAATTAACATAAACTTGAAGATTCTAAACTCTAATACCGTGAATTTTCAGAACTACAAAATTACAGTATATTCATTTCACACAGGAATGGACAGACCACAAGTTACGCTGGAATCCAGATGAATACGGTGGAATTCATTCAATTAAAGTGCCGTCAGAATCTCTCTGGCTTCCTGACATAGTTCTCTTTGAAAAGTAAGTATCACAGTAGACAAGTGCACTGGTCGGGTTAGGAGTAGAAACAGAAAAGCCTGATTGGGCCAAAATAATTAAGAGAAAGGGACAACTTTAACGAGAAAACTATTCCTTTTGGAAATATTGTTTGAGCCTGTGGTAGGAGAGTCATAGAATACAAAGAGTACGATGGTGGGGAAAACAAACAAAAAAAAACCCCAGTTAATATGTGTTCAACTAACCATCAGGGGAACCGTTTTTCGGCAGCGCTGACGGACGGTTTGAAGGCTCGCTCATGACCAAGGCCGTCGTGAAATCCGACGGGACGGTGGTGTGGACGCCTCCCGCCAGTTACAGAAGCTCCTGCGCCATGGACGTCGCCTTCTTCCCATTCGACAGGCAGAACTGCTCCATGAGGTTCGGGTCCTGGACTTACGACGGGACCATGGTTGACCTCGTCCTGATCGACGAGAACGTGGACACAAAAGACTTCTTCGACAACGGAGAGTGGGAGATCCTCAAGGCCAGGGGCACGGCGGGGAGCAGGGGCGACGGCGCGTACCGGTACCCGTTCATCACCTACTCCTTCGTGCTGCGCCGCCTGCCCCTGTTCTACACCCTCTTCCTCATCATCCCCTGCCTGGGGCTGTCCTTTCTGACGGCGCTTGTCTTCTATTTGCCTTCCGAAGAAGGGGAGAAGCTCTCCTTATCCACCTCTGTCTTGGTTTCCCTGACAGTGTTTTTCCTGGTGATTGAGGAAATTATCCCGTCCTCCTCCAAGGTCATTCCGCTCATTGGCGAGTACCTCCTGTTCATCATGGCCTTTGTCACCCTGTCTATTGTCGTCACCGTGTTTGTCATCAACGTCCACCACAGATCTCCCTCCACCTACCACCCCATGGCCCCCTGGGTTAAGCGGCTATTTCTGCAAAAGCTTCCGAAATTACTTTGCATGCAGGACCACGTGGGTGGCTACTCTTTCCCAGATAACGAGGAGAGTAAACCGGCGGTGAGAGGTAAAGGCCTCGAAAACAGGACACAACAGCAGATGAGCGATGGAGAAAAAGTTCTGGTCGCTTTCCTGGAAAACGCTGCGGATTCCATCAGATACATTTCCAGCCACGTGAAGAAAGAGCATTTCATCAGTCAGGTGAGGGGCCGCCGCAAGCCAGGACTGAGCTTTTAACGTCTGTTTACAGCAAATGCGTCCTTGTTTCAAATGTGACCTTATTAGCTCTCTGCTTGACACACACAACACTTAAAACAAGCCCTGGCACAAAAGAGAGGCTTCAGTGTGGATTTTCAGGGAGAAGTTCACACAAACTGATTGAGCAAAAGAGGAGCAACTATAGATTAAGCACGATTTCTTATAAGTAGACTTCATTCTATCTAAAATAATTCAATTCTACATTTTAAGTTGGTTATCCTGGTCTCTGGTCATGTATCTCTCACTTTTAGTGGGGTGATGGATGTCTCTCCTCAGCATATTTGGAAAAAAGCAAACAGAAAGCATCAGTTTTTAAATTTGTACAAAAACATGGTGTAACAACAGATATTTAGTTCACAGGTTTAAACAGATTTATTTTTTAAGATGTGACGAGGGTGTGGATTTCAGACTCAAAACGGTCCTGCGTACAAATGCTACCCATGTTCCGTATGACTTGAGAAAAGCTACTTAACCTGAACTTCAGTTTTTTGAAACCTCCCTTGAAGGGTTATTGGGAGGGATTAGTGATATCAAGTATAAAACATGCACTGTGTGCCCAGCGCACGTGGTCTCATGATTATGTAAACAGTCAATAGATGTTAATCCTCATCTTTCTTCTCCCCGTCTTCCCTCCCTCCTCTACACGGTCCTTCCTCCGTGGAAGGAAAATATTATTTGACATAGAAATACTCAGCACAAAAACAGGTCTGTTGCTTAAAACGAGTTAATACTTACAGCAGTTTACAGGGTTCAATTATTTTCCTCTAAAATCAGTGAAAATGAGTGCCAAGATCCTGCTCTCATAAACAAACTTATGAAAGAATAGGGTTTTTTAGAAATATCCTCTACTTTTCATGTAGATACTGCCTACCTAGTATCTCTCCTCTCTTACAATTTGTCATTTTTTTCATGCGCTGAAAAATTTTTAAAACAGCGCTAGAAAAAATGCTGCTATAGAAAAAACATTACAGCTATCCTTAAGGGTTTTTTGTTTGTTTCTTTCTTTATATCTTTTAGAAATTCTTTTTTAAATTTTATTTTGATTGAACTATAGTTGATTCACCATGTTCTGTTAATTTCTGCGGTACAGCAAAGTGACTCAGTTATACCTACATATATATTCTTTCTCATATTCTTTTCCATTATGGTTTATTGCAGTATATTGAATATAGTTCCTGATGCCTTTTAGAAATTCTAATACAAAGATTTAAATAGCTTTTTTAAAAATTATAAAGATAACACATCATCAGTATAGGGAATTTGGAAAATACAAAACATTTAAGATGATTCACATGGTTAATAATCCCCCACTTAAGTTTGAAACTGTTTTCATCTGTCTTCTTCGTGGTTTTCCCCAAGGTTTTATTTCTAAACCTCTATGTGCACAAAATACATTCACGTTCTGCATCAGCTTCTATGTTCCTTCTAGAACGGCAGGCATCCTGCTTGGTTCCATCTTTGCCAAATCCCCATGTAGTGGAAATGGGACACTTATTTTCCCTTGCAAGATTGCTGGCCCCATCTCTCGGGCTCCCCCCGACCCCCACCGACCCTGAAGCTTGTCCTGCACTGACCGTGCCCTCACTGGCCACTGCCCAGTCTCACCAGCCTCCCTTCCTCCGGAGGGACTTGGTATCCTCTCTCCCTCACCAGTTCCTGTCATCTCCTCCAGGAGTGTCCATTGTAGCCCCACCCACCTGGGGAGTGGAGGAAAAGAGGGCCTGAGTCAAGCGACCACGAAAATTCTTAATTTTTCAATCTGTGATTTATTTCCTATGTCATATCAGGAAGCATGACAGTAAGAGATGCTGGCTTTTTATTTGGGTAAAAATCAGGCTTTTCCCATTTCAATCAGTAACGTTTACAAAAGCATCAATGACTCCGTTCTTTCAATTTTACATCCTCACTGGTGATGAAAGTGTTTTCCCATGAACTTGAATTATGGGCTGTTTTCTTGGGCACCGTCAGTGAGGGCCCAGGAAGCCTATATTGCAAGGGATGTGTCAGGTGCGTTTGGAAAACTGCAGGGCTGCAAATCTGAATAGGACTCTTCCTGAAGTCCCTTGAAATGAATTCAGAACAGCTACCCAGCATCCTGAATGGGAGGCGTCTTTTCCTCTTTTGCAGGTGGTGCAGGACTGGAAGTTCGCAGCTCAAGTTCTCGACCGGATCTTCCTCTGGCTCTTTCTGATCGCGTCTGTCACCGGCTCAGTTCTGATTTTCACCCCTGCTTTGAAGATGTGGCTACGCAGTTACCATTAGGAACAAGTCTCCAGAGCAATCTGAACCGCACACATAAAGACAGAATTATACCCTAGAACTGACATCCAGCCCCCATGTGTATACAGCATCCAGGCGCACGTGCTTATCAGGAGGCCCCGAGTGTAGACGGCGTCTTGTGGCATCCTCAGGGAGGTTGAACCTTGGTTGCCTTGAGAGTGAGTTGGGTTTACATCAGGCAGACCCTCCTCAGACCCCTGCCTTGGCTTCTGCAGACATTCAGGGAGGAATCGTGTGTCCAGGCCTGAGGTCATGAGCCAAAATACACTAGGACTGTTTCAGTGGTCAAGACACACTAGGACTGTTTCAGTGGCCAAGACACACTAGGACTGTTTCAGTGGTCAAGACACACTAGGACCGTTTCAGTGGCCAAGACACACTAGGACCGTTTCAGTGGCCAAGACACACTAGGACTGTTTCAGTGGCCAAGACACACTAGGACTGTTTCAGTGGCCCACGAAGAGTTCCAGGAGGAGGTGTGGGCAGACCCAGGTCTTTTCCTAGAAAACTGAAATTCTGAACATGCTCTGTTAATGGCTTTTTATGTCCCTTCATCTAATCTAATCCATTTCAGCTGCACTCTCCAGGCTTTCCATTCTGTTTCTTTTCTCTTCCTCCTTCACCTTCTCCTTATTCGTATTCTTCTCTTCTTCTTTTTCTGAGAACATTTAAGTTCTACTCTCTTAGCAAATTTCAACTATACAAAGCAGTGTTATCAACTGTAGTCACGTTTTACGTGAGATCCTCTGACCTTATTCCTGTTATAACCCAAAATGTATACCCTTTTTCCAACGTCTCCCTATTTCCCCGCCCCCTAGCTCTTGGCAACCACTTCTCTACTCTCTGTTTCTATGAGTTCAACGTTTTTTTTTCTTTTTTTTTAGGTTCCACTTATAAGTGAGGTCATGCAGTATTTGTCTTTCTCTGTCTGGCTTATTTCACTAAGCATCATGTCCTCTGCGTTCATCTGTGTTGTCGCAAATGACAGGACATTTGCTGTCCTGTCAGCAAATGGTTGAATTATATTCGGCTGAATTCATTATGACTGAATTATATTCCATTGCATATATATCACATTTTCTTTATCCATTTATCTGTTGACAGATGCTTAAGTTGTTTCCATGTCTTGGGTATTGTAAATAATGCTGCAGTGAACATAGGGATACAGGTATCTCGTCAAGAGAATTATTTCATTTCCAGAAGTGGCATTGCTGGATCGTATGGTAGTTCTAGTTTCCATCTCTTGAGGACTCTCCATACTGATTTCCATAGTAGCTGCACCAATTTGCATTCCCACCAGCAGTGCACAAGGGCTCTCCCTTCCTCCACGCCCTCATCAGCACTTGTTGTCTCTTGTCTTTTTTATGACAGCCATCCTAATAAGCATGAGGTGACACCTCATTGTGGTTTTGATTTGCATTCCCCTGGCGTTGAGCACGTTTTCACCTACCTGCTGGCCATCTGCTTCTCTTCCTTGGAAACGTATCTATTCAGATCCTTTGCCCATTTTTTAATTGAGTTATTTGGTTTTCTGCTACTGAGTTGTATGAGTTCCTTGCATATTTTGAATGGAAACCTCTTAGCGAATATACGGTTTGCAAATATTTTCTCCCATTCTATAGGTTACCTTTTCATGCTGATGGTTTCCCTTGCTGTGCAGTCGTGTTTTAGTCTGATGTAGTCCCACTTGTTTATCGTGCTTTTACTGCCTTTGCTTTTGGTGTCAGATCCAAAGAAACCATCACCAAGACTCTTCCCATTCTGTTTGCATGTGTCTCCCTGCCCTCTGGGAGCACGTCATTCCCCCACCCACCCCGACTCCCTCTCTGAGTCTCATGGGGAGAGGCTGACAGTCTTCTCTCTCAAAGATGCCAAATCCTGGATTTTAGCTTGAAATAACTGTTTTCCTTTCCCAGCTCTAAATCCAAGCCCTCTCTGGATTATTTTGTGCGAGGCATGTTTCGTATAAACTCTTTGCAGCTGGGACTTTTAAAAACCCAATTTAAGTATTTAACCTTTTCACATAAATTGTTACCACCAATGTGTTCAGCCTTATTTATGCCATTTTGTTTGTGTTTTCTGTGTAATGTTTTCTTGTTCTTTCTTATTTTGCTCCTTTTCAGCCTTGACTGAATTTGTCTGTTCCTTCTTCTCTAGTGATTTGAAAGGTATGCACCCTTTTCTACTAATTTATTAATAAACACATACAAACTTCATTTACCAGTGTTGAGAATGAACCCCTGTCCCGCTACCCTCTAAACAAAACAAGATGCTAAATCACCTTCACTTCCCCTCTTTCTTTATCACCTTTTATATTTTCTCTAAACCATCCAGAATTTAGCTCCAGATTATTAATTTTTATATTATGTGTCTCTTTCTTCTGAATAATGTCTTGACAATACATTTCGTCTACAACCATATTCTAAACAAGTAATCGTTTTATTCATTTCTTGGTTTACCAGTATTTTTAATCCTAAGTTTTCCAATTTTTTTAATCCGATTTTTCTCTTTTGCTGATGCATTTCATTATTTCAGAGGAATCCATCTCTAAGCCATTCTTTTAGAAAGTTTTGAGTGTGGTAACCTTTCTGAATCCTTGCATTTCTACAATTGTAGTTCACTCTGCCCTCACAGAATAGGTTGGCTGGGCCTGGAATTCTGAGTTCAAAATCATTTTCCCTCAGAACTTTGAAGACATTACTCTACAATATCCCCGGTTATAGATGAGAACTATGGTGAGGGATGATTCTTATTCTCATTGCTACAGATTCCTGTTTTTTCCTTAAGCTTCTTAAGCTTAAGCTTCTCTCTTCATCTTTGGACTTTAGAAATGTCACCTGTATGCTGTATGTGTCTAAGCTTAAGGCTTTCTCTCTCTTTGTCTTGGCATGTGGTGGTGACTAATGTCTTTCTCCAACTCATGCAAATTTTCTTGTCTTCTTTCATTATTTCCTGTCTTCTTCTTCCTCCCCTTTCTTTTTGAAATTTCTAACAGAAGGGTTTTAGTATTCCTAGATGTCTTCCATATTTATTAACTTATTAACTTTTCTCTCATAGTTCTTATTTCTTTAACTCTTTCCATTGTCAGTTTGACGTTACAGCTGACTAATTTGCTTTTCAGTTATTGTTTAGTCTTCTACTCAGCCCACCTACCCAGGTGGGGGATTGGTTTGTCTGTGGATAAATCATGTATTTGATTTCCAACAACTCTAATTCTTCTTTTTGGATGTCATACCCTCTGGAATATATATTAGGGGAATAGTTACTTTAAAGTCTTCTTCTAGGGACTTCCCTGGTGGCACAGTGGTTAACAGTCTGCCTGCCAATGCAGCTGACACAGGTTCGAGCCCTGGTCCAGGAAGATCCCATATGCCACAGAGCAACTAAGCCCGTGTGCCACAACTACTGAGCCCACGAGCCACGTCCTACACCAGCCATTACCTAGCTGTGTGAACTGTGGAGGCTTCGGTGAGTTACTTGTCCTCTCTGGGCTTTAGTTTCCTGGTCAATAGCAAGAGGTTATGACTCCAGAGGTTATGACTTTGAAGACCTCTCCTGCCCCCAAATTCTATACTTTAGAGATTAAATCCTGGAACTTTCACCATTTTAAACCACACAACTTGTAATTGTAACTTTGTTCCTTTGGGAAAACATAATCTGTTTTATTGCTGCTTTAGGACAGGATTTGCTGGACTACAGTGTGATGAAAATCAAGGATTCCCTGCCTTACATCCCTGACGGGATTATGGACTCAAAGGGCAAATCACCGTTCTTCCTTTTATTGAGAACACTGTTGACTTAACTCATTACTTAACTTTGTTTAGCTCATTAGTTTGCTGGGTAAATGGCAGTACTAATCTTGGAAAGATACATTTAGAGTTGAATTCCGTTTTAAATTATGAAAAATTCAACGTGAAACACTTTCCACGTCAAGCCTCTTTCTGACCAGACACAAATACAGCAAAGGTCAAGCATTTCTATGTGTGCACAAAGCTTAAGCCTCGTCCCAGCTAGACTGGGAGGGGATAATGGTCTCAAGTGTGGGAAAGGATAAACATTTATATAGCACGAAAACCCTAAGGAGTAACTACAAAACCTAACTTTAAAGCAAAGCAATTTTACATTCAAATGTTTAGCAAGACAAATCTGTGGGCAAAATGTTCCAGCTAACTCCAACCAGTGGATGTTGGAAGACCCATACAACTTTGCATCCCACATGTGAGAGCGCAGGACGCACATGAGGGCACACACACAGGTGTGGAACACACACACGTGGGCACACACAGCTGAGGGCACACAGAGAGCTGCCCTCAATTGTTCTCACCCTTCGGCTCCCTGCTCACACCCCCCTCCTCATGAAGTCCTCACGGAACACGCAGCCCCTTCGGAGCCCCCGTCTCTGAGAGCCTGTGGTGTTTTCAGTCTCTGATATATATGTAGTTTAGAACATAATTGTTCTCTATTGCTTTGTTCTGTGAATTTTATTTCCTCAGCATATCCTCCATTACATCCCCAGCAGCATCTAAGAGAGCTGAGTACGTGGTCAAGGCTTAAATCATATTTGTTCGTTAATTAAACCAGTATCACAAAGTTTGGATTGGGTTATTTGTCCACCCAATATTTCCAACTCTGTGTGTGCATGTGTAATTTTCAGTATGCCTCTTAAAGAACCATTTTCTTACATTAAAAGATTTCTAAAATACTATGATCACACTTAGAAGAATCAATAACTCCATAGTCAAGTTTCCCCAACTATCTCAAGAATAGTCTAAATTAAGAGATAGCTTGTCTATAGTAGGATTCAATCCATAGTGCTATGCCTCTTAAATCTATTTTAATTTCTTTCTTGTCACTAACTTGTTGAAAGGAGTAGATCAGTTTTCTCCAAGAATGTCTCATTTTTAGGTTGTCTTGTTACTTGCTTCTGGTGTCATTTAGCTTGTCCCCCTGTGCCCTGTATTTCCTGTAAATTGCAAGTTACAACTCTAATCTAGTTCAATATTGTTGGCAGAACACATCGTAGATGATGGTGTGTAGTTTCTGTTTACCATACAAGGGGACATGCTATCGGGCTATCTCATCGTTAGCGTTGACTAATCCCTGGAGCTTCCCTGGTGGCGCAGTGGTTGAGAGTCCGCCTGCCGATGCAGGGGACACAGGTTCGTGCCCCGGTCCGGGGAGATCCCACATGCCACGGAGCAGCTGGGCCCGTGAGCCACGGCCGCTGAGCCTGTGCGTCCGGAGCCTGTGCTCTGCAACCGGAGAGGCCACAATGGTGAGAGGCCTGGCACGCATCCCGCAAAAAAAAAATACAAAAAAAAACTAATCCCTGGATTAAGGTGATCTGTCCACCTTAATCCACTGGTAATTTTAGAAGTATAGCCTGTGGCCATAACACACAGCAAAGTTTCAGAGACTCTTACCTGTGACCTTAGTCCTTTTAAAAATGGTCTCTAACTAGCTACATTAGAACACTGTAGTTTCCAAAGAGTAATATCTTTATGCTGAGATGGATTTTTTTGGTTGTGTCGTAATTCTTTTTTGGAAGCACCTACTATTATGTATTAATGTGAATTTGTTTACTTAATAGCCATGGTGACTACCATTTATGTTTAACCTAACATATACGCCTTCTTTGTATTAAGACTTTCTGTTCAGTATGTCAATAAAATAGTAGTGAAAATAAAAGTAACGTTATTTCTTTGGTTCATAGACAATCTTAGTTTTAGGTAAACTAGCCTAGAGCAGCAGTATATCCACTGGTGTGTGCTGTCACGCCCCTCTGGGCAGGCAGAATAGCGGCGGTAGGGCAGAGCAGCCTGGCCCGCTGCAGGACCAGACCTCCCCCTGAACGCTCAGGGGTGATCTCCGCCAGGCCAGAAGAGTGCAATGTCCACAGGGAGGTCAGAAGGAAGCATACACTTTGTGAAGATTGACTCAGGCAATCTTCCAGACAGCCCTGTGTGGAAAGCACTATCAACATCCATGTTTACAGATGGAGGTCCTCTCCACCTGCAAAACTCTATCCTCAGGGGAAAACACAGTGGGGAAGGAGCCTTGCTGTTTCTCCAGGAGGATGGGTGATTCTGCACCAAGGACCCAGTGAGGGTGCAATGTGTGTGGTGTGCGGTGGGTGTGATATGTGTGGTGTGGGTGGTGGGCTTGGTGTGTGTGGTGTGTGTGTAATGTGTGTGGTGTATGGTGTGTGTAGAGGGTGCGGAGTGCCTGGTGAGTGTGGTGTGTGCTGGGTGTGGTGTGTGGCTGCCCTCAACAAGCCCACAGAGTGTGGGTCTTCACAGGCCTGTGCTCCAAACTGACCACCCTTGAGAGGGTCAGACTTTCCTTTGGAAGTTATGGGTAATCTTGTTTGGGACAATTCTACACGGACCTGCCCCTCACACTGCAGGAGGCTTACATCCCTAGCCCCAGACAGACCCTAAGTGACAATAGCATCCCAGTCATTGTGACAACCCAAAATACCCTTTTAGACGTTTCCAAACACCAGCTGGAAATTGTGTGCGTGTGTGTGTGTGTGTGTGTGTGTGTGTGTGTGTGTAAGGGGTACAATAGCAGCTCTGACTGAAAACTGCTGCTGCTGCTAAAGAGTTCAGATGATAGTTCCCAAGTCAAAAGTGGAGATGGGTGAGGGGAGATGCCCCTGTTCTTATCTCGCTGTCCCCTCACTATACCCAAGAGGCACACCCTAGGCCTCGGGGGAGGTTGGGGCCAGTGGGACAGCCCGGGTAGACCTCTCTAAGCCCTCAGATGGAGCACCGTGGTCTCGGGGTCCACCTCCCCCCCCCCAGACCCCAGCACTTCCCTGCCCCTGACTCTGCCCCTCCGGCTTGACCTTGCCAGACAGAAGGGATCAAGCCCTGGTTTGTTTAGCCAAAAGCTGCCAACTCACAGTCCTGCAGGCAGGTTTAATTGTTTAGCTGACACCGAGGCTTTATTTTTGCCTCTTAATTTAGTTGCCAATTTTAAAACTAGGAGATGCTGTATAAAAAGCTGGATTTTCAGTGTATCTTGAAAAATCAGAAGATCAAGCACCCAAGCCCATGTTCAGCATGATGGCAAGGGCCCGGGGCCCAGTGGGAGGCAAATCAGCCTCCCTGCAGCGAGCAGACCCTGCATGATGGGCCCCTCTTAGGTCAGTCTCTTTACGCTTCAGCATCTGCTAATGTCCAGCTTTTCTCCTCTGCCCCCGCTCTGCTGCCTCAGCCAAGGGAAGCAGGAACAGACGGGGCAGTGAGGGAGAAAAATGCTTCCACTCTGACCTGGGACCTATAGTCCCAAGAATGTCTGCCGTTCAACTCAACAATGACTGATCTCGTTCTGAAGACTCACATATAGCCCACAAAAGTTATTTGTATCCCCTACCCCAGCTAAAATAAACTTTGACACTAATAGTCCTGACCTTCCTAAACTAAGAGAGCATTTGCTGCTTCATTTCTCTAACCTGGTTTACATTTAGAAGCTTTTTTCCTTCTGATTACTGACAGTGAAAGGTGCTTTCCCTGGCCTTTGGGAGGACATGAGGATGGGAAGGGAGGAGATGGGCCAAATCAGTTGATTTTCTGTCTTTTTCGATTCCCATCTCATGAGAGAGACTAAATTATCCAGGGGCAGGGAAATGGTTTAAGAGTCAGGAGATGTGGTTTTCAGAGTTGAATTTGTTAGCTACGTGATCACGGGCAAGCCACTCTACCTCTTGAGATTAAGAAAAGAGTTGCGCTACATAATCTATGAGTTCCGTTCCATCTCTCAAAGTCATTGATTCTACACACCTGATACACAGAGACATCTCCATGCTGTGATACCCCTTTTATTCAAATGCTTATTTCTTTAAAATATATGTTGCTAGTTTGTCACTGCCCCTGAGTATCACCGAGCAACTTCTGGAAAGCTGGTCTGGGAAGGCTGATGTCCGTTCATGCACCAAAGAATATGCTAAGAAGTCAGGATCCTGGCTTCCTGCCCCTGGCTGGGAGCACTTTTCTCTCATCTTCCTGTTTTGCAGTTCTTAAAAGTCTTATTTTTATATCTGATAAGGGGTTAATGTCCAGTATATATAGAACGCCTACAACTCAACAACAAGAAAACAAATAAGCCAATCTTAAAAAGGGCAAAGGACTGGAATACACATTTCTCCAAAGAAGATATACAAGTGGCCAATAAGTATCTGAAAACATGCTCACCATCACTCATCGTTAGGGAAAAGCAAATCAAAAGCACAAGATATTACCTTACACCCGTTAGGATGGCTACCATCAAAAAACTAACGCGTATGGATGAGGGTGTGGAGAACATGAAGCCCTGATCACCTTCAGTGAGGATGTGAAATGGTGCCACTGCAGTGGGAAACAGTGTGACAGTTCCTCAAAGAGATTAAAAAGTGATTGCTTAATGGGCTCAGAGTTTCAGTTTTGCAGGATGAAAAGAGTTCCGGGGATGGACGGTGCTGATGATCGTACCACAATGTGAATATACTTAATACCACTGAACCGTGCACTTAAAAAGGGTTCTGATGGTACATTTTGTTATGTGTATTTACCCCCATGAAAACTTTTAAACAATGACTTGAAATAGTAATTTGGCTTAATAGGAAAAAAAGTATCAAGAAACAAGCAACCCTCTGTAGAGACAGATAAAATAGAGGTGCTACAATCACATGACATGAAGAGAGTACAACTACTTTAAAACAGAGGAACTTGTGCCTGGGGTACTACAACCGGCCTTAAGCTCCAGGATGAGGTAGACAAAGAAGAATTAGCACATGGTAATGAGACAGGTTGGGATCTGGGACCTGGGACCCTTTGCTGCAGGGCTTGCACCTGGACAAATGTCTCCTTGAGAAAAAAAAAAAAAAAATACAAAGAAACTATAAGGGAGTAAAAATAACTGTGTACATGTGCAGTTGGAGCAAATTATGGACAACAAGATACAGAAAGACCAAAAAATCCCCAACTGCCTTTTCCGATGAGTTGGGAGCAAAAGCAGGGTCCTGCGCCCACCCCCTGCGCACAACCCCACCTAAGGGGTGGGCAGACCACCTAAGCCACGCCTCCTGCCCAACCCCTGGACACACCCCTACCCTCACCCCATGTAAGGAACTAGCTCGCCCGCCTCGGTGAGTGAGCGAGGGAAGCTGTTAACTTGTTTTCGTTCCGCCTCAGGAGCCCCAATAAAGCCTTGCCTGAGTTTCTTGTCTGGCCTCTTATCAATTTCTATTGACTAAGGGAAGGTCAAGAACCTTGGTCAGTATCAGTAATAGAAGTTGTAGGGTATCAACACAATGGAGGTTATGCAACCACAAAAATTATACTTCAAGACTGTGTAACATCTCGGAGAAATGCTGCTGACATGATATTGAGAAAATAGCAAAATACAAAACCGAAAGGTAAAACTGAGGTGTCAAATTATGTGTGCATTTAGACAAGGACTAGAACGGAAAAGGCAAAGTGAAATTAGTTCCTGTGTTAGGGTAGATTTTTTTTTCTACTTTAAAATGCATCTTTAAAACTGTTACAGTAAGTGTCTACAAAAAATAAGAAGATAATAAAGGAGGGTTGAATAAAACAGAATACCCAAGGTTCTCCCTCTCAGAAAAGGAATTGCTCTAAAAGGTACAAGATCACCATTTCCTGCAGAAGAAACACTTTTATTTTCAGTCTCAGCTACAAAGAGCAAATGGAAACTGCTGATGAGGAGACACCTTTTGGACCCACGGCAAAGGTTGCTTCAGGTCTGTCCGGCCAGACCACGTCATGCTTTATTTTCGTTGCTCTGGTTACATTCCCCACATGATACCTGGTCCTGGAGATCTCTGTGTTTATGACTTTTCCTACAAAGCTCCAAGTGCATGGACAGAACCTATATCTGGGACTGTGGCAATGTCACCACTCAAGTCCATGGCCAGATGAATGATAATTAAATATGGGGGGTGGGGGAGGGAAGGACTGGGAGTTTGGGATTAGCAGATGCAAACTATTACATATAGGATGGATAAACAACAAGGTCCTACTGTGTGGCACAGGGAACTTTATTCAATATCCTGTGATAAACCAAAACGGAAAGAATATGAAGAAGAATGCATATATATGGATAACTGAGTCACTTGGCTGTACGCCTGAAACTAACACAACATTGTAAATCAACTCTACTTCAATAAGATTTTTTTCAAAGGGGAGTAAATACATCCTGTTGGTTAGACTGACTACCTGCTGTTACTTTTTTACCAAATGATGTATCAAATAATGCTGCAGTATGTGCTCTACATCACAGAGATGTGCAGGAGAAAGCAAGCATACACAAGTTCACAGGTGCTGCAGAGGTCAGCAAGTCCAAGGTCCAGAGTTTCACGTCTGGCAGGTGTCATTATACTGAGAAGCCCATAAACTGGAGAAGCAAAAGAACCTCTTAGCGTGGCTTGACTTCGATTCCACGGTTTGCTGTTCTGTGGGTCGGTCACGTCCCTGGAAGCCAAAGGTGTACAGACAAGAAGAGCCTGCAGGTGCTGCTACCTCTTGGGCTCCAGTGTCAGATCCCAGACACTGGGATCACAAAATACTCCTCTGTGCCCCAAGGGAGGGCATCCAGGCTCCTGATTGACAATTAAGTCCTCTTTTTCCATCTCCATGGGGACTTGGTGCGAAGCTTTCTATCCCTTTCCTTGTGGTGGGGGAAACATGGAACAAACACAGTGTCTTGTAAGTTTCTGAAGACAAAGGGGAAAATCCATCTTACGAATGTCCTGTGTTCCCCAGGAGTGGCTGGAGAAACAGCCCTGCAGTTCCAAACACGCAGACGATTATAAACACCCACAGGAACACCCTATCCACCACCATGGCCACGTATTTCCAGTCGTCCTCTACCTGAAAGACAAAAGTCAAGCAGCTGTAAAAAAAAAATCAAAACCATGGGAGATAAGCTTTGTCTCATAAATAAGCTGCTTCTTTTTCACAGAAGATTTCCTGGCAGTTTTAAAGCAAACATCCCTGTGATTCTGGTTAACCCGTGTCTCCTCGGTGGCACACAGAGAACTTCCGTTTGTCTGCAGAGGGTGGGAGCGTGCGCTCCATCAGTCCTGGGACAGCGGGCTGCCGAGTGAGCGGGCGTATGTGGGCACACAGGACCTCACCTGACTGCGGGCAGCACCCCAGAAAGAGCTGCTCGGAGAGCTCCACTTTTGCGTTGACTGAAAAAAAAAAAGCACAACCTAACAGTTGAGAATTATGCTTTATTCAGTGGATTTTCTGAGGAATTCAAGCCCGGAAGGCAGCCTCTCAGATCGCTCCGAGGGACTGCCCTGAAGAGATAGGGGGAAAAAAAGTCAGGGCGTAGAGGAGGTTTTGCAACCAAGACCAGGCAACCCGAACATCCAAAGATTACTGTTGTAGCGCCTTTTGTTGCATTGGACTGCAACAGTAATCCTTTGATGTTCCGACCACCTGGGTTTTGTTGCAAAACCTCCTACATATCGTGGTTCCTCCCTATCCAATCTCCTGAGGTAAACCATAATGGAAAAGAATACCAAAAAAATGTATATATGTGTATAACTGAGTCACTTTGCTAGGCAGCAGAAATTGGTACAACATTGTAAATCAACTATACTTCAATTGAAAAAACGTTTATTAGGGCTTCCTTGGTGGCGCAGTGGTTGAGAGTCCGCCTGCCGATGCAGAGGACACGGGATTGTGCCCCAGTCCGGGAAGATCCCACGTGCCGCGGAGCGGCTGGGCCCGTGAGCCATGACCGCTGCGCCTGCGCATCCGGAGCCTGTGCTCCGCAATGGGAGAGGCCACAACGGTGAGAGGCCCGCGTACCGCAAAAAAAAAAAAAAAAAAAAAAAAAGATTACCGTTAATGAAAGAAAACCAGACATCTCAAGTTAAGGAATTTAGCGCTTTTCTATGTATGGGAAGATGCAAGAGGCCGGGTTCATGGAAATCATTCCTTTGATGTGCAACTTAGCTATCTAGGGCCAGCATTCTTCTTTCCTCCACCCTGAATCCCCTCTGGGTGCACAGTTGGCGGTGACTGCAGTGGTTGATGGCTTGATGGGTGCAACATCCTTCATTTACTGATAGGGCAGGTGACATTTCTCATCCACTCTTGTCATGGGCACCACGGGACAGTCTGATTCCTTGGTAAGTCTGAGAAATGGGTTTGTGGGGGGCGGTGTAGGACGTGCGATGTGATGGGCCCCCCATCAGGAGTAAGTGGCCCTCTAGAACTCGGGATCACGCTGTTCAGGGAGAGTTCATTACATCTCTCATGTCCTTCCTGTTCCTGACCTCCAAGAGCCCTGCCTGGTGGTGATCAAGTCAGCAGCAACTGTCCCCTAGTTGGACGAAGGTGTCACCACAGAGGCGAGTCCTAGGCTCACCTGCCCCTGATGCACCCCCTCCCCGAGCCGTGTGACATGCGGCCCGTGTCCACCTCAGCACCAATGGGTGGACTTCAGGCCTGCAATGTCCTTTCATTAGGAGATAAGGAAGATGGCTACTGCCATCAGGTCAGACCCAGACCCCTGGCGGCAGGAGTTTTCAGAGGCCCCCAGCTAGTCAGCCTGACGGTCTGGAAAATTGGCATAAAGTTCTTGAGCTCGCTCTCTCTGGAGGATGGGGGGGTCCGAGCTGCCAGACTCTGGGCCACAGAAGCAGACTGTGTTGATGCTAAAAGTATCCCTGAGGTTCATTCAGTCAGCACCTGGATCCCCGTCAAGCGGAGTAAGTGGGCTGGGAGCTGCCGGAGGCCCAGGCCACCTTCCTCCCAGGCTCCCAGACTGTGAGCGGCCCTGCAGGCCTTCCTCCTGCCTCTCAGCTGGCTTTTCCCTCTCCCACCCTTCCTTATGCAGGGGCTCTCAGTTTCATAAACCAAGGTTGCCCTGAGTGTTTATTTTAACCAGATTTTACTTGAGTTGATATTTCTGGAGGCAGAGATTTGCTCTGAGGCTACACCTTACCCCACCCCCTCCCCAGGGCAGTTCACCCATAACTGTATCATCACAGGGCTGGCTCTTAGGGCACCACTCCCTGACCATCTTGCAAACAGAACTCACATTGAAGATCTGCCACGTCTATGCAGGGCCCCCAGGCCTGCTGCGGGTGAACAGGCCAGAAGAGCCATACATTTACCTCCTTTGTTTCGCTTTGGTTCTTCATGTTTTCTGCTATGAATTGAACACTGTCAATTACATCTTCAACTTCAGGTGAGGGCTCCAAATTTTCAGTCATCCATTGTAAAGGCTGATGACTCAATCGTCTCTTGCGGGTGGCGACCTCACTAGACTTACGACAGGAGCAGCATTCTTTAAGAAGTTTGGGCTCTCTGCGACGATCGAACTTGACTTTGGCTGGCCTACCAGAGAAGCCTTTGGGGTTTTTGTCATATCTTGTCCCCTTCCTCTTGTCCAGAGGCCTCCTCATCATCAGGATCTGGGGCAACAGCCGGAGGAAGACTGCCTTCACCCACACGGGCATGGTGTGTGTGGTCGCGGTGCGATGGCGGATGTTCAACACAAACACCGTCACCACGATGGACAGGGTGACGAAGATCATGGTGAACAGCAGGTACTCGCCCACCAAGGGGATCACGAGAGACGTAGACGGGATGGTTTCTGTGATCACCAGCAAAAACACTGTCAGGGAAAGCAGAACTGAAATGCAAAGCGTCACTTTTTCACCACAGTCAGAAGGAAGGTAGAAAACCAACAGAGTCAGAAATGAAACAAAGAGACAGGGGATGATCCGATTAATGGTGTAAAACATCGGCAGTCTTCTAATGTGGAAAAAATAGGTTATGTCTGTGTATATCTCTTCACAACAGTTGTATTTTATGTCATGCTTGTAGCCAGAAGCATCAACAATTTCCCATTCACTGTTTTCCCAAAAATCATCCATGTCCACTTTAGAGCCAATGATTAGAAGATCAATTTCAGCTTTGTCATAGGTCCAGGAACCAAATTTCAGGGAACAATTTTGGTGATCGAAAGGGAAAAAAGTGATATCCATAGGACAGGAACTCTTAAAAATAGCTGGTGGAGTCCAGGTTATCATGCCATCGTATTTAAGAAGAGCTTTTGTCTTGCCTTTGACTTGGAAGTTGCCGAGAGCACTGCAAAGTAAATCGGACACCATTAGTGACACCCCCTGTGCTTTGGGTCAGCCTGTACCAAAGGCAACTTTGGAAAGAGACTGGCTGTCAGATGCCCATACCTGTTGTAGAGAACAATGTCAGGCTTCCAGATCTTCTCTGCAGGAACATGAAGAGTCTCAATGCCATCATATTCCACTGGGTCCCAGCGCAATTTATAATCATTCCAGATCTAAAGGGAACAGAAGTCAGTTTTTAAAAATTCTTGACTTTCTTCCAATGTTAATTCTATGTTGGTTCAACAACTTTTTGAAAAATTTCTTATTTAAAGAGTTGGTTTCCTACCAAAAGTTGGAAGATTAAATCCATGGGGAACAAGGTAGCTGAGCTGATTTGGGGCAAATATAGATATTAGATAAGTATCTATTGATTATTAATTAGCTAGCCAAGTTTATAGGTTCAGCTTCCATATTCCATGGACTATGTTCAATCTCTAGTCGCAATCCATTTCTAGTATTAAAAAGATAATTCAAGTGTATGATGATGGTTTTTTTTACAAAATCTGCATAAAAGATTGAGACAGGAAGGAAGAACAAGATGGTATGACTGATAAAACCAGACGGTGGGAATCTAACCCAGAGCAGGATCAAAGAGTGGGCAGGAATCTGGCTCTGGAGCTCGAGATTCAGACAAAAATAGGAGACTTGAGAGCAGAAACCACCGAAGCACAGTCAGAGAGAACTCTGTCACTAAGTTCTGCACCGTGAAGCTGGCACCCAGCCAGCCGTTACCAGATTGAACTATGGGCTTTGGAACTAGTTAATATTTTATGCTCTATCATAAGCTGGGGATGCAAAGAGGGAATGCTAGTGTTTTTTATCCATTGAATGTCGTTAAACTGACACACAAGTGTGACACAATTCCAAGAGAAGAACGTGTGACGTAGACACGTACGTGACGTAGCCACAGATTGGTTTCCATGATCTGGTTTACTTCATCCTGGGAAGAAGAAACAATATTTTTTAGCCTCAAATGTACTTGCTAATAGAAGTGAATCTTAGAGCCAAAATTACAACTAAAAATAACCAATCTGAGTTATTCATGCTAACGGAGGGAAGAAAAGAAGACAGAAAAGGCAACTTATAAAAAGCCAAAAATACAATATTTCCACACTGGTCCCAACCATGTTGGCTTTGAAATGCGGCTTTATGACTGTCTTTCAAATCTGATTGAAGTCCCACCTCTGTGAAGCCTTTCTGACCACTGCAGCCCATAAAGATTTCTGATCCCATAAAAGGAAAGAAGGGAAAGAAGAGAGAGTGGGAGGGAGGGAGGGGAAGTCCTGCAGATGGTGATGGGTATCATTGTTTTTGCCATCTTCTTCCTCAGCTGTGCCCCAGCACCCTCTAGGCTCTGAGTCCTGAGCCCCACTGCCCCTCAAGGTGTCAGCCTCAGCTCACCATGGAGTTCTCCAGCTGGAACCTGCCACTCCCCAGAGAACTGCTCCCACCCAAACCACTGCCGATTGCGTCAGTCATTCATTAACAAGTATTTATTGAGTACCTACTGTGCGCTCTATAAATGCTGGGGCTACAGAAGTAGTCAGGATGGAAAATATCGCTACCTACATGTGCCTAAGCTATCAGCTGGGGAGACAGAAAATCAATAATAGACACATGGTATAATGTAAGATAGTGATAAGTCCCATGAAAAAAAATAAAGAGGGATTGAGTGGTGTGTGTGTCTGCACACACACACACATACACGTCTCTTTTAGACAGGATGATCCAGGAAGGCTTGTCTGAGGAGGAGGTTTAAGCAGGTACGTAAATGACCTGCAAAGAGTCATGGGTCTCTTGAATAAAAGCATTCCAGGATGACATGCCAAATATAATGTGTGCCTAATGAGCTACCACCTCTCAGTGGAGCAGCTACTGAAGACACCTCCAGAGCCTTCAGCAGTCTCACAGCGCAACACCTGGAGGCTGTTGATGGTCACTCAGTGGCCAGCAGTGGGTTCCCCAAACTTACCAACCTTGTTTCCCCAGACACATGAGCACCTTCGAGAGTAAACACCTCACACTGGCTGAGGAAGCTGTAGCCAGCGCTGGACCCCAGCCCACTCTGGTTTGCTGCTCTGCAGTTCTCCATGCCCCCCAGAAAACGCTACCTGGAGACCTCACCAGCTTCCTCCTTCAAAGTGATTTGTGTCAAGTCGTGATAAGCCCCAGGGTTTTAAAAGGTCAACAAAAGGAGTTACATTCATGGTTTTCTATTGGTCAGGGCAGGCAAAGAAATGGACTATTACTTATCCATGACTTTACCATTACCCAAGTCTAAGGACAGTGTCTTCTGTTCCTACCTTGTGACCAGCAGATTCAAGCAAGGGCCATGTCAATAAATCCATTGGCTGTCAGTCAGGAATGGACTAGCTCTAGCAGTCCAGAAATGTCTCGGAGGTAACGGTCATAAGCATCTTCCAATGACTGCTTCATCTCTGTCCACTAATACACTGTTTAGAGAACTAGTGCACACCGTGAACTAGAACGCTGTATTCTGAGAATTAAAATCAGTTGGCAATATCATCCCGACAGTATTCCTGTCTCCCCATCTATACTTCCACAGCCTGGTGAAGCTCCATGTGGTGTGGACCTGCTTCATGGTGGATGGACACCCTCAGAGGTGTCAGCCAAGTTTATGGGTCAGGACCGGGTCTGGAAAGTCGCATTCTCCATCCAATGCCAGACCGCACCTATGGTCATGGGAACTGCTATCATTCAGCCCAGCTGAAGGAGGCCAGAGACCCACAGTACCACCCCACATTCCTGGGACCATCACCCTGCATCTCCTTCTTGGGAAAGTAAATTAGTTGACACCTGGTTCAATGAAAGGATTGGAGTTACAACTTCAAATGGACTAGATTCTGGAGCAGCAGCAACAGACTCAGAGACTGAGATCAGAAAGACCAGGTGGGCTACATTTTGAAAGCCTTCAGGTTTGTCATGTCAGATATGCCAGGCCATCAAAAACACTGGGCAGGGGCTTTGTCCTGGCCCCATGAGGGGGACAGTGGAAATACACTTACTCTGAAGATCATCCACTCATTAAACTTTGTGGCCAAGTTCATTCTATGCAGCAGCAAACACCCTTCCATGTAGAGCTCTCTGGTGCTCTAAGGTCAAGCCTGAGGCCCAAACAGCAGCAGACGGCCTATATAGTCTTCTAGAAGGGAGTTGGTAATTGTGCATCTGGGCTGTACTGCATCACAGTCACCCCCAGACCTCACCATGGCTCAGTGACAACAATGAATATGGCCCACAGGGACTTCTGGTGCCCCACATGAGGACAAGTAGACTCTGCTACACCAATAAGAATTGCTATCAATACTGGACAAAGTAGATGCAGAGGAAAAAAATTACTAAAGACAAAGAGGAACATCACATAGCGAAAGAAGGATCAATTCACCAGGAAGACACAATGATCCTGACCATATATGAACCAATCAGCAGAGTCTCAGATTATATGGAACAAAAACTGATAGAGCTGAAAGAAGAAACAGACAAATCCCCAATTACAGTGAGAGACTTCAATATCCCTCTCTCAGTGACCAATAGAACTCAGTAAACTCAACAGAAATCCGCAAAAATCTGAACAACATAATCAACCAGAAGAATTTAATTGACATATATAGATACTCTACTCAAAAATACCAGAATACACATTTTTTCAAGCATGCATATAATATTAACCAATGCAGAGCATATCCTTATCATAGGCCATAAAACAAACCTCAACAAATTTAAAAGAACTGGAATCATAGTGTGTTTCTGACCATAATGGAATCAAACTAGAAATCAATAACCAAAAGACAACAGGAAAATCTCTAAACCCATGGAAACTGAACTTCTAAATAATCCATGGGTCAGAGAGAATGTCTCAAAGGAAATTCTTTAAAACACATAGAGCTGAATGGGAACAAAACCACAATATATCAAAATATGAGGGACATAGCTTAAAAAAGTGCTGAGAAAAAAGTTATAGCTAAATGCTTACATTAGAAATGAGAAAAAGTCTCAAGTCAATAACACAAGTTTCTACCTCAAGAAATTAGAAAAACAAGCACAAAATAAACCCAAAGCAAGTACAAGGAAGGAACATAAAGATAAGACAGAAATCAATCAAGTTGAAAAGGAAAACAATAAAGAATATCAATGAAACAAAAAGCTGATTCTTTGGGGGAAAAACAACAAAATTGATAAACCTTTAGCAAGACTGACAAAAATAAAAAGAGAGAAGACACAAATCACCAATATCAGGAGTGAAACAGGAGCTATCACTACAGATTCTATAGCTGTTAAAAAGTTAGATAATACCATGAGCAACTTTAATTTTATCATAAATTTGTCAATTTAAAAGAAATGGCCCCATTCCTCAAAAACCACAAACTAACTAACAAGGACCTACTGTATAGCACAGGGAAATATACTTATTATTTTGTAATAAACAATAAGGGAAAATAATCTGAAAAGTGATATAAATAGACAGTGTGAATACCCTATAGCTATTTAAGAATTGAGTTTATAATTTTAAAGCTCCTGGAAAAGAAATCTCCAGGCCCAGTAGGTTTCCCTGAAGAATTCTACCAAATATGTAAAGCAAAATCAATACCAACTTTCCACAATCTCTTCCAGAAAATAGAAGAGGAGGAAACAACTCCAAATCCTTTACGTGAAGCTAATATTATCCTGATACAAACCCAAACAAAGACATTACAAAAAAAGAAAAGAAAATATCTCTCATGAACTTAGATGCAAAAATCATTAACAACATATTAGCAAACTGAATCCAACAATGTATAAAAAGTTAAACACCATGACTAAGTGGGATGCAAGGCTGGTTCAACATTCAAAAATTAATGTAATTTACCATATCAACAAATTAAAGAAGAAAAATCATGTGATCATATCAATTGATGGAGGAAAAAGCTTTTGACAAAACTCAACATCAATTCATGATTAAAAACTCTGTGAAACTAGGAATAAAGGGAAATTTCCTCAACTTGATAAGAGCATCTACAAAACAGCTACACCTAACTTTATACCAAATGGTGAAAGACTGAATGCTTTTTCCTTAAGATTGGGAACAGGACAAAGATGTCTGTTGTCACCACTTTTTTTTTTTTTTTTTTTGCGGTACGTGGGCCTCTCACTGTTGTGGCCTCTCCCGTTGCAGAGCACAGGCTCCGGACGCGCAGGCTCAGCGGCCATGGCTCACGGGCCCAGCCGCTGCGTGGCACGTGGGATCCTCCCGGACCGGGGCACGAACCCGCGTCCCCTGCATCGGCAGGCGGACTCTCAACCACTGTGCCACCAGGGAAGCCCCGTCACCACTCTTATTCAGCATAGTACTGGAAGTTCTAGCCACTGAAATGAAGCAAGAAAAAGGGGGAAAAGGCACAGACTGGAAAGGAAGAAATAAAACTATCTCTATTTGCAGATTATAAGGTTGCCTACAAAGAAAATCTCATGGAATCCGTAAAAATGCTGAAACTAAGTGAGGTCAGCAAGGTCTTAGGATACAAGATCAATATACAAAAGTCTTAAAATTCTATGTACTAACAATGAGCATGGAGAAACCAAAATTAAAAGCATAATACTATTTTTGGTCACCCCCAGATAAAACAAAATACTTACATATACACATAATACATGTATGGGATCTGTGTACTGAAAATTACAAAATCCTGAAGGAAGAAGAGCTAAATAAATGGAGAAACATCCCACATTCGTGGACTGGAAGCCTCAACGGAGTAAAGATGTCACTTCTCCCCAAACTGATCTGCAGGTTTAATGCAGTTCCTATCCAAATCCGGGCAAGGCTTTTTGTGGACATAGGCAGCTTATTCTAGGCATAGGCCTCAGAATAGCTAAGACAATCTTGACAAAGAAGAACAAAGTGACAGCAATCACTCTAGCCAATATTAAGTCTTACTCTACAGCTACAGTCATCAGATAGTGCAGTGTTGGTGGAGGGATAGTCACACTGATCAATGAAACAGAATAGAGGACCTAGAAATAGACCCACACAAATATGTTCAACTGATTTTTCACAAAGGTACAAAACCAATTCAGTGGGAAAAGGATTGCCTTTTCAACAAATAGTGCTGGAGCAAGTGGACACCCACAGGTCTAAAAACCAAAAATCTAGGTCTCATATCTTATACAAAAATTAACTCAAAATGGATCATAGTCTTAAACATAAGACATAAATAAAACTTTTAGAAAAAGATAGGAGAAAACCTCTAGGATCCGGGATAAGGCAAAGAATTACTAGGCTTGATGCCAAAAGCACGACACATAAAAGGAAAAATTGATAAATTGGACCACATCAAAATTAAAAACTTCATGTGAAAGCCCATGTGAAGAGGAAGAAAAGATAAGCTACAAACTGGGATAAAACATTTGCAAACCACAAAACTGGCAAAGCACTTGTATCTAGAATATAGCCAGAACTCTCAACACTAACTAGTAAAAACTATCCAATTGGAAAATGGGCTTAAGGACACGAGCAAACATTTCACCTTAGAGGATATGCAGATTGCAAATAAGCACATGAAAAGAGGTCTTATATCATTAATCATTAGGGAAATGCAAATTGAAACCACAATGAGATATCGTTTCATACCTAATATAACTCAAATAAAAAACAGTGACAATACCAAATACTGGCAAAGCTGTAGATAAACTGGATCACTCACATATTGCCGGTAGGAATGTAAAAGGGTACAGCCATTCTGGAAAGCATTTTGGCAGTTTCTTTTAAAACTAACACACAACTACCACATGACCCAGGAATTGCACCCCTGGGCATTTATCCCAGAGAAATGACGATTAATGTTCACCCAAAAACCTGTACACAAATGTTCATAGCAGCTTTATTTGTAAAAGACCAAAACTGGAATCAGCCCAAATGTTCTTCAACCAGTGAAAGGTCAATCAAAGTGTGCTCCATCCATACCATGGAATACGACTCACAATAAGAAGAAATGACTCACCAAACTTACTGCGGCAACCACTGCATGATGTATGTAAGTCAAATCACTATTCTGCACACCTCACTTATACAGTGTTGTATGTCAAATATATCTCAATAAAACTGGAAGTAAAAAAGAAGAAATGAACTATTTATACAAGCAACAATTTGGATGAATCTCTAAAGAATTATGCTGAGTGGAAAAGCCAGTCCACAAGGTTACATACTGCGTGATTCCATTTATGTATGGCTTTCTTGAAACGACAAAATTTTAGAAATGAAAGATACAGTAGTTGTTGCCATTGGTCAAAGAAAGTATACAAGGGCTCTATGATTTCTCACTGCAAGTGAATCTATGATTATTTCAATAAATAAAATTTCAATTAAAAAATGACACTTCTCGGGCTTCCCTGGTGGCGCAGTGGTTGAGAATCCGCCTGCCGATGCAGGAGACACGGGTTCGTGCCCTGGTCCGGGAAGATCCCACATGCCGCGGAGCGACTGGGCCCGTGAGCCATGGCCGCTGGGCCTGTGCGTCCGGAGCCTGTGCTCCGCAACGGGAGAGGCCACAACAGTGAGAGGCCCGCATACCGCAAAAAAAAAAAAAAAAAAAAAAAGACACTTCTCAAGACTCTCTTGCAGCTAGGGGTGATCAATGAGCTAGGAAGCAGAAGCTGTCAGTAGGACTTCTAATAAAACTCCTTAAGGAAGTCACAGATGTCTGGTATGTGCCCCTTTCTCTCTTCCTCCTGCTTCTTGCCAAGAATGTGAATATGCTGAGTGAAAAATCAGCAGTTATCCTGGACCACAAGGCAACACTGAGGGAAGAAATCACATGCTAAGGATAGTGACATAGAAAGATAGGAGGAACCTTGGTCCCTGTCACAGTTTATGCTTTTAGCATCATAGCTCATGTGATTAACATCCTCAGGAGTTGTGCAGTGCACAAGCTGGGCAACCAAACACCGTGATGCAACCACTACCACTAAGCCACCTGGTATTAACCTGGGCGGTTAACCTTTAGATTTCTATTACATAAGAAAGAAATAAACTTGTTTTAGATAAGCTGAGAGAGCATGTGTGTGTTTTTCAGTCTCTGATAGCAGCCAAATGCAAATACCCAAATCTGTATTCAGCAATCCTCCACCCACTGTCTTCAGAACAATGTCCTGAAAGGGTGTGTAGATCGTGGATTTAAAGTGATGCTGTATCACAAACTTTAGGGGAAACTCAGTCCAGTTCTCCATTCATAACAGCCCAATTCATACCAAGTGTGCTTCCAGCCTGGTAGGAGACCAGTAACCAGTGCTAAGCTATTTGAGAGGAGAGGGGAGGCAGGATTAAATAAATGTTTATTAAAGGAATGAGTGGGCCCATCTAAGTGAGATAAAACATCTGCTTACTTTTTTTAAAACCAGCATTTATCAGCATATACACACTTCCAGCTTGGGCCAGAAGCTAGAGGATCAGGTCAGGGTCAGCCCAGCCCACTGGGAAGCACGGACCGGAGAAACACGGTGAGCCCGGACTTCATATCCATAACTGAGGTCTTCCCCCAGGTGCACCTGGAGCCACCACTGTTTCTCCAGGCAAAGCTGAGAGGAAGGAGGACCCCCTGCCGCCGTCCAGGGCCTGGGCCGCTCCCTCAGTCTGTCCACCATTGTCTCAGAGATGCTCCCGACGTACCTTACCCCTTACGTCCTGAGCCTGCCTATCCCTGGAATTTGGATCCGAGCCCAGTGCCTCAGGCCAGCCTGCGCCCTGCCATGCCTTGGGGCCCAGAACCCTGTCCTCTGTTAGGGTATCAGGTCCCACACCTCCTCTCCCAGCAACTAGGGTTGTGAAGATTATTCAAGAGAAAGAACTCTAGTCCTCCTTGCCCCTTAAACAGGGTAGCAATAAATTAAACTAAGACCTCCAAATTCCCATCAGTTTTTCAGGGCTGGATGGAACCCTATGTGAAACAGGGTGAATTTTCTCTTTCTTCTATAACAAAGGAGTCTTAAAACAATTCTTCTTATACGAAGTCAAAAGAGCATGAGCTTTGGGGTTGAACAGTGCTGACTGAACCCCAGTGCCACCATCTGTAATTGTATGACGTTGGGAAAGTTTCTTATCTGAGATGTCCTCTCCCCAGCTGTAAAATGCAGGTGACAGCCACTAAGTGTGGACCCTGGTGCATAATAGGTGCACAATAAAGTTAGCTCCCTTTGTATTCTCCCTTCAAATGCCCTTTGTTTACCCAGTGCAGTGAATGGGAATTGCTTGGACCTTTCAGAGCTGGGGCCTCCGAGGCCTCGTGGTGCCCCCGGCCCCTGCGCTTACCACGTCGGCCAGCTGCGTGATGGCCACTTCAAACTGCACAGTGACCGGGTCGGAGACGTTTTCCACGGGCCTGATGAACTGGTTATAACGAGCAAACAGTTTGTGAAAGAGCCTCTCCTCGGACGCACAGCCCGCACATCCTGCGGCACCGTACAGAGAGAGGGGTTAGAGAAGCAGAAAGGACGCTGGCTAGTGGGGAGGTTCCAGGCGCTTGCATCCCGGGGAGGCGGGTGCGGGACACCAGCTTCCCCCAGCACCGCTGCACCTGCCCCTTCCGGGCCGTGCTGCTCGCCTTCTCCACGGAGATGAAAAGAGTAACACCGGCATCTCAGGATTAGTGAGCTAGCAAACAAAATGACGCTGGTAAGAGCAATTCTAAGGTCTATGGCAGCACAGTGTAAAGGGATAGATAGTCACAGGCCTGAGATGTTCCGTTATGTCACTGAACAGAACTCGCCGTCTTACTGATCCGGTAATTAAAGAAAAGTCCTGCCCTTTCTTGTCAAAATACTGATCTGACTGGTCTCTGTTTCTACAACCAGCAGGGTGTGTAGCTGGGGAAGCTTCTTCAATCAAACTTAAATAACTAGTAATTTCATTAAGGTCTTAAGCCCTCCTCCTTTTTAAAATCAACTTTGAATTTCAATTCTTGGAGATGTGTGAGAGTGCAAAGGTGTTAAGGAAAATTTACTTAAAATATTTTTTATAGAATCCCCAAAGTTCTTAAACAATAGCACTTTCGGTCATTAAATTTTAGACAATAATGTAATGCATGTCTCTTTGTATTTTCCCAAGAATGCATTGAATGTAGGTTACTTGCCTTCATTTGACATAATTCATCTCATTGAGGCCCCCTCTATATTTTTCCTTACAGAATTCAAATTTGATACCTGAAATACTATTCTATAAATTTCTCAAAGGGATTTATACCCTGAAAGAAAAAAAAAATTTAAGGGGCTGAACGACTCATTAGGCAAAAACAAAGGAAAGGATAGCTGTTACATTACTAAATAAAAAGTGTTGTTTGACAGACGCATTTGGAAACACTGAGATTTCAGCAGGAAAGAACAAGTTTAGATGTAAAATGTCATTATTGTCTGCCATCATAATTAATAAAGATAGAACTATTTCTACATAAAACAGAGAATTGAAAAATCCTCCTGTTATCCATTTTCCTCCTTTGAGGTTTTTCTTTTCCTTTGAGAAATTTCAGATAAACCCTCCCTGAGCCTTGACAAGCAAGTCCCTGCAAAGCCGACAGCACGTGGCAATGTGGCTTTGTGGACGTGGACAGAGCAGCAGCTGTCCGTTTCTAAGCCTTCACTTTGAAAATGAATGGTCTTACTCTTAGGACACAATTCCCCAAATGAAGATGATTACCTACAAAATGGAAGGGTTCATAGACTGAGGAATAGTACCGGCTAATAAACCCCAGTTTTGAAAAAATATTAAATACAGGTAAAGAAGTTGAATACGTCCATAGTGGAGATGGATAGAAAACTGTACCGTTGTTATTTTTGCCTATCTTGCGTTGGGAAAATAAAATAAAGCATGCTTTACAATGTCTCCTTGTCCTCCCCACCCCATCCCCGCGAAATCTCATTTTACATGTTAAGCCAACCAACTAAAGATGAATAGATTGATTAGTAGTTATAAGAGGAGTAATTCCTGTGCAGACACTCTTTATATCTATCCACAGCATAGCTCACCTCTGCTCAGTCAAGCACAACTAGAAAAGGAGGAAACTAAAACTAGGAAATACGTGTAGCTGAAAAGGGAATATGACAACAGGAGAAAGAAAACCTACCTCTGAAGCAAAGTGTGGATACATGCCACCAGAGACACAGCCCGAAGCGAAGGAGTCCCTGTCCCTCGCGGGGCAGCATGCTTGAAACACACTCTGATCTCTCTTCCTAGTCAGAGGATCGTGGAAAACAAAGAGCTGTCAGGCAGCCACTCGCACCGGACCTATAAACCACCAGACGCCCCTGCAGTCCAAGTGTCTTCCGTGAAATGAAAACCTTCACAGACATAACGTGGTCGCTCCCAATATCAGAGACTGAGGCCAACCAAAAGGGCACATAAAAAAGGACTCAGTCTGAGGTCAGATGAGTCAGCCCATTTCCTGACACCCTACTTCTCTTCTCGTGCAGGAACGGGAGGAGAAGCAGGACGGGGGTATTGGGCAGACAGAACCAAGAGAGGACAGAAAACGGCCATGTGCTTAGTGCATCTTTTCCGGACCCTGGTCCCGAGGGGAACACACACACACACACACACACACACACACACACACACACACACACACACGTCTCCTGAGCTCCAGCTGTAGGCAAAGCACCTGCCAGGTCCCGATCAGTCTATTCTGATTCACTGAGCTCTCTAGCTCCTCGGGGCTTCACCTGTTACCAGAGAACATTCTAGAATAGGAGTCCTGGTAAAGTGCGCTTCACCGAGAACAGGATTAATTTGGTTTTGTCTGACTTCCAGGGCCTCGTCTTCTGAGTTTAGGAGTCACCCTCCAGGGCGAGAGATTAGCCGCCTGAAAATGAGAAGAACGAATGGACGGACAGGATGCTGTCCCGACGGGTCTACGTTTATTATACGTCCTTGTCACCGACTGTTTTTCTTATCGTTTGCTTCTTTCCTCTCTGCGTTTAGTGTCAGTAACATTCTGATGCGTTAGGCCTTCTGGGCAGATTTTGGTGTCGGTTAAAGGGGAGTTAGCAACAAAGTGAAAAGGCAACCTACAGAATGGGGTGACGTATTTGCAAACCATGTATCTGGAAAGGGGTTTATATCCAAAATTTGTAAGAAACGCATAAAACTCAATAGCAAATAAATAAATACATCCCAGATGAAAAATAGGACCTGCAGAGACATTTTTCCAAAGACACGGACGGCGAGTGGGCCGTCCCACCCCTTTGTTGAGCAAAGGGACTCAACACCACTAATCATCAGGGAAATGCAAATCAAACCACAATGAGCTAGCGCCTCACACCTATTAAGATGGTGTTATAAGAAGACAAGAGGTAATAAGTGTTGGTGAGGACACGGAGGAAAGGGAACCCTTGTGCACCGTCTGCAATGTAAATTGGTGCAGCCACTATGGAGAACAGTATAAAGGTTCCTCCAAAAATTATAAAATAGAACGACCATACGATCTAACAATCCCACTTCTGGGAATATATCCAAAGGAAATGAAATCAATTTCTCAGAGAGATATCGGAATTCCTACGTGCACTGCAGCATTATTCACAAGATATGGAAACCACCTGGTGTCCATCGATGGATGAATGAATAAAGACGTTGTGATATACACATACATATATGTAATGGAATCTTATTCAGCCGCGAGAAAGAAGGAAATCCTGCCGTCTGCGACAACATGGGTGAACCTGGAAGACATTATGCTGAGTGAAATAAGCCAGACAAAGACAAATACTGTATGATCTCACTCTTGTGTGGAATCTAAAAAAGTCAAACTCATAGAAGCAGGGCGCGGAACGGTAGCTGCTAGGAGATGGGGTGCGGGTAACGGGAAGATGTCGGTTGAAGGGTACAAACCTGCAGTCACCAGATGAACAAGTCCTGGTGATCTAATGTACAGTACGGTGGTGACTACAGTTATTGTACTCTTGACATTTGCTACGACAACAGACCTCAAGCGTTCTTACCACCTCTCCACCACACGCACACACGCGGTAACCGAGTGACGATGTGCTGGCCTGTTGTGATGATCGTTTCGCAATGTAACGTATGTTGAATCATCACATTGTACACCTTAAATATGCACACTTTTTATTCATCAACTATTCTTCAATAAAGCTGGGGGAAAGGAGTCAGAGCCGAAGACGGTCTCTCAGGGACCTCCTATCAAAACATTCCATGACATCATCACAGAAACTCTACACTTGGCAATTGTGCAGACTTCAGACTAAAGGTTTCCCTCAAAATTCTATTGGCCTCATATCTCTTGTGGGAACGAAAAAGGAAGGATCACTTATTTAGCACCAAACTTAGACCGGGCATTGGGCTGGGTGCCTCAGATATGTCACTTTTAAGATGTTACTCAAATTCTCCTCTTAGCAGATGGGCTTTTTGTCCTTTGCTGAAGTGTCCTGTGGAGTTTGCAGAGAGAAGGCATCAGGACAACACTTTATCATTGTGGATAAAAAGCCACCTCACATCCCCAAATGGGGCAGTGCCTCCCTAGTTTTTAGGGTAAAACCCAAATCAGGCTGGCTGTTTTCAAAGCGCCAACACTTTCTATTGCCCAGACTTTGATCGGTTTGTTCTTCGCACTTTCTAACGGATACGGTCTTTCAGGAACACTGTGGTCTCAGGTCTTTTGTGTTATCTAACCATCCTCCTCTATGGCCATCACCTGTCAGCATAAAGAGCCCCTGTAGTGGAGGGATTCTCTGGGACGGACCCCCTTTCCTCCAGGAACCTGCAGGCATCTGTCCTTGTGGCCAAGGTGCAGAGTAGGGCAGGGGGGTCACAGAGGAACCTCACCAGAGGCGAAGAAGGCAGAGGAAAGAATGTGGACTTTGGAGTCAGACCCGGATGTGGATCCTGGCCCTGATGCTCACGGCAGATGCTGAGCAAGTTCCCGAAGCTCCCTCGGCCCTGTCCTTATCAGAAACATGTGATAACATAAATCGTTTAATCTCTCCCTACCCAATTTCTCATGGAATTTTCAGTCCCTCTCTTACCAGTACAAATAGGTAACACAACTAAGTCACTTTCAGGTCTGAATATACTTTAAAAACGTATTTAAAATATGTTCAGGAAGAATATATTTTAACAGCTTGTAAAGACAATACATTCTCCCATTCAAAGCAAACATTTAAACTTGAGTGTTGTCACTGAATTATGGGTTTATAGCCTGCTTCAAACCGTTTTGGAAAATTACAGAGAAAGAGGTTAAAACCAAATATACAGGAAAAAAAAAAAATAAGCACACTTCCAAAGAAAAGAATTCTTTTTAATTCAAGTTTCAAGTAACAAAAGATTTAAAAACAATTGGTCTCTCCCTGCGGTTGCTGGATACCGTTTCACATTCACGTTCTGTGATCAGTTTTTGTTTAGCCTCGTTGAACCCGTTTTGAGTGCTGATCGCGGTTTATGGAGGTGGAAAGGCTGCCGGGAGGTGAGAGGTTAATTGACACGGGACGAGCTGGGCGGGCGTTTTTCCTTCCCCGCATAACCTGCGCCCTCTCACCGCTTTATTCCTCTCAGCCAGTTCCAAAAGGAAAAAGGAAGAAGCCGTGGATCTTAACTTTCTTCAAGACCACAAACATCTGATAAAAACTATGGATCCTATGCTCCCCCCGCCCACTTATGTGCACCAAACACCATGTGCCATATGCTACCTGCGGGCCCCAGACCCGTGGAGGGCAGCTGGGCAGACAGTAATCGTAGCTGGCTTCATCGTTTCCCAGGATCTGTCCCCAGTCACTCCACATTTTCCCTTTTTAAAATAACATATTCTAAAGAGCTAATGTGTCTGGAAATTGATAGCCTTCAGAGACTAATTGTTGGGTTCCTTTTTGGCTTTTATTCATAGAAGCGAACTTCAATTTGGAGGTTTTCTGAGGGAAAAAAAAAAGTGATACTGTCTAATATGAAACTTTTTATTCACATATTTTAAGCGTTTCCTCCCTAGATGCTAAATTAAAGCCATTGCTTCATTTTGCTCTAAAAATAAAGGAGGCTATTTGATATGGCTGCATAAAATCTGTTATGTTTTTATTGGAAGTTTCAGGGGTTTGGGGCGTAGAAACTGCACGAATGAACATTTCGTTGACCTTTTTCCACCTGTCTGTTCTCTTTAAACTCCAAACGAGAAGCCACTTTAGTTGTCCCTAAAGAAATGTAAAGGAAATAACCCTTTAAACATGTATTATTTATAAATCATTGCAGCAAAACATTATCAATAATTTAATGATCCCATCTGCTTGGCTTTGTCTTTTTATATTAAAGAAACCCACTGTCATTAAACACTCATATGGTTAATATCCCCAGTCAGTAGTATTTCAAATCCACCCCACTTGACATTTCCCACCCTAGAAAAATAAAATAGCAGAAGATTCAAATTCAGTGATCATTTTAGACCACAAAGAAACATTTAATAAATAGCTCATAAGAGAGGCTCGAATGAACTGTACAACCTTTGGTCCACGTACGTTTTAAGAAAAAGAGGAAGCCTTAGAACCTGGGCTGGGGTCAAGCTCGTTGAGATGTTCAGACGTTGAATAACAGTGACAACGCTCGATCAGCACTTCCCGGCCAGTCACCAGCCTAAGCCCTGGACCATCTCCCTTTTAATCCTCGCAGCATCCCTAAGAGGTGAGACCCAGTTTTGGAAGTGAGGACGTTGGCCCTCAGGCTGGTTAAGCAACTTGCTTACAGGCCCATCAGAGCGGCTGCATGGCCGATTAGGATTCCAATCTAGGTCCGTCTGATTCTAAAGGTAACGCTTTCACCTTAAAGCTATACTCAAGTGCTTTTTAGAGCCATGAATACTTTATAAGTTCACTATATTTTTAGAAGGTTGTTACTGAAATGGGCCACGGTTAGCACTAACTTCATTATCGTTCACGGTGCACCTCTCGCGTGAGCTGAGGGCGCCATGGCTAATCTGTACAGGGAGTTGAAGTGATGAACGCAGTTCCAGCGACAAGTGAAAGCCCAGGAGATTGCCCTGCTTAGGGCTCAGGCTGACACCAGGCGAGCTCCCTGCTCGGGGAGAATGGGATCAGAGCCACGCCCAGGTCTGGGGGTGCTGTACACATCACTAAGTACCACACTCTCCCAGCCAGAGTGACTCCTACACAGGACTTCAGGGATTTCAGCCTGAAGACTTTCAGCCTCTTCACTGCACTACATGAGCAGCAATTAGCTCTGGGCTGAACAAGGCAGAGAGAAATGGGTTTAAATCATAAATCTCCTCAAAGGAAGAGTCAATTCAAGGTTACTGTCGTCCCAGGACCCAGCAGTTATAAAATGTATTCCAGTCTATTAGACCCAGCTCTGTAACTGTAAATGGGAATAACAGTACCGTTTGGTATTCGTTTCCTATGACTGCTCTAACAAATTACCCCAGACTTGGTGGCTTAATACAACCTCATAGTTCCAGAGGCCAGCAGTCCAAAATCAAGGTGTGGGCAGGGCCATGCTCCCTCTGAAGGCTTTAGGGGAGGATCCTTCCTCGCCTCTTCCAGCTTCTGGGGGCTCCACGTGTTCCTTGGCTTGTGGCCACATCCCTCCAGCCTCTGTCTCTGTCTTCGCATGGCATTCTGCTCTCTGCCTGTGCCTTCTCGTCTTTGCCTCTTGTAAGGAAGCCGCTCATTCAATGTAGACCCTACCGGGTAAGCCAGGGTAAACTCATCCCGAGATCCTTAACTTGATCACATCTTGCAAAGACTCCTTTTCGAAGATGGTCGCATTGACAGGTTCGGGGGTTAGGAGACAGACATATCTCTTTGGGGGCCACCGCTCACCCCACTACAGCATCCCACAGGATTGTGGTGAGGATCTAATCAGAAAGTGTAGAGAACAGCAGCTACTGAAATACCACGGAGACAAAGCGCACTGATTTTCTTCTTCCAGAGAGCAACATTTCCACGTGTACAGCAAACCTTGGGGACCAGTGCGGAGGCCCAGAAAGTAAGACTGCTTTTACCTAAAATGAGACAGATCTTGTTCTTTCAAAGAAGAAAACCTGAAAAGTCACTTAGATGACGGTTTCTGGTGAGCAGCTCTCAAATGTCAGTGTGGCGCGAGAAGTAGGAGGCATTCTTAAAAGGTCGGATTCTGGCCCCGTCCTCAGAAATTCCGATTCGCAGGCCTGGGGTGGGACCCAGAAGCCGCATCTTTAAAAAACTCCCCAGCTGATCCCAATGCCGCCTGTCCTCTGGAGGGCTGCCGGCAGATGCCCGCACAACCCACCCGCGCAGCTCTGATGTTACAGGGTCAGACGTTTCTGGGACACACGCCTCCCAGCAAATTTGCATGTCACAAGATAAAAATGTTAGAGATAGTCTGAAGCTGCCATACGGGCACCGTGTTGTGTGTAAAAAAGGCTAATTCAACCTGGGTATTGGCTAATTCCTGCTAGGTTCTGGGCACAGTGATAGATACTGAAATATACTTGTAGAAAATACACATTTATCTTTTGCAAGTACTCATGACACATTTACAAAAACTAACCTCTTCTTAGGAACCAGCAAAGTCTCAACAAGTATCAAAGAATATATACCATACAGAAGATTCTCCGTCCATAAAAACACAAAATGGAACATCAATTCCAAGAGAATTCCCCCAACTTCCCTTTCTTGCAGGTCTTAAATGTTATCTCGGCCTTTTATTTTTTAGGGTTGGGAGGAGGCAAAGCTAATAATGAACAGAACTCGCAGGGCTCGGGTTTCACTGGCTGGAGCATAGCTGAGATCTTGTTAATCTCAGGTCCTGATCTGCACCAGCCGTGCAGAGAGCTGCTCTCTCCAAGCCTGTCACTCAGGCTGCCGTCAGGGCCCCCGGGGGGAGCTTGGCCACCCCAGGCCTTCTGGATTCTTTGCTGAGCGCCGCTGTCTTGCCAAAGCCAGGGCTGTCCTGGCTCTGAGGTCGGGGGAGGGGGATCAGGGATGGGGCCAGAAGGGGTCCGGGCAGGGGGTGCCGGAAAGAACCGTCCCTCCACCAATGCCCCCAGCAACGTGCCAGAGCATGGCTGGTCGTGCCCGAGGCCTCACCCAGACTTTCATAAACCCTCCAACACGGGTGTCAGCCGCGCCGCCGGCCAGGCACAGTCTCCATCTGCAAACCCCAGCACCCTCTTTTCTGGAGTTCCCACATCAGAACGCCTCCCTCTTCCTCGAATTGAAAAGAGAAGCTGCCTGGGAAGCCCCGTGTCCAGACGCAGAGATGCCAGCTCATCGATTAACTCATAGAGGAGATCAAACCTGTGGGAAAGGAAGTGGACTCTGGCCTAAAAGGAGACGTCAAGGCGGCATGCTGGAGGCCACCATGGCGGGGTCGAGAGATCTACGGACCCCACCGCCGGCCCCCTTCACGGGGAGACCCCAATGGAGTCACCTTACCTGTCCAGGCTGCCATTTCTTCCTTAAGGTGGGGTGACGCGACCAGATGTATACAAGGCCCTATCCAGCTCTCTCAGCTGTACTCAATACAGTGAAAAGAGCAGATACGCGGTGGTAGCCTGATGCGCCAGTGCTGTCATTTAAAAAATATAAGAAGGGGCTTCCCTGGTGGCGCAGTGGTTGGGAGTCCGCCTGCCAATGCAGGGGACACGGGTTCGAGCCCCGGTCCGGGAAGATCCCACGTGCTGAGGGGCAGCTGAGCCTGTGTGCTACAACTATTGAGCCTGTGCTCTAGAGCCCACGAGCCACAACTACTGGGAAAAAAAAAAAAAGGTATCAGAGCATTATTACATAAATTTCAGTCCCCTTCTCTAAACTTTACCTGGAGAGGGAATGATACTGGAGATGCAAGAAGAATTAGTTATGTGAGTTAGTCGTGCAAGAGAGCTGCCAAGTGTTACATTTAGAATTAGACCTTCCTAAATGTAAACAAACTAAGTGAGCAATATTAAGAGTGTATTACAATTGCGCTTAAGTATTCCCAAGGCCCCCACCCCGTCCTAGCAGGGTGATCCAAGAGAGGAAGCCATCCAAGAATGTTCCAAATATCACAAGAGCACATATTCTATCAGCTGGTAAAACCCAGCTACACAGAAAAGCTACAAGTAAACACACAGGCACACACACACACACACACACACACACACCCCGAGTGAAATTAATTAACCACCATGGTGTATCCTTGATCCGGCTCCCCCTTTTTTATGTCTTAGAAGGGCCACCTTAAACCCTGAATTTTATCATTTAATTCAGACACTCTCTTGAGACTTTTATTAAATCATGGAAAAGTTAATAACATTTCTTGAGAAAATACATAAGTCTTTTGAGGACATAGGAAAGTTCCATGCAGATTGTAGGAACATGCATTTATCACTTTGTGTAGTTTAAAATTTTAGTTTCAAAGGTTGGAAACATATAGAGGTGCTTCTTCTCTAGAAAATTCACCAACTATCTCTCTTTGATTAAATAACACATAGATGGATATTTTCAACAGGGAAAACGGAGCTTCCTCCTAATTCTCATAAGAAGTTAGTGCTGATATTTGAAGGAAGACTATCTCTTTTGCTAAGGAGAAATATTTTTTTTAATCAGAGGACTGCAATTCCAAACTTGCTAACACAGTTGAATATGCTGTTTAACTGCCTGTGTCTAATACTAATACAAAAATGATTTTTAATGTATTCATATATGGCCTGATGGAAGCAACAGATGTTGGACCTATAATGGGAACTTTGTATTGTTTTAAAGTATCTTCACCAACTTGAATTTGTTGAAGAAAAATGTCATCAAACCTCTAAGTGTGCACATGTTAATTTGCCTGCTATGTGACCCCGAGGCTACTAGAGCCTTAAATCACCCAACCCATATAAAATAGACAATCAGCAAGGACCTACTGTACAGCACAGGGAACTATACTCAGTATTCTGTAATACCAAGGGAAAAGAATCTGAAAAAAAAATAGATATATCAATATGTATAACTAAATCACTTTGGTATAACCTGAAACTAACACAACATTGTGAATCAACTATACTCCAATATAAAATTAAAAGTTAAAAAACCAAAAAAATCCACCCACCCTAGAGTTTCTTGAGAACTGAGTTCACTCCTATGATGACTGGTTGAGAAGAAGAGTTTGCAATCTGACTGGTGAGTCAACCAGAGGTCTTATTTGGTGTCCATCCTTCTTCCTTCTTCCTGTCCCGTGGGTAGCCATTTCAATCTCTGCTCAGGGAGACTCACTGATCTCATTTGTGTTTCATTGCATTGTGCTGTGTTTTGGTTGAGTGATGCACTTCTCTCTTGCCCAGGAGGCAATACACTCCACTTTTGTTTTCTTCATCTCTGGTGGTATTTTGATTTGACAGATTCAAAGGAAAAGTTTTTGAAAAATAAACTTGATAACCATTACATATCAACCATAAAATTAAATATGCAATGTAAGTTGACAACAAAGTGATAGCGTGTAGATTCTATGGGGTTCCAAAATTTTTATCAATTGAGAAGTATTTTCAGTGAAGTCACACCTCAATCCTCTGTTCAGTTCCCCACTCCACCCAAGAGAAATTTTGAAATTTGTGTTTGTAACATAGTTTTTTAGAATGCTTTTATTTTGTATAAGGCACTGTTTTGCAAGGAAAGGAAACTGTAATATCACCAAATAAGTTATCCAGCAGACGTAGTTAGAAGGTACAGAGATTTCTCAACCCCAAATTCTATTTCTCTCTTTAAAACATTCTTAGGCACTTTCATCTCCATGCCAGACTGCTAAGAGAGAATTGTGGCATTCTCTTCATTCTTAGGCCTGGTATAACAAGTCACCATAAACTGAGCAGCTTAAAAGAACAGAAATTTATTCTCCCACAGTTCTGGAGACTACAAGTGTGAAATCAAGGTGTCAGCAGGGTTGGTTCCTTGAGGGGCTCTGATGGAAAACCTGGTCCTTTCCTCTCTTCTGGCTTCTCATGGCTGTCAGCAATCTTTGTATCTTTGGCTTGTGGGAGCATCCCTCCAATCTCTGCCTCTGTCTTCACATGACCTCTTCCCTCTATTTCTGTATGTCCATGGGATTTAGGGCCCACCCTAAATCTTGGATGCCTAATATATGCATAATTAGGCATACGCATAAGAGGAAAAAATACTGTCAACCTAAAATTCTATCCCCAGCAAAAATATGTTTCACAAGCAAAGGGGAAATAAATGTATCTGCAGACACATAAAAGCAGGGAAGCTCTCATCATCAACAAACCTATGCTATAATAAATGTTAAAGAAAGCTATTCAAGAAGAAGGGAAATAATACCAGTTAAAAATCTGGATCTAGGCAAAGAAATTAAGAGTTTGGTAAATATGTGGGTAAATATAAAAGTTTTTTTCTTCTTTTAAAAATCTCTTTAGAAGATAGTCACCTTTTTGAAGCAAAAGTAAAAAAAAATGTATTATGGGGGTTGTAACATATGTGAATGTAAATTGTATGACAACCATAGCACAAAGGTCATGAGAGGAAAAATGAAAATATACTGTTGTAATGTCCTTATACTATGTGTGAAATCATGAAGACAGACTGCTATAAGTTAAAGATGCATACTATAAACCTACAGCAACTACTAGAATAGTACAACAAAAAAGACATACATAACAAGTGAAGAAAAGAGATAAAATGGAATAACAAACATGTTCAATTAATACAAAACAAGGTAGGAAAAGAGGAGAAAGTAAATAAAAGATAGGACAAACAGAACAAATAGTAGAATGGTAGATTTAAAGCCAACCATTTTGATAAATACATTAAATGTAAATGATTAAAATACACATTTAAAAGGCAGAGATTGGAATACTAGATTAAAAAGTAAAAACGCAAGACTCACATGTATCTGCAAAAAAAATCCATTTTAATTGATTTTCAATGTTAAATTAATCTGGCATTCCTGGGATAAGTCCCACTTGGTCATAGTGTCTAATCCTCTTTTTAATGTTTCTGGATTCAGTTTGCTAGTATTTTGTTGAGGATTTTGACATCTATATTTATAAGCGATATTGGACTTCAGTTTTCTTGTAATTTGTTGTCTGATGTTGGTATTAGAGTAATACTGATATCAGAAAATAATTGATAAGGGTTCCCTCCTTCTTTTCTTGGAAGAATTTATGAAGGATTGATGTTAATTCTTTAATTCTCTGGTAGAATAAACCAGTGATCCTAGTCTTTCCTTTGTTGGAGATTTAAAGAAAAATTTTTATTACTAACAATCTTTTTACTTCTTATTGATCTATATGTCTTTCTAGGAAGTTGTCATTTCATCCAAGTTATCTAATTCTTGGCATACAGGTGTTCAAAGTATTCCCTTATAATTATTTTTATGTCTGTAAAATTAGTAGTAATCTTTCCCCTCATTCATCCCTCATTTTAGTAATTTCATTATTCTCTCTTTTTTTTCCTGGTCAATCTAGTTAAAAGTTTGCCAATTTTGTTGGTTTTTTCAAAGAGCCGACTTTTGGTTTCATTTTTGTTTCCCTATTTTTTAATTCTTTACTTCATTAATTCCACTTTAGTCCTTATTATTTCATTCCTTCTACTTGTTTTGGGTTTAGTTTTTTCTCCTTTTCCCAGTTTCTAAAATAGAAGATTAGATTATTGGTTTCAGATTTTTTTTTTTTTTGGTATATATTTTTACTGATGTAAATTCCCCTCTGGGCACTGCCTTAGATGCATCACATAAATTGTGTTATTGTTTTCTTTTATTTCAAAAAAGTTTCTAATTTCCATTGTGAATTCCTCTTTGACCCACTGGTTAAGAATGTATTATTTGGGAATTCCCTGGTGGTCCAGTGGTCAGGACTTGGCACTTTCACTGTTTGGTCCCTGGTTGGGGAACTAAGATCCTGAAAGCTGTGTGGTGCAGACAAAAAAAAAAAGTATTATTTAATTTCCACATATTTGCTGAATTTTCCAGATTACTTTCTGATATTAATTTCTAACTTAATTCCATTGTGATCAAAGAATATACATTGTTGTATTGTATGATTTTAATAGTCTCCAACTATTATTGTTGAATTATATCTTTCTACCTTTGTTTCTGTCAGTTTTTGCTTCATATATTTGGTGCTCTATTATTAGGTGCACCTATATGTTTTTATCTGTTCGATCTTCCTGATGGATTGGCCAGTTTCTCTTTCTAAAATGTCCTTCTTTATCTCTAGTAACATTTTGTTTTAAAGTCTATTTTGTCTGATATAGCCACTCCAGCTGAGTTTTGGTTGTTGTTTGCATAGTATATCTTTTCCATCTTTTGCTTTCAACCCATTTGTATCTTTGAACCTAAAGTGCATCTCCTATAGACAGCACATAGTTGGATCATTCTTTTTTACCCAGTCTGACACTTTCTGCATTTTAATGGATTATTTAATCCATTTACATCTCATGTTATTATTGGTATTACCTATGTCATTTCTCTTTTTGTCTCTGTCATGTCCTTTTTGGTCTCTGGTTCTCCTTCACTGTCATATTTTGTATTAAGTGAATTTTTCTAATGTAACACTTTATTCTCTTTTATATTTTAAATTTATTTTCTTAGTGGTTGATTTAGAGCTTACAATATACATTTTAACTTATCATAATCTACTTCAGATCTTTACTAACTTAATTCTAGTGAGATATAGAAACTTTATGCCTATATAGGCCCTGTCTTCTTGGCTCCAGCCTTCTGAAGTAGACCTTTTGTTAGGCTGAGCTAGGTGAGGAGCAGACACTCCGAAATCGTCCTGTTCTTACCTCACATACATCCCTCATTTCATAAGTGTCCAGTGTTTCCAATTCCTGGTCTTTCTGGGACCCTGCAGAGTCCACTGACTAAGGGCTTTCTCCACTGCAGGCTTAGGTTTCATTAATTCAATTATCATCCATCTATCTCTCTTCTAGCTTCCAAAATGTTGTCCTTTTCTTCCATCATCTTTGCCCTTATGAACTTATCCTCTTTTTAATCCTTTTTAGCATTTTAATGGAGTTTCAGTTGTATGAGAGGCATTTTTCCAGCCCACCACATCTGACCAGAAGTCTGTCTCCTGTGACTCTCTAAGGAAAGACCCCCGCTGCCAGCAGACTTCCCCTTCATCTCAATGGTCAGAACCAAGTCACCCACCCAATCCTAAATCAATCACAGGCAAGGAGCGTGGAACTGACTAGTGACTTAAAGCCTAACCATTGGGGCGGAGTGGGTGTTTGAGATCAGCCACAGCGTTCACCCTCAGGAACCTTAATTAAGGTGTGGAAACGCCAACTCCAAACCACTTACCTGAACCAGAAGACAACCTCTTAAAGACTGTGGTCATGTTTGATAGCTCCATCTTGAGCAGTGAGCGTGGGTGTTTATTTGACTGAGGGAATGATCTAATACATAAATACAGCATATGGAGATTATATTTGTTCATAAACCAGTGAGATAGTAAAGGCAAGATGATTATAAAGGTGATCCACCCAGATAAGACCTGGAATCACAGAGGGAGGAAAGCTTTAGAGCCTGTGGTTACACTGCCTGAATCCTGCTGGGCTAGCCAGTGACCCTTTCCTTCTGTGTAAAGAGGCATTTTAAATGTCAAGGAGCTACAGGACAGGCTTATGATAGCTCTCAAGCTGAATACTAAATCAAATTACTTCAAGGACTCCAATCCTAAGGTCATATATATATAACAGTGGCCAAAATAGACGAGATCGAAAAGTTTGAGCTATTTTGTTTACCATGGCATTCATACATTCATATATGTGTATGTATATATATATATATATATATATATATATATATGGCACTCATTTGAAAACCTCCAGTTCTATTCTGCAAGACATTTAGAGAACCTCTAACAAATTTAATCAAGTGAATTTTTTTGTCTGAAATTAAAATTTGTCCTAAACATAAGCTTTTATAATATGAAATTTTAAGAGAAAGCCAATTTATTAAACAGAGAATAGAAGGCATGGTCATATTGCCTTATAAAATGAACAAGCAAAAAACATGGAGGGCAGAGTTTCTGAATTGCCTGCTACAAAAACCTTGTAGTTTAGGAAAGAATATAAGAGAATAAAGAGGCTCCTTTTTTCATAAGAAAAGTGCACAATGGGTTACACTTAAATTGCACACAAATAAGTAGTGCAAACACTTTAGTACTTTTTTTCACACATGTCCTTTATCTTGATGCTAAGATGTACTTTCTTGCAACATCACAGTTTCCATGTGTAATGCACTTGTGAAAAAAATAATAAATTTCTAAATATGATGCCCATCTCCAGCAAACCCATGAGTTTATGACCTCCGCATGAGGGAATTGACTCAAAGTTTCACAGAAGAAAAGGATGTTGGAAATCTTCTAAGCTTTTGAAGCTCATGGGTGATCTGAGAAAAGAAGAAAACTATGTTACTTGTCTCTCTGATTTTAAAAAATATAATAAAGTTCTTTTTAATAAATAAATAAATTTATTTATTTATTTTTGGCTGTGTTGGGTCTTTGCTGCTGCGCATGGGCTTTGTCTAGCTGCGGCGAAGGAGGCTACCCTTCGTTGCGGTGCGCGGCCTTCTCAATGTGGTGGCTTCTCATGTTGCGGAGCAGGGGCTTTAGGTGCGAGGGCTTCGCGGGCTCAGTAGTTGTGGCGCACTAGCTTAGTTGCTCGCGGCATGTGGGATCTTCCCAGACCAGGGCTCGAACCTGTGTCCCCTGCATTGGCAGGCAGATTCTTAACCACTGCGCCACCAGGGAAGTCCCAAGTTCTTTTTTTTTTAAGGCAACAAAACTGGAGACCATTGAAAACCCTGGTCTGATATTCTTCAGCTCTTCATACTGTTGCTAATAGAGAGACAGGGAGACAGGGCAGCGTGTACAGAACCCAGCTTCCTACCACCTGCCGCATCCCCCAGGGTTTGTGAGGGAAACGTAGGGCAGTGGGGAGAAAATATTTTTAAAAGCAAGCAAATATTTACTATTTTATTTTATTATTTTTAAATTTAATTTTTATTTTATATTGGAGTAGAGTTGATTTACAGTGTTGTGTTAGTTTCAGGTGTACAGCAAAGTGGTTCATTTATACATATACATATATCCATTCTTTTTCAGATTCTTTTCCCATACAGGTTATTACAGAATATTGAGTAGAGTTCCCTGTGCGATACAGTAGGTCCTTGTTGATTATCTATTTTATATATAGTAGTGTGTATATGTTAATCCCAAGCTGTTAATTTATCCCTCCCCCACCCCTCTTCCCCTTTGGTTACCATAAATTTGTTTTCTATGTCTGCGAGTCTGTTTCTGTTTTGTAGATAATTTCATTTGTATCATTTTTTTAGATTCCACATATAAGTGATATCATGTGATATTTGCCTTTCTCTGTCTGACTTACTTCACTTAGCAGGACCATCTCTAGGTCCATCCATGTGCTGCAAATGGCATTATTTCATTCTTGTTACGGCTGATTTTAAATATTTACTATTTTAAAATATTCATTATTTTTAAAAGCAAGTAAAAATATTCACTATTTTTAAGCCTGTGGCTCTAGGCAAGGACTGCCACTCAAATAACTTTAGAGCCAAATAAGTAACAGCCAAGAGTAAAAGGGCGGGGGTACTTGACCTGTACTTGCCCCTCCAGGCTTCCCGATGCCCTGCTCAGCCCCTGCCCCTTGGGCCACATGGAATGATGTTGCCAGAATTTCTGATTTTTTAAGAGAAATGCAAAATTTCAATTCTATGTGATCACTCTTGATTTTTAATTTGGACAAAGCTATTTTGCTGGTGGCCTCACAAAATATACCTGCTGGCCAGAATCAGACCATAACCTTCAATTTTCTAACTCTGCTCTGGGGGAAAACAGTGTCTGCTAAGGAGAGGATTGCTGGTCACTCAGGAAAACGCAGCTGGATCTTGTTGCTGAGCTAGGCTACACTGCCTAGTTGCTCTACGTAACAAATAAGATAAATGTTTGATTTCTGTGGAATTTCAGGGCCAACATTTTTAAAAGGGAGAAGAAAACTCTTGGGAGTGACTAGGAAAACTGATTTCAGCAATATGGCTGGTGGTCTGCACCTAAGGAGAGGAAGATGGTGAGAAACTCACAGTGATTTACTCTGCGTGAGTGTGTATGGTGTGTGTATGTGGTGTGTGTCGTGTGTGTGTGTGGTGTGCAAGTGCTTCAATAACCCTCTGTTAACATGAACTTTCTGTGCAACTCCATTTCAGCAAAGCATTGCAGTAGTTACACCAAGGAAGTAAAAGCCAGAGTTGCCTCCTGGGAAAGTTAAATAAGCTTTGAAAGAAAGTGTTATTATTGGGGACGATGAATGCCAGAATGCAAATGTATACAAAAAGGGGAAACAAAGGTTTCAGTTAATTCATTGTAATTTGGAGAGTGACATGTGATCACAGGCACTTAAAGGAGGCATTATTCCTCTTTAAGACACTGCAAATACCAAGCTTTCCCTGCCACCTACTGGCTGTTGAATGCAATTTTTAAAAAAATCTGGGAACTTCCCTAGTGGTCCAGTGGGTAAGACTCCACACTCCCAATGCAGGGGTCCGGGGTTCGATCCCTAGTCAGGGAACTAGATCCCGCGTGCATGCCACAACTAAGGAGTCTTCGCGCCACGACTAAAAAAAAATATCCCGTATGCTGCCACTAAAGATCCCTCATGTTGCAATGAAAATCCCGAGTGCCGCAACTAAGACCTGGCACAGCCTAAATAAATATATATATTTTTTTAAAGTCTGAATAAGATAAAGTATCAAGAACACCACCACAAACATTAATGTGCCATCTTTAGCAGCAAAGTATTATCAATAAAGCTTGAAATCTCCCGTCTCCCCTTCCCTGACTGCATCTCCCTCCTCTTCAGAAATACCCATTATCTTGAATTATATTTGTCTCATCCTAACACACTTCTTTATAATTTTCCCACATATATATATCTCTAAGTAATGCTGGTGTTTTGCATATTTTTGAGGTGCACATAAATGATATCATTCTGTATGGTATCTTGTATGAAATCCTCTGTAGTTTGCTTTTTAAACCTGCGTTACATTTATGAGATTCTTCCTTGTCAACCAGTGAAGTCATTTTCACAGCTACGCAGACTTCTATTTAATGGATATGTCATACTCCTTTTGGTGGGTCTTTAGATAGCTTCCAATTTTTTACTACGGCAAACATTGCTTCTCCGACCATTCTAGAATATGTCGCCATGTGTAAATGTTGAGTTTCTTAGATAAAGGTATTGTAATTGTCTTGCCATAATCCTTACACATCTTGTCTTTCTTGTCATTGCCAAATTGTTCCTCAAAACGATTCTATCAATGTATGCTCTGACCAGCAATGTATAATGGTTCCTGCTGCCCCCATATCCTCACCCACACTTGACATGGTCAGATTTCTGAATGTTTGCAGTTATGATGGGTGTGCAGTGATACATCTAGAGGGCTTCATTTCATTCCCTTGATGGACTTTTGCACTGAATATATGAATCATCTTGGGGAGAACCCTTGCTATTGAATTTTTCTATTGGCAAATATGTTTTGTTTAGGTCATCTTGAATAAGGGTTTATAATCTTCTCCATAAAGATCTTGAATTTCTTTTATTAGATTCAAGATATTTCATATTTTTAGACTACTATAAATGTGTAGTTTTGAAATGAGACTTCCTAACTTAACTTTTTTGGTATTAGGATGGGTATATTAACGCAACTCATTTTTTTTAAAGTGTTCATCTAATCTATTATTCTGTTGCTATGGGTTTTTAAAAATTTGTGTATTTATTTTATATTTATTTTTGGCTGTTTTGGGTCTTCGTTTCTGTGCGAGGGCTCTCTCCAGTTGCGGCGAGGGGGGGGCCACTCTTCATCGCGGTACGCGGGCCTCTCACTGTTGTGGCCTCTCCCGTTGCGGAGCACAGGCTCCGGACGCGCAGGCTCAGCGGCCACGGCTCACGGGCCCAGCCGCTCCGCGACATGTGGGATCTTCCCGGACCGGAGCACGAACCCGCGTCCCCTGCATCGGCAGGCGGGCTCTCAACCACTGCGCCACCAGGGAAGCCTGAAATTCATTTTTTATATTGATTTTATGTCCAGTAACACTGTTAAATTATTTTGTTAACGACAAAGACTTTATTTGTAGATTCTTTTGAATTCTCTATAAAGGCAATCGTATTTTCTAAGAATTTCGATTTTTTTTCTCCTCTCAAATTCTTATTCCTCTTAACAATTTTTCTGCTCCTATTACACTGTCCTGGGATGCAGTACAGCATTGAATGGGAAGGGTGAAAACCACCACCTTTGTTACAGCCCTTGATCTTACCGGGAAGTACTCTTCAGTCCTCGTTTTCTAAGAGTTTGCTTTTTTTAAAGAAATCATGTGTGTTAAAATTTATCTTTTTGGCACTTCCCTGGTGGCACAGTGGTTAAGAATCCACCTGCCAATGCAGGGGACACAGGTTCGAGCCCTGGTCCGGGAAGATCCCACATGCCTCGGAGAAACTAAGCCCGTGTGCCACATCTACTGAGCCTGTGCTCTAGAGCCCGCAGCCACAACTACTGAAGCCCACGCGCTTAGAGCCTGTGCTCCGCAACAAGAGAAGCCACCGCAATGAGAAGCCCGCACACCGCAATGAAGAGTAGCCCCCGCTCGCCGCAACTAGAGAAAGCTCGTGCGCAGCAATGGAGACCCAACACAGCCCAAAATAAACAAATAAAATAAAATAAATAAATTTATTTAAAAATTTATCTTTTTGGCCCTGCACATATTGATAATTCTGTCTGGTTTGTCTCTTGTATTCTGTTAATCTAGTGACTTACATTAATAGATTTTTTTTCCCCCAGACTTCAACCATTCTTGCATTTGAGGGATAAACATGAATTTATTTCAGAGTGTTCTCAGCCTGTAATTTTCCTTCTTACACTCTTTTGTCTACTTCTGTTATAGTGGTCGCATAAAATGAACTGGGGCATATTCTCATTATCTGTTCTCTGCCACAAAAACGAAAGACTTAGTAGAAATATTTGTTCCTGAATTCTGAGGGGGCAGTGAGGACATTTAAGTAATATTTCATTTCACTTTGCAAATGTATACTATACTAAATTATATATCAGAGGAGCCTATGAAAAAAGAGAAAGGGCTTCCTTGTATGCCCATGAGAAAATAGAACATTAGGGAACCAGTCTGATTTGTCCAAGGATTAACACTGATTACATGAACCGGGTTTCTTATAGAAAATTGCTTCTGAGCTAGCAGTTTCCGTGAGAAGGATTTTTCTTAAAAAGCTATTAGGTTTAACATATTAGAAGTTTTGTTTCTTTACTTTCTGGGAATTCTGGAAGCACTAGATTTATGAAAGTGCTTAATTAGTCTCTATAAAGCAACCAGAATGGAGCTCCTGTTTTGACACTGTCATCTAATTTCCGAATGCCTTCCAGGGATAAGAAAATATTTCATACACATAAAGAAAAGCAAAGCCTTTTCTCAATTACAGCCATACAGACACCCAGAGAACTTACAGCTTCAATTTTACAGCATCAGTCACTCATCAAAAGTAAACAAACAAACAAAAACCCTCCCCAGTTCAAATAAGAAGATAACCTCCTAATTAATTTGGACTCACAAATAGATTAAAAAAATAAACAAAAGCAGATTACCTGTTATCTCTCACCCAACAGACTAGACCCCCACCATCTCAACAGAGATCACCAAACATGTGGACGGTAAGATCAGGTTCCCGAGTGCTGCCAAGCACAGTTCCCCAAATTACTGCCACCAGTGGGGAGCAATTTGTTGGCCGCAAACAAACCATAGTCCCATATATTGGGTTGGCCAAAAAGTTCGTTCAGGTTTTCCATGATACCGAATGAACTTTTTGGCCAACCCAACACATAGGGTGTTCTCTCGCCACTCATTGACGCTGACTTAGCAGCCCATTACATGCCAGTCCTTGGACCCAGTAACGGAAGAAGACAGGGCCCAAGCCAGGAAAGAACTAACAGACGACCAAGAACCAGAAACAAAATCAAAAACACGGAATCAGAAGAAAAAAGAAAGAGAAAGAATCAGAAAGTCAATGAAAAAGGAAAGCTCTGTTTCCGCTTGGGATTCATTCTGGTAGCCAAGAAAAGATGTGTCTGAGGTTAAACAGCCCATGAGGTCTATTTCTTGGGCAACACAGTTGAGGCTCAGACAGGTGAGACCACGTGGACATCCTGGTGGGGGCTCCAAATTGTCAAAGTATAATTTTTTTTTAAATTAAAAGCATGACATCACACAAATAGAAAGTGAGCATATGTCAAAGATTAATTTCACTCCACGAGGAAGCCGGCAGAGCCTGTGAAAGACTGATGTATAGGTACTGACTACAGATGCTGGAATAGGGAGGCTGGATTGGATGCGAAACAGGCTCGTAGTTGTAAGGCAATAAAACTGCAACCTTCGAGGTGACCTCTTCTACCAGACAGAAATCTCATTCAGCCCTACAGGTAAGAGTCTTAGTCTTAATTGTTACCGAAAGTGGACTGCAGCTGCTATAGCCGCTCTAAAGCCAATACTCCAGAGGCAAGGTTGGTGGAAAGGAAAGTTTGCTTTTTTCAGGAGGCAGGCAACCAGGGGAGAGGACGAACTCATGTGCAAAGGCCAACTGCCCTCCTGCCGATCAGAGGGCAAGAGCTTTGAAAGGGGAGTGTCAGGGGTGTATAGGAGGAGGGAAGGGGCTACGTGTAGAAACAGCACAGTCAGCTCCGACAGTCATCTTGAAATTGGTCCTGCACTGGTCTGATCAGCGTCATCTTGATGAAGTACAATTAATCTTCAGTTCCAGGGTCAGTTTATTCCCACTTCCTTGAGACCAGTTCTTGGAATTTTGCAAGATGGAGTAGCTTATGTCATGGCTACAGCCTGGTCATCGTGTCGTTAACTTCTTCCACCTGCTGGGCGTTTCAGTATCTACAAAACAGCTCACAGGATACGGCTCAGAATATTGTGTATAGCTCTTGAAGAGGAACTAAAGGTCCTTGAATTTACTTAATGACTAAACTATTATTATTTTGTCATGTTTGACCACTTTCCTTTGCTTCTGCATTTTCTCACTTCTCTGATTAAACGTAGTCCTTTTTTTTCTTTGCCGTGTGGCACGTGGGATCCTACTTCCCAGACCAGAAACAGAACACTGGCCCCCTGCATTAGAAGCACAGAGTCTTAACAGCTGGACCACCAGGGAAGTCCCCGAACTTATTCTTTGACTAAAGTTTTTCTATAGACGAAAGACAGGCGGAGGACATAGGAGGGAAGGTCCACAGGGTCCTGCTCCGTTTCACAATCGGTAGTAAATAGTAAATCAAACAAAGTTACAGTTCCTTAGAGAATTATATAGTCTTTGGTGGGCCTATTAGGTAACGCTCTATTAGGACACTGGAGGGACTTGCAGTCATTCTTTGCCTTATTTCCTTGTTTGGGATATTCTTTCTTTTCTTTAAAAAATTTTTCTGGGGCTTCCCTGGTGGCGCAGTGGTTAAGAGTTCGCCTGCCAATACAGGGGGACACGGGTTCGAGCCCTGGTCCGGGAAGATCCCACATGCCGCGGAGCAATTAAGCCCATGCACCACAACTACTGAGCCTGAGCTCTAGAGCCCATGAGCCACAGCTACTGAACCCGTGTGCCACAACTACTGAAGCCCACGTGCCTATAGAACCCTTGCTCTGCAACGAGAGAAGCCACCACAATGAGAAGCCAGCGCACTGCAAAGAAGAGCAGAGACCCAACAGAGCCAAAAATAAATAAATAAATAAATAAATTTAGTTTTTAAAAAAATCAAAAGGGAAGAATAAAGTTCTCTTTAAAAAAATTTTTTTTCCTTCCAGTTTTATTGACATAATTGGTATACTGCACTATGTACGTTTAAGAGGTACAGCATAATGGTTTGACCTACATACGTCATTAAATGATGCCCACAGTAAGTTTAGTGAACACCCATCATCTTATATAGATACAAAATAAAAGAAAAAGAAAAAAATATTTCTTCCCTGTGGTGAGAACACAACTGAATGCCTATTGTGTGCTGAATACCTGCCAGTGGACTGAGGGGAGGGAGTAGACCCTTGCTCTCAAGGACCGTGCAGTCCAGCAGAGAGAGACAGCCATGGTAAGAACTCAGTTCACTACTGTATTACAGGGACTGTGATCAAAGGTCTCCTGAGTACCGAGGCGGGTGGAGTGAGGTCTACTGGAACCAGAGGCATTTATTTCCCAGGTGCTGGGGAGGAGAGACCATTCCGGGGAGGAGGAGAGCCCTCAAAGGCAAGACGTTGTTAAAAGCCAGTCATTTGACTTGTCATAACCACTGATGACGGCCTTTAATTACGTACCATCCTGAGCTGTCACTTAGCTGCTTTGTGCAATAGCGACGTTTCATGCAATAGCGACATTTCATGCTTGGAGTGGGGAAATGCCGGGCAGAGAAAGCGTAAGACCCACACACACACACACAAAAGTAAGGGGCAGTGTGGGTAGTGATGGGATTTGTGGAAATCAGGAAAATGGACATTGGGGACCTAGTTTCGAATCCCAGTGCAACCACCTGTTGCTGGGAGACCTTGGGTAAGTTAATAACCCCCCTCTGTGATCCCTTTGTGCAAAAGGGTCCGGAGTCCACCCATCACCAGCACCTGGAGGTTGCAGTGTTTCTCTGGAAGCTCACAGGTAGGAAGGCAGCAGATTCCAAAGTTCCTGCGTTTTTGTCATCCTGCAGGTCAGTGGCCGGTTGGGCTGAGACAGCTGGCAGCACGGTGGAAGCACCAGTAGGCCTCCAGTTCCATAATTACTCCCCAGCTACGTGTGTGGGGGAGAAGGTGGGGGGGGTCAAAGGGGACACTGAGGTGAAGCCATAACTGTGGGAACTTCTTAGAGGAGGGAATGGCCTTTTAGAATGAGGGACCTCCAGAGGCCAGCCTGTGAGACCTGTGTTCTAAAATTACCCCTGCGGGCTTTTAATTAATGAAGGTGATCCAGTTCCAGGACAGAGGGCCAAAACCACTGAAAGAAGGATTTATTACATTTCCCAAGAGAACGGGACACCATGCCATGCGGGGCAACAGGGGGAAACCCGGGTCTGATCAGGTGGCAGCAGACAGGAGGAGGGTTAGGGTCGGGGTCAGGGTTAAGCAGAGGCCACAGCCTTTACTGGGGTGTCCTTGAGCGAGGCGAGACAGGGCAGAGTATTCACTTAGGATTGGCTAGCTTGAATTATTCCAGTGGCTTGGGCTACAGGGGTGGTCTGCAGTCATCCTGCTCCTGGCCCTGGGGTGATTCAGGGCGGGGGAAATGTTCTCAGTGGGCGTGAGAGCAGAGAAGGGGGTGGCTTGGGTGGGCCTGGGATCTGCCAGTCTGTGCAGGAAAGACGTGTTCCAGGCCAGCTGGCCCCACCCCCAGGAATTAGCTGGCCCTGGTGCTGGGGGGAGGGTGTTCCTGGACCGTGCTTAGCCCCCTACGATACTGTAGCGTTAATATTAACCCATCTCACAAGGATATGGTGCGACTCAGGTGTAATAGCAGACACTTCATAAAATGACAGCTGTGTGACCTGTTCCACCAGCCTGGGCTTCAATAATCCACATCACTTTTTATGTTACTGTAGTAAAATACACATAACACAAAACGTACCAACGTAACCATTTTTAAGTGTGCGGACCAGTGGTACTGAGCACACTCCCATCACCATCCATCGCCAGAACTCTTTTTATCTTGTAAATCTGAAACTTTATACCTATTCAACAACTCGCCCATGCTCCTGTCCCCACCAGCCCCTGCCAACCACCGTTCTACTTTCTGTCTCTATGAATCTGGCTACTCTAGTGAAATTACACTGTATTTGTCTTTCTGTGACTGGTTTATTTCACTTAGGTAATGCTGTCAAGATTCATCCATGTTGTAGCATGTGTCAGAATTTCCTTTGTAAGGCTGAATAATATTCCATGGTACGTAGAGACCACATCTTGTTTACCATTCATCCATTGATGGACACTTGGGTTGCTTCCACCTCTTGGCTATTGTGAATAATGCTGCTATAAACATGGGTGTACAAATATCTCTTCAGGACTCTGTTGTGAATTATTTTGGTTGTATACCCAGAAGTGGAGTTGCTGGATCATTTGGTAGTTGTATTTTTAATTGTTTGAGGAGGAACCATCATACTGTTTTCCACAGCAGCTGCACCATTTGACAGTCCCAACAGTGCACAAGGGTTGCAATTTCTCTGCATCCTTGCCAACCCTTGTTGTTTTCTGATTTTTGATAATAGCCATCCTAATGGGTATCTCATGGCTTTTGTATGCATTTCCCTAACAATTAGTGATGGTGCACGCCTTCTCATGTGCTTATTGGATCCTTGTATATCATCTTTGGAGAAAGGTCTATACAAGTCCTTTGACCATTTTTAAATCAGGTGGTTTCAGACTAAGACATTTTAAAAAAATATTTATTTGGCTGCACCGAGTCTTAGTTGCTGCACGTGGGGTCTTCGTTGTGGCATGCAGGATCTTTAGTTGTGGCAAGTGGGATCTAGTTCCCTGACCAGGGATGGAACCCAGGCCCCCTGCATTGGGAGCACAGAGTCTTAGCCACTGGACCACCAGGGAAGTCCCTTTTTGTAAAAAAAAATTATATGGTCACTCCTTGGTATATATTTTTTCAGTTTTTTTTTTGATGTGGACAATTTTTAAAGTCTTTTATTGAATTTGTTACAATATTGCTTCCGTTTTCACATTCTTTGGCTGCGAGACATGTGAGATCTTAGCTCCCCGACTAGGGATTGAACTCACACCCCCTGCACTAGAAGACGAAGTCTTAACCACTGGACCACCAGGGAAGTCCCTGAGATATTTTAATTAATAAGCTGAAACATGAAATCTGGTAGGTAAAATTTTGTACTTGTATTTATAAATGGAAGGAAGCCTTTTTTTTTTTTTTAATGTTACCCAAGAAGAACAGAGCAAGATAGAAGACACAGGCTCAGAAGGTAGAATTTCTAAATATAGGGCACATTTCACACAGGACTTCAGAGACTGACACTAGAATCCAGTTTCCCGAGTCTTGATCTAGCACAATGGCCGCTAATAGTTCTCAAACCAGTGTTTTCTCATGATGCTGCCCTTTCTTTCAGTCATGGTCTGACACACAAACAGACTAGTCCATGCGTATGTAAAATTTCCACATTTCCTGAGAATTTACTTTCATTTATTTTATTTTGGCTGCCCCGCATGGCATGTGAGATCTTATTTCCTCAACCAGGGATTGAACCCGAGCCCCCTGCAGTGGAAGCGTGGAGTCTTAACCACTGGACCGCCAGGGAAGTCCTCATTTATTTTATTTTTAAGCAACCACAAGCCACTTTTCTTGGGGAATAATGATTATAGAAAAGGAGTTGTGGTACAAAAATGTCTTTTTCTCTGCAAATGAATGAAATTCTTAGAGGATATGCAAGAAATTATTTACAGTGATCTCGGGGAGTGTAAAGAGTATGTCAAAAGGTATCATTTGAATTTTGTACCACCTGCACGTACTATTTATTCAAAAGATTTTAAATTTTCTTTTCAATTAAGGTAAAAAAACAGAGACCAATATTTAAGCAACTTACAACTTAAAACAAAATTTTAAGGTAGTGTAGATGTTAAAATCTGACTTTGTCATCCATATACCTTGTGTTTTAGCGTCTAACGCATATTTATTGGTGAATGAAGATCATTGACATTTTCTAGAAATAATCTAAAAACGTTGACTAAATCTGGTGACATGGAAGATAGGGAAGGGCTATTCTTTGTCCCAGGTTTTGTGAGTGTTCATTTGACTGGGAATAGGGCAAACTCACTCTTCTTTCATAGCTGTCAGCCTGTTCTGCAGAGACATTACAAGCAAGTTCAACGGCCTACAGCTTGCAGTGCAGACCTTGGGAGACTTCCCTGAGGAAACAGTATAGAAGAAAAAGTCCAGTTCTGTGTCCTCAGATGCATGATTCATTTGCTAGCAGTTTTTAGCTGAAAGGGCCTCTAAGAAGCTTTGGTAGAAAATTACACCAAGAAATAATGAGCGTTTGGAGATGGGGTTCATAGATGTTACTTAATTTTGCTCAAATACTCATAAGCTTCCCACAGGTCCTGAAATTTGTGCAAATAAGTACCTGAGGTCATCTCCAATGTGCTTCTAATATTTAAAATACTTCCTCATGGGAGGCTGGAATTCAGCATGTTCAAAATGTGTAACCATTTCATTTTCTTAAGAATCTGGAACCCTAGTCAGGCCCTGATTTTTCAAATTGTTCACTCTTGTAAAGAATATAGTAACCTATTTAATAAGCCTGGTTTTCTTCACCATATTCTTCTATTGTCTAGAGTTAGGACTAATTTTTTACTTCTTAGGGAGCCAGTGTAACATGATGGTTGAGGGTGCAGCTTTTGGGGTCAGGCTGCCAGAGTTCAAATCCTACGTCAGTGGTCCCAGCTACAACAGGAGGATAATAATATTACCTCTCTGACTCATTGAGGTGTCCTGAGGATCCAATGGCATGGACTGTTAGGCGAGGTTTTAATGTACATTAACCACTAGTAAGTCAGCTATTTGTTGTTATTTTTCTCCTTTTGTTTTTGGAAACTCAGGTGTACAACATGAATCAGAATGCTTGGTTCACAACCCACTATCTTTATTGGTCTGTGTATGGTACTGTTTTCTTCATTTTATTTAATTTGTATTAATTTTTGTGTATTAACTTGATTTAATATGATAGCAGACACACACACTAACCCACTCATTCTTAGAACTAGAATATATTGCTAATAACTTGCATCTAGTTAAAGGCTCTTATCTTGTCCTATTCTTTAGCCTTCTCCCCTCCCAGAGATAACCACAATCTTTTTTTTTTTTTTTTTTTTTTTTTTTGCGGTATGCGGGCCTCTCACTGCCGCGGCCTCTCCCGCTGCGGAGCACAGGCTCCGGACGCGCAGGCGCAGCGGCCACGGCTCACGGGCCCAGCCGCTCCGCGGCACGTGGGATCTTCCCGGACCGGGGCACGAACCCGTGTCCCCTGCATCGGCAGGCGGACTCCCAACCACTGCGCCACCAGGGAAGCCCAATAACCACAATCTTGAAGCAATATTGTAACAAATTCAATAAAGACTTTAAAAACATACACTAAAAAATAAGATTTGCACGTGATTTTGCTACAACGATTTATCCATGTTATTTCATGAGCTCTAAATCATTTATTTTCAATGTTGTATAATGGTCTATCATGTGAGTAAACCACAATTTATCTATTCTACCAATGGGAATTGGGACTGTTTCTTTTTTTCTTTTTTTCTTTGACACTGTTTCTATGTACATGTCTCTGGTGCATTTGTCCAAGAATTTCTCGTGTGCATATAAATATAATGGATACGCTAATTTATATACACCTGAATATTAAACTTTGCAAGATCATACCAAAGTGTTTCCCCAAATGGGTGTACCAATTTACACTCTCACTAGCAATATATAAAATATCACATTGGTCTATATTCTCTCCAACACTTGGTATTGTCAGACTTCTTCATTTTTAATCATCAGATGGGTATGAAATTATACCTCATTATGGTTTGTTTCCATTTCTCTAATTATTGATGGCACTGAACATTTCCTTATATGTTTATTAGCTAAGTGTGTTTCCACTTCTGTGAAATTCCTGTTCATATCTTTAGCAGGCAGCCAAACTGGCATTTAGTTGCTGTTGATTAGTCTCCTAAAGTTTGTCCGTTGTGCTGATTTTTTCATAGAACCAACTTTTGGCTTCTTTGATTTTCTTTATTGTTTTTCTATTCTCTCATTAATTTCCTTTTTAATGTTTATTATTTCCTTCTTTCTGCATGCTTTAGGTTCATTTTGCTCTTTTGTTTTCCTAGTGTCTTAAAGTTAGGTTGATTTGAGCTCTTTTTTTTTTTTTTTTTTTTTTTTTTGCGGTACACGGGCCTCTCACCGTTGTGGCCTCTCCCGTTGCGGAGCACAGGCTCCGGACGCGCAGGCGCAGCGGCCACGGCTCACGGGCCCAGCCGCTCCGCGGCACGCGGGACCCTCCCGGACCGGGGCACGAACCCGTGTCCCCTGCATCGGCAGGCGGACTCTCAACCACTGCGCCACCAGGGAAGCCCTTTCTTCTTTTTTAAAATACAGACTAGAGGTAGCGACAGGGAGGGGTTCTTTACCGGGTCCGGTACCGCTGCTGTTCCCGCCTCTTCGCTTCTCGGCCGCACAATGGGCACCCGAGACGACGAGTACGACTACCTCTTTAAAGTTGTGCTTATCGGAGATTCTGGTGTTGGAAAGAGTAATCTCCTGTCTCGATTTACTCGAAATGAGTTTAATCTTGAAAGCAAGAGCACCATTGGAGTAGAGTTTGCAACAAGAAGCATCCAGGTTGATGGGAAAACGATAAAAGCACAGATATGGGACACGGCAGGGCAAGAGCGGTACCGAGCTATAACATCAGCATACTATCATGGAGCTGCAGGTGCCTTATTGGTTTATGACATTGCTAAACATCTCACATATGAAAATGTAGAGCGATGGCTGACAGAACTGAGAGATCATGCCGATAGTAACATGGTTATCATGCTTGTGGGCAATAAGACTGATTTGCGCCATCTCAGGGCGGTTCCTACAGATGAAGCAAGAGCTTTTGCAGAAAAGGATGGTTTGTCGTTCATTGAGACATCTGCTCTAGACTCTACGAATGTAGAAGCTGCTTTTCAGACAATCTGGACAGAGATATACCACATTGTTTCCCAGAAGCAAATGTCAGACAGACGTGAAAATGACAAGTCTCCAAGCAACAACGTGGTTCCTATTCATGTTCCACCAACCACTGAAAACAAGCCAAAGGTGCAGTGCTGTCATAACATATAAGGCGTTTCTCTTCTCCCCTAGAAGGCTGTGTAGAGTCCAATTCCCAGGTCTGAGATTTAAATACATTTGTCATTCTTGTGGTCATTTTTGTGTTTTATTACTTCCTCATACTTACGCATTTTTCCATGTCTTAAGTCTTTTGATTTTAGCTTTATAAAATCATCCACTTGTCCCGAATGACTGCAGCTTTTTTTTCATGCTATGGCTTCACTAGCCTTAGTTTAATAAACTGAATGTTTGGATTCCACAATTATTGTTTACTTTTCATCATGGAAGCTGTCACTGTAGACCATAATATAACTTGATCCCTTGAAGCTCAGATCTGTTGGTCTTGATTAAATCAAATTAAGAGGACTGTAGAAATAAGCTATCATTTTGCCACAGAGCAGCTTATAATTAATACACTCTTCTCTCAGTGCAGTGTATATTTCCATAAATCTAAGAATTGCCCTATAAACATAGCAGAATTTTGAGAGCTTGAAAATTTTCCATTATTCTGGAAATCAATTTCTAACATGCCTTAATAGGGTTATGTAGTTTAGTAAATTTTGTTTTTTAATTTTTGTAAACATCAAAGTTGATTAGAGAGGGGGGCACTTTTTTCTGGATAAGAATTATCTTAATAAACACAAAAGACTGTGATGATTTCAGTAGCAGTATGGTTATGGGACCATATGTTAAACAGTGCTGCCTGGCAGGCTGGGAACTGGAAAGACTGGTGGAATTCCTTATGAGGTGCCTCTGTTACAGTAATCAGGCAGCCCAAGTCATTTAACTTCTCTAATTTCCCAGCAGTAGATCGTGTGGCATTTTATTGCTCAGGCAATAACTGGTTTAATGCTCTTAGTATTCAATGGTGAAGTGTTAATTTTGTCTTAAAACCTTCCAGTAAATGAAATGCAACCTAGTTTTATCACCATATCCACCAGCAGGCATGGAAAATTATTTTAACAATGCTGATTTTTGAGTTTTGTAGTATATTATGGAATATAGTCCAGTTAAATATCTGGTTTCAGTATGTCTAAAGAATACAGTGAGAGGTTAATTTCTGCTCAAGTGGTACCACTTAAAGGCATGTATTCTTTTAGTACGCAAGATAAAATAGTACCTTGAGTTAAATAGAATGCATTTAGGCATTGTACAAACCTGAAAGTTTGCTTCCACTACATTATTGAAATCAATGGAGCAACTCATTTCTCATTCAGAAATGTGCACACTAATATTTAGTTTTGTTTTCTTGTGGATAGTATTGAGCACTTAACTCTGAAGTGTTCTACAAGTTGTGTCAACTAAAGTGATACTATTCAGGATGGTGGAATATCCCCAAAATATACATGTGTGTGGGCTTGCATAGATTACTATGTTTCATAGTTAATCTTCTGTCTTTTGCAGTGCTCATGACGTGTGGGGCGCACGGAAGTCATTGCTGTGATTAGTCAATTTAGTTTTTCTCTGTAGCCGTTTTATTATTTTGGTGTATTGGTTATGAAGATACTACTATCTATTTGTAAATCGCTACTTTGTATTTTATGCATGCTCTATAACTTGATTTTTTTTAGTTATTGATTTGGAAAATATTCACATTCTAATAAACAGTTATAGGGGGAAAATAAATAAAATACAGACTATAAATTTCCCTCTAAGCACTGTTTTAACTGCATCCCATAAGTTTTGGTATTTTGTGTGTTCATTTTTATCTATCTCAAAGTATTCTCTAATTTCTCTGGTGATTTCTCCTTTGATCCATTGGTTGTTTAAGATTGTCTCATACTTTTCACATTCTTGTGAGTTTATCAAACTTATTTCCATTATTGATTTCTGATTTAATTCCACTGTGGTCAGAGAACACACACTGTACAATTTCAATACTTTAAAACTTTTTAAGACTTTTTAAAGGCCCAGCATATGATCTCTCCTGGAAATGGTCTATGTGATTTTAAAAGAATATGTATTCTACTGTAGTTGGGTACAGTGTTTTATAGATGTCTTCTAGGTCTAGTTAGTTTATATTGTTGTTAAAGTCTTCCATACTCTTGTTGATCTTTCTACTTAGTTCTATTAATTATTGAAGGTAGGATATTAAAGTCTTCAATTATTAGCACTGAGTTGATATTTCTCCTTAATTTCTATTACTTTTAACTTCATGTATTTTGGGGCTCTGTTGTTAGATGCATATATGTTTATAATGGTTATATCTTCCTGATGGATTGACCCTTTTATCATTACGAAGTATTCCTCGATATTCAGTAATTTTTTTTTCTTTTAAAGTCTATTTTGTCTGATGTCAGCAATGCCACTTCAGCTCTGTTTTGGTTACTCTTTGCCTGGTATGTCATTTCTATCCTTTTATTTTCAAACTTTTTTATATTTAATGTAAAGTGTGTCTCCTATAGACAGCATATAGCTGGAGCTTATTTTTCTTATCCACTCTGACAATCTCTGCCTTTTGATTGGATTGTTTAATCCATTCACATTAAATGCTATTATTGATATAGCTGGATTTGTGTCTAGCATTTTGCTTTTTGTTTTCTACATGTCTCATGTCTTATTTCTCTCTTGTCTCCTTCTGGGGCTCCCACCATGCATATACTGCTCTATTAATTGTTGTTTCAAAGGTCTCTTAGGCCCTGTTCACTTTAATCATTTTTCTTTCTCTCCTTCAGACTTGATCATTTCAATTGTCCTAGCTTCATGTTTGCTGAATCTTTCTTTTGCCTGCTTAAATCTGCCTTTGAACCCCTCTAGTGAATCTTTCATTTCTCTTATTGTACTTTTCAGCTACAGAGTTTATTTCTGGTTTCTTTAAAGGTTTTCTACCTATTGATATTTCCATTTTGCTCATACATAGTTTCCTTGACTTTCTCCATATCTTCCTTTCTAGTCCTTGAGCATCTTTAAGACAGTTGTAAAGTCTTTGTCTAGTAGGTTTGCTTTCTTGTCTTTCTCAGGGACAGTTCCGTAGGTTTACTTTTTCCTTTGATTGGGCCATACTTGCCTATTTTTTGGAATGCTTAATGATTTTTATGTTGAAAACTGGACGTTTGGATCTAATGATGTGGTAACCAGATTCTACCTCCTCCTCAGGGTTTACTGGTTTTTTCTGGGTATGGGGTTTTTCTGGTTTTGTTTTTTGGTTTGTTTGTTTGTTATATTTTTATTGTTTTAGGCTGTCTCCTAAGGATCTGCCAAGGATCTACATGAAGTGTAAACTTAAGATCATCTCAGGCCTTTTCTGAGCCTGAGCCTTTCCCTGGATATGCATGGTGAGTTTCTGCTTTCCTTATATGTGCAGTTACTTTTGAGTGCCCTAGTCTTTAATGCCTGGTTCCGAAAATGGGAGAAAAAAATGAAGTGGGGAGGAGAAGGCGCCAGTTCTTTAAATCCTTTGAAGTCACTTTAGCCAGAGGCAGAGCAGCTTGCAGTAGTGAGGGGCATGAGCCGATGGCTGCCCACCTCTGTGTCTGTACCTTTGTGAACAGAAGGAGCAATCAGCAAACAGAACACAGACTTCTGATATTGGAGGAAAGGACCTGATTGCCCACCATGGCTCTCACAAGCTGTGTGCAAGGTCTCCTGCAACTCCTCCACTGCCTGCATGGGCTGGAGGTATGAGATGGGTAGTTGTCACTAAGCTAAGAGCTGAAATTGACCAAAATTAACCACTGTTCACCATCCAAGCCTTGCCCTGGAAGTTACAAGCCTTTCATAGATTCCAGAGTTCCAATTACTTATATCAGATAGACTCTGCCAGTACTATTGTTGCTTTGGTTGGGAGACAGATTCTTGGTGCTTCCTACTCTACCATCTTCCCAGAAACCTCTTTCTTCACTTTCATTTTTGAAAGATAGTTTTGTTACATTACATAGGTACCTAATTACATTCTTGGTTAACAGGGTTTTTCTTCAGCACTTTGTCATCCCACTGCCTCCTGGACTTTATTTTTTCTAATGAGAATTTAGCTGTTAATTGTATTGGTGTTCCTTTGTATATAAATAGTCACTTTTCTCTCGCTGCTTTCTAATTTTTCTCTTTATCTTTGCTTTTGATCATTTTTACTATGATGTGTGTGGGTGTGGATCTCTTGTGTTTGTCCTATTTGGTATTTGTTAAGCTTCCTGTGTGTGTAGATTAGTGTTTTTCTTCAAATTTGGGAAGTTTTCAGCCATTAATTCTTCAAATAATTTTCTTTGTTCCTCTCTCCGTCTTTCTCTCCCTCCCTTCCCTAATCCTTTCTTCCCTCCTCGGCTTCTCTCTCTCCTCTTCTTCTTCTTCTTCTGGGACTCCCATTATGCATATATCGGTGTGTCTAATGGTATACTATGTTTCTCTGATGCTTTATTCATTTTCTTCATTCTTTTTTCTCATTATTCAGCTTGCATGAGCTCTACTTACCTTCAAGTTCACTGAGTTTCTTCTGCCAGTTCAAACCACTATCAAGTTTCTCTAGTGAATTTTTCATTTTGGTTATTGTACTTTACAATTCCAGATTATCCATTTGGTTCCTTTTTATTTGTATCTCCTTACCGATATTTTCTTTTCAATGAGATATTGTCATTATATCTTCCGTTACTTCTTTAAGCATGGTTTCCATTGGTTCCTTGAACAGATTTGCAATGGCTGTTTTGAAGTCTTTGTCTGTTAATTCTGACGTCTGGGCTCTCTCACAGACAGTTTCTATTGCCTACTCTGTCTCCTGTGTATGAGTTATGTTTTCCTTTTTCTTTGCATGTCTCATAACATTTTGTTAAAAACTGGGCATTTTATATATTGTGGGATTTCTGAACCCTGATTCCAATTACTCTCCACCCCCACCTCTGGCTTGCTGTGATTGTTTTCTTTTTTATTTAATCACTTGGCTGGATGAATTTAGTGAGGTTTATTTTCCCTTCAGTGTGATGTCTCTGGTTTCATTCCTTAGAAGGTGCAGCCTTGGGCATGCACACAGTTACTTGGGGTGACAGGTTTTAACAGATCTTTCTTTTTCTTACTTGCCTCTTTCCCTGGTTCTCTCTGGTAGGTTAGCTTGTTCTCTCTTGTACAATTTAGCTTGTTGCTCTTGTGGAGCTACCAGCCTCCTCTTAATTGCTAACCACTGGGTTCTCCATTGTTTTTGAGAGCGCCTTAGGCGTGAACTTCCCTTACACGCTTGCAAATAAAATAATTTCCTTTGGGGAGAGCTTCAGAGTTCTCTGTCCTTATAGCCTGCCGCACTCCCGGGAAAAAAACCTCAGACACCTTCTGGAGCTGGCAGTGGGGCCCACGGCCTGCTTCTCTAGCACTGATATGACTACATTATGAGCAGAGCTCAGCTTGTACTGTAGCCTCTGGTCCCCTTGACTTGCCTCTGCTGGCATGGAAACTTCACCCTTTGAGCATATTAGGGAGAAGGTGATTAGGGTCCCCGTATTCTTGGCCTGCTGCACCTGAGGTAGAGCCTCCATCCTATAGTGGGAGCTGAGTGGAGGAAGGGAGTCCTGACCTCTTGGCTGCACTTGCCTGGAGTTTAGCCTTTGCAACACAAAGGTGGGGGGCCCGAGAAATATTGGCAGGCTCCCCTCCCTGGGAGATACATACTATAGCCCACGATTGGGAACTGGGAGGTGAAGAAACATACATGCCACACAGTCTTAACTTTCTTATGAGATTTAGATGTTCCTGAATGTTCATCTGCTGTATGCCCTTAGGACAACATGCACAGATTTTAAATGTGTTATTTTTCACCACTTATGGTAGTTATGGTGTGGAGGAGTTCAGAGCTTCTCATGCAGCCATTCCAGAAGTTGTTTACCTACTTATTGTTAATACTGTACAGTTTGTCTCACCAAAAATAGTTTAAAACAATGAAAGTTTATTCATATCCCTTATGTTTAAAAAACAAAACTTTTATAATCTCTAAACCCAAACTATGAATTTAGAAATGAATAAAAATTCTGAAGATTTTGAGAGTTACAAAAAATATGTATCATTCAGAAAAAAATCTCAGTAAAACCACATCCAAGGTAAAAAAAAAAAAAAAAATGTATCCAGACATGGAATTGTAAGAGAATATTACTTCAAGCAAACTATTGTTATTTTAAGGCCAAACTTATAATTGCTTTTTTGCTTGTGTGTAAATCACTGTTTGCTTGGATATTTTCCTTTCACATCAAGGACTGCATTTTACTACACAACTATATAAACTGTAATGTCCAGAAACACCGGTTACCATCAGACAAGAGCAATGCTCTTCACTCACTGCTTATCCAATTCACAGGGTCCCCAATATCAGGAAGAGTAATAACCAAACAAGCAAATCTGTTCTCTTTTTCCTTTAAATGCTATTCATAGTTGGCTATCTTTTTAAAATTCTGGAACACAGTTGGAGTTTTCTTTTTATAGATCACATGGACTTCTAGATATATTATGTCACTTATAAAAGCCATAGTTTGTGGGTATGTGTATGTGTGCATAATTTTTTTAATAACTAAAGATGATCAGAGAATATTACTTCAATCTAAAAAAAAAACCCCGTATCAAGTGAAACTTTCAACTGCCTTCACCACTATGGTTATACTTCTAAGAAAGGGATTACACAAATTATAGTTAAAAGAAAAAAATCTCCTCATGTATTTGAATTTCCAAGCAAAAATTTTTGCTAATAACTTTAGACACCAATGTTTCTTTACTGTAATGACAGAATTATTTTTGGTACACATAACAGGTACACAACTAATAAACATTTAGATTATTTTACAAAATTTTGCAACTTCTTTAATTTGGAATTTGATAGTTCAAACTACGCAGTAGTTTAAAGCAAAGTTTATAGTTGCATTATAAACAAGTATTTTAAAAAGTGGCAACAAATTCTACTCTATTCCAGAAACCCATTTTAAAGAATCTAAACAGAGTTGTCTAAATGTAAATGGCATACAGAGAACAGACGTCCAGTTGTCAGGAGTATTTCACAAAGGGATTCTGCAGCGTTTGGAGGTTAGGCAAGTGTTCAGGTCCATTCTGATTCTAAAATTCTACAGTTTTCCTAGCAGTTCTATTAAGAAACAGTTATTTCTTCTATTATTGCCAAATGATATCATGCATAGATGGAAACTTTAGGATGTCACTATCGGTGCTTAAAATAAATGTCATCTTTCATACTATGGTGAAACTCACAAGGGTCTCCTCCCCACTTGTTCCAGACTGAGACCTCGTCCCTGCTGTTTCAGACTAAGTTTCACCATGATTGAAGAGGACCTATTTTAGCCTAAATGTTCTCCTTCTCTTGGCAATGTCATGATATAGTAGACAAAATGAGTTTTAACAAAATGAATTTTTAAAACAGTTCAACAAATGTTCCTTTCAAATCCAGAAGTAAGTGCCTGTACCTCAAACTCCCTACGTTAAACATAATAAATGATTTAAATGCAAACAGTTGGTATACATGCTGCTTGCTCAGTTCTCTCCAAATAGGGATTTATGTCTCATGAAAAAAAAGTAGCTTCAGGTTAAATCATAATGCTAAGACACTAAGTCACTAAGTAATTATGATGATCTCTTTTACAATTCAATGTTGGATTCTTGGTTCTGAGGACATGGACACACACACACAAACACACACACAGATTTTTTTTACGTAGATGACAATTTAGATTTAAGATATATACTTTGCAAAATATTTACCCACATATTCTCCAGGAATCGCTAGAGAGATGAAATGTAAAAACAAACTCCTTAGAGCGTTTGTGCCTTCTAAAAACAGTGATTAGACTCACGAATAACTAGAAAAAAATCCTGATTCTTCAGAGTTAGTTCTAAGTGTTATCAGATGATATAATTTCAAGTAATCATAATTTTCTCTTTTTGAAATACTGGTTCATAAAAAATCGAATCTCCATGAATCAAAGTACTGGCATGGCAGTGAATTACACTGAAAATCAGATCTACAAAAGACACTCTTGGACATCACCACTGAGTATCTTTAATACAGCCTTCAAAGGTCTGTGCAGCACTTCGAAATATGAAATAATTACAGTTGGAGCAGTTACTCTAAATCTCAGTAGGTAATTCCTACAGCAGTACTTGTTTACTCAGAACTGTTTTCATTTCAAATACATGTAAACTTTCTCACAAAGTCAGAACACAACTCACAGTTTGAACAGAAACCTCAGTATTTGAGTCTCGGCATTAAGTAAAATAAACATTACCTATGAGGATGCTTCTGAATGCAAATCACTCCTTAAGGTAAATGGGATGTAATTTCTAACTTGTGGTAGAAGTGAAGAAATCATTTTTTATGTGAAGCCTTGACCAAAATCAATTAGTCAAGTGCAAGATTTTCACCTTATGGAGCAAGTCAAACTCTACCCACACAACACACCTGGCAGAGATCTGGATGCAGGTACACCTACAGTTGGGGACTGGATGTTCCTTAGCTCAGGGCAGTGACAGAAAAAGGCAAGCCGAGGATCAGCCCCCATTGGTCACTGGTCATTACCTCACTGGTAACAATGCCTACTTTGCTTACTGGAGAGTTTATCTTCCAGTGGAGGCACACTTCTAATTCTATAATGCCAGACAGTGGGGGGAAAAGAAGGGTCCACTTTTTAAAAATCCATTCTTTAAAGTCTTTCAACCATTTTGATTAGGTACGGAATGACTCATTTTCTGCTCTAAAGACAACCAATCTTTTTTTTTTTTTAAGTGTTGACTTGCCAATTTATCTTTTAAGGAAGATAAATGAATCTGCTGACTTTACAAATAAGAATATGTGAATAAGAATATATAATATACATATATATATTCTGAGAAGTTAGTGTCCCATGCTTCTGATTTAAAACGTGACTAAGTTCTCTCAATAAACTGTTCATTTAAAATGTTAAACTTTAAACTCAGATCATCCTTCCTGCACTGTTATCATTCTCTTTACTTTTTATTTTCATAACATTTCTATAAATACTCAAATTAAGAAACAAAAATCCCCAATCTTGAAACCAACTTACTATGAAGCTAGTTGATAACTTTTAAAATATCTTGTTAAAATGTAAAAACCCTGAAATTACAAACAGAACGTTTACAATTTTACAGTATATATCTAATTTATTCTTTTAAAAAAATATTCTGCATTGTTTTTATACAAGTGACCAAGCGTCATGTTTTTCAAGTGAAACTCCTCTGCAGGCTAGCAGAGGGTCGGTGGCATTGCCCCCACCGAACGCCAACACAAATTTCACTCTTCATGCTGGGACTTCAACTATTTCAAAATAGTCATTTGGTAGAATCACATAACCCCTCTCGGAGGCGTCGTCTTTCTCCTTCTGGAAGTGCACGGCCTCCTTTAGCCTCTCCAGCTGCCGCTCCTGTCTTCTGCACCGCTGCTGCGCGGTCTTGAGCTTCTTTCTGAGCTTCTCCACCTGCTGCTCGAGCTGCTGAATCCTCTTCCTCTGGTGCGTGGCGTCCTCCACCGTGTAGTTGTGGTCGCAGAACACCGAGAGGTTATCAGGGGTCTGAAGAGGAGGCATGAGCAACCCGATAGCAGCGCCAACCTGGGAAACGGGCGGTGCCGAAGGAGGTCGGGGAAGCTGTTCTTGGGGCTCTGGAAGATCTTCCTTCTGAAACAAAGATGCAGAGCACGTTTCAGTTTCATGACGAAACAGTTCACAAGAACTCATCTGCGGAATTTAAGAATGCTAGACTCACTTCTGCCTCCTCGGTACAGAAACATTCTAAAATGAGAAAATAGGTCAAGTTTCAATTGTACTTTCCTTCCTGAAGTAGAAATGGGATGCAAGAAACACAAAATGATTATTAAGATTTAATTAAATACTCAGCACTTAAAACTGAGGGGAAAAATACTTTCAACTATCACTGACAAAGAAAAATCAAAACTAAGTCATGAAGCTAGATTGAGTTTCTTAGTGTGAGGATATTTAACTTTAATAAAGTGCACTTTGTATTTTTAAAAAGTATTTCACTGTGAACAGTGGTTATTTACGAGGGATGGGTTCCAGGCAACATTTATTTTCTGAACACTACTCTGGATTTTCCACCGTGAACGCATTAACTTTATGAACAGAAAACCAGCCAGTATTTTAAAACACTTATTACCTTGTCATGTGGTTCAGTACAAAGAAATATTGTGGGGACGGCGTCCTCTTTCAGCAGCTTGTTGTTGCACTCCCTCTTAAAGCAGTCCGGAGTAAAGTGTTCTGAGCAAATGCTGCTGTACTTGGTGGGCTTGAAGTTTTTCCTTCTGACGGCTGCCTCCCATTTTTTACAAAGACTGGGTCGAGTAAGAGGAAACCTAAGAAGACAACATAATTCAGTTGTCCAACTTGATTCAAAATAAAAGGCACACCCAGACCTTCCTGCTTAGAAAAGAACTAGCTTACATCGGTGTTAACACACCAAGGAAGAATCTGATTAAAACACCAGCCCTGCAAATCTTTTTTTTTTTTTGACAGTGTTTAGTTGTGTCCTTATTACCTTAGTTTGTTGAGAATGTACGTGTTTTGACATAGAAAACAGACTTGTGGTTGCCAAGGGTGGGAGAGGGGGAGGTATGGAGTGGGAGTTTGGGATTAGCAGATGCGAACTATTACATATAGAGAATGGATAAACAACAAGGGCCTACTGTACAGCACAGGGAACTATATTCAATATCCTGAGATAAACCATAATGGAAAAGAATAAGAAAAAGAATGTATACATATGTATAACTGAATCACTTTGCTGTACAGCAGAAATTAACACATTATAAATCAACTACACTTGAATCAAGTAAATTTTTTAAAAATGTACTTCTTTTAAAATCCTATAACTAAAGTGACCACCAATAATGTGGAATATAAGTCACCCCTCCCATCATGGTATATTTGTTCTTCTTAAAAAGCAATATTTCTCACAGGAATCTGATTGATCACATAGCAGTTATAAGAATGTCACATACAATGACATATACAATCTAAACAGGACAGGCTGAGTAAGAATTTACATTATATAAAAATATCCTTATTAAAAGGTAGCCATGTGGATAGATGCACGCAGGTCACAGAGTTAAGTGATGGGAGGCTGGGGTCGAGGCCCATGTGCAGCGATATTGTAAATAACCTTCACTAACAGATACAGGGATTCCACACACATCTAAATACACAAGGGTAAGTCGTATAGGTCCACTATCTGTTCATCTCAGTTTTTAATGCTTAACTTTTATACTGAAGACACTAAAAGTTTCAGGTAAGAATACATGCTATAGACTGAATCTGTATTAATTATTTTTTCAGCAGTGATTTTCTGTGTATTGTAAAACAAAATTGCACATTTATAACTATGTACTGAGAAAAAGAAGCTTTTGGTTCTCTTAGAATCAGTCTGACAAATATGAATTAATCAAATTAGTCAAATCATAGCGAGAAAGAAAAAAAGAAAAGTATTCATTTTGAATTACCTCTTAATCAACTGAAATATGTCCATTAGGCCCAGATAAAGGGAGCTAGGAAGAGCTTAATCTTACTGTGATTTTAGTCAAGGATTCAGTGAGCTGGGGGGATTGGAAAGAAGCCAAAAAAGGGTGTTTTGAAGCTGTGTTCCACAGTTCCTCTTCGCAGTGAGGTACGCCTGAGCCTGACTCTGCTGTCAGCAGGAAGCTCTAACCCACCGCCGGGGCACTCCCTTTTCTTTGCCCAGCATAGCTGTTCCCACTGCCATCAGGTAGAAAGAGAGAAAAGAAGGACTCCTAGAAGGTTCCTGTTGGAAGTGCCTCTAGAAGTACAAACATGGTAGCAATCCCTGGTAAAACTCAGTACTCAGGGCCTCCAGACTCAAGGACTACAATGCAGGTTCTTTCTGAGGTCAAGATCTTTCCCATTTACTTCCCCAAACTGTTCTTTTAGATAAGGGTTTAGAGGCAGGTTAGCCCTTCTTTCGATCAAATCGACTATTTAACAGCCAGCAGAAACTCAGTATTTCTGATGTGTGAATGTCATCCTTAACCAGTCTGCAGTGCCAATGAAGGGTCTTCCCTATGTTTAGATTCCCTCTGCCATATCATTAGAAATGGGGAGGTGGGAACTGAATACCTTTGATCACATCACCATCTCCAGACCTACTCCTTCACTTTGGAAGTCCTGGAGGTCAATTCATCAGCTTTCAGAAATTCTAATAAATCAAGAGGTAATATTAGGACATACTGAACCGAATCCTGGAAGGGTTAAGTGTTCTATCCCCTTCTCGGAAGGGGAAACATCAACACTCTCAAGATCTTTAAAGGGACTTGCCTGGTGGCGCAGTGGATAAGAATCCGCCTGCCAGTGAGGGGGACACGGGTTTGAGCCCTTGTCCAGGAAGATCCCACATGCTGCGGAGCAACTAAGCCCTTGAGCCACAACTACTGAGCCCGTGAGCCACAACTACTGAGCCCCCGCCCCAGGCTCCGCAACAAGAGAAGCCACCGCAATGAGAAGTCCACGCACGGCAACGAAGAGCAGCACCCGCTCGCCGCAACTAGAGATAGCCCGTGTGCAGCAACAAAGACCTAACGTGGCCAAAAATTTAAAAAAATTTTTTTAATTAAAATCTTAAAAAAAAAAATCTCTTTATGCTCTAGACACTCTTATTTCTGTTCCTCTCATATTCTATCAAACCTATAAAATGCACCCACATTCCCTGTTAAAGATAAAAGGTCCCCACACCCAAACTGAATATTTGCTTTTGCTTTTGTAATTACTTAGCTATAAATAATTTGTATGATTTACCACTAACTCTCATTTCTTTAGCTATTATTCACTTACAGAGGTAAGTTACGGCCACATTTTCTTAACGTAGTAAAACTTGTGGACACTGAATTCGTGCAGACATCGGACGATCACTATCATTTCGTTCTGCGGTTTTCTTCTCAAGAGAAGACCGTCCCTCCTAGGACTCCGACCGCAGCACCTCCCGGATGAAGCAGCCCCGAGGGCAGTGGGCCGCGTTCCCTCCGAGGCTGCTCTTCCCCACGCACGATCCCCTGCTACTGCCCACGCTGCCGCTGTGCGCGAAACACAGCTCTTCATCTTGGCAGTACCTGAACCTTTCTGGGAAACTCACTGGTCCTTGAACGTGGGGTCCTAGAAACTGGGTCCAAAACATCCTCCCGGACGCCTGGCCAAGTCAGTCCTAACTCCTGAGACGGAGGGAAACGCGAGCCTTCTCCTTCGCTGCTGCTGCTTCAGCCTCCCTTCTAAAGACTCATTACCACCTGCCTACTCCGTGACCCGGGTGATGAAACCCAGCTGCCTCCGGGTCTGGAGACCTCACGACCCGCGGGGCTCCAGGAATCGCCCGTGGGCCCCGAACCCGCCACCCAAAGCGGCGCGCGAACCTAAGCGCGAGGACAGGCCGGCGCGGCGACGCGCGCCTAGAACGCGCCACCCGGGGCGGGGCGCCGGCGGCTACTCCGGGGACGAGCCCACCGCTCCAGGCCCGGAGCGCCCGACGGTGCCCCGCCCCTCGCCCCGCCCCTCTCACAGGTCTCGCGCGGACACGCGCCTGGCTCCGCCCCCGAGCAGGGCCGCGCGCCCCCGGCCCCACTAGGGGCCGGGCCCACGAAGCACGTAGAGTACTTACTTGTGGAAAGAAACGGGCTTATCCTTGTCGTATCGGTTCTTGCAGCCGTAGGCGGAACAGGACTGCACCATCCTTCCGGTCCTCAGTTACTTCACTTCTGCCGCCCCAGCAGGCAGTTGAGGCTGCTATCGATGTCGCCGCGCTCGGCTTTGACACCCTCGCTGCTTCTGTAGCTTTGGTCAGCAGTTAGAGTGATGAGAGCCTCATTCGGAGTGACTCATGTGCTCGTTTTGTTGTTTGCATTAGCAGAAGGACCACAGCCATCGCCCGTCTCCCATCTCCAAAATGGCGGAGGCAGCTTCAACCTCACCTCTCGCGAGGTGTTCGTCCTACTGTCTCTGATTAGCCCTGAGGTCAGAGGTAACGTTCCCTGGGACGCAGGCCATTGGCTGAGGCCTGGCGTGTCGCGCGGCGTGCTCGGCTTTGCGCAAGTGGGCGGGGCTTCCGAGCTTCCGGAAGGAAGAAGGTACTGCTGGGGGGAGGGGAGGGGGAGTGGGCGGGAGCCCAGGGCCGGTTCCGCCCCCACGGTGCTTCCCTGGGTTACTGTAGTGTGGCGAGCGAGACGGTGGTCTGTTGGGTCCGCTGGGCTAAAGCAGGGCAGGTGTAAACCTGAGGCCGTTGGGCAGTTGCGCTCGTTTCTCTGAAAGCGCGGCCACAGATGGCGTGATTCCTAGAACTAGGTGGACTCCTCCTCTCCCAACCCGCTGGCCTCCATCGCCTTACCTGTCTCTTCAGGTATCGCGAGGTTCTGAGGAGCGCAGGCCCCGGCGCCTAGCAGCGAAGGCGGACGCCCGCACGCAGCCGGCGGGCCGAGGCTGTTGGCTGCTGTAGCGATCTCAGTTAGCCGTCCCCAGGTGCCGCGTCGGGAATCGCCAACAGCTGACGCGCCTTTCAGTCGGAGGGAGGTTTTGCCTCTTCCGTTGGTGCCGGTAATGTCGTGGCTCGTGATGAAGTGAGCAAGACTAGTATAGCCCCCGTCTTCATAGCGCTTATGTTCTACTGAGGGGAAGGCGGACAATAAAAAATATAAAAGACAATCGCACTGTGCGAAGATGCCCGAATATGTTAGAACGCTGGAAGGGTGAATGAGGGCGGAGGAGAGGTCACTGCCTACTGAGAAGGGGGTCGTTGAATCTGAGAACCAGAGGAAGGGAAAAACATGGAGCGGTGTAAAGAAGGAAGGTGGGCAGGCTGCGGAGAGCGTTCCTGGCCCAAGGAGTGTGTGCTACGACCCTGAGGCCAGAAGGAGGTGTGTCTTTTCTGGGAGCTGAATGGAGGCTGTGTGGTCGAGCCCATGAGCCAGGGAAGGAGGGCATGAAGTGAGGTTGAAGAGCAGCAAGTTGTTGGTCTGGATGTTAGCGCAGTGGGAAGCCGCTCAGCCATTTAAACATTTTGAAAAAGTCATTCTGGCTGTTAAAGGAAGAGTTTATCCGTGAGGGGCAACAGCGAAAGTGAGCCGACCAACTAAGGGGCTGTTTCAGGCAAGCAAGAGGTTGGCAGCTTTGGACTAAGGTGGTGGCAGCAGAGACACGTGTAAGGGGCAGAAGCACCAGGGCTTGCTGATGGATGGAAATGAGAATGAGGAGGAAAAGGATCAAGATATCGGGGTGATTTGAGCGTGAGTTTGTGGCTGGAGCACTTAAGATAAATGGACGGTGGTGCTTTTTACTGAGATGCTGATGGCCTTAAAAAAAAATTTTTTTTTTAAAGAACTATGTCCCCCAACAGGATAGAGGCCTTGGAGGGGTGGGAGTGATTCCGGAAGCTTTGGGGTTGTAGGACTGAGGAATGTCAGACGTGAAAGAAAGTATAAATAGTTCTGAGGTTGGGAATGCAGGCGACTGAAGAAGCGTGGAAGCTCCCCAGCCAGCCCGGGGTGCCCTTTTGAGGCTTGTGATCCGGTCATTTCAGTCGTTTGGTTGGATTTCCCTCAGCCAAGTTCTGTTCTCCCCTCCCCTCTGTCTTCTAGCTATCCATAACTTGGAAATGAAATAAACATTTTTATTATTTGTTGACTATTATCCTAATGTTTCCTTACTTCAAAATGGTAAATTTACTGGTAAGGTGAATTGCATGTAATTAAAATATACATATTACTGAACTGAACTGAAGGTTGTATTTTTCTCTGTAAAAAACAGTCCCCCGAACTAAATTTTCAGTGTGGTCTGCAAATCAATTTATTTGCTTAATAGAAAAATAATTTTCACTAACCTCTAAACTAACCTGCACCCATCATTGGCTTCTCCTTTGCCCATTTCTTAACATTTCCCAAGGCTGGAATGACTGTTCCTTACTTGTCAAGGGGTGACTTCAAGGAAGCATTTTTACTTTTCAAAGATGATCGTCTGCTTTTTAAAAATGTTGATGGAAGCAACCCAAACGTCCATTAATAGTTGAGTAAGTTGTGGTGCAGTCATACAGTGGAATACTATACAGCAATCAAAATAAAGCAGTCCCACAACCTGGATGATTCTTAACAAACAATGTTAAAGAAGTCAGACACAAAAGAAATACACTGTATGATTGTTTTTTGTAGAGTAAAAAAACAAAAGTAGGTAAAACTAAAGTCAGAAGAGGCTACTTTTGGGGAGAGAGGCAATGAAGGGGGGCTTATGGGATGGTGGTAATGCATCTTTTGACCAAAGTGATGGTTAAACAGTGTGTTCACTTTATGATAATTCATCATCTGACCTTTGTAAGATGTTTGGTATTTGTTCTACTTTAATAAAATAGCTTATTAAACAAACAAGGGCCACACAAGATAGGCAAAACTGCCATTTTATTTTAGAGAATGAGAGAGATGTTTATATGCTCTTGTGATCTCTTCATCTGACCACTTCAGTAAATATCGAAAGTGAATATATGCGTAGCTTTATATGACCATTTAAGGGAAAGGGAATAAATAGGGATGAACTGAAGGATAGTTAGAAGTTTGATGTTCTTCAGAGTCTTAAGAGGCCGGGAGCTAATTCATTTACTAATAGAACGCTTTTTAGGGAAAAAGGAAAATGTAACCCTTGACCTTAAAGGGGTAGGTTTTGTCTCAGTTTTTCTAGAAGGGTACACTTTGTCATCTTGCTTGATAAACTGAAGAAGAATACGACACTTGTTTTGATGGTGGAGAAGGCTAAGGCCTAAAGATGCCTTAAACTCACTGATCTCTAACAGTTTAGATTTTAGTTTCTATCCAACTATGCTGCTTTTGCTATATACAGTTTTTATTTTAAAATACCCTCACATTCATTCTCTCTGGGCTCATTATCTTCATCTGTAGGGTTAGGCTGTAGGACTGAGGAATTCCTAATTTGGAATCCATGAATGGTCAGCTCTTTGAATCCCCTGAAAATGAATCAAAATTATACATATGTGTATATATGCATTTTCTGGGGGAGCTTTCCATAGGTTTTATCTGATTTTCACAGAGAAAACACAAAAACTAGTCAGCTTCTAAGGTCCCTTACAGCTGTAACATTCTAGGATTCGTGAAACAAACATTAATTTCCATGCAGATGTTAACTATAGGTTTTCTAAGACCGATTAGCAGGGTGAGTGTTTTGATGTGAATCATTAGATATTTTTAAGTAGTTATTTGTAAATGTTGCATTTTAAAATTAATTAAAATCTAAACTGTTAGATATAGTGAAGTTTAAAACATCTTTATTTAGCCCTTAGCCCTCTCCTATGTCACATACTACATTCCCCTTAAAAGGCTACTAGTCTGGAAGAAAAAGGACGGTGTTCAGACAAGCTCAGTGTTGTCTAACGGGTGTGTACTCCCCTCGTGCCCCGTTCTGGACATGGGACAAGTCAGAGGAGGCAGTGGGTGAAGGGGACAGTGACTGATAACACCTGAGATTTGCTTGCAGTCAGGAACTCGATGCTCCAAACAAATACTGATGCCGTGAAGATGGTCTGGTTCTGACTGAACAGCAAAAGCTCAAGGATTGTCTTTATCCCTGTGACAGGATCGCCTCCTGTCGGCAGCCCTTAAAGCCTACTAACCTGGTCTTGGGAGACTCTTTTAAGTCTTAGGGCCTTAAAACCTTGAGTGCCTTTTCCTATCCCTCAGACTCCGAAAAGAACATTTCAGTTATCAACTCTACAGTTTCAGTAAAATACACACTCAAAAGAAATAGGGGTGGGGAGTCAGGGTGCAAAGCTCCTGTCTCCAATCTCACCCTTATTGTCCAGAATTAATATAGATTGCCAGATTAAATAATTTTTCTCAAAAACATTTCTACGTTTTAAATTTTAAAATTAATTAGAAATGTGATGAGGTGAAAAAGAAAGCCACTGCAAGCATTATATTGAATGCTATTTCAGGAGTTGCGAATTTTAAAGCAGACAGTGTCAAAGAAACCAGACAGTAACAGCTACTTTTTAATTTTAGATATGTTGCTTTTATTCAAAAGAGTCACTGCTTGACAAACTCTTAAATCACAAGGTTTGAACCAAACTGTCAGTCCTCTGAAACAACTCGGTGAGGTAGGTGTCCACACAGCCACCGGGACCAGCACAGCCCTTTCTTCCCGTGTTACTTTCAGCGCTGAGAACTGTGGTAGCTGGAGCCACTGTTCTAGTGGGCAGTTAGAACAACTGTCTCCTCTGCCTACCTCCCCACAGAGCTGCCCAAGTTATCATCTGCTCTGGGGCTGGACCATCTGTTTTTTGAAAGTTACAATATTGTTGTTTACGAAAATCCAAACTGCTGCTTTGATTTTATATGCTCTAACTCTGAATCACGGAAGTATTACTATGATGTTTAACTGGTTGACTCTACTTGCTTTAAATACTCTCAGATCCCTTCTACATGTATTATCACTGATCAATAAAGATGATGTAAGAAACAGGTCTAAAATTCTGAGAAGACAGCAGATTCCCTTTTCAACTTAGTAAGACTTCATACAGTGTTTTTGTATGTTACAAAAGTTGGTACAATACGCCTCTACCGGGAAAGTCTTAGAAGGAATTCCAGATATTATAATAAAAGTATTGCAACTGTAAGTGTGACACTTGAAGCAGAACACATGCACAGAAAATTAGATCCTTTCAAAGATGGCATTGCTGTAGCCCCACACCAAATTTGTAATTGGTAGGCAACGCGTTTCGAGACCGGTAAATGGTGGTGTAACGAACTCCTACCCCTTAGCTTCTCAAGTTAGGGACTGCAGCTGAAATGTTTTCCTGTGAAGTGTGCCACCCTATGAGAAGTTCGATTTGGACACGGTGAATCATTCGTGGAGTCTTGATGTGTAATCTTTCTAGACCTTTGCTCTTAGGAGAACCCAAGCTGTCCTACTCCAGTGTGTTCCAGAAGTCTTCCAAAGGATCCCAGTTTCTCCCCATGTAGGAGTCCTAGGAGTCTAATACCAGTTTGGTCACTTATCTGTGGTTGGCCTCAGACAAAAAGAAAACCCTTGCATCTACGTCAGGGATTTCATCTATGAAAAGGGAAGGTAATGCCCTGCCTTCTTCACCTAACTCTCCTGAGGAGTAAATGAAAAGTACGCAAGGAATTGCCTTAATTACAATGTGCTATACTTAAGGATTTTGTTTTTTCTCTGTGACAAGCGGCAGCTTTGTCTTAGGCCCAAATTACAAGACACTACCGATGTATCGTTCAGCATCTCATCAGCTGATGGCCTCATCTGATTCACCTGGAAGACGGTGAGGGTGAGGCTCGCTGATACTTGAGCGGACGGGACGAGCGGCAGTGGCTGCCAGGCGCAGAGCTGGCGCTGCCCGAGCCCTGGGGGTCAGTGGCTAGCCCTGCTGTCAAGGTCACTCAAGGCCAGTGCCGGCGGAGGGAGTTGAGATTTCGTAACACTCGCCGTTTTGATTCTTATCAGACAGAACACCGCATAAGAGAGCGTTAAGTACTTATGCTGTAGTCACCCCAAAACCAAGATAACGCTCCTGCGGAATCATCTCAGTCTGCACAAGGCCTGACGAATCGGGACTATAGTCTGTCATCTAGGGACAGTATTACAGAAGTGTCCTGACAAGAGAAAACTAGCCAGATCTGTACATTGTGCTGCTATAGCTCACCAGTAATTTCTCTTGTCAGATTTAAATTGTGTTCCTGGTACCCTCCTCAGGTCTTTGATGCTCACAGCTACGGAGAAGCACCTTCCTCGGGAACGCACCAAACTGCTATGTGTCTGCGGTATCACCCAGGTTCCTGAAACAAAAATTCCCTTTACAAGTAACTTTCATATACTGTTCGTAAAAAAGGACCGAACTCTTAACTGAAATGCCACAACTGAGAATATCAAGCGTGCTGACTGGAGTCCAGTGTCTCACAACTTGTTAATTCTCCTGTCGCTTAAGGAAGTGTTCTGTAAACCAGAATATGAAATCAAATTCACGAAGTTCAAGTTTCTTCTTTCCCCTTCAGCTGGTAGCAAAGAATTGTATCAGAATGGAAAAGCAGAACTGCTCCAAATGAACAAAACCTAGCTACTCAAAGAAACACTGACTTTTCCCCAATATTGTACAATATTTTATTGTAACCAAAATACGTAGGTGAGTCTCACAGCAATATATTATCATGTAGGTACTCACCGAGAAGCATGAATTGGATAAACTGTACATTTGACGATACCTTACTATACATCCGGTTAACCTGAATAGTTTGGTGGGGGAGAAGATATAGAAGCATCCCATTTTATATAATTCCATATTTTTCCCACAACTTTATAGACAACACAGAATGAAGATACAGTTGTAAATCACTATAATTCTAACCTTACTATTGGAACCTGCAACATGTAAAAATTCCAGTCATATATTGCTAGGCATTTGCCAAATGACAATCAAATGTTTGTCATACAGTGGTTTTAAACTCGTAAGATAATATTCAAATGCTTTAAACTGCCACGGTCCTTTTGTTTGATTTTACACATTGGCTCAAATATCTTAGTGCACTCATTTTCTCATCTGTTGAGTCTCTGTGTTACCACTTCTCGGTACATAATAGAGATGTAGATGAGCAACAAAAAGACGACAAAGAAATCATCGAGAAAGCCTAGAATTCCAAACAGGGCTTCAGGCACAAAATCTAGAGGCGATATAAGATAGAAAAAAGCCCCCATTAAACAAAGTATTATCCTGATACGGAACATCCAGAAAAGGCCTCCGACAGAAAACACCTCCCTGAATGCATGCCTCAGTAAAGTGGGTAGGTCCATAATTCTTTCCATAATCTGGTAGGGGAAGAACAAATACTGTGATTTGGTATCTACAGTGTTATAGAGTTAAAAATAATATACTTTTCTTACAACGTGCAGACAAACTCAGTTAACATGAACGAAGGAGTTTCACGTATTCACTGAACACCATATTTTCTAGTCACACATTTTATTTAAAAATAGTTCTTTGATTACTAGGTTCTTATAAAATAGGTCTTACTGCAGATAATTGAAAAGTAACTAAAATATCAACAAATTTGAAACACAGGATATAGTAATACAAAACTCAAGTTACTTCTAATTTGAGTTAGTAAAATAAACCAACAAAGAACCCAGTGTACTGAACTAGGCTGAGGCTTGAGCTCAAGTCTCAGCTTTAAGAGAGTTGAACGGACCACTTATTAGCCAAGTGACCTTGGGGAAAGTTGTTTAACCTACTAGAGATAAGTCCACAGCCAATTGAGTATGTGCCACAAGGACTATTAAGAACTAGAAGAGATATTGTTATACAAGACCTTGGTAAATTGCCAGACAATATATAAGTATATACAGACACATCAACTTTGGTGGCTTTGACCATCTTAAGAATAGCAATGAAACTGATTTCCTTCTTAGGATGTTTATGCTGCTTAGCTTGAGTTTAAGTGAATTATTAATTGCCACAAAGATTTTTGGAATGCCAGGCCCTACCTACACTTTCTGGAAATGATTATGGTTTCTGAATGTATACAGACTAATAATTAGATTATATTTACTTTGTAAATATACTAAAACCCACTGAATTGTATACTTTAAACAGGGGTACTCTATGGCATGTAAATTACATCTAAATAAAGTTGTTTTTTTTTTTTTTGAAAAAAGACAGTACCAGTATCTGTTTGTATGACCTTGAGCAAGTCAGTTTATTCCCTGACTGGAGACTTCTCACTTCCTCTGCATAGCTCTTAGCTGACTGCATGACCGTAAGGCCGCGTGTGCTAATGAGGCACCATGGCGACTCCGACTCCTCAGCCTAACTTCTTTGAGGTCTTACTTCTCAGGGGTTGGGAGATGCAAGAGAGACTGGCCAGAGGAAGTAAATCACTTCCTGTGGTCATTCCCGTGCCCACAGTTCAGCTGTTTTTAACAAAATCTGTATAAATATCACAAATCCAACGCTACGTATGTATTTTGTCCAACAAATGCCAAATAAGTTGAGAGGGAGATGGAGCCAAAAATGGGAAGAACTGAGCAAGCGATGAGAAAACGGTTTTACAAACCCCACCAGACAAAGAAAATCTCGTAACTCCTTTTGGAAAACTGATCACAAAAGAACAAAAATGGTCTTTTTAGAATCACTCCTCATGCTGATTTTCTGTTCTCTGTGGAAGAAACGAATACTTAAAGCAAAACAGCTATACAGCTTTCACAAGATCTATGGTAAATTACTTAAAATATTCTAACGACCAGCCAGTATGTCTTTTGCATACTGTTCTGTCCTTTATCGGGGCTATTTTGTTCAGTTCTCATATGGTATTGTTTACACAAAATCTGTAGTGATTAGACAAGAAATACGGAATGGGTTATTAAGAAATGTTTGTGTACTAATCACAATCTGACTCTTAACTCTGGGGTAGAATATCAAAGTAAGAGCTAAATGTCTGTATTATATTGTAATTTCATCACACACCAAGCTTTCTGATTCGTTAAGTATGTATCTGACACACACAAAATAACTGAGCAGTGGTATGCTTCACACCTTAAAATACGAATGAACATCTTAACATGATTTTTTTAGGTTCAGTGGTAGTTCTTGAATTTGAAACACTGATTTTCAAAGAATCATCATCCTAAGATGCCCCTGGAGAGGATACATAAGAAAACTGCCGGGCCAGAAACGGCAGAAGAGGCTCCCGAAGAACCAGGGAGGGAAACAGGGACCAGGTCAAGCTTTTCTTGTCACTGCAAGTTTTGCCTGTCACCCTCCACAGCAGGCGACACTGTATGCCTTTAGGTGTCCCTGACGTCCCGGAATGAGGAAGAGCATATGTCCGCAGGAGCACAAGTCTGCAGCTGTGTAACGCAGAGGCATTCTGACAGCTTACGTTCTTGCCTGGGAGCAGTAGTATCATTTCTATCTTAAGGATAATCATGAATTCTACAAACGTCAAGGCCTGCTGTATTCCAGACACCGAGACCATAGTAGTGACTAATTATGCACGGTCCTCGCCCTCGTGACGCGTTCCGTCTCCTGAGAGGACGGTGATGAACAGGCTCGGAGGGCAGTGACGGAGACCGCCCTGGTTGATCGGGGACAGTCTCCCCGAGGAAGATACACTAGGGCCGACCTGAAGGACGAGGGAGTCAGCCAGGAGGCGGCAGCGGGACAAGCATTCGGAGCAGGGGAGGTGGCACGAGTGAGGCACAAAGGTGGGAAGGCCTGGAGCGCGTTCTGAGAGCCGCATCCCCGGGGAGGGGAGGGGGGAACCAGGCCCTGCGGGGCCTTGAAAGCCACAGCCAGGAGTTGGGACGTTATTCCAGAAATTCAGAAGTTTCAAAACACAAGAGCATCGTGGTCTTACTTAGGTTTTCAAAATATCACTCGGGCTGCTGTGCAGAAGAAAAGGTCTGTGGGGCTTCCCTGGTGGCGCAGTGGCTGAGAGTCCGCCTGCCCGATGCGGGGGACGCGGGTTCGAGCTCTGGTCCGGGAAGATCCCACGTGCCGCGGAGCGACTGGGCCCGGGGGCCACAACTACTGAGCCTGCGCGTCCGGAGCCCGTGCTCCGCAATAAGAGAGGCCGCGACAGCGAGAGGCCCGCGCACCGCGATGAAGAGTGGCCCCCCGCTCGCCACAACTAGAGAAAAGCCCTCGCACAGAAATGAAGACCCAACACACCCAAAAATAAATAAATAAATTGGGAAAAAAAAAAAAAAAAAAAAAAGAAAAGGTCTGAGTGAAGAGGCCACTGCAGTTGTCCTAAGCAAGAGATGGTGGTGGCCTGGCCTAGTCTGATGGCTACGGACACAGGACTTGTTATGAGGCAGAAATGACAGCATCCCCAGAAGAGAGAGAAAAGACACGTTAGGACTTCTTTACAGATCAGAGAAGGGGAATGAGGGAGAAGAGGACATCAGCACTGAGCTGAGTAGGGCTGAGGTCAGGAGGGATCGGGTCAGCGTTGTTCACGTTACATCTCGTGTCCGAGACGCCAGGAACGCGCCAGTGGGATGTACGCCGAGCAAGTGGACGTCAGAGCCTAGAGCGTGGAGCAGAGTCTGGGCTTCCAGTACGCATTTGTACTGATGTGTTCTGGGTTTTCAAGTACATATTTAGTCATACGCTTCTAGAATTCTTTGTGAAATTTTGAGAAAACTGGGATGAGTCAGTAAAGTGTGGGTTTTTAATCTATCAAATGCCTTTCTGGGGAGGAGGGGCAACTCCTTGAATTAAATTAAAACAGAATTCATGTGCTCTTTAAAAATAGAATGCTTTTGAATACCTGACATACAAAACCCCCAACACATAGGGTTACTTAAGGGAACAAATTCAAATGGGGCCAGGGTAAAACAGAGTAAAACACAATGGTGAAACTCCCTTCAGAAGTTCTCAGTTGTAAGTTTCCCATAAGACAAACCCTATTTTAGAATCACGTAGGAGTCAATAATTTTACCTTTCCGTCCAATTATTTTCTATTGATTTTTTTTTGCTGGTACCGCTTTCATAAAGAGTTTTATAATGCCATTTTTTAAAAGATAGAAAACCGTAGTCCTTGGGAAAGCTGTAACTCAGTGAATGACGGCAACAATGAAAAGTAAAGACTCTACGTAACACACACGGATTTTTCACAGAGACTATTTGTTGGTAAATCTCACTTTACAAAAGAGAAGTATCGTCACACTCTAACTTTGTACCCGCTACAACATTACTTACAGATCTGGGCTGCCCCGAGAATCTCCGGTTATAATCATTAATATCTTGATGCAATGATACAGCATCCTGAGACTGGTCATTTTCGCCAAATACTGTTAGCAGTAAAGTTACCTGTAGATTTACAGAAAAAAGTATTGTTACACCTTTCTGCAGCATTAATTTTTTTTTTTCATTTTGTGTTATTATTGAATAGAATGAGAAAAGCTCCTGAATTTAGATTTTGCTCGTTTCTTTTAACAAAGGCAACACAGGGGAGGAAAGTAAGCTACTATTTCCTTGCAATAAAATCCATTCAAAATGTTATTTGAATTCCTGTAAAATAAAATGGGCACTGGTTTAAGCACTTTTCAATCCACACCAGAGATCAAGTTAGTAGTTCTCTGTTTGGGCTAACAGACGTTTGAGGATATAAGAATGATGAGAAAATATTCAGGAGCAAAGTGACGTATCGCTTTGAGAGAGGAAAATTAGGGCTTTCTTTCTCGATTAAAAATCATGATTCCTTATCCTCTCTGGTATCTGAATTATCTTTGACTGCTACCAGCATCACACAGAGAGGAAGTGATTGCAGGAACCAGCTCTCAAGCACCCATCTCTACTACAATCAAAAAGGTAATTCTTGACACTGTTACATAACATAATACATTTAACCCTGATTCTTCCATGGGAGAGCTAAAGAGGACACACAAATGTTCCTGGACTATACTCGGGTAATCTGAAGATGACAGTACCTCGAAAAACAAGTATATTTTAAAATACAGCACCCCCTATAGAAATGGCCACTGTACAAAGAGATGAATATAGGAAGGAGCCGTGGTGGATTTGGGTTTAAATCATCTCGCTGTTGTTTTGACCCTCAGCTCGGCTGTAAAACCAGGACCCCACTGCTCAGGTGCTTCCCAAACAGCCAAACACAGGAGTGCCTGAGAGCAGCAGGTGGTAGGAACAGCGGGCACAGCCATCTCTTCACACATTTGTTAAAAAAGGTGAATTCTTTCACTAGATGTTAACTGACCACCTACATGGGCCAGGCAGTGCGCTAAGTGCTAGACGTACGAAAAAAGGACAACGTGGCCTTGCACCTTGGTGATCACAGGCCCCAGGACAGAAGGGGAGGGAGACGTGTTCAGCAGCCCGTCATAAGGCACTGGGGTAGGCATTGTAATGATGCTGGAGAGGAAGGACTTCCTCTGTCTGGGGTGTCCAGAAAGCCTGACACTTGCCCTCGCCCTAGGGACGTGGCAGGACCGCTGGCGTGTTGGTGTGCGCGCCCAGGGGAGACGTGGTGACCATGTTGCAGCCACAGACAGCAGCCTGCACGCTGTTCCCAGTGAAGCAGGCGGTGGGGCAGGTAGATGAACTGCAGTGGGAACGCACTGCAGTTAGGGAACCCACAAGTTGATCTCCACCTTTCTCGCCTCTAGCCAATTTATGTGTGGTCCAAAGGATACCACCTGCTAATGCACATATGCCCCGTGAAAAGCCACAGGTAGCGCCAGAAAGGGGCAGGTGGTGCAACTAATTCTTTAAGGCAAGACCTTCAGCCTGGTCTCTGCGTTGCTGGCAGAGAGCTAAAGGTGAGAGGTGGTGCTGGCAAATAAGCTTCAGGGCCAACGGCCTTGTGTCACACATCAGATCAGCTGGAGAGGTGGTACAAGAAAATGGTCTTCCTCCTAACCATGCGGTAAAAAGTGTGAAAGAGGCAGAATCTGGGGATGTATCGATAGAAGCAAGAAGGAAAGAAGAGGAAGCCTTGAACCTTCCTCTCTCCAACCAAAAAGGGCAGCAATGGGGGAAGTGGATAAGCCAGAACAATGGCCGAAAGGTACACACACGTGTGTGCATTTCTGTGTATGTGTGTATGTATTTAACAGTGCACACGATATGGTTTTATTTACATACAGTCCCCAAATTCGGCAAAACTGAACAGTCATCTTAGAGGAGCATGCTAAGGTAATAAAACTGTAAAGAAAATCAAGGAAACGCTTATCATAACGGTCAAATAGTAGCTACCTCTAGGAGAGGAAGGAGTGGGGGAGATTTGGAAGGGGTCCCGAGCAGGCTTCTGGGGCTGTGGCCAGTTTCTGTTTCTTCATCTGAGTGGTGGCTACTCAGGTGTTGCTTTGTGACAAGTCAGCGAGCTGTACCTCTTTATTTTGTGTGCTTTTCTGTACGTCTGTTCTATTTTACGAAGAATTTTTGCACAACTGCTGCGCCTTCTCTAATCTTATTTTACTCTGTGGGCCCTGTGGGTTTACGCCTTTCCTGTTGCGGCGGGGTTGCCAGAGGGAGCCAAAGTAAGCGCGTGCACTCAGTCCAGCATCCTGACTTGGAAGCTCTCCAGCCTGGTCGGGATGGCCGTTTGCACCGGACGACTTCCCGAGGAGAGGCTGTCTGTGTACCTGATCATGAGTCATTATCAGACGGGCGTATATTTGAAATAAAAAGAATAATATAAATATAAAGGAAATTCTGAAAAGTGATAGAACACCCCGTTTGGCTATATTTATTAACTTAAAAACTATAAGTATCAGTTTCTCCGAGTTTTCAAACGAAACAAAATTTTGTTTCTCCACTTTGTCGAAGAAATGGAGCCGTTTGGTAGCGTACTGACACTTCAGTCTCCGACACGTGTGCGTAAAACCTCACTGCGTCCCTCGGAGGCAGCATCTGTACTGATGTGACAGGCTAATCTGCCCTGGGTGATGCGACGGGCCACGGCTCCACAAGAGACAATTTTCAAAGGCATCGTTCGTCATTTAAAGCTGCCGGGACCCTCACCACAGATGGGCAGGTTAAAAAGAAGGTACACCTGAAGAACTATTTTTTTTCAACAGAAGTCTATGCAGGGAATATATGCTGAAGCCTGACTGCCAGTTCAGTTGTTCCCCTGCTGGTGTTACAACAAAGACTTATTAGGATTTGGGGGAGGGTTCATGTACCAGCTCTTTTTCACTATGACTGAAGGGATATCAAAGGGAATTCCCTTTTTTTGGGGGTGTCTTAAAGACATTAAAAAAAGAATGGAGAAACATCAGAGAAGCTTTGGATAAATGAAGTTCTGCTAAAAACATAAAAATGATTCAAGAGTTAGATACAGAAACTATAACAATTTACAAAATGAGCTAGTATAAACGATGTTTTCTGAGCACAAACATTACCGTTTGTCTACAGATTGGACAACTGATTGCCCCAAGCCATGAACCGTATCGCCAGTACGCCACAATACAGGTACCTAATGGGAAGAAAACATTAATATTGATGTTTTTCAGTCCATATATCCTAGGAAAGTTTCACATATTTGAAATATTTTAACAGCATCACCTATTTTACAATGCTTTTTACTTTATCCAACCAACTCTTAAGGCAAATTCAAATCTAGTAGCAATTCCCAGCCACTAAAAAATATTTTAGTTTAAACTACCAGTTAAGATGCAAGCATTTTTACAATCTAAAGCAAGCATGCACTAACTGCTTCAATGCTATGAGGCTTAACAGAAAATACTGCATTTCCTATGTGAAAAAATAAAACAGTAATTGACCATTACTGTACATATGACAAGCAACAAATCACACTATAAATTTTCTGTTCCAGATGTGATATATGTTACAGAAACACAACTTCCATCTTTTTAAAAGTTTAGAAAACCAAGCCACTTAAGTGTCCATAGTAGTAATTAGGTAGTATGCACAAAAGAGCCAAAGGATACAAAGATTTCACGCTTCCTGGCCTAACAAAGTTCATATTCCAGTTAAGTAGCTGAATCAACGTTTGTACTGGATGGATTTGATTTTTCTCCTTGAAGGCGTGGACGAGCAGTGAAACAGGTAAACACGGCCCAGAGAGAGGATTTACAGACCTTAAAAAGTGGTGGTAGGTGCACTAAGTGTTATAGGCACTCAAGTTCAGACCAGTAACAAACGAAGAAGGAGTATTTTTAAATACTGGCCGATGTTTAAGGAGCCAATTCATTTTCTTCTCTGCAGGCCCCCATTTCTCGGATCATCCAGGTTCCAGTGTGAATCTGAACTACCCGCTTCCTGGCTCCTTCAATCAAACTGAGGAGACCAAGGTAACATGCTTCAACGACTCGGAAGGTAGTTACATCTTGAAGCGTGTACTGTTAGAGTTCAGTCCAAAAGGTGTGCGGAATTTGACCCCCAACTGTGTGGGGCTGGTTAAGATTAGACAGGCAGAAGGCAGGAGCAGGACACTCGGGGTGTTGCAATGGCAGCAACAAATCCCAGGGGCAGAAATAACGGCACACGAGGGCACGGGGGGGCGGGCCGCTGGCTGAAGCCGAGGCTGCCCAATGTGACCCTTGGTGACTGTGCGGAAAACTGCTTTGAGGAGTCAAAGACAAGTTTAAAAAGCGAAACCATCTGTATCTGATATCTTTGCCTGCTCTCAGGGTGCTGTGTTAATTAGATAATATTTACTGAATCCTTTGAGCAGCCTAATTTCATACAGAAACCATATGAAAGCAAAACCGATCATAAATATGTTAGTATGATTACCATCTGTCATGATGCCTTAGATTTATCTACTACCTTTTCACCCAAAAGTCCAATGTGTCTTGACATATGTTAATTTATTTAATTCCGTAACTTTTCTCCACAGATTGGAGTATAGGTGTCCTGGCAAATTATGTAGCAGCCACTTGCCTGCGCTGGAAAACTATGGTGCAGCAAATCAAACACTTCAGTTCATACACATCTGCTGTGACGTGCTTGATGCTTTCCCTTAACTAGGATGGCGGGAGAGATGACTCAATGACTTGAATCCGGGGCACAATCTCTCTAGATCTGTCTATTTGTAAAATGAGAATAAGACCTCATAAGACTGCCGGGGAATTAAATAAAATAATGTGGGTTCCAAATGCAAGTTAGGTGAAGTCTGTTGCTGCCGTTATTCTTGACTCGCTGTAAAGGAACAGAACTGTAGTTCCACACGTGGAGCTAAGCCGAAATGCTCTTCACATACATGGTATCAGTATCCTTGAACTACTGTTCAAAGAAACACATTTCTGTTTATTGAGAAGCTGAATAACTACTTTTTTTTTTTTTTAACCTTTGAAGCTACAGACAGTAAATAAAAGTATCCTGACAAGAAGAGCAGGATATCGGAAGGAATCTACCCTATTACCCCAGACCCAGAGGTAAAACCAAGAGCACAGCACAGCCATCTTTCAACTGACCGGGTTATCCACACAGTGCATCACCTAAGCCTGGGCTGGCAAAGAGACTTCGCCCAGCCTGCCAGACCTCACGGATTCCCAACCCCTGCCTAGGGTGCTGTGCTAGGGGATGGCCGAGGCACGGCCAGACCCAGAGCGAGTCCACAATCGATAAGGAACGTCAGCCAGAGGTTTGAGGTGGGGCATCTGCTTTCTCGGATGGCCATTTAATCCCCTACCCCAACAGCTGATCTTTCATTATTTGGCTGCTCACTAGCGCTTCCAACAGATAAAATTAAGGATAGACATTGAAATAGCGTTTTGTAATTTGTTAGTTACTTAGACAAAAACCTGAGGGAAGAGGTTGAAATTAATGGATGAGGCAATGATGGGATTGGTCAGTACTGACTAAATGGGCACAAGGTATAGAAAACCCTGCATCACGTGGGATGGATTCCAGATACTTTATTTCACCCCCAACAGCATGAACGGTAACACTGTATACCTCGGAATTCTGACTCTTAGACAAAAGATACAAAGGGGAGAAAGCAAAGTACAAATCACTGTATGCTACATGTTAAAATCAGTACAGTTTGGGAGCAATTAGCACCCCATCTTGCATACAGCTGTTCAAAGGGAAAGAAATACTACCAATAAAAAAATAGGTCTAATGATGAGATAAACCTTAAGGAGAGAGTAGTTGTATAAACCACCGATCACACAGTATTGGGTTGGCCGAAAAATTCGTTTGGGTTTTTGGTAACATCTTACGGGAAAACCCGAACGAACTTTTTGGCCAACGCAACAGAACTGTGCACAGGCTGTGAAGTCAGACCCGGGTTTAAAACCTACCTCTGTCCATCTGCAGCTGGGCTGCCCTTTGTAAAATTGCTTAGCATTGCTGAGCCTCGGGGTTCCTCACCTGTAAGCTGGGATGAGATGCAGTATGTTGCGTCCAGCACACACACAGCAGGCCCGTGATAACCGACTCCTGCCAGTCTCACGTGACCACAGCCAGCAGTGGCTATGCGGTGTGTCCCATCACTCTCTGTGGCTCTTCCTGGAAGGTCAGGAGACACCCAGGGGTGCACAGCACCCGTTCCTGACACTAAGTTAGTGCGACATCAACGGCCCTTCTCGTCCCTCTACATGCTCTAGGGTTCCCAAGGCTCTGGAAGTCCCGGAGCAAGAGAGGTTAAGAACTTCTGCACCGACTCAGAGTGAAAAAGAGGTGGCGGAGCCAAGGGAAGTCTCGGGCAAGGTCCTTGGCAGAAGAACCCTCCTGCCCTGGGAAGGAGGAGTAATAAATGAAACCACCAAAAAGCGATGAAAATGAATTCAGTGACTCCCTCATGGTACAGATATCCTTACCTCACTATTCAAAGAAACACATTTCTGCTTATTGGGGGGTCGAATAACTAGTCTTTTTAATCTTTGAACCTACGGACACTAAATAAAAGTGGCTGACAACAAGGGCAGGATCTCAGAAGCAATCTGCCCCACTCACAAACTACAAAACGCGACAGAGGGAAAATTAGGAGTCCAGCCTGTGCACACACGCGGGTCTTGGGCTAAATGGTCACTTTTACCAAGCACAGCATTGTTTGCTTACCACAAAAGAGATGTCCACAGTTTGTTTCAACAGGGAGGGAAGCTTGATGTAAACAGATCGGACAGGACATGTCAGTGTAGAACTGCTGTCGGGCAGCACGGGGTGCATCCTGGTGAGAAAACACGTGCGTATTGAGACACGACACACACAGGCTTTTCAAAATTCATCCTCATGCTAGAGTATACTTAACAATACAGTCAGGACTGTGTAATCCTCAAGTTTTAGATGTGCACTAGTCAAGGCCTTACAAGTCTGATCAACTTATGAGACTCCGGTGTTGTTCTGCCTAAACTGCATGGTCTCTACCTTCCTTCCTGAACACAGTCTAAAGATAAAGATAAAAAGCCAATTAACTCAGGAGTTACTCTATCAGGAAGAGTAAGTTCTTCTGGGTAACACGGGCTGAGCTAATGCATTCATTAGCTGAACGACAAGAAATGTCAAACCACGCCCCAGGTGTTAGCTTTCTTCTATTTTTGACATCGGTTTCATTCATACATTCCTGATAGTCGTTACATGCTTGAAAATTAAATGAGATAGTTGTATGTGAAATCGCTTTGTAAATTATAAAACACCAGGCCAGCATGAATTATTGATAACAAGAGCTCTGGAAGACTAATATGCTGAAACTTTTTTTTTTTTTTTTTTTTTTTTTGCGGTACGCGGGCCTCTCACTGTTGTGGCCTCTCCGGCTGCGGAGCACAGGCTCCGGACGCGCAGGCGCAGCAGCCATGGCTCACGGGCCCAGCCGCTCCGCGGCACGTGGGATCCTCCCGGACCGGGGCACGAACCCGTGTCCCCCGCATCGGCAGGCGGACTCTCAACCACTGCGCCACCAGGGAAGCCCTATCATCGCAATTTCTCATGCGAGGGGAGTGATAACATCTACTCCTCATACAAATGCACGGATTTATATCACAACAGTACCTGTTCTGTTTGAAGTTGTTCCCGAAGCACCCGTACTAGCTCTTGGTTTTCCGGGTGAATGTTTTGATGTGCATTTCTGCTGAATAAAGTATAAAACGGTTTTAATATAAAATAGTGTTAGATGAATCCATTTTCCTTACGGGTCTAATTTTTGACCTAGACTGCTGGCAACATAAGAAATGTAAACGGTGGCCTACACCTGTACTCCAACTGTAGGAACGAACATTCCAGGCTATCCTGAGATCACTGATTATTGGCTCATTTCAGGTTTAACTGGCAAATGATGAAACCCAGAGGCCTAGTACCTTGGGGGATGGAATGTCATTTCAGACTTACATATAATATAACACGTTTATTTCTTTTGTAAGATTTCTTGTATTATTATGTATTTGAACACTTTTCCATATCTAATTAGGTCTTTCTCCCAACTTTTCACCTATGAGGGGAGAGGGACGGAGAAAAACAAAACCTAAAACGTATAGTGTAGAAAAGCCCAAACCTATGATACCACTAAGATCTTAACGGTAACAATTAAAACGAAGAATCAAAGGCAGGAAGTTAGAGCTCCATCTACAAGGACGGGATGAGTGAAGCGAGCACTGAAAACTAGAAGCAGTGGTTAGGTTGGTAGGGTCGGCGGTGAAGATTTACACCTGAATCACTTTAGTTTCTTTTTTTTTTTTTTTTTTCTTTTTTTTTTTTTTTGTGGTACGCGGGCCTCTCACTTCTGTGGCCTCTCCCGTTGCGGAGCGCAGGCTCCGGACGCGCAGGCTCAGCGGCCACGGCTCACGGGCCCAGCCGCTCGGCGGCATGTGGGATCCTCCCGGACCGGGGCACGAACCCGCGTCCCCTGCATCGGCAGGCGGACTCTCAACCACTGCGCCACCAGGGAAGCCCATCAGTTTAGTTTCATTTGGCTATCGAAGTTTTTTCCAAACCTACATCTCTTTAACAGCAATATTTTAAGTCTGCTCAGTGTCGCTGTTAATCTACAGAAGAGCCTTTACTCTCTAGCTGAACCAATATAGCACAGCAGTAAGAATTCTAAATCAATATTCTAATGGGATAAGGAAAATTAAAGAAACCCATCCCAGGGTTATTTAATTTTTAGTAAAACAATTAAATTTTAGAAAAGAAAGCTGAAACAATATAACCATTAGTTCAGAGACGACATAAAAACAATTTAAAGTCAAATATCTAATCGGAAGCTCAACATAAATGAAATGAAACTACTTGAATTCTGTTTAAACAGCTTAAATTTGGGTGGATTATTTATTTGAAAATGTTACGTTCTTATGACTGAATAAATGAATCAGTGAAAGAAAGCTACTCTATGGGAAAAACGATCTATCAAGGAACAGCCCAGGAACCAGCCCATTTACACGCCAGGAAACACCCAGCTATCTGGAAATTCTCAGCTCTTTGACAATGAAAAATCATTCCCTTTTCATTGGAAAAAAACAGTCATGGTTGTCAGAGGATCGATGTAAACCATGTGACTGGAAGGTCTTTCTTTTGGTCTCTTTCCATAAAAGAGAAGATATAAAATTCTTAAATCTGATAGTAGAATGTTAGAAAAGTCAAAGTATAGCCAAAGAACAGGAACAAACGGCCCAAGATGCTAAACATGGCCTGCAGCTCAGGTAGCTAATTGTGACTGGCAACTTTGAGTACAGAACCAAAAATCTAGAAATCTAATCAAGATAGATTGAAAGCTAGATTAGAAGATCAGGAACATACTGTTATAGAGAAAACCTCAGGCCTCAAATGGCATCACCTGTGCTAAAGCCTATGACACCAAACCGAGACTTCATACCTGGCCCAACTGCAGCTCCCACCTTCCCCAGGAACGGGATCTGAATTGGTCAATCTGGGGTTTCCTGGTCAGTACCAAGGAGGGAGCCTGCATGATAAGACCCCTGCCATTTCCTTCCCCAGAAGAAGAGGTCTTGGCCTGAAATAATCCTAACTTTTCTTTTGCTAGTAACTTCCTTGCCCCACCCTCCTTCTGCCTATAAAAACCTTCCATTTCATACAACTCCCGGAAGTACCTCTCTACTTGCTGCATGGGATGCTGTGTGATTCATGAATAGCTTAGTAAAGCCAATTAGATCTTCAAATTTACTTGGTTTAATTTTTGTTCTTTAACAATATGATCACCTTAGCTATGAGAAAATGATGGCATTTGACACTAAGCAAGTCTAAAGTGAGATGCCAAGGAAAACAGTGGCTCTGCTATGAAACAGAAGTACATGTGTTGTTAGTGTATTTATCAACGATTTATGGTCCTTCTAAGTTCTCTGAAAAGAGAAACCCAAACTGTCAAACCAGTTAAGTTATATGTAGCCCTGGAAAAGAGCCAGGAGCCTCTGATATGAGGAAAGCAATGATACCCAAAGCGTGGGTCAGGAAAGGAAGTCTGAATCAAAGTTTACAAAAACACAAGCACGTGGTTCATAGGTTAACCTGCCTACCAGACCCTTTTGACTGGCTTCTGGTATGTCAACACATGGCAGCTATTATTAATGGCTTAAGAAGGAAGACCAAAGAGAAAAGATTTTAAAAGAAATTCATTATAACTATAAAACATTGCTGAAAGATATTAAAGAAGACACAAATGAATGGAAAGATATCCCATGTTCGTAGATTGGAAGACAACATTGTTAAGATGTCAATACTATCCAAAGTGATCTATTTTCAGATTCAGTGCAACCCCTATCAAAATCCCAACAGCATTCTTTGCAGAGATAGAAAAACCCATGCTAAAATTTATATGGTATCTCAAAGGGACTCCAAATAGCCAAAATCATCTTGAAAGAGAAGAACAAAGTTGTAAGACACTTCCTGATTTCAAAACTTGCCACAAAATTATAGTAAAAACAATGTGGTACTGGTAATAAGGACAAACGTATAAGCCAATGGAATAGACCATAGAGACCAGAAATAAACTTTCACATATATGGTTAATTGGTTTTTGACAAGGATGCCAAGACCCCTCAGTGGAGTAAGGACAGTCTTTTCAACAAATGTTGTGGGAAAAACTGGATATCCATATGCAAATATAATGAAGTCGGACCCTTACCTCATACCATATACAAAAATTAACTCAAAATGGATAGAAGACCTAAACTTAAGAACTACAACTATAAAAACCTTAGAAAAAAACAGGGGGAAATCTCTGTGACCTTGGATTTGGCAATGATTTCTTAACCATGACACCAAAACACAGGCAACAAATGAAAAAATAGATAAATTGGACTTCATCAAAATTTAAAAATTCTGTGCATCAAAGCACACTATCAAGAGTATAAAAAGACACCAACAGAATGAAATAAAATATTGATAAATCATATATTTGATAGGTGATTAAGACAGAATATAGAAATAACTCAAACACAAAAAAGCAAACAACCTAATTCGAATATGCATGAAGGACTCGAATAGACATTTCTCTAAAGAAGTCATACAGATGGCCAATAAGCACATGAAATGATGTTCAACATTAGTCATCAGTGAAATGCAAATCAAAACCACAGTGAGATACCCCTTCACACCCACTAGGATGACTATCAAAAAAACACGAAGTAGCAACTGTTGGCCAGGATGTAGAGAAATTAGAACCATTGTGCACTGCTGGTGGGAATGTAAAACGGGGCAGCTGCTGTGAAAAACAGACTGAAGCTTCCTCAGGAAGTTACACATAGAATTACCACATGATCATGCAGTTCCAGTTGAAAGCAAGGACTCAAAACAGATTCTTGTACCCCGACGTTCACAGAGCACCATTCAAAATAGCCAAAAGGTGGGAACAACCTAAATATCCATCAACAGATGAATGAACAAAATGTGGTATATACATGCAGTGGAATATTATTCAGCCATAAAAAGGAATGACATTCTGGTCGATGATGCAGCATGGATGAGCCTTGCATGCATCACGCTAAATGAAACGAGCCAGACACAAATGGACAAACGCTGTCTAGTTCCACTTTACGAGGTACCTAGAATAGCCTAATTTCTCGAGGCAGGCAGAAGGTGGAATAAAGGTTACCAGGAGCAGGGGGAAGAGAAATAAGGAGTTATTATTTAACTGGCAGAGTTTCTGTTTCGGATGATGAGAAAGTTCTGGAAATAAACAGTGGTGATGGTTACACAACACTGTGAATGTACTTAATGCCAATGAATTGTACACTTAAAGTGATAACTTTTATGTTATGGATATGTTACCACAATACAAACAAAGGATGAATTATAATGACTACAAACATCAAAGAAATTACAGAAAAGAGACAAAAAGCTCCTTCGTTTGGATCTTCTAGCACGCGTGCTACCCTTCCCCTAACTCATTAATTGAATGCTTCAGCTAAAGTAGCAGGATGACAACTGCCAATTGAATTTGAACCTGAACAGCTGGACGGCAACTTAAACTGACCTCCCACCCAGTCATACGACAGATTCAAGACAACATCCACGTAATGGGGAGCACCTTATATTATTTGAAAAGTTATATCTTAGGTTAAGCCAAAGTCTCATCATTTAACTCCACCTATTGGCCCTGTACGAGACAATGGAAAATATATATTAAGATATATTGGTCTCTGCCCCGGTTCCTGGCACAGGGCTCCGGAAGCCCTTGTAAATTCCTAAGTGATAAGAGCATTAGGAGCACCTTTCATTCTAATATTTGGTCTTCGACCTGGCCCCTCACACAGGGCTCCTGAAGCCCTTGTGAATTCCTGGGTGACAGGAGTGTCTTCTGCTCTAACGAGGCGACTCTGGGTGGGCTCCCGGATGAGGGCTGCCCACCGGAAGGACAAAGTCCTGATCAGAAGCTTGGAATGTTCGGCATCCTCCACCCCTCCCCCATTCTCCAGAGAGAGGAGGGGCCAGAAACAGAGTGAATAATTGATCACGCCCATGTGAGGGTGCCTCCATGAGATCCCAGTCGTGCGGTCGGGTCCGGAGAGCTTCAGGTGGGTGGACACGTCCACACCGGGAAGGTGACGCACCCTAACTCCACGGGGACAGAGGCTCCCGCGCTCAGGGCTCCCCGGACCTCGCCCTATGCATCTCTTCAGCTGGCTGTGCATCTGTATCCTTTATCACACCCTTTAATAAACTGGTAAACCTAACTGCTTCCCTGAGTTCTGTGACCTGCTCTAGCAAATTAATCAAACCTGAGGAGGGGGTCACGAGAACCTCCAATTTCTTGTGGATAACCTGGGGACAGAAATCAGACAGAAGCTGGGGGTGACTTGGGGACCTACTGCTTGCAGTTGGCACATGAAGCGTGGTGGGGAGCAGGCTTGTGGGACCGAGCCCTTAAGCTGTGGAGCTGACACCATCTCCAGGCAGACAGAATCAGAAGTGAGTTAAACTGTGGGACACCCAGCCGGTGTCATGGAGAATTGCCTGGAGGGGAAAAGCCCACACACATTTGGTGACCAGAAGTGAAGAGTTCTGTGTAAATATAAAGGAGACACAGGAGAGAAACGGTAGGGAAGAACTGGGTCCTTCACTACATAAGAAGGAAAAATCTGTAGGTTTTTTCCTTTACACCCTAGTTCTCCCCATGAAACTCCACAGAATTCACCTAATTCTTCTTCAACAAAACAAGCTCTCATTGTAATTAAAGCTTTTGCATCCTACAGTCTTTTCCCCTAAGCTAGACATCCCCAGTTCTTTCAGGCATTTTTATATGATGTTTCCTATAGCTTTACCCATTTTGATAACCTCCCCTGAATGTTTTCCAATTTAAAATTCTTGACCCAAACTGAATATAATCTATATGTGACCTTTATCTGATTGTTCTAATTAATACACCCTAATGCTGTTAAGTTTTTGGCATCGACAACATACAATTGCCTTATTAATAGAAACTTTTTTGGGGGCTTCACATCACTACAGTCTGTGAGGAAAAATATTTTATTTATAAGTAATAATTATCCATAGTAGAGAAATTAGAAAAACAAAGGAAAAATATTTTTAAATAAAATTAATTTTATAAAAATACTTTTTTTAAACAAAATGGGCTACTTGACCTATGGTTTTGTCATGTGCCTTTCTTTCACTTAATTGTCACTCAACAATTTATCATGGATACTTTCAAATGACAGTAAATTCATATCTGCATCCCATTCTTAATAGGTAAAGAGCAGATTTTGTTTTTTGGTATTTGCCTAGTCATGACCCATTTTTTAAAACAGCTTTATTGAGGTGTAATTCATCACCATCGTCAATTTTAGAATATTTTCATCTCCTCAAAAAGAACCCTGTACCCTTTAGTTATTGCCCCCATACCCCCATCTCCAACTCCAGTCCTACACAACCACTAATCTACTTTCTATCTCTATGCATTTTCTGATTGTGGACATAAGGACAGACTCAAATATATGGCCTTTTGTGTCTGGCTTATTTCACTTATCACAATGTTTTCAAGTTTCCTCCATAAGGTAGCATGTGTGCATCAGTATGTCCTTCCTTTTTAAAGCTGAATAATATTCCATTGCTTGGATATACCACCTTTTGTTTACCCACTCACCTATTGATGGATCCATTCATCTGTTTCCACCTTTTGGCTATTATGAATAACCCTGCAGTAAACATTCCTGTACAAGTTCTTATGTGGAGATATGCTTTTATTTCTCATGGGTGTATATACTTAGGAGTAAAATTGCTAGGATATATGGTAACACTATGTTTACTCATTTGAGGGACTGACAGTTTTCCAAAGTGGCTGTACCATTTTAACTCCCCTACCAGTAGTGTATGAGGGTTCCAATTTCTCCATATCCTCAACAATTGTTATTATTTGACTTTTTGGACCCAGCCATCCCAGTGGGTATGACGCTGTCTCACTGTGGTTTTGATTTGCACTTCCGTGAATGACCAAGAATGTCAGGCGTCTATTCACATACTTACGGGCCGTTTGTATCTCTCTGGAGGAGTGTCTATTCTGGTTCTTTGCCCACTTATTAATTGGGTTACTCATCTTTTTATTATTGAGTTTTGAGTTCTCTACATATTCAGATATAAGAGCCTGATCAGATATATGACTTGAAATGTCTTCTCCCATTCAGTGAAATGACTTTTCACTGTCTTGATGAAGTTCTTTGAAGCAAAAAAAGTTGTTACTTTTGATGACTTCCAATTTGCCTATTCTTTCTTTTGTTGATCATGCTTTTGGCATCATATCTAAGAATCTTCATGATTTACTCCTATGTTTTCTTATAAGAGTTTTATAATTTTGCTCTTACATTTAAATCTTTGATCCATTTTGAGTTAATTTTTGCATATGATGTGGTATGGGTCCAACTTTATTCTCTTGCATGTGGCTATCCAGTTGTCCCAACATTTTTTGTTGAAATCTTTCCCCACTGAAAGGTCTTGGCACCATTGTCAAAACCCAGCTGACCATAGATGTCTGGCATGACCCATTTTTCAATCTTGATTCTGTTGTACCAATACATTAGCTATCCGTCCCAACTGATAATTTAACAAACATGCTTCTTTTGTCTTCTTCATCCCAGTTGCTAACAGAAATGAGAAGAACAGGCTCAGAAGCAGGGCCCTGCAACAATTCAGCGTCCTTCTTTTTTGGCTTACACTAAAACATTAGTCAGCACTCCTGGGAATGATCTGTCAACCAGTTATAAACTCACTCAGATCTGCTATCATCTGTTCATCATTTCCCCACTATGTCCACAAGGGCATCACCAGGTACCGTGTAAAATACTCTACTGAAATCAAGATAATGTCACCCTAATAAGAAACTAACCATGCAGAGGTAAAAGACAATGCTCATATTCTGTTTAATAATCCTTTCTATAATTTTTATAAGAAACTAACAGAACTGTAGTTTTTGGAATTACTGTAATCTCTTTTCTACCTTATACGTTTTCAACGATATATACAAAATTTTATTTATCTCCATGTGTTAATACTTAAACTTCTAGTTTATTACCCTCGCTTTGTTTATTGGTACATAGACATCTAAGACCTTTAAATAGTATTCCTGATTCTATAACAGTAATTAAAAAAATATTTTAACTCATTTACTCCTCTCAACAGCCCTATGTTCTAAGTGTTTCACATTTATTAATTCACTTAATCCTATATAACAGCAATTCTAATTCTAATCTTAATCCCTCCATACTGTCCAAGATTTTTTTGTCCCAGTTTTTTTCACTTAAACACTGAAAACATATTTGCACCTATTATATCACCTACAAGTTGATGAATTCAATTATGAAAATTACATTTTAAAACTGTGATACTCCAACAGAAAATATTAACATTTTATTCAAAATATGGATGATAAATCTAAATTTTTTTCTGACTAGACAGATGATGACGGGAAAAATACACAGTAGCATTTAGAGCCTAGTGGAAAATAAAATACCTTAGTAAATACATACAATCACTGAACTCTATTACTTGCTTTTTTTTTTTTTTTTTGGTTAGTTTCTGCTTTATAACAAAGTAAATCAGCTTTATCACTTGCTTTTAATATTAAGTATTAAACATTACTAGAAGCAGTCAGAAAGTCAGTGGCCCTTGGAAATACGTATTATTTAAATTCTTTTGTCCTTTAGTCTCACCTGAAAAGTGCATATACCAGGGTAGCAATCAAAGCGAAACTGACCACAACTGCCACAAGTACTTGGTCACTTACGCCTTCTATGACTGAATCATCATCCAGTTTCAAACTGTGAACTTCACCTTGATATTTGGCCATTCCAGGTCTAAAAGAAAAAGAGATAAGATGAAAATTTAAAATGACACAGTGAAAATGAAATATATTAATAAAAATGATATAAACGTAGCTGACTTCTGATATATGTGCTTTTCTGTAGCACCCACTTGAGGTATGTTGCATTAAGTACATCTCCAGTGGGGAAGGCCCCGTTAATGAGTTCTTTAAAATCATTAAAGAAAAAAAGACATTTCTCATGCCCAATTGCTCTTTTCTTATTCCTGAATACCAAATAAATTCTCCATATAGATCACATCCCTCTTCTCCCTCATGGCACTGAATGTGCGTCATGGAATGTACCATGTACGGATATGGAAGGAAATATACTGTCTTCTTCTGTAAATATTCCTGTATTACCTGGCATACTGCCCTGTACCCAGAAGGACCTAATAAATATATTTTTAAATAGGAGTGAGTTACCTTACTTATGGTGTTAGTAATTTGAAAAGTAAAAGACATGGAGGCTATAGAGCATTTATAGCTATACTGAGACTACTTGAATTAATGAAAATTCTGTTGCTTGGAAAATGATTAACCTCACTTGGGACTAAGCTCAGCTTATGGTTCAGAATTCTGGGAACTGCCTGGAATATGGAATCACTCTGAGGCGGCATTTCCTTATGAAGAGAAAAGGGAGGATATGAAACTCTCCCTCCCATACAGTAAACTAGAGGAAAATGGTAATACCCAATTTCTATAGGTATGAGGGGAGATGGCCCAACCACATCAGAGTCCAAATATCACAGGTTATTCCTACATTTTTCTGATGGCAAACACTAAAGTTACTTAAAATCTTATAAGACACGTAAAGGGAAATAAAGGCAATAAAATTCAATGAAATATACATGACTAATCATAATTAACCTGTATTTATATAATGTCCTGCACTGAAAACAGTTTTATTCAATATCATCATTAATCAGGTGAGTTTCTGTTAAAAGGAAACTTTGAGTGTGAAAGTCTAACACCTTTGAAAAGAACCTGAACTGGCTGCTAGTAAGAAAATTACCTCATGGAAGGAACTTAAGCAAACAAACAGATCAAAGGTGGCTTTCATCAGCTTTACACATGGTAATGGCCTGATATATCAGGAACTTTCTAATGACAGGTTTCAAGTATCCTTCATGAAAGCACACACCAGGAACTCAGAGACGGAGCTCTAACCTCAGTATTTTATTCAAAAGAAGAGTCAAATGAGCTGCCAAATGAAACTGAAGAAAAAAGCCTCAAGTAATCTTGGGGTGGGCCATGTAGTCAATCTAGCTTTTTATGTTGTCAGGTTTCCTCTTTTTAAATTGAAGATGCTGTGGCTGTCAGAAGTCCTGTTAGTGAGAACTACCTGCATCTGCTCAGAGATAAGCAAAATGGTATCCTGTGTGGAGAGTCCCAGCCTCCAATTACCCAAGCGAGTTGGGAGGATTTTCTCCTATGCTGTACATTTAGGGAGTTCACTACTTTGTACTATTTCTTTTTTTAATGGGTTACATTTGTTTCACTACTTTGTACTATTTCTTTTTTTAATGGATTACATTTGTTTCTTTTAGGGACTTTGTACTATTTCTTTATTTAATGGGTTACATTTGTTTCTTTTAGGGAGTTCACTACTTTGTACTATTTCTTTTTTTTTTTTTTTTTTTTTTGCGGTACGCGGGCCTCTCACTGCTGTGGCCTCTTCCGTTGCGGAGCACAGGCTCCGGACGCGCAGGCTCTGCGACCATGGCTCACCGGCCCAGCCGCTCTGCTGCACGCGGGATCCTCCCGGACCGGGGCACGGACCCGTGTCCCCTGCATCGGCAGGCGGACTCTAAACCATGCGCCACCAGGGAAGCCCACTATGTCCTTCCAAGCGTAATCAGTGATCATGTGACTAAATTCTACTCTATACATTATATATATATATATATATATACACATATATATTCTTATATCACTGAATCACTTTGCTGTACACCTGAAACACAATATTGTAAATCAACTATAGTTCAATAAAAAATAATCAAAATTACATATATATATATATTCTACTGTATAAAGACATACTTCTATCAATTACATCCTTCAGATGCTGCTTCATTCACATTTCCAAGAGCTCAGAGATCCAGGATACTTTAAGTATTGCAGGACCATGTAATGTCCTGCAATGTTATTTGCATGTAATGTTATGTTATTTGCATCATTTTATAGCAAAAGTTCCCCGTGTTGTTGAAATGAAGAGTTACTTTTTATTGCCACAAATTCTAGTGTCACTGAAGAGAAGGTAGGAAGGGAGGAGACTGCTGGTAAGTCTCAGAGAGGAACACAAAGGTCAGCTGCACTTCCCTGCCACGTGGAAATCCCAGCCCTCACATGGATAACTACTAATGGTGTCTGACCAACCTGTCGGGGCTTCAGTAGTTAACTTCCGCCAGTAGTTTTTCTTATCACAGGAGTCCAAAAAGGAACTGCAGGCACTGCTGGCTCAAAAATGAGGTATTATGCCACCACCTCAGTATGGAAAGAAGCCAATCTAAGATTATAGGGGATAAAAAATAAAAAGAAATAAAATTTTCTACTTGAGGAGTTGACCTTATACCCCAATCTTGAAAATGAATTCCAACGTCAACCTGAACTTCAGTCCTCCAACCTCTGCTCACCTACAACAAATCAGTGCTGCCGACTTGCACCAAGGGCGCAGGCTCTCAGCGCGAGCCCAAGCCCTGCTGCATGGCATGCAGGCCCCGGAGTTTAGCTCCAATTCTGCTACCACACCTGGGACCCCGCTTAATCTCTTAGGACCCCTCATTTTCTGCAAAATGTGAAAGCTGGATTTGAAGATTTCTTAAGTTCCCTCCACTACATTTGTCTGATTCAGAGCTTTCTGGAATTGAAAAACAAAAAAAAGGCAGGAAAGCTAAATAACCAAAGGTTAAAATGGTTACAAGTGGGGAGCAGGCCTGGGAGAGCCAGATCCTCACCTTTCCCAGGATACAGTTCTATAGTCTGAATTCTTTTCAAGAACGTATTACTTTAGCAATAAAAATAGAAGCCGGTGCCTGCTTCCTCCCTTCAGAGATGAAACTTGGGCTTCAGTGCTCGAAGCTTTAAGACATCTCTCCGCAGACCCATGCTTATGGAGCACCCTAGACCCTCCCGGTTTCCTGGCGGTGCCCTCTGAAGACCTCAGTGACCGGCACTGGCAGGCGCCCGCGCTCGCTACCCCTTACCCCGCTGAGCGCGCACAGGGGATTTTACATGTGGCGAGGGCCTTGCACTAAAGGCTGCTCGCTTGAAACCCCAACGCAAGGTTATTAAATTGATAAAACATGGCATCTAATCTATTTCATAGGGTCCTGTCAAATGAAAACGAGTTACTAGTACTCTGTTGTTAATTATTTGAGATTTACAGAAACAAAACACCATAGATCTTGGAAACGGTGTTGCTAATTGATAGAAAAACTGACCACTGAGAGAAGCGAGCGTGATTTCCAGCACTGGCTTTGTTACTGCTTAGCTGGCTAAGTCTTACTGAGTAGCTTAATATATTGAAGAAGCATAAGCTTTGCAGTCAGACAACTGTGTACTTGTGCAAAATATGGGTCTCAGCTTCCTCACGTGTAAAATACATAAAATTAACTTGAACTATATCGAGCAACCACCTTTTTGGCAAAAAAACCCATAAAACCACCCTAGTTTTGTGGAGTTCATGAGATAACAAAGGTAGAGCACTTACATATTGCTTGGTACATCATACAGGCTCTCAACGGAAGCTATAATATTTTGATTACTATTATTAACAACCCTCAAGGAATCTGCAGAACCATGATAAGACGTGGCCATGCCTTCCTTACTGCTACACTAAGTAGCACATCTCAAGCTCGCTTTGATCTCAGCTCTAAGTGTGTATTCCCTGGGAAACTGGATAAACTTGGCACGCTGTGGTGAAGGACACGCCCCTGTTTACTTGAATCTGATAAACAGCTGTAGATGAGAATTAGCCTCCAACTAACGGGAGTAAGGAGACAGCTAAGACAAGTGCCACTCACCTCTCTTTGGTCTTTTCCAAAGCTTTCAGGAAAAACGAAACAAAACAACACAGACAAAAAAGGGAAATATAGGAAATTCCATAACTTCAAAGGAGAAACTCCATGTCTTTTTTTACCCACACTCATGTAAAAACATGATGGTCACATGGCTTCTGCAGACAGTTACTCACATTCAAGAAGTTTTTCATATAATTTCCTTCATGGAGGGTAACTGGAGCTACGGAATGAAATCTCAAGAACACTGCACATCATGCACAAATGCATTGTGGGTGAGCTATCAAACCTGAGAAGGGAGGCTGAGGTCAACTGTGTCAAAGCCCTAAAAACCAGAGCAGTTGGAGCGAAGGTGCTCACCCATTTCATTACAGGCCTTCCAACAAGGCTCCACATCCAAAGACAGGTTACGGGCGACAGGCTGACTTGATGACATTACATGCCTAACAGGGTAATGGTCACTTAAAGTGCCAGGGATCCTTACAGAGATAACCTAGCTTGGAATGTAGAAACTCTGGTTTGACAAAGGTCCAGAGGCACCGACAGAGGAAACAAAGGCAGGTGAGGTACATTTTATCACTTCTAAAGGTTTCTCTGCCCTTGGTGAAGGGAAGAATGTTTAAAAGACCACTGAGAAGACTTCTGGTAAGATCTACATTCACACAATGAAAAATCTGTTAACTGGGACTCTGAAAAGCATCATGAAAAACTCAATGCTGTCTTGGCAGTTCTGAAAGCTCAACGACAAAACCTAGTCTTAATGGGGAAAGGGGGCTCCAGGAACTGCAAACCACAGAAAGGTGTGTCCTGGGAAGTTAACTTTGTTGCACCCCACATAAAAGTTTGGCATCATCTGGTAAAGTGATGCACAACCTATAACTCAACAATCCCAGGACTCCAAGGCATATAGCTAAAGAAACTTACACGTTGGCACTAGTCTCTAGGGATATGAATCTTATAGCATTGTTCTTAGTTAGCCCCAAACTGGAACAGCAAAATGCCCATCAACAGTAGCATGGATATACTGTTATATTCATACAGTGGAGTACCAGACAGCACTGAAAATTACCTATGGATCTACACAAACTTACTATGAATGCAAAGCTATAAAATAACACAATGATTCCACTCATAGAAGCTCAACAACAGGCAAAGAAAAACTGTGTTGTTTAGGCATGCATACGTAGGTGGTAAAGAGATAAGGAAAAGCAAGAAAGTGAACATCATAAAAGTCAGTCTAGGAAGGGAACAATGCTCAGAAAGGAACACGAGGTGCTGGAGGAACTCCTGAGGTACGAGCAGTTCTCTTTGTTGTTACCTGCGTGTTTTATTACTGATTACCCTCCAGGCATGTCCGTTGTGTGCACTTTTCTGCACATGCTGTATCGCCTAACGATTCATCGGTAACCCTGCAGAGGTTCACCCTCTGGAACGGGGGCAGCTCGAGGCCGGTCCCCCTGGCCACTGCGGAAGGAGAGGCAGGCCCCGGGAACCGTCGCGGTCCCCCAGGCTGGCCGGCGCCGCACACCCTCCCCCGCCTCCCGGGGCTGCGAGGTCCGCGCGGCCCGAGCAGGAGCGGCGGGCTGCCCTCGGCGCCCCGACCCGCCACGTCGGCCTCACGGCGCGGGCACCCGGGACCGCCCGGCTCCCCGCGGAAGGCGCCCCGCCGTCCCGCCCAGGCCGGGGCCCTGCCGGCGCTCGGCCGCGCATACCTCTGCACCGCGGAGGACACCTCGCCAGCTCCCGGTGACCGAGGGCACAGATTGTTTCCGGGGCTGCCCGCCACCCTCGCGGGCGACCACTGGCTGTCTCCTCCGGGCCGGGCGCGCGGGCACGGCGCACGCGCACTGCCGCTCTTCCGTGAGGGCGCGGCGGGGACCCGCCGGCGGGGAGCGCGCGGGGGCGACACGCAGCGGGCGGCGGGCGCGGCCGTGCGCAGTGCTGGGCGGCTGCGGCTCGGGCCGAGCCGGGCTCTCGGCGGGTGAGGGGCGGTGGGGCTGCGTGGCGGCGGGGCTGCGTGGCTGCGGGTCCGCGGGCGGGGCAGGCGGGCGCGCGCCGTGGCGCGCGGTCCCGACGGGCCGGAGGAGGAGGGGCGCCGGTGACGCTGCGGGAGCCGCTGCCAGCGCCGGACGGAGTCGGCGGCCGGGCGGAGGACGGGCAGGCCGACCCTCGGACGCAGCCCCGGGCCGAGCCGCGGGCTTCCTGGCGAGGCGGGGCGGCCGCGAGCCCGGGCGAGAAGATGTTCAACGTGGAGTCCCTGGAGCGGGTGGAGCTGTGCGAGAGCCTCCTCACTTGGGTAGGTGGCGACGCGGTCCGGAGGCCCCCTCCCCCAGGCCGCCGTCCTGGGATATCCCCGCGCCCCGGGCGGGCGCTGAGGGCGCCGGTGCCGTCACATCCGGGGCCCGAGGCGGGGGTCGGGACGCCGGTGCGGGCGGTGTCCACGGCGGGAGGCCCGGCCGGGTCCGAGGAAAACTCGCGGGGCCCGCGGGGCCGGGCAGAGGCCGAGGACGGGTGCGGGCGGCGCTGTCACCAGGCGGTTCCCCGCGCCTCCGTGGGGCGGGGGGGGCACCCGAGACCCCGGCCCGACGCTGCCGCCTTTGTTGTCCCGCTCGCCGGGACAGCGCAGCCCTGGAGGGCGAGCGGCACGGGGCGCTGGGGGAGAGGGCTTCCCGGGAGGGCGGAGGATAGGAGAAGGACCCGCAGCCCGGCCTCCGCGATAGGAGAGGAGAAAGTGAGAGGCGTGGAGGTGCCTAGGGAAGGTGTTCGAGGTGAAAATAAGTCTGGAAGGTGTTTAGGCATCAGTAGTGGGACCCGACATTTGGGGGGCAACGTTGTGCCATTCTAATTTTAAATGATCAAATGCTTACTAAGATTCTCACATGTGCATGTAAATATGTGTTCCGTTCTAATGCCAACAATCGTGCCTTTAGCAGCCTCTTGTACAGGTGGACGTAAAACCCAAGCTTGTGTGTTTGCCTAAGCGCGGTGTCAGTTCCTGGGTTGTGCCTGTGTGTGTATCTACGGGGTAAACCTGGTGCTTCTTTGGAGAGCTTTCGTTTTATTCATTGCTAAAACGTTAAATACCACTTTTAGAATGCAGCACTAATCTATTCGGGGAGGTGACTACAGCATTTGTATTAATGTGCAAGGTAAGACACAGATGCCAAACAGATTCAGTTTAGCGGTGCCTTGGGCGATAAGCTTAGATCCCTGGAGTACGGACATCACTGCCCTGTGTGGGGACATTTGGGTAGAATGCTTAGAGGGCCAGTGTCCTAGGCTGGTTGTAACAAATATAATGAAAATAGTATGAGATTTTCATAATTTGGCTTATGTCACAAATCAAATTATATTTTCTGAAACAGAATATGTACAAGGCTAGATAGAGCTTGATCTATTCCGTAATTTTTGTATTAGGGCATTCTTGGCTTTTCAAATCGTTTGCAATAATATATAGTTAACATACAGCTTACAGCTGTAATGGGTTCCGACTTAAGTAGGGAAATGGGTTCCCCTGCTGCATTTTAGAGAAGAGGAAAAACAGATAAGCTGCATAATGTGGCCAAAGTTTGACTAGGCAGGGGAGAGATAAAGGAAAGAATTACCACATTCTTTGATACTGTGGAAGGAATGGATTTGGCTGTAAACAGAAGCTTGAGGATCTGAAGATGTACATTTTTGAGTCTGTACCTCCTTCAGTGCTAGAAAAAAAAGGCAAGAGGGCAAAGATGAGGAAACTTATTGAATCTGTAGTAGGGTTACGTTGTTTAAAGTCCAGAAAGACGAGTCATGGAAACAAAGAGGTGTGTTTGAAGGGCATCTGCCAGAAGGTGGTGGTCAGTGCAGTTATTTGGGTGAGAAATGCTAATAAAAATACAGAGGAAGAATCACAGAGAAGTTTGAAGGGGTACTAACAGAAGCATACTGTGGCCACATCTATTTAAAATCTGGTAAAATGTTAAGAAAATAGAGATAATCCAGGTTATCAGCTATAGAGAGAGGTCAAGAAGTCTGGTTTTGTACAAAAAAAGGCTTTTTGAAATTTCACTGGAAGGCTCATCAAGGAAAATTTCTGGGGAAGAGATTATCAATGACAAAACTGGAGGGCAGAGTCCAAACAAAGATATACCATTCTAAAATTTGGAAACATTTTAAAATATTGTACATTGAAATGTTTCAAAATAAAGTTGAGGTTAAACACTGGGTTTGTTCTCTTTTAGTTGTTATTATAAAAAGCAGAATAAATGTTCATGTGGAAAGTGTCTGCGGTAGCTGAAAATGTGCATTCACTCTAGTAGCTCCCCTCATAGCTGAAGGCCAGATGAATGACGAACACAATTCCAAAACCAAAAGTAAGGGGGGAAAATGAACCCTATACATTCCTAAGAAAGGACTCCCGTTTAGAATAATTTGCTCTATTTTGCATAAAGTTCTAGCCAACTTAGTTGTGCAGTTTCTTTGCACACAGCCGGTGAGAAGGTAACTGCCACATTCAGCAAAATGCAGGCAGCTGTCAGTGACAGAGAAGACTCGAGAGGTGAAGGTTCAGCCTGGGCAGTCTTAGAGCTGACAGCCTTGTATACATCAAGAGCCTCCACATTCAGTTACCAAAGATCATAATTATGATCCCAAATATCAAATAGAAGTTTATTTTCACTACACAGCATTTAGTTTGAGATCAGAGTCATATAGTACATATTAGAAGTTCTTCCACCAGAAATGGTTAAAATGACAACTCAGGCACTTAGTGGGATGCCTATTAGCCACCTATGCAAAGTTCATTTCTGTGGAACATCTCAGTGCCCCCAATGCTGGATAAATTGCTATTGTATCAGAAAGGTTACTAGCCCAAGAACCAAATGTTCCACATTTTTGTTGAAAGAGGAATGCTCGTTAAGAGACAAAGTATCATCCTACCAAGGGAAAATGGTTTAAGCTTAAATTCCGAATCAAAGTTTATGCAGTAAGAAAGTTCAGCAGGATGTGCTGGAAAGTTTCCACTCTGAACCTCTCTCCCCACCCTCTGAGTCAAAATGTGCTCTTACCTGTTAGCAAAAATCTGCCCTACCTACTATTACACCTGTCAAGCCTAACTTCTTGAATGGTACGTGGAAAGATTGCTCTTTCCTAGGTTTAAGAGACTGAAAAACCAGAAAGAATCTGGAATGCTGCCAACTAATGGCAAGAAGCTAAGTGGAAAAGAATCATGACCACACAGGTTCAGTACATTTCTTCTGGGAAACCCAGCAACATTAACGTATCCTTGTGATTTTCATATTCAGCGGCCTGTAAAATGGCATGTTGGTGTTTACAATTAGGGAGGGTATAATTTTTGTGGTGGTATCTCCCCCATTCCATTCTGTCTGTCCTTCCTAACTCTTAGGTCCACTAATGGAGGAATAAAGGAATCAGATGTACAAAAGCATGTATATTTTTTAAAGCTTTAATTTTTATTTTTTTTTTAACTGAGGGCCAATAGGACATGTTAGTTAAGAGTATAGGTTCTGAAATTTGACCACCTGGGTTCAAATCCTGACTTTGCTTCCTACTAACTGTGGGTAGCTTTGGACAAGAAACTTCATCTATGTTTTGACTGCATTCAATTTAGCACGAAGAAATGTTTCCTATGCATTAGTATTGATCAGCATTAATTGGAGGGCTCGTTAAAATGCTGACTGCTAGGCCCCGGTTCCAGAGTCTGTAACTCAGTAGGGCTGAGCTAGGGCCTGGTAGTCTTCATTTCTAACAGGTTTCCGGGCGGCGCTATTAGTGGCCTGAGGCCCACACTTTGAGAACCACTGCTCCGGAGCAAGGTTTGTTAACCTTAGCATTACTGACATTCTGGGGCTGGGTCACTTTTGTTCTGGGCACTGCTCTGTTATCCTGGTCTCTACCTACTAGAGGCCAATAGCACCCGCTTAGTTGTTGCAACTAAAAATGTCTCATAGGGAACAAAATTGCCCCTGGTTGAGAATCACTACTCTAAAGATAGTAATTCCAGGTGATCTCATGCTTTCCCCTTCTCATGCTTTTGTGGGGGAAGGTGAGGTGGAAGTTGGATGGTGTTAATAGAGCTCCTTGGAATTAAAAGAGAGGTTATGACCCTTCCAGCAGCATGTCACGCCCTAATGTGGTTAAGAGCAATTATCTTTAAATTTTACCGTACTTATTGGGCTTCCCTGGTGGCGCAGTGGTTGAGAATCCGCCTGCCAACGCAGGGGACACAGGTTTGAGCCCTGGTCGGGTAAGATCCCACATGCCGCGGAGCAGCTAAGCCCGTGCACCACAACTCCTGAGCCCGCACTCTAGAGCCTGCGAGCCACAACTACTGAGCCTGTGCTGTAGAGCTCATGAGCCACAACTACTGAGCCTGCACTCTGGAGCCCGCATGCCACAACTACTGAAGCCCGCACGCCTAGAGCCCGTGCTCCACAACAAGAGAAGCCACTGCAATGAGAAGCCCGCACACCGGAACAGAGTAGCCCCTGCGTGCAGCAACAAAGACCCAAACCAGCCAAAAATAAATAAATAAAAATAAGTACATTAAAAAAAAATTTTTTTTTACTGCTGTCCTGAAACACCCTGTAGATTTTAACTCAGAATTTATGAGAATGGTAGGTGATAGAATTTTTTAAAAATTAAAATACACATAAAGTTCTTTTAAAAGTGCACAATTCAGTGCTTTGTAGTATGATCGCAGGTTGTGCAGCCATCACCACTATCTAATTCCAAGACTATTTTTATCGCCTCAAAAGGAAACTCCATAGAGTGAGTTTCTCTGGGATCTGCTTTACTTTTATCTCAAAGCAGAAGTGGACATCCTCTAGCCTTCATGAGCGACTGTAAACACCTCAAGAGCCAATTCAGAGAAAATAATTGTTTGGAAGCCACATTTTAAAAATCAAAATGAAAATAGCTTTAAGTCCCAAGAGAGAAACAGATACAGTCTTACAAGTAAATTACTTGCATTATTGAATTACCTGCTTTATTGAGTTTTTCCTTATGCTTGGCCAGAGGCAGTTTTCTGATCTTTCATCCTTTACATTTGGTAGTAGTGGGTTTGGATTAGAACCCTTTGGATCAGGGGGTTCCAAATGCCAAATCAGTGCCCCGCCACATAGCATTATTTGGTGAACTTGTTAAAAATAGACTCCCAGCCTTCTCCAACTTCCCAGATGATTCGGGTGTACACGCAGGTCTGGAAACTACTGCTTAAGACTTTTACAGATATGTAATGTCCATTTGTTTTCTCATTCTTTAAGCAACACACCCCCCATAAGGTATTCTTCCCAATTTCTAGATTGAAAAACTGACATGAAATGAGGTAAAGTGGCATATCCAAGGTCACAACAGCCAGCAGATTAGGAGCAAAGCTGGGCATGGAGTTTACATGCAGAGCGTGTTCAGTGAGGGCTGTTCTGGGCCAGGTTGGTGATCAAGAGATGAGTGAGCGGTGGCCCTCACCTCTGCTCTTTTTCATTCTAAGCCTACAAGAAAGAGATGAATTCAGCAACTGTTAAACGAAAGAGGGTGCTTATTTCTTTTCAAATTGCATTGTTATTACCACAGTACCATCGACGAGGCGACTAGAGAGAGTGTGGAGTGAAATTCAGTATCATTTCCTACAGATGATGTTTATTTGGTCCATTTATTCATTTACTAATGATTTATTGAACCTCTGCATGTATAAGGTTAGCGTCAGGGGGCAGCCTGCAAGGGCCCTCTTTCCATTACCTCTCCCAAATAGACATCTAAGTAGAAACCATGTGCTATGCGATCTTCAAGGCCATTTCCTTAGTTCCCACCACCATAACCATCTCTACCCACAAGACTGTCAAAAATATGAAGAAGCTGTTGACTGCACTTGTTAATAGTTCTTTTTTTAAAGATTTGATAGATGACACGGCACAGAGAAGTGGACGCTCATCAACTGTTAGTAAAGTGCTACAGCACTTGTTCAGGGTAGTTTGTCAATATTTATCAGAAATCTTAAAACGTTCATACACTTTGACCCAGCAAATTTACTTCTAGGAATATAACCCTGTAAGTAAAAATGTATTGAAGGCAGACGGTCCCCTGACCGTTATTTGCAGGGTTTCCATTGTCATTACCTAGTTTGACCTCATGTGTTAACATACAAACCTATTAACATAGGTCTCCCTGCCTATTCCCTGCAAGCCTTTCTTCATACTGCAGCTGCTGTGATCCTTATACGATGCAGCTCTCATGGCCTCACCCTCTTGCTTAGAATCCTTTGCTTACTCTCCCTGCTCTGAGGATGAAGTCCTAACGTGACTTGAGAGGTTTTGCACAGTGATGCTTCCTTCTTTAACCCTGTCTTTCCCCATTCTACTCTCTTCCCTGTTTTATCTCTTCCTCCGATTCCCATACTCCTCCATTTTACAACCTATAAACTGCAGAGCATGGCTTGCGTCTGTCTATTCTCAGTGATTTATTGCCTTCTAAGTCCTGGTTGTGTTACTGAGTAGAATCATTGCTGGCTCAGCTGTATTATTATCTTGCTCAGAAATAATTTCTACTAATTCTCAGCGATGTTGTGTTAGTTCTGATTCATAATACATTTAAAATCAAAATGAGCTGAATATCTAACCTAACTGTGTGATTTCTACATCTGTATAAAGATATTTTGGTTCTGAGTAAAAGAAATCTCAGCTTGGCCAGGCACAAAGAAGAAATGTATCTCACGTAATAGGAGGCTTCAAGATTTTTAGTTTAGTGGCTCAATTTTGGCCTCGAGGACCCCGTTCTTTCTGTTCCTCTTCTCTGCCATCCACTGCATTGGCCTCATCCTAACGGTCAGCAAGATGACTGCTCGTGGCAATTGAAGCAACCAGCATGTTTATTCACATCAAGGGGAGGTCGGCTTTTCCTTCCCGGAAGCCCAAGTAAGCCTCTGTTTGCATCTGTTTGGTCCAAATTGTCTTTGCCTGTGCACCCATGAGCCAGTCACTGGCAGAGGGGATGACGGTACCGTGACTTTCTTAGATGATTTTCTGGGAGGAGGATGAATGCGGGGAAGCCACCCAGTGTCCACCACCATTTCTCTTTTACCAAAAGGAAAAAAACTGCAAAAGCAGGCTGCAGGAAACTTCCCGTAAGGGAAAACTTTCACAGTGTTCTGCTTTTTAAAACGTATTCAACTCCCAAGATGAGGTAGAAGAAGTCTGAGAATTCTTCTGTATGGTTAACCATGGAATCTTTTTTCCCTTTTTTTAATTTCCTTTTTCCAGATCCAGACATTTAATGTGGATGCACCATGCCAGACCGTGGAAGATTTAACGAATGGGGTTGTGATGGCCCAGGTTCTCCAAAAGATGTAAGAATAAATTGCTTTATCTTGCTGTATGTTATTATACCTGGATATTTATTAGATGGAAAACGTGGACAAAAAATAAAGTGCTCGCATGAAACACGTGTTGCACAGAGACCGAGAACAGAGCAGCGCAGGTGGTTCCGGCAGCCTGCGCTTGTCTAGGTACAGATGGACCAGCTGCAAGGGTAGTTAGGGCTGCAATTGTTGCAGTACTCCAACGGTTTCAGCAGAATTCTTTCTTCCTGTGGTTTTCAGCGTAAGCTTGGCAGACATGTTCCTGTTAGCGTCCAGATTTTGCCATCATAGAAGACTCTGAGAGGCTTACTGTCTCTTTAGGTCTCTGCTCAGATGTTGTCTTACCAGCAAGGCCCTCCCTGCCCACCCCTAGAAAATAAGCAATAGCCATGCCCTGTGCTCCGTTTCCCTTTTAACCTTCCGTATGCTTCTCAGAAGTAGGTAACACTGTATCATATACCATGTATTTTGCTTGCTTATTTGTTACCTGCTGCTTCCCCCCACACCCATCTACAGACAGACAGACAGACAGACAAACACACACACACACAAACACACACACACAGTGTAAGCTCCACCTAGAGGCAGGGTGAAAACATAATAGTTGTAAAATTGATATTGTATGACTGTCTTCAACTTTTGACCTAGGAATTTTTCAAATAAGGATTACCTGTGAATTTAAGATGTCAGTAAGTTTGATGTGATTTGGGGGATACTTTTGTCTTTTGAAGACCTGAGCCCTTTTCAGCCTGAGACACTAAAGAATTTACATGGGACTTGCTGAGATTTCCTGCAGCTCTGTTGAGTATCAGTGTCATCACTAAAGGATTCTTGCCGTTGCTCCCCTTGCAGTGAGCTGTGTAGAGCTGCCCGTCTGGAAGCTTCTCAAATGCCTGCATTTCCGAGAATCTACCTGCCTTTCACACTGGCAGTTCATGCTTGAAAACTGTAGCTTGCTGTACCTTTCTTCTGCACCTTACATCTGTCCAGACATACAGGCATGCATACTTTCTGGCACAGCTCAAGAAGGCTCGCTTGAAACTGACCAGCCCTGGTTCTAGCACTGAGGAGAGCGGTCTTGTGATTTTCGTGGACACTTTCGAGTGGTGCCCTAATAACGTTTAGTTTTTGAATGGTCTAGAGCAGCAGTCCCCAGCCTTTTTGGCACCAGGGATCAGTTTCGTGGAAGGCAGTTTTTCCATGGATGGTGGGGGGGTGGTGATTCAGGCGGTAACGCGGGCGATGGGGAGCGATGGGGAGAGGCAGATGCAGCTTCGCTCACTCACCTGCCGTTCACCTCCTGCTCTGCGGCCCGGTTCCTAACAGGCTGCAGACCTGTAGCGGTCCACGGCCTGGGGGTTGGGGACCCCTTGTCTAGAGAGTTTCAGTGCAGTTCTTTTTTTTTTTTTTTTTTTTTTTTTTCATCCATGTAGGCTCATGTCCCCCTGGTTTTGTGTGTTTGTTTGTTTGTTTTGCTGTACGCGGGCCCCTCACTGTTGTGGCCTCTCCCGTTGCGGAGCACAGGCTCCGGACGCGCAGGCTCAGAGGCCACGGCTCATGGGCCCAGCCGCTCCGCGGCACGTGGGATCTTCCCGGACCGGGGCACGAACCCGCGCGCGTCCCCTGCATCGGCAGGCGGACTCTCAACCACTGCGCCACCAGGGTAGCCCTCAGTGCAGTTCTTAATAAAAATTATTTATGGGCAAGTGGGCCTAGCTACGTGAGCTTTCCAGGTATGTGTCATTAAATGAATTTTTTGCTTGTTAGTTTGGGTAGGATTTCTATTGTAGAAACCAGAAGAAAGACTGTATGAGTATATTATTTTACCAAATCAAGATCATAACATGCATTATGTTTTGCAGAATGGTTATTCTCATTTACCAAAGTCTTGTGGGCATATTTCTCATCAATATTTAGTTTTTTACATTTTTTTCCCAAAACGCATTCCTTTTTTCCTTTTGTTGTGGTATAATGTAGACCGAAAAGCATACTAAAAGAGGTGATTAATTTGTGTGTAGTATGTATATATTGTATGTATATGCACACATGTGTACACACATCCATGTAACCACCACCCAGACTGAACTATCTAACATTTTGAGCCCCCAAATGGTCCCCCTCATGCCCCTCCCTAATCGATACCCCTTGCCTCAAAGATAGTTGTGGTTCTAATTTCTACACCATCATTCTTCTAAGTGGAATCATACAGTTTACACTCTTTTGTGTTTGACTTCTTTCACTCAACATAATGTCTGTGTGATGCATTCATGTTGTTTTTATATTGTCTATTTAAATAATTGTATAATAACAGCTTCACAGAAGCTTCCTCCTTTGTCAGTTTGATGTTTATTGAACGGCCACTCTGCCTCCAGCACTGGTGATGCAAGGGTGAGCCACAGTCCGCGGGGTCATTGTGTTCAGAGGGTGCGTAACCTGGGGAAAAATGGATGTTAAATGACCAAGGAAACAAAACTACTAGTATAACAAGTGCTACACAGAAATTGTGAAAATTTCTAAGTTAGCAGTTGTCTCCGCAGGGCTAGCATTCAAAAGAGTCCCAACCAGAGATATCAGTTTGGCTGTTTCTTAATTGAAGCCATGAGTGTGGATTAAATCACTCAGGGAAGAGTATCGGGTAAGAAGAAGGCGGTGTGTAGCCTGAGCCTTGAAGAACTCTGACATTTAGTTGTTGGTTAGAACATCTACCAGCAGAGGGACCGGAGAGGCACGGGGAAAGCCAGTGGCATGTGGATGCTGAGAGAAATGGCAGATCTCTTCATTTTGACTGAGCTAACTGAGAAACTTGTATGTTTTTGTAGTTTTAGTAGGAATTTTATCAAATGTGACTAGATCTCAGTAGGCTTATTGTTAGTATAATTTATTTCTCTCTTTCGTCTTTTAAGTCATTTTCTGCTCATCTGCTTTCCTGCTTCCAACAGCTTATTGCTGCCTTCTATCTTTCTTTCCATCCATGTAGGCTCATGTCCCCCTGGTTTTTGTGTGTGTGTTTGTTTGTTTTGCGGTACGCGGGCCTCTCACTGCTCTGGCCTCTCCCGTTGTGGAGCACAGGCTCCGGACGCGCAGGCTCAGCGGCCACAGCTCACGGGCCCAGCTGCTCCGCAGCACGTGGTATCTTCCCGGACCGGGGCACGAACCCGCGTCCCCCGCATCGGCAGACGGACTCTCAACCACTGCGCCACCAGGGAAGCCCTGTTAGTTTGTTTTTAATTAGTAGACTGCTTTTTTAGGGCAGTTTTAGTTTCACGGCGAAATTGAGTGGAAAAAAGTTCAGTACAAGATGAAAAAAAGTTCTGGAGGTGGGTAGTGATGATGCTTGCACAACCATTAAGTAAGTGAATGTACTTAATGCCACCGTACACTTAACAGTGGCTTAGATGGTAAATTTTATGTGTATTTTACTACAATAAAATAAGTTTTTAAAAACTGAGCGAAAAGAATGGTGAGTTCCCACATGCTCCCTGCCCCACACGGAACTTCCCCCACTGTCAGCATCCCCCCACCAGATGGTCCGTTTGTTGCGGTCAGCATCACCCGAAGTCCACGGTTTACGGTAGCTGTCACTCGTGCTGTACATTCTATGGGTTTGGGCAAATGCATCCTTCCTTATAGCGTCGCACAGAATAGTTTCTGCCCTGAGATCCCCTGTGCTCCCCCTAGTCACCCCCCTCCCCTTCAGTCACTGATCTGTTTACTGTCTCCACTGCTGTGCTTTCCCCAGTTGTCTGGTAGCTGGAATCACACGGCCTGGAGCCTTTTCTGATGGCTTCTTTCACTCGGTGATGCGCATTTAAGGTTCCTCCCTGGCTCCACAGCTCATGTCTTTTGAGCACTTACCCCCTCCTTTTTTAACAGCTTTATTGAAATGAAACTGACATACAGTAAATTGCACATTTTTAGATGTTAAATTTGATAAAATTTTTTACCTGTGGAGATGCCCAGGAAACTGTCAAGATAATAAACATACCAGTCACTTCAAGAAGTTTCCTCAGTCCTTCCTTCCGGCCACCCCTTTCCCATCCGCAAGGGCAACCACGGATTTGCTTTCTGTCGCTGTAGATTAATTTGCATTTTACATGGGCTTAACAGTATGGTTTTTTTTTTTTGAGGGAGAGGGTGTGGCTTCTTTCATGAAACATAACATTTTGAGATTTATCCATGTTGTTGCCTGTCTTAATATAGTCCATGCATATTCCGTTGTATGGACATACCACAATCCCTCCATCTGTTCGACTGCTGAGGAACTCCTGGGTTATTGTCGTTTGGGGCTGTTACAAATAGAGCTGCTGTGAACATCAGTGTCCACATCTTTGTATGGACATATGCTGCCATTTCTCTGGGGTGAAGGTCCACCTAGGGGTGAAATGGCTGCAACACGTGGCAGGTTTAAGTTTAATATTTAAGAAACTGCCAAACTGCTTCCAAAGCGGACGGACCGTTTATGTTTTTACAAGCGCAGCGTGTCAGTGTTCCAGCCGCACCACGGCCTCACCAGCACTTGCGGGGGTTTTGCTCTTCTTAATCGTGGCCGTTCTAGTGGCCCTCTCGTGGTGCTCTTTGTGGATTTTATTTGTATTTCTGTAATGACTAGTGATGTCGGGAGTCTTTTCTTGTATTTCTTGTATTTATATACATTTATTGTATATATATGTATGTATGCATACATATATATATCTTCTTTGGCAAATTGTTTGCTGTAATCTTTTTTTGTTTGTTTTTAATTTCTGGGTGTGCAAGCCCAGTGCCCCACCATGACTCTGGGATCTGGGACATCCCTGGGACTGTGGGGCCCTCTGAGGGGCAGCTGGCCAGACCGTGTCCACTCGCTGGTGGCCACACGCTCACGTCTGCCCACCTCCCCACCCGCGGGCACTGGGTCAAGGCAGTGAGGCGCAGGTGGGGTTAGGAGTTTGTGGCCACACCTGCCTTTGAATCTTGGTTGGCTGTCCCTTAATAGATGCTTGACCTTGGGCCCATAACCTTCCTGTACCTCAGTTCTCTTAATCTGTAAATTGGGGAAACTACCTATGTTTTTAGAGTACCTGGAATGCAGTGAGCTTACAAGAAATTTTAGCTGTTGGTATTATTTCAGTTAGCTAAAGACATCATTATACACTGTAAACAGTGTATTCCTTCATTTGTCAATATAGGAATTTTCAAAAATTTTATGTTTACTTATTTTTTATTGAAGTATACTTGATTTACAATGTGTTAATTTCTGTTGTACAGCAAAGTGATTCAGTTATACATATATATTCTTTTTCATATTCTTTTCCATTATGGTTTATCACAAGATATTGAATATTATTCCTTGTGCTATACAGTAGGACCTTGTTGTTTATATACCTAGTAGTTTGTCTCTGCTAATATCAATCTCCTAGTTTATCCCTCCCTCACCTCCTTTCCCCTTTGGTAACCATAAATTTGTTTTCTACATCTGAGTCTGTTTCTTTTTTGTAAATAACTTCATTTGTATCATATTTTAGATTCCACTTATAAGTGACATCATATGGTATTTGTCTTTCTCTGATTTAATTCACGTAATATTACAATCTCTAGGTCCATCGATGTTACTGCAAATGACATTATTTCATTCTTTCTGATGGCTGAATAATATCCCATTGTATGTATGTACCACATCATCTTTATCCATTCGTCTGTTGATGGACATTTAGGTTGCTTCCATGTCTTGGCTGTTGTGAATAGTGCTGCTGTGAGCACGGAGGTGCATGTATCTTTTCCGGTTAGAGTTTTCTACAGATACATGCCGAGGAGTAGGATTGCTGGATCATATGGTAGTTCTATTGATATTTTTAGAATACTGTTCTCCATGGTGGCTGCACCAGCTTATACCAACCTCTTCTGTTTGCTGTAATCTTTTGCCTATTATTTATTTATTTTTATTAGAGTATAGTTGCTTTACAATATTGTGTTAGTTTATACTGTACAGCAAAGTAAATCAGCTATATGTATACATATATCCGCTCTTTTTTGGATTTCCTTCTCATTTAAGTCACCACAGAGCATTGAATAGAGTTCCCTGTGCTATACAGTAGGTTCTCATTAGTTATCTGTTTTATGCATGGTATCAGTAGTGTGTATATGTCAGTCCCAATCTCCCAGTTCATCCCACCGCCCCCCTTTCCCCCTTGGTATCCATACATTTGTCTGTGTCTCTATTTCTGCTTTGTAAATAAGATCCTCTATACCAATTTTTTCAGATTCCACATATATGTGTTGATATACGATATTTGTTTTTCTCCTTCTGACTTACTTCACTCTGTATGACAGTCTCTAGGTCCATCCATGTCTCTACAAATGACCCAAATTTTTCCTTTTTATGGCTGAATAATATTCTATCATATATATGTTCACATCTTCTTTATCCATTCCTCTGTTGATGGACATTTAGGTTGTTTCCATGTCCTGGCTGTTGTAAACAGTGCTACAGTGAACACAGAGGTGCATGTGTCTTTTTGAATTATGGTGTTCTTTGGGTATATGCCCAGTAGTGGGATTGCTGGGTCACATGGTGGTTCTATTCTTAGTTTTTTAAGGAACCTCCATACTGTTCCCCATAGTGGCTGTATCAATTTACATTCTCACCAACAATGCATGCGTGTTCCCTTTTCTCCACACCCTCTCGAGCGTTTACTGTTTGTAGATTTTTTGATGATGTCCATTCTGAGATGTGAGGTGATACCTCATTGTAGTTCTGATTTTGCATTTCTCTAATGATTAGTGATGTTGAGCAACTTCTCATGTGGTTCTTGGCCATCTGTATGTCTTCTTTGGAGAAATGTCTCCTTAGGCCTTCTGCCCATTTTTAGATTGGGTTGTTTGTTTTTTTGATATTTAGCTGCATGAGCTGTTTGTATATTTTGGAGATTAATCCTTTGTCAGTTCCTTCAGGTGCAAATATTTTCTCCCATTCTGAGTGTTGTCTTTTCGTCTTGTTTATGGTTTCCTTTGCTGTGCAAAACATTTTAAGTTTAATTAGGTCCCATTTGTTTATTTCTGTTTTTATTCTCATTACTCTAGGAGGTGGGTCAAAAAAGATCTCGCTGTGTTATATGTCAAAGAGTGTTCTGCTTATGTTTTCCTCTAAGAGTTTTATAGTGTCTGTCCTTACATTTAGGTCTTTAATCCATTATTTTTTAACATCTTTATTGGAGTATAACTGTTTTACAATAGTGTGTTAGTTTTTCCTTTACAACAAAGTGAATCAGTTATACATATACATATGTTCCCATATCTCTTCCCTCTCGCATCACCCTCTCTCCCACCCTCCCTATCCCACCCCTCTAGGTGGTCACAAAGCACAGAGGTGATCTCCCTGTGCTATGCGGCAGCTTCCCACTAGCTATCTAATTTACATTTGGTAGTGTATATATGTCCCTGCCAATCTCTCACTTCCTCACAGCTTATTACCCTTCCCCTTCCCCATATCCTCAAGTCCATGCTCTAGTAGGTCTGTGTTTTATTCCCGTCCTACCACTAATCTCTTCGTGACATTTTTTTTTCTTAGAGTCCATATATATGTGTTAGCATACGGTATTTGTTTTTCTCCTTCTGACTTACTTCACTCTGTATGACAGACTCCAGGTCTATCCACCTCATTACAAATAACTCAGTTTCATTTCTTTTTATGGCTGAGTAATATTCCATTGTATATATGTGCCACATCTTTATCCATTCATCTGTTGATGGACCCTTAGGTTGCTTCCATGTCCTGGCTATCGTAAATAGAGCTGCAATAAACATTTTGGTACATGACTCTTTTTGAATTATGGTTTTCTCAGGGTATATGCCCAGTAGTGGGATTGCTGGGTCGTATGGTAGTTCTATTTTTAGTTTTTTAAGGAACCTCCATACTGTTCTCCATAGTGGCTGTATCAATTTACATTCCCATCAGCAGTGCAAGAGGGTTCCCTTTTCCCCACACCCTCTCCAGCATTTATTGTTTCTAGAGTTTTTGATGATGGCCAATCTGACCCGTGTGAGATGATATCTCATTGTAGTTTTGATTTGCATTTCTCTAATGATTAATGATGTTGAGCATTCTTTCATGTGTTTGTTGGCAATCTGTATATCTTCTTTGGAGAAATGTCTATTTAGTTCTTCTGCCCATTTTTGGATTGGGTTGTTTGTTTTTTTGTTATTGAGCTGCATGAGTTGATTATAAATTTTGGAGATTAATCCTTTGTCCGTTGCTTCATTTGCAACTATTTTCTCCCATTCTGAGTGTTGTCTTTTGGTCTTGTTTATGGTATCCTTTGCTGTGCAAAAGCTTTTAAGTTTCATTAGGTCCCATTTGTTCATTTTTGTTTTTATTTCCATTTCTCTAGGAGATGGGTCAAAAAGGATCCTGCTGTGATTTATGTCATAGAGTGTTCTGCCTATGTTTTCCTCTAAGAGTTTGATAGTGTCTGGCCTTACATTTAGGTCTTTAACCCATTTTGAGTTTATTTTTGTGTGTGGTGTTAGGGAGTGTTCTAACTTCATACTTTTACATGTAGTTGTCCAGTTTTCCCAGCACCACTTATTGAAGAGGCTGTCTTTGCTCTATTGTATATTCTGGCCTCCTGTGTCTTAGATTAGGTGACCATATGTGTGTGGGTTTATCTCTGGACTTTCTATCCTGTTCCATTGATCTATATTTTTGTTTTTGTGCCAGTACCATACTATCTTGATTACTCTAGCTTTGTAGTATAGTCTGAAGTCAGGGAGCCTGATTCTTCCAGCTGCATTTTTGTTTCTCAAGATTGCTTTTGCTATTCGAGGTCTTTTGTGTTTCCATACGAATTGTAAAATTTTTTGTTCTAGTTCTGTGAAAAATGCCATTGGTAATTTGATAGGGATTGCATTGAATCTGTAGATTGCTTTGGGTGGTATAGTCATTTTCACAATATTGATTCTTCCGATCCAAGAACATGGTATATCTCTCCATCCATTTGTGTCGTCTTTGATTTCTTTCATCAGTATCTTATAGTTTTCTGTGTTCAGGTCTTTTGCCTCATTAGATAGGTTTATTCCTAGGTATTTTATTCTTTTTGTTGCAGTGGTAAATGGGATTGTTTCCCTTAATTTCTTTTTCTCATCTTTCATTGTTAGTGTATAGGAATACAAGAGATTTCCGTATATTAATTTTGTATCCTGCAACTTTACTAAATTCATTGATTAGCTCTAGTAGTTTTCTGGTGGCATCTTTAGGATTTTCTATGTATAGTATCATGTGATCTGCAAACAGTGACGGTTTTACCTCTTTGCCAATTTGGATTCCTTTTATTTCTTTTTCTTCTCCAATTGCCGTGGCTGAACTTCCAAAGCTATGTTAAATAATAGTGGCAAGCATGGGCACCCTTGTCTTGTTCCCTGTTTTAGAGGAAATGCTTTCAGTTTTTCACGGTTGAAAATAATGTTTGCTATGGGTTTTGTAATATATGGCCTTTATTATGTTGAGGTAGGTTCCCTCTATGTCCACTTTCTGGAGAGTTTTTATCATAAATGGGTGTTGAATTTTGTTGAAAGCTTTTTCTGTATGATCGTATGGTTTTTATTCTTCAATTTGTTAATATGGTGTATCACATTGATTGATGTGCGTATATTGAAGAATCCTTGCATCCCTGGGGTAAATCCCACTTGAACATGGTGTATGATCTTTTTAATGTGTTGTTGGATTCTGTTTGCTAGTATTTTGTTGAAGATTTTTGCGTCTATGTTCATCAGTGATATTGGCCGGTAATTTTCTTTTTTTGTGATATCTTTGTCTGGTTTTGGTATCAGGATGATGGTGGCCTCGTAGAATGAGTTTGGGAATGTTCCTCCCTTTGTAATTTTTTGGAAGAGTTTGAGAAGGTTCTGTGTTAGCTCTTCTCTAAATGGTTGATAGAATTCACCTGTGAAGCCATCTGGTCCTGGACTTTTGCTTGTTGGAAAATTTTTAATCACAGTTTCAATTTCATTACTTGTGGTTGGTCTGTTCATATTTTCTAATTCTTCCTGGTTCAGTCTTGGAAGGTTGTACTTTTCTAAGAATTTGTCCATTTCTTCCAGGTTGTCCATTTTATTGGCATATAGTTGCTTGTAGTAGTCTCATGATCCTTTGTATTTCTGTGGTGTCAGTTATAACATCTCCTTTTTCATTTCTAATTTTATTGATTTGAGTCCTCGCCCTTTTTTTCTTGATGAGTCTGGCTAAAGGTTTATCAATTTTGTTTATCTTCTCAGAGAACCAGCTTTTAGTTTTATTGATCTTTGCTAGTGTTTTTTTCATTTTTCTTTCATTTATTTCTGCTCTGACCTTTATGATTTCTTTCCTTCAACTGACTTTGGGTTTTGGTTTTTCTTCTGTCTCTGGTTCCTTTAGGTGTAAGATTAGATTCTTTTTTTGAGATTTTTCTTGTTTCTTGAGGTGAGATTGAATTACTATAAACTTCCCTCTTAGAACTGCTTTTGCTGCATCCCATAGGTTTTGGGTCATCATGTTTTCATTGTCATTTGTTTCTAGGTAGTTTTTTATTTCTTCTTTTATTTCTTCATTGATCTCTTGGTTATTTAGTAGCATATTGTTTAGCCTCCATGTGTTTGTGTTTTTTTACAGATCTTTTCCTGTAATTGATATCTAGTCTCATAACATTGTGGTCGGAAAAGATGCTTGATACGGTTTCAGTTTTCTTAAATTTACCAAGGCTTGGTTTGTGACCCAAGATTGTGCTCTATCCTGGAGAATGTTCTGTGTGCAGTTGAGAAGAAAGTGTATTCTGCTGTTTTTGGATGGAATGTCCTATAGATATTAATTAAGTTTACTGGTCTAATGTGTCGTTTAAGGCTTGTGTTTCCTTATTAGTTTTCTGTCTGGATGATCTATCCGTTGGTGTGAGTGGGATGTTAAAGTCCCCCACTATTACTGTGTTACTGTTGATTTCCCCTTTTATGGCTGTTAGCATTTGCCTTATGTATTGATGTGCTCCTCTGTTGGGTGTATAAATGGTTACAATTGTTATATCTTCTTGGATCGATCCCTTGATCATTATGTAGTGTCCTTCCTGTGTTTTGTGGTTTTTGCCTATTTTTTAATTGAATTGTTTTCATCTTATTAAATTTAGAGTTCTTTATATATTTTAAATACAAGTTCTTTCTCAGATGTATGTTTTAAAATATTTTCTCTCAGCCTGTGGCTTCCCTTTTTATTTTCTTAATAGTGTCTTTGCAGAGCAAATATTTTTAAAGTTTTAATGATTAAATACTTATTATTTAATATATTTTTTTTAGTTCACATGTTTTTTTAAAATTGTATTAAGAAACCTTTACCAAACCCAGGGTCTCTAAGATTTTCTCCTGTGTTTTCCTACAGAAGTATTACAGTTTTAATGCTTATATTTAGGTCTATGATGCATCCTGAGTTATTACTTTTGGATTTTTTTGTGGTATGCGGGCCTCTCACTGTTGTGGCCTCTCCTGTTGCAGAGCACAGGCTCCGGATGTGCAGGCTCAGCGGCCACGGCTCACGGGCCTAGCCGCCCCGCGGCATGTGGGATCTTCCTGGACTGGGGCACGAACCCGTGTCCCCTGCATCAGCATACGGACTCTCAACCACAGCGCCACCAGGGAAGCCCAGGGAGTGTTTCTTTATTATATTAGGTGTAGTATCAGAACCATGGTTAATAAGGCACAGGAAAGTGCCTTACTTATTATAGATGTATAGTGGAATTTTTAGGAGTAAAAAAGTTTTATAATAAAAATTATTACCTTTACTGCTACCATATTGGTCTGGCTGCCGTCATCTCTTGCCCATATCATGTTGGTGACTTCCTGACAGCTGTCGGTGTTTCTGTAGTTGCCTGCCCCAGAGTCTCATGTGAACCCAGCAGCCAGAGTGAGGTTTTCTGCTTAGAGCCCTGCACTGGTGCCCCATTTCACTCAGGATAAAAGCCACAAGACTCACAGTGATATATCAGAGCCCAAGTGACCTGAGCCCTTGGTACCACTCTGACCTCACTTCTTTTTTTTAGCATCTTTATTGGAGTATAATTGCTTTACAGTGGTGTGTTAGTTTCTGCTTTGTAACAGTGAATCAGTTATACACATACATATGTTCCCATATCTCTTCCCTCTTGAGCTCTGAGCTCATGTGCTGGCGTTCTCTCCCACAGCGGCGCCCGCTCATCCTCACACGTCTCCTGCTGGGGGCATCGTGCGTGGCCCGTCCCTCTGCCTCAGATGTCTGTCAGTCAGACATCCATGTGCTGGTCCTCCTCACCAGCTGCCGGTCCCCCCTGAGAGCTGCCCATTTCTCCACCTAGCCCCCCCGACCACCGCTGCCCTTCCCTTCCAGAGCCCCTTGTCCTGCTCTAGAGTAGGTGTTCTGTAAATGTTAGCTAAATGAATGAATATGGAATTATGAACTTGGAAATGAAAAGAGAGCAACTTTTATCTTCTTTTATCCTTTGTCTCCAAGACGAGTTCACCACTCTGTCATTTTCCATCAACAGTTTCCCTGATACCAACTCGATGTCCTGACACCAGCTTCCCGAGGTAGCTCAGACGCCGCAAGTTGAGGTCACAGTGCTTTGATTTTGACATTCGGAGTGGACTCGGCAGTTAAGGCCCCAGTCCCACAAGACTGCCCCCACTGCAGACGTCAGGTGGATATGGGTGGGGTCCTTGGGGCACCCACACTTCTGCCCAGCCAACTGCAAATGCAGGAGCTCCCATGAACCCCCTCGGGTTTGATATTTGCGAGAATGGCACAAAACTCAGGGAAGCTCTATACTTATGATTACATTTTTATCATACAGGATCCACCTCCAGGAGCAGCCAAATGAAGGAGATGCACAGGGTCGTGTGGGGTCGAGGCAGTGCAGAGCTCTGGGACCCCGCAAGCCACTGCCTTCCCAGCACAGAGATGTGCTCACCCACCCCGAAGTTCTGAACCCTGTTGTTTAGGGTTTATTGGGGGGTTTCACTAAAGAGCCGTGAGTGAACTCGTTAGCCATGTGTTTGAACTCCACTGCCAGTCCCTTCCTGGAGGTCAGGGGGTGGAGCTGAAAGTTCCTCTGGGACCAGCCCTTGCCCTGAAGCTGTCTGCGGGTCCCACAGTGAATCACCCTGTTAGCATAAGCTCGGGTGTGGCTGGAAAGGGCTCATGATGAGTCGTAAAAGACACCCCATCACTCAGGAAATTCTCAGGGTTTTAGGAGCTCAGTGCCAGGATCCAGGGGCAGAGGGCAAATATATTTTTTATTCTGCCACAACTGCATATTGATTGAAAGAGCAAGATCAGAAGTAGTAAGTTGTGCCTCTAAGTGCCATTAGGTTTTATTTTCAGAGTTCAAGAAAGAGGGAAAAAGAAAGTAGATGAGACCAAAAGAGATAAAATGAAGGTCAAGCTGCGGACAGTGGTGGAATGCCTCTTTTTATTTATGGGACCTGGTTGCCTGCCCTTGGTTTAGAGCCTGTGCCTCTGCGCCTCTGTTGCTCTTTCTAACACAGCAGGGGCTAAAGCATAATTGCTTTATTTTTGTTGTCATCAAGCATGCAAGATATAAATGTCATAGCCCACTCTTCAATATCCATTTAGTGGCAGGGGACCAAAATGATTTTTTTAGGTAATGAAAAGATCATTAGAAAATAGACCTAAGAGGGACTTCCCTGGTGGTCTGGTGGTTTAGACTCTGAGCTTCCATTGCAGGGGGCACGGGTTTGATCCCCGGTCAGGGAACTAAGATCCCGCATGCTGTGCAGTGTGGCAAAAAGAAAAAGGAAAATAGACCTAAGAATTAACGTATCTATTTTTTTTTTTTTTTTTTTTTGGTACACGGGCCTCTCACCGTTGTGGCCTCTCCCATTGCGGAGCACAGGCTCCGGACGCACAGGCTCAGCGGCCATGGCTCACGGGCCCAGCCGCTCCGCGGCATGTGGGATCTTCCCGGACTGGGGCATGAACCCATGTCCCCTGCATTGGCAGGCGGACTCTCAACCACTGCGCCACCAGGGAAGCCCTAACGTATCTATTTTTAAAAATAGTAACATTTGCTAATAAAAATGTCATATTAAGAAATTGAGTCAAAATACAGTGTTTGTTTTGGACCCCACCTAAATTTGGGGGACTTCAATAAGAATATTATGGTACTTAAATAATTTAAGCACTAGAAATAAAATTTAATTTTTTGGTCTCTGTGGAAGCAGTTGACTGCAGGATGACAGTGTATTCCTGGAATTATGTTACAGATTAAAATTAATGGGCTTTTCCTTTAGCCTAAGCTATGACTGGTGCATAAGTTACAGCCACATAGATGTGTTACTGGGAAAGTCAAGGAAATGACTTCGTATATTTTGTGGCTGGTTTGTGTCATTTTCTTAACAGGAGTCAGGACATAGCAAGACGCTAAAGATGGTTTCTGGCTCGTGAAGAACATTCCCAGTAAGATCCCTTGTCATTTACGTATCTGTGCAGAACTATACTCTGTTAATATTTTGGAGAAAATCACCTTTATGCTGTTTGATCCTAGCCTGAGAACGTTTATTAAGGTGTACTTAGGAAACATTGCTGAAATTGTAAACTACTTAGCGAAACAGAGTTATGGCTGGATGCCTGCATATTGAGTCAAGTTCATGACTAGGAAAAGTCGTATTGAATGGAAGAACGCGGTAGACTACTATTCTTTTTTTTTTTTTAATTGAAGTATAGTTGATTTACAATGTTGTGTTAATTACTGCTGTACAGCAAAGTGATCCACTTATACATATATATACATTCTTTTTTTAAAATATTCTTTTCCATTATGGTTCATTAGGTGATACTGAATATAGTTCCCTGTGCTATACAGTAGGACCTTGCCGTTTTTCCATTCTCTGTGTAATAGGTGACATCTGCTAATCCCAACCTCCCACTCCATCCCTCCCCCAACCCCCTCCTCCTTGGCAACCACCGGTCTGTTCTCTATGTCTGTGAGTCTGTTCTGTTTCACAGATAGGTTAACTTGTGTCATAGTTTAGATTTGTGGACTGCTGTTCTTGCTGTGTTCCACCCAAGTAGCAGATTGGAAGCTTATTAAATAAAAGTGCTATCACCTTCCAAATGTATTTCAGTGCACAGGTATCAATGAGAACTGCTGTGTGTCAGACATGAAGTGCTGGGCGAACAGTGGTGAATGAGACAGACACCTGCCCCTGTTGACCATAGAACATCTTGAACGATGTGGGTCTTTGTTCTCTGTGACTAGACAGCTGAACAGGAAAGAGAGAATTAGCCACAGGACGGTGGTGTTATTCGCTAGGACCAGTTTCGTGTTGAACTCTGCTGATCTCTTGTAACAAAAGCGACAGTACCATCAACTCCGCCATTTAACGGTGTGATTGAACTTGGGGAAATTACTTAACTTCTGAGTCTGATATTGCGCAGCGTAACACGGGGACAGTGATACCTTCCTGGCAGTGTCACTGTGAACGCAGAGTGCCTGACTCCATGGTTGGCAGGTTGCTGGTGCTGAGTACATGGTGGTAATGGCTGTCTTTTGTTGTCTTCCTGTCCAGCTCAGGCACATTCTGAGGCTTTGATGTGGTCATCTTTTAAGCAAGAAGCAAAATGAATCATAGTGATTGGTTTGAAATACTTTATTCAGATTTTTCTGAGTTCTTTGATTCATAAGAAGTGTTGCTCTAAGTTGTAAATGAAGTATCCCATAATCTGGGAGTTCTCAGAGTATATAATTTCTTAGACGTTTAAATTTTTTTTTTTAACATAAATTTATTTATTTATTTTTGGCTGCGTTGGGTCTTTGTTGCTGCGCACAGGCTTTCTCTAGTTGCGGTGACCCGGGGGCTACTCTTCGTTGCAGTACACGGGCCTCTCATTGCGGTGGCTTCTCATTCTGTGGAGCACAGGCTGTAGGTGTGCAGGCTTCAGTAGTTGTGGCACGTGGGCTCAGTAGTTGTAGCTCACGGGTTGTAGAGCACAGGCTCAGTAGTTGTGATGCACAGGGTTGCTTAGTTGCTCCGCGGCGTGTGGGATCTTCCCGGACCAGGGCTTGAACCCATGTCCCCTGCGTTGGCAGGCAGATTCTTAACCACTGCGCCACCAGGGAAGCCCTCTTAGACATTCTAAAGCATTCTTTTTTATAAGTTAAAGGGTTTCCTGTTGAAATATAAGTATCTTTTAGCTGTGTGGTCCTGCATTGCCACATAGTAAGTTCAGTGCCTTTGGCTTTGGGTAATCATCACCCATTTAGCACCAGACTCACAGATTGCCCTACTTAGGATTGTCCTTTTTGATTGGAAAGACTATTACTTGATTGGCAATGATTATGATTTTTAGATTACAGCTTTTTTGATTATTAAAAATATGGAATATTCTCTACTTTCTGATCTATTTTTATAACAATTCTTTAATATTTCAGTAGCATTCACTTAAGTTGTTTTTCTTTGCATTATCTATTTTCACAAGAGGTTTTAAGCAAAGAGGACACTTTTGGGGGGTTCTCTGCCCAGTTTACAGGAGTCCCTTTCTCTGAAACCTGAAGTTGTGGGTTTCCTACTTGTGGCTCTCCATCCTTTTGGTCACATACAGTCAGAGTAGGGATGAAAAACCGACTCTAGCTGTATTATTTGGAGTTTCCTGGGAATTTAGAATTGGGATTGAGTGATGGCTGGTCTTCAAAACTATCTTCTTGAACGGTCATGGTGAAGACCTGGAGCGTGTGTGCGGCTCTCTTCAGCATTGTGTGGAGAAACAGAAAAAGCTGGTCTTAGAGAGAGAAAACGAATAGATGGGCAGAAGCAAAGGTGAAAGTCAGAAGGAGAGTGCTGTCTGGATTCTTAACAGCTTTCCAGATCCTTACTTCAGTACTCAAGGAGGCCCAGCTATCTTTCTGTACCATAACATACCTCAGTGGTCTTCCAGGAAGTTCCCTTTTTTTGCACAATTTTGCTCAAATTAGTTTCTCTTACTTAACAACAAAAGAACCTTGACTAAAGAAGCTAGATAAAGCTTAAAACAAAAATAGATGGGTATAGGGCTTCCCTGGTGGCGCAGAGTGGTTGAGAGTCCGTCTGCCGATGCAGGGGACATGGGTTCGAGCCCTGGTCTGGGAAGATCCCACGTGCCACAGAGCAACTAAGCCCATGCGCCACAACTGCTGAGCCCGTGTGCCAAAACTACTGAAGCCCGCACGCCTAGAGCCTGTGCTCCGCAACAAGAGCAGCCACCACAATGAGAAGACCGCTTGCCACAACTAGAGAAAGCCCGCATGCAGCAACAAAGACCCAACACAGCCAAAAATTAAAAAACATAATAAAAGTAAATGAATTATTAAAAAAATTTTAAAAAACATACAGTGAGATAATATAATACTTCACACCCACTAGGATGGGCATAATTTTTTAGAGAGATAATAACAAATGTTGACAGGCTGTGAAAAAATTGAAACTGACATGTGTTGCTAGCAGGAATGTAAAATGGTACAGCTGCTTTGGAAAACAGTTTGGTCACACTTCATATGTTAAATAGAGTTATTATGGGACCGAGCGATTCCACTCCTAGGCACATACCCACATGAAGCATGTATGTCAGCTGATGACTAGATAAACAAAATGTAGTGTATCCATAAATGGAATGTTTTTGAGCCATAAAAAGGAAAGAAGTGGTGACACGTCCTACAACATGGATGATCCTTAAAAGCGTGCTGAGGGCTTCCCTGGTGGCGCAGTGGTTGAGAGTCCGCCTGCCGATGCAGGGGACGCGGGTTTGTGCCCCGGTCCGGGAAGATCCCATGTGCCCTGGAGCGGCTGGGCCCGTGAGCCGTGGCTGCTGAGCCTGCGCGTCTGGAGCCTGTGCTCCGCAACGGGAGAGGCCACAACAGTGAGAGGCCCGCGTACCACAAAAAAATAAATAAATAAAAGCATGCTGAGTGAAAGAAGCTAGACACAAAAGACCCCACACAGTGTATAATTTCATTTATATGAAATGTAAAAAATAGGCAAGCCCGTGAAAACAAAGTAGATTAGTAATTTCTAGGGGCTGGAGAGAGAGGGAAATGGGGAGTGGCAGCCAGTGGATACAGGATTTCTTTGGGAAAGGTGGAAAGGTTCTAAAATTAGATTGTGGTGATGTGAATGTACTAAAATCCATTGCATTGTGTATTTCAAATGGGTGAGTTGTATGGTATGTGAATTATATCTCAATTTTTAAAAATTTAATAGTAGAGAAATAGACAGTGAAGTTAACATGTTAACTTGGGTACAGGCTTCAAAAATAATCCTAATAGATTTCTACAGAGAAAACTTAGCTGTAACTTTTTTCGTAAATACTTATGCCTTGGGACTTCCCTGATGGCGCAGTGGTTAAGAATCCACCCGCCAATGCAGGGGACACGGGTTCAATCCCTGGCCTGGGAGGATCCCACATGCTGCAGAGCAACTAAGCCCATGCACCATAACCACTGAGCCTGTGCTCCAGAGCCCGCGAGCCACAACTACTGAGCCCATGAGCCACAGCTGCTGAAGCCCACACACCTAGAGCCCGTGCTCCACAACAAGAGAAGACACTACAACGAGAAGCCTGCACACCACAACGAAGAGTAACCCCCGCTCGCTGCAACTAGAGAAAGCCCGCACGCAGCAGCGAGGACCAAACACTGCCATTAATTAATTAATCAATCAATCAAGCAATTAATTTTAAAATTCTACAAAAAAATTCTTATGGGGCTTCCCTGGTGGCGCAGTGGTTGAGAGTCCGCCTGCCGATGCAGGAGACACGGGTTGGGTTCGTTCCCCGGTCCGGGAAGATCCCACGTGCCGCGGAGCGGCTGGGCCCATGAGCCATGGCTGCTGGGCCTGCGTGTGTGGAGCCTGCGCTCCGCAACGGAAGAGGCCACAACAGTGAGAGGCCCGCATACCGAAAAAAAAAAAAAATTCTTATGCCTAAATATGTATATTTTTCTTAATAATAAATTTAAAAAATTCTACATAGCAGGTTACTTTATTTAAAGTTAATTTGACCAAAATTTAGTAGCAGTTGTATTTATCAGTCTGAGTGACAGTGTAAGTTGAAATGTAGATTTTTTTTCCCCTAACATATTTCTCTTGTTGCCATTATGTTTTTTGAGTGAACAGAGATGTTTGTGTTATGAAAAAGATCTTTGGATTTGGCACTTGCTGGAGCAGGACAGAGGTGTTCAGTCTGTGGTCTTGAACAAATAATTTAATTTTTTAGAGCATCGATTTCAGGAACTTTAAAGCGACTATCATGCCAGCATAAAAGCTTTTTTTTTTCTTTCTAGTGTTTATAGAAGTTTTGGAGGTTTTCCTAAGAAAAATAAGCATAAGTATATTCAGCATCTATCCTTGTTTCAGTTTGTTTGTCCACACCAGTGTTATCTTAGATTTAGGGCTTCTGCAAACAGAAATGGTATCCAACTTTGTCTAATGTCTAGTATTACATAAACAGGTTCTCTGTTTATATTATTTAAAGAAATTAAAATTTTAATAACATTATTGGTGACCTTTGAAGTAGTAGGTGATGGAAGTCATTGAAATATTAACTGAAAAGCTTATTTTAATGTTCTTCCTAATATACATCTTTTGCCTTTATAAAACAATTGTCATTGATTTTGACTGTTTTTAGATACTAGCATGGTATCTACTAATTATGTTAATTCCAGATTAGTGTATAATTTGAAAAACATATTAACTGTATGTTATCACTTTTCACCTTTTAGCTTGCTTTAGATAAAATTATGTGTTTTAATGAGTGATAGCAGTTGATTTTAGAGATTTCTACTGTAATTGCATTACAGTACAATACATGTACTGTATTGTACATGTATTATTTGGTGGCTCATGTGTGTCAAATAACTTTTTTTGTTGCAGTTAATTGATAATACAGGATGAGTTTCAGTTGTGTGTGTGTGTGTGTGGTTTTATTTTAGCTTGAAAGCTACATGATATTAACATGCTAGCTTTTTCTTATTTGCAGAGATCCTGCATATTTTGATGAAAATTGGCTAAACAGAATCAAAACTGAAGTAGGAGATAATTGGAGGCTAAAGGTATTTTCTTTTTATTTTCCTATCTGTTAATTAATCTTTTACTTGGGTGTATATAATACTTGTTGACTTTTGCTCTGTGTCTAGTGAGCTTTGGAAACTTAGATAACCTTTGGTGAAATAATTTAGAATTGAAGATTGGGGTAACCTGGAATTGCTCACCAAGACACATTCTGCGTCAGCAAAGCATAGTGACTGAGGGCTCGGGCCTCAGAACCAGACTGCCTGTGTCCGCATCCCAGCCCAGCTGCTCACAGCCGCTGGGAAAGTCTTTAACCTGTCAGGGCCTGAGTTTTCCCGTTTGTAAAATGGAGATTGTGATAGGATCTACCTCACAGAGATAAATGAGTTAACGCATATAATGTACTTATTAGGACAGTAATGTTAGTTGCTAGTGTTGTTATTAATAATGAGGAAATACTGGGCTTCCCTGGTGGCGCAGTGGTTGAGAATCCGCCTGCCGATGCAGGAGACACGGGTTCGTGCCCTGGTCCGGGAAGATCCCACGTGCCGCGGAGCAACTAAGCCCGTGAGCCATGGCCGCTGAGCCTGCGCATCCGGAGCCTGTGCTCCGCAACGGGAGAGGCCACGACAGTGAGAGGCCCGCGTACTGCAAAAAAAAAAATAAATAAAAAAAATAATGAGGAAATACTGATCATTGTTAACTGTGTCCAGAACACTCAGAGATTGGATTATTTTTACTTCCTTCCGAGTAGCCTTATTTTCCGGTATTCCTCAAGCATCTTGGATGGAAACTCACAGTGAGAAACACAGCTTACACTGCAGCCTCCCACCCGCCTAACTGCATGTTCCTGAATAGTTGAATACGTTTTTACCCTTACTTAATGCACTCATGTTTTTAGTTTAGTTTTTGAAGTATAAATTGCAACCCATCTGTAAATTATTTTTTTAACTTTATATTTTGAAACGATCATAGATTCACAGGGGTTGGGAAAAGAAACGTACAGAGAAGTTCCACATACCTCTCCCCGAGTTTCTCCAGGGCTAACGTCTTGCGTGACTGTAGTGCAGTAGCAAACCTAAGGGACCGACGTGGATACGATCCACAGCGCGTTCACAGCGCAGTCGCTCTGCACACGCTCTTCTGTGTGCACGCGCGCCACTCGGTGTGGCCCCGTCAGCGTGTGGACTCGCATGACGGCCCTGCGGGGGCGGTGCAGGCCGCCCCATCCCTGCCAGGTGTCCGGTGGTGCCTCTGTCCCATCAACCACACCACCCTCACCCGAACGCCCGGCCACCGCTGACTTGTTCTCCATCTCTATCGTTTCCTTACGCCACCTTGATCTGTGGTCGTGACTGGCAGCTTGGAAAACTCTGGAGCCATTTATTTTTCATACACATTGGTAGGGACTCCGAAATGCAAGTGAGTGCGCGTGTGAAACCCCTGGACTTAGGATGAGCTAAGCCTGGTTTGTCTTTCTATTTCCCCATAAAACACATGTTTGAGGAAAATACTTATTCACTGACTAGATATTGGGTCTGCCAAAATCCCAATTCCTCCTTTTCACTAAGCTAGAGTGAATGGATGCTGTTTAATTTCTAAATAACCTTTCAAGCATAGGCAATTTAAGTGATGGCTTTTTAACGTTATAACCTGTTTAAAGCCTTGCTGCCAAATCAGCTTATGTTTGCTGCTGCTTCACAAGAGGGAGCTGCGTATCCCATGCCCAGGCACGCAGCGTGTGCGTAAATCCACACGGTCTTCAGTGTCACAGGGTGGCAAAGCAGTAACAGAGAGAAAGCGAAATGTTTGTTGGACTCTTAATATTCTGAACTGAACGTAACCATTCCGATTTGCATTCCTATTCTCCATGTTTTATCCTATATTATGTTTCTTCAATTACATTTCTTCAATTTTAAGATTGATTTTAAGATACCATTGATTAATGATAAGATTTGTAGCTTTTTTCAGTGGAGAATAAACTACCGTTTTAAGTGAACGCATTGATTTTTAAGACTTTCTAATTTAAAATGTTATAATATGAAAAACTGAACACCCTAGAACCGGAGAGAGTATATTATATATTTTCTGTGTCTCCAGATTTTTAGGCATACAAAGCATGTTAGTTTTATTTATGAGATCCTTTTTTTTTTTAATTTGAAGTTTTCAGTTTATTTTCTCCCTTAGAAATAAGTATGTCTTTGATTAACCACTGGATCCCCCTGCTGTGGAGTCTTTTATTTGATAGCTACCACTCCTACAGTCTTCTGTCCTAGGACATCTTCAACTCTGAGCATCTTCCTGGGAACAGCCAGGTGGATGATCAACAGTATCGCATCCTGTACGCATGTGACGTAACACAAATTCAGCCAGATGAGCTGGGTCCGAAAAAAGAGGGAAGAAAATAAGTTTACCGTAAATAGTGCAGGTGATTCTGCCTGTGATTCCACCCAGGTGACATGACCCGGAGCCTGCGCTCTGGAGTTGAGTGAGTGTTCGTCCCTCATCCTGTCTTGTTACTGGGATGCTTTTTATAGCACAGTGTCTCGCAATGCTGAGCGTTATACTAACATTTAAAGATATAGTAGTATTTTTTTTAAACCTTACGGCTCCTAAATATTTACTTGGTCTCGGCTGGAGAAAAACACTTTTCTGACCATGGAGGAATTTGGAGACATTCCTTCCTAGGCGACTGCCTGATTTGTAGGTTGTGTTAGGAGATATCCAAGGGTCATTTTGACTGTGATTTTTGTTTAATGCTCTAAATTTAGAACTTACCCTCTACGTAAGATGCAGCTCTACGTTTCTGGGTAAAACAGCACTGAGCTCAAGTCTTCACTAAGGATGACACATTTTTTTCTTTCCATGCGGAAGATCTACATAATTTAATCTTACTGTTAGGTCTTGTTCAGTTACCTTCGAATTTTTGTCAGTGTGGTTAGAACATTGAAAATCTAACATAATTGGATACTTAATTGGCTTTATAAATCTCTTAGATCAAATAAATTAAGCCATTGATAGTCTTTTTTATGATAGTAATTCAAATGTGCTGCTGGATTTTATTTTTTATGTTTACTTTATGATTAACAAGAATGATTAGTTCAGAAATTTTTTAGGTTAAACTATATTTTCATCTGTGATTGCCTTTTACCCAGCTGTTTTCTCTCTCTTTAAACAGATAAGCAATTTAAAGAAAATTTTGAAAGGAATCCTGGATTACAATCATGAGGTAAGGAGTTTTTTTCATTCTGTTTGGAAGTATTACTATGGGATGGTTTAATCTTACAATATTTTACAATAGTTTCAAGTAAAGGAAATGTTACCTTAATAGTAATAATCAGCTTTATCTTCCATTGTATGGTCTCTAAGATGTTGGTTCAAAAAGCTGGTTCACCAGCTATTAGGGGATTACTAGCTAAATAATCTTTTTCACTATACTATGGATAGTTTGTGAGTGGTTACTCCTTTATGTTAAACTTTCCTTTCTGCTGTCCGTTAACTCTCTCCTTTCTTCCCTTACTGGTGAAGGTGGTTTAGAGTCCATGCACAGTTACTAACAAGTCCTGTGCCTACTTCCATTTTATTCGTCAGCAAACCCCTATCCCTAGATTAACTCAGTTTATCCTCTGAGTCTGCATCAGAACGGTCAGGCTATCACTGGGGAAAAAAAATAAGGCAGTGGAACTAGTTTTACTTTAAATTTCATGATCACAGATACCAAGTGGACACAACATGGCCTAGAAACACCTGTGTTATTTCCTTACTGTTTTTTCCCGACAAGCTTATGTGCCTTTAAACCTACATCTATACTTATGTTATCTGTTTTCACCTCAGTATGTGACTCTGCCGTCCACCCTACTATTCAAGTCCAAAGCCTACAGATCATCCTGCAGTCCTTCCTTCATTCGATATCATCAGCAAGACCTATAGTTAAATCTCCAAAATACAGTTTTCTCTGTTTCTGCTGCCAGCACCTCTACCGAGCCATCACCAGCTTTTGCTTAGATTACTCGCGGAGTGTGCCCTGATTTCACTCCTGCCCCGCCACAGTCTATTCTCCACTCTCAAGCCAGGATGATTTTTTGAAAAGGAGAATTTATGTCACTCTCATCCTCCAAGTCATCTTCCGTGCTTTCCCGTCGCATCGAGAATCAGATCCATACTTCTTACCAGGAGCCACCGGATACTGCGTGACCCCTCTCACCTCCTCTTTCCCTGCTCTTTCCTTACCCATCACACTACAGCCACATTCATCCTGCTTTTGTGCTTTTAGGATCTTCTTTTTTCACTGTAGGGTTATCAGACAGAAGCCTACCCGTTTGTCTAAATGTGTCATTTCATTTGGGGCCAGTTTCCCCATGAAGGAAGCCTCCATTCTCTTTCCTTATGTGGGCGTCTTGTTAGTATTCTGGAGTCAGACGGAGTGAAGGTGGCCAGGGGTGTCTACCTGTTGTGGGCATGAACCTGTATTTAACTTCTGCTCTTTCTGGTGCCCCCTGGTTCAGAACCTCTCAGGCTCTACTTCTCTGGAGAGTGCACATCCGGTCTTTCTGGGGGTGGGGGTGGCGTGGAGGGGTCAGTAGTACTCATTTTCTTTGCCCAGTGTACATACCACACAGCAGATGAGGGACTAAGTTTTGGGGACTCAGGGTAGTTATAATTTATGTATGGGAGGCATAAATAGAAATGGGGGGTGAGATTGGCTCAGCTGCTCTGCTCTTAGCGGTGAGTTTCTGGTGCTGACAAACTAATCTCTGTCTTTTATTGGGTCATATAGATGTAAATGCGATTCTCATGTTTTGATCTCTGTCCAGATTTTAGGGCAGCAAATTAATGACTTTACCCTCCCTGATGTGAACCTTATTGGGGAGCATTCGGATGCCGCCGAGCTGGGAAGGATGCTCCAACTCATTTTAGGCTGTGCTGTGAACTGTGAACAGAAGCAAGGTAATTTACTTGATGTCAGTGTGTGCATGTAAAATAATTAAGGAAAGTAATACACATTGTATGTTATATATATAAATCACATGTACGGACAATAACATCTTAAGGCCACCCACAAATTATGCCATTTTCTATGATTTTGCCAGTAATCTGTTTTCAAGCTTAAAAGAGTTTTACGGGTTAGAATAAATTTGATTATGATGACGTTCTTCCCCTTTCTGCAGGACTGCGTAATTCTTTGATCAGATTATTTTTAACTACACTGAATGTAATGACATTTACTGTTAATTGGACAAGGTCCAGCCAAATTAATTAATCATTAATTAATAATAGTCAATTCAGCTATAGGAATGTAAAGTTAGATATTTTAGGTTGCAAGTGCAAAGGGCTTACTTCATAAACATTTACTGAATTCATGCATCATGCTGGGGCTTGGAACACAGTGTCAGACAAAACCAATATGGTACCTGCCCTCACGGAACTTGCAGTTGACGGGGGTGGGCATTTCTAAGTAGAACCCTTGACTTTCAAAGGCAGATGAAAAATTATTTAATGTAGTTCATTGAATTCAGATAAGAATTTCTTATGTATTTATTCTGTTAGGAGATTCATCAGCTCTTGGAGATGTATAGCTGTTAAGAGTTGGCTAATTATTTATTACAGGGTGTGAATAGGAGAAGACAAGGATGTTACCTATATCGGTCGTCCTATGGGAAGGCAATCAAAATATTTGTTGAGCTTCTCACACAGACCAAGTGTTCTGTGTAACACCAAGCTTGAGGTTTTCCCTAAAAATTACATAAATGATGAAATATTTGAACAGGATTTTAACCTCTCACTGTCCAGAGGGCGTGCTCTGGTCTCAGGAACACAGCAGAAAGCTTGGATCGAATGCACTTCTGAGTTTCCGGGTGTTACCTGTCACTGCCCTGGGGGCCTGGCCTGTTTCCTCATCTGCAGAGGGAGGGCACGACCGCTGGTTGTCGTGAGGAGTCGGTGAAACCGTGTGTGTGTTTGCTTCGTAACCCACAGCACACTGCAGACACAAGGGCTCTGTGTTTAGAGGCTGTTTCTCAGTTCCTAGAAGTGAGGCGTTGGCTCAGCATGCATTTCTTTTGGCTATCTGACTTATCAAACTGGGGCACATAAGTGGTGGTGTATTTGAAAAAGCAGAGATTAGCAGTAAAAACGCACTAAAAATAATATTTACCAAGTTCTCCCTCTTGCCCGGTTAACAGAACAAACAGCACTTTTCACAAATTGCGAAACTGAGACCCATGTGTATTGTTTGACTTGCCCAAGATCTCTTGCTCGTGAGAGGCTAGCGAGGACAAAAACGCGTGTCTCCCACGTTAGAACTGAATGCTCTTTGTACTGAGCTGAGCTGTAGGCTTTGGACCTAGACGCTCACTTTGCAGGACAGACTCCCTGGCGTAGCCCAGCTCATTCTCCACTGCCTCCTGGATCTGCCAGTAATCATACGTACTTGGATTTTGGACTTTCAAGATTTAACTTTTTTTTTTTTAACTTTTCAAAACTAGCACATCAACGTGGTTCTCATCATCATTTTATCATCCAGCATTTTACGGTGTTCGCGGGGAAGGGCCTTGACGTGGCAACACCGCTTCTTAACTAACGCTTCCCCTCTCACACCTGACTAACCTCCGTCCCCTGTCCCCCGTCACCCCCTTCACGCCCACGGGGCTGTCGTCCGTCTTCCTCCCATGACTGGGCCACTGCCTCTCCCCACCACGTTCGCAGTCTTTCCTTCCGGTCCCGGCTGTGCCAGCTGCTCTGTAGCCCGGGAATCCTGTGCTTGGTGCCTTGTACCCGACGCTCGTAGGACGCTCCTCACTAACAAACCAAACAAACAAAAAGTTCAGCTCAGACTAAAGGGATTCTTCTTTTTTTTTTTTTTTAACTGGAAAGTGGTTGAGTTATGATGCACAGTATTCCTACTTTGGGCCTAAGAACGATGACTGTGTTTTAAGTGTGTTGTGTATACTTGCGTATGCATCACCACACATTGATTGGGTACAAGCATCCTTACGACAATCCTTCCTTAAAAGCATGCTTTGTTTAACTAAAAGCTTTGGCATTAACAACCAGAATGTCATAATTTAGTAGTGCTGTCAAAATCCTTTTTTTTTTTTTTTTTTTAAACGAGTTACCTGTCAAGCAAAGGACTGCAGTTCGGCATTCCAAATCCATGAGTTTCTTGCCACTAGGTCACTGTAACAATTGCACAGTAAGACTCCTTCATACAATACTAGAGTGCTGAGACAATTTTTTTTTGGTGTTTTTTTGGGTATAGAGCGGAGAGAGGCAGGTTGAGGCTATAATTTCCTAATGACTTTACGTTTTAAAATGTTTCTTATTGGGTGGGTGGGCGTGGTGATACGATGAATTGGGAGGTTGGGATTGACACGTATACACTGATGTGTATAAAATGGATGACTAAGAAGAACCTGCTGTATAAAAAAAATCAAATAAAATTCAAAAAACATGTTTCTTATTAAAATATATTTACCGTATTTGTTGAAATCCAGCTGGCCTATTGATTTTTTTATGCTTAATTCCTGTTTTTTCATCTATTATTGGATTTGAAAATAAGGAAAACTACTTCCAGGGCTTTTTTTTTAGAAGGCAAGAAATTATTTTTTTTTCATCTTTGTCACTACGAACGGCTAAGGGAGTCTTCTCTTTTTCGGCATTGGTGAGGGTAAGGTTGATGAAATTGATTCTTTAGCTTATTAGAGATTTGGGTCATTATTTTAAAGCCCAGGGTTACACAGTGTTTGTTTAACTATAGCGTCAGCCTCTATCTTAAATTCACCTTAACTCTTTGTCCTGAGCAGGTCTCAGTTTCCCTAAGTTTTTTTTTTTTTTAATTATAGAAAATATTAAGGTAGAAATTATACACAATTCAATACTTTGATGTCACATAAGAGTAAAACACAGACATCAAAGTTTTATAACATGTAGCAAAGAATAATGTGAAAGATTTTTAGATTTTAGGAATAGTAATACAGAGTCCTTTCCATTCTGGCCTTAGGCTGTACTGTTTCATTGTTTTACATTCCCGAGATCCTCCATTCCTGTGACCTTTAGCTGTAGCCTCAACTTAATGGGGGCAGGCAGTTATTTTTAAGGAAAGCTAAATAATGTGATTTTCAGCCTTTACTTTACCTATGACACATGTATTTAACCATATACGAGGAATTCCGAGGAAGAATCAAAACACAGGAAACTTCTTTTCAGAATTCATGAAGTGTTAGCCTTTACTCCCTTGATTGTCTATAACTTGAACACTGACATTCCAGGTTGTTCTTACTTTCAGAGTACATCCAAGCCATCATGATGATGGAGGAATCTGTCCAACACGTCGTCATGACAGCCATCCAGGAGGTATGTTGGACCTTTGTGCTTACAGTTTGTGAGAAGTTAAAGGAGCAAACATGAGTTTAAGTAATTGAAGGAGAAATTTTAAAAAGAGATTCTCCTACTCATTTTTTGAGAATTTTTTTCTTCGCACTTATGCTATAGCTTGTCTCATTTTTATTTAAACGTTAAATGTTTATCTGGAAATTATAGATATTCCATAACTATTCCTAATTTTTTTAAATGCTCTAATGAATTAGGAATGGTAGACTAATTCCTAAAGCCATTATGAATAATATCTATCTTAAACCAGCAGTCTGCCTCACACTTCAGTATTGGTTTCTTATTTGGAAGGACATGGGTCTTCAACTCCAGCCAGACTCAAGGCAATTTCTAGATGAATATATATTTGAAATTGTAGGAGGGGAAAAATGTTTTTTTCCTCTACCCTTTCAAGTTTTTAGCTGGAGCCTCTGTTAAAAACAAACGAACAAAAAACAGATTAACAACAGAAGAGCATACAAATGTATTTAAGTTTTACACAACACAGGAGGCTTCATAAAGAAATGAAGATCAAAGAAGTGTTTCTTTTTTTAAAAAATTATTTTATTTATTTATTTGTGGCTGTGTTGGGTCTTTGTTGCTGCGCGCAGGCTTCTCTAGTTGCAGCGAGCGGGGGCTACTCTTCCTTGCAGCGCGTGGGCTTCTTATTGCGGTGGCTTCTCTTGTCGCGGAGCTCGGGCTCTAGGTGCGTGGGCTTCAGTAGTTGCGGCACGCGGGCTCAGTAGTTGTGGCTCATGGGCTCTAGAGCGCAAGGTCGGTAGTTGTGGCACACGGGCTTAGTTGCTCCACGGCATGTGGAATCTTCCTGGACCAGGGATCAAACCCGTGTCCACTGCATTGGCAGGCGGATTCTCAACCACTGCGCCACCAGGGAAGCCCAAAGAGATGGTTCAACCTGAGTGTTTTGATGCTGGATTTGGTGAAGAGTGGAAAGTCTTATGGAAAAATGTGATAGGGTGAAAAATGGCAAGTCCTGTTTGTTCAGATTCCTTCCGCATCCCTCTGACTTTGGAGATACGGATACTCACTCCTTTCCTCTGAGCATAGGGAGGGCGCCTCTCACGTGAGGGACTTAAGACCTGCTTCAGGGGAAGGTCAGAAAATCTTTCCTGTCCCTGCTGTTTCTCAACTTCCTTCAGCTTGAAACATTCAACATGCCAAGTTGCCACATTTGGGGGTAGCATGTCCTGAACTCCATCAGGTGTCAGACATAGAACTGTAAAAGTGAAAATGACCTTAAGATGGGAGAAGTTTTTAATCATGGAAGTAATGGAAGAAACCTTTAAGGGAACTAAAATAGTATACAATGTAAGTAACAGAAAAAAATGCAACAGACAAACATGAAGAATGCTAAATGCAAATTAAGATAAAGTGTTTCCTTTTTTATTTTACTTTTTTTTATTTTAAAAAATTTTTTTAACATCTTTATTGGAGTATAATTGCTTTACATTGCTGTGTTAGTTTCTGCTGTATAACAAAGTGAATCAGCTCTAAGTATACATGTATCCCCATATCCCCTCCCTCCTGTGTCTCCCTCCCACCCTCCCTTCCTATCCCCCCCACCCCAGGCGGTCACAAAGCACCGAGCTGATCTGCCTGTGCTATGAAGCATTTCCTTTTAAATCCGACCAACTGACTATGAATCCAGCAGTTCCCACTACCTCCTCAGATTTGATTATTTGCTGGAATGACTCATAGAACTCAGTAACAGTGACGGTTTATTACAGCAAAAGGATACGAATCAGAACCAGCCCCCCACCCCCCGAAATGGAGGTCTGGGAGGGTCCCAATCTCAGTCTCTGTTGTCCCCTCCCCGTGGAATCAAGACACGTCACCCTTCCAGCACATGACCGTGTGACAACACACAGAGAGCTGCCAACCAGGGAAGCTCACCCGAGCTTTCATGTCCAGCGTTTTGTTGGGGTTTCATTTTATAGGTTTGATTGGTTGGATCATTGGCCACAACGTTGAATTAAATTTCCAGCCCCTGCCTCCTCCCCAGAGGCCAGGCTGATATCAAGTGGCTCAAAGCCCCAACCCTCTCATATGCGGTTGGTTTTCCTGGTGTCACCAGCCCCCAACCAGAGTCATCTCCCAGCTTAAACTATCTAGGGACCCGCCATGAATATCAAAGACACTCAGCAGAGAAATCCCAGAGATTTAGCGGCTACCTCCCAGTCACTGGGGACAAAGGATCAGCCAAAGTCACTATCATACAGGACATTTCAACAAAGCAAAGCTTTTAAGAGAGGATCAGTTTGTCAGTCAGCACTGATGGTAGGAGGGTAAACTAACAAAATGATGGTCACCCAAGCAAGATATGAGTTTAATTCGCTCTTAAGTGGTCGCGGGTTGGCTCCGTGGGCATCAGGGCCGCAGCTTTCTTGCATCCTGTTGTCTGCCTTCCCTAATATGTGATTCCGACCCCGTGGTCAGCCATGGCCGTTTGGCTTCCAGCCCTCGCTTTCACATTCACATTCCGGCCGGCAGGCAGGGCTGAAGGAAGGCTCTCCGCTTCCTCTCAGTAAACTTCCAGGAATTCTCCCTCCTCTTATCCAGCTGTTACTCACATTGCCACACAGGGAAGCCGGGGAATGTGCTCTCTTTTCCAGGTGGTCATGGACCCAGCCAAAATTTGAGGATTCTTTTACTAAGCAAAGACAGGAAGAACAATAAGGGGCCACTAACTGCTCTGCCTCACTGTAATTGATCCTGTGATTTCACGTTTAGGAATTTATCCTGAGGAAATCTGAAATAGAGAGATGCATAGGGATAACCGTCCTGGCAAGCGTTGATCTACACCTACTACGTGCTGCTGATGCTGGTACTCACTAACACATTACATTTTAAGTGCACATTCATTTTGTTTATTTGGTAAATACTTATCGAGCACCTAGAATGCAGTAGGAGCTATAGGAGGCCTTCAGGATACAACTATGGAAAAGGTAGACATGGCCTCTTGTCTCACAAAGTGTGATCTAAAGGGAAGAATGGCCAAACGAGCAACTCGAGTACTTCCAAAGCATTCAGAGTGAAAAGTGCCGTGATGGGGAAGAGATAGCAGGACCTCAGAGGAGTGTGTCCCTCAGCGTGGGGATGTTGGGGAAGGGTTCTCAGAGAATGCAGCATCTTATCTCAGCGCTGGAGGAGGAGAAGAGGTCAGGAAGGGCGCACGCTCGTGGTCCAGGAGGCAGCCGCATGGCACGGGGAGGTGTCGGAGGAAGCCTCAGCAGGCACGGGGGGTGTGGGTGCTGGAGGCGAGGCAAGAGCCGTATAAGGCCAGTAGGATAGGATGCTGAGCAGCTTTGTGGAAAGAGCTGGAATTTTGGAAACCAGTGAATTGCTTTTTAAGGAGAAAATACGCTGAAGTCTGTATTTGAGAAAATCCAGGCAGTGAGAAGAATGGATCGGAGGAAAACAAGGCTAGAAAAAGGGAGAGCAATTGAGACCATAGTAATTATCCAGTGAGGAACGATGGAAGCCTGAACTAGGTTGCGGCGGCTGGGTGGAGAGAAGTGGACAGATTTGAACATTGTCAGAGCTTTACTGAATAGGCTTGGTGACTGATTGGGCCGTGGGGGAGGACGGGGTGGCTGGATAGAACTATGGAATTGAAGAAGGACCTTTGTAAGATGATTGTCTGTATGTCTTTACTCAGGTGCAGATGACTTTGATTTTTTTTTCTGTTGTGGTAAAATACACGTAACATAAAATTTGCCATTTTCAAGATTACTTCGTAACATGTATCAATATTTAGTTCCTTTTCATGGCTGAATGGTATTCCATGGTGTGGGCGTGCCACACTTTGTTTATCCTTCATCATTTGATGGACATTTGAGTTGTTTCCACCTTTTGGGTATTGCAAGTAGTGCTGCTGTGAACCTGAGTGTACGGGGTTGTTTTGAACACCTGTTTTTATTTTACTTTTTAAAATTAATTAATTAATTAATTAATTTGTTTGTTTATATATTTTTGGCTCTGTTGGGTCTTCATTGCTACGCGCGGGCTTTCTCTAGTTGCGGTGAGCGGGGGCTACTCTTCATTGCGTGCACGGGCTCCTCATTGCGGTGGCTTCTCTTGTTGCGGAGCATGGGCTCTAGGTGCGCGGCTTCCATAGTTGTGGCACGTGGGCTCAGTAGTTGTGGCACACGGGTTTAGTTGCTCTGCGGCATATGGGATCTTCCCAGACCAGGGCTCAAACCCATGTGCCCTGCATTGGCAGGTGTATTCTTAACCACTGCACCACCAGGGAAGTCCGAACATCTGTTTTTAATTCTTTTGGGTATATACCCAGAAATTGAATTGCTGGGTCACATGGTAATTCTGTGTTTAACTTTTTGAGGAAGTGCCAGCACAGGTGTGTTTTCCACAGGTGCTGCACCAATTTACATTCTCACCAGCCATGTGCTAAGAATTCTAATTTCTCTCCCTCATTGTCAACCCTTGTTATCGTCCATCTTCTGGATATTAGCCATCCTAGTGGATGTGAAGTGTTTTCTAATTGTGGCTTATTTGTATTTCCCTAAAGACTAATGATGTTGAGCATCTTTTCATGTGTTTGTTGGGCATTTGCATATTATCTTCTTTGGAGAAATGTGATTGGTAATCAATTAAATGATAGTCTTTTAATTCTTGGAATGCTAATAGGAAGAAGCCACAGGAAAGAGCAAGATACAGGTTGAGATAACAAGAGAGAGGATGATAAATAGTACAGGGTCTCTGAGAAGCTGGGAAGAGACAGAGTTGAGAGTGTATTACAAGAAGATTGAAGAAGGAAAGGATGGGTATGAATGCTGCCAATTTTGTAGGTTAAGGTACAGGAAATTGGGGAATTTCTTGTCTGGGGGCAAGGTTTTCTGAAGAAGAGTGGTGGGGGGTTGGTGAGGTTTGAGAAGTAGGAAAGGTTTGGAATCTCTAAAAAAAAAAGTTGCACTTTGTGGGCAACTTTGAAGGCCCAGCTGAGATTGGAAACTATGTATTATGTTTTATGGTTTAAAAAATATTTATTCTCTCAGTACTTAGCAGTCAGGATATATGGCCAGAAGAGATAGGCAGCTGGATTGGTCTTGGATTGAGATTTTGCCCCGGAGAAGGTATTAAGGTAAGAGAATCGATTATATTGACAAAGTCATCACAATAGTAGACTATGACGTCTAGGCCAGAAAGAGAAGGTAACTGATTAAACAGATGATGAACTCTGTAACCTAAAGTATGGAGTTGGGGAGATTTCGAAAAATAAGCTGACGATGTTGGCAGAAGAAAGAGGAGTAGCCTTTAGGCAGGCAGAGCAGTAATGTTCACCGTGGAGTCAAAGCAAAGTGAGGAAGAATGAACGTAAGATGATGGGCTGTCAGTGAAAACCAGGGAGGAAATCGGGAGGTATAGGACCTGGAAACTTCATCGAGGTGGCCATCCTAGCTGGGATTGACTGCGGGGAGGCAGTGTTCAGGGGGTTTTATTCACAGGTGCTGCTATGTTGTGATAAGAACTAACATGTAACAATGGGGACTGGAAGAAAATACTTCCACTCCCTTCTACCCTCCCCCCCCCGCACCCCCCGAATTAGATCCTTCCTCTCTGAGTGTCTGTCACAGCCCTCATCACATGACACTGTATTTGTCTTTCTTACTTGAGCTGTGTGAAACCCAGGGCACAGGGAGCTTCTTGAATAGTTCAAAATTACAGACGTGGTTATTTCTGGATGGTAGAATAGTGGGTGTTTTCTCTTTGTATTTTTTCTGAATTTTATCTTCTCTACATTGGGTGTTTTTTTTTTAATTGGAAGAAAAATCTTTTGAACATCTTTTTATTAATATTCTTACAATAAAAGCATCAAAAATTGAAGCCAGTATTCTTTTACTCTTTCTGAGATTTTTTTTCCCTCCTAATTATGCTAAGGGACCTTCACTCTTCTCATGACAGTAATATAGAGCAGTGGTTCTCAAACTTCAGTGTGTGGTGCTAAGCCCTAACCCTAGAGTCTCTGATTCAGTAAATCTGGGCAGGGACCCAAGAATTTGCATTTCTGACAAGTTCCTAGTCAATGCTGGTGTTGTTGGTTTGGGGACTTCTCAGTCAGTGTTGAGAACCACTGATGCAGAGAAAGAGGTACCGCTGAGCATAACATTTCAGTGCTTTAGAGAGTGGGATGAAGGCTGAAATGACAAGATCTCTCAACAGTCTGTCCCCACGTTTCTAACTGTCCCTCTCTTTTGTCCTTCAGACAGAGCATAAGAAGGAAACAGGAGAAAATTGGGACATTTGAGTCTGCCCCTGACATTTGTCACAGTCAGAATTTTATCCCTTCTCCCCAAACCCTCACACACCCTCTGGATCTTCTCTGTGTGCAACACAAGGGTGAGAGAGGCTGGGACCTAGGTTCGTGTGTGTGTGCGTGCCGTCACTGAACATTAGCGGTTAATTTGGGCTGATACTATGTGACCCGTGTTTATTCTTCAGAAATAGTTACTTAGCGTTGCTGTTTTTTTCTGAAAAGTCAATATTTTAAATATTTAGCCACATTTTAACTTAAAGGTTTATCTTTTGAGTGGTAAGAATAAGTAATGCTTGAGTCTCATGACTGGCCCTGCTGTGAAAATGCATACCAGAGTTACACGTGTGATTTTATGTGAAGGCTAATCCTGCAGCCAAACAAAGCTCCAGGCTGAAGAGCTTCAATGTATAGGAAAATGTTCCTTTTACATGTGTGATTTCATTGTAATTTTTATAATTCTATGGCAGCTGGGTGTTCATGTCTGTTGTTGAAAGTGTATTATATAGAATGTCACTTTTTTCTCGTGGTTGTAATCATTTAAATCTTAATTTCAGCTGATGAGTAAAGAGTCTCCTGTCTCTGCTGGGAATGATGCCTACGTTGACCTTGATCGCCAGGTACCTGATCTTGCATTGTTTTTCTCCATGCAGAGATTAAAGGGTGAACTTTAGATATTAATGAAAAGGATGTTTCGGTTGAAATTGCTTATGAAATATATTGGTATAATTCTTTATTTTTTACCTGAAATTCAAGAACTTAAGCCACTTTACTAATGGATCTTACACACTTGTAATTAAATTTGTAATTTGTAATTAACATATTATTGCACAACCCACTTTGAAATACATTAACCTCTTTAACTTACTATAACTCATGTTTTCTAGTCATGGTTTTTCTTTTTCCGTCAGTGATATCTTTCTGTATGCCACGTTTAACACAATAGATGCAGTCCTGGAAAATGGCATGTGTTTAATCCTGTGATTTATTTATAATACAAAAGATATCTTACCTTTTATTTCATGTTATTCTTCAATTGAAGAAGTCTCCTCTGCCCTGCATCTTTGTGAAGAAGTGAACTGTTTGGTTTTCACTGACAGCCCATCATCTTACGTTCATTCTTCCTCACTTTGCTTTGACTCCACGGTGAACATTACTGCTCTGCCTGCCTAAAGGCTACTCCTCTTTCTTCTGCCAACATCGTCAGCTTATTTTTCGAAATCTCCCCACTCCATACTTTAGCTTACGCAGTTCGTCATCTGTTTAATCAGTTACCTTCTCTTTCTGGCCTAGACTTCATGGTCTATTATTGTGATGATTTTGTCAATATAATCGATTCTCTTACCTTAATACCTTCTCCGGGGCAAAATCTCAATCCAAGACCAATCCAGCTGCCTATCTCTTCTGGCCATATATCCTGACTGCTAAGTACTGAGAGAATAAATATTTTTTAAACCATACAACAATTGAGTTGAAATACACTAGCTATTTATTTTAACAATTGAACCCCTGCTCCTCTAGCACATATATATATTTTACCAAGGTGAGATTTCTCAGTTATTACAGAATCAACATTACCAAGAACCAGGTAGCCCTAGAAGGTGTATAAGAAAACTTGATATAAGGAAAGAACCAATTTCCAAGTACAGAAAAGACAAGACGCCCGACTAAAAGATGTCTGCAGTTGGAAGTGCCTTCTTTTGACTCGTGCAGAAGGGTTCTTGATTTCTCCCTGCCCCACAGAAAGAACAGGGGGAAGCGTTTTAGTTCTGTATTATACATGTGCGATTATTAGTTGTTGCCACTTCATATTGCAGTGTTCACTGTAGCTCTTTGCTTCTACCCAGCTGAAGAAAACTTCAGAGGAACTGAATGAAGCTTTGTCGGCCAAGGAAGAAATTGCTCAAAGGTGCCATGAGTTGGATCTGCAGGTAAGAGATCTGGGTTTGCACCACCTGTTTGCAGCACGGCTCTGCATCCCACCACGTGCCCTGGGTCCCACGTGCGGTACAGTTTGGCTGTAACACAGCCCTAGTTCGAGAAGAAAAAGGAAAACAGAGCCTGGAAAAAGAGTGCAGACTGAGCAAAGGTCCGAGTTTTCCTTCCTTCTCACAGCCCCATCAAACTCATAATAAATGAATTTAAAATGGGATAAGCCCACAAGAAAAGAAGAGAAAGAGGAGAGAGCTCGGCTCTCAGGAGGGCTGGGGGAGATTTAAAAGCCCTGATTTGTAGCGTTTTTCAATTTCCACGGTATAAACACTGTCACAGCGACCAATTCCAGGCTGTTAATGGTTTAGCAGTCGGCTCACCAGACTCCCGAATATTCAGCAAGCAGCTTGGTTATAGCAACAGCAACAGCACACCACTGCACGTCATCAACCTCGGAAGGCCCAAAGGCAGTTGGGTAAAGTGCCAAACGGCCTAAAAGGAGTAAAGACTGCAGTGGCCAAGAACACCTATAAAGAGGGAGGGAGCTGCTGTAGCTGAACTCCAGAGAGCCGCCATGCTTGGTGGAAGGCTGCAGCGAGGTGTAACGGGGTCTTCTGTAGGAGAGCTCAGCCCCATTGCCCGTCACCCACTGCAGATACCCTGACCTGTAGCTGGTTTCCCACTCAGAGGGTTCTCTTCTGAAGAAGTTAAGCAAACAGAAGTACAGGAGGTTAGACTGAGTATTAGTATTGCAGGGTAAGGCCCTTTTCGTTTTGACCTTTCTGGATTCTCTAATTTACAGATAACGGATTCTTACATGCGAGGAAAATCTGTGTAACAAAAAAGAGAAAGGGTCAAGATAAACAGGAAACTAGCCCTAGAGGAAGTGGAGAAATTGGGGTAGTAGAAGAGATTTTTCTTTTTAATTTTTTAATGCCCTCGTGAAATTGGTGAAGATACTGCATCTATAAAATAAGGACAAGATGCTATTTTAAAAAGAAAAAATCAGAGATCAAGAAACACTAAAAATAGAATTGTCAAAATAAAAAAATTCAATAGAATAGTTAAAAATAAAGTTGAAGAAATCTCTCCTAAATTAAAAGACAGAAAATAAGAAATAAAATTGTTTGTCTGGGATTTACCTCAAAATCAGGGAGGAGGGGGGAGTGGATGGAAGTCCAGATGGGTGCATAATTGGCCATGTTTTGATACTTGTTAAAGCTGGGTAGTAGGTACACAGGGTTCGTGGTATTTTATACTAGAAGCATTTTACCTTGAAAGGCGTAAGAGTTGGTCATTGCTTTGGATGCAGATAGGAAGAAGTGTGACCAGAGCACACTTTCTGGGTTATGTAGTAAATAATATTTACCTAGTCATAATGTTAAGTGCTATTAATTGCTTTTCAGATTCTAAAATTCAGCTATACACAAATGCACAAATAAAATTCAGCTATACACAAATAATGATAAATAAGAGTTGGTTGTTTCTATGAGCAGGATATAAATATTCTCTTTGAGGGTGTAACATTCAAGTCATACACTGGAGTTGGCAGACTGCAGCTGGCTCTCTGTCTTGTGAGTAAAGTGGTAGCGCAGGCGGGCTTGTTCCTTGATGTGCTGTCTCTGGTGCTTTCACGCTGCACGAGACCTGTGGCTCTGAAAGGCTCGGCTGTTCACTGCCCTGTTCCTTACAGAAGAGTTTACCAGTCCCCGGTGTGAACAGATCGCAAGGCGAATGGCGGGGCTGCAGAGAGGTTATGAGGAGATTGGTGGCAGCGCCATGACACACTCAGCCCTGCAGAAAGCAGTCGTAACACAGGCGTGCTGATGTGACCTCTGAGGTAGCGATGTGAACGTCATTGGTCTTCAGCATTTAGCCCTGCCTGTGGAGAAGCAGTGTTCTGAAGGTAAAGATGCGGGTGATGGAGGTGACGCAGGAGAAGCAGGGTGAGGCAGAGCGCTGAGGGCCCGGCGGGGCCCTCGTGTTCTCGTCTCACCACGAGGGAGCAGCGGGCAGTACACGGCCGGCCGCTTCTCGCCATCCAGGCTCAGCTCCAAATCACGTGGTTCACCTGTCATGAAATATTTACCGGGCACTTAGGTGTGCCCAGTACTGACCTCAGTCTCCCTGGGAAGCTCCTCGGTCACCAGCCTACCATCGTCCTCCAGCCTCTCCTCTTAGTCTTGCTCTTTTTTAAAAAAAAAAAATTATTTGCTTATTTATTTATGGCTGTGTTGGGTCTTCGTTTCTGTGCGAGGGCTTTCTCTAGTTGCGGCAAGCGGGGGCCACTCCTCATCGCGGTGCGCAGGCCTCTCACTATCGCAGCCTCTCTTGTTGCGGAGCACAAGCTCCAGACGCGCAGGCTCAGTAGTTGTGGCGCACGGGCCCAGTTGCTCCGCGGCACGTGGGATCTTCCCGGACCGGGGCACGAACCCGCGTCCCCCGCATCGGCAGGCGGACCTGCAACCACTGCGCCACCAGGGAAGCCCCTTAGTCTTGCTTTATCCGTCTGCAGAGCACTTTCACTCTAGGTCCTGCATGTATTTATTAGTTTACTTTCTTGCTTAATATGATTTGTTCTTGTTTATATATTTACTCTGATGATTTGTTTAGAATATGTAACACATAAGAATAAGAACTGTCTCTGCTTTTTCCATCGTGGTATCCCTTGCACCGAGAAAATTGCAGCAGTACCTAGCACGTGGTAGACCCACGATGATTATCTGAGTGAGCGAATGAGCGGGCACGTGATGGAGTGAAACAAGTCAATGAGTAGTTGTTCAAAATTGCAGAGGTGGCCAGTGAAGGGAGCAGTAGTGCTGTAACTATTTGTGGAAAGGCGGGATGGCGCAAGTGGCTCTGATTTCACATGTCAGAGAGACAAGTCACTAGATAATGTGTGAGGTTGATAAATCAAGTAATAGTGGGTATAACATGTTGCTGAGAGATGTCAAGTCACAGCCAAAAACAGTAAAATTAGGAACATTAAAACTAGCTGTCTCTTGGAAGTAGAAAAACTCAATGGGAAACTGTAGCTTTCCATCATAAGCCCCTTTGCCTTATTTGCTTTTTTTTTCCTTAAATTGTGTTTATGTATTATTTTTAATAGTCTCCTTGTTGACTAAAAAAAAATGCACAATGTGAGAGTTGTGAGTTAAGTTTTGTTTGGGGCAAAATGAGGACAGCAGCCCGGGAGACAGCATCTCAGCTCTGAGGAACTGCTCCGAAGAGGTGGCGTGGAGGTCAGTATGTATGTGATTTAGGTGAAGGGGGTGCGTGCAGTCAAGCACACGTTCTGGCAGAAGGTGGCTGCCAGTCACGAGGAGCCTTTGTCACCGTTGATGATTTTAGTGCTTTTTTAGATAGGAGGAGATGCAAGAAATGGGCTCATAAAGTCGGCTCCTGAAAATCTCTAACTATCTGAAGGCCTGTTCTGCCAGTTTTCCCAGGGCATGGGGGTGGGGGGACCAGGGCATGGGGGTGGGGGGAGTGGGGTGGGACAACAGACGGACTCGTTCCTGATCTCCTCCTGAACTCCTTTCAAGGGGCGTTACAGGTCAGCGGCTACAGCAGCTCATGATCTAATCCTTGTTGAGGTAGATGACAAGTACCAATTTGTAGTTGACACCTTTTTCGGTCTATGTGAAAAGGATTTCTGCCAAATATATTGAATTAAAATACTTTAGCCACGTTTGCTAGTCTGATACGTCTGGTATTAAGATGTTGCATTATGCACTCAGCCTTCATATAAATTGACCACATACCAGGCTATAAAGCAATTCCCAATAAAATTCAAAGAATCTGTGTCTTTAGATCATGCTTTCTGACCAAAGTGCAATTTAAGATAGAAATTATTAGCAAAGAAATGAGCTTTTAAATTTTAAAGCCTTAAATATTTATTTTAAAAAGAATGAAATAGCAGAAATGAATGAAATAGACCAGTGGCACGGAATTGCGCTACTGCTCTAACTCTGAGAAAAGACCCGTGCGTTTATGGAAATCTGACGAGTTAGAGAGCTGGCATTTCAGACTTATTCGTTTATTCAGCAAACACTGAGCACCCACTCCAGACCCTCCACTGTTCTAGCTGCTGTCAATACAGTGAAGATAGGGGAAAACGCAGAAATGGGTAAAACACCCCTGCCCCCAAGGGGCTTGCATGCGATAAAGAAGACAGACAGTGAACAGGATAAGAACATGGTCTGTCGTGTGCTGCTGATAAGAATTCTAGAGAAAGGGGGACTCGGGGGGGCGGGGGGACGGGCTGGGAGGAACTAGTTCTGAGTGGGTCGTCAGCAAAGGCTGCCCGGGAGGCAGCGAGTTAGTAAATCCTAGAGGGTGGATAAGCGGCCTCCCAGGCTTCCCGCGGGGATCATCCAGGCTCAGCGCACAGGCCTGACGCGGGGCAGCTGGTGTCTCCGGGAGCACGAAGATGAGGGCGGCAGGAGTGAAGCCTGGGGAGAGGAGTCCGTCTGCAGAGGCCTGACAGGCCTTGGTACAGGCTGAGTAGATAAATGGGAAGCCTTTGGAGGCTGGTGAGCAAAGACCTCCGAGTTTGATTTTAATGGATGGATTATGGTGGCTGCTGGGTGGAGGTGAGGGCCAACTCATGGAGGCTAATTCAGAGGCCTTCACAATAATCAGGCAAAAAATTAGGTTGGCTTAAATCAGAATTGAGGGGTGGTAAGAAGTGGTTGAAATCTGTTTGAAGGCAGAGCCGCTGATGTTTGCTGAAAGAGTGGCCATGGGTGTGAGGACGAGATGGATCCTGCCTGAGCAAGTGGAAGGACAGAGTTAGCATCGCTGAGATGGGGAAGAGAGTGGGAGGGCGGGGCGGGGCGGTGGGGGATGAGAGTCCCACCTGGATGGGTTAAATTCAGACGCCTAGTGGACATCCAGGTGGACGTGATACCCAGTGCAGGGTTCCAGGCTGGAAATAGAAACATGCGAGCTATCAGTGAATAACTGATGTTGACAGCCCAGAAGCTGGAAGCCATCAGTGTATTTAGAAAGGAAAAGCCATGCGTGTGCCAGAGGCAGGGAGATGAAGAGGGCTTGACTGGAGTAAGGAGGCACACAGACCAGGAGAGGGAGGTGTCCCGGGAGCCACAGAAGCCAAGGTCGACTGATCCTGAGGATGGTGGGGCAGTAGCCCAACTGGGACAAGTTCCAGAGAAAATGGGGGTGGAGAGAGAGAATCAGAAATGGCAGGCAACTGCTGTTTTTACAGTTTTTTGCGATGTAGTTGACATACAACAAACTGCTCATCTTTAAAGTGTACAGTTCCGATGTATGTTGACACGTGTCAAAGTGTGAAACCATCACCACGGCCAGGAGAGTGAGTTCTCATGACTCTGCAATCCTCTTCCAGTCCCGGCTCTGCGTTCTGTCGCTGTAGATTAGCTTGTATCTCCTAGAATTGCATATGAAAGGAGTCATACACAGTGTACTCCTTTTCTGCCTGGCTTCTTTCCTTATTTTGAGATTCATTCATGTTGTCGGTATTAATAGTTAATTCTTTTGTGTTGTCAAATAGTATTCTGTTGTATGGATGTGCTGCAATTTATTTATCCATTCACCTACTGGTCAACATTTGTTTTTCTGTATTACAAATGAAGCTGCTATAAACATTCTACGTCTCTGTGTGGACATATGCTTTTAGTTCTCTTTGGTAAATAAATACCTAAGTGTAAAATGTCTGGGTTATGTGGTAGTTGCACGTTTAATTTTTTAGGAAAAGGCGAACCGGTTTTTCACAGCCTGTGGAACATTTCACGTGTGAACAGGTGTGTGAAGCTCCCTCTCTCATTTTCGGCATTCTAGTGGGAGTGAGTGTATGGATATAACATTGTGGTTTCAATTTGCATTTCCTTAAGGACTAATCATGAGTATCTTTTTGTGTGCTTAGTTGCCATTACATACCTTCTGTGGTGAATTACCTTTTCAAACGTAAAATAAAGAATGAATTCTTGCTTACTCTTAAGTACTGCTCTGCCTGTGCAATATTCCAAAATAATGTCAGCGTTTTAAGTGGAGGTTGCTTGTACTTCTTTAACAACAGGCTTTAATTCGTAATGGTAATTCACAAGTGATTTACGCGGATTCCAGTGTAACTGGAGAAAATAACCACTGTCTTCCTATATTCTAACAGGTTGCAGCATTGCAAGAGGAGAAGAGTAGTCTGTTGGCAGAGAATCAGGTATTAATGGAAAGGCTGAATCAGTCTGATTCTATAGAAGATCCTAACAGTCCAGCAGGAAGAAGGCACCTGCAGCTCCAGACTCAGTTAGAACAGCTCCAAGAAGAAACATTCAGGTAAGGGACTACTCACTCAGCTCTCATTTTTTAAAATTTGGTAATGTCTTTTTTTTTAATATAAATTTATTTTATTTATTTTTGGCTGGGTTGGGTCTTCGTTGCTGCGTGCGGGCTTTCTCTAGTTGCGGCGAGCGGGGGCTACTCTTTGTTGCGGCGCACAGGGTAATGTCTTTTAAAGTTAAGAATGTAGTGTTAGGACTTTCGGGTAACTGCAGACCAAGGAGGCTGTGCAATTAGCCACTTCCTAAAAGTCTTCCCACACGACATGAAATTACTGCTCATTTAGGCAAATCTATCAATGCTCACCCTCAATATGACTTGCAGACAGAATGCCCCAACTGAACAATAACTGTGGGTGAAAGGAAGGCAGCAAACACCAGCCCACCTCCATCCTGCCAGGCACTCTGAGGCAAGTAAAGGCAGACAGAGAAAAAAATCAGAGACAGAGGAAGAACTAGCGAAGGGGCCTGAGGGTGAGTTGGAGCAGTCGCTGGAAAGATTAAATTCACTCAAAATCGGAAATTACTTTAAAACAAAAAAGGAAATTAGATCACAAACTGCAGGGATAGGATTTCAAAGTAAGTGTATCTTCTTAAAGGGCCAGATGCCAAAAAAATACACAGGCACGGAATTTAGAGATTGGTGCCCTTTCCAGAGCACAGTTTAAAGAAACACAAAATAAAGGCCAGGTTCGTGGGTTATAGAGACAGGCCTCTTTAAACGGCAAGCTGATGTAAAGCGGCAGTCTTCCAGACACATCTTCTGGGAGAGGAAAAGGCCAAAAAGAAGGAAGAGGGCCCACTGGCGATTGGATGGTGAAAGAGAGAAGAAGAAAAGGAAAAATTTGGTGTCCTGCAAGACAAAATAGAACCCCAAAGTTGAAGGACTTGACAGTATGATAAAATATTGTGTTGTGATTTACTAGAAAACATATCCTGGCCTGTTTCTTACCCAGCCATAGATTTTCAGTGTCAAAACTGGGAGAAATTAAATATCAATTAGGTTTTTTTACTTGTCCAGTGACTCAGTCCTTTGTTTCCCCATGAAATGTTTCTGCATTTTTTTTTTTTTTTTTTTGGCCTTGACAGGAAAAAAAAAAAAAAAATTTTCTTAGTCTTCTCAGAAACCTTAGAAAAACAATCCATCCCCTATGGTCTACATCTGTGGTTCAGAGTATGATCCAACGACCCTCTCAGAGAGTCTTCAGGACCCTCCCTCTCTTTTCCAACCGCATTTCTGTGCTTGGCTGGATCTCCTTCTTACACCTCAGCCAAAAATCCATCACAGCAGACCAGTGTAGAAACAGCTATGGGAACCCAGCTGTCTTCTACTAAACCAGATGATTTGAGTCACAGAATATAAAAAATATTGGCACTCTTCTTACCATTTTTTGGCTTTAGAAAATAGAGTTATTTTTCATAAATGGTATGTTGTCTCTATTAACATAATGGGTTTATTACTGTTATTTTCAAATGACTGACATCTCATTTATGAGTATTATTTAAATAATTCCTGAATAAAATAGTAGCAAATTCAATCCAGTACTAAAGTAAGCTTTACCCCAGGATTGTTAACCTGTTGAGTATTATTAAATCTATTACAGTAACTATTAAATGTATTATAACTCCGCCAATCCATAAGTTAAAGGAGAAAGAAAAATATGAAATAAGCTTGGTACGTGAAATTCTCAGTAAAGTTAAGAATGAAATGAGGATGAGTATTAATCTATTATTTGACGTTTTTCTAGACATTCTAAAAATCCTGGCTTTGCCACTTACTAACTGTGTAACCTTGGGCATGCCTCCATTTTCTCTACTATAAGTTGGTCTAATAGTATTACCTACCTTCTAGAATTTTCGTGAGCATTAAATGAGTTAATATATATAAAGTATTTTGAGAATATTGCCTGACACATAGATGCTATATAAGATTTCGCTGTTATTACTTTTCTAGGAAATGAAATAAGAAAAAGAAATGAGATTAAAATATTGGGAAGACAAAAAAGTATCAATAAACGATGATTGTTTGTAGATAATATGTGTGTCCACGCAGAAAATATAAGAGAATTAACTCAAAAGTTCTTAGAACCAATAAACATTTAACCAGGGAGAGGGTAATGTAAGACTGCTGCATAGGACATAAGTTTTTTTTTACCAATAACTAGTTAGTATCATCAGGAAAAACTTCCATTTATAAGTATTTAAGTGAAGAATAAAAAAAGAATTTAAGTAGTATGAAGGAGTTAGATGACAAAAACTTCTAAGTTATACATAAAACATAATACTGTGTGGAGAGAGAAAACATATTTTTAGGTGTTTTTAATGGAATATTATAAGAATGCCATTTTTTCTTAACTTATATAATTTGAACTTGATTCCAATTCAAATTTTATGTTCATCTAGAAGTATTAATGTAGACAAGATTCCCCAAATGTTTTGAGAACAAAGTATAATGAGGGAATACTGGCCACACCCAAGTACTAATATACAAATGAAAATAGCTTGGTACCAGTGCAGCAAAATAGACACCAATGACACAAATGAAGATCCAGAAACCAGTCCAAGTATATATAAAGATATGTAATGTGATAAAGGTGGCATTTTCTAATCAATAGGGAAAGGTTAAATTATTTGTTAAACCGTTTGGAATGGTTGGTAGATATTTTGGCAGGAAACGTTAGATTCCTGTGTTACATCATATACCCAAATGAATTCCAGGGAAATTGAAAACGTTAATGTTAAAAATGAAACCGTATAAATGCTAACGGAAAACAAAGAATTAGAAGGGAAAAAAAAAAAGTTCTAACTGCACATTAGAAGTAGAAACTATACTTATATGGAGAATCTAAAAAGAAATGATACAAATGAACTCATTTACAAACCAGAGACGGACTCAAAGACTTAGAGAACTTATGGTTACCAGGGGGAAAGGGTGGGGGGAAGGGATAGTTAGGGAGTTTGGGGTCAACGTGTACACACACTGTCATATTTAAAAGGGATCACCAACAAGGACCTGCTTTATAGCACAGGGAACTCTGCTCAATGTTGTGTGGCAGCCTGGATGGGAGGGGGGTCTGGGGGGAGAATGGATACCTGTATATGCATGGCTGAGTCACTGTGCTGGGCAACCGGAACCATCACAACATTGGTAACTGGCTACACCCCAACGTAAAATAAAAAGCTTAAAAAAAATTAAAAGAAGTAGAAACTGGGCTTCCCTGGTGGCGCAGTGGTTGAGAATCCGCCTGCCGATGCAGGAGACGCGGGTTCGTGCCCTGGTCCGGGAAGATCCCACGTGCCGCGGAGCAACTAAGCCCGTGAGCCGTGGCCGCTGCGCCTGCGCGTCCGGAGCCTGTGCTCCGCGACGGGAGAGGCCACAACAGTGAGAGCCCCGCGTACCGCAAAAAAAAAAAAAAAAAAAAAAAAAAAAAAAAAAAGAAGTAGAAACTATAACGTGTAAGAGTCATCAATTGAATTACGTAAAAATTAAGAATTTCTGTACATTAAATATGTAAATAAAATTAAAAGTAAATAATCAACGATAAATATTTGTGACGTGAGAAAGAATCTTTTAAATCCAAAGGAAGGATGTATGTTAAACAAAACGAATTAATATAAATTAGGAACAATATTATCCATATTTTGGGGGGAAAAGATCTATGAATAGCAATCAGACTGGAGGTTATACTCCAAAAATGTTAACAGTAGGTATCTGTCTAGAGCAATACATAATTTTTATCTTCTTTGCTTTTCTGCATCTTGTGAATTTTCGAAAGGAATATGTGTTAATTTCATCCTTGAAAATAAAACTTTAAATAAATTATAGCTGCTATATTTTGGTGTCTAACTTTCCGAGTAGGGGAATGGCGATCCGTTGTTGCCTTTCTGCAAGTCTTGGAGCAGGAGAATCTGTTTCCAGGATAGTTAAAACTTGGAAGTACAGTGTACGGTCACAAAAGTAGGAGACAAATGCAAGAAGAATTTATTTTCATGTTTTTTACTTACTTTTCCTGTTCTAAGGAGAATTATTAGACAGTAAGTAGTGCTTTCTCGGTCTGGTTTTGTTTCGGTTTCCAGACTTGAAGCAGCCAAAGATGACTATCGAATACGCTGTGAAGAGTTGCAGAAGGAGATGTCTGAGCTTCGGCAGCAGAACGATGAACTGACCACTTTGGCAGATGACGCGCAGTCTCTAAAAGATGAAATAGACGTTCTCAGGTAAACAGCCTCCCCGCCTCTGTAGAATCTCACACCTGTGATCCCCCAGAACAGTTCTGCCGCCGATGGTACAAACTCGAGGGTCTTTGAGCACAGGAAGATGGGTTCAGATCCCAGTGCTGCCGTTGAGTCAACCTCTAGGGAACCATTTCCTCATCTGTCAAACGGAAACAACACACATACCTACCTCAGACTGACATGTGGAATTAAGTGAGGTGATATTTGTAAGCACTTGGAACAGTATCTGGCAAATAAGTGCTGTATATAAATGTTTGTTAAATAGAAGTTAACCTCCGGCCACCTTCATACTTGCGTAGCTCTGAGCTTTCCTCGTCACTGCCCCTGTCCTTTCATTTTGCACCCTCCGGTCACTCGCTCTTCCTCTTTCTCGGACACCGTCACACCCACACACACGGCTCGTTTCCTTGCTGGCCTCTCAACTGTTCTCTCACTGGGCACCTCACTCCCTGCCACCGCGTTTCTGCACCGTTCTGCACGTGCAACGTGTCCTCTGTTGGATCATTCCAACCATCTGTGTTTCATGTGTTTGCTCTCCGAATGCTGAGAACAAACAGGGGAAATCGCACAGTGAGGTAGCTCTGTCCTGCCGCAGGCTAGTGATCTTACTCTCCGCTGAGCCCCTCCCACGGGCCCACCGCTCGCGTAGATCGCTCAGTCCCCCATTTCCCTCGGAGCCGCTACGTATTTTCATAACTCTTCTCACCTGACTGCCCCCCACCACACCTCTCCTGTGCTGCAGTCTCAGTAGACGACATTGTCTCCTGCATTGAGGAACGAGGCCGTGACCTATGGACCCTCCGTGGGCTGTGTCTCCTGCATTTGTGCCCATCTTTTCTCTTTTGCCTCTAGAGTGCAGACCTGTGACTCGTCCTCCTGTCCGATGCTAACTCCTTCAATGCTCTGTGTCTCAACCCTTCTTGCTTCTGCAGGGACTGTGCTACATCAGTTACCATTTCCCTTCACGTTTGAATCTGCCTCCTTAGCATACATTTATCTGTTTCTGTCCCTCTTATCTTAGAAAAAGTGAGAGACCTATTATTCTCTCCTTCCCTCCAGAACAAATTTAGATTACACAAGGTAAAGTTTACGTTCTTTCCTTAACCCACTAAAATTCACCACCGCCTGCCCCACTGCTCCACCAAAACAGCTGTCCCTCTGGTCACTGATAACAGCCCGATTGCCAAATTATTTGGACAGTGTACAATTTATTTTGCTTTTGTGCTACGTGTGACTCTGTTGGCTACCCCCTCCTACTTGCATTCCTTAAATTTTATAATGTTGTCTATTATAAATTTTGCTGTAGTTTTGGTCATACTTTTGAACCTGCACAAAAAGCTAAGCTGGACTCACCTTTGGTCTCATAATTTCATTAGAACGTGTTACTTCCCGGCAATCCACTTGGTTTAGCACTGTCTACAGCAGCTTTACCATCGCGGATGTGTTTGTGATTTCCGGTTTCCCATCTCATTCTAGACATTCTTCTGATAAAGTGTCTAAACTAGAAGGCCAAGTGGAATCATATAAAAAGAAGCTAGAAGATCTTGGTGATTTGAGGCGGCAGGTTAAACTCTTAGAAGAGAAGAATACTATGTATATGCAGAACACAGTTAGCCTAGAGGAGGAGCTGAGAAAAGCCAACGCGGCTCGAAGTCAACTCGAGACGTATAAGAGACAGGTAAGGAGAGCAGTACAATCTCTTAACGCCGTTTTCAGCTGAGCTCTCCAGTGTAACGCTGGCTTATCAGAGTCCACTGATTTGTTTTCATGGTATTCGGTTTTTCACCTATGAAACTTAGTTCTTATCCAGGGCTTATTGATTGGTCTCTATAGCAGATCCTTTTATTATTTATTATTTTAAATTTATTGTGTAATACTTGAGAAATACACAAAAGTAAAAAAATAACACAATAAGTATCCATGCTTAATAAACAAAACACTCTCCCCCTCCTCACTGCAGTAACCACTAGCCTATTTTGTGGTTTTTGTTCCTACGCATCTCTTTGTTCTTCCCTGTACATACACACACACATACATATATGTGTGTGTGTATCCCTAAAAACTTATAACACTTCTGACATTTCAAAACTTTATATAATGATATAGTGAAAGTTCTCTTCTGCGATTTGCTTTTGTTCAGTGGTATTTGTGAGATTTGTTTTGTTGATAGTTGTAGCTTTATCCCATTCACTTGTACCAATCTGTAGTATCCTGTTGAGTGACAGTACCTACCACATTTATCCATTTTTCTGGAGAAGGACATATAGGATGTTTTGTCTTTTTCTTTAATATTGCAAGAAAGGCCACTGTGAATAGTACGGAACATGTCCTCTTCGATACATGTGTGGAAGTTTTACAACTATGTGGAATATTTTCCTTAGAGAGTCTTCATTTAATTAGATATTGCCAAATTGTCCTCCACTGTGATTTTATTACCAGCAGGCAGTTTGTAGGAATTCTTGTAGCTCCACATCATCACCAACACATAGTATTATCAGACTTGAAATTTTGCCAGTTGAAGGATGGATTTGAAATGATGTCTCCTTATGATTTTACTTTGCCTTACCCTAATTGCAAATATATTTACTGATCACACTTCTTTTGTGAATTGCCTATTTTTATCTTTTATTCATTTTTAAAGTTGGATTATTTCTTTTATTGATTCTGAAAGTTCTTTATTTGTTCCTGGTATTAATCTTTTGTCACATGTTGCATTTATTTCCTAGCAGTCTGTGACCTGTCCTTTTACTTTTTTTAAGATTGATAATTTTAATATGATGAACTTTAAATACCTTTTTCCTTATGATTTGTGCTTTTAAAAAAAATTTTATTGGAGTATAGTTGATCTACAATGTTTTGTTAGTTTCAGGTGTATGATTTGTGCTTTATATGTCTCAGTTAAAAGTCATTTCCTACATAAAGATGTAACACTAATCTCTGTTTTCTTTACAGAGGTTTAAAGTTTGTTTTGTACATTTAGGTCTTTAATCCACAAGAAATTGATTTTCATATAGGGTGTGAGGTAGGGATCCATTTGATATTTTTTGTCTTTGTGGACAACCAGTCAACCTAGCCGCTTTTATTTAATAATCAGTCTCTTCTGCAGTGCCCTGCAATTCTATCTTATCATATATCTAAAGTTACCATGTTACATGTGGGTTTGTTTATGGCAACCTCTTCTGTTTCATTGGTCTGTTTGTCTACTCTAACAGCAAAACACTCTCTTATCATCTATAGATCTTCAGTAATTTTGATATTTGGGTAGTACAGATACCCGCACCCTGTTCTTTTTCAAAATTGTTTGTCGATTCTTAGACCTTTCCATTCCCTTTAAGCCCCGAATCTTTGGAAATTGGAATTACATTGAATCTGTTGATGAGTTTAGGGAGAATTGACATCTTTATGACAGTAAGTGTTCCTATCAATGAATATAGTATCTTTCCATTTATTTAGATCTTCAGTGTCTTTCAATTAAGTTTTATAATTTTCTTATAAATATCATGCACATATTTTTTTATAGTTACTCTTAGGTACTTTATGTATTTGGTTGCTTTTGTAAAAGCAGTTAGAAAAAGAAAAGATACCATTTTCAGTGTGTTGCTCATTTATGTGATGAAATTGGTTTTTATATGTTGATTTTACAATCTTGCCAAATTCCCATATTATTTCTAATAATGTATGTTAGTTCTTTTGGCAGAAGTCATATTTTGTACAAATAAAAACCATTTTGTTTCTTTCTATGGCATACCCTTTTTTTCTTCTTAATCAACATGGCTGACCTTTAGTACAGCCTTGAATGGAAGCAATAATCATAGGCAACCATTTCTTGTTGATTTTATACACAACGCTTTAAATGTTTTACCAGTATATTATAAGGATTGCTATAGGTTTTGTAGCCACCTTTCATTAGGATAACAAAATTTCATTGTATTCCTAATTTGCACAGGTGTTTATCTTAAATGGATGTTGAATTTAATCAGCTACACCTATTGAGAGAGTCCTATGCTGCTTCTCCTTTCTATTAATCTGATGAATTATATTAATGGATTTCTATGTTTAAACCATCCTTGCATTCCTGAGATAAACTTAGTTTAGTCATAACAGATTTATTTGTGGTTTCACATTGTTAGATTTGCTTTGTTCATTTCACTTGGAATATTTTGCCTCTGTGATTTGTTTACTTAAAGTTTTCTATCTCGTGCTTTCCTTATCTTCTGATTTTGGCATCAAAATTGTACTAGCTTCATATAATAAATTAGAGAAGTTTTAGTAGAGCAACCCTGTACACCATGAATGTCTAGCAGGTTTTTTTTGGTGAATACATTTTTTCCCAACATTTCATTATGAAAATTTTCAACATATAACAAAGTTGGACTGAGAAATTACCAAAAATAAATGTAGCCCAAAGAAACTGTAAATGTGATTAAAGGGTATAAAGTTAAAATAAGAAATGTTTTAATTAGAGTTCCAGAGGAGAGAACGGAAAGAATTGTAGGACATTATTTGAAGGAAAGAATGGCTGAACATTTTTCAGAATTGGTGAAGGACATCAGATTTAGTATTAACAGTGAATTACAAACAGAATAAATAAAAAAGAAATCTACACCTACAATTATTTTAGTGAAATTGCATAATACACTAATTCTCTATCTGTTTCTGATCTGGATCTTAATATATTTTATTTTTCAGTATAATATTTTGCTTTCTGCAGTTTCTCTTTGGGTGCTCTTCCAAACCTGCTTGATCATATTTGGTGGTCTTTTATTCCTTTTATAATTTAAATTTCTTTATTTAATTTCTTTAAGTATTAAACCTAGTATTTTATGTCTGATAAGTCCAATTTGAAATCCTTAGAGGTCTTATTCTACTATTTTACTGTTGTTAGTGCTATTAATGTTTTTCTGCTGACTGTTGTTCGTAGTGTATTATTTCTTTAAGACTTTTGTAATTTTAGATTTTGCTCTGTCATTTGGCTCATCTTTACCTTTGGTAATACTGGGGACCTGGTTGAGGTTGTGTTCCTCCAGAAAATGTATGTTTTTCTTATGCCAGATTTTCCACAGCATTACCAATCAGGACAACTTTAAATTAATTGCTTGGCTTAGGATTTGCCAGACAAGTCATGTGGTAAAAATTCAAGCACAAATCCATGCATTTGCAGGCTGTGGTTACACATTTTCAAATTACACTTTTTAAAACCCAGAACACTCACTTTAAGATGGGCAAGTTTCCTTATTGATTTTGCCAGCTGATGGATTTTTTTTTTCCTAACCTACCTGTTTACTGACTCACCACCTTTTACTAGAGTCCAAGGTAGTTTAACAGTAAACTGTCTCCCGATAATTTTAAAGACCTGGGTTCCTGGTGTTGCCAGGTGGCATCTCACACTGCACATAGCATCCTCACAAACTGCCTGCTCCACTTTTAACCCCTGAGGATTTCCCTTACTTTGTTATAAGCCTAGCGATGCAGTTGTATTCTTTTCCCCTAGCATTTCTTTTGCTTCATGCTAAAAGGGTTTCCAGACTGCAGTTTCCTGTGTTACAGGAAGTGGAAATCCTGTAGGTTTTCATAGTTTTGAACATTTGTTCCTCTGGATGATCTGGTTTTAGAACCCATAGTATCTGGGCAGATTTTTGTACCTGTTTCTCTCCATTGGGTTAGGCTCCTGTATCATATGTATTTTTCTGAGTATTTTTGGGGGAGAGAATTTTCATAGATCTGTAGAAGAAAATAATGATACTTTCTAATGTTTCAAATTATAAAAATTAATGGTACCTTTCTATACAGGTAGTAGAACTGCAAAATAGATTATCTGAAGAATCGAAGAAAGCAGATAAATTAGATTTTGAATATAAGCGGCTAAAAGAAAAAGTTGACAGTCTTCAAAAAGAAAAGGATGTGAGTATATATTAGGTATTTTGGTTTTGAGCAGTGCTGAGATTAAGAAAATGATATTTAATTTATGTTTTGCTTACATTAATTTCTTCTATTTATAAATTTGAAAATTTGAGATCCTTTTTTTAAAAATTATAGAAGATTTACATTTGTGTTTCAGAAATAGATCTAAAATAAAAGATTGCTATTCTAATTTCTTTTTTATATATTTAACTTTTCTACCACTGTTGCTTCTTTTCCTTCATCTTGCTTGTGACTTTCTAGAAATTTATGTAGCTTTTCTGTTTACTGTATGAGGACACAATTCTTTTTGTTGTTGTTCAGGATATTTTGAAGCTTTTAAAAATATTTTTATTTTTATCATGATTTATGAATATACATGATTTATGAATATTTCAGCATATTTTGAAGCTTTTTAAAATACTTTTACTTTGTTGTGACTTATATTGTTTGATCTTTCATGTTTCATGAAAAGAAAGTTATTTACATAATAAGGTACTCATTGTTAAAGATGGAGTAGGTGGTTTTGTTTCTTATGATTAACTGGATAGGATCCTGCCTTGCACATAGTAGATACTCAGTATTGGTAAATGGGAAAAAAATAAATTGTGTAATCGTTTCCTTCTGTGATCTTTCTGTAGAAGGTCAAAAGGTGTAACATGTCCATGTTCACCACTGTTTATCATTCTGTTAGATAAGGCAAAGACCACTGATGAGTAAACTCATAAAGCTTGAAGCTGACTTTCCTCATTCTTAATGTCCCTCCAGAGGTTAAGAACAGAAAGGGATTCTCTGAAGGAAACCATCGAAGAGCTTCGTTGTGTTCAGGCTCAAGAAGGGCAGCTTACAACTCAAGGTAACAACATTTCAGTAGCCCAAGCAAGGTTACTTATTTCTGATAGTATCAGGAAAAATATTATATTCATTTTAAGATGTTTGTGCCAAAGACGAGAACTTGAAGTTGGTAAAGAGGCCATGAGATTGATACAGATTTTGAACTGTTACCCAGATTTTATGACTGTAGTTACAGGACTGGATTTACTTGCCTACTTTTTAATTTTAATTATATTTAAATGTTTGGGTTTTATTAAATCAAAAGCATAAACATTTGTTAAATCATCTCTGTTAATAATAAACCTGAAAAGTTTTTAGTGACCTCTTTAAAAGTATATGAGACTTGTCTAAATCAGTGATTTTTCTCGGCTGAGATGTGAGGTGGGTATCAATTCACTAAGGGACTTAACATCCAAAGTAGAAACCTTCTCCTTCTCACAGGAAAGGAGCAGCACTTAGCTGAGGGTTTACCTTCTACCGCTCGAGGGATGCAGGACCTGGTTGCTGACTTATACGACTTCACCCTCTGTTCACTCCCACCCTGACTACCAGCCCTTGGCTTTTCAGTTATCTGAGACTAGAATTTTTCTTTTCCTCTGACTACAGCCTCCTTCTCCCCTCCTCACTCCTTCTACCAAACCTGCTCATTTGCTCCATCCACCTTCAGCCCCCTCCGTAGTCTCTGCTGATCTTCTACTGATCACCACTTTTTCCAGCTCACCCAGCCTGCATACCAGCCATTTCAACTGTGTGCTCCTCACCACTGTCTTTCCTTATCCTCTGCACTTATTTCAAGCCCTAATTAGTTTTATTCTGTACTCCAGATTACCAAGGCCAGCTAAAGAAAATTATGTATCTTTCTGGCTTTTTCCTTTTCTTTTTTGTTTACTGAGGTATAATTGACATATAATATTATACTCTTAGTTTCACATGTACAATATGATTCGATATTTGTGTGTATTGCAAATGGTCACTATAGTAAGTCTAGTTAGCTAACATCTGTCCCCATACATAGTGGAAAAACATTTTTTCTTGTGATAACTTTTAAGATCTACTCTCTTAGTGACTTTCAAGTATACAATACTGTATTATTATGTACACCATGCTGTACATTACATCCAGGTGACTTATTTATTTATTTATTCCAAACCTGGAAGTTTGGACCTTTTGACCCCCTTCACCCATTTAGCCCACCCCCACGCCCCAGCTCTCTTCTCCATAGCGGCTGCACCAATTTACGTTCTCGTCAACTGGGCACAAGGGCTCCCTTTTCTCCACATCCTCACCAACACTTGTTATTTCTGGTCTCTTTAATAATAGCTGTTCTAACAAGTGTGAGGTGATAGCTCATTGTGGTTTTGATTTGTATTTCCCTGGTGATTAGTGATATTGAGCCTCTTTTCATGTACCTGTTGGCTATTTGTATGTCTTCTTTGGGAAAATGTCTATTCAGATCATTTGATCATTTTTTAATTGGATTGTTTGGGTTTTTTTGCTATTGAGTTGTATGAGTTCTTTAAATATTTTGGATATTAACCCCTGATCAGATAACTGATTTGCAAATATTTTCTTCCATTTGGTAAGTTGCCTTTTCATTTTTTTCATGGTTTCCTTTGCTGTGCAGAAGCTTTTTAGTTTGATGTAGTTCCACTTGTTTATTTTTGCTTTTGAGAAAATTATACATCTTTCTTGACTGTCCTCACCAAAAAACAAATTATTTCTGATCATAATTGGATCCTTGTTGCTGCTTGGTAGTCCTTTCATGTATCTCTAGTCAATTCTACATGAGTTTTCCTCAAATTTTGAGAATCTACCCTTGAACCTTAATGCTTTAATTCTTAGCTCCTGTATCATCAAGAAAAGGGAGGCCAACTTATGTAAGCTTTCATGTGTTTCTTTATTACCTTTAAACCTTATTCGTGTATATATCCTTTTTTTCTTTTCATATTTATTTATTTGGTTGCACCAAATCTTAGCGGCGGCAGGCAGACTCCTTAGTTGTGGCATGCGTGCTCCTTAATTGTGGCATGTGAACTCTTAGTTGTGGCATGCATGTAGGATCTAGTTCCTTGGCCAAGGATCAAACCCAAGCCCCCTGCACTGGGAGCACAGAGTCTTAACCACTGTGCCACCAGGGAAGTCCCTCATGTATATATCCTTGAGCTAGCATTTTTGCTCTAAAAATTTACCCTATGAACTAAAACAGCATTTAAATAGTGAAATTTAGAACCAACATAAAAGTTCAGCAGTACAGGAATGACATTCTCATTCAACTGTATACTTTAGAGCCATTAAAAAGAATGAAGTATATCTTATATATGCCTGACGTGGAGGGCTGGGTATGTTATATCATTAAGTTGAAAAAGTAGGTGCCACCACTCATGATAAACATTCTTTTTTCAAAAATTTTTTTAAATTGAAGTATGGTTAATTTACAATATTGTGTTAGTTTCTGGTGGACAGCAAAGTGATTCATTTATACATTTATGTACATTCCCTTTCGTATTCTTTTCCATTATGGTTTATTACAAGATATTGAATGTACTTCCCTGTGCTCTACAGCAGGACCTTGTTGTTTATCTGTTTTATACACAGTAGCTTGCATCTCCCAATCCTAAACTCCTAACTTATCACTCCTCCTCCTCTCCCCTTTGGTAACCATGAGTTCATTCTCTAAGTCTGTGAGTCTGTTTCTGTTTTGTAAATGTCATGATGAACACTCTTAGCAATCTAGGAATAGAAGGAAACTTCTGCAGCCTAGTAGAGGACGGCTGTGAAAATCCTACAGCTGACCTCATACTTAACGATGAAAGACTAAATGCTTTTCCCTAAGATCAGGAACAAGGCAAGGCTGTTCAGTCTCGCCACTTCTATTCAACATGGAGGTTCTAGCCAGTGCAGTCAGGCAAGAAAAAGAAATAAAGGGCATCCAGAAAGGAAAAGAGGATGTAAAAAATCATAGATCTGATGCATGAGTTCAGCAAGGTCTCAATATACAAGATCAGTATACAAATACCAGTTATATTTCTATGTACTACTAGTATACAGTCTGAAAATGAAATTAAAATAGTATGATAAAGAATAAACTGCTTAGAGATAGGTTTAACAAAGAAATGCAAGACTTCCACACTGAAAACTATGAATCATTACTAAGATAAATTAAAGATCTAAATAAATGTAAAGACATTCCACATTCAGGTGTTGGACAAAGCACTATAGTTAAGACTACAGTTCTCATCATATCGGTCTAAAGATTCAATGCAATCCCAATCCAATTCTCAGCAGACTTTTTTGTAGAAATTGACAAGCTGATTCTACAATTTATATTAAAAAACAGGGCTTCCCTGGTGGCGCAGTGGTTGAGAGTCCTCCTGCCAATGAGGGGACACGGGTTCGTGCCCCGGTCCAGAAGATCCCACATGCCACAGAGTGGCTAGGCCTGTGAGCTATGGCTGCTGAGCCTGTGCGTCCGGAGCCTGTGCTCCGCAACGGGAGAGGCCACAATAGTGAGAAGCCCGCGTACCGCAAAAAAACAACAAAAAACCAAAGGTGCCACTATATAACAACAACAAAAAAACTTAAAAAGTAAAAAGTTGGAGAACTTACACATCCTGATTTCAAAAGTTACTGTAAAACTACTGTAATTGAACAGCAGGAAACTCACATATGGAAAGGCATAGAGATCAGTGTAGTATATACCACATTAATAGAAGGAAGGGGGAAAAAAACCACATGATCATCTCAACTGATGCAGAAAAGGCAACTGACAAAATCCAACACCCTTTCATCATAAAAAACTCAATAATCTAGGGGGAGAACTAGAAAGGAAACTTCTACAACATGATAAAGGCCATATGAAAAACCCACAGCTAACTTCATACACGGTGGTGAAAGATCGAAAGCTTTTCCTCTAAGATCAGGAATAAGACAATGACGCCTGCTACCAGCACTTCTACACTTCTGTTCAATGTAGTATAGGATCGTCTAGCCAGAGCAATTAGACAAAGGAAAAAAAATCTAAATTGGAAAGGAAGTACTAAAATCATGTCTGTTTGCAGATGACGTGATCTTATATGTTGAAACCCTTTAAAAACTACGCGCACACACACAGACACGCAAAGCTGTGAATACTAATAAAATGAATTCAGCAAATTTACAGGATATAAAATCAACCCACAAAAATGAGTTACGTTTCAATACACTAACAATGAACAATATGAAAAGTAAATTAAGTAAACAATTCCATTTACAATAGGACTAAAAAGAATAAAATACTTGGGAATAAATCTAACCAGGGAGACACTTGTACCTTGAAAACTACAAAACACTGCTGAAAGAAATTAAAGAAAACCTAAATGGGAAGATATCCCATGTTCATTTAAGACTTAATATTGTTAAGATGACAGTACTACCAAAAACAATCTACAGGCGGCTTCCCTGGTGGCGCAGTGGTTAAGAATCCGCCTGCCAATGGAGGGGACATGGGTTCGAGCCCTGGTCTGGGAAGATCCCATGTTCCGCCGAGCAAGTAAGCCCATGAGCCACAACTACTGAAGCCTGTGAGTCTAGAGCCCATGGTCTGCAACAAGAGAAGACACTGCAATGAGAAGCCCACGCAACGCAACCAAGAGTAGCCCCCGCTCACCGCAACTAGAGAAAGCCCGCGCACAGCAATGAAGACCCAACGCAGCCAAAAATAAATAACATAAATAAATTTATATTTAAAAAACCCTACAGATTCAGTGCAGTCCTTATCAAAATACCAACAGCATTTTTTGCAGAAATAGAAAAACCCAGACTAAAATGTATATGGAATTTCAAGGGATCCTGAATAGCCCAAACAATCTTGAAAAAGAAAAAAAAAATAGCTTGAGCACTCATACTTCCTGATTTCAAAACTTAGTATAAAGTTAGAGTAATCAAAACAGTATGTATAGGTATAAGGACAGATATATAGACCAATGGAGTAGAATAGAGAGCCTAGAAATAAACCCTCACATATGCAATAAATTGATTTTCAACAAGAGTGTCAAGACCACTTAGTGGGGGAAAGGAAAGTCTTTCAAACAGATTGTGCTGGGAAAACTGTATGTCCACATCCAAAAGCATGAAGTTGGACCCTTACACCATATACAAAAAAGGGACTCAAAATGGATCAGAGACCTAAATGTAAGAGCTAAAGCTATAAAATTTTTAAAAAACAGAGGAAAATCATCATGATGTTGGATTTGGCAGTGATTCCTTGGAATTGATACTAAAAGCACAGGCAACAAAAATAATGGGTAAATTGGACTTCATCAGAATTAAAAACTTTTGTGTATCAAAGAACACTATCAACATAGTGAAAAGGCAGCCCACAAGATGGGAGAAAATATTTGCAAATCATTTATCTGATAGATGATCGATGTCCAGAGTGTATAAAGAACTTCTACAGTTCAACAACAACAAAAAAAAACCCTGCAAAAGTCCTTTGCAGTTCACAGACAAGCAAAGGACTTGAATAGACATTTCTCCAAAGAAGATATACAAATGGCCAATAGGTACATGAGAAGGTGTTCAACATCGCTAATCATCAGAGAAATGCAAAGCAAAACCACAGTGAGATGCCACTTCACACCCATTAGGATGGCTACTATCAAAAAAGAAAAAAAAGGAAAGTAACAAGTGTTGGTGAGGGTGTGGAGAAGTCGGAGCCCTCTTGCCTTGCTGGTGGGAACCTAAAATGGATCAGCCACTGTGGAAGAGTTCGGTGGTTCTTTAAAAAGTTACCATATGATCCAGAAATGCCATTTCTAAGTGTATATACAAAAGAATCAAAGCAAGGACTCAACCACATGCTGGTATCCCAATGTTCATAGCAGCATTATTCACGATAGCCAAAAGGTGGGAACAACCCATGTGTCCACAGACCGATACATGGATAAAGAAAATGTGATATGTACGTATAATGGGATATTATTCGGCCATATAAAGAGATGAAGTTGTGATAAATGGTGCAACATAGATGAATATTGAAAACATTATGTTAGGTGAAGTGAGCCAGACACAAAAGGACAGATACTGGTGTGAGGTGTCTAGAATGGGCAAATTCATTTAAACAGACAGAAATTGGAATTAAAGTTACGAGGAGCTGAGGGAGAAAGTAATGGGGAGTTACTGCCTAATGGTTCCAGAATTTACGTTTTGAGTGATGAAACAGTTGGGGAATAGATAGCAGTGATGGTTCCACAACGCAGTGCCTCAGCGCCAACATGGGACTTGGGGCCACTCAATTATACACGTAAAAAGTGTTAAAATGATATAATAATAATGTTGTAAGGCAATCATGTAAGGCAACTGTGACGTGGTTTTTTACTTGAATTAAAGATTTTAGCTGTTAAAATTAATGCTCAAAGTAGGAGTTCATATAGGAACTAAAGGAGGTAGCTGTGCCCTCTCTTAACCTTGCACCCATGCTTGTTTGTTTACAGGGTTAATGCCTCTGGGAAGTCAGGAATCTTCGGATAGTCTGGCAGCAGAGATCGTCACACCTGAAATCAGGTAAGGAGATGGTGAAGGTCACAGCCACACTGCACAATATTCTTGGAGAAAACGTACCCCTCTGTGATATAGAGGACCAGTTCCTTTTCTTTATCGCTAACCCTTTCAACACGAGCTCGAGGTTAGATGTCCATGATTTCAGCATGTTAGGGACTTTGCTCAGCTGTCCCCACAGAGACTTGATTTCTCTCTTTGGGAGGACAGTGTCTCACACATACTCAGTAAACTAATGTATCTGTGCTGGGGCATACTCAGCAGACATTTAGCAGTGAGACCACGTGGCCCAAAGACAAAGGTTATGCTTAGCCACCAGCCTGCAAAATAATTAGTCTGTAAGATTTATTACTCAAGTACAGGGAATGGTCTGGGAAAGACAGAATGCACAGACAGGAGGAAGCATCTCCTCGTCTCCACTACTCTTCCCTCAGTAGTACCTTACATTTGTATTTAGTCATAGCATTTAAAATATTCCATTTATTTCAATATATCCCTGGCTTTATGTTTAAGAATGAAAAATTGATAGGGAGGCACCAGCTGTCCATCAGAAGGTGAATGAGTAATCCGGAATATTGCTTTTACCTTGTTCGGGCTAATTTGCCCCCTTTTTAAATTGACACTAGCCTTGATTCTTCACAACATCCTTGGAGGTATTAAATAATGGTTGTGTAAAAGTTTTGTAAACTGTGAAAGTTGCAGTAGGCATTGAAATACTTATTGAATAAATGAAGACGATGTTTTTTGTTGTTGGCATTTGTTTAAGAAGGACAGACAAAAGGTGTATAATGGAACACCAATTCTGGAAGCATCTTGTATACCTTTTACTTTTCTGCCATCTGACATTGCACTTTATTATTGGACCAATAAAGTTTGTTGAATGAATTAAATACACTTATTTTTATGAATATTTATAAATAAATGGTTATGTCCAAAAAACAAATTTTAAGGAAGCTTATAGGTAATGCAGTTAGATTTTTAAGTTCTGAGACAAAAGAACAATTATAAAAATTCAACAAGTAGCAGAGGTTTTATTGAGTATTACTCAGTACAAATTAAAATATTCTCTGTGTCTAGAATATGTCTAGAAGAGCTATCAAGAAAATGAAATAGTACAAAGGATGAAATTTCTCAATGTATATCATAGACAGTGGGTCTGTATTCTTGATGCATAATGAAATTTGCTTTTCCAGTTTGCAAAAATCCGTTAAAAGTGATGATTTTCACTGATGTTAAGGGTATGGAGAAATTGGAAACCTCATAAACTCGGAGTAAAAGATTAAAGTGATATAATCTTTTCAAGTGAGATATAATTGACATATAACTGTGTAACAGCTTTAGGTATACAACATAATGATTTGCTATGTGTGTATGTTGTGAAATTATTACCGTATTAAGTCTAGTTAATATCCGTCACCACACATAATTACCAAAAAATTTCTTTTCTTGTGGTTGTACAACTTTTCTTTTGAGCAGTTTGGCAGAATGTGTATGTTGTCTCAAAAATGTGCCTATTGGGGCTTCCCTGCTGGCGCAGTGGTTGAGAGTCCGCCTGCCGATGCAGGGGACACGGGTTTGTGCCCTGGTCCGGGAGGATCCCACATGCCACGGAGCGGCTGGGCCCGTGAGCCATGGCCGCTGAGCCTGCGCGTCCGGAGCCTGTGCTCCACAACAGGAGAGGCCACAGCAGTGAGAGACCCGCGTGCCGAAAAAAAAAAAAAAAAGTGCCTATCTTTTGACAGAAAAATTACTTTTCTGAGAATTAATTCTGAGGAAATACCCAAGGATATAGACAAAAGGATATTTATAAAGCTAATCATTAATAACATGTTAAAGTTCAAAATTGGTAATAATCTAAATGCCCAATAATTGGGCGTGAATTGAATAATGATTGTCTATATATTTTAACATGTCATTTAAGATATTAAAGTATAAAATTTAATGCTATGAAAAGATTGTGAAAAGTTAAGTATAAATAGCAGATACCAATGTAACAGGTACTGTGAGATTCATTTTTACAAGTGTTTGCATGTTTGTACATATGCATAAAGTTAGAAGGCTGTATTTCAGCAGTAATTATTTTGCACTGCAGGGTTATGGAGGGTTTGTATTTTCTTCTCATTTATCTTTTTTTCACCCTACAATGAGCTTGTTTTACTTTGTAATTGAAAAACATGATGAAGTCATTTTTTTCAACTTACAAAACATATCAAGTTCTGTGTAACTGCTTGAGTTGGGTTACGGATTTGACTCTCATCTTTTCAATAGCAAAAGTTAAAGTACTTTATAAGGTTTACAGTGTTTACAAAATAAGAGCAGAATGTTTTGTGTGTGTTTGATATTTCGCTTTTGTTTTTTTCTTTTTCATGAGAAGCACAGTTTTTCATAGCATCTGGTACGGATAGTAATATCTTCTTCATGCGGCCCTCTAGAGATGACCCTCTCTAACATAAAGGATGAATTCTGTCTTCAAGACGTATATCTTCAATGATATCGTCATGTGAATTAATGTTCAATTATATCATCCCTGCAGTATTCATAGGGGCAAGTTTTGTGTGGCTGTTCCTTTTAGAATACCTCAGTGTAAGCCTTTGGCATCACCCAAAGAGCCCAAAACCATGCAGTCCAGTAACCTGACTCTGATAATCTGTCTTGTTACAACACTACAGTTTTACCGTATCTACAGGAATGGATGGACTGCATGTCTTGAAGGCATTCTTCGTTGAATGTTACATCTTGCCACCAAATTATTGGTAATGTAAGAGCATAGCATTAGAGATGATGTTTTGTTGACGAGAACCAAAGAACAAATACATAGGTGCATTCACAGCTTAAATGCTTAAATCATTCACAGCTTAAATGCTTAAATCAGAAAGGAAATAGGATTTTGAAACCTCATTCATTACAAGTCATGCTATTTGGGGATTTTATTATCTTCAGATTGTCCATTCTAAAAAGAAAGTGCTTAAGACCTGAAATGTAATGTCTCAGCCCGTTACAACAGGAGCTAAATTCTTTCCAGGTACTTTGTTTTTCATTTCTGTTCTATGTATTAAATCTATAACAGTGCGTAGCTGGATTTTGATAACTACGTTAATCCGTTTTTCTTCTGCTCTCAGGGAGAAACTTATTCGTCTTCAGCATGAGAATAAGATGTTAAAAATTAACCAAGAGGGTTCAGACAATGAAAAAATCGCCTTATTGCAGAGCCTTCTAGATGATGCCAGCCTACGCAAGAATGAACTGGAGACAGAGAACAGGTAGGAGGCACGTGGCGGCAGCTTAGATACAGGTTTTCTCTATTCACCTTGATTTTGATTCCCTTAAACAAAGGTTTGAGTTGTGGTTTGAAAAGTGAAAGTGTGTTATTCCATTTCATTTCAAGAGGACTTTTTTCCCACTTTTCCACTTACGGGCAAATTTGCCCAAAAGTATAGTTTCTCTGTAATAGCATTCCCGTCTTTAGCTTTCCTGGCAAAATGATACCAGAATCCTACCATTTTCCCTTTTTAATCACTAATTAAAACTAGAGGATTAAAAAAAGTCACAATTTATTCACAGTCTTTCGAGGCAATTTTACTTCATAGTCATGCTAATATTAGTAGAGTTTACCCTGTTTTTACAAGCTAATGTTTCAAAGAATTGACTGGTATGAGGAAAACAGTAGGATCCGTCATGATTCAATTGATAGGGCTTTTTTTTTTTCATCTGTTATTTCTTGTGACTCTGATAGGAAGTCATCCATCTTATGAACAATTCAGTTATTTTGAGAATTTAGAATCTGCAAATTTAACAAAACATCACTTTTCTGCTTGTAAGTTTTAAGAGTATTGCAGTAGGCAGTTTGTCCAAACTACTTTTTTTTTTTTTTTTTTTCGGTACGTGGGCCTCTCACTGCTGTGGCCTCTCCCGTTGCGGAGCACGGCCCACGGGCCCAGCCGCTCCGCGGCACGTGGGATCCCCCCGGACCGGGGCACGAACCCGCGTCCCCTGCATCGGCAGGCGGACTCCCAACCACTGCGCCACCAGGGAAGCCCTGTCCAAACTACTTTTAAACCAGTAGCTTACTCTGGCAAGGGCTACTTTTATATTTTATTGTGACAATCCTCTGATTCTTTTCCTTTTTGGAAATGTTTCTTAAATACCAGACATATGATGTCTTCTCTTTTTCTTAGAGCTGTGATATTCTGTCATTTGTGAGGGATTTGACAATTTTATAAATAGTTTGACAGTGTATGTGATATTCCAGATTCTTTGCTTATTCTGCCTGATTGATTTGGCATTTCCCAGGTGTGAGTCAGTCTTAAGAGGCAAGATTGCTATGATAGTTTTACCTATCCTACCCTTCTTCCTGTAACTTTAATTTTTAAAGCTGCTGAGGGAGAATCAGCAAACAGTGTAAATACCAGGGTGATTATTAGAGCATAATTAAGCATAAATGTAAGGAGACATTTTTATATCAATTCTTGGGAGCATAGATAATGAAATACTTTTAAAAAATACTTAGAAGAAGTGGAAGAAGAGAAGGAGGAGGAATGGGAATTATAGAAAACAGCAGAGGCGCTCGCGCAGAGCCCGTCAAGAGCACCTTGCGTTACCCGCTTCTGCCTTGGCCTCCACTGTCTTTTAGCATCTTCGTGGGGAGAGCCTCCTCCCAACACCAATTTCTTATCAGTGAATCAACACCTACGACGTCTTCTGTGACACTTTGCCTTGTGTTTCACAGACCTTACAGCTCTTACTCTTTCTCCAAAATAGAACAGCTAGTTGTCATTCGTAGAGGACTGGTGCATGTAGATGACTGGGTACCTCCTCAACCCCTGTTATTTACAGCTGTGTTTGTTTATTAAACTACAACACTGATGATAACTTACCTTTAGATTATAGCCATCTGTGGGTATTATGATCTGTAACAGTAACACTAGTAACAAGAGCAGCTAACCTTTATTAAACTGCTGTTCCAAACACGCTCTAGTGTTGTTCCAAGCATTGTGCTCAGTGTTTTAAACATGTGGTCTTACTTTATTAGAGTTTTACACATGTAGGAATTTGGGCTGAGACCCAGGCCACCAGACAAACTCCAAAGCCTCTACTTAACCTTTCTTGCCAGTTTCTCTTCTGCCACATTTATAAAACTTTTTTTCCCTGTCTTCTCCTCACAGGATGCTTTTCTCTTAAGTGAGTTATCATAAATTTGTTCTTACTGGGCTTAATAAGTGTTTACATTACCTGCTCTGTACCTTAACCTCTTACTCTTTGACGGCACTGGGTTAGCACCAAGAAAGCAGAGCTTCAGTTCCGCTTAGTCTCATAACTGTAGTGACCTTAAATACAATTTGCTCACCACCATATGTCTGTCACCTTAGAAGGAGAGGTTTGTAGTAAACCTCCAAAGTCCTTTCCAGCTAATTTTCCCAACAAGTTGGTGTTTGTTAAAATCTGTAATACCTGTTGACCCTCAGGCAATGTAAGGAGAGGCGTGAAGGGTCGAGAATGGCTTGGGGGGCTCTCTGGAAGCACGTGTGATCTCCTTCCCTTTCCTCTCAGAGTAGACTGTGATCTCAAGCTCACCCTCTCCCTACACCCCCTTGACAACTATATGTAATTACCCTTGAATTAAAATGTTGATTAACTAAACCCTTGAAGGGGGGGAAAGAAGGTAGAGGCATTTATAGAGCACCTGCGATGTGCACACCCTTTATATATTATCTCACTTGGTTTTCTAAACAACCCCACGAGGTCAGCGTTATCATCCTCATTTATTTTGTAGTTGAAATTTTTTCATATATATTTACATATATTTTTATAGGTTCGTACATGTGTGTGTACGTGTACACTCCATGCTTTAATCGATACGTTAGACTATGTTTTATGACATTCACGACGGCCTCCACCTAGTAACAATATTTTTTGACTGAATAATTTCAAAAATGTCTAAGATGGATAAGTTGAAATAGTCTTATAGTTTGATATATTTTTCATATTGCTTCCTGAGAAGATTCAACAAAGTTAGCAACGTACTTATGTACCCTGTTCCATATTGAGTATGAGTTTTCAGATAATTCTTTCACTGAGTGAAAAAACAGATTCCTTTGTGTGAAAAGCATCAGTTATTATTATAGATTTATTGCCTTTTTACTGTGATTCTCACTAAATTATAGAACCTAGAGGTTTACAGTAAGAATTTCTTATAACTTGTTGAGTAAAAAAAATTTCTTACTGAACTTCTTGGCTATTTGGATTCTAAATATTCATTGCCCCGTTTTGCCCTTCATTGGGAGCAATCTGGCTTTTGCTCAAGTACTTACTAGCCAGTCCAGTGGGAGCCTCTCGGACTTTACCTCTCCTCGCCTCTTTACTGTTTTCACTGTGGATCGTTTCCCCTTCCTCAGACTTGTTCTCAGTTTCAGGAACAGCCCCCGCTTGCGTCTCTCCCAGTCCTTGGGTTACTGTCCAGGGCGAGGCTCCTCTTTCGGCCCTTTGCTTGGTGGTCTGCCGTGGCCCCTCTTGCCCCTCCTCTGAGCTGGTTCACGTTCTTTCTGGCCACTGTTACCCATGCTCGTGGCTTCGGTCATTGCCCAGCGGCTCTTGGGTCTGGAGGGTCGGCTTAGCCCTCCCGCTGGGCTTCAGGTGCAGGCGTCCAGCTGTTCGACAGGCATTTCTCATCACTTCATTTTCGACAAATACCACGTGAAGTCCTTTGCGCTTCTTTCTCAGCCTGCTCCTCCTGTATTCCCTTCCCCACTAAATGGTCCTTGGTAGCTCAGACCCGACTCCTAAGTTACTTTTTGCTCCTTGTTTTCCTTTGCATTTTCCGTGCACCCCGCCTCTGCCCCCTTCTGTTTCAGGGGGGAGGCGTGATCACTGTGCCGGCCCCAGTGGGGCTTCCCAGACAGTCTCCTCCACCTTCACACCAGCGTGATCCTTCTGAAACACTGCCTGGTCCTTCCACATCGTCCAGGACCTACTGGTCCCCTGAATGTTGCCTCCTAATGATCTAGAGAATTTATGGGGATTGAGCTCCAGAATCAGCATTTATAAAAGCTGCCTGGGCTATTCCCGTCCCAACAAAATTTTAGGCCCGATTATAGGATAAATAAAAATACATTTGCATTTCTCAGAGGGGTGTCCCAGCCTCTCCTTTTCTCTCTGGTTTCATCACCAGCCTTCCTTCGCCTCGTAACTTGGTCTTCAGCCATACAGTTCCTGAACACTTCGTACCCGCTCCCTTTCTGCGTGCTTTGGACATGCCGAATCCTCGGTCTTGAATCCCCTTTCCACCCTTAACCACATAAGCGTTTTATTTACTGTCTGGTCTCCATTCAAGTGAAGCCCAACTCCTCCACCCAGTTAGGTGCAGTCCTAGCTTCTTTGAGCAGCCGTCACTCCTCTGTGTACCTCTGTGTGCTGTGCTGAAGTATTTAGCTCGTATTTTATTTCTTTACTTTTTGTCTCCCCACTAAATTCGAGTGCAAAGGTCTGTTAACACTATGCTGAGTGTGGTGCCTGACACTCAGTTTGAATAAACCTATAGTGAAGTGAATTTCAGATAAATATATGTGTATAAATATGCCAGCTCAGCAAAACGTGTCCACCAAAACACTGCATTGGATATCATCATAGAAATTTTAAGCAATACAATAAACAACCAGAAAACTGAGCTACTACGACTATAACACAAGACTTTGTTTTTCTCATTATACTGTTTCTCTAACCAATGTGAAAACCTAAGGCAAAAGGCATAAGTTTAGTCAGAACTTGGGAAATTAATGTACCTTTGATTTCTAGGCTGGTGAATCAAAGACTTCTGGAAGTACAGTCACAAGTCGAAGAACTGCAAAAATCTTTACAGGATCAAGGCTCAAAGGCAGAAGATGTAAGTCTTAATATGTACCAGTTAATAGTCCAGCAGTTTCATAATGTTAAGAAAAGCTGTAACTTTTATTTTTTATTTGATGGTCTGTATCAAAATAATTGTAATTATAGTGGTTATAGAAAAGAAACAGTGTTTTCCTTTTACTAACATTCCTTGTAAAAAGGACCAGACAGTACTTTATTGTCTCTTTCAGATTCACCCTGCTGGGAATTAGAAGTTCACTTGTAGTTATCAGCTAAAGAATTAAGTGGGGTTTTATGTTTTACATGTGCTCACCTCAGTATTCAGAGTATAGGTTTTTCCCTCTGGTCAAAAAAAAAAATGCTGATAGAAACTTAGCATGTTCAAGTAGCAATGTTTGTTGTAAAATTGCTTTTAAGAAAATAATGCCATTTCTAAAATCCTACCATCTCTAGGTTTATGAATCCCTCTTTCTCCCCCTGCCACCCCACCACACACACACACACACACACACACACACACACACACACACACACACACACACACACACACACACACACACACACACACACTCCCCTGCCCCTGCTTGCGCGCATGCACTCTCTCGCTCTCGCTCTCGCTCTCTCTCTCAAATATAAGCGCACTGCCCTATTTTAATATTCCCTTAGCACTCGGCCCCTGTCCTAGCCCTGCCTGCTTGGCGGGCACTCAGCTAGAAAAGAGTAAGTGTGCTGAGGCGGGACCGGGGTCCTCGCCACCTCCGCGTGCTCACGGCTCCTCACAGTGAGCTGAGGCAGCTCCTAGGAGTCAGTCCCTGATGCGGCGTAAATCACTCATGTTTTGCAAATCCCTTCCATTTAATGAGCTGTATACAATAGAGCTGCACCTGTAAAAGGGCTCAAAACTAGTGTGAAGAGGGGATGACAACTGAAGTTTAATCATTGCTTCAGTCAGTTGGTAACTTTTTTCCTTTTGCCAGAGTAAATGGCTGTGAACCGTGGCTTTTGAGTATCAACCTATTTGGTTGTTTTCATTGTTAGAGTCATTTGGGGCACTCAGCGTCAAAACTGTAGACACATCTAGTTCCATCCAGCCTTAGTAACGTTAAGAGGATGTAAAAACAAAACAGCATATTACTTAAGACCCGAGAGTGCGACGTATAACAAGCTCCCTGGTGACCGAATTTTATGAGTTTCTTACGCACCCACGTGGCTTATGTTGGCAGTGTGCTCTCTGAGATGACGGGCTGCAATTTGTCCTCTGATGTGGTGGTGGTTCTTCCTAGATCCCCACATTGATTCCCAGTTCCTAAAATTCTCACCAACATTTAAACCACATTATCCCCTTATTAAAATGGAGCTAGTTTGAAATACCATGGTTTACTTTCAAGCATGCCTTTATCCAGAATGCTGAACCACAAGCAAAACCACCATTCGTGTGTGAAAATACTAGTGAAACTAAGAAGGTCTTAGCACCGAGTCAAAGCGGGTAACATTTCTTAGTTCAGTGAAATCACTGGGTCCCTTAAACTGAGGTAAATGGAGACTTCGTTTTGGTCTCGAAAACTTTGAGGAGACTTTCTGTTGATTTGTTATGGTAGAGAGGGGAAGGGTGTGCAGATCCTAGGAAGAAAAAGTGGCGAAACATCAGTATCCACTCAACCTTAGTGTTAGAGTATAATAACCATTATACTTGCTGTTCTTACTTATATTTAAACATACAGAAAGGTATTTATTCTGTAAAAAAATTTTTTACATAGCCTGATTAGGTGTCGCCGTGGCTATCAAATCTAATTAAAGATGCTGTGTGTCACGTGTCATTGCTTTAAAAGGCCATATTTCAGAAATGAGGTCCCAGGCCTAAAAGTACTATTTGCGTAAATTAGTCAATTTATTTGACTGCTCAGATGCTAATGAGATGTGCTGCTCTAAATTCTTGAAAATTCTCTCAGAGCTGTTTTCTCTGGAAAGGTTCAGATAGAAACTTGCCTCATGCTGCAGGTGGGCTCAGCATAATGTGGAGAAAAGTGTGACCCACGACATGTGGTTCTTCCCAGCAGGTGTTCAATGCTGTTGCCTCCTCTCTTGTCACCCACCCTAAAGTGTTGCTTCTCAGGAGCACGTAAAGCACAGAGCAGCCCGCCAAATGGAATTGACCCTCTCTAAAGAACAACGTAATTTCTGCCCATTTCCGTTATCAAAAGCACAGTCCTTTCATGTGACCTTAAGTCAGAGTAGCATGATTTGCACATTTTTATTATGATTTTTATGTCATTTATTTTTAGCATGGAAGCAGAAAAGCATTGTTATATCCAGGCATATGGATAATTTGAGCTAGCCACAGTGTATAAAACTCCAGAGAACAAGACAGGATGAGGAGACCATAGAAGAAAGAAAAATGTACATTTTTGAAAAAAAATGCGTGTCTTTTACTTCTGTTCATGAATTACTAAATCGTTCCTTCTATTGGCTGCTGTGTTTGCTTCATACTAATATGTCCTCTCTGTCTCTTGGCATGGTTTCTGCTCAAGGCTATTGTAAGTATGGCTTCCTATTCATTTCTATATAATGAACAGTTTTTTAATTTATATATTATCTGCCATCATAGTTGACGTGGTTGAAATTTTAAATTAACAGGAGTTTTATGCAAAAGGACTATACCGATATTACTTATAGGTTTATGCCCTTTACAATTAAGATACTTAAAAGATATCAAAAACCTAACAGGTCAGGCTAAAAGGAACTCTGCTCCTTTTTTCTCCCATCCCACTCCTAGCCCCATTGTTATAACTCGTTTGTTTTTATAACGTATTTTGAAGCTAGCTCGCTGTCACAGTCTGGCCTCCTGCTGCCACATTTTATGAGAGTAACAGTCTTCCACTGGAGAGGCTTCCCTGGAGGTGAAGACTGTGCATAGACTCCGGGGTCTGGCAGGCCTGGGTTTTAATTTGGGATCTGCCCTGCAAAGCTCCTGGACGTCTCCCCAGCCTCACCTCCCTCAGCCATGAGACGGGGCTGGTATTACTCACGGTTGTGAGGTTGACATGAGACAGTGCACATGACAAACTTTAGTGAGTGCCTGGCATATTAACTGCTCATTACATAATCATTTTATTATATATTATCTCAGATTTAAAAATTAATTCTGCTTAGAGCCTAATCGAGACAGAAATGCACAGTTAAAGCTAAGGTGCTTTTTTAAAGTATTTTCATTTTACTCTCTGTACTGGAGAAGGAACGAGCAGTAATCAAAAGTCAACAGGGTTGAGGCTTCCCTGGTGGCGCAGTGGTTGAGAGTCTGCCTGCCGATGCAGGGGACACGGGTTCGAGCCCCGGTCCGGGAAGATCCCACGTGCCGCGGAGCGGCTGGGCCTTTGAGCCATAGCCACTGGGCCTGTGCTCTTAGCCCTCGAGCCACAACTACTGAAGCCCACACACCTAGAGCCCATGCTCTTCAACCAGAGAAGCCACCGCAATGAGAAGCCCGCGTGCAGAAACGCAGACCCAACGCAGCCAAAAATAAATAAATAAATTTATTAAAAAATAAAAAGTCAACAGAGTTACCATCTTTCTCTATGTTTGGGGGAAGCAGTGGTAGAGGACACTGTGGTCCACTAACCTAGCTGTAGTTGACATACTCAGCAAAAAAGTGCATTTGAATATTCCAGAGCTGTGTCAGATTGGGCTCGAATAAGCGATGACAGTAATCACTGTCAAGTCAGGGGACTGAAAGTGGAAGAGCCCGCTGTGACGGGTATGTTCCCCTCCGTGCTACTCTTGACTGATTGGACAGTTTGTTTCCTAAGTCCGTATTATATGGGTTTGGCTGAATTAATTATGTAACGATTTATCTCAACGTGAACTGTTTCACAGAACTCACTAGTAACGTGTACCCTACAAGCGTTGAGTTTAATTATGAAACCTGGTGGTCCTGTATGGAACGCCGTTATTCTTTGTCTATTTTAGGTCAGTTCTGATCTCCTACTTCTCAGGAGACTCTTCTTTTAAATACCCAGTCAAAGCTGCGTTCTCCAGCACATTAAATGCTGTGCATATCCCATCTTTCACGTTCCTATCCTGTCACATAAACTATTTGCAACCTGTGCATATCAGAAACTTCTGATTAATTCAGTAAGTGTTTACAGAAGTTGATCCCATGATGCAAGGAAAATATAGCAGATAAAAAGTGTCTTAGGGACAGTCTATTATTATTAGAGTTCTCCTTGCCTGTTGCATCCAGGAATACTAGGTCTGTACATAAGTGGCTTTTTTATTCATTCCCCTGACTGTAAGTAGAGAATTCAGACATACAGTTTATGGGTATTTTATACTGATCGTTATTATCACTTATAGGCTGCTGTCTCCCTTATCGAAGAGAAATAAACTTGGGTACATTGTGTATTTTCAGCTCTTTGACCAGAGAACTTACTGAGGGCTCACTCAGTTATTTACTACCGTATTCTTAATTTTTTTTAAATTAATTAATTTATTAGTTAAAATGTTAAGTAATAAACTATTTTTTATTTTCCATTTTCAGTCAGTTCTTCTAAAAAAGAAGCTTGAAGAGCATCTGTAAGTATAAAAGCTATTGAGGCTCATTGTTACATTGTCCAGTGAAACATCAGTGTCTTGTGTTTGGTGGTTACAGAGTATCTAGGCAGTGGCGTGGGTGGCCCTGAAGGTATAGAAGATTATAAGAGACATTAATAGTATCTAAAGGAAGGGTCATCTTCACCCCAGGTCCTCAGATCAAAACAATTACTGTGTTAGAACCCTTTTCTCAGGTGAGATTCCAGGGTTTTATAGGAGTGTGGGACCCTCTGGGTCAGCAGTCAGAAATGTTTTCTATAAGGAACAGAGAGTAGTCGCTTTAGGCTTTGCAAACAGTGGTCTGTGTCACAACCACTTACCTCTGAGGGTCGAGAGCGGCCACAGACGACAGTATGTGAACCAGAGCTGCGACTGTCCCAGCTAAGCTTTCTGTGCAGGAACGGGCCGCGGGCTCAATTTTCCAGCTCTAGAGCCTGGCCAGCCGAAGCTTCCTTTTTATGTAAATGTTTTAAAGTGTTATTAAGCTTAGCAGTAGCAGATTTTCAAACATTTCCTTGAATTGCAAACATACCTGAACATGACTTTTCGATCTAAAAGATTAAATTTTTAAATATCACAGTTGTTTTCTCATGATGAAGAAATCTTCTTCCATACCTGAGGTTGAGAATGTTAGGAGTGTTTTGTTTTGTCATTTTTCTTGCACCCAGTAACTGCTGTAATCCTTCCTGTCACTTTCTGGCAAAACTCTGTCATTGTAGACATTGAGTGTGGGTGCCCATGGATTGCCAGCCTGGTGGAGCGTCACAGGGTTAGACTGTGGTAAACAGACATCCTGGGTACCACAGTGATCATTGAGAAGAATTCTGTAGTCTGGCAGTTTGCTGCATGCTATCCTGATTTCTTTCTTTCTCTTTCCTCCTTCCTTCCTTCCTTCCTTCCTTCCTTTCTTTCTTTCCTTTCTTATATGGGAAAGTGAGACGCTCCTAGGGCAAGTCTAGAACAGCACCTGTCACCTTCCAGCCACTGTGAGGTTACCTGCAGTGAGAATTTAGTGTTGAATTCTGTCCTTTTTTCATTTCCCATCCCTTAATTGCAGAAAATAGAATACCTGTTGTTTCATAAAACTACTGTCTGACCATTGTTCTGTGTTCATTTACATGGTAAAAATCTTCATCAAAAAGAATTTATTAGTGAAGATGAGGCCTGTATTAGTTTCCTGTGGCTGCCATAACAAATGACCACAAACCGCAAAGCTAAAACCAACAGAAATTTATTTTCTAACAGTTTTTGAGGCTAGAAGTCTGAAATCAGGGTATCAGCAGGATTGGTTCTTTCTAGGAGTTCTAATGGAGAATCTGTTCCATACCCCTCTCCTAGCTTCTGGTGGCTGCCAGCAACCCTTGGTGTTCCTGGGTGTATAGATGCAACCTCTCTCTCCATCTTCACGTGGCCTTCTTTTTTTTTTTTTTTTTTTTTTTTTGCGGTATGCGGGCCTCTCACTGTTGTGGCCTCTCCCGTTGTGGAGCACAGACTCCGGACGCGCAGGCCTAGCGGCCATGGCTCACGGGCTCAGTTGCTCCGCGGCACGTGGGATCTTCCCGGACCAGGGCACGAACCCGTGTCTCCTGCATCGGCAGGCGGATTCTCAACCACTGCGCCACCAGGGAAGCCCCACGTGGCCTTCTTATAAGGACACCAGTAATTGGATTAGGGCCCACCCTGATCCAGTATGACCTCATCTTAACTAAGTACATCTGCAAAGACCCTATTTCCGGATAGTGTCACATTCACAGGTTCTGGGGTTTAGGACCTCACCATATCTTTTTCAGAGACACAATTCTACCTTCCACAGAGCCCACAGACATCTCAAAAGATGAATGACTATGCAGATTTAACACTACAACAAGACTATTTTACACACAACAAATTGGTAAAATTTAAGAATCAGACATACTAAGTATTGCCAGAGATGTTGAGTGCTGGTAACTCATCCACTGCTGGTAGGGATTTACATCCGATTATTTGGTAAACTGCAACATGCATATATTCTGTGACCCATTGAGTCTATGTTTCTATGAATACCCTACATTCCTAGAGATGCTGTGGTCCATGTTTACCAGGAGACATTTAGAAGAAAGTGTGAAAGAACATTGGGGTTGGGGGTGGGTTTTTTTGTCAGTTTCAAACATTTATTTTTAAAAAGTGACTCTAAGGTGGTTTATTTAGTTATTATTCATTTCCCTCTGGTGGTTTTTTGTTGTTGTAGGCAGTGGTTGTGTGCATTGCAGGATATTCAGCAGTGTCTCTTTCCTCTCCCCACTAGAAGCCAGTAACACCCTCCTAAGTTGTGACAATCAGAATTATCTCTAGACAGCCCCAAGAGGGCAAAATTGTCCCCAGTTGAAAAGCTCTGTACTTCGAGGTCCCTACCAAATGTCTCAGTTTCGGTGACAACACAGCTCTGACTAGTTGGAACTCAAATGTGTGGACTTTCGGGATTTTTCCCTCCCGGCGGCCCAGTAATTTTTCATTCTTCTGTAGTTGTCCCTTGACAAACCTCGTGGTGTCCATTCCCAGAAACATGCAATTTAGTATTAATCCAAACACTTAAGCGCACGCATATGCCAAGTTATGGTGATCTTTTCTTACATGGCTCTTTCATCTCTTACTCGGCTTCAAACATTCTAGCCTCACCTGCCTCCCCACGTTCTAATCTCTTTGTCCTCAGCTCAGTGGGATGGGCACAGCCTTCCTGTCATCTCCTCCTGACTGCGGACAGAAAGCCAAAGAGGCCATCGGGCTTCCCACTCTTGTTTTCTTTCTCTGAGGATCGGAATCTTGGACCGCCTATTGTCCACTTTCTGAAACAGTTGTTTCACATAGTCTGCCCGGCTTCCTACTTGTTATTAGCAGGAGACCAAGTCCAGTCACAGTTATCCATCCCTTCATGGCCAGAAGTAGAAACAACATACATAGGAGCTCAAGAACACTGGGTACTGTCTGGACACACTTCTATCCTCACAAGTTGTGTCTTTAACAAGAAAGAACATTGTTTTTTCTTTTTTTTTTTTTTTTTTTTTTTTTGCGGTGCGCGGGCCTCTCACTGCTGTGGCCTCTCCCGTTGCGGAGCACAGGCTCCGGACGCACAGGCTCAGCGGCCACGGCTCACGGGCCCAGCAGCTCCGCGGCATGTGGGATCTTCCCGGACCGGGGCACGAACCCGTGTCCCCTGCATCGGCAGGCGGATTCTCAACCACTGCGCCACCAGGGAAGCCCAGAACGTTGTTTTTAATCACAGAAAAGCAGAAACAATACAAATATCACCAACTGTAAAATGGTAAATAGATTGAGATGTATTCAAACAATAGAACACTGTACAGCAATAAAAAGGTACAAACCAGGGCTAACACATGAACATAAATGAATCTCAAGAACAGAGTGTTAAGTTAAAGATGGAGGTCACAGAACAGTACATACAGTATAATTAATGTGTAAAAATAGGGGAAAATTAAGCAATGTAGTGTTCAGGAATATACACAGAGGCCCATCACAAAAATCATGAGAATGGTTAAAATTCTTGATTTTGGTTACCACTGGGAAAGAGATAGGAACACATGGGATTTTTAAGGTTCTGGGATAATTTCTATTTCTTAACCTTTTTCTTCACTGGGCTTAGTTTTTCTTATTTAAACTGTATATATTTATTTTGTGTAACATATGTCACTGTGTGTGTGTGTGTGTGTGTGTGTGTGTGTGTGTGTTTATACCCTCAACAAAGATTTATTAAAGTATTATGCATAGAAAAGACCAGAAATAGACATAACAAAGTACTCTATTTTTTTCTTGATGTTTTTCTGTATTTTCCAATTTTTGCAGCCTTTTTCCCTCTCATATTACAGAGTGCCACACTAAATAGTATAGAGAATTACACATATTATGTAAATACTAGGAAAGAACTTACTTCTGTTCATTCATTCTTTTACCTTTATATTGGAATATACCTTACAACAAAGTATACAAATCCTGAGTTCTTAGGACTACAGCTTGATAGTGTTTTCCTACGTAGGCAGGTAGCCCAGATCAATATATAGCAGGTTTCCAGCAATACCCCAGGATTCTTTGTTCTCTCTTTTAATTGATTGATTACATCCCCAGACTAGCCACTGCTGATCTCTTATCACCCTTCGTTAGTTTTGCCACTTTCTGAACTTCATATAAAAAAAATCATATAGGGCTTCCCTGGTGGCGCAGTGGTTGGGAGTCCGCCTGCCGATGCAGGGGACATGGGTTCGTGCCCCGGTCCGGGACGATCCCACATGCCGCGGAGCAGCTGGGCCCGTGAGCCATGGCCGCTGAGCCTGCGCGTCCGGAGCCTGTGCTCCGCAACAGTGAGAGGCCCCGTGTACCGCAAAAAAAAAAAAAAAAAGTCATATAGTATTATCCTTTTGTGTCTGACTTTATTCAACATTATTCTATGATATCTCTCCATGTGGGTGCATGTACCATTAATTTATTCTTTTTTATTGGCATGTACTGTTCTTTCTATTCTTATTTTAGGAGCTTCAATTTTTTTGCAACAGGAGTTTTGCATTATAAAACCTCAGCAAAGTTTTAAATTTAATTTTTACAATATCCTTATTCCTAGAAACAATAAAGATCATTAAGTTATTTCTAACCTCTTGTGCAGGTTCATATAAAAGAATGACTACTATTTCAAACTCTGAGATTTTTGTCTGTATTTTTTAGTCATGTAGAAAATATGTTTATGTTGGATTAGTCTTTTCATCTTTGTTTCATAGCACTTGTGTGCTATGCTAGTGTATCCCATAAAGAAAGAATTTATATCTTTCATTTCAAGTGAGAAAATGCAAAACAGTAGTAGATAAGAGTTATATATTTTGTTACAGAGAGAAGCTGCATGAGGCCAATAATGAGCTGCAGAAGAAGAGAGCCATCATCGAGGACCTTGAGCCGAGATTTAACAACAGCTGTGAGTTTTCCCAATTAGCATAGTTTTCAGTTGGTTAGCCCTAGTGGTGAGTTTAAATAAAATTTGTTTTTTTTAGAAATAAGCCCTATTGTATTTTCTAGCAATTAAGGAATTTGCCCTGTTCACAGAAAGAGTATATACACGCACACACACACACACACACACACATAATCATCTTTACAGTATTTCTTAAATTTCTAATTTAGTTGTGAGTTTTTCCTTAACTATGGTGGATGCTAATGCATATTTTATGAAATTTTTTTCACAGTGTCATTGCGGTGTAAGTCAGCCAGACTTTTCCTTTGGTTGATATTTTACACCCGTATGTAGCTTGACTTTATTAATTCTTCTCTGTGGATGTGGGAGCAGGACACAGACTTTTACTTTTTTAGTATTGTGGTGAAATATACGTAACATAAAAATGACCGTTTTGGGGCTTCCCTGGTGGCGCAGTGGTTGAGAATCCGCCTGCCGATGCAGGAGACACGGGTTCGCGCCCTGGTCCGGGAAGATCCCACATGCCGCGGAGCAACTAAGCCCGTGAGCCATGGCTGCTAGGCCTGCGTGTCCGGAGCCTGTGCTCCACAACAGGAGAGGCCACAACAGTGAGAGGCCCGCATACCGAAAAAAAAAAAAAAAAGTTTTAACCATTTTTAAGTATCACGTTGGCCAAAAAGTTCGTTCGGGTTTTTCCGTGCGATGCGATGAAAGTCCTGAACGAACTTTTTGGCCAGCCCAGTGTATAGTTCAGTGACATGTCAAGTACATTCACACTGTTGTCCAGCCACTGTCCATCTCCCGAACGTTTTCATCTTCCCAAACTGAAACTCTCTACCTCTTAACCACTTCCCTCCTCCCCTCTTCCCAGCCCCTGGTAGCCTCTGTTCTGCTTTCTGTCCCTATTCACGTGACTCTTCTAGGTAATTCATATAAGTGGAGTCATACAATATTTGTCCTTTTGTGTCCGGCTTATTTCACTTCACATAATGCCTTTCGTCTTCACTTAGTATAATGTCTCCATGTTCCAGTCTGTATCAGAATGGAGGCTGAATAATCAACTATTTGTGTAAATAGACCACATTTTGTTTATCCCTTCAGCCACCCATGAATACTTTTAAATTTGTGCACTTTCATAGTGTAGTTTTTGTTTATTTCTAAGAAAAGCTTTTTGTTTAAAAAACTGTGAATTTTTAAAGATAAAATTATATATAAGTATAGACAAAACAGTCTCTCAAAGCTGTTTACAATTTTGTCAGTTGAAATATTTTCAAGTTGTTAGGTCTAAAGAATTTTTAATTTTTTACTGTCTCACCGATAGCCTTAAAAATTGAAGAATTACAAGAAGCTTTACGGAAGAAAGAAGAGGAAATGAAGCAAATGGAAGAAAGATATAAAAAATACTTAGAGAAAGCCAAAAGTGTAAGTGTGAGTCTGCGGGCCTCTCACTGCACTTTCTCATTGTGTTTCGCTGATGTTTCAAAATACAGTGCCTGAACGGTGACCTCTCACACGGAAGGACACGAGGAGTCTTTCGACAAAACGAGCAAGAGGCCGTGATCAAAACAGGTCACGCCGCCCCCGGTTACTTAACACGTTACCAAGAGGGAATCACCTTTCTATGTAGGAAATGAGTGGCAGCCCCACCTTCCTTAATTATCAAAATCCGCTGCGCCCGGCGGGAGGGCCCGCCTCTGTCTCCAGATGAGCCTTGCTGTTGGCAGTGCTCAGGGCTTCTGGCCTAGCTCCAGTTCCCAGGGAAAAGGAGGTTACTGGAACAAGTTAAGTAACACCTTCAGGAAGGCATCAGATGAATCCAGACTTGGGGGTGAGAATCCACATTATGAAAGCAGAAATAGGCACTGGAGCGTCACGGAACACCAGAAGCTATTCTCCTGTAAAAGGAGCCCAAAGGGACCTCCCTGCCAAATGCAGCGGTCCTGGACTGGGGACACCTGTGGAAATGATGTGGCTTTGGGCTGAATCGTAATGACTTATAGAGAGGTTCACTTTCTTACAGATGATGTGGGAGGATGTCCTCAGTCTAAGGAGATGCGTGTTGAAGCGCTTGAGGGTCACGTGTCATGAGACAAAGGTGGCAGTGTTGCAGTGGGTCAATCCGGGTTAAAGGAAATGGGTTTTTATTGTTCTGCTCTTTCAAGTTTTCTATGGGGTGGATCATCTTTGATAGTAAAACTGCTGAGCCAAAAAGCAAAGACTCTTCCCAGAAGCCCTCTGGTGGGCCAGCTAGAATTGTGTCACCAGCCTGTGTGTAAACCCAGCGTCTGGCAAAGGAGGAGAAGGACCACAAAGACAGGCTTGTGGACCACTGGGACCTGCTCCCATCCTTGCATATCTGGTCAGAGGCAGAGGCCACTGAACCAAGTCAGAGGAACGGAAAAGGGAAGATTGCTGTCAGTAGTGTCTGCTGTAGTGTGATTAATTTTAAGCCAGAATTACTTCTTACCACTGACTCTTTCACATAATTTTAAAAGTTTATATAATTAAAAATTGTAACAACTGAATATCATTTTATACATTCAGATTTTAAAGTGTCCACGTAAGATAACTTTTGAGTCTCATAAGGCTTATCTTTTTTTAAAATGACTGCTTCCTTAGATATTACACTCCTTGGGTTTGAGACTTTTAAAGTTTTTCTTTTATTACTTTTTGCAGGTTATTCGTACTTTAGATCCTAAGCAAAATCAAGGAGCAGCACCAGAAATACAAGCTCTTAAAAATCAGCTCCACGAACGGGATCGGCAGTTCCATTCATTGGAGGTAGTTTACTGTAATATGATAAGACATTTGGTTTTTTTTATTTTCGATTCTAGAAGCCTTGCTATGCACAGTGGTCCCTCAACATCCACGAGGCACAGTTACCAAAATCCATGGATGCACAAGTCCCTTGTAGAAAGTAGTGAATGTGGTTATTTGCATAAAATCTAAGCCCATCGTCCATGTGCTTTAAACCATCTCTAGATTACTTATAATACCTAATGCAATGTAAATACTATGTAAATAGTTGCCTATGGGGACTTCCCTGGTGGCGCAGTGGTTAAGAATCCGCCTGCCAATGCAGGGGACACGGGTTCGAGCCCTGGTCCGGGAAGATCCCACATGCTGCGGAGCAACTAAGCCCGTGCGCCACAACTACTGAGCCTGCGCTCTAGAGCCCACATGCCTAGAGCCCGTGCTCCACAACAAGAGAAGCCACCGCAATGAGAAGCCAGCGCTCCGCAATGAAGAGCAGCCCCTGCTCGCCGCAACTAGAGAAAGCCCATGCACAGCAACGAAGACCCAACGCGGCCAAAAATAATTAATTAATTAATTTTTTAAAAAAGATATCCACACTTTAAAAAAAAAAAATAGTTGCCTATGCGTGGCAAATTCAAGTTTTGGTTTTTGGAACTTTCTGGATTTTTTTTTTTTTATTTACTATTTTCAATCTGGGGTTGGTTGACTCCATGGATGTGGAACCCATGGATATAGAGAGCTGACTGTACAATTGTGCCCATGAACTTAGATAGTTTATTGTACTTTATTTATGTTGAATTGTTTTTCATCTTAACATACTTACATGTGCTTGCTTTTTAGAAAGAATATGAGAAAACAAAGAGTCAAAGAGAGATGGAGGAGAAATATATTGTTAGTGCCTGGTACAATATGGTAAGAAAATAACACGTCAAAACATATTGCAAAATTCAGTGAATATGTATCACTTATTATACTCCCTTTACTGTAGAAGTAATTCTACCAAATGAACCTGAAAGTAATTACTGACCTAACACACACTAACAAAACCCTCATGCTGATCTTAGGGCCAAACAACAGATACAGGAACCACAGTAAATGTTCCAGGCTGGGACACTGTGGACACATCATTATTCCTGTCCTAGAGGATAGAAAGATTTCTGTCTCTCGGGACCATTTTATTCTCGGGGGGTAGGGACTTTAATAATACCTAAACACAGATACAGTAGCTTTTGTTTTGTGGGACTACTTCAGTGCCTTTGCAGGAGCGGTACTTGTAATGAAAATAGTTTAACTGTCTCTCAGGTTTTGGTAAATGTTCACGGTCTTAGACCCTGAACAGCTGAAGGTTTTGAAATTGAATTTTCCAACAAAAAAATCTTAAATGTATTGCAAGGGAAAATAAATACTTATCAGCATTTTGGGCTTCAGTAAGACTTTTCTGGATATGAAGAGCTATGGATTTTGAAGAATGCTGTACTTTTTTCAGTATTTTTTTTCTTAGACCTTTTCTTCTTTTTCTGCTTTGTTCTTCTTCCCAATAAGACCACTCCGCCTTCTCAAAGCATTAGCTGCCTGAGATAGAAGTTTGACCAGATTCCTTTCATCATACCCCTCTGACCCTGTAGTTATGTTATTGGCACAGTACCGTTTTACAATTACAATTGTAAATTATACCAGTTTACAGTTATAACTGATACTGTGTCTGAAAGGTTCGTATTCCAGGTCTCCTAATAATGTGATTTGAACTTTGTCAAAATTTCACACAAGGGCTTCCCTGGTGGCGCAGTGGTTGAGAGTCCGCCTGCTGATGCAGGAGACACGGGTTCGTGCCCTGGTCCGGGAGGATCCCACGTGCCGCGGAGCAGCTGAGCCCGTGAGCCATGGCCGCTAGGCCTGCGCGTCCGGAGCCTGTGCTCCGCAACGGGAGAGGCCACAACAGTGAGAGGCCCGCATACCGAAAAAAAAAAATAAATAAAAATAAAAAAAAATAAATAAAAAATAATAAAAAAAAAAAAAAAAATTTCACACAATTTTATGACATGTCCACATTTATATTTGCCTTGGTTAAAACTACATATTTAAGATTTTTATCACAATTTTTAAAAACCAAAAGGAAATCATACTGGGTTTACATTACCATTACCGTTAACAAATATAGATTAATTGAAAATTAAAATGTAAAAAATAAGAAAAACCTGTATTTAAGGAAGGTCTCTGGGAACTAGTCCTGACTTCACCCACATTATTTCCTCTCCGTCCTCCTTCAAGGTTAATGTTAGCAATCTGGGAGCTCTGCCCCTCAGTCCGTATTAGTGATTTCATATACCTGGTTGATTTTTATGACTTCACATATTGTGTTTCTTATGGAACAGAACTGATTTATTCTGTGACATGGTATTAAAGAAGAATCCTAGTTTTCAGCTCTGCAGAGAGTGATGGAATAACTCCCAGTAGGATCACACAAGTTATGTTCAGATAGGGTAGCCGGTAACAGCTTCATACATACATTCCGAAAGTTCTGCATCCCACACAGCCGAACTGGAAGTGAGGATGCTAAGTGCTGGGAAAAGGTATTAAGTGTCTCAGGGAATATGGCCTCATGACGGATGCTGAGATCTTGAAGGTGAGTCTAGAATTTGAATAAGTTGTTTAGAATGTGAAAGTTAAAAAGGTGTATTTTAAATAAAATATAATTGTTAATTTATGTAGCCAAATTAACAGATATTACCAATAGATATTTGTCCATTTCATTCAGATCCTTAAATGCTTTAATTCCAAACTGAGTAAAAAGCACATCCTGGGTTTTCTCATGGGGAAAGTGGAGAATGTTGTGCATTGAGGTCTGTTTGAAACGCAGAGCCGTGACCCCAGTTTCCCTGGAGGTGACTGGAGTTGGAGGTTTGCCTTGCCTTCTGCCTTCTGTGCGGGTTTGCCCAGCGCCTCTGGCGCCTGCCCCGCCTCGCTCCCGGCTCGGTTTCTTCTCCTTCCCTGTCGCCGGCGTCCGCTTGCTCCCGTCATCTCGCTTCCAATCTCCGGTGAGACAAAGCTGCCGCTCCCAGTTTCTTCCTGCTTCTCAGGCCAGGGTTCTTCGCTAGCTTATTAAATGAGAACCGAAACCTCTTTTTTCCGGATCTACTCAGGGTCCTCACTGTTTACTCCTCCGCGTTTAGAGCGCGCCGCAGGTTCTCCCTCCTGTTCAGGTGCCCTGGGCCCGGCAGGTGGGCTCATCCCCCCTCTAAGCGGGTAGGCCTTCTTCTCCAGTCCTCGGGAAGGACCCCTGCGCTCCTTGGGCCCGCTGTGTGGGCCAGCCGTCAGGAACTTCCCTTAACAAGTCTGCCTGTGAAGAAAAGCAGCGTGGTGGTATGTATTATACCTGGTGTGACTTTCCACCCTAAGAAACAACAGGTGCTTTTGTGGTTTTCTATTCTAACTAAACCCTCTGATTCCCATATCCCCACGTGAATCAACTGCTACCAATCAATTGCCCTTTTTTTTTTTCCTTGGAAAATCACTTTATGCATTTGATTCGAAAGGGAAGTATGTACGGATAATGTATTCCAAAGATACATCTCTATTATAATCTATTGTTTGGGTTATTGTAAATTCAGAAAATTAAGCCTTAATTTTTCCAAAAGAAGATTTGTACCTAATTGTTGGAACTTAAATGTCGCTAAGATTTTAATCTATCATGAGCAGAGTTAACGTTCCTAATTGTGCCTTACGTCGTCATGTAACAAATTCTGCGCGATGAAATTTTCTTTTGTGAGTGCGTTCCATTATTTTTTCACTGATTACTTGTTTTCCGTGTTACGTAGGGAATGACTCTGCATAAAAAGGCGGCAGAAGACAGACTTGCTAGTACAGGTTCGGGGCAGTCATTCCTGGCGAGGCAGAGACAAGCCACCAGCACGAGAAGGTCTTACCCGGGCCACGTCCAGCCAGCCACAGCAAGGTAGACACGTCCTGCCATTAGAATAAGAAAACACCCCGCTTTGAAAGCATACTTCTGTTACATATAACATTTCAGGAAATTCAGCCAGCTTATATTTTGTCTGTATTTCATGTTACTATTTAGTTGTTTCTCATTTGAGGACTTTCTCTCTTCTGTATCTATAATGTTTTAGTTTCCTGGTCCTTTATTTTGTAGTCCTTTTGGTTCCTTTTAATGTGCCAAAAAATTTTTAAATGCCCAATTAAAAGTGTTGTATATTAGTGTAGTACTTTTCTTTGTATGAAAATGTCCTTTCCCCAATGGCGTAGGCTTTGTAATGAATTAGATTTTCTGCCAATAATTGATATACAATTTATATTCTTTATTGTGCCTCTGTGTTACCATGCTTTCTAAGAATGTCTTTGTTTAAAGGGAATTAATCTTTTTATGATGTATTAATCTGTGTTTTCAATTGTTTTCCAAATGCACTTCAAATAACTTGCATACTTACTATGTAATATGGTTGGCAAGTGCACTTTTTGCAAAGACATAAAGACATTGGCAGAGGTGCTCATCAGATCTTACCTAAGGCACCTGATAGAACTATTTAGAGGGAAAAACTGAGTTTTCACGTTGTTTTATAGGAAATTAAATTTGTCCAAAGATTTGGAAACTATTTTTAAAACATAAATAGAATTTCATTATTTCCTACTATCTTATTTGCTGGCAGAAGTGAATGCACTGGTTAGGTTACTTGGGGAAAAGTTACAGAAGAAAAAAAATCAGGCAATGTGTTCATTTTTTTTCTTTTTTTTGGAATATCACAGTAACTGAGGATCAGATTCTAGCAATGGGCTGACATTTCGTTGCAACTGCCCTCCACATATAAAAGTATATAAAAGATGTATTTTCTATATACTTATGAGTCATAGGTGGCCTTACCTTTGGGGTAATTTCCTTGTTGACTTGCACCTCATTTGTCTTACTTATTCCTTAACATAAAACCTTCTATTTCTCAATAACTCCTAATACTTAACATCTTAGTATCAGTCGTTAGGATCAATAAGTGACTCCTTGTGTCTGATGTTATGACAGGTGGCTGTCATATTTTTTCTTAATTCTATGGACTAGTCTAAGAGTTTGCTACTGAGTAGATTCTCTTGGGTATTTGGTTGCCCCAAAGTGCTTACATTTGTTGACAGATTATAAACTATGTTTACTTACATTGATGAATGGCTGTCAAGTAATAATGATTGTAAAGCACTTTGACTATATAAGGTGCTATATAAATGCAAAATGTCATTCATTTGAACATGAAATGTCTCTGCCTAACTTTCCATATTGGCCCCAGATTATATTTAAGTTCCCCTCCAGCCTTTTTCTTGCATCATAGCCCATAGCCCAGTAAAGCAAAAATTGACTGAAATTAGGTCGATTATTTGTTTGTTTTCGGTTTTGGATAGGTCACCTATTAAGAAGATTTTATTTCATATACTTGCTGTTTAGAAGTTCAGGTTTCATTTAGTTTTGTGTATTAAATACAAATGAGTAACTTTAAATCAAGCTAAACATAATCAAGACTTTTCAGAAACTATATTCCAGTGTTTGATTTTAAATCCTTATTTCCTTTTTTTATAAGAAATTGACCTAAAGACTATTTTAGGTATTTTCATTTGTCCTCAGAAACCGTACTTGAAGAAAGGTATTAGAATATACACAGAAATGACTCCATGCATTGTGCTAATTTTTTACCTTAAGTACAGAAGTCTGAGCTCAGTGTGAGTGCTTCTGCCTGGTAAAAAGAAAAGCAGGAAGACTTAGTAGTAATGGAGAGAACCAGCGAGTGGAATGCATCGTGGGGTTTCAGGAGGGCAAGCAGACCTAATCAACATAGAAAGTTTTGACAGTGAAAGATTAAAAATTGATTTAAGGTGGGTAACCCTCCCCCACCTCCACCCCTCCCTGTCCCTTTATTTCACAAATCAGAGTAAGGATCCAACAGTTTTAAAACAGGACATGAACACTGACCTTGGTAAAATGAAAATTATTGGGAAATATAGCTGCAGAATAAGATAGATGAAAATCAGAGTCCATGAGCTGTTTGTTAAATGGATTATATCCCATGAGAGGACAGGTTTTAATTTTAGTTCTCTATTTACTGTCCCAGTCCTGGTCTCCTACCCACCCCGCTGCTCAGATATGTTTCTCTAAATGGGAGAGGAAAGTGCCAAGCTTTTAGAAGGAAGTTTTCCGCCTTATTTTTCTTCAGTATGCCATTATTTTGGTGCTTACGTTCATAAGTTTCAGTCACCTTTACAGTATCTTTAAAGTTTAGTATATTGCTTTCGTTCCATAGCAGAAACTTTATTTCTAAACATTCTGTGATGTCTTTTTAAAAATCAGGAATAGAACTTTGCTGTCCCAGTGAGAACCCCATTTCCTTCGCTCAGCTTTGGACAGGATTTTTAAATTTCTCTTTCTCTGGCGATGGCGCTGGCACACTGTGGAGTCAGCACAGAGTTGCTGTGCTGAGGGTGGGGTTGAGCCGTCACCCCCCGTCTGAGTTCTTGTGAACAAAAAGCTTATTTTCTGTTTTCCCTCTAACCAGGGTGAGAAAATACAGAGTTAATAACTAAAGACTACAAAAGCATGAAATTTATATTCTGCAGTGTGTATTTAAGAAGTTTGTAATGGGGAAAAAAATCCAGCAAATATTATAGTTTACCTCATCTTAAAAAGAGAGTAAATAATACAGCTGTACATATCTTAAAAAAACTTGCAAAAACCCAATCATACCTTTTTTAGTATCTGTCTGATTATTGAATAATAACCAAGAAAAAGAAGTCCCCAAACAAAGGCTCCATTTTCTAAAATTGATCAGCATTGAATTATTTCTGTTTGATGGCCCAGCCTGATAAAATTAGCTAATGAGATGATTCATTATAATAAGTATAATACTGCCCGCTGTTATTTTGTTACGGTCCTACTGCTTTGTCTGTATGATAAAAGCTCAGTTGCACAAACTTGAGCTAAATGTTTCCAGTCAGAAACATCAGCCCATATACATCAGCGGTCTTCAGCAAGGCATGAAACCCGGTGCCGTGCAAACAAACCAGCAGTAAGTGCTTGTGAGGGGAAGGGGAACTTAGGTTGAAGAAAATTTTATTTTTGAGCTATTTTACTCACACTTCCTTTTCAACTGCAGTTTTATTTATTCATATCTAATGATATGAAATATTTTGTAGTGTCTCTTGCTCTCCGACAAGCATTCATCTTTTAAAGATAACACCGTGTTGAAAACTTGAAAATCTTTATTCTGATATAAGAATTTTCTTGAAATAAAATTCTAAATTTTTTTTTTTTTTTTTTTTTTTTTTTTTTTTGTGGTACGCGGGCCTCTCACTGTTGTGGCCTCTCCCATTGCGGAGCGCAGGCTCCGGACGTGCAGGCTCAGCGGCCATGGCTCACGGGCCCAGCCGCTCTGCGGCATGTGGGATCTTCCCAGACCGGGGCACGAACCCGTGTCCCCTGCATCGGCAGGCGGATTCTCAACCACTGCGCCACCAGGGAAGCCCAAATTCTAAATTTTTGAATTTATCCTAACTCTCTGCATTTAATCTCCAGTGGTCCAGATCTCAGACTCCAGGAGTGTTACACTTTTCCCCAGTTGGAACGCATGAGCTTTATCTGAAAAAGCATCCACAACCCACAGACAGTGTTCACCTAGTTAGTTTACAGCTACTGGGATAAGAACCTGTGATCCTAAAGGGAGAGGAAGGTGCTTGGCATCTTGCTTTTTGCTAGGGGCAAAATAACAACATGCTTCTTGTTGTCTGTTCATTAAACTATGGGAGCATGTTTTGACCTTTTATCCTTATATTACAAAGTGACTCTTTGCCTAGAAATGGCCGTCGAACTGATGCAGGATTGTACTCCTTAACAGTGAGTAGGAGTCCTACCCTTACAGGGTAGGAAGGACTGTACAGAACAAAATAAGATGGGATCCCAGAATCTTTGAAAATTATTTTAGCGTGTTTTTAAATTTTTCCCTTTTTATATGTGAAAAGGGTTTTTCTGTTCAATGATGATAATCTCTTTCCCTATAGTCTCAACTGTCAAAATGGCAGCTTATTTTAGTAGATGTGCAACCCAGTTTCACTACATTTAGAAAGCAGTTTCAGAGCTTATTCTTTGTAACTATAATGATTCTAATATTTTGTATCATGAAGTTTTTATATGAGGGAGGCCATTCTCAATGTATGTCATCCAGTTTTTTACTTTGTATAAAGCATATTTAAATAATAATTGGTGTATGTTTATTTTATGGAAAAATTTGAAAATATTTTAGTGTCCAATTTAAGCAAGATAATTTTATTGTTCTAAAGTTGTGCAATAAATACTGTTTCTTTCTCAGAAGCCTAAAAAACATAAAATAATTTGCTACTGACACAGCTAATTTCGGCCCCTCCCCATCCCCCTAAATCACGGAAGTATCAATATTTATCTCCCTTTTTATAAAATGAAGGACAGCACCAATATGATGACATCCATCTCTTTTAAATCACCGATTATGTTCTTGGAAAATACATACCGATAATTTTGTTTTTAAACAGCCTTTTATCAATCCAATTCCCATGTATTTATAAATTTTAAAACTTATATTTAATGTTATCTTGAAGTATGCTTGAATTCTTCACACTACACTGAAAATGATAGAGAAAGGGACATTAGTTTATTTGAGAAATAAGAGACCCGAAGCTAATTATGGCAAGTATATGAGTTTTAGCGGTTGTGGTCTATGGATGTTTCCTAACAATTCTATTTCAGCAATTACATCTCCCTTCAGTATTTTTCTGCTTTCTAACATTTTCCAATAATATTCTGTGAGATAGGTTTGTATGCTGTATATAAGTGAACATAGAAATTGGAAAGTAACCAAAGGCTGTCAAGGCAGACCCATTCCTAGTGAGTAGAATCGATTATCGGAAAAAGAAGAGGTCCAATTTTGAACAAATATCCAAGCAGATAGAAGTGCTAACACTATTAAACCTATACTTGTCTTAACAAATGTTCCTAAAGTAATAGTTTACCTAAAATCTCCTGATTTTATTACATGATCATTCAATGAAAAAGAGTAGACAAAAAGTAATTTATATTCGAATTGTCCTTCCCTTCAGTGGACATTAACTGGGCACATAGTATTAACTGTACATGTTTATGAGTAGAGGGGAAAGCATCTATTTTCATTTTGAAACTGTTAACCCATTACTAAATCTAAGATAGTGATTTAAAGCTATGAGGATAGGATGATCTGATGAGATGGGAAGAAATCTGTGGTGGCTGAAACTCACTGCCAACCTCCTAGCAGTTATCTAGGTCTGCTGCTGTGTCTGGTTTGCAAACCATGTCTCCTTTAATTATACGTAGTAGCCCCACAGCAAATTTTGTTTAAAATGAAGACAAGAGTAGACTTTGTGTGTGTGTGTGTGTGTGTGTGTATTCAAGGAGAGCCTTTATATACCTAATACATTACTGCCAGGCTCTGTATTAGATGTTTAGGGTCTGCAGATGAAATCATCAGAGAAGGTGTCCATAGCCTCATAATTTAAGGACAATGGGGCTATCAAATATCCTAATTTATATTGACTCAGAGCTTAAAATAATAATTAAATATCATGAGAAGAGCAATCTCAAAGTGAGAAAAAGAAAATTACCAAAGCATGCTGAGGCTTTAACGTGTGTGGGAGACTTCTGCACAGGCACCGTTGCCTTAGAGATCTCTAAATTGACAAAGGAAAATAATTTGATTAGCATTGATACTGTAAAACTTATAAAAGAGACTCATGTTTATTCTCGGTGTATTTGTCAACCTATGGACTGTGATTACTGTATATACATTCTATAGTGTGTTTATTTTATAGATGTCACTATTAGAGATGAATCTTAGTATTATTTACTACTTCTACACACTTATGTATTATTTATACTTTACTGCAAGATTCACAGCACTTTACTAATATTAGATAATTATTTTCCTTCTACCTTTCTGTGGCATTCTCTATTTACATCTTTTCCACTGGGGTTCTTTTCCTTATTTTGGAACACTCGCTAAGAAAAATGTAAAAGATTGCCCAAATAAATAGGCTATGTACTGTTCCTGAAATGTTAAAAGTCAGATCTGAAGTTCTAATTCTAGAACTCTCCTTGAAGCTGGGTTAGGGCTACTAGGCATGAATTACATTTTATATTTCACATTAATAAGACTCATAAGTTAGTACTCATGAAGCCAAGTTCTCTCAAATGCAGACACACTTAAAACTTTTTGTTGAAAACAAAAGTTGCATTAATACAAAGTGAACAGTCTTCTGGTTAATCAGAAGCTGCTCTTACCTTCCATTTACCTGTCTCCTAAAATACAAACCTGCAAACTGTCCTTCACTTTCATAGTTTCTTCAACATTGCATGTACTCAAACACAGGAGAAACAAAGCCAGGTTCCAGGAGCTGTGAAGTCCAAGAATCTGGAAAGTGGTGGGGGTGAGGTGATGGGAAAAGGCAGACACTGACAAGGGCAGGATGCTACAAAAATAGTCTGAGTTCTACTATAACGTATGCTTTATGAACTTGGCCATTTTCTTAAGTTCAAATATAGCAGAGTTTTCAGCTGATGCTTTTGAGAGGTGCTTTGAAGAGTCAGGACTCTTCCTCTTGTACTTGAGTATATCTGTATTCCAACCCTAGTCAAAAGAGAGTGAGGTATTTGTTGTTATGTAAACACTAACACAGACGATTGCTGCCAAAGAATAGGGATATTTTCTCATAAGAACTTTCTCTTAAAGTTTTTTATTTTGCGTTTCTGGATGAGAGAAATGCTTTTATGGTGTGAAGAGTTTCTGTAGTGCTTTCTTCGGCATTACCCCCCGCTCTTCTGGTATGCTTGGTGTGGGCAGGTCACCTAGAGGAGAGAAGCACAAATAGAGAAGGCTAGACTCTGACCTTTGAGGGAAGAGCCACTTTTCTCCTCCCCGAGTAAAACAATAAAAATGAAACACATCTGTACACACACACACACAGTCACACTCACACACAAGGATGAAATGGTAAGTGGGTAAGTCACCTTCTAAATGTCTTTAGCATCCATTGGCTTCTTGTTAATCTAGTTAAGAATAGATTCTAGACCTGCATTGTCCAATTCACTAGCCAGTTCACAGCCACATGTGCTAATTTAAATTAAGTAAAGTGAAGAATTCAGTTCCCCAATCCCCCAGCCACATTTCAAGTGCTCAGAAGCCACCCGTGGAAAGTGTGTTACCATTTTGGACAGCACAGATACAGAACATTTCCATCTCTGCAGAAAATGCTTTTGACGGTGCTGTGGTGCCCAAAGAGAGAATAAGGACAAAATAAAGATATTCAGTTGACTTATGATACTCTTGGATTTTACCGGCATCATTAAAGAAAGCTATTTTTCTTATAAAAATTAATACCAGCCCTTTTTAAAGACCCTGGAAAAATCAAAACCCCATTCTTTGAAACTAGTTTTCAATGTATTTTTTAAAGATTCTTAACACTTTACTTTTTAAGTGATATTATTCAATAACTTCATAAATCATAACTTAGTATCTTCAGGTTTTTTCCTTTTTTAAGTAGTCTTTTAAAATTGATGTTACATAGTTTCTAACATTTATCCAGCAGAAACTGATGAATGCTTAACTTACTTACAAGTAAAAGTTGATAAACGTCGTATTCCTCTGTTCTGTTACCTTTAAATCTTTCTATTCTGTTACTTTTAAATCTGTATAGATCTAAGGAGAGTTGCCAACAGTTTTGTTGTTTCTGCCCCTAAAACCACATTTGATCATCTTCTACCTTAAAGGTATATCAAGATCCAAATAGTTTCTTTGATTTTCTTCCTAGTTTCTTGCTCTTAATTACTTAGATTATGAATCAAATTAAGTTTCATATATGAAGCAAAGATTTTATTCCAGTAACTTAGTGAAACATTTTTTTAAGATTTATTAATTGACTTGGCCTATTACTAAAGTGCTTAACATAACTAAAAAGATCTACACAGATGCATCTTTGAATTTTTTAATGAATATAAGAGACTAATCATAACTCTTTGGAGTCAGCTCGGTACTTAGTGAAAGCTATCCTGTTAGGAAGTCAGATGCTTTCCTCTTCGTTTTTAAAGTTTTTAATCAAGCTGCAGACTTGATCCAGTAGTGTCAAATTTCAAGCACCTATAATGAAATTCTTATTGTTATTCAAGTACAGATGAGTAAATGGTGTGATTTGAGTTTGTTTTATTATTTTCATGGTGGTCTAATTTAATGTGTGTTCTACAGAGACTCATATTACTAGTTAAGGGAAATTTTCAAGATGCTTGAAATAAGAAAGAACATGCTAGTATAAATACAGGAAATGACTGAACACAAATGCCAATCAATCATTTGGGGGCTTTTAATTTTTTTAGTAGTAAGCTTTTGGTTTTTTTAATAGCCTCAGTTATTTAAAATTCAGATGCACTGAAATGCCATTGCTGTCACTAGCTGTTTACAGATTCTGTGTAATTCATAAAGCTTTGTACCCAGAAGAATAATTTCCAGGTTTACTCTTGTTTTGCAGTTTTCATGTTTTGACAGTTGCCCCACCTTTTATAACACCCAATTTCTGGTTGCGTCATGAATGGTAAAACTCAAACATATCTAATTTAATAATTTGCCTTATTTTGATTAACAAATTCTGTCAAAGATTTGGGGATAGAAAGAGGCTTTTTTTTCCTATAGTATTTTTTAAACTTTTCAGATGAGCTGGAAAACACCTTAGTACATTGGAGTTGGAGTTGCACTGGTTACAGTTCCAGCTCTAAAGCCTTATACTCCTGTCTTAAGTATTACTGATTGTTCTGTGAACTGTTAGTTTGCTATTTGACACTGTAGTCATCCACCTTGCAGTTTAGCCTTTGCAAAAAGGATATTGCTGTGTATGTTCTTATTTCTGGTTGACTATTGAATTCGTAATTTCATGATTTCGTTCTTAGTCACAATCCAAAAAGGAAATCCACGCGGGACTCTAAATTCCTCTCTCACCTCACAAATGGAATCAATACAGTTTTAACCACATTGTACATAAATGGCACCCAAGCAGTTTTCCATCTGTTTGCCAAGTTTACCAATCATTTGCTCTGTGTTAAACTTGTGGGTTTTCTCACTATTTTTTCTGAGGTAAATGACTTGTGAGAGAGCCTCAGTGAGAAATTTTCACCAAAATCGCAAAAGCGTAAAGTCCAAGAAATTACCAGAAGACAGATTTTTAATGTTTTGCAATCTTATATTGTATTTCCTTTTGATATCACTTATTCATTTTAATTTTATGACTGCCAACTTGTTATGGTATTAATTATATGTATATGTTTATATGTATGCATATAGTATATGTATATGAAGAATAAAGTTAAGATTTGGTCAAACTATATTTTCCCATTCAAGTACAAAAATGTTTTCAAGGCTGCAGAAAGTGTACAGTTGTCATACAAGTTGTAAATAAAGACTTGTATAAAAATTCAGCTTAGATTTTTTTCTGCTCTTAGGCCGTACAAACGCATGTTTAATAGTTGTCTAATAGTATCCATCCGCTTGCCATACTGTCCTGTCAATTTAGATATTATGCCACCGACTGGCTGTAAATCAGGAATAGTCTTTGAGTTTTTTCCCAGTACCTAGGATAAGTTTTGTTTTGATTTAGGCTGGTTCACAGTGTGTGTAAGCTGACTGTCCAAAGTTCTGAGGGATGAAAGGTAAACATGGCTTCTCCTCTCTTACCACAGACAGTCCAGCAAGAACCGACGGTAGGTACTTACATTCTTTCACAACATAAGGCATTACTGTTGAAGCATCCTGTTTAAGCCACAGATGCCCCTTTTCCTGTCTGTCGACCCTTAAGATTCACCCTTTTCCCCCACCTCCACCCTAGACATGATTGAAATATGGCATCTTCAGTGTCACGTAAAGTGGCAGCAGCAGTGGAGAAATCGATTATACTTACAGTAAAATAATTCCAGAGTGAAGTTAGCACCAATATTTAAAAACAAACAAACCTAGTATGCACGTAGCCAAAATAGTGCCCACTTTAATGTGCATTTAATGTGACATTTTAACGTCAGAAAGAGAAACGTAAGTGTTCTTCACTCATTAGCATGGAGATAACCATATTAAGTTTAGCCTTTACTGAGTGTCTGCCCTGGGCATGGAATGTTGAAGCAAAGGAGAAGGGGATGAGAAGGTCGGTAAACCACAAAAATTAAGGCAGCTGCCTTGAAATAGCTGTGTGGTCAAATGGGACGCAACACAGGAAAGTTCCCACCTAGAGCGTGTCCCAGCCGGAAGCCCCTGGTCGGCCTCGAGCGCCGTTCCGGTCATTCGTGCGGCGCAGACTGCTACACAGCGTCGTGGGTTTAACGATGATGTGCTCTCCCGGGGCTGCTCTCCGTCGGGCCCCTCGTTCGCTCCCAGCTGGGGGACGGCTGAGGCCAGAGTCAACCGAAGACTGTTCTCACGTGTGGTACCCAGACCGGCGTGGCCAGCTGGACACACACAGTGAAGTCAACGGGGGAGAGGGACTTCCTAGATGCAGCTGGCTTCCCCCAAGCAGGAGTACCGAGAAACCCTGCGCAAAGCTCCAAATCTCGTCAGCACCCAGCCTTGGAAACTGCACAGCATCGGTTCTCTTTTGTTTGTCACGGTTGTCACAGATAAGACCGGATCCAAGGGGCTGGCCCTCCAGCTCCCAGTGGAGGTATGACCCACTTACCACAGCTGCATTGTCTGGATTCAGAGAGAAGTAACACTTCTGCCGTGAAGATCATACTCCTGAAATCAGGATGTTTCCTCGTCTTCTAATCCCTGTGCCAAGCACACCCACAGGGGTGCAGAACCACCAGGTACGTAACTACACTGTGAACAAAAGCTGAAAAGTTTGAAGCCACAAAAACATGCACTTCTTTTAACAGGTATCTAATTGTACTGTAACATGAGCTATAAAATGTTTCTGCTCCCTACTTTGGCAGTTAATTTCTGAGACTGTATTTTAAGGGAATTGTCCAAAATAGGAGTGTCTCTGCGTACTGAGATGAACTCTCCGTGTTCCTAGCCAAAGTCCCCCATTTGTACGATGGCTTCTCCTAAAAGACTTGTTTCCAGAGATTTCCCCCACTTCCCGGTCTGGCATCTTCAGGTTTTTCTGCTCTACTGAATCATTCCTATTAACATACAAACATGCTGTTATTTCTCATATATTTGACCTGTCTTTATTAATGAATTATTGTTAATTTTTAAACTGCATATCCTTTTAAAATTTATTTTATTTACTTTTGGCTGCATTGGGTCTTTGTTGCTGCACGTGGACTTTCTCTAGTTGTGGAGAGCAGGGGCTACTCTTCATTGTGGTGCGTGGGCTTCTCATTGCGGTGGCTTCTCTTGGTGCAGAGCACAGGCTCTAAGCACACGGGCTTCAGTAGTTGTGGCACGCGGGCTCAGTAGTTGTGGTGCATGGGCTTAGTTGCTCTGCAGCATGTGGGATCTCCCCAGACCAGGGCTTGAACATGCGTCCCCTGCATTGGCAGGCGGATTCTTAACCACTGCACCACCAGGGAAGGCCTAAACTGCATGTTTTGAAGCGTGCAGTTTAATAATTTTTGAGATGTATAGACTCATGATGAACCCATCACAACGATCAAAATAATGTGCATATCCATCACCCCAGAAAGTTCTCTCAGGCCCCCTGGTAATTGCTCCAGGCCCTCCCAGTTCCCCTACACTCACCCGTATCCCTGGACAACCACATCTGCTTTCTGACACTGTAGACTACTTTGTGTAGTTAGTGTACAATTTTGTGTAAATGGAATCCTGCAGTATGTACTCAATTTTGTCTGCCTACTTTTACTCAGCGTTATTTAAGGTTTATCCATATTATGTGTATCCATAGTTCATTCCTTTTTATTGCTGAGTGGTATTTCACTGTATGGATATGCCACAGTTTGTTTATTCCCTCGCCTGCTCATTAGCATTTGAGTGTTTCCAGTTTGGGGCTGTCACAAATGAAGCTTTGTATGAGCATGTGCTTGGGTGAACACCTTGAGTGGAATGGCTGGGTCCCATGGGAGGTTTAGATACTGTTCAATACATTTATGCTTATTACCAGTTTTGCTTAATTTTTGTATGTGGTGCAAGTGCAAGGTATGGATTGTAGGGGTTTTTTGTTTATTGGGGTAGGCATATAGAATGATCCAGCACCATTTGTTGAAATTATCTTTTCTTCACTGAAATGCATTTTACAACTTCGTTGAAAATCAGTTGTCTCTATGAGTCTTATTTCTGGATGTCAGCTGTTACACTGATCTGTATCTTGACACCAGTAATACCCCATCTTGATTACTGCAGCTTTAAAGAAGTGTTGAAGCCACGTAATGTAAACCCTCCATCTGTTTTCTATTTCAAAGTTCTTTTAACTGTTTAGGTCCTTTGCATTACCTACCATATGAATTTTAGAATCAGCTCATCAATTTCTACAAAACAAAACCTGCTGGGATTTTGACTGGGATTGCATTAAATCTATAGATCAACTTGGGAGAATTAATAACTTAATATTGCGTTTTCCATCCATTTACTTAGGTTTTCTTTAATTTCTCTCATCAGTGTTTTACAGTTTTCACTGTACATGTTTTTCATATCTATTGTCAGATTTATCCTAAGTATTTCTTTTTTTTTGATGCTGTTGTAAATGGTATTGTTTTTTAATTTTAATTTCCAGTTTCATGCTAGCACATAGAGATACATTTGAACTATCTTTTGGTTTACTTAATTTTCTCTTTTTTTTGGTTTTGATTTCTATTTCATTGATATCTATTCTGATCTTTATTATTTCCTTTCTTCAAATTACTTGAGTTTTCATTTGCTCTTTTTCTAGTTTCTCAAGGTAAAAACTGAGGTTATTAGTTTAAAACCTTTCTTATTTTCTACTATAGGCCTTTAGTGCTAAAAATTTCCTTCTCATTACTACCTTAGCTGCATTGTACAGATTTTTATATGCTATGTTTCTCTTCTCATCCAGTTCAGAATATTTTCTGATTTTCATTTTCATTTCAGCTTTGACTCATGGGTTATTTAAAAGTGTGTTATTTACTTTTTAAGATTTGAGGATTTTCCAAGAATTTTTCTGTTAGTGATTTCTAATTTAATTCCATCATAGAGAACATGTTTTGTATGGCAGGAATCCTTTTGAATTTATTGAGATTTGTTTTATGGCCTAGGATAATGTCTATCTTGGTAAATATGTTGTGTGCACTTGAAAAGTTACAAGAATTCTGCCAATGTTAGCTGGAGTGTTCTATAAATGTTGATTAGATGAAGTTAGTTGAGAGTGTGCTTTAAGTCTTCTAGAGCATTACTGATTTTTCTATCTACTTTTCCTGTCAGTTACTGAGAGAGAGATGTTGAAATCTGACTATAATTATGGACTTGTCTATTTCTGCTTGTAGTTTTTGCTTTATCCATTTTGAAACTATTATTAGGTGCATAAATTTTTATACTCAATATGTCTTTTTGATGAATTGATTCACCCTTTGTCATGAACTGATCCTCTTTATCTCTGCTAATTTTCTCTAATCTAAAATCTACTTTGTTATTGTTATAGACCCTTCACCTTTCTCTTAATTAATGTTAATATGTCTTTTTACATCTTTGTACTTTTTCTTTCATCTTATTTTTAACTTACTTGTGTCTTTATATTTAAAGTGGATTTCTTGTAGGGAGCACATATTGGGTCTTCCTTTTTATCCAACCTGACAATCTCTGCCTTTTAATTCTGTCTTTAAGCCATTTACATTTAGTATGATTATTGATCTGATTAGGTTTAAAATTTACCTTCTTGCTATTTGTTTTCTATTTGTCCTCTCTATTCTTCATTCCTTTTTTTTCTGCCTTCTTTTGGAACAATTGGGTATTTTTTATGATTCCATTTTATCTCCTTTGTTGACTTATTTGTTATAACTCATTTGTGTTATGTTAGTGGTTGCTTTAGGGTTTATAGTATACTTCTTTAATTTATCACACTTTAATTTCAAGTGATATTATACTCCTTCAAGTATAATAGCATAAGAACCTTCAGTAGTGTACTTCCATTTCATCCTTCTAGACTTTATGCTAGTACACTATAATTCTACATTTGCTATAAGCCCACAATGCATTGTTGTTTTTACTTTAAGCAGTGAATTATCTTTTAAAGAGACTTGTATAATAAGAAAAAAATGGCCTTTTGTATTTTCCATTACAGTTACCATTTATGGTGCCTTTTTTCTTTTGTGTAGATCCAGAATTCTATTTTGTATAATTTCCTTCTGTTTTGATGGATGCCCTTCAATATTTCTTGTACTGAAAATCTACTGATGATGAATTCTTTCAACTTTTATATATCTGAAAAAGTCTACTTTGCCACCATTTTTGAAAGAAATTTTCACTGGGTGTTTTCTTTCAGTTTAAAACGTTGTTCCACTTTCCTTTACCTTGTATCTTTTCTATATTAGTTGTCTATAGCTACATAACAATTAACCCAAAGTTGGCTGCATAGAACAAGTTTCTTTTATTTAAGAATGCAGGTGCAGCCTAGCTGGTGCTTCTGGCTAAGGTCTCTCACAAGGGTGCAGTCCAGGTGCCTGCCAGGGCTGTAGTTATCTTGAAGCTGCACTGGGAGAGGATATACTTCCAAGTTTACTCACATAGCTGTTAGAAGGCTTCAGGTCCTTACTGGTGGCCAGAGACATCAGTCCCTTGCCATGTGGACCTCTCTATAGCACAGCTCACAACATGGCAGTTTGCTTCCCTCAGAGTGGGGACTCTGAGAGACATAAAGGTGGCGGGAGGGGAGAAACATGTTGGAAGTCACAGCCTTGTAATCTGACATGACATCCCATTCTTTTGCTGCTTCTCATGATACATTCTGGGTTCACTCTGGCTTATGGCATCGGAAGACATGTACTAGAAGGCTGAGAGCACAGACTTCAGAGCCAGACCACCTGGTTCAGATTCTAACTGCACCACTTTACTGACTCTGTAACCTTTGACAAGTTATTTAACCTCTCATTATCTCTGTTTCCTCCTGTGTAAAATGAGGATGATAGTAGTAACTACTTTATAGGGTGAGAGAGTTATACACGTGAAATAAGAGAACAGTGGCGGACTCATAGTAAACACTGTGTGTGATAGCTATCACCATTCACAGCATTTTTTGGAAGAACAAAATATTGAAAACCAGCTATATATTCATGTTTTGGAGAATAGATAAATGTGTCATTGTCATACAATTGTATGCTATATAACCAATAAGAGGATCTAGACCTGTTACAATAGAGACAGATCGCAGAAATAATGTTGATTTTAAAAAGGCACATAAGTTTTAGATACTTTGAGTATGACAGTATATTAAATTTGTGATTTTTAGTTAACAGACTTTTAATATCAAAATATTCTAATGAATATAAAATTCTATTTATATAATCCCAAATTTATTTATAACCCTGTCAAATTATATAGCCCTATATACATGTCCTTCCATGCCTTTGTATACACATCTATGTTATTCTTGTTTCACTTTTTCATACAGTGGGCTTGGCATAATTTTCATGTCAATGCTAGTTTTTGGCAGAACAGATTTCTATAAGTGGGACTAGGATACTCAGTTTTAGGGCTAACCATTATCTGAGCCTTCAGTGAGTCATAACCTTTTTGCTGGTGGAGGGTCTTGCCTGGATGTTGATGGCTGCCGACTGATTTTGGGGGGGTGGTTACTGATGTTGGGGTGTTGGTGGCAATTTCTTAAAATAAAACAACAGTGAAGTTTGCCACATCCCTTGACTCTTCCTTTTGTGAACAATTTCTCTGTAGCATGCATTGCTGCTTGATAGGATTTTACCCACAGTAGAACGTCTGTCAAAATTGGAGTCATTCCTCTCAAACCCTGCTGCTGCTTTATCAACTCAGTTGATGTCATATTCTGAATTCTTTGTTGTCATTTCAACAATCATCACAGCATCTTCACCAGGAGTAGATTCCATCTCAGGAAACCAGGATCTGTGGTTGGCTGAACCCACAGATGCAGAACCGGGGATGCCGAGAGTCGACTCTAAGATTATATGCGGGTTTTCTACTGCACGGGAGTCAGCACCCCAACCCTTGGGTTGTTCAAGGGTCAAATGTAATTATTTTCTCCTTTGGGCTTTTGGTTTTGGTCTCGTGTTTTTCACCATTTTACTCCAATTCTGTTTTCCTCCTTAAAGTATTTTTTATTGTAAAATATAATACAAAAACAGGAAAGTACATAGTATGAACATGTAGTCTTAGAAGTTGTCATATAGTGAACAATGTAACCGCATCCCGGCAGGATTAAATATTGCAGGTGCCTGAGAATCTCCACACATTTCCCTTCTCAAGCTCCTCCTTCCCCAGAGGTAACCACTAGCCTGACGGCTATGGTAATGATTCCCTTTTTTGTTTAGGGTTTTACCATTAAGTAAAAACAACATGGTATGACGTTGCCTGTTCCTAAACGTTGTGTAAATAGAATTATATAGTCTGGCTTCCTTTGCTCAGCATTTTGTTTATACAGTCATCCTTGCTATCATGTGAGCTCCAGTTAATTTATTTCATTTTTGCACAGAATTCCATTATATGACAATATACATTGTACCCTTGATGAGTATTTTGGTTGTTTCTAGTTTGTGGCTATTCCAGACAATGTTGCCAACATTGTTCATATATTCCGATGCATCAGAGTATGCGTTTCTTTGGGGATGTACCTAAGAATAGAATTACTGGGTCATTAGGATAGGTATCTTCAACTTTCCTACATAATGCCAAGCTTTTCCCAAAGCAGAGTAGTCATTTCGAACCGTCAAGCTTTTTCATTTTTGCCAATGTAATGGGTGGGAAGTGGTATATAAAAATGTTTTTAATTTTCATTTTCCTGATTACTGAGATTGGTCACTTTAGCATGTATTTATTTGCCATTTGGGTTTCTTCCTTTGTGCAGAATATGTTCCAACCGATTTTCTATTTTAGGTTATCTGTATTTTTATTTGTAGGAATTTAGTACCTATTTTGGATTTCAGCCCTCTGTGGTTTGCCTTCAACTCTCTTCTTGGTGTATTCTGATGAATAGAAAGTTCTTAATTTTAACATAATCAGATTTATCATTTTTTCTTGTATTATTTATTTTCTGTCTTGTTTAAGAAATTTTTTCTAACTCTAAAGGCTGGAGATTTCCTCCTATATTATCATCTATTATATTTATCTTTTGCATCTCATATTTCAGTATATAGTGTAAGGTAAGGATGCAATTTTGTTCTTTCTTTTTTTTTTTTCCTGTATTGATGCCTAATTGTCCCAGCAGCATTATTCAGAACACTAGATTTTTCTCACTTCGCTGCAGTTAAGGTTTTGTCAAGTCTCAAGCATCCATATATATTCATAGATATGTTTGTGAGTTCTCCACTGTGTTCCGTTACTTGCTTTGTCTATTTCTGTGCCAATATCACACTCTCTTAAATCATTTCAGTGAAAGTATTAGAATTAATAGAAGTTAGGACTTCCCAGGACTTACCCTGCCAGTGCAGGGGACACAGGATCGATCCCTGGTCAGGGAAGATCCCACATGCTGAGGAGCACCTAAGCCCGTGCACCACAGCTACTGAAGCCTGTGTGCCCTAGAGCCCATGCACCGCAACTACTGAGCCCATGTGCTGCAACTACTGAAGCTCATGCACCTAGAGCCTGTGCTCTGCAACAAGAGAAGCTGCCACAATGAGAAGCCCACACAACGCAACGAAGAGTAGACCCCACTCGCTGCAACTAGAGAAAGGCCGAGCGCAGCAATGAAGACCCAACACAGCCAAGAAAAATTAATAGAAATTAGGAAAGCAGCTAGATATTAAAATCAATTTTACTTATGTATACCAGAAACAGAAAAGACAACTCTAACAGCATACCTAGAAGCTGTAAAACCTCATGAAAGACAATAAAAAGATAAATAAACAGATATGCCATGTTCATGGATTGGATGATTTAATATAGTAGAGTCGTCAGTTACCCCAACATTGATCTACAGCTTTATTACAATCCCAATCAATCTCAATGAGATGGTGGTTTGTTGGTTTCTTGTTTTGAATTTTATTTTACTTATTTTTTAAACAGCAGGTTCTTATTAGTTATCCATTTTATACATATTAGTGTATACATGTCAATCTCAATCTCCCAATTCATCCCAACACCACCCCCCACCCCCCTCTGCTTTCCCCCCTTGAGGTCCATACGTTTGTTCTCTATATCTATGTCTCTGTTTCTGCCTTGCAAGCCGGTTCATCTGTACCATCTTTCTAGGTTCCACATATATGCGTTAATACACAATATTTGTTTTTCTCTTTCTGACCTCACTCTGTATGACAGGCTCTAGATGCATCCACGTCTCTACAAATGACCCAATTTCATTCCTTTTTATGGCTGAGTAATATTCCATTGTATATATGTACCACATCTTCTTTGTCCATTCATCTGTCATTGGGCATTTAGGTTGCTTCCATGACCTGGCTACTGTAAATAGTGCTGCAGTGAACACTGGGGTGCATGTGTCTTTTTGAATTATGGGTTTTTCTGGGTATATGCCCAGTAGTGGGATTGCTGGGTTATATGGTAATTCTATTTTTAGGTTTTTTGTTTTTTGTTTTTTTGTGGTACGCGGGCCTCTCACTATTGTGGCCTCTTGCGTTGCGGAGCACAGGCTCCGGACGCGCAGACTCAGTAGTTGTGGCTCATGGGCCCAGCCACTCCGCGGCATGTGGGATCTTCCCAGACCGGGGCACGAACCCATGTCCCCTGCATCGGCAGGTGGATTCTCAACCACTGCGCCACTAGGGAAGCCCTAATTTTAGTTTTTTAAGGAACCTCCATACTGTTCTCCACAGTGGCTGTATCAATTTACATTGCCACCACCAGTGTGAGAGGGTTCCCTTCTCTCCACACCCTCTCCAGCATTTGTTGTTTGTAGATTTTCTGATGATGCCCATTCTAACTGGTGTGAAGTGATACCTCATTGTAGTTTTGATTTGCACTTCTCTAATAATTAGTAATGTTGAGCAGCTTTTCATGTGTCTCTTGGCCATCTGTATGTCTTCTTTGGGGAAATGTTTATTTAGGTCTTCTGCCTAAACTTTTGGATTGGGTTGTTTGTTTTTTAAATATTGAGCTGCATGAGCTGATTATAATTTTGGAGATTAATCCTTTGTCCGTTGATTCATTGGCAAATATTTTCTACCATTCTGAGGGTTGTCTTTTCATCTTGTTTGTAGTCTCCATTGCTTTGCAAAAGCTTTTAAGTTTCATTAGGTCCCATTTGTTTATTTTTATTTTTATTTCCATTACTCTAGGAGGTGAATCAAAAAAAATCTTACTGTAATTTATGTCAAAGAGTGTTCTTCCTATGTTTTCCTCTAAGAGTTTTAGAGTATCCGGTCTTACATTTACGTCTCTAATCCATTTTGAGTTTATTTTTGTGTATGGTGTTAGGGAGTGTTCTAACTTCATTCTTTTACATGGACCTGTCCAGTGTTCCAGAAAAGACACTGTCTTTTCTCCATTGTATATCCTTGCCTCCCTTGTCATAGATTAGTTGACCATAGGTGCGTGGGTTTATCTCTGGGCTTTCTATCCTGTTCCATTGATCTATATTTCTGTTTTTGTGCCAATACCATACTGTCTTGATTACTGTAACTTTGTAGTATAGTCTGAAGTCAGGGAGTCTGATTCCTCCAGCTCCATTTTTTTCCCTCAAGACTGCTTTGGCTATTTGGGGTCTTTTGTGTCTCCATACAAATTTTAAGATTTTTTTGTTCTAGTTCTTTAAAACATACCACTGGTAATTTGATAGAGATTGCATTGAATCTGATTGCTTTGGGTAGTATAGTCATTTTCACAATATTGATTATTCCAATCCAAGAACATGGTATATCTCTCCAACTGTTATGCCATCTTTGATATCTTTCATCAGTGTCTTATAGTTTTCTGAGTACAGGTCTTTTACCTCCTAAGGTAGGTTTATTCCTAAGTATTTTATTCTTTTTGTTGCAATGATGAATGGGATTGTTTCCATAATTTCTCCTTCTGATCTTTCGTTGTTAGTGTATAGGAATGCAGGAGATTTTTTTTTTTTTTTTTTTTTTTTTTGTGGTACGTGGGCCTCTCACTGCTGTGGCCTCTCCTGTTGCAGAGCACAGGCTCCGGACGCACAGGCCCAGCAGCCATGGCTCACGGGCCCAGCCGCTCCACGGCATGTGGGATCCTCCCGGACCAGGGCACGAACCCGCGTCCCCTGCATCGACAGGCAGACTCTCAACCACTGCGCCACCAGGGAAGCCCCTGAAGGAGATTTCTGTGCATTAATTTTGTATCCTGCAGCTTTACAAAATTCATTGATTAACTCTAGTAGTTTTCTGGTGGCATCTTTAGGATTTTCTATGTATAGTATCATCTGATCCGCAAACAGTGAGAGTTTTACTTCTTTTCCAGTGTGAATTCCTTTTATTTCTTTTTCTTCTCTGATTGCCGTGGCTAGGACTTCCAAAACTATGTTGAATAATAGTGGCGAGAGTGGATATCCTTTCCTTGTTCCTGATCTTAGAGGAAATACTTTCAGTTTTTTCACCATTGAGAATGATTTTTGCTGTGGGTTTGTACTATATAGTCTTTATTATGTTAAGGTCGTTTCCCTCTATGCCCACTTTCTGGAGAGTTTTTTTCATAAATAGGTGTTGAATTTTGTCAGAAGCCCTTTCTGCATCTGTTGAGATGATGATATGGTTTTCCTTCTTCAATTTGTTAATATGGTGTATCACATTGATTGATTTGCATATACTGAAGAATCCTTGCATCCCTGGGATAAATCCCACTTGATCATGGTGTATGATCTTTTTAATATGTTGTTGGATTCTGTTTCCTAGTATTTTGTTGAGGATTTTTGCATCTATATTCATCAGTGATATTGGTCTGTAATTTTCTTTTTTTGTAGTATCTTTGTCTGGTTTTGGTATCAGCGTGATGGTGGCCTCATAGAATGATTTTGGGAGTGTCCCTTCCTCTGCAATTGTCTGTAAGAGTTTGAGAAAGATGGGTGTTAGCTCTTCTCTAAAGGTTTAATAGAATTCACCTGTGAAGCCATCTGGTCCTGGACTTTTGTTTGTTGGAAGATTTTTAATCACAGTTTCAATTTCATTATTTGTGATTGGTCTGTCCATATTTTCTATTTCTTCCTGGTTCACTCTTTCATTATTTGTGATTGGTCTGTCCATATTTTCTATTTCTTCCTGGTTCACTCTTGGAAGGTTATACCTTTCTAAGAATCTGTCCATTTCTTCCAGGTTGTCCAATTTATTGGCATGGAGTTGCTTGTATTCGTCTCTTAGGATGCTTTGTATTTCTGCAGTGTCTGTTGTAACTTCTTTTTATTTCTAATTTTATTGATTTGAGTCCTTTCCCTCTTTTTCTTGATGAGTCTGGCTAACGGTTTATCAATTTTATTTATTTTCTCAAGGAAGCAGCTTTTAGTTTTATTGATCTTTGCTGTTGTTTTCTTTGTTTCTATTTCATTTATTTCTGCTCTGATCTTTATGATTTCTTTCCTTCTACTGACTCTGGGTTTTGTTTATTCTTCTTTCTCTGGTTCCTTTAGGTGTAAGGTTAGATTGTTTATTTGATATTTTTCTTGTTTCTTGAGGTAGGCTTGTATAGCTATAAACTTCCCTCTTATAACTGCTTTTGCTGCATCCAATAGGTTTTGGATTGTTGTGTTTTTTTGTAATTTGTCTCTAGGTATTTTTTTATTTCCTCTTTGATTTCTTTAGTGATCACTTAGTTATTTAGTAACGTACTGTTTAGCCTCCATGTGTTTCTGTTCTTTACATTTTTTTCCAATAGCATTGTGGTCGGAAAATATGCTTGATACGATTTCAATTTTCTTAAATTTACCAAGCTTGGTTTGTGACCCAAGATGTGATCTACCCTGGAGAATGTTCCATGTGCACTTGAGAAGAAAGTGTAATCTCCTGTTTTTGGATGGAATGCCCTATAAATATCAATTAAATCTAAGTGGTCTACTGTGTCACTTAAAGCTTGTGTTTCCTTATTAATTTTCTGTCTGGATGATCTGTCTGTTGGTGTGAGGTGCTACAGTCCCCCACTATTATTGTGTTACTGTCAATTTCCTCTTTTATAGCTGTTAGCAGTTGCCTTATGTATTGAGGTGCTCCTGTGTTGGATGCATATATATTTATAATTGTTCTATCTTCTTGGATTGATCCCTTGATCATTACATAGTGTCCTTCCTTGTCTCTTGTAGCATTCTTTATTTTAAAGTCTGTTTTATCTGATATGAATATTGCTACTCCAGCCTTCTTTTGATTTCCATTTGCATGGAATAACTTTTTCCATTCCCTCACTTTCAGTCTGTATGTGTCCCTAGGTCTGAAGTGGGTCTTCTGTAGACAGCATATATATGGGTCTTGTTTTTTTTTTTTTTTTTTTTTTTTTTTTTTGCGGTATGCGGGCCTCTCACTGTTGTGGCCTCTCCCGTTGCGGAGCCCAGGCTCCGGACGCACAGGCCTAGCGGCCATGGCTCACGGGCTTAGTTGCTCCGCGGCATGTGGGATCTTCCCGGACCAGGGCACGAACCCGTGTCTCCTGCATCGGCAGGCGGATTCTCAACCACTGCGCCACCAGGGAAGCCCGGGTCTTGTTTTTTTAATCATTCAGCGAGCCTGTGTCTTTTGGTTGGAGCATTTAATCCATTCACGTTTAAGGTAATTATTGATATGTATGTTCCTATTAACATTCCCTTTAGCATTTGCTGTAGAGCTGGTTTGGTGGTGCTGAATTCTCTTAGCTTTTGCTTGTCTGTAAAGCTTTAGATTTCTCCATCAAATCTGAATGAGATCCTTGCTGGGTAGAGTAATCTTGGTTGTAGGTTCTTTCCTTTCATCACTTTAAATATATCGTGCCACTCCCTTCTGGCTTGTAGAGTTTCTGCTGAGAAATCAGCTATTAACCTTATGGAAGTTCCCTTGTATGTTATTTGTCATTTTCCCTTATTGCTTTCAATAATTTTTCTTTGTCTTTAATTTTTGTCAATTTGATTACTATGTGTCTCGGTGTATTTCTCCTTGTGTTTATCCTGCCTGGGACTCTCTGCGCTTCCTGGACTTGGGTGGCTATTTCCTTTCCCATGTTAGGAGAAGTTTTCAACTATAATCTCTTCAAATATTTTCTCTGGTCTTTTCTCTCTGTCTTTTCCTTCTGGGACCCCTATAATGCGAATATTGCTGCATTTAATGTTGTCCCAGTGGTCTCTTAGGCTGTCTTCATTTCGTTTCATTCCTTTTTCTTTATTCTGTTCCACGGCAGTGAATTCCTCCATTCTGTCTTCCAGGTCAGTTATCTGTTCTTCTGCCTCAGTTATTCTGCTAGTGATTCCTTCTAGTGTATTTTTCATTTCAGTTATTGAACTGTTCATCTCTGTTTGTTATTTTAATTCTTCTAGGTTTTTGTTCTTTAATTCTTCTAGGTCTTTGTTAAACATTTCTTGCATCTTCTCGATCTTTGCCTTCATTCTTTTTCTGAGGTCTTGGATCATCTTCACTATCATTATTCTGAATTCTTTTTCTGGAAGGTTGCCTATCTCCACTTCACTTAGTTGTTTTTCTGGCGTTGTATCTTGGTCCTTCATCTGGTACATAGCCCTCTGCCTTTTCATCTTGCCTGTCTTTCTGTGAAAGTGGTTTTTTTCCACAGGCTGCAGGATTGTAGTTCTTCTTGCTTCTGCTGTCTGCCCTCTGGTGGATGTGGCTATCTAAGAGACTTGTGCAAGTTTCCTGATGGGAGGGACTGCTGATGGGTAGAGCTAGGTGTTGCTCTGGAGAGCAGAGCTCAGTAAAACTTTAATCCGCTTGTCTGCTGATTGGTGGGGCTGGGTTCCCCCCCCCCAGTTGGTTGTTTGGCCTGAGGTGACCCAGCTCTGGAGGCTACCCTGCTCTTTGGTGGGGCTAATGTCGGACTCTGGGAGGGCTCACGCCAAGAAGTTCTTCCCAGAATTTCTCCTGCCAGTGTCCTTGTCCTCACAGTGAGATACAGCCACCCCCCGCCTCTGCAGGAGACCCTCCAACAGTAGCAGGTAGGTCTGGTTCAGTCTCCTATGGGGTCACTGCTCCTTCCCCTGTGTCCCGATGTGCACACTACTTTGTGTGTGCCCTCCAAGAGTGGAGTCTCTTTTTCCTCCAGTCCTGTCAAAGTCCTGCAGTGAAATCCCACTAGCCTTCAAAGTCTGACTCTCTGGGAATTCCTCCTCCCATTGCCAGACCCCCAGGTTGGAAAGCCTGACGTGGAGCTCAGAACCTTCACTGCAGTGGGTGGACTTCTGTGGTATAAGTGTTCTCCAGTCTGTGAGTCTCCCACCCAGCAGTTATGGGATTTGATTTTATTGTGATTGCACCCCTCCTCCCTCTCACTGCGGCTTCTTTGTCTTTGGTTGTGGGGTATCTTTTTTGGTGAGTTCCAGTGTCTTCCTGTCGATGATTGTTCACCAATTAGTTGTGATTCTGATGCTCTCGCAGGAGGGAGTGAGCGCACATCTTTCTACTCCACCATCTTGAGCCAGTCACTCCACTGCCTTTTGCCTCTGTCTTACTTATGACTGGGCTTCACTCAGCCACTGCTTTACTGTCTGTTATGACTGTCCTGACCCAGCTGGGCATAGCCTCAGGTGCTTCGTGGTGGTGGAGCCAAAAGACACCAATCTTCATGTGCTTTCACCCTTCCTGCCCTCCCCTCCTGATTTCTCCCTCTCTGTCTAGCTCACAGGTTTCTAGTACTAGCTCCTGGAGTGCAACCAGGGCCCTGAAAGTACCAGCCTCCCTATTGTAGCCAAGAGAGAAAATGTTGAAGCTTAAGGAGCATTGGGGGAAGTTGAAAGCTCAAGCGTTTAACACAATCCTCAGGCACCTAATAATTATCAAACTTACGGATAAACTCTGGAAGAGTGCAGTCAAACTGAGAGCACCATGTAGCTAGTGACAGCCATACCTATGAAAAGCTCATATCAATAATTCCTAAGAAGTCAAAAACAGATGATGAATCGTACACATGAATGAGATAAATTTTGTGACAGGTAAAATATACCTCAATAAGAAACTGATGAACAATTTGCAGTACAACTTATATCACTTGTTAAGTAGTTTTATTTAAACACACATTGTGATTTAGTTTATTTGTATAATAAATGGTAATTTTTTAAAAAATTGTTCATTGATGGGTTGATTTCTGTATTTAGCACAACATACTGATTGCTGATCAACCCTGCCTACACTGTCCCACTAGCATTGCGGCATCTTAACTTCCCCAGGAACCCCAATGACAAAGCAGCAGTCTGTACTGTGGACTCATTGAGCCGTCATTTTCAACCTGGGCTGCACCTTAGAATTATGGGGGGAGCTTTTAAAATAAGCTTATACCAAGCCCTCACCCTCAGCCAATGAAATTAGAATCCCTGAGGCTGGGGCTCAGTCCCTGGAGTGTCATTAAAACTGTCCACGTGATTCTAAGATGCAACCATGGTTAAGAAATACTGGACAGAGGAAGGCACCCTTTAAAACTGGGGAGGCAGGCATGGGTTTCATGGGTGTCCATCTCCTTACTGTCACCCTTCTCCACGTTCTGTAACAAGTACATCAGGCCTGGCTCAGGCTCTCACTTGTAAAGTGGAGAATCAACAATTGCCCTGCTTCTCCATAGGGTTTTTTCTGTCTCAAATGAGACAGCATTTGTGTGTCCTTACGGATATTCATCCAGATGCCATTCTGTCCCTCCTCTGGGGTGACGACTTTCTTCTACCCTGTCTTCTTACAATTTCCCTTCTCTGACTTTCCTTTTTCTGATCATATTTTCACCAAGCATCTGTGGACTGCTTCTGATATCCTTAGGGATTGATAAGAAGGCAGGAGTGTTGGTGCACAATTCGAAGCACATCACAAGCATCTAGAAGACAATGACAGGTTTAGAACACCCATGTGCTGACAGGTATCCAGCTGTCTTGAAGGAGGATCAGCCAGTCTTTTTTTACTACTCAGATTGTATTCTTATTTGCACTGGTTTGATGGGAGAACTGATGGAGTGTAGAGTACCTATCTTGAAATAGTGGCAGCAGTCATTGATTTTCCTTTCCTATAACTGACAACTTTAAAGAATATGTTCTGGGACTTCCCTGGTGGCTCAGTGGTTAAGAATCCACCCGCCAATGCAGGGGACACAGGTTCGAGCCCTGGTCCAGGAGGCCCCACATGCCACAGAGCAACCAAGCCTGTGTGCCACAACTTCTGAGCCTGTGCGCTAGAGCCCGCGAGCCACAGCTACTGAAGCCCGCGTGCCTAGAGCCCATGCTCCACAACAAGAGAAGCCACCGCAATGAGAAGCCCGCGCACTGCAACAAAGAGTAGTCCCCGCCCGCCGCAGCTAGAGAAAACCCGCGCACAACAACAAAGACCCAACGCAGCCAGAAATAAATAATCAGTAAGTAAATTTATTTTTTAAAAAAGAATATGTTCTGTGATTTATTAGAGTTTGGAGGAGTTATTAGGTCATTGCGGTTTGGAGAGATACATATCAAAGGATCAGGAAGGACAGAGAAGCTGTATTGTAGCCCAGAAAAATCTATATCCATTCAATACTAAAATTTGTCAAATAAATATGACTCTGTTTTTCTTTTAAAGCCACCAGAAATATATGCATGGATGTAAATCCATAGGGAAAGAACACAGTGAACAACTGAACTAAATCAGGATTGGATGGTCAAAGGGAGTTTTGTCTACTCTGATCAAAAGGAACTGTCACCTTGGAGTCATTCTTAACTATTTTTGGGTCATGCATCCTCCATCCAGTTAAGCTGTCAGCAAATCCTATCGGATTAACCTTCAAAGAACATCCAGAATCCATACACTGCTCATCACCTCCAACTGAACTGATACAGTCCATTGTTGTCCAAAATTGTTGACCACGACCCATGGTAAGAAATACATTTTACAATATGACCCATTACACCTGAACATATATAAGTTTGAAAAAAACTTCACCCAAAATTACTTTTTTCTTCTAAACGCACTGTGCACTATTTTCTATTCCACTGTATTTCATTTTTTGGAAATACCCATCAAACACACCAAAAAATGCTGGTCATGGAATCAGATACTAAGATGGAACTTGGGAAGCAAGATTAGGGACCAACACCCATGTGGTCAAACTGCAAGCCCTGTGAGCTCTCAGCCCCCCAGGTGGAAGCCGTGTGGCACCCGTCAGTTGTCCCCGTCAGGCTGCAATGGCTGGGCCCTCATACCTAAGCGGCCCTCTGCCTCTTAGCAGTCCATTGTGGGCTGTCCTCAGGCCACGCAGGAGGCTGGCTGCTGACTGTACTCCCCAAAGCTGGGCAGCAAGTTCCTCCTTGGAGGAGGACTGGCGGGTCACCTTGTCCACCATAGGACCCACTAAAATGACTTTATGATCCATCAGTGAATTGTGAAGCATAATTTAAACACGGACCTTTTGCCCGGACCGCTACAATAGCTTTACACTCATCTGTTTCCATTCTTGCCTTTCTACTGTGTGTATTTCACACATGGTAGCCAAAGTAATCCTTTAAAAATGTAAATCACATGTCCCTCCTTTACTCAAAACCTTCCACTAATTTCCACTTAAAATCAAATCCCACAAATGTTAATTAGCACATTACAAGATGCTCAACATCACTAATCATTAGGGAAATGCAAAGTGAAGATACCAGTTCACTTTCATTCAGATGGTTATCAAAACAAAACCAGGAAACAAGGATCGGTGAGTATGGGAAGAAACTGGAACCCTTGCACAGATGCTGTGGAAAACAGTTACCAAAAACCTAAACATAGAATTACTGTATGTCAAGCAATCCCACACTGGGTAAATACGCAAAAGTGAAAGCGGGGTCTCTAACAGGTATTTCATTATTCTCAACAGCCAAAAGGTGAAAACAACCCAAATGTTTGTTAATAAATGATTGGATAAACAAAATGTGGCCTATACATACAATGGAATATTATTCAGCCTTAAAAAAGAAGGAAATTATTCTGACACGTTACAACGTGGATGAACCTGGAGGACATTATGCAAACTGAAATAAGCCAGACACCAAAGGACAAATACTGTATGATTCTACTTCCATGAGGACCTAGAAGAGTCATGCTCAAGGAGACAGAATGTAGAATAGTGGTTACAAGGGGTTGGGGCGGCGTTGGGGGGGAATGGGGAGCGTTTGATGGGGACGGAGTTTCAGTTGGGAAGATGATAAAGTTCTGGAGATGGATGGTGGCCACGGCTGCACATCAATGTGAATGTACTTAACATCACCAAACTATGCACTTAAAAATGATTAAAATGATAAGTTTCATGTTATAACTATTTTACCACAATAAAAATAATAATAAAAATCCAAATCCTTACCATGATCCCTGGCTGCTTCTTCAATCTTATCACCCACCAGTTCCTTCCCCTCACTCACAGGCCTTCAGCCCTGCTGGCATCATTGCCAAACCAAGACCGCACCAAGCACGCACCTCCTGTTCTCTGGCTGGTATGCTTTTTCCTCTCACAGGTCTCTGCTCAAACAGCCCCTGAAGAGCCTTCCTGAAAATCTACTGCTGAAGGTGAAAAATAATTTTCCTTCCACCCTTCTGAGTTCTTGGTTGAAACCCCAGTAATAAAAGACAGATTAACAAGAGAAAAACAAAAAGAGGTTTATTAACATGTATACCTCGTGTGTACCTAGAGAAAAGAGAAAAATACCTAGAGATACCCAGAGAAAAATTAGCAACTCCCTGAGGTGGCTTAGAACTCAGGCTTAAATACCACCTGAATAAGGAGAGGGGATGGGAGATAAAGGCCTCTTGGGGGAGAGTAAAACGTTTTTAGGAAAGATGAACGGGCCCTTAGAAGAATAGGTTGGAGATGTGACAATTTGACGAAACTTGTCAGGGTGTGGCGTCCACTTCCACTCTTGAAACTCCCAGGGAGGGGACTTACGACAATTGAGTTCCTTTTGGAGGGCCTGTCTTTAGAAATGTAAGGGAGTTCAGAGAAAGCTTCTCCCCATATTTATTGTTTTTCAAGTGCCAACAGCTCAAAGTAACCAAAACACCAAAGCAGCATCTGTGGAGTGGCATGTCCTGTACTCCTACATACACATTTTGGGGCGTATTCTGCTATCCTCCCCTAGAATGCAAAGCCCACGACTGCAGAGACTTTTTATTTTGTGCCATGAGCAAGCCCGGCATATACTAGGTAGTCAGTGTTAAACGTTTACCTTTCCTATAATGTATACCCATATTCCTTGCATAATTAGAACTTTAATTTCAAAAGACTAAAATCCTGGATTACTGAAATTCTGCGGTATAAACTCAGCATCGAAAAGAAAACAAAAAAAAACGTGTGCAAGGAGCGTAAATGCCCTTGGATGGCTAACGCAGAGCACGGGCGCCAGCTGCTTATCCAGGGCTCCCAAGTTTATCCCGCCGACACTAACAACTAACAACACTAGCATGTTCCGAAGCACCAGCTACAAGCGTTCAGACAGGCCTGCGGACAGGACAAGTGGGAAGTCTGGGGCCCCAGGTGGCGTCACGCAGCCCGAAGCTCGGAACCGCGCCCAACAAGGACAGCAAGGCCACGGTGTGGGTGTGGGCGGGGGGGCAGTCCGGCCCGCGTCTCTATGGTAGGAGCAGAAAAACCGGAAGTAGCCGCTAGAGGGGCGGGGCAGGGGGCGGGGCCTCCCCACCTCCTCCGCTGGGAGCCGAGGAGAGATGGCGGCCGCCGACGGCGTCGGGGAGGCTTCGCAGGGCGGGGAGCCAGGTCAGCCGGAGCCGCCGCCGCCCCAGCCGCATACCCCGCCGCCCCAGCCGCCGCAAGAAGAGGCGGCGGCGTCCCCTATGGACGACGGGTTCCTGAGCCTGGACTCGCCCACCTATGTCCTGTACAGGTAACGCCCACGGCATGGTCGCGGCGCGGGAGACCCTCCCCCGCGCGCCGCGCTGCACGGGGCGCGGCTGCGGCAGAAGCTCGCGCGTCCTCGCCGTCCGGCGGCCGGGAGCAGCGGGGTGGGGCCCGCGCTGACACCGCTCTGGGCGGTGGAGGTTCCGGGCCCCACAGCGCTGGCCTGCTATAGTCCGAATGCCAAAGGGCTTGGGTGCAGTCGGACCGCAAAGAAGGTCCAGATTGGCTCGCTTTAGAAACGGGGCTTCCCGTGGTTTGTTCTGCGGAAACGGAGAGAGCTAGCGTAAGAGCTTTAGGGACCGGGACGTTTTCATTCAGCGTTTTCTTTCAGTGTTTTTAGCGCCCAGCGTGAGCCAGGCACCGAGTTAGGCTGTAAGGATGAGACTATGAAGATTCAACTCCGTTACTCATCCCCACGTCGCCTCGTGCTTAGTGCAAGCCATGTGCAGTGTCGGGTACTGCTGTAACTTTCTCGCCTTTCCTCCCCATCTTTGCCACCACCCAGTCCCGTCCCCGTTAGTTCTTTGCTTTCTATTGGTCCTGCTGGTTCCCCAGCTGCATTTTGAGCCTGCAGAGACGACTGAGAAGTCCTTACTTTTCTCATGTCTTATTTTTTCTTCTGTAGTTCTAGGTAAACCCATTAGATGGCTGATTTGCGTACGTTGTTTATGAATTGAGTGAAAGCCACGATGCAGATTTCGTTGTTGGAGTTTACAGTGTTAGTGATTTCAGTTGGTTGAGGTGGCCCCATAGCCCTCAGACCTCCTCTCTGAACTGTGAAATACTCGGGTTCTTCCCTTGACTGTGTCCGATTTCCCTGTGCTTAAAGGACAGCGTTACAATTCTCATGCCACTCTCCATCTAGGTCTCACACCTCGGGTAATTGTTTCCCCTGGATTTCTCCTTGTATAATGGGCACAATTTTAGGATTTGTCTAGATACCACAGAATTTTTGCTGTCAGGAACTGATGAGTACAGAGAACTGAAAAATGGGTAATAGGAAAAGAATGTAAGTAAAAGAGTGGTTAACGAAACTTTGGTCACACTGAGCAGTTTACACAGCAGTGTCTATAGGCACCCAGTGTTGCCACTGTGATTTACCTTAGCGTTGATAATGAGAAGTAGTATTCATTGAATACTTACTATATGCATTTATTATATGCTACATTTATAACATATATATATTTAAGCATACAGTAAAACTATATAGTACATTTAGTGTATTTCCTGTATAATAGTGTATATGCTAACTGTGTGTTAGGGTATATATAGTATAATAGTGTATATATAGTATAATACAATGTATTATATGCTTACTATTATGCATATTTTAAGAGCTTAATATATTATCTCACTTAAACCTCCAAGTAGCCTTCTAAGGTTGGTTGGTAATAGTATCGTCTCCATTTTATAAATGAAGAAATTGAGGCCCAGAGAGGTTAAGTAACTTCCTCGGGCTCACACAGCTAGTTCAGTGGTAGAGCCAGTGTTCCACAGATTCCAGACTCTACTGACCACCTGGACCACCTCTCAGTGTACAGTAAAATGATAGTGATTACTTTTACTTTTAAATATCACTTTCTAGTTATTCGGAGTATTCAAATAAAAAATTGTTATTCAAATTTTTTTAAACTGTTGACTGACTCCAAAGAGCCTTATTAGACCAATGAATTCGATTGATTTCTAATTTGAAACTATTGTGTACTTACTACAAAAACCTGCTTTTGCATTTATGTAAAAACTTTAAGTTTGAAAACTATTGATTTATTAACTTTAATTGGAAAATTATTCATTTTATTTTTCTTGTACTTAAAAGTTTAATATGTAAAACAAAGTGGCAACACTTGGTCCTGAAGAATCCAACCATGGTTACATTATTTGTAAGTCAAAGTGTAATTGTTGCCTTTTTAAAAAAACATCAGATTTCTTTTTTTCCTTACATGCTTGAATATAATCACTGAAAAATATATGTATTTTCAGGGACAGAGCAGAATGGGCTGATATAGATCCAGTGCCGCAGAATGATGGCCCCAATCCAGTGGTCCAGATCATTTATAGTGAAAAATGTAAGTTTATTTTTTATTAGGGAGAGGTCTGTAAGTCAAACTTAGTAGCAAAGTTGAAATTCACAACTATGTGACTAGATAGATGACAGATTTTTGTCTAATAAAGATCTAAATGACTTAAGCTAATCTTGTGGGGTTTTGTAATTTATTTTCATGATTAAAAGTTTCATTTTGTACAAAGAGTGGACATATTTTAAGTTTAAATAATGAATGTTACATTATAATACATAGTAACCACTGTGTGATTGTGCTTTTCATTTAGTGTTTAATCTGCACATGAGTTACAACATAAATGATTTACTGTTTTATTTAGAATAAACTTTGGTTGTTGAAACATGAGCATTTTGAAATATATTTTAGCTGTGAAATGTTAGGCTCAGCTGGAATATATTACTGATAGTGAGTGGATTATTTTCTTTGACAAAGTATTCTTTCATAACGAATGTGAAATGCTTTGTAAATTGAAGGCCATGCAAATGTTAATTGTTAGTTGTTCTTCTAAGAAAGGGTAAACGGAATGCTAGTTTTGTAGTTTTATGTATATATATATTTCTTTCAGTTAAGGCTCTGTTATCCAAGATCATTCCTCTCTTACAAAAAGCGATTATTATTTTTTCTGATTATGAGATAATGTCAAGAATGTAAAGAAAGAATAATGGTGTGAGGGTTTGCCTTAACAAATATGAAAGTATACTACTAAACTTAATAATTAACATGTGGAGCTGGTGCAGAAATAAATAGATTAATAAAAAACTAAAAATAGGTCATCAGTATAGGTGGGACCTCAATATTTGATAAAAAGGACATTTCATATCTGTATGAAAAAGATGGATTAGTCAAGTAATGGTTTTGTAACAGTTGTGTGTGGATTTTGATATAAACAGAATTGTATCACTATCTCATATCTTACATGAAAATAAATTACAGATGAATTAAAGTCCTAAAGCAAAACTGTAAACATACTAGAGCAGATAGAATAATCTTTCATTCTTAGGGTATAGAAGGAATTATTAGGCAAGATGTAAAACTCCAAATTGATTGAGGAAAAGATCAGAAGGTATAACTGCATGAAACTGCAAAACTTCCAGACTGGTGAGAGATATTATATGTGAAGAGATAATTCACTAGAAGAAATAGAAATATCTCTGAAGAGATGTTAACCTCGCTAGTGATCTGAGAAATGAAAACCACAACTTTTCCAGATTCATAAGGTACCTTTTGAAAACTGACACAGTCATTCATTTCTCTTTCAGTTAAAAATAATAAAACCTTTTTTTCAGGGTAAAAAAAAAAAAAAATCAACATTTTTAATTCTTAAATATATCATTATTACAAACCACAAATTAAAATAGAGAAATAATGACCCATTGATCAAAAATTGATAAATGATTACATCAGAATTTTAAATTTATGCAACACAAGACACCATGAATAAGTTTAAAGGCAAACAGCAGTGTGGGAGAAGATGTATCAACAGAGGATTGATATTCAGAACCTTATAAGGAATTCCTACAAAAGGTTAAAGAAACAGGGAAACTAATCAAAAAAGAGACAAAGGGTATGAACTTGTAGTTCATAGCAGAAAAAGTTTCGTTAGCCATTAACTAGGGGGAAAATCCATTATCATTAGGAATGAAAGATAATTTTAAACTGTTTTATGATATCAGATATTGGGACATATGAACAGATTCATGCTTTTCAGATGGTAGTTTTCATATGTTTAGCCATTTTAGAAAGCAGTATTGCCTGTATATTTAGTAAAACTAGAAAATGCTCATATCTTACAACCTTGAAGTGCTGCTTCGCATGATACATTCTGGGTTCACTCTGGCTCATGGCATCAGAAGACATGTACTAGGAGGCCGAGAGCACAGACTTCAGAGCCAGACCACCTAGTTCAGATTCTAACTGCGCCACTTTACTGACTCTGTAACCTTGGACAAGTTATTAAACCTCTCATTATCTCTGTCTTCTTCTGTGTGAAATGAGGACAATAGAAGTAACTACTTTATAGAGTGAGTTATACACATGAAATAAGAGAACAGTGGCTGACTCATAGAAAGCACTGTGTGTGATAGCTAGTCACAGCATTTTTTGGAAGAACAAAATATTGGAAACCAGCTATATATTTGTGTTTTGGAGAATAGATAAATGTATCATCGTCATACAGTTGTGTGCTATATAACCAATAAGAGGATCTAGACCTGTTATAATAGGGACAGATCGCAGAAACAGTGTTGAGTGAAAAGAAGGCACATAAGTTTTAGACACTTTGAATATGACAGTATATTAAATTTGTAATTTTTAATGAAAAGACTTTTAATATCAAAAAATCTAATGAATATAAAATTCTATTTATATAATCCCCAATTTATTTATGACCCTAAATTATATAGGGTCATATATCCCTAAGACTGAGTATCCTAGTCCCACTTATAGAAATCTGTTCTGCAAGAAAATAGCATTGACATGTAAATTATGCCAGGCCCACTGTATGGAAAAGTGAAATAAGAATGATGTAGATGTGTATACACAGGTATGGAAGGACATATCACTGAGGGGGAAATGCCAAAATGAAAAGCAGAATGAAAATGTTATGCCAACTTCATTAAAAAACAAGAGCAAGATTACATTTATTTGCTTAGAAAAATGTCTGGAGAGACATATCAACTGGTAACAGCCATTACCACTGATACAGATCCAGTGCAATGGGAATTAGCACTGGAGTACGGGAAACTTCATGTACTTTTATATTGTTTGTAGTGTTTACAAAGAGCATGTATTTCTTTCTTTTCTTTCTTTTTTTTTTTTGAATACCCAAAATAGTTTTATTTTAAACATTTTCCAAATTTAAGTTGTGCTAATTTCTGATACATAGACACATGTATCTACATGACTGTATATACATGCATACATAAATACATACGTAATTCACATCTATGGTAATATTTTGAGCTTTACCTGTGAAATTAATTTCAATTTGGGTCAAATATTTCATCTTTTGTAAGAAACCTAACTTGTTCATGAAACTCTTGAATCCAAATATGTTTCCACAGAGTTAGGTTTATACTATGTATGTGTACATGTGTGAATATAAAATAATGTGTTTATACATTGTATATAGAGTTAACATGTTACAAGCATTTTGTTACACATTTTAAAGTATTTGGGAGCTTGGTTCTTAATGACCACATAATATTCCATAGTTATTTACCATTTATATTGTTTCTAAATTTTACTCCGGTTTAAATTAAATTCAGCATTTTAAAGGTAGTATTTAGGAGTAGATGACCTTTGTATGTTCAGAAAGAGCTATAATTATTCATGCTCTCCCCTGATAATTTCATTTTTGGAGTTGTAGTCTAACGAAACTATATACATAACCATGTGTGCTTGTATGCACACACATAAATACATATGTGTGTTTTGTATATTTAACTTTTTAAATTTTTTAATGAAAAGTCATTGGATGCCTAAAGTAGTGATTTTTATAAAACAAAATTGAAAACAACCAGTAGTAGCAGAATGGTTAGGCAAATCAGGATATATTGACATTGTATTCATGCATATTGACCTACTAAAAGTTTGTGAACCCTTTCAGTAACTGGAAAATTATATGTTATAAGAAAAATAGCAGGACTTTCCTGGTGGTCCAGTGGTTAAGAATCTACCTTCTGATGCAGGAGATGCAGGTTTGATCCCTGGTCACGGAACATACCCATGTGCCGTGGGGCAACTAAGCCCATGTGCCACAGCTACTGAGCCCGTGCTCCGCAGCTACCGAGCCCTTGCACTCTGGAGCCCACACGCCACAACTACTGAACCCACACGTTCTGGAGCCTACGCGCCACAACTAGAGAGCCTGCGCGCTGCAACTACTGAGCCCATGCGCTCTGGAGACCACACATCACAATTAGAGAGAGGCGCACCTGGGTTTTTTTAGTAGTCTGTTTAGGGCCTTAGTCTGTTCTCTACGTTAATCTGTGCTGTGATGTGAAGGTATTTAAGCTGCAGTGAAATGAGCATTATGATTAGCAGTGTGTGCTTTGGTGTCAGACTAGTTTGGGGTTTAACTTCTGTCTCCAAAGTACACTGGGCCATGTGAATTTGTTAATCTCTCTTAAGCCTGTTTCTCTTGTGGAAATGAGAGTAAAATAGGTTAATATTTGTAAAGGTCTAAGTTCCTTCAGTTAAGAGATTGGCAAAGATCAGAAGTTTTGATACTTTGTCAGTGAGGATGTGGGAAAAAAATCGGTGTATCCATACATTCTTGGAGGGACTATATTATTGAACAGACCTTTTTTGAGAGGTTAATTTGTCACTGTCTGTCAGCATCAACAGTGCACATAACCTTGATCCAGTAATTCCACTTGGAGGAGTTCATCCTACGATGTACTGAATTTTCAAGTGTGTGCAGAAAAATACCATGATAGGACAGCGAAAGAATGAAAACAATTTAAACATTCATTTATAGGGGATGAGTTATGTATAATTAGAGTGCCCATACAACGAAATGCTGTGCAACTGTTTGAAAAGTGTAATAAACTTTGTAACGGGGAATGTGGTTGAAAATTGTCATCTTCTCATTCTTGTTCCTCAAACTCGTATGTTCATAAATAAGCATATATTTTTAACTAAACGAACAGCTGCTGCTCTGCACCTTATGTTTTTCACTCAACAACCTGTCGAAGCAGTTGTTCCATTTCAGTACATAACAGAACAGCCTCGTTACTAATAGCTGCGTAGGACTTTGTTGTATGGGTGTACCATGCTGGACTTAACCCATTCTTTACTCATGGAAATTTCGGTTGTTTCCAGTCTTCATTTCTTTTATTTGTTATGTAAATTTCCTTGGATGCTTTGGGCACATACAGGAGTATATCTTGAAGAAAACTTACTGGAACTAGAATTGTTAGGTCAATGAGTAGTCAGTTTTTATTTATTTATTTATTTATTTATTTATTTATTAGAGAAACACTTTATTTTTGGCTGCATTGGTTCCTTGTTGCTGCGCACAGGCTTTCTCTAGTTGTGGTGAGTGGGGGCTACTCTTTGTTGCGGTGTGCAGGCTTCTTATTGCAGTGGCTTCTCTTGTTGTGGAGCACAGGCTCTAGGCCTGCAGGCTTCAGTAAGTTGTGGCTCACGAGCTCAGTAGTTGTGGCTCGCAGGCTCTAGGTGTGCAGGCTTCAGTAGTTGTGGCGCGCGGGCTCTAGAGCTCAGACTTAGTAGTTGTGGCGCACGGACTTAGTTGCTCCACGACATGTGGGATCCTCCCAGACCGGGGCTTGAACCCGTGTCCCCTGCATTGGCAGGCGGATTCTTAACCACTGCACCACCGGAGAAGTCCCCAGTTTTTAATTTTTAATAGACATTAAAACCACTTGGAAAACCACGTGGTTTTTCATAGAGATATTTACTAGTTTATAGGATCTTGAATAATGTATGAGTGAAAAAAGCAAGGCCCAGGACATTAGAGTGGGATGTGATCTCATTTGTATGGAAAAAAAAAAATGGGAGGATGGAATTAGAACATATACTTCTATGTTCATAGGATATATTGGGAAGGATACACTAGAATCACTCCACAGTTGCTTCTGGGGAGAAGGACTGGGAAATTTAGTGGAATGGAAACTTAGGATGAACCTTTTTGTACTGTTTGAGTTTTCTATCATTGTGTTTATTACTTTTTCAGTTAAAAAAAACTTATCAAAATAAAATGTGAGAAAAACAGCTAAGTGAATATATTTGGATATATGCACTCTTAATTTTTCTTTAATGCATAAGGTCTCTGGGGCATCTGGAGTCTGGCATCAACCCCCGAACGTGCATCCTGGCTGTGGCACAAGTTATGAGGGTGGCAGTCATAGTCCTTGGATTTTCTTTCTTTTGCTTATTGTTATAAACCGTATACATACAATAAAGTATCTTCCTCATAGAGTAAAACAGCATTTTGTACTATAGTGGTTGTTTTAAACAAGAAAGACCATCCTAATGCAGTTGTGTGCTCTCTTTCTAGTTCAGGATGTTTATGATTATTTCCGGGCTGTCCTGCAGCGTGATGAGAGAAGTGAACGAGCTTTTAAATTAACCAGAGATGCTATCGAGTTAAATGCAGCCAATTACACAGTGTGGTAAGTGAAACACATCGTTCATATTCCCTGTCTGAATGTCACAGGTTTTAGTTTGGATGACTTTTGTCTTAACGTTAATTTTTATCAAAATAACAGTTCACATATGAGTTTAAAAGTCAGAGACTGAATGAAAATAAGCAATCTCTCCTCGATTCCTTCTCACTACAGAGTCCCACTCCCCGGAGGCAACAATTCCTAGGTGTTTTTTCTTAAAATCACCTCTATATTCTAAATCATATGCTTGATTATTTTTAATTTTTTTTCATTTTAGACATTACACCTTCTGTGGAAGATACAGAGTTCAGTCTCCTATACTGTCTCCATCACAGTGATCAGTTTGTGGTTCATGCAGACCCACATTTCATCATATATTTACATTTCCTTTAGCAGATTGGCTTTTTTATTTAGTTTTGTTCTCTTTTTATCAGCAAGTTATCTGTCTCCCAGACTCTCTGCTCATGTAGAATGTCTCGTTACTGTTGAGCACAGCAGGTAACCCTTCAGTTCCTTCCTTTCTTCTCTGAGGACTTTGGCACCACGTGTCTGGTCCATAGCTCTTTCCTGTGTCTGGTCCCTGTTTCCTAGATCCCACATCTTTCTCTTTCCTGCTTTACTCGTTTTATAGACCAGATCCTTGAATAGAAGAAAACTCTTAGAAGGCTGAGATGGAAATTGTTACTGAGGTTTCGTAAATTTAAAAGCGTCTTCAGTCTCTTCGAGCTTTAGTGATAGAATTCTAGATTGGAAATCATTCTCCGTTAGATTTTAAAAACTGTCTTTCTATTTCTTTCAGCCTCTATTGAGAAGATTCCCATTCCTTCGTTTTAACCTTTTCTTTAGCTTTGGGAAATTATTTTTTCTTTTTTAATGTTCTTTTGATAATGTCTTCTCTCTTTCCTCTGTTGGCTCTCTCTGGAATGCCTTTTAGTTGTGTGTTGTACTTCTGAGGTTGTCTTTTCTTACTTTTATCTCTCTTTATTTACTTTTGAGATTTCTTCAACTTTATCTTCTAACTCTTCTATCTGCACTCATTTTTAATTTACAAGAGCTCTTTTTATCTTCTCTGAGTATTTTTTAATAGCATCTTGTTTATTTCATGGATGGGATATGTTTTCATTTTTCTGTTTATTTGTTTTGGTCTCTTTAATGTAAACATTTTTCTCAAATGAGTAATTCTTGGCTCTCCTTTCATACTTACAGTGAAAGCAGGAAAAGCCTGATTTGGCATCCCTGTGTGTCGCAGGGCTTGTCACCTAGAGGGCTTTACCATGAAGTGAGTGTGGAGGCATGGCTGTTTTGTTTGATGTCTTCATATGTCAGTATTTCTGGGTCTTTTCTCTTGACTACTTTGTTTCTCTGAAGAAGAGCTGTCTGAGGAGTATACATTTGGCTACCACCGTTCTGGGGGTCAGTTCTGGGAGGGGAAGACAGGGGTGGGGGGCATCTCAGCTGTTCAGCGTTTTAAATTTCCTTGTTTCCAGCCTTTCCCTCTGGATTGGATTCTGCCTTGGATTTTCCAGAAAATAAAGCCACTTGTCTGCTTCCCAGGCTTTTTAGGAAAACCCTAGTCCTCCTTCTCCTGCGTGTTTTCTTTACTTTCACAAAACACACTTTACTTCTGGCGCTTCTAGTCACCAAATGTGTGTGGGATTTTTCCCCTACCAAGCAGTTCCCTGTGACACCACCTGGATGTCCTACAGTTTAACTCAATTCTAACACTGTCTACCTGGAGGTAATGTCCGATCCCACATATTAAGGGCTTGGTCCCACAGGCCTGCCCCACCCCAATGCCAGTCGCACATCCTGTGCTTCTGACTGGTGGGCCATAAATCAGAGGTTCCACAATCCCCTCCTTGGGTGTAACTGATTTGCTAGAGCAGCTCACAGAACTCAGGGAAACACTTACTTATGTTTACCAGTGTATTAAATGATATGATAAAACACAGAGATGCACAGCCACATGAAAAGGTGCATAGGGTGATGTCTGGGAGGGTCCCGAACACAGGAGCTTCTGTTCCTGTGGGGTTGAGGTGCATCACCCTCCCGGCACATGGATGTGTTCACCCACCTGAAAGCTCTCCAAATCCCCTGCTGTTGGGATTTAATGGTGGCTTCTTCGCGTGGACATGATCGATTATTAACTCCATTTCCAGCCCTTCTCCCCTGTCTGGAAGATGGGAGGTGGGGCTGAACATTCCAAGTTTCTAATCAAGGCTTGGTCTTTCTGGTGACCAGGAGCCATCCAGGAGCCCAACCAGAATCACCTCAGTAGAAGGGATGCCTGAGTACTCTTATCACTTAGGAATTTACGAGGGTTTTAGGAGCTCTGTGTGAGGAGAAAGAAGACACACACACACACACACACACACCCCACACACACACACACCCCCCACACACACCCAGGTTGGGAGATGTTGACACCTCTCTGCTCAGGGTTGGGGGAAGGATCTTGGCTGCTGAGGACTACATTCAAAAATGTTTTCAGCCCCACCCTTGACTTCCAGTTTCAGAAATACCTGATACATCTGATTTCTGAACCTTTCTTCCTCACTTGACAGGTTTTTAGCACTTTCTGGTTTTCTAAGTCAATCAAAACTATCAGCTTACCATTAGCCGTCATTTTGTTGACCTCTTCCAATTGCTGTGGTATCCCCTCATCTTTGTGGGTTTATACCTTTTTTATTTCTTTACTGTCATTTTAGTAGGATTATCTAGAGCTGTTAGTGTGATATTCCATCACTTTATGTCTCTAATATGCACATTTGTAGCTTGTAAGAAATTCCTGACTGTAAACAGCTCAGAGCAACTTAGAATGCATTTAAAATTTCTGAGTTTATTTGCTGTTTTCTTAAAAACAGTATACCTGAAATTACCCATATGAACCAGGCTGCTGCCTATATGTGTATGTGCTCTGTGAAGCCTCATTTTCTTTAAACTAATTATATTAGAGAAATACTGTCATTTCCTCTATTTAGCATTTCATTTTAAGAGATAACTTTTAAAGTAGTTTTTTGGGGGTGCGGAGTCAAGATGGCAGTGTGGGAAGACACAGAGTTGGCGTCTCCCCACAACTAGGGCACTTGCCAGACACTGGTGGGGGACCTTGAAGCCCAAAGAGACGGGAGGAAGCCCCAAGTGAACCGGTAGGATGTGGCAGGACTGAGCAGGGAGGAGAAGTGGAGGCCAGACAGGACCAGCGCCCCTGAGGGGTGGCTGAGAGGGGAGGGGTTCCTATGCCTGGAGGGACCCTCGGGGACTCGGATAGGGGTGGGGGAGAGTGCCCAGCATTTGCCATACTCACTTGAGCCTGGGAAGCCTGCTGGGCTCCCAGGCTGGGTCCCCCACCCTCCAAAGCCCCCTCCAGGATGTGTGGGTCCTGGAGGCATAGGAGGGAGGCTGGGGGAGAGGAGGAGAGGCAGGAGGAGGGGCCCTCCAGGATGGGAGGAGCAGGAGCGGAGAAGAGGGTGTTTGCCCCGCCCACTTGGGCCCAGGAAGCCAGCTGGGCTCCCAGGCTGGGTCCCCCATCCTCTGAGACCAGAGGCAGGCCTGGGCCCCTTATGTTCCATTGAGCCTAAGCCCATGCCACCCCCCACACACACCCCCAGGGCCTTTTCCAACCCTGTGAGTCCTAAGCATAGGCCCCGCCCTCCACAGCCAAGGCCTTTTCTACCTTTTTTTTTTTTTTTTTTTCCTTCTGATCTTGTTCTTTTTTTTCCCCTTCTGCTCTTGTTTACTATTGTGGTTCTGTTTTACCTTACGGTTGTTTCATCTATATTTTTATTTTTAAATTCTTTCTAACATATCTGTTAGTTTCCTAGTCTAATTTTATTTTTTACTCTTTCTTATTACTCATTTTTTTTTTTTTTTGCTGCTCTGCGCAGCTTGCAAAATCTTGGTTCACGAGCCAGGGGTAGGACTGAAGCTCCTGTGGTAGGAGTTCCGAGTCTGAACCACTGGACTAACAACCTCAGACCCCAGAGAATATTCATCACAGTGAGGTCTCCCAGAGGTCCTCATCTCGGCGCCAAGACCCAGTCCTACCCAACAGCCAACAAACTCCAGTGTTGGACGCCTCAGGCCAAACAACAAGTAAGACAGGAACACAATCCCACCCATCAAAAAAAAAAAGAAAAAAAAGAGACTGCAAAATATATGTCACAGATGAAGGAGCAAGGTAAAAACATATAAGACCAAATAAATGAAGAGGAAAATAGGCAGTCTACCTGAAAAAGAATTCACAGTAATGATAGTAAAGATGATTCAGAATCTCTGAAATAAAATGGAGGCACTGATTGAGAAAATACAAGAAATGTTTAACAAAGATCTACAAGAACTAAAGAACAGAGATGAACAACACAACTGAAATGAAAAATACACTAGAAGGAATCAATAGCAGAGTAACTGAGGCAGAATCACGAATAAGTGAGCTGGAAGATAAAATGGTGGAAATAACTGCCGAGGAACAGAATTTTTAAAAAAGAATGAAAAGAATTGAAGACAATCTCAGATAGCTCTGGGACAACGCTAAAAGCACCAACATTCAAATTATAGGGGTCCCAGAAGAAGAAGAGAAAAAGAAGGGGTCTGAGAAAATATTTGAAGAGATTATAGTGGAAAACTTCCCTAACGTGGGAAAGGAAATAGTCACCTAAGTCCAGGAAGCACAGAGTCCCATACAGGATAAAGCCTAGGAGAAGCACACCAAGACACATACTTAAACTAACAAAAATTAAATACAAAGAAAAAATATTAAAAGCAGCAAGGGAAAAACAAAAAATAACATACAATGGAATCCCCAAAAGGTTAACAGCTGATTTTTCAGCCCAAACTCTGCAAGCCAGAAGGGAGTGTCAAGGTGTACTTGAAGTGATGACAGACAAAAACCTACAACCAAGACTGCTCTGCCCAGCAATAGTCTTATTCAGATTGGATGGAGAAATTAAAAGCTTTTCAGACAAGCAAAAGCTAAGAGAATTCAGCACCATCAAACCAGCTTTACAACAAATGCTAAAGACTTCTCTAGGTGGGAAACACAAGAGAAGAAAAAGACCTACAAAAATAAACCCAAAACAATTAAGAAAATGGTAATAGAAACATACATATCGATAATTACCTTAAATATAAATGAATTAGGGCTTCCCTGGTGGCACAGTGGTTGAGAGTCCACCTGCCGATGCAGAGGACACGGGTTCATGCCCCGGTCCGGGAAGATCCCACGTGCCGTGGAGCGGCTGGGCCCGTGAGCCATGGCCGCTGAGCCTGCGCGTCCGGAGCCTGTGCTCCGCAACGGGAGAGGCCACAACAGTGAGAGGCCCGCGTACCGCAAAAAAAATATATATATATATAAATGAATTAAATGCTCCAACCAAAAGACACAGACTTGCTGAATAGATACAAAAACAAGATTCATATATATGCTGTCTACAAGAGACACACTTCAGACGTAGGGACACGTACAGGGGGAAAGTGAGGGGATGGAAAAACATATTGCATGCAAATGGAAATCAAAAGAAAACTGCAGTAGCAATACTCGTATCAGGTAAAATAGACTTGAAAATAAAGAATGTTACAAGAGATAAGGACGGACACTACATGATGATGAAGGGATCAATCCAAGAAGAAGATATAACAATTATAAATGTTTATGCACCCAACATAGGAGCACCTCAGTACATAGGCAAATGCTAACAACCAGGAAAGGAGAAATCGACAGTAACACAATAATAGTAGGGGACTTTAACAACCAACCCAATGGACAGATCATTCAAACAGAAAAGAAATAAACACAAGCTTTAAATGACACACTAGACCAGATAGATATAATTGATATTTATACAACATTCCACCCCAAAGTGGCAGAATACACTTTTTGTTTAGGTGCACACAGAACATTCTCCAGGATAGATCACATCATGGGTCACAAATCAAGCCTCGGAAAATTTAAGAAAATTGAAATCATATCAAGCATCTTTTCTGACCACAATGCTATGAGATTGGAAATCAGTTATAGGACAAAGACTGTAAAAAACACAAATACATGGAGGCTAAACAGTGCACTACTAAATAAATAACCAAGAGATCAATGAAGAAATCAAAGAAGAGATTTAAAAATACATAGAAACAAAAGACAACAGAAACACAACCAAAAACCTATGGGATGCAGCAAAAGCAGTTCTAATAGCGAAGTTTATAGCAATTCAATCTCACCTCAAGAAACAAGAAAACTTTCAATCTAACCCTACACCTAAAGGAAGTAGAGAAAGAAGAACAAAGAAAACCCAAAGTCAGTAGAAGGAAAAAAATCATGAATATCAGAGCAGAAATAAATGAAATAGGAATGAAGAAAACAATAGCAAAGATCAATAAAACTAAAAGCTAGTTCTTTGAGAAGATAAACAAAATTGATAAACCCTTAGCCAGACTCACCAAGAAAAAGAGGGAGGGGATGCATATCAATAAAATTAGAAATGAAAAAGAAGAAATCACAACTGACACCACAGAAATACAAAGGATTATTACAGACTACTACAAACAACTATATGCCAGAAAAATGGACAACCATGAAGAAATGGACAAATTCTTGGAAAGGTACAATTTTCCAAGACAGAACTAGAAAGAATTAGAAAATATAAACAGACCTAATGCAAGTAATGAAATTAAAACTGTAATTAAAAATCTTCCAACAAACAAAAGTCCAGGGCCAGATGGCTTCACAGGTGAATTCTATCAAACATTTAGAGAAGAGCTAACACCCATCCTTCTCAAACTCTTCCAAAAGATAGCAGAGGGAGGAACACTCCCAAACTCATTCTGTGAGGCCACCATCACCCTGATACCAAAACCAGACAAAGATACTACAAAAAAAGAAAATTACAGACCAATATCACTGATGAACATAGCCACAAAAAGCCTCAACAAAATACTAACAAACAGGATCCAACAACATATTAAAAGGATTATACACCATGATCTAGTGGGATTTATCCCAGGGATGCAAGGATTCTTCAGTATACGCAAACCAATCAATGTGATACACCATATTAACAAATTAACGAATAAAAAGCATATGATTATCTCAATCGATGCAGAAAAAGCTTTTGACAAAATTCAACACCCATTTATAAAAACTCTCCAGAAAATGGGTTTACCCATTTTCTGGAAATAATCCCATTTACCATTGCAACAAAGAATAAAATACCTAGGAATAAACCTACCTAAGGGGACAAAATACTTCTACCCAGAAAACTATAAAGCACTGATGAAAGAAATCAAAGATGATGTAAACAGATGGAGAAATATACCACGTTCTTGGATTGGAAGAATCAATATTGTGAAAATGACTATACTACCCAAAGCAATCTACAGATTCAGTGCAATCCCTATCAAACTATCAATGGCATTCTTCACAGAATTAGTGCAAAAAATTTTACAGTTTGTATGGAAACACAAAAGACCCTGAATAGCTGAAGCAATCTTGAGAAAGAAAAACAGAGCTGTAAGAATCAGGCTCCCTGACTTCAAACTATACTACAAAGGTAGAGTAATCAAGACAGTATGGTACTGGCACAAAAACAGAAATACAGATCAATGAAACAGTATAGAAAGCCCAGAGATAAACCCATGCACATATAGTCACGTAATCTATGACAGAGGAGACAAGAACATACAATGAAGAAAAGACAGCCTCTTCAATAAGTGGTGCTGTGAAAACTGGACAGCTACATGTAAAAGAATGAAATCAGAACACTCCCTAACACCATACACAAAAATAAACTCAAAATGGATTAAAGACCTAAATGTAAGACCAGACACTATAAAATGCTTAGAGGAAAACATAGGAAAAACACTCTGACATAAAACACAGCAAGATCTTTTTTTTTTTTTTTTTTTTTTTTTTTTTGCGGTATATGGGCCTCTCACTGTTGTGGAGCACAGGCTCTGGAGGCGCAGGCTTAGTGGCCATGGCTCACAGGCCTAGCCGCTGCACAGCATGTGGGATCTTTCTGGACCAGGGCACGAACTCGTGTCCTCTGCATCGGCAGATGGGCTCTCAACCACTGTGCCACCAAGGAAGCCCCACAACAAGATCTTTTTTGTTCCGCCTCCTAGAGTAATGAAGATAAAAATAAAAATAAACAAATGGGACCTAATTAAAGTTAAAAGCTTTTGCACAGCAAAGGAAACCATAATCAAGACGAAAAGACAACCCTCAGAATGGGAGAAAATATTTGCAAATGAAGCAACTGACAAAGGATTAATCTCCAAAATATACAAACAGCTCATGGAGCTCAATATCGAAAAACAAAGAACCCAATTAAAAAATGCGTGGAAGACTTAAATAGACATTTCACCCAAGAATACATACAGATGGCCAAGAGGCACATGAAAAGATGCTCAACATCACTAATTATTAGCAAAGTGCAAATGAAAACTATAGTGAGATATCACCTCACACCAGTCAGAATGGCCATTATCAAAAAAATCTAGAAACAGGGCTTCCCTGGTGGTGCAGTGGTTGAGAGTCCGCCTGCCGATGCAGGGGACGCGGGTTCGTGCCCCGGTCCGGGAGGATCCCACGTGCCGCGGAGCAGCTGGGCCCGTGAGCCATGGCTGCCGAGCCTGCGCGTCCGGAGCCTGTGCTCCACAATGGGAGAGGCCACAGCAATGAGGGGCCTGCGTACCACAAAAATAAATAAATAAATAAAAATCTAGAAACAGTAAATGCTGGAAAGGGTGTGGAGAAAAGGGAACCCTCTTGCACTGTTGGTGGGAAGGTAAATTGATACAGCCACTATGGAGAACAGTATAAAGGTTCCTTAAAAAACTAAAAATAGAACTACCATATGATCCAGCACTCCCACTATTGGGCATATACCCTGAGAAAACCATAATTCAAAAAGAGACATGTATCACAGTGTTCATTGCAGCACTATTTACAATTGCCAGAACATGAAAGCAACCTAAATGTTCATTGACAGATGAATGGATAAAGAAGATGTGGCACATATATACAGTGGAATATTACTCAGCCATAAAAAGAAACGAAATTGAATTATTTGTAGTGAGGTGGATGGACGTAGAGTCTGTCATACAAAGTGAAGTAAGTCAGAAAGAGAAAAACAAATACCGTATGCTAACACATATATATGGAATCAAAAAAAAATGGTACTGCTGAACCTAGTGGCAGGGCAGGAATAAAATCGTAAACATAGAAATGGACTTGAGGACACGGGGCTGGTGGGAGACTGAGGCAAAGTGAGAGTAGCATCGACATATGTACACTAAACGTAAAACAGATAGCTAGTGGGAAGCAGCTGCATAGCACAGGGAGATCAGCTCGGTGCTTTGCAATGACCTAGAGGGGTGGGATGTGGAGGGTGGGAGGGAGGCTCACAAAGGAGGGGATATGAGGATATATGTATACATATGGCTGATTTAATTTGTTATACAACAGAAACGAACACAGTATTTTGAAGCAATTATGCTCCAATAAAGATGTATTTTTAAAAAAAGAAAATAAAAACATAAAGTAGTTTTTTGTCTCATTATATATTGAGTGGGAATATTTTGAAATTTTGAAGTTAAAATAGACTAGAACTAATCATGTCTTTAGGGAAAAGGTTTTTTCAATGGTTTGACTTCACCTGTGAAGAAATTAAAGAGAAACTTGTTTCATTTATAAGTAGCATTTTTATGGTGGTTCTAAAAGTAAAATATATGATAATGTTTGTAATGAAATTAATTTATTATATGAGTAATGTATCTCAACGAACAGGTTATACCATATGGGGAAAGAGATGTTTTTGATTCTTGTGTAATAGAACACTAGTAACCAGAGTATTACCTGGAAATAATCATTTGTTGGTTGTCTTTTCTTCTGTCTTACATTTGCTGCCTTTCACTGTTTTGCTTCAAAATTCTTGATTCTTCCATTCATCAGATAGTTGTATGAGTTTGGACAACCACAGGCAGTTAAGTTGCTACATTACTGGTTATATAGAATACCTACCAAAAATGTGTCTATAACCACAGGCAGTTAAGTTGCTACATTACTGGTTATATAGAATACCTACCAAAAATGTGTCTATGTTGTTGTCTTGTGACTTCATTTGATACTGTGGCTGGGCAATTTCTGTGGAGTAATGAGACTCTGGATGCTTGATGTTTGCTGTAGGCATTTTCGGAGAGTTCTCTTAAAGTCACTTCAAAAGGATCTACATGAGGAAATGAACTACATCACGGCAATAATTGAGGAACAGCCCAAAAACTATCAAGTTTGGTAAGATGAAAATAGGAAGGAGATAAGTCACTGTGCTAACAGTACCTGCCAATGGGTGACAAAACCATAGGGAATTGTTTGTGTCTTTATAATTACAGTGCTTGCATTGGAGCTAATGTCACCAGTCTTAACGGTGTTGTTGGGAGTAACTGAGATAACTTTATGTCGAGTGCTTGAAGCGGTGCTTGACCCATGGTTAACACTCAAATGTTTGCTGCTGTAATTATTTCAGACTTCGACACTAGCGCATAATAGTACTAGAGTCAGGAAAAAATTTGAGTGAAAAATCTGAAAAAATGTTTCTATTCAGTGTGTTATAAAATGACCCTCTGGTATTTCATCTTTTATTCATTCGTTTATTAAAAATTTTTTATTGATGTTGGTGGTACAAAGATGAATGAGGGCTTCCCTGGTGACGCAGTGGTTGAGAGTCCGCCTGCCGATGCAGGGGACACGGGTTCGTGCCCGGGTCCGGGAAGATCCCACATGCCGCGGAGCGGCTGGGCCCGGGAGCCGTGGCCGCTGAGCCTGCGCGTCCGGAGCCCGTGCTCCGCAACGGGAGAGGCCACGACAGTGAGAGGCCCGCGTACCACTAAAAAAAAAAAGAAAAAAAAAAAAAGATGAATGAGACACTGTCTAAAAGGGAAAACAAATAATGAAACCAGTTATTTTACAGAGCAGTGTGAAAAATATAATGGTAGGGTTTTTTACAGTGTGTATTTTTTCTAAAAATTACGCTCCTAACTTAGCTTAGACAAGAGGATGGGGGAGCAGGACACAGTGGGGGGAAAAGAGAAGTTATGGAACAGGAGGACAGAGAACAAATAGGAAAGAAAGAAAGAGTCCGGACGGTACCCAGCATTTAGTGAGCCTCCCATGAATGGTAGCGTCTGTGGTGATGGAGTTGAGGTCAAGGAAGAGAAGGAGGAGGAGAGAAGGAGGCGGCGCTGCCGTGGTCATGGGGAAGGAGAAGCGGCAGCGTGGTGTCCGTCCGGAGCTGTCTCCACTTCCGTGCCGCTGACTGCCCGCCCTTCATGCGGGGCTTGCCTCCATTTGATGTTTTTCCAGGGTGATGACTGGCACACACGCCACCCTGTCTTTATGCCTGAGATTTAAGCAGGATTTCTGAGAAGAAAGGCTGCTGAGGCAAAGAATATTCTGGGGAGAAGAGGCATGAAAGAGCTTGGTGCACTCCAGGAACTGCATGTAATTCCATGTGATCAGAGTGCATTTGGGGGACCTAGGACGAGATCGTAAAGGGCCTTGTGGACATTGTTAGGAGTTTGGGGATTGCTCCTGACACTTTAATTGAGGAAGTGGTATGATTAGATCTGTGTCTTGGGAGCTTTACTGTGACAGCAGGGTGGAGGATAGCTGAGCAGGCTCACGGTTCTGGCGGGCCGTGGCAGCGTGGGCGCCAGGGCAGAGTGTGGTAGATGCGAGAGAGGTTTTGGAGGCAGAAGCGACAGGCTTTGAAGCTAAGCTTATCAGGGGAGTGACAGAGAAGAATGGTGTCTGTGTTTCTGGCTTGACCATTGGGTGAATGGTGGTGCTGACCACTTGGGGGATTTGGGGAAACAAAGCAGCACATTTGGGGGAAAGAAGGGCGGTTTCAGTACTAGACACGTAGAATCTGGCGTGCTTGTGGAAAACCTGTGTAAACTTGTCGTCGTCCTGTAAGTGATGGAAAAATGCTCCTCTGGAGCGGCCGTCAGAGCTCTGGACGAGGATGCCCAGGGAGAAGTAGAGAAGCGGCCGCGGACAGAACAGTGCTGAGCATCAGAGGCTGAGAGGGTCCGGGACGACTGAGGAAGGAAACCAGAAGTTAGTGTCCTCACAGAAACCAAGAGAAGGGAGAGTTTCAAGAAGAGAGGGGTGGATGGCAGTACCCGCTACTACTGAGAGGTCGAGGAGAGCGAGGGCTAGAGATGACCCGTGGGATTGTTAAGTAGGCCGTTGCCAGTGACGGGTCTTGGCACGAGCAGCCCTCCCACCAGGGGCGGGGGTGGGAAGAGGAAATGAGCCACGGAGCAGTGCTTGAATCACTAATGGGAGATGCAGTTGGCTATTGAGAAAGAAGACGGAGCAAGCAGCTAGTCAGGGCTGTTGTCTTTGGGTTTTGTTTTTCCAAAGTGGCAAAGACTTCATGGTGTGGGGAGAGTTACTAGAAAGAGAGAAGGTGAGAATTCTGGAGAAAAAGGGGCTAGAGTAAGGGCTTGCTTGGGGTTGGGAAGAGATCCAACACATAGGTTAGCCTTAGGAGAAGGAACAGCTCCCCAGCTGTGGACACATGTGGAGAGTGAACTGCTCTCTGGCCCAGTCGGCTAATAATAATCTGCATGATCAAATATGGTCGTTAAGGAGTACAAACCATAAGCAGATACTTAATTTTCAAAGAATTAGAACATAATAGATCTGACAGTAACTGAACATTTGGCAAAGCATGGAAGTGCTAGCTGTTGTGGATTTCCATTTGTAGAATTTTAAACAACTTTACCTCTGTAGCTTTCTTTGGAAGTGCGTGATGGTTGCATTCCTGAGAAATTGCCTTATGAAAGAGTTGTTTTATTGACAAAAGTGACTAGCTAGAGAGTTTCAGTCCCTCATTTAAAAGGCGTTGACCCTTCGGAGTTAAGGTGCTTTTTTACAAATATTTGGAGGTTATAGCTCCAGAAGGGAATTCCCTGGTGGTCTAGTGGTTAGGATTCGGTGCTTCCACTGCAATGGCCCAGATTCAGTACCTGGTTGGGGAAGTGAAATCCCACAAGTTGTGTGTTGCGGCCAAAAAAAAAATCCACAAAAGTACTTGAAGAGATGTCTGGATTTTTTTTTTCTTTTAAGATAAACTATGAACCATCTTATCTTAAAAGAAAAAAAAAAATCCAGACATCACAAGCATTCTCAGCATTTGATTACATCTAGTTTTTGCTGAAGAGAAGTAGCTTCCTTTTCAGGACACTGCCGATTCTGTCATTAACCCGTTGTCACCTATCTTTATGAAAAACAAAATATAAAGACACCCAGTGCGGGCTTCCCTGGTGGCTCAGTGGGTAAGAATCCACCTGTCGATGCAGGAGACACGGGTTTGAGCCCTGGTCCGGAAAGATCCCACATGCCGCAGAGCAGCTAAGCCCGTGCGCCACAGCTACTGAGCCTGCGCTCTAGAGCCTGCATGCCACAACTACTGAGCCCACATGCTGCAACTACTGAAGCCCACATGCCTAGAGCCCGCACTCCACAACAAGAGAAGCCACCGCAATGAGAAGCCCGTGCACTGCAGCGAAGAGTAGCCCCTGCTCACCGCAGCTAGAGAAAGCCCATGTGAGGCAATGAAGACCCAACACAGCCAAAAATAAATAAAATTTTAAAAATATAAAAAGAAAAAAAGAAACCCAGAACAGCTGCTGTTGGAGACCTAGCAGTTTTTAATTATGGTACATTTCAAATTGCCCACTCGGCTAGTTGCTGTCATAACTAGTATAGTACAAGTAATGCAAATCCTGTATGCAGGTCACTTTTTATTAAATTCACTATGAAAACTTACGTTGTAAGATCAAACCCCTGTATTTAATCAAAACTCTTTAAATAATAGAACATCAGAGCTTATTAGTATTTTGTTCTGAGAAGTCATTTTGACACACTGGAGGACCTAATTCTTAAGTTTTTCCTGAATTATAGAATTTACCAGTAAACTGGAAAAATAAATTATTACTGTGCTCACTGACCTGGAAGACTTCTTAAATTATTTGGAAACTGTTCCCTCTAGGATCTTCCTCTTGGTAATATCTTGCCTTCTTAATATTCTCTAAGATGAATTTTTAAATTTTCCATGCATGTAGGATAGGTCACCCATTAAACATTAAATCTTTCCCCTTTCCCGCATCATCCCTGCTCACTTACTATAATGAGTACTAATGGGTTTTTTAAAAAAACAGCTTCACTGAGATATAATTCACATATCATACTATTTACCCATTTAAGGGGTATATACATGCAGCCATCACCACAGTGGATTTTAGAACATTTTCACTAATAGATTTGTATAAATATTTCAGCTAAAGAAAATTGTAAAAATAGAACCCAATAGAGAACTCTTAGAAGTATTTTCCTGGTACAGAAACTCCTCTTTTGACAGACTTGCAGCTTGTCATAGCTCCTTGTCAGAGAGGAAGTGAATTCCATTCTGCCCCCAAACTGGTAGACTAAGAAGTTGCTTGAATGGTGGCACTTAGGACTTAAGGAAAACTGACAGCATGTTGATAGCCAGAGGGGCTTCCGTACTTGATAAAATAGTATCACATTTCCCGTAATCTCATTGTGACATCTGGGCGTGTTGAAAAATCCTTTCACACGGTATTGTGGTTGTCAAGAGATTACTGCACTTTCAGATTTAGCTTGAGATAAACCTTTAAGCTCTTATTCTCTGGTTTCATTTTACGTGCAAATCACTGTTTTATGTTTCTCAGCTGTTACTTAGCGCTCTGAAATTTTTTTTTCTCTTAGTGTTTATTCTGTAGTACCTTTTCTTTCTAGTAGAGTCTTGAGAATTAGAGAGAAATTGCTGTTTTCTTGAGTGTCCCTCCACATCGCCTAACACATGCAGCTGATACTTTCGTTTTGGGGTAAATTAACACGAAACTTCTCTGGACTTTAGGCATCATAGGCGAGTGCTAGTGGAATGGCTGAGAGACCCATCTAAGGAGCTTGAGTTTATTGCTGATATTCTTAATCAGGATGCAAAGAATTACCATGCCTGGCAACATCGACAATGGGTTATTCAGGTATTGCCTTTCTTGTGTTTTACAGACTTTTATTTTTTTAACTGAAGTAAATAATTACTATTAAATTGTAGTATACTTAAACTGAAATACACATGTAGATCATTACAAACAATATATAATGATGAAGAATTATTCATATACTTAATCAAACTTGACATCCTTCATGTTGGTTAACCTTTATAAATCTCTTTGGATATGTTGGTGAGTAACTTCACGTTAAAGAAGAATAATAGTGACTTTTTAAATACTCTTTGGATTGAATTTGTGTCCCGTATTTGCTAGCAAATTGAATAGAAAAAGTAGCTGTAAATTTTTAATACAGCTGTTATTTTAATTAACAAGGACGTATTACGTATTATGGTTTTGCATGCATAAACTTTGAAATAGGATTTTACACTGACTGTTGTATGTTTTATTTCTGCCCACTTGTTAAAATTTTATGCTAAATCCTGAATAGAAGAAAGCAGTTCTGGGACTTCCCTGGCGGTCCACTGATTAAGATTTCGCCTTACAGTGCAGGGGGTGCAAGTTCGATCCCTGTTCAGGGAGCTAAGATCCCCCATACCTTGCGGCCGAAAAACAAACCATAAAACAGAAGCAATATTGTAACAAATTCAGTGAAGACTTTTAAAAATTGGTCCACATCAAAAAAATCTTAAAAAAAAAAAAAAAGAAAAGAAAATAGTTATAACTCCCACTCTGGGCATTTTTATTTATTCCAGCAAACAATTGTAGTGTTGTGTCTGGTGAATTTTTTTCCAGGGATTGCTACTTTCTGCACTGTTCGTTATACAAAGAGTATTTCACCAAAAAATTTATTGCTTAAAAATTTAAACTTTTCCAAATTTGATTAAAGGAATACATTTTCTAAAGACATTTAGTATTTTTATTTTTTTATGAAATTCTAGTTTTTTGCTAGTATCAAATAAGCAATATATCTCCGTTAGCTTTTTTGTAGTTAACGTCCCCAACTTTTGCAGCATTTGTACATTTTGACCTTTTACTCCTTTTTCAAATTGTCTTTGTTGGTTCTCTCCATAATTTTAAAAATTAAAACAGCTTTGTAATGTAAAAATTTATATCTAAATCCAGTTGTATATTTATCTACATGTATTTTAGCATGTTTGAATACTTCCCCTTTACTTAATATATGTAATAATGTCAAATCACATCAAATTAATATACAGTAGTACAGTTAGTCATTGTCTTATTACTGAGTTTGGTTTTTTCCTTCCACACTTTTACTGTAAACAATGCATAAGCATTTAGTTAGATATACTTCCTTTTCTTTTCTTTTGATTTAATTCTTTAGAGTAGTTCTTGGGTCAAAGTTCAAACATGCTGCTTGGCATCTAAATTGTTTTCCACAAGATGCTGTTGAATGATAGCCACTCTGGCTGCTCACTCTCACTTCCTAAGTTTTCCTTCCTCATCGCCATTCCCGGCTTTGATGACTTTTCTTTCCCCGCCACTTACTTGAACTTCAGCATCGCTCTCCTCCAAATATGTGATGAGTCCATGCCTTCAGTTCTACCGGCTTAGCTTTGCTGGAGTTTTATTTATTTATTTTTGTTGTTAATAAGTGATAGGACATTTCTAATTGGATGTTTTATTTTGTATTTTCTTTTAGGAATTTAAACTTTGGGATAATGAGCTGCAGTATGTAGACCAACTTCTCAAAGAGGATGTAAGAAATAACTCTGTCTGGAACCAAAGATACTTCGTAATTTCTAACACCACGGGCTACAATGATCGTGCTGTATTGGAGAGAGAAGTCCAGTTAGTAATCCTCACTTGTTCACTCATTAAAAGAATATTCGTGTGCCTACCACGTCTCACGTTACTACTGAGATACAGGGCATAAAGGCATTGGGATACAGCAAAGGAGATACAGGGCATAAAGGCGTTGGGATATAGCAGAGGAGATACAGGTCATAAAGGCGTTGGGATATAGCAGAGGAGATACAGGTCATAAAGGCGTTGGGATACAGCAAAGATCAAGATTGCCCCAATCTTACCCTCATGCAAGTAATAGGACAGAATACTTAGGTGAAACCTATAATGATAAATTTACGAATAATATAGTGTATAGCAGCGGTCCCCGAGCTTTTTGGCACCAGGGACTGGTTTCGTGGACGACTGGTCTTTCGCGGACGACTGGTCTTTCGCAGACTGGGGGTGGGCTGGGGCCGGTGGCAGGAATGGTTCAGGTGGTAATGTGAGCAATGCGGAGTGGTCCACGGCCGGGGGGTTGGGGGCCCCTGGTGTATAGTAAACCTTTACTTTGTAGTGCCTTAAGTTTCTTGAAATATTGTTGCTACTGTAGATTGAGAAGAACTCAGATTTCATCGTGTCTAGGAAGCTTTATTTTTAAACTATCTCATTAAATTTAAGTAACAGTCCCCAGATGCCATGTTACTGTAGTGCAGGGTTTGGGCCAATGAGCCTTTGTTGTCCTGTGCATTACAGGATGCGTGGCTGGATTCTCAGCCTTTAGGCCCTATATCTCAGTAGTAAACCCCACCCCAGCCCACATCACCCCCAGTTGAAAACTGCTCTAGCATACAAAATGCTGTTATAAGATCTAGAAATTTCTGAATTGGCATGAATTTCTATATCCATAAACCTCTTTTCTGACTTTGTCTAATTTGTCTCAGTGTCTTGTTTGAAATTTGAATATGTTTATTGTTTTTATAGCCTGATGAGATCATAGTCATATTTTAATTATAAAAGTTGTTTCAGCAGCTCCTAGGAAGAGCTGATTTTATGGTACATCTGCCTCTCATCTCCCTTGCCCTTACTTCTGCTTGGATCAGGGCAGTTGGCTCTAATTTTATCTGTTCTATATATAGGGTTCTGGTGATTTAAATTTTAAAAAAGCACACACACAGTCTCCGATCTAGTGTCCTATATTAACTCTCTTCTCCAGGCTTCTTTATAATATTCATAATTTTTGTAATGCTGAATGAGTTTATTATTACTTTCTGGGAAAAAAAATGCTGTTAAAACAGCACTGCAACAAAACTAAGATTACTAAACTTTAGTCAGTGACGAACTCATTTGAGCAAGTATATAGTGAAGCAAAGTTCTGTAACTCCCTTGGAATGTTTTGTAACTGGATCTAAATTACAATTAATAATCTGGTTAAGGGGAAGAGAAAAGTAGGGAGTGTCCATTTGGAATGGAATCACATCATAGTTTGAAGGTACTCTTGTTTTGGAGTATGAGAAATATGCAGTTGTTGGTTTCTTATTTTTATTCTTTGTCCATATAATCTCCATGCTTGTCTATTTTTTATTATAGCTTCCAAGATTATTTAGTTCTCCTTTTTCAATGAGTAATGATTTTTCTGGCATAAGTAGATCTTAGACATTTTCCCCAAGATTGTTGCTTCAGCGAAAAAAGGACAGTCTCCTTGTTGTAGCTGACATTTCCTTCAGAGGGAAAGCCTAAGTGTAAGGAAGTCTCCAACATTAACTTCTTTTCCATTTGTGAACTGAGCCTTTGTATTACTTTGTAAATAAGAATTGACCATTGCAGCCACGAGGGAGTCTCTAATTCAGATATAACCTAGGGAGGTACCAAGTCCACCAGCAGAGATAAGTGAAAGCTCATGTCCAAGCTGTGCCACCATCAGAGGAAGACTGTTTCTCATTATTGCACTGCTCTTGCAGAGTTAAACACATGTTTATTTGTGGTCTTTTTCTTACAGGTACACTCTGGAAATGATCAAACTAGTACCACATAATGAAAGTGCATGGAACTATTTGAAAGGGTAAGAGGTTGTTTTTGCTTTTTTTTTTTTTCTAACCTGCTAACGTGAGTCATCATGGAATATGTTCCATAATCAGATTCCAAAAGGACACTAAAGAATTTTCCATTTTTCTGGATCTAAGAGCAGAAGTGTAACAGCGTTATGATAACACCCAAGAACAGTACCCTCTACCCTTTCCTTAACCTCCCAGGAACATACCAGCACTGTTTTTAGAATAGTCCGTGAGTAGACAGTGACACAGTTTGAACTGCGTTTACAGATTCTGGGGTCTTTAGGTCACAGAATGGAATACACACACCAGTTTCTCTTCAGCTCAGGATCACGGGCAGACAAGACACATCACTTACAAACAGATTGCACAGACGCATAGCCACCCTTTCTGCCGTCATTTCCGGAGATCTCCTGTTGAAGTCTCACTCCTTCAATCAGCAAGGTTTCTCTTGCCACTGACGTCACCCTGCTCCTTGTGAAACTTAAGGGTCTCCAAGGAAACAGGCCCAAAGAGCACAAAGCACGGAGCTCAGTCACATTTGGAGATCTGTCAGAGGTTGTTGGGGCCTATAATATCAGGAGAGCTAAAGGGATGAATAACCATCCCATCTCAAGACACAGAAAGGTCTCTCCTGTTTTTTCCCTCACTTTTAAGTTTAAGAAAATGGAGTTTTTTTTCCTTTAATTTTGTGTTGCAGTTTGACTTACAAATGATTATTTTTAAACTTCATTATTCTTTTTAGCTAATTTTACCCAGCTCTTAATTATGCATGATAAAGCTCACATTTAATTTAAAAATTTCATTTCAACCTCATTCAAAATGTTTCCTTTCCTTGCTTACATTACAGGGGTCATTTTCTTTTGATCTTTCTACTATTTTTGTTCTTCCTTCTCAAAATTGGGAATTATTATTATTATTATTTTTTTTTTTTTTTTTTAGGATTTTGCAGGATCGTGGTCTGTCCAGGTATCCCAACCTGTTAAATCAATTACTTGATTTACAGCCAAGTCACAGTTCCCCCTACCTAATTGCCTTTCTTGTGGACATCTATGAAGACATGCTAGAAAACCAATGTGACAACAAGGAGGACATTCTTAATAAAGCACTAGAGGTAAGCTGGCAGGACTCAGCGATTTCTTCCTGGAGTCTCAAAGCTCGGTCTGCCCAGCGACACCCCTTTCAACACAGCCACGCAGAACTCCGTGCAGGGGTGCTCTGCTGTTTAGGGCGACACCCACGTCACTAGTGCACGTAGTATGTGACTCGAGTGGTGTATCTCATTTGATCACGACCCGAATGAAACTGTACTCGTCCAAATGCATTTGCCCTAGGGACTGAATTACACGTTTCCTTTAATGAATTTTTGTTGTTCATTTTCAGTTATGTGAAATCCTAGCTAAAGAAAAGGACATTATAAGAAAGGAATATTGGAGATATATTGGAAGATCCCTTCAAAGCAAACACAGCACAGAAAGTGACCCACCTACAAATGTACAGCAATAACACCATCTAGAAGAACTTGATGGGATGCTTTTATTTTTCTAAGAGACTCTAACGCAGGAGTTAAAAACCAGAGCGATCATCCCCTTTGCCTGTGGTGTGAAACATACATTACACGGGCACTGCTTTTTAACATGAACCCCGTGTGATGCTCCTGGGGTGCTGCTGCTGTTCAGACTGGTTCTGAGTGATTTGATTCTTGTCAAGCAGAGTGATTCAGGGGAGGGAGGAGAAACAGGAAGTCCCCAGAGGAACCTGGTAGCCTTTCAGCATTCATTGTAACCCCTTAGCAGCAACTGCCCTAAACGGTGTATGTGTCAGGATTTGCAGCGTTAATGTTTGCAGGCAACGCGTATGTGAAGGATATGAATCACTTACATTTCAGTTCAGAAAGCAGGGAGTGCAGTTGTTACATTAGAGCTGCTCTGCCGCACTCACAGTATCTTGCTATCACTGTAACCAACTAATGCCAAAAGAATGGTTTTGTAATAAAATTATAGCTGTATCCTAAAACAATGCCACAGTGGTTTGACTTTTTAAATAGCATTTCACTATATATAGGGGACATTGCCTCAGCTTAGAAAAGCAATTGAGGAAGGATCTATTGCTATAAAACTGAAGAAACCAGAAACATGACTATGTTAAAGGAAATGTAATTAAAATGTGAAGTGGTCAGTTCTTGACAACAAGCAACAAAATTCACTCAAGGTGGTTTAAAACTCACAGGGTTTATTGAGGTATATAGGTAGCTCACAGAATAATTACCTGATCTTCCAAAATATGTCCCAAAACCCCACTGCAGAACTGGAGCATCACGTTGCTGTTGCCTGTGCTGAGTGAGGCCACCAGCTCCATGTCCTCTTCCAACCACATTCCATGCAGGCTCACCTGCTTCCCTTCCCACAGGATGTGGCTCCAAAGTAAAGGCTCACTTTAGAGCATCTGATCGGAAAGAACCTAAAGGACATCGAACACCCTTAACTGCAAAGAGGAATCTGGGAAATGTAGTTTGTAGCTTTCCAGCCTCCACGCTTCAGGAGGACATGCTAGAAAGGATTGAAGGTTGAACAAGCGAGTTTCTGTGTACCTGCGCATAATTAAATCTCACCTTATCAATGAAGAATTTTTGTTCAGTGTTCAAAGCACCAAACTAAAACTAAAGAAATTATATAGAGTAGAACAGGAAATTCCCTGTCAGTCCAGTGGTTAGGACTCAGCCCTTTCACTCAGGGGCCTGGGTTCAGGGAACTAAGATCCTGCAAGCTGCGTGGTACAGCAAAAAAAAAAAACCAGTATCTCAAGAATTCAGAAAATAACAATATATTTTTAAAAATATTTATTTATTTATTTGGCTGCACCACGTCTTAATTGCAGCATGTGGGACCTTTGGTTGCGGCATGTGGGATCCTCAGTTGCAGCATGTGAACTCTTAGTTGTGGCATGAGGCCTAGTTTCCTGACCAGGGATCAAACACAGGCCTTCTGAATTAGGAGCACAGAGTCTTAACCACTGGACCACCAGGGAATTCCCACAATATTTTTTTTGAAACAAACTTTTTTCTGGCCATGTTGTGCAGCTTGTGGGAACTCCCAATAACAGTATTCTAATCATTCCTGGAGAAACTACCATTATGACCCAGCAATCCCACTCCTAGGCATACATCCAGAGAAAACCATAATTCAAAAAGACATATGCACCCCAATGTTCACTGCAGCACTATTTACAATAGCCAAGACATGGAAGCAACCTAAATGTCCACCAACAGAGGAATGGATAAAGAAGATGTGGCACATATATACAATGGAATATTACTCTGCCATTAAAAAGGAACAAAATAGTGCCATTTGCAGAGACGTGGATGGGCCTAGAGACTGTCATACAGAGTGAAGTAAGAAAGAAAAATATCGTATAATATCGCTTATATGTGGAATCTAGAAAAATGCTACAGATGAACTTATTTGCAAAGCAGAAATAGACACATAGATGTAGAGATCAAACATGGATACCAAGGGGGAATGGGTGGGGTGGGATGAATTGGGAGATTGGGATTGACATATATACACTACTATGTATAAAATAGGTAACTAATGAGAACCTGCTATATAGCACAGGGAACTACTCAGTGCTCTGTGGTGACCTAAAAGGGAAGGAAATCTAAAAAAGAGGGGATATATGTATCTGTATAACTGATTCACTTTGCTGTACAGCAGAAACTAACAACATTGTAAAGCAACTGTACTCCAATAAATTTTTAAAAAACACTAATTAAAAGGAAGACTGGTCTGATTAAAAACAAACAAAAACAAAATAACTTGGATAATGGTGAAAAACACATTCCTGGAGAAAATATGCTTTGTGGGTATTTAACATTTTACATTGTCAGTTTTTGTTTTTAGACTCCAAAAATCTCTGAATTTATATTTGAAATTTTCATAAAGTGTCCTCCCTATGTAGACAATTTCAAAGGTGTCATGAAAAAAAAATGTACAGAAACGTTTTCATAAGATGACATTTACTCTCAGAAACTACCTCGTCCGTGTCCCCACACTGATTCAGGGCCGCTGACTCAACAAAGCTCGTAAGAGACTGTTTAGTAAAAAGCATCATGGGGCTTCCCTGGTGGCGCAGTGGTTGAGAGTCCGCCTGCCGATGCAGGGGACGCGGGTTCGTGCGCCGGTCCGGGAAGATCCCACGTGCCGCGGAGCGGCTGGGCCCGTGAGCCGTGGCCGCTGCGCCTGCGCGTCCGGAGCCTGTGCTCCGCAACGGGAGAGGCCACGACAGTGAGAGGCCCGCGTACCACAAAAAAAAAAAAAAAAAAAAAGCATCATGGCAGTTTACTACTTTACACTGAGAAACGTAACAGGCGGACCAAGCAATTGCATCAGCCTAGCCACTTAGCATTTTCTGCCTGAAGTTTAACTAGGTGGCAATTCATTTATCAAAAGGTTGCTTAGTGAGTATGGAATCAGGTGAGGAGGCCCCATGATTCACGTGTATCTTAATTTGGATGATCCTAATGAGGGCCATCTCCTGATGGGTAGCTGAATGCAGAGACCTGGCAGTGCACATTTTCATTGCACTAACACAATGTGGTCTGTGGAGGGGGTGTTAGCTCAAAGTTATTTATCCAGTAATACTTTCACCGTGTGGCTATCTGCACTGCTGGCGCATAAACAGTGGGTGAAACTGCTGGTGCCTTAGCACAAATCAAGGCAGTGGTACTGAGTAGTCATTGTATTCTTCCCTGCCATGCATTCACTGAACAAAGTACTTGATGAATCAGTAATTATATTTTTTATTCACAGTACTCACGGTCTTTTCAGTGTTTTGTGTGACTGAATGGAAGTACGCCTAAACTTTTTGGTTGTCTTGAAGAAAAAGCATTTGTGCAATTGTGTGAGTTGTGGCCCGAACAGGCCACTCTTCTTGGAATGCCCTTTGTACTTGAACAACGGAGTGTTTGTTGCCAATCATAAAATTTGAGCTTTCGAGGGAAAATTTTAATCTACCACAGTCAGCTTGACAGCTTCCTGCTACCTTCTGATGAAATCAAAGTGATGATATTAATGAATTATTAATTCATTATTAATTATTGAATCAGTATAGTTAAATGTATCCACAATTGGTGGATCCATATAGCTCAGTGGGCCAATATTTTCCAAATGACCCATCTATGATATTATCATGAATGCATAAACAATCCATTCACACTACCAGATGTAACAGAACACAAAAAGTATATTGATAGGGTTGCAGATTCCCCACTGCAACTAACCTTTGAGAAACCACCATTTGTCGACTTTTGGTGTAGTATTGAAGAATATCCACAACTTCTTAAAAGACTCCTAAAATACTCCCTTTCTGACTATGTATCTGTGTGTATGATTGGATTTCCTTCATGTACTTCAACCAAAAACGCCATATTCCAACAGACTGAACATAAAGCAGATGGGAGAATCTGGAAATCTATTAAGTCAGATGAAAGAGATTGGCAAAAATGTAAAACTGCCATTTTCCTGGTTGGTTTTTCGGAAAATATAAGTTTCATAAAATGTTATTTTTGTTAACATGTAATGGGTTTCTTTATTAATGAATTAACAAAATTTTAAAAATCTCAAATACAGCAAATAGCACCAGCTTGGACCCACATAAAGGAGATCTGGAGCTAGAGAAGAGAGTAAGACACTACTATGTCTGCCCTCAGGGATCCCAATTTTGAGAGACACCAACAGTATGGTACTCCCCTCAGTGCCCTGAAAATGTTCATTAGCTTGTCGAAGAGGTACTGTTTGGAAACACAGAAGCAGGAGGGATTATCTTCCTGATGGAGTCAGGAAGGGTTCACAAAGGAGCACAAATTTCTTGTTTTGTTTGGCCACGCCACGTGGCATGCGGGATCTTAGCTCCCCGACCAGGGATCGAACCCGTGCCCCCTGCCGTGGAAGCGCGGAGTCCTAACCACTGGACCGCCAGGGAAGTCCCTAGGAGCACAAATTTCGTTACTTACATTCTTCAGTGAGGCCTTCAACTCAATTCTGTAATTAGTTATATCCCAGATATTAACTTATAAATTAGTAAGAGAGTCCAGAAGGTTTCCCTCTGGAAGTTATGTTATAAAAAGCAATGTTTTGTTTTGTTTTTTTTAAAAAAAGCAATGTTTTTCAAATTGGGTTGTAACCCATTAATGGACAAGTCAGTGTGTATCAACAAGCTTTAAAAACAAAAGTATATATAACAGAACTTTCAACTTCACTGAATTTTCTCACCTTTTATTTCTTTCCTTCCACTTGATTTGGCCCACTCTAGCTTTTTTGACTAGCAATTATTGTATTATAATCGACAAGTAACACTGTGTAAGCTTAAGACATACAGTATGATGATTTGATATATATTGTGAAATGACTACCACGTTAAGATTAGTGACCACCAGATCCTTCACCTCACACTTGTGTGTGAGTGTGTGATCTCCCTTAGCAAATTTCTAGTATATAGTACATGCTGTAATTTTTTAAGGTGGAAGGTTAGATAGATCCAAGCTTAGATGATGATTTTTGCCCCAATATAAGCATTTAATGCTATACATTCTATTTTTATTCAGCTCCAAATATTTTCTAATTTCCCTTCTTGAGACATCCTCTTTCAGTCAGGGATTATTTAGAAGTGTATCATTTAATTGCCAAGTGATCGGAGATCTTCCTGTTATTCTCTATTATTATTATTATTTAGTGGTTACTCTAGGAATTATATAATACGTATTCAACTTTTTATGGACTATTTATATCAATATTTTATCACTTCAATTGGCATGTAGAAACCTTACCACGGTATAGGTCTCCTCACCCCCACCATTTATGCTACAGCTGTCTTATATATTACCTATACTTAGATTGAAAACCCCATCAGACAATTTTTTTGCATTCAACCACCAAACACATTTTAAAGAACTCAAGAAGAGTAGTCTATTACATTTACCGAGAGATTTACTATTTTTGTTACTTTTCTTTCATTCCTGATGTTCCAAGTTTCCTTCTGGTATAATTTCCCTTTTGCCTAAAGAAATTTCTTTCAGCAGTTCTTTTAGATTAGTTCTGCTGGTTGCAAATTCTGTTTAGTTTTCCTCAGCTGAGAATGTCTATTTCATCTTCATTCCCGAAAGATGTTTTCGCTGGATACAGAATTCTGAGTTTACAATTCTTTCAGCACTTGAGAAATGTGACTCCCTGTCATTAGAATGGTCGTTCAGCTACATGTCATCTCTCTTTGGCTGCTTGCAAAAGTTGACTTTAGTAATTTGATTTTGATGTGTCTGGCCATGGATGTCTTTGGATTTACCCTATTTGCTCAGCTTCTTGAATCTGTAGGTGTCACCAAACTTGGGATACCTTCAGCCATTACTTCTTCAAACATTTTTTCAGCCCTTCCTCTTCTGTGGGATTCTCAATGCAAGAATGTTAGACCTTTTGTTCTTGTCCCGCAGGTGCCTTTTGTTCTTTTTTATCTCTTTTTCCTTTTTTTCCTCTGTTGGTCAGATTAGATCATTTCTATTAACCTGTCTTCAAGTTCACTGACTTTTTTTCTCTGTCGTCTCCATTCTACCAATTCTACCAATTCTCCATTCTACCAATCCAATGAGTTTTTTGTTTTGGTTATTATATTTCTCAGTTCTAGACATGGGCATTGATTGGAAGGGCTGCAGCCTGTGAATTATTGTGAAGCGATGGGGAGTTACCCGAAACCCACTGGAAAGCTGAAACACCAGATGTGGATGGCTGTGGCTCACGACAGAAACTGAAGACACTGAGAGATGCTGGGGTGCGTGCGTGTGTTTTGTGCGTTCCTACGCAGCGCGGCTCAGCTGGGTGCATTTTTCCGCATTCACCTAGTGTTCTTCCAGGATGAAGTCACGCATAAACAAACGTGGATGTCTAGCACGGGCACTCCCGGGGGCCTGTAAAAGCACAGAGCGCTGGCCCCAGCCCCGGGTCTGGGAGGGAGCCCAGAATTCGCACTTCTGACAAGTTCCCTGGCGCCGTGAAGCGTCGGCATCTGGTCTGAGGACCGCCCTTTGGAAGCACGGCCTTGCGCTGAGCGGGAGCTTTCTGCAGCGTCTAGATCGTACAGGTCCTCTCCGCACCGGCTCCCGCGCCCGGCTGCGCGTCGGGACTAAACACGTCACCGCCGTCAAGCGCCGGCAGAGAAGCAGCCGCCACAGGAGCCGGCCGGGTGCGCCGGGGCTGCTTCCGGGTGCCCTCCGACTCTGGCTTTGCGTTCCGGCGACCGACCTCCGGGTGCGCGGCGGCGGGAGGACCACACCAGGGCTCACCCTCGCGCTGGTCCTGCTGGGCCCGCTTCCGGCCGCGCAGGCGCAGGAGGCCGCGTGCCAGACCGGTAGCGGGGACCGAAGGTAGGGGCGGCGGGGACCGGAGGTGGGGGCGGCGGGGACCGGAGGTGGGGGCGGCGGGCCGGGAGAGGGGGCGGCAGGTAGGGGCGGCGGGCGGTCGCGGGGGTAGCTGGGCCGCGTCCTGCCCGGCTCCCGAGCTGGACTTGCGCCGACGGACACGCCTCCGGGACAGGCTTCAGCTCCTGCCTCTGTTGGTGCCACGCTACCACCGCCTCCTGGTCTGGAATCGTCTGCTGCCCCTTTTAAAAAAGCTGGGTTGGGCTTTCCTGGTGGCGCAGTGGTTGAGAGTCCGCCTGCTAATGCAGGGGACAGGGGTTCGTGCCCCGGTCTGGGAAGATCCCACGTGCCGCGGAGTGGCTGGGCCCGTGAGCCATGGCCGCTGAGCCTGCGCGTCCGGAGCCTGTGCTCTGCAACGGGAGAGGTCACAACAGTGAGAGGCCCGCGTACCGCAAAAAAAAAAAAAAAAAAAAAAAAAAAAGCAGGGTTTAGCCTTGTTCTTTGGTGGCCTTGTCTTCTCCACCCTTGCTTGACCTTTACTATAGAACCTTAAGGCTAAGCAGCCATCCGGAATGTTAAAAATAATTAATGTACCTGTGCTTTGTTGGCAAAATGGAATTCTAACCAAAATTGTATGGGCGGGGTGGCACTAATTCATTTCTTCTCTGGTTGTGTAAAATATTCTGTAGCTGGTTTAATTTGTAGAAGCTTTCAGTGTCGTTTTGCTTATTTCTGGGCGAGAACATTTCCTTAGCCGTACAGCCTCTTCCCTAGCTCTGGGCAACATACTCCAGAAATATGCCTTTAAAAGAAGAAGGAGGGGACTTCCCTGGTGGTCCAGTGGTAGAGAATCCGCCTTACAATGCAGGGGACGTGGGTTCCATTCCTGATCAGGGAACTAAGATCCCACATGCCGCGGGGCAACTAAGCGCGCACGCCACAGCTGGAGAGCCTTCGTGCCGCAAAGTGCAAAGCCCACACGCCCTGGAGCCTGGGCGCCACAACTAGAAGGACGCCTGCGGCCGCAACGAAAGATCCTGCATGCCGCAACTAAGAAGCGATGCAGCCAAAAACAAATTAAGTAAATAATAAATCTTTTAAAAAAATTAAAAAAGACCATCAGGTGATGGAGTGGGTGAATGACTTCTTTAAGAAGTGGGTGGGACTTCCCTGGTGGCACAGTGGTTAAGAATCTGCCTGCCAATGTAGTGGACACAGGTTCAAGCCCTGGTCCGGGAAGATCCCACATGCCGTGGAGTAAGTAAGCCCACGTACCACAATTACTGAGCCCCTGCTCCGCAACAAGGGAAGCCACCGCAATGAGAAGCCCATGCACTGCAACGAAGAGTAGCCCCTGCTTGCCACAACTAGAGAAAGCCCGCGCGCAGCAATGAAAACCCAACGCAGCTAAAAATAAATAAAGTAAATAAAATGATTTTTAAAAAGAAAGACCCCAGTGTAAACCTTCCACATGTACACAGGAAGTGTGTGCAAACCTGAATCACCAGCTGCGGTATAGTCAATCCAGAAGAGCAAAGTAGAGTGTCATGTATCTGCTTCGATAAACCTCAAAAACATAATGCTGGGGCTTCCCTGGTGGCGCAGCGGTTGAGAATCCGCCTGCCGATGCAGGGGACGCGGGTTCGTGCCCCGGTCCGGGAAGATCCCACGTGCCGCGGAGCGGCTGGGCCCGTGAGCCGTGGCCGCCGCGCCTGCGCGTCCGGAGCCTGTGCTCCGCAACGGGAGAGGCCACAGCGGTGAGAGGCCCGCGTACCGCAAAAAAAAACAAACAAACAAACAAACAAAAAACCCATAATGCTGGGCTTTTAAAAAAGCAAGTCATAAGAGGACTTTGTGTCCTGCATCCCCGATACAGAGGGATTCTGCGCCATTTTATATGAGGGACTTGAGCATCCGCAGATGTTGGTATTCGCAGGGGGTCCTGGAACCAACCCCTTGCGGTTACTGAGGGACGAACAGTGCAACACTGCTTGTATCAATATAAAGTTTGAAAACATACGTGTATTAAGTGTCGTTATTCATGTGCACATACTCGTGGTGAGAATAAAAAAGCATGCATGGAAATTATTAAACTTCAGCTTGCACCCCCATGTCACGTGTGTTAACACAGATGTCTGGGCTCCACCCCAAGAGTTTCTGGTGCAGTAGGTGTGGGGCAAGGACTCAAGAACCTGCATTTCTCAGAAGTTCCAGGTGGTGCCGCGGCAGGTACGGGGACCACAGTTTGAGAACTACTGACGTACCAACTTGAAGATGGGGACTGCCTGGGACGGAGCAGAATAGGACTGCGAGGGCTATACCTGGCTTCAGCCGCGTTTGTGATGTGTTATTTCTTTAAGAAGGGACGCAGTACTTCTTGACAGAGCTGGATGGGTGCTCATGATCTTACGTTCTAACTTTGTTTATGCCTGAAACATTTCAGGAAAGAAAAAAGATCCTAGTCGGTGAGGAGAATGGATTGGAAAAGAGAAAGCAGTGGGAAAGTGCGTGGGAAAGCGTTGCAGAAGCCCAGGAAGGTGATGTTTAGACCAGGGCGGGGGAACGGGGGTGGGGGTGTCGGGTGTGAGCAGATTTGGGAGCTTTGCGGGGACAAGTGACTATCGGTGGTGACTGGTTGGTCTAGTGGCCACGGGGAGGGAGGAATCCAGTCACCTGGTTGTGTGCCCGTCACAGAGGAGAACCCTGTGGAGTGGGCATGCCGGTGACCGGAGAGACTGAATTCAGGTATGGATGTTGCAGACCTTGAGGGGCCAGCTGAGCGAAGTGTAGGAGAAAGAGCCAGGCCACAGAAGAGACTTGAAGCGATCGGCGTGTACACAGCCGCCAGAGCCACGTGTGGGGATGCGACGGTGTGGAAGGTGTGGAATGGAAGGGGGGCCCACGACATCCAGAGGGATGCCGTCACCTAAGGTGGGCTGGCTGGCTGCTCCCTGCCACCCGTTCTTGTACGGCCTGTGAGCTGAGGGTGCTTTTCACTTTTTTAAATGTTGGGGGGGAAATCAAAAGAACGTGTGGCACGTGAAATTCGAATCTCAGCTTCCGTGAGCACAGTTTTGTTGGGGCACAGTCATGCTTGCTCACTTGGGTAGCATGGCCTGGCTGCTGCTGACAGCCAAGATGAAATAACTCTGACAGTTACCTCCTCACCCCGCACGTCACAGTGCCGTGGCCGCTCGACTCCCGCTTCGGCCCCTAAACCTGAACACCTACCGTCTGAGCCTTTACGGAAAAAAGTTCTCTGGTCCCTGACCTCAGGTCTAAGTTGACACACTCTTGGTCACTTGAAATGCTACAGAGGAGAGATGGCCATGGTTTTGCCCATTTCTTTAAGGTCACCTTCTAAGAATCAGGCGTCAGTGGAAGAAGCTCAGGAGACCGTGAGGCCCGAGTGGTGACCGTCGTCGTCATCATGTCCACAGGAGTCCCGGAAGATGCCCGGAGGGAGAGAGGTGGCGAGAAAGATGTGGGCCCGGAATCTCGATGAGGGAGGTGAGCAGACAGCCCCCTGCAGCATTGCTGGGCATTGCTGACAGGACTCACGTGGCGTCGTCTCGAGAAAGGAGCTGTGAAATGAGGCTGGAGCAGTCGAGTGGAGCCAGGGTCTCTCGAGCACGTCGTCATGAGCAAAGCAGCGTGTTCTCTTCTCCTTAGCAAGAGCACACTGACCCGTAGAGGAGTCCATCACTGCTAAAATTCCCTGCTCAGCAGAAGAGTCACCCCTGACCCTCCACCTGCAGCCTTGTCGCTGGAAGAGTACAGTTGTCACTCACTGAGAGTGTGAACACTGAAAACAGCAGATCTGAGGGGAAGAGTTGAGTTTGGGAAGTATTTTTATTATATTTTAATGTTGAGATTTTATATATACGTAAAAATACATACCTTGTCTTCTTTATCCATTCCTCTGTCGATGGACACTTAGGTTGCTTCCAATGTCTATTTATATGGTAAATAGAGCTGCAGTCAGCATTGGGGTGCATGTAACTTTTCAAATTAGTGGAGTTTTTTCTTTTTTCTGGATATATACCCACCAGTGGGATTGCTGGATCATAGGGTAGTTCAAATTTTAGTCTTTTGAGGGACCTTCACACTGTTCTCCATAGTGGCTGCACCAATTTACATTCCCACCAACAGTGCAGGAGGGTTCCCTTTTCTCCACACCCTCTCCAGCATTTATTATCTCTTGTCTTTTTGATGATAGCCATTCTGACAGGCGTGAGGTGATATCTCATTATGGTTTTAATTTGCATGTCTCTGATGATTAGCAATGCTGAGCATCTTTTCATATGTTGGCCATTCACATTGTCTTTGGAAAAATGTCTACTCAGGTTTTCTGATCACTCAGCCATAAGAAAGAATGAAATTCTGCTATTTGTAACAACATGGATGGACCTAGAGAGTATTATGCTTAGTGAAATAAGTCAGAGAAAGACTTAATACCGTATGATGTCACTTATATGTGGAATCTAAAAATAAAACCAACACATGTATATAGCAAAACAGAAACAGATATAGAGAACAAACCAATGGTTACCAGTGGGGAGAGGGAAGAGAGGGGGCAAGATAGAGGTATGGGATTAAGAGTTACAAACTCCTGTGTATAGAATAGGTAAGCAACAAGGATAATTGTATGGCACAGGGAATACAGCCATTATTTTGTAATACAGTAAGTCCCCTACATACGAACCTTCAAGTTGCGAGCTTTCAAAGGTGCGAACCTACGTTCCATCAGCGTCAGTCATGAGGGAAATGGCAGCCTGCCCTCCGTCCCCTATTGCTGACGACCCTTCAGCTCTGCCATCTCCCTCCTGCTCTCCGTCCTGCTGTCAGTAGCTCTTCTCGCCTGCTCCCTCGATGCCAGCCCCTGTGTGCCGGCTGTTGGACTGTACTACTGGCTTTTCAAGGTACTGTACTGTGAGATTAAAAATGTTTTGTTTTTTTGTGTTTGTTTTCTTATGTATCATCTGTGTGAAAAGTATTATAAACCTGTTACAGCGCAGCACTATATAGCCGATTGTGTCAGTTGGGTACCTAGGCTAACTTCGTCGCACTTGCGAACACGCTCTTGGAATGGAACTCGTTCGTAGGTAGTGGACATGCTGTAGCTTTAGATGGATTATAATCTAGAAAAACACTGAATCATCATGTTGTACACCTGAAACTAATACAATATTGTAAATCAACTGTAATTCAATTAAAAAATTAGGTTGAGATATAATTTACAGGCTATAGATTTGCTATTTTAAAGTGTACAGTTAGTGATTTTTAGTATATTCACAAGGTTATGCAACCGTCACCACTAATTCCAGAACATTTTCATCCCAAAAGAAATCCTGTCACATCAACAGCCTCTCCCCATGTCCGCCTCCACCCAGGCCCTGGCAACCACTGATCTACTAGCTGTCTCTGGACTTCCCTGTTCTGGAGCTTTATATAAATGGAATCATATGCTATTTCCCTTAGTTAATCTTCCTGAGAATAATGTTTTCATCGCGTGTTGCAGCACGTATTCGTGCTTTATTCCTTTTAGTGGCTGAATACTATGTCATTGTGTGGACACGTCACGCTCTGTTTCTCCAGGCATCATGTGATGGACATTTAGGTTGCTTTCACTATTTGGCTGTTATGAATAATGCTGCTGTGAACACTCATGTACAAGTGTTGGCATGAATGTATGTTTTCAGTTCTCTTGGGTAGATACTGAGCAGTAGATTTTGTGGTGACTCTGTGTTCAACCTTTGCGGACTTCCAGACTGTTTTCCACAGTGGCTGCTCCATTTTACATCGTCACCAGCAATGTACGAGGGTTTCCCGTCCACACGTGGTACCACCTGGCTGTTTGATTATAGCCATCCTAGCGGGTGTGAGGTGGGATCTCGTCGTTTTGGTGTGCGTTTCCCTGCTGACGATTAAAGTTGAGCATCTTTTCATGTGCCTGTTGGCCATCTGTATATCTTCTTTGGAGAAATGTCTGCTCAAGTCCTTTGCCCATTTTTAAATTGAGTTCTTTGTCTTTTTATTGTGGAGGAGACATATTATTTTTGAGTTGTCCACCAAGACTCCAAGTAGAGGTGTCAGGAAAGCAGGTGTGGAGTTCTGGGGAGGCTGGGATTGGGCTTCACGCCTGGAGCTCAGCGGATGGGCATGGAGATCTCCCCACCCCGGGAACAAGGGCGGGGCCGGGTCCCAGCCCTTGGGAGGCTGAGTAGATACTGAGTATCTATCTACTCAGTGCGTATCTACTGGGAGCCGAGTGCAGAGCATTTTCAGGAGGAGGGAGGGAGTGGTCAGCCAGGCCGGGTGCTGCCGAGGGGCCAGGCCTGCACGTTGGCTGTTGAGCTTTGGCACGGGGTCTGTGCCGTCACTAGTGTCCCGTGTGCCCCCGTGCTGCGGTTAAGCCGGCACGCGGTGGTACAGCCACACCGCCTGTCGGGGTAGTGATGCTCCCTGCGGGTGGCAACCAGCGTCCACCCTAGGCAGCCTGAGTGTCCCGCTCCCGATGTCCAGGTCCCTCCCCACCCTCCACCGAGGCAACCGGGTGGTAACGCCTGCCTCCGCCCCGGGCCTCGCACCTGCTCCCGGGCGGGAGCCCATTGGATGGCGAGCGCCCGTGCCTCGTGGTGGCTGCTCACCAGCGCGCCCGCCCGTCTCAGCCCCGTCGTGTCGCCCTGCGTTCTCATCAGCGCTCGTTCTGGATTCCTGCCGGGGCCTCCCACCCTGGGGCACCTTTCACACCTCTGCTTCTTAAAAATAATCAGGGGGCTTTTGAGTACCTTGCAAGGAACATCCCGACCCCAGCTTCTCTCCCGTCCGCCTCCTGCCCCAGCCCCGCTGGACTGACACAGCCACAGTTGGCTTTCATCTTACTAACTGCTCAGTGCGTATCTACTCAGCGCAGACAGCTGCAGGGAGACAGAGACCAAGTCAGAGCCAAGCCTCCCTTCCGCTCGAAGCTGTAGTAGAAAGCAGCGATTCTGGGAGGAGCTGGCATCGAGAGTTTGGTACAAGGCCGCTCTCAAACCCTCTCTGACCCTCGCAGTGACCCTGAGGCCCAGGAGGCCGTGTCGCCCTCAGTCTTTCCTGAAATAAGATGGATGGACCGTGACTACTCCCCGTTTCGCTGTCTGTTTTAGGAGCTCGCAGGAGCCGGCGCCATGGAGACGCGGCCCCAGGAGGGCAGGAAAGGGCCCGCGCCCAGGGACGTGCCCCCAGTGGTGGGGCTGCTGCTCTCCATGGCCCTCATGAACGCCCTCCTCTACCTCTGCCTCGACCGGCTCTTCATCTCGCCCCGGCGCTCCACGGAGGACCCCACACGCTGCCCCTACGGCCACTTCCGGATGGGGCCGATGAGCAACTGCTCCCCGTGGCTGTCCTGCGAGCAGCTGAGGACGGAAGTGAGGCAGGTGAAGCGCGTCGGGGAAGGAGCCGTGAAGAGAGTGAGTCCCTGGCTCACCGCCCGGGGGGGGGGGGGGGCGGGCGGCCCAGCGGGAGGGGGGCTGGCGTCGTGGGCCGGAAGCCACGAGCCCAGCCGCCGGTCCCTCCAGCTGGGACATTATCCTAGTCGAGGGAGGCGAAGGAGGAAGCGGCTAGATGCACCAAGGAGCCCTCGGCTTCATCGTTGATAGTAATAGAAAACTAGAAGTAATAACTACAGGGCGGTGGTTAAGTTACGGTCCGACCACTTGTGGAATATTCTACAGCCAGTAAGTGTAGTTAGGAACCCTGTGCGGCAACATGCAAAAGCTCTCGTTATGATAAGTAGAAAAGCAAAAGAGAAAATTGTGCGATACGCTGTTTTCCTCTGCAAGATTATATATGTAGAAAAACGTAAAAATGATAGAAAGTGTGTTACGGGGAAGGAAGATTTGGGGCAGTATTTTTCGTTCTTGTTTTTCAAACTCTATGGTGGTATTATATCGATTAAAAAAAAAATTTATTTTAAAAAGAGAAAGCAAAGGGGTGAATTCCGTTCTCGCACAGAAGCTTCCGGAGCCCAGTCTCATGGACTGCATTTCCGCAGTGGTTGCACTGAGACAGGGTGACTCCAGAAGCCAGTGAAGGGTGTTGAACAGGACAGACCCTCTGTGAGGACGCAGCGAGCGACGGCAGGGCTGCAGCTGGACAGACAGCTGCATCCCTGAGTGGGAAAGGGATTCACCTTGAAGGAGGGAGTCGGGGGAGAAGGGAGGGGAATTAATGTGAGGCGAAACCATGAAGCCAGGTGACGAGAAGGTAACAGGTTTCTTCAGATTCGCCCGCTCGTTGTAGTGGGTGCTGGGGACGCAGCAGTGGACGGAACAAAGGCCCTCGAAGCCGGCTGGGGAGTCAGACAGTCAAGAAGACAAGAAACGGGAGCGTAGGAAGCTGTGTTCGTGACGTGCTCTGAGCCAGTGGCGCAAGGAAAGAGCCGCGAGCTTGTTACTCCAGGTGGTCAGAATGGTGTGGGTATTTGGGGACAACGATCCCGCAAGAAAGATGGGGACCAGCCGACGCCCCTGGGTGGAATGTGCCTGGTTGGCCGGGGACCAGAGGCAGGGTGCAAGGAAGGCGTCAGAGGTGAGGGTCCCCCGGGGCTGCTGGCCTCGGGCACCACCGCAGCGTGAGCGGAGGGGAGGACTGCCGGCCTGTGTGCAGAGCAGACCCGGCCGGGCTCGCGGGGAGCTTGGTGACAGGTGGCTACAGCTCGACACGAGTGTCAGCCCCGGACGTGGCGAGAAATCAGTGGGTTCTGGTTGTATCTTAAAGGCGGGGGCAGTAGAACGTCCCAGTAGGCTGGACGTGGGGCGTAAGGGAGGGGATGATGGAGGCGCCCAGCTGGGGCAGCAGGGAGGACAGGGTCTGCGTCACCTGCCCGGGGAGGCCCCGTGTGTGCGTGAGGTGACCATCCTGAGCCCTTTGGGTGGCCAGGCAGGGACACGGGCAGTTGGGTGTACGAGTCTGGCACTCGGGGGGCGGGGATGTAGATTTGGGGGGTGTTGACAGCATTGCGCTAAGAAGTCACCAGGAAGGGGAGTAGTAGGGGACTCACAGCCAGTTAATTTGTGCCTCCTGCAGAGAGGGGCCCTGAGGGCTGCCCGCTTGCTTCCACGCTGTTGTGCTCGCTCAGAGCGTTTTGGGAATTTTTTTTGGAATTGCTTTTTACCCTGAAGGATGTTTTTGAGTAGCTTTGACGGTGGCAGATTATTGTTTGAGGACAGATTTGATTTTACGGAACCTCGCAGATGTCACCCAGCCCACTAGATTCAACAGCGTGGAATGTGGTTGGTTTGTTAAGGTGAAGGGCTGTTACACTGAGACTTTGTTTCTTTGGCTGAAACTTGCCCTTGGGGCACAGGTGTTCTGAGCGCGGGGGTGTCAGCTCCACGGGGAGCCCCATCTGTCCTGCCCCGTTGGGACCCCGGGGCCTGCGCATGCTCCGGCCCAGGGCGGTCCCCTGACCCTCCGGGTAGGCACCTAGCCCAGCAATCCTGCTGCGGCCACCCCGCCTACGTGGGCGTCCCTCCTCTCTGGCACCCGTTCTGGGGGCATAGTTTCTCAACAGGAATTTCTGTGACCAAAGTTCCTGACGTCCCTGTCTGACCTCCACCCCCGCCCCTCTGGTGCCCTGGCTTCAGTAACCCCTCGGGGCCTCTGTGGGCGGATCCCACCACCTCTCCCTCTCTGACCCTCCCGCCTGTCTGCATCCCAGCTCCCCCGGCAGCAGATTCTGCGGCTGTGTCCTGTCACCCTGGCACAGACACTGGCAACATCTCCCTGCATCTCTGTCTCCATCCTGCCTGGAGGGAAAGCCCCACACCCGGCTGAGGCCAGCTCTGTATCTGCACTTGGGCAGCGGCCCCGGAGGCAGAGAGGAACGCCACAGCCCTGTCATCCAGGCACGACCACGGACCTCAGCACAGCCCAGGGGTCAGGCTCCTTTCCCGTAGTAACTTCTCCCTCCCATTCTCTGACACACACGCTTCCTTAACAACCCCCTCGTTGTTCCTTAGACGCTTCCTTAGCTGGTGATCTTGCTACTAAGGTGTTAGGAAAACAGAAGCCACCCCGAGGGCCCGTCCTCATCTGCCCACCCGACCTACAAACCTTCCAGCTCCGGGCTCGTCCCCGACTGCTCACAGGTTCCCTTTAAATGACTCCCCCTCCCCAACATCCTCGCTCTTCCCCACTCTGAGGATGTCTCTACTGGCTACACACAAACGCTCGTGCTTTCAGATAAATATGGCTTCTTAATAGAAATTATCCATAGTGAACTTTCTCAAATTCGGGTTCTTGAGAAGTTCTTGAAAGATTTCTCTTTTGAATAAACAGTCAACAGCAGTTAGAGGGTTTTTCCATTAAGGAACCTCCCTTCTCAGGACCAGAATAAATCTTCACAGTCCTCTAGCCCACCTCCATTTGAAATAATAGTTTTTAGTTCTTTTAAAAAATGTTTTAAAATATAAAAATAAGATATATTCATTCTGGAAAAGTTATACCAAAAGGTATGAAGGGGAAAAAAAGCATATAAAGAGAAGAGCAAAAACCCTTTGATTTCTATGTAATTTTGCCTCGTTTTATGCAGTTAGAACAATGGTATAAAAACACTTTGTATCCTTTTCATTTGCAACGTTACTTTTATCTGTGAAAACCCTATCAGCATCTGCATTTTGCTGAGCCCTGTAACCTTCCTTGAGTGGTCCTGCATAACCGGACTGCTCCCCGAGTTTTGATGGATGGATAGCTTCCAGTTATGCTTTTATAAATAATGCCAGATTTTTATTCTTAGAGCTATTTAGGTATTTCAGATTGTTGCCTTAGATAGATTGTAGATTTTAATGTTAGAGGCTCTTAATAAATATGCCCCAAGTTGCTTTCGTAAGCTTTATTTTAACAACGAAGAAGAGGGAGCCAGAGGGACACAGCCCACGGGGTCAGGAGCCACCTGGTTCAGTGGAGTCCTGACCTGGATCCTGTTTTCTCTTCTGCAGCCTTCTGCCTTCCGTTTGGGGACTCTAGCAGAAGACCAGTGGTTCTTATTTCTTTTTTTGTAAATACCACTTTATTTATTTATCTATTTATTTATCTGTGTATGTATGTATGTATGTATCTATCTATCTATCTAAGCCGCACAGCTCACGGGATCTTAGTTCCCTGACCAGGGATTGAACCCAGGCCCATGACAGTGAAAGCGCAGAGTCCTAACCACTGGACCGCCAGGGAATTCCCCTGTGGTTCTTCTTTGCCAGCTGATAGAAATGGGAGTGCAAGGCCGTGCGGTACAGCGGCTCCTCTGCCGACTGTGTGCCAGGACAGCAGGTCCAGTTTGTGCCACTTCAGCTCCTGCTGTTACAGCTGAAGTCACAGAAAACCGCGGACCGTGTCAAAATGTGCTCCTTACGTGGAGTCGCTCCTGTCTGTGGTTTTGATCTGACACCTTTTAAGACGAATGATGGCGCTGTGTGCGATGGGCTGGCGGGGCTCGGTCCCCGTGTGGGGCTTTCCAGCCCTCCGCTCACCACTCGTCGAGCCTTCTCCCGCCCCGCCCCCGCTTCGTGCTGCCCTGCTTTGGTCTGTCCGCTACCCCCTGCCTTTGTTCATGCCGTCCCTTCTCCTGGGAGTGCCCCCCATTCTCCACAGCTGGCCTGCGAGCCCCATCGTCCCGCAGACCAGCTCCCGGGACATTACCGCGGGCTCTCCAGACAGCGCTCAGCACCCGGACCCGCTGCCCGGCCTCCTCCGCGCTGGGCCTTCGCCCCGACAAGGTGTTTGCCTCGCCCGGCGTCTGGTCCTGCTTATGAGCAAGTCTTTGGAACAGTCTGTGCCTCGCTAATGTCTGTGTCCCCTGCGCCACGTCTGACACTGAGAGGCGTTTGCCGTGTTGCTTCCCGGCTCGCCAGCTGGCAAGGGTTCCAGGTTGACGCTCTCTGTGGCTGTGTTCCAGGTGTTTCTGTCCGAGTGGAAGGAACGCAAGGTGGCTCTGTCGCGGCTCACCCGGCTGGAGGTAAGAGACGACTTCCTGCACGGACTGCGGATGCTGAAGTCGTTGCAGAGTGAGCACGTTGTCACGCTGCTGGGCTACTGTGAGGATGACAACAGCATCCTCACCGAGTACCACCCCTTAGGCCCCCTGAGCAGCCTGGAGGCGACGCTGAACCTCTCCAAGTACCGGAGCACGAACACATGGCAGCACAGGCTGCAGCTGGCCCTGGGCTACGTGGCCATCATCGACTTCCTGCACCGCAGCCCCCTGGGCACGCTGGTCATGTGCGACTCCAGCGACCTGCCCAAGACGCTGTCCCAGTACCTGCTGACCGCCAACTTCAGTATCGTGCTCAACGACCTGGACGCCCTGCCCCTGGTGAACCGCAGCACCGGGGCCCTGGTGAAGTGCGGCCACCGGGAGCTTCGCGGGGACTTCGTGGCCCCAGAGCAGCTGTGGCCCTACGGAGAGGACGTGCCTTTTCACGACGACCTCATGCCCGCCTATGACGAGAAGATCGACATCTGGAAGATTCCAGACGTCTCCAGTTTCCTTCTGGGGCACGTAGAAGGGAGCGACATGGTCCGATTCCACTTGTTTGATATTCACAAGGCGTGTAAGAGCCAGACGCCTGCAGAGAGACCCACCGCTCAGGACGTGCTGGACACTTACCAGAAGGTTTTGCATCTCCTCAGAGACACCGCGACGTCTCAGACAAGGGAGATGCTGTAAAGACCAGTGCAGCCGGTGAGGCATGGGAGTCAGGGATGGGATGGAAGAGTCACGGTGGTTCCGCTCTGATGGTGAGGTTTTTGCTGCTTTGACCCGTGGTTCTTCCGTCCGCGTGCACAAGTGAGCGGCTCCCTATCCTGGTCGCCTGGCAGGAGTTACTAAGCCAGAGCAAACCGGGCTTGATGGGAGCCTGGCTTCAGGCGAAGGCGCAGAGAAGCAGCGAGTCTGGCCGGTATCTGAAGGAAGTAACGAAAATGGAGCTACAGAGAGGCTTCCCGAACACCTAAATGTGTAAGCTCGTAAGAAACGTGTGTAGAGAGGTTTTTAAATTGCAGTGTACAGAGGAAACAAGCAGTAGCACTCGCTTTTTTAGGTATTTGCGGTGTATTTCACTGGTACTGATGAGGCATCTCTACCGTTTCAAATGATTGCTCTGTGAAGTTCCTGTGCCGTTCCCTTCCCAGCGAGCTTGCACGCTCTTTGAAATTTTGAGTGGATAAGGCACATTTAAAATATCAAGTACGATGGAGATTATGCTTGTGAAATTCCTATTTACCTTCCAGCTGGATTTTCTGGGTCCAAAGCTAATTATTGTGAACATGTTATATCAACAGTATCTGTCACTCATTACTGGATGGCGTCAGGCCCTCCCACTTGAGTCACATGATTGAATCCTTCAAGCAGCAGCTCTTCCCTTGGTCACCGTCATCCTTGTTTGCAGGGGACGATGGGCCTGGTGCAAGTCATCAGCAGCAGTAAGGGGTTAAAGCTGGCACTGAGGGGCAGAGACGCTGAGCAGCCGACCGCCTGCCCCTGGCTCGCACAGGCCTCACCGTCACTGGAGCCACAGGGAGCTGGGCCCCGACCCACGGGCTCTGACTCAGTCTGTCTGGCTGGAGTCCGAGAGTTCGCATTTCTCACTGGTTTCCAGGTGATGCTGGTGGTGCCAGTCTGGGGACCACATTTCGAGAAACGCTGTCCTTAACTGTCAGGGAGGGCAACCCAGACAGCAGGATAGGGAGAATTGTCAGTGTTATCCGTATTCTACTGCCTGTGGTTGATCGGGTCCTGTGGGTCCTATGGTTCGTCAGAGAATACGCTTGCCCCGAGTATATTAACTGCTACTCTTTGTTATAAAAATGCTGCCAGAACCCACCAGGATGGCTGTCATCAGAAGGATGGACAATAACAAGTGTTGGTGAGGATGCAGAGAACCGGAACCATCGTACACTGCTGGTGGGAACGTCACGTGTTCCGGCTGCCTTGGAAAACAGTCTGGCAGTTCCTCAAAAAGTTAAAAATAGAGCTACCAGGACCCAGCAGTTCCACTCCCCAGTATTTACCTGAGAGAATGGAAAACATGGCCGTAAAAGAACTTGTACGTGAACGTTCATGGCAGCATTATTCGTGATAGACAAAAGATGAAAATAACCCAAATGTCCATCCACTGGTGAATAGATAAAGAAAACGAAGGAAGTGTGGTCCATCCATTCAGTGAGGTGTCGTTCAGCCATAAAAAGGAAAGAAGTACTGATACTTGCTCCGACATGGGTGAATATGCTACGTGAAAGCAGCTGTCCCAAAAGACCACATTTGTATGGTTCCGTTTATATGAAATGTCCAGAATCGACAAACCCATAGACGTAGAAAGTAAGTTAGTAGTTTCTAGCAGCCGGCAGGGGCTTGGGGTTGAAGAATGGGGAGTGCTTGCTTATGGGTACAGGGTTTCTTTGGGGGTGACGAAAATGTCCAGAAATTATGCAGTGGTGATGGTTGCACAGCTCTGAACATACTAAGTAACACTGAATTGTACAAAAAGGGAAAATTCTATGGTATGTGAATTACATCTCAATAAAGCTGGAAGCCCCCCCACCTCTGCCACAAGACCATGTACCTTTTAGGACCCTTTTCACTTGACGTAGTAGTTACTGTGTGGAATTGCCGATTTGAAATTACCCTATTCGTGTTGTCATTCTGGTTTGAGGGTTTTCTTGGTTTGGGGACTTTGCATTGGGAGCAAAACTTTGTTTCAAATGAATTTGTTTTTAAATACTGATGATAGAGAGCTAAAATGAACAGCATGGTGTGGGGGAGGGGACGCTGTCAGCATCCGAAGACCCGAGTTATAGTCCCAGCTCTGTCTCTGACTCACGTGTGGCCTGAGACAAACCCATTTCTAAATGGGAGAGTTGGTGAGAGGCATTTCCAACTTCTGCTCCGCCTCTGAGTTCTCCCTGATGCTTTCTCATTGCCATTGCCAGACACCAAACCGGCCCTGGCCCTTCAGGTTCAATCTTCAGTACCAACAGAACTGCAAAATCGTAAGAGGAACTTACATTCTCACTAAAACCTAGGTGAGTTCATTGCCCACATATTCAGCAAAAGTATAATCAGGAGGGGCTTCCCTGGTGGCGCAGTGGTTAAGAATCCACCTGCCAATGCAGGGGACACCGGTTCAAGCCCTGGTCCGGGAAGATCCCACATGCCACAGAGCAACTAAGCAACTAGAAGAAGCCCATGCGCAGCAATGAAGACCCAACACAGCCAAAAATAAAAAATAAATAAATAAATTAAAAAAAAAAAAAAAAGTATAATCAGGAGAAGAGGCAGATGAGGTGAGCCATTCTCAAAGGACAGCCCGGGACTTCGTGGTCCCTGTACTAACCTTATTCCAAGAATTTTTAAAAATAAATCACCACGGGGACATCACTGGAGGTCCAGTGGTTAAGACTCTTCACTTCCACTGCAAGGGGCAAGGGTTTGATCCCTGGTCAGGGAACTAAGATCCCGCATGCCGTGTGGTGTGGCAAAAAAAAAAGAAAAAAATCATCACTACCATGTGGTTTACAGTGTGCTTTCTCTTTATCTCATATGATGCTACAAACACTCCAAGCTTCAGAGGGCCTCTAGGGATTGTAAATCGTTCAGCAGAGACAGGATATATGAGTGTTCTTAAAACGAGGCACATGAGGTGGGAGTGGGGTGGAAAGCTTAGCTCACGCAGGATGTGTTAAAGAGGTCCTCTATGTATCCACCCCCCCCCATTACTTTAAAAATAAATGTTGCTCAGTTTCAGTAATCACTATTCTCATATGACTTTTAATCATTTAACACAGGGGTCCCCAACCCTGGGGCCACAGGCCAGTACCAGTCTGTGGCCTGTTAGGAAGTGGGCCGCACAGCAGGAGGTGAGCGGCGGGCGAGTGAGCGAAGCTCCATCTGTATTTACAGCCGCTCCCCATCGCTCGCGTTACCGCCTGAGCTCCGCCTCCCGTGAGATCAGCGGCGGCGTTAGATTCTCATAGGAGCGCGAACCCTGCTGTGAACTGCGCATGCGAGGGATCCAGGCTGCGCGCTCCTTATGAGAATCTGATGCCTGATGATCACAGGTGGAGCTGAGGCGGTGATGCTGGCGCTGGGGAGCGGCTGCAAATACAGATCATCATTAGCAGAGAGGTTTGACGGCCCAGAGACCATCATAAATCAACTGCTTGCAGACTCATATCAAAGCCCTATCAGTGAGTGGCGAGTGAAAAGTACGCTGCTTTTGGTGGCAGGCTTTATAGTGGCAAGTGAGTTGATGGTACTTCACTTGTACAGCTGCATCTGATGGCGGGCTTTAAGTCAGAATCTGACACTTATTTTAGTCTGTGTGTGGCCCGCCCATTATTTTATTTACCTCTTCCATCCGCGCCTCTTTCCCGCACTGCGCACTTGTCTCAGTCACAGTTTTGGGAAGCCCACAAGCTAACCCTAGCCAAAATGAGTAAAAAACAAACATAGCTGGAGAGCTTCTTTGAAAAGGCGGAAAGACCCAATGATGAGACAACAGAGGACTCTAAGACTGCCAACAAAAAGAAAGCTGCATTTAGAAGAAAATACCAGGAGTCCTACTTAAATTACGGGTTCATTGCAACAGGTGATTCACATTCTCCAAGCCTGCTTTGTGTAATACGTGGCGATCGGCTATCCAAGGAAAGCATGAAAGCTTCAAAACAGCTTCACCACATGGAGACCATGCACCCTGCATTAAAAGACAAGCCTTTGGGGTTTTTCAAAAGAAAAAAAAAAATGAATACAAAGAACAGAAGTTCGATTATTGAAGGCCACCACTTCATCAAATGCGTCTGCACTGACAGCATCATGCTTAGTGGCTAACTGCATTGCTGAAGCTAAGCCCTTTACTATTGGTGAAGAGTTGATCCTGCCTGCTGCTAAGGACATTGGTCGTGAACTTTTAGGAGAGGCTGCAGTTCAAAAGGTGGCACGTGTTCCTCTTTTGGCTGGCACCGTAACTAGAAGAGTTGATGAAATAGCAGAGGATATTGAGGCACAATTGTTAGGATGAGTGAGTCACCATGGTACACAATCCAGGTTGACAAGTCTATCAATGTTGACAATAAGGCAACAATGCTTGTCTTTGTGTAATATATTTTTGAGGACGATGTGTATGAAGATATGTTATGTGCACTTTTGTTGCCAGCCAACAGAACAGCTGCAGAACTATTCAAGTCTTTGAATGATTATATATCAGGCAAACTGAATTGGTTATTTTGTGTCGGTATATGCATGGACAGAGTGGCTTCCATGACTGGACGGCTTTCTGGTTTCACTACCCAGGTCAAAGAGGTCACTTCTGAATGTGAGTCTGAGCACTTAGAGAAATGCTGGCTAGTCGAAAAATGTCACCTGAACTTAACATTTTGAAGGATGTGATTAAAATTATCGACCACATTAAAGTACATGCCCTTAACTCACATCTGTTGGTGCAGCTCTGTGAGATGGACACAGAGCACACATTCTTTTCTTATACACAGAAGTGAGATGGCTTTCTAAGGGTAGATCATTGGCCAGAGCTTTTGAGTTATGAGAGCCGCTCCAGAGATTTCTTTTAAAAAAACAGTCACCACTGGCAGCACATTTCGGTGACACAGAATGGGTCGCAAAACGTGCTTACTTGTGTGACGTATTCACCCTACTCAAAGAACTCAGTCTGTCACTTCAGGGGAGAATGACAACTGTGTTCAAGTTGACATTCAAAGCCAAACTGGAGTTATGGGGGCGACGAGTGAACATTGGGATCTTTGACGTTTCAAACATTAGCAGAGACTTTGAAAGAGACTGAGCCAGGGCCTTCTTTCTCCCAGCTGGTGCATGATCACCTGTCTCAGCTTTCAAAAGGGTTTGAGCATCGCTTCCCAGCCACAAAAGACCCCCGAACTGGGAAGGAATGGATCCGCGTCCCATTCGTGAGTAAACCAGATGAATCGACTTTGTTGCTGCTAGAAGAGGATCAGCCGCTTGAGATCACAAACGATGGTGGCCTTAAAAGTATGTTTGAGACAACTTCAAATCTTCATGCGTTCTGGATTAAAGTCAAGGCGGAATATCCTGAGATGGCCACAGAAGCACTGAAAAGCCTGTTTCCATTTCCAACGTCCTTTCTTTGTGAAGCGGGGTTTTCTGCAGTGACAGCAACCAAAACGACATTATGGAGTAGACTGGACATAAGCAACACACTTCAAGTGTCACTGTCTCCCATCACCCCCAGATGGGACCATCTAGATGCAGAAAAACAAGCTCAGAGCTTGCACTGATTCTGCATTATGGTGAGTTGTATAATTATTTCATTATATATTACAATGTAATAATAATAGAAATAAAGTGCACAATAAATGTAGTGTTCTTGAAACATCCCAAAACCATCCCCCCGGCCCCGGTCTGTGGAAAAATTGTCTTGTATGAAACCAGTCCCTGGTGCCAAAGAGGTTGGGGACTGGTGATTTAATGGTGATTTAAAATGTGAAACCAAGGCATCCCCAGTGTTCTGTATAACTCACCTACACACACACCTAACCCATGGCTGGATCCCTGTGTACACCCCAGAGGGTGGTGAGAGTGAATCTTTGCAGATGCCTGGTGAGCACGTGCAGAAATCCTGACTGCAGGATTGGGAGAAAGTACACAGATTTGAACATTCAGCAGTGCCCAGGGGAAAGCAAACAGGAGGCTGTCAGCACTCAGCCTAGCTTTGTAGGATAAAGAGAAGGCAGAGAATCTTAAGAATTCCCCCCTAGGAGGGATCAAGAAATATGAAACAGGCATATCCATAGAAAAGTTCTGGAAGAGCCTCAGAATTCCTGGCAGAACTGACAGAAGCTATTTCTTCTCCAAAGCCAGTCACTACAGACTGGAAGAGATGGCTGCCTCTTCACGTGTGAAGATGGCCGTTCAACACTTCATGGGACATGAAAAATAAAGGAACATGATAATTTTTCAGTAACTGATCCCAAAGGAGTGGAGCTCTGTGATTTGCCAGATAAGGAATTCAAATTAGTTGATATAAAGAAGCTCAGCAGGCTACAAGAAAACATGAAGACAATTCAATGAAATAAGAAAAATAATAAAACAGGAAGTTTAACAGAGAGCTAGAACTCATAAAAGAGAGCCAAGCAAATTCTGGGGCTGAGTTCTACAACGAATGACATGAAAAATGCAATAGAGAGCAACAGCATAGTTGATCAAGCAGAAGAATCTCAGTAATACAGCAAGTTGAAGACATGTCATTTGAAATTATTCACTCAGGGAAGAACAAAGTAAAAGGAATGAAAACGAGTGAAGAAAGCCTGCGTGAATTATGGATACCATCAAAAGAGACAGTCTAGGCACTATTGGAGTCCCAGAAGAAGAAGAAAGGGAAAAGGAGGCCGAAAGTTTACTTTAAAAAGTAATTTTTAAAGGAACCTCCATACTGTTCTCCATAGTGGCTGTATCATTTTACATTCCTTAAAAAACTACAAATAGAACTACCATATGACCCAGCAATCCCACTACTGGGCATATGCCCTGAGAAAACCAGAATTCAAAAAGAGTCATGTACCAAAATGTTCAGTGCAGCTCTATTTACAATAGCCAGGACATGGAAGCAACCTAAGTGTCCGTCAACAGATGAATGGATAAAGAAGATGTGGCACATATATACAATGGAATATTACTCAGCCATAAAAAGAAATGAAACTGAGTTATTTGTAATGAGGTGGATAGACCTGGAGTCTGTCATACAGAGTGAAGTAAGTCAGAAGGATAAAAACAAATACCGTATGCTAACACATATATATGGACTCTAAGAAAAAAGAAATGTCATGAAGAGATTAGTGGTAGGACGGGAATAAAACACAGACCTACTAGAGCATGGACTTGAGGATATGGGGAGCGGGAAGGGTAAGCTGTGACGAAATGAGAGAGGGGCAGGGACATATATACACTACCAAATGTAAATTAGATAGCTAGTGGGAAGCTGCAGCATAGCACAGGGAGTTCACCTCTGTGCTTTGTGACCACCTAGAGGGGTGGGATAGGGAGGGTGGGAGAGAGGGTGATGCAAGAGGGAAGAGATATGGGAACATATGTATATGTATAACTGATTCACTTTGTTGTAAAGGAGAAACTAACACACTATTGTAAAACAGTTATACTCAAATAAAGATGTTAAAAAAAAAAAAAAAGTAATGGCTTAGAACTCCACAAATCTGGGGAGAGATTTGGACATTCAGGTTCACGAATAGGTCCCCTAAAAGATTATTGAATCTTTTTGTTTTGAATCTTCTCTAAGACATTAAAATAAAGCTGTCGAAAATCAAGGATAAAGAGAGAATGTTTAATGCAGCAAGAGAAAAAAAAAACAAACAGAAAGTCCTCACATACAAGGGAACCCCCGTAAAGCTATCAGAGAATTTCCCAACAGAAATCTTGCAGGCCAGGAGAGAGTGGAATGATATATTCAAAGTGTTGAACGGAAAAAACTGCCAACCTAGAATACTTTACCTAGCAAAGCTGTCCTCCAGAAATGAAGGAGAGATAAACACGTTCCCAGACAAACAAAAGCTGAGGGAGGTCATCACCACTAGACATGCCTCACAAGAAATGCAGAAAGGAGCTCTTCAAGCTGAAATTAAAGGATGCACATTAGTGACATGAAAGCATATGAAAATATAAATCACCCTGGTAAAGGTACGTACATAATCAAATTCAAAATATTCTGATACTGTATCTGGTGGTTTATTTCTGCATGTGTTTGTCACATTGGAATCATATGACCTGCTTTGGCCAGGGAATGCCAGTCACAGGCATCTCTGCTGGGCAGGAGCCAGTGTAGGATTTGCTACATCATTTCAACACGGCTGCAGTCATGGTAGAAGCTCCTGCTGAGATGAAGCACGGGACATGAATGTGAGCAAGACGTGAACTTTTGCTGAAACAAGCCCCAAGACTGGTGTCTGTTTATTGTGCATTATAGCTTAAGAGAGAAGGTTCTTGCCCTCAGGACAAACTCTTTGCCTTCATGGATCTTAAAATTCTAGTGCAATGGAAGCAGAAAAACAAATACACATTATAATGTCAGGTAGAGATGAGCAGAATGAAAAAAAAGCAGATATAGCAGGACACAGGGATAGAGAATGTTTTCGTTTTAAATAGGGGTATTGGGAAAAAGGTAACAGGTGAGCTGAGACCTGAATGAAGTGAGGGAGGGTCTGTGAGGTGTCGGGGGAAGGGTGTTGTAGGTAGAGGGACCAGCAATGCTCAGCCCTAAGACAGGAATTCCATGTTCTTCTGGGCACGGAGGATTGTGACAGAGCTGAAAGAGCCATCCTCGAAGAGGAAGCAGAGAAGGGCACATCCACCCAAGGGGCCCTGTGGCCCATTCCGGTTTTGTGGGGACCAGAGAAGCTGTTGGACAGCAGATGTCTAGTTGGAGATGGTCTTGTCATACTACTTATACACACCAGTGTTCCTCAACTCCTGGGATTTTGAACAGTGGGGCCGGGCAAGGAGGAAAAGGAGTCACTGAACTCCTTCCTGACCTTCAGGCACAGAGATTTGTTTTCTCTGAGAAAACCCATGTGACTGACCTTTATTAGATAGTTCATGACCATGACTTTCCTGAAAGTTATCTCCACCCTAAAACTCTTCAACAGCCTGCTACTGTCCTTAAGAAGAAGCCTAAACTCAACTCTATTGTCAGGCTCACCTCCTGTCTCCTCCTTCCCCTCGCAGAATTCTGCTTCAGTCACACTGGGTCTCTTTCAGTTCCTGCACTGAGACGTGCTTTCTCTGAGCCTTTGCAAAGGCTGTTCTTTCTGTTAGGAACGCTCTTCCTCCCTTCTCCTGGCTCACAACTTTAAATGTCAGTCCTCCTGGGAGGCTTCCCAGACTAGCTTAGGTGCTTCCATCAAATGCTATCTTAGCGTCTTGTCCTTCTATGAACATAGCACTCATCACACTGTATTGTAGCTTCACAAAGTTATCAAGTCATTCAATACACAGAGAAGTATAAAAAATAATATAGAGAGCACGCATAAATCTATCACCCTACCTAAGCAATAACTTCGCTGGCTGAAGCCCACCGTGAAGCTGGCCCTCAACATTGTGCCTCCTCCCTATTCCCAACCACGGCTTAAATTCAGTGTTTAACTTTCCACATGTATCTATATACTTTTATTACACATGCATATAAGCCTAAATATCTGTTTTGCTTGGCTTTACACTTTATGTGTGATATTACAAAGATATTTCTGCAACTTGCATTTCCCCCTCAGCCTTATTTTTGAGATTCATTCGTGTGGACACAGGTAAGTCTAGATCATTTCTACTGCTGTATGCATTACACCACAATTCATGCATTTTCTCCACTGATGGACATTTAAATCATTTACAGGTTTTTGCAGTTTCAAACCACTCTGCCTCAAGCATCACTGGATCTGCCCTTCATACGTATGATAGTTTCCCCGGGCGCAAAGCTAGGAGTGTAACCGCAGGGTCATCGTGCCTGCGCGCCTTTAACTTCATCCGGGACTGGCAACCAGCCCTTCCAAGTGGTGGTAACACACGGTGGCTTTTATGGCTTTTATGTCGCAACTCCCCCTCTGGATAGCAAACGCCTTGGGGGCTGGGACTCAGAACAGTGGACAGAGGACATCAACACCCGTTTGTATGGCGAATGGTTGAATGCAGGGATTCAGCGGAATGTCGCTCCGCGGGTGGTGAGGAACCGCAGAGCGGCGGCTCGGGGCCTGCGGGGCCCTCTCTTCCCGACGCGACGCGTCTCACCCCAGGACGAAAAAAGAAAAAAACAAAAAAAAGCAAAACCCTGCGCGGCGGATCCGGGCGCTGTAATCTCCTCCTCCCCCGGAAGACCCGCCCCCGCCCCGCCCCCGCGGTAGCTCGCGCGCCGCCCCCGGGGCCGAGCGCCGGGCGATGACGGGCGCGCGGCCGTATGCGGCTGAGCTGCGCGGGTCCCGGGAGCGCGGCGGCGGCGGCGGCGGCGGCGGCGGCGGCGCGGGGGCGGCCGGCGGCATGAGCGGGGCGGAGGGCGCGGGCCAGGCGCTGGCCGCGCTACTGCTGGCCGCGTCCGTGTTGAGCGCCGCGCTGCTGGCCCCCGGCGGCTCCCCGACGCCAGGTGAGTGCGCCCTCCGGCCGGGCCCGCTGGGCGGCGACTGTCCCCTCCCCCCGGGGCGGCGCGCGGGACAGCTCGGGAGGAGCAGCGCCCGGAACTCCCGTGTCTTTTCCGCCGCGCTGTCGTGGCGGGGCCGGGGCTCGTGCACGGAGGCCGACGCGCGGGAGGACGCAGGAGGGCGGGAGCGGCGCTCCTCGGGCTTCATGGAGTGCCTTTGACCCGGAAACCTGTCGCCCCGCCAGGCGCGCCCCGCTCCGTCCGCCGCACGGAGGGTTTGCGGGGGACCCGCCGGAGCCGCGGCCCGAGCGCGCAGCCCCGTGCGCGGCGGGACGGAGAGGCCGGGTCGGCTGCGCTGGGCTCCGGGGTCACCGCGGCCCGGGCCGGGGGCGCAGCGGGAGCGCGCGGGAGGCGGCGGGCGCGGGAGCTGGCGGCCGAGGCGCGGGGTCGGATCTCGAGCGAGCCTCCCCGGCCCGCTGGGCGGTTCCGCTTCCATGGTGACGGGCGGAGCGCCGGGGCCGCGGTCTGCAGGGGGGCCCCGGGCGAGGTCGACGGCCCGTGAGGGCTCGGCGGGGGTGGTGCTCATGCCCGGGAGGAGAGGAGAGCTGAACCTCGGCTCAGCATGCGTTTCCCCAGCTTGCCTGGTCTCCGAGCTCGCCAGGGAAGTGGAAAAGAAAATCAAATTCCAGAGCCTCCCGCTAGACCCCCCTGGACGGGGACCCAGGGCCCTAGAAGATCTCAGTCCCAAGCCCCTCCCCAGGGGATGCTGTGGTCGGAGGTGGTGGGATCAGCCAAGGGCAGCAAACCCGGTTCGGTCAGTGTTGGGGAAGATCTCCTTATCACCTGCGTAGCTGGGGGCCACTTGCCTCTGCTCCCTTCATCCCATCACCTTTGTATCAGAACGCGGGGGTTTTGGTGTCAGCGTGTGTGGTTCAAACTGCCCCCTCCTCCTCAATCAAAATGTTGTAGGGAGAAGACAAAATCAATTTTGAAACAGCATCTTAGCTGATTACGTTTAATACAGTGTCTCCCCCGCCCCCGAGCTCAGTCTCATCACTCCCTCCCTTTTATAATCGAGGAACAGACCTCAAGGGGTTACATAATCTGCCCTGTCACAACTTGTCAAGGACAGATCCCGTACAACGCTCTATTTTTGTGCTTTAGCGTCAGTTAATAATGGTAATTATTGTAGGAAAAAGGTAAGTTTCTAAGCAGTGATTCTGTGTAGTGAGGGAGAGCGTACTAGTAGCGTCCTGAAGCCATCCACTCCAGAACCTTCACAGAGCAATGTTGCCAGGTCAGCCAGGCTTTTAGTGCCACCTGGAGGCCAGCTTTGGGCGGGACAGATTCCTACTAAGAACTCCACCTTTATATGATTTGTGGACTCAAGTTTACCTGAAAAGAAAAAAAAAATTAAGTAGACTATGTTTTTTAAAATATGCTCATCAAAGATACGAGCAGGGAGATAGAACCAGAAATTAAATATTTGGAAATGAAGTAAAAGCCTAATATGCGAGCAGTACAGTTACTTGGGCACTATTGAAACGTGACTTTGTTTGGTTTATTTCCTCATCAAGACATTGTAGACAGGAAGAGGGAATTGTCTGTTGTATGTAATGCTCCTTGAGGCTGCCCTGGTATTTTTTTTTTTTAATATTTATTTGGTTGCGCTGGGCGAGTTGCGGCAGGCGGGCTCCTTAGTTGTGGCATGCAAACTCTTAGTTGCAGTATGCATGTGGGATCTAGTTCCCTGACCAGGGATCGAACCCCAGGCCCCCTGCATTGGGAGCGCAGAGTCTTAATCACTGCGCCACGAGGGAAGTTCCTGCCCTGGTATTTGTAAATTCAGCTGTTGGCAGCTTTTTCTAGAAACTGAGCATCAGTTTCAATTTCGGCGTCCTATTTGATGGCTTAGGAATTTCGTCGTTTGTGTTTGTGTGTGTGTGTGTGTGTGTGAGTGATACAGACTCCAGACTCATTGGGTTTTAAAAAAATTTATTGTATTGAACTATAGCTGATTTATAATGTGTTAATTTCTGCTGTATGGCAAAATGATTCAGTTATACGTATATATACGTTCTTTTTCATATTCTTTTCCATTGTGGTTTATCACAGGATACTGAATATAGTTCCCTGTGCTCTATCGTAGGACCTTGTTGCTTATCCATTCTATATATAATAGTTTGCATCTGCTAATCCCACAGACTCATTGGTTTTTTTAAAAAAATGCTCAAATAATGCAAAAAGGTACAAAGTTGTCAGAATCCCCTGGCCTTACACTCACAGTGTCTGTTGCTGTTGTTTTGGGGAGGATAATAAGTGTTGATGAGGGTGTGGAGAAAAGGGAACCCTCCTACACTGTTGGTGGGAATGTAAATTGGTACAGCCACTACGGAGAACAGTTTGGAGGTTCCTCAAAAAACTAAAAATAGAACTGCCATATGATCCAGCAATTCCACTCCTGGGTATATAACTGAAGAAAATGAAAACATTAATTCAAAAAGATACGTGCACCCAATGTTCATAGCAGCACTGTTTACAATAGGCAAGATACGGAAGCAACCTAAGTGCCCATCAGCAGATGAATGGATAAAGATGTGGTACATATATACAATGGACTGTTACTCAGCCATAAAAAAGAATGAAATAATGCCATTTGCAGCAACATGGATGGAACTAGAGGGTATTATGCTAAGTGAAATAAGTCAGAGAAAGGCAAATACTGTATGGTTTAATTTATATGTGGAATCTAAAAATAAAACGAATGAATATAACAAAACAGAAATAGACTCACAGATATAGAAAACAAACTAGTGGTTATCAGTGGGGAAAGGAAAGGGGGAGGGGCAAGAATGAAGGTAGAGGATTAAGAGGTACAAACTACTATGTATAAAATAAATAAACTACAAGGATATATTGTATGGCGTGAGGAATATGGCCAATATTTTATAGTAACTTTAAATGGAGTATAATCTGTAAAAATTTTGAATCACTATGTAGTACACCTGAAACTAATATATTGTAAATCAGCTATACCTCAATTTAAAACATACAAAAAAAAATCATACTGGTTGGGCAGAGATTCTGATTTAATAGGTCTGGGGTGGAGCCAGGGCACTGGTATTTTTATGTTTTGTTTTAAAATTATTTATTATTTATTTGTTTATGTTATTATTTAATCAATTTATTTATATTTTATTTTTGGCCACGTTGGGTCTTTGTTGCTGCATGTGGGCTTTCTCTAGTTGCGGCGAGCGGGGGCTACTCTTCATTGCAATGTGCGGGCTTCTCATCGCGGTGGCTTCTCTTGTTGCAGAGCACGGGCTCTAGGCACACGGGCTTCAGTAGCTGTGGCATGTGGGCTCAGTAGTTGTGGCTCCCGGACTCTAGAGCACAGGCTCAGCAGTTGTGGCACATGGGCTTAGTTGCTCCACGGCATGTGGGATCTTCCTGGACCAGGGCTCGAACCCATGTCCCCTGCGTTGGCAGGCGGATTCTTAACCACTGCACCACCAGGGAAGTCTGGTTTTGTGTTGTTTTTTTTTTTTTTTAGCTTGCCAGGTAATTCTGATGTTCAGCTAGCATTAACCCTTCATACAACCTTATATAAAATGATATTGATGACAGTTAAGAGCTTTCAAAGTCTGAAATTCACAGGGAAAAATTAAGCATGAAACAAGAACCATATTCCACCCACCACTGAAGACTCATAGAGGTATGAATAAAAACAGTAGTTACTACAGCTCCGGAGGGGTGATGCTGTATAGGACAATTACGGAGGAAAAGGTCAACAGCTAGTGACTGTAAATTTGCAAATGGAAGCTCTCAAACCTGACCAAGGGAAGTGAAAAAGAGAAATACTTGAAAACATCATGACAAGTATGACAAAGGATTTAATATCACAGGGGCTAAGTGGTTAAATAAACATTCCAGCAATTTACAGGAAAGGAAAGTACTGATAGTCAACATTTGGAAAACATGTTCAAACTTGCTAATTGTTAGCTCAGAACGAAAATAATAAGGAAATGATATTTTCTATACATCAGGCTAAAAAGCAAGGGAATAACTTAAACTGGCCCAGCTGCTGGGAAACAGATCTGCTCAGTCTCAGGAGACTGGGAGCATAGAGGTGAGGTGCGGGCCAGGCTGGTGGGTGACCTCTCCAGGCCTCCCACACCTCATCCGGAGGTTGGAGACACCAGCAGCTGTTTCACAAGGCTGTCGGGACCTGGAGCACAGTAAGTGTGTCGTTTTGGGTGTGTCCTGGGAGCCGATGAACACCACAGTTGTCTTTATAAACCGGCACAGCTAAATTGGGAGAGGAATTTGGCTAAACATATCAAAAACTATTTAGAAAGCTATTTTTGGTTGAAAACTTCACTCCTGGAAGTTCATTCTCAAGGAACTATGTTGAAAGAAGAGCATGTTGATTTTCAGATGTCTATAGCGCCATTTTTATATAGGGTATAGCATCATTTCTTATAATTGGAAAAAAGGGGAATGGGGGGAAATTGGAAATAAGGTTAAATGAAAAGAGAAGAAACAGCTTTTCAAAATATTTAACCACACGTTCCTGATTCTGACGAAGCCTCTGTTTGTCCCCTGCGTTGGTTGGATTTGGCCCAGATCTTTATAATCATCATCTGTCGAACACTTATTTTGTTCGAGGTTCTGTGTCAAGCACTGTGCTTGTGTTATCAATTTTAGCCTGCCCAGCGATCCTCTGAAGCACACACTGTTATGACCCCTAATTTATTGAGGAGGACGCTGAGGCAGGGTGGGGTCCAGATTCAAGTTGGCCCAACGTGGAGTCCACACACTTAACCCGCCATTTTATACTCCTGGTCTCAAACGCTGCCTCTGCCGGCCGCTCGCCATAGGGTGACCAAAGAGCCGAAAAAGTGATTGATAAAGCTTTGCTTAGCCTGGAGGGGCAAAAATGCTTCAGTAGATTATTAAAAGTTATATGCTCTGTGTGCGTTGTCTTCACTGAGATCTAAATAAGGGTAAATTAGGATAAACGCTAACAGTGAGGGATTTAGGCTGCAGTGAAGAATCTTCTGAATCAAGCAGGTGAGGTACTGGGGAGCCCTGAATTAAGCTTTCATATTACCAAATGAAAGAGGCTAGATGATCACCTTTCTGGTTGTGTTATTAAATAGTTTCCCTTAACCCTTACACTGCTGGTGGGAATGTAGATTGTTAAAACCACCGTGGAGAACAGTATGGAGGTTCCTTCAAAAACTAAAAATAGAGCTCCCATGCGATCCAGCAATCCCACTCCTGGGCATATATCTGGAAAAAACCATAATTTGAAAAGACACGTGCACCCCAGTGTTCATTGCAGCACTGTTTACAATAGCCAGGACATGGAAGCAACCCAAATGCCCATCGACAGAGGAATGGATAAAGAAGATGTGGTACATATATACAGTGGAGTATTACTCAGTCATAAAAAAGAATGAAATCATGCCATTTGCAGCAACATGGATGCAGCTAGAGACTGTCATACTAAGTGAAGTAAGTCAGACAAAGACAAATATCATATGATATCCCTTATATGTGTAATCTAAAAATAAATGATACAAATGAACTTATTTACAAAACAGAAATAGACTCACAAATGTTGAAAACAAACTTATGGTTACCAAAGGGGAAATGTGTGGGGGGAGGAATAAATTAGCAGTTTGGGATTAACATATATACACTACTATATATATGTATATATAAAAGATAATTAACAAGGCCCTACTGTATAGCACGGGGGACTTAGTATTCGGTAATAAGGTAAATGGGAAAAGAATCTGGAAAAGAATGGATATATGGGGACTTCCCTAGTGGCCTAGTGGATAAGACCCTGTGCTCCCAATGCAGGGGGCCTGGGTTCGATCCCTGGTCAGGGAACTAGATCCCACGTGCATGCCTCAACTTAAGAGTTCACATGCCACAACTAAGGAGCCCGCCTGCCGCAACTAATGAGCCCACGTGCTGCAACCAAGGAGCTGGCGAGCTGCAACTAAGGAGGCCGCCTGCCACAACTAAGACCCGGTGCAACCAAATTAATTAATTTTAAAAAAAGAATGGATATATGTATATGTATAATGGAATCACTTTGCTCTACACCTGAAACTAACACAACATTGTAAATCAACTAGACTCCAATATAAAAATAAAAAAATAAATTAAAGAAAGTTTCCCTTTTTTTCTTTTGCCTAGAAGCTAGATGGTAATTTCTCTTTCATAAGACAGATATAAATGGCCCGGCTGATCTGGATGAAACACTTTGCTTTAACTTTAGCCAACAATAGTTCACTGTTTTCCTACCAAACGGGCAGACTGAAAGGTAGAAGATGCATCATTCTTATGGTACCCTCAGAGCATCTGCTAAAGTGATGAGCTCTAAGCCCAGGGAATGTAGAGCGGCGGCTCTTTCTGCCCTTCAGACTTACCCTCTCTCCTTCCCTGCCTCACGTCTGCCATGGAGACCAGCAGATGCAGAACTCCAAACAAAAGTGACATCAGGCAGAGCTTCTCGGACTGTAAAGGGCGTGCAGATCCCCCAGGAACACTGCTGCTCCGCGCCTCCTGACTCCCTAGTCTGGGGTCCTGCAGGTCTTAAGAGCTGCCCATCCCGGCTCAGAGCTGAGTGATGTGGGCCAGGAAAGTTGGAGCTTTGGAATCACGCAGATCGGGTTCACGTCAGTGATTTCACTGGAAAACTCTGGGACCGTGGGCAGTTATGTAATTTTTGTGAACCTTAATTTCTTCATCCATAGGATGGAGAAAATACCTAGCTCGTGAGGTTGTCATATTATCAAATAGCAGTTGCATGGAAACAACGAAACTCGGTGCCCCTCACGCCTTAGTACCGGTGATTGTAAGATGTAAATGGTGTTGATTGAATGCTCGTTTGTAGCGGAGGCGTGTGTGTGGAAGGGAACTGGGTGCGTGTGTGCGTGTGCACATCCGTGTGGACACGGCGTGAGGGACGAGAGACCCCAGGCATTTGAGAAGCGCTCCTGGGAAGCCACTTTCCACTCTGATGCACTTTGTCTCTGACACATCTTTCAGGTGCCTTCTTTTTCTCTTTCTTTTCTAATTCTCACCAGACGTAGAAAAAAAGAGGCGCTTGGAGCTGAAGATGGACCAGGCTTTGCTGCTCATCCATAATGAACTGCCTGGGACAAACTTGACCGTCTACTGGAATTTTGATCGCTGTTATCATGTAGGTGCCGCGAGCTCGCTCACGGTTGTGTTTGCTTTGGGGCCGGTTTGAATGGCCCCGGTGCTGTCAGACCTAAAGCCCTTCACCTGTTAGCCTCAGCTTTACAGGTGAGGGGACACACAGGCTAGACAAAGACACAAGAAGAAATTCCATCACGGAGGATGCCTAGCAATGGGCAGCATCATTTTTTTATCTTTTCCCTGCCCATCTGTTTCAGACCAGTTTCTGTGATGAGCAAAATTGATAGGCATGGTTTTTTTTTTTTTGTTTTTCGTTTTTTTTTTTTTAAATGTGACAAGCATTCTTTCATTCCACAATAAGAGCATAAACCAGATCCGGGCCCCCTGCTCATTTCTGCCACCTCTTATAGCCTGTACCCTCAGAGCCATTAACCAAGGGGCCTAGAGTGTGACAGGGCAGCCACACCACTGGTTTTCCGGTTGCAGAGCGGTGGTGACGCACTAGGATGGGGTCTAAGCAAGATATTCACACTCCCTTTTGGAGTCCATTCAGTTTGATGCCTTATGAAGCCTGAAGTAATAGACGTGTTTTGACTCCTCTGCCCACCGCATAACCGTCCTGCTGGACCAGAGAAGGAAGGAGTGAGACACCGGCGGGGCAGGGCGGGCTGGCGAGGGCCATGGGAGGCTTACGCTGAGGCCCTTCTGACGATAAAGGATTTTACCTGAAGGTGTTGCTTCTGTGCTAGACCTCGTTGCTTTTTTTTTTTTTTTTTTTTTTTTTTTTTTCGTTATGCGGGCCTCTCACTGTTGTGGCCTCTCCCGTTGCGGAGCACAGGCTCCGGACGCACAGGCTCAGCGGCCATGGCTCACGGGCTTAGTTGCTCCGCGGCATGTGGGATCTTCCCGGACCAGGGCACGAACCCGTGTCTCCTGCATCGGCAGGCGGATTCTCAACCACTGCGCCACCAGGGAAGCCCACCTCGTTGCTTTTTAAGGACAGGGCTCTTCTTCCATGTAAAATGAAATAGTCTTTACTTCCAAATGAAGAGCTTCAGTGTACCACCTTCAGAGGAGGAATTTTAATGGACAGTGACCTGTTTAGTGTAAATAGCTTTTTAAAAAAGAAAACAAATGTAAAAAGTCCCCGGTGTGGGTATCAGCTAGAAGATGATGGAGCAGTACAGGACACCTCCTGTAAAGTTAAGTGAAACACAGAACGTCGGTAATATGAAAAAGGTAGGTCAAGACCAAGAAAAGGCTTATCACAAGAGGGACCTAAAAGGACCTTACATTAAGTAGAAAAAAATCGATAACTTGAAAAATATCCGTAATGTATTTAACAAAACATCAATCGTGTTGTCAAGCAAGACTAAACACAAACGGCAGAGATTATACTTTCTGCAATTTCTTATCTCTGCGTAACAAAAACAAACTAATAGGAGAGAGAGAATACAGACGTAAATGTCATAGAAAAATCTTTGACCTGGCCAAAGCAATTCTTATGAAAATTTGTGTCTAAATGTTTCTAACAATAAAGATGATGTTAATACAAGCTGCAGCTGCTGTTTACTGAGAGCCTACTCTGTGTTTTAGATACGTTATAGCTCATTTAATCCTCACAGCAATCCAGGAAATACCTGGATTCTGCAGATGGTGATGCTGAGATTAAGAGCAGGAAAGTGACTTTATCCTGGGTCCCCCCCGCTCTCACGTGGCAGCACTGGGGAACTCACCCCTCGCTCTAGCTTCAGAGTGTGTCCACTTTCCTTTCCGGATCCTGCTTTATGTTAATCAGGAAGAAAGGGGGAAATGAAAAGCTACTGAGTAAGGATCTCAAGGCTTTGGAAAGCAGTGTCATCATCCAAACAAGAAAAAAGGAAGCAATAAAAGCAGTAACTATGGAAACTGCAAAATGAGAAAAAAAATGGGAATAAGAATGAGCCAAGAGATGGTTTTCTAAAATAAAAGTCACACGTACTCTGTAATGGCCTATATGGGAAAAGAATCTGAAACAATGAAAAAGAGTGGATATATGTATACGTATAACTGATTCACTTTGCAGTACACCTGAAACTAACACAGCATTGTAAATCAACAATACTCCAATAAAAATTTAAAAATTTAAAAAAAAAAAGTCACAATTGATAAATTATTGATACATTTAAGGGAACAATGGAAATTAATAAAATTAGAAATTATATGTCAACAGAAATTAAAATAATTATGGTCCAATGAACAGTTAAGACTGATCAATTTAAAGTACAAAAATTGATTGATTTCCTTCAAAAAATATAATATGAAGATTGATTCAAGAAACTGAGGACAGGGCTTCCCTGATGGCGCAGTGGTTGAGAGTCCGCCTGCCGGTGCAGGGGACACGGGTTCGTGCCCTGGTCCGGGAAGATCCCACGTGCTGTGGAGCGGCTGGGCCCGTGAGCCACAGCTGCTTAGCCTGCACGTCTGGAGCCTGTGCTCCGCAACGGGAGAGGCCACAGCAGTGAGAGGCCCGCGTACCACAAAAAAAAAGAAAAAAAAAGAAAAAAAAAAAGAAATTGAGGACATAAATAGATCAGCAACTGATTAAGAAATCTGGAGAGTTGTAATGAATTTCTCTACCTAAAAATAGGTCATTTTTTTCCTGCATTTTCAAATAATAAGTAATTCTTAATCTATATAAACTGACCCTAAATATAACAACAATAAAAAAAATGATGGCCTGGTATCTGATTCTTTCTGCAGGGTGTTGATCTTAAAATCTAGCCAAGATATGACAGAAAATGCAGGTCAATCTTTCTAATTAATGTGGGTGTAAAAATCTTAAATAAATTATCAGGTAGAATAAGTTGGCATATTGAGAGATTTATGATGACTTATATTTTCATCTTGAGGAATCTATAAGAGGTCATATATATGGATAATGATAAATTTTTTTTTTTTTTTTTTTTTTTTTTTTTGCGGTATGCGGGCCTCTCACTGTTGTGGCCTCTCCCGTTGCGGAGCACAGGCTCCGGACACGCGGGCTCAGCGGCCATGGCTCACGGGCCCAGCCGCTTCGCGGCATGTGGGATCCTCCCGGACCAGGGCACGAACCCGTGTCTCCTGCATCGGCAGGCGGATTCTCAACCACTGCACCATCAGGGAAGCCCATGATAAAATTTTAATGGGAAAATTATAGGCTAAATGGAGAAATAAATAGCCAATGCACGCTGATGTGACACCTAAACATAGGAAAAATGGCAATACTTCCCAAATTAGTTTATACATTCAACACAATTGCTTGTGGGTACTTTATAGAAGCTGCATAAAAATAATTCCAAAATGTCTATGAAAAAGTAAGTGTGCAAGAGACTCAGAGGATGGCCCAGAAGGAGAACGGGCGGTACGGAGACTTGCTGTACCAGATAAGAAGTATCACAGAGCACAGTCGTGAACGTAGCCAAAAAAGAGAAATGAAGATCAACGGGCCAAACGAAGTATAAGAAGTAGAATCTAATTTACATAAGAATTTAACAGCTAAAACCGTGGGAAAGGTATTTAGAATTATGGGATACCATCTATCAAATACCCCAAGTGGATTCAAGTAAAAAAAAAAAAAACCCACAAATTTAACAAATATTAAAAAATGCAGAATACATTGTTAAACTCATGAAGCAATAGAAGAAACAACAAACCAGAGTAGTATGACTGTTAAACTTTAAAAACAACAGAACATAATAAGATAAAAGCACTAGAGTGGGGAAGTGTTTGAGAGAGTTAGAAGTTTAATGTTACAGTGTACGAGGACAGATTTCTAAGATTCTGTTTGAGGGAATTGAGTGTCTACCAGGTGTTTCACACCATAAGGAACATAAAAGAGCAAAAGAAAATTGAACTATTTAATCTACTTATAATTTAAAATGTAATCTTAATGCTGTGGTATCATAAACACCTAGTATCTGAACAAAAGGAAGAATTATATGAAGTCCTGGTAAGGCTGATGAGAAAGAAATCTGTTGTAATTTTTCTTATGTGAGTGCTATCTGGCCACGTGTAACAAGAACCATTAAAATGATTATTTTTTAAATCCAGTAATCTCATTTTTGGAAATTCGTCTTAGGGAAAGAATTTAAAGGAATAAGAACATCATGTGTAGATCTTTTAAAACAATATAATTTATATAAATTATAAATATAAGTAGATTCATATTATTATATATCTTCCAAAACAATATAATTTATATGTTACACACAAAAAGATAAAATAAAACGAGCTTTGAAAGCAGCCTAAGTATTCACAGCGATAGTATTTGATGGAATATAATGCAACCATTAAAAATTATAAATATGCAAATTGGGTAGAATCATGGAAGTTTGTTTGTTAAATAATATTAAGTAAAACCGTAGAATGCAAGATTAAAGGGATGCTTTATTTGTTAATTATGTCAAGAATTTACCTATTAACAAAGATGATGTAGTTCCATGGCAACACCTAGTTATGTAGGCAAAATTTACCTAAACTATTGAAGTGTAAAAGCTTTCTATAAGCATGAAGGAAAAGTTATCTCAGGTCTTCAGTTGGATACCCAACAACCAGAGACTGTCAACCCCCTAACACCTGGCCTGTGCTTGGATCGTGTAGTGCCTGCTCCAGGTCCTGGTCGACGTCTCCCAGAGCAGGAAACCCGGGGAGCCCAGCATCGAGGCTGTGGCTGTGGGCACCCAGCACGGATCCATCCTTCAGCTTAATGACACTGCGGAGGAGAAGCAAGTCTGTAGGTTCGTACCTGCTATGATGTGACCTACTGACACCTGTACTTTCTGTCTACTATTTTTTTGTTTGGGTTTTAGCTTCTCCTTTCAAAATGTCTTTCTGTGTCTTCCCTGGTCTGCACCCAGGAATGCCTACCACTCTGCCTGGGTGACATAACCAACATCCAACTGCTTATTTCCTAACCTAAAGATGTTTCTTCATTTTACCTGATCTTTGTAGGCTGGAATACAAATTTGGAGAATTTGGAAACTATTCTCTCTTGGTAAAGCACACCCATGACGGAGTCAATGAAATTGCGTGTGACCTGGTCGTTAATGAGAAGCCAGTTGACAGTAACCTTCGTACGTACATGCTCTTGGTTGATTTCTATTTTTAAAAAATATTTATTTATGTATTTATGTGACTGCTCCAGGTCTTAGTTGTAGCATTGTGGGATCTAGTTCTCTGACCAGGGATCGAACCTGGGCCCCCTGCACTGGGAGCGCAGAGTCTCAACCACTGGACCACCAGGGAAGTCCCTCTTGGTAAACCTGCATTTTCAACGGTTTTAGTTTTTGAGTACCGTTTGCGACATTTCGGGTAGTTTAAATCCTGGATTATAGGTTGTCTATCTCAGTTATGGCATATTTATATTGTATTTATTGTGTCATTGGTGTAGACTAAGAGAATTATGTGACATACAAAAAATTATTTGATGTATCACCATATTCTCATAGTTGTTATTCACTGTATTATGAAGTATAAATAAGCCAAAAAAATTAATGCAGTGGAAAGAAACTAGAAATAAGACAGTTGACTGTCAGGTGTCTTTCTGTGTTTTAGGATTTAGGGTACAGTGTCTCCTGTATGTGTCTCTGACTGTCCAGAGGTCCCCTTGGGTTCAGGAGGGATCGTTCATTCTCTAATAACTCCACTGGAGAAAAATCTGTCCCTCTAAGCCCCCAATAGGTAGTATCAGGAATCCCTGGGGCTGTTCCAACAGGAAGTACTATTCACAGTGACGCTGTTGGAGACGGTCAGAAGAACACTGGTAAGAGCCAATGTGAAAGAGCCAACGCGGGATGATTTAATTATTAAAAGAATAATGAATGTAATTGATGGAAACACGTTGCACATACAAAAACCCGTGAGTTCACTATGAAGCTAAAAAGCACAAGGCCCCCTTCCCCCAAAAAACAATATTTTGGTTGCCTTTGTGGGTAACAAGGACACCTGGTGTTAACTGATGATCCTGGTAAAGGCAGGATCATCTCTCCTGCCTTTCCTGTTTTGACTATATCTTAGTCCTAGATGATGAGGGTAAATTCTTTAGAGAAGGAATATTTTGCAACTCCCATTGAAGTTACTGATTTAGGCAAAAGCCATGAGTGGATGGAACCGTCCAATGAAAGGGGAGCTTTACACGGGAGGGGACAGGCCTTCACCAGCTGAACGCGGGCATCGAGCACAAGGTCTGAAGCAAGAGGTGCTCCTGATGGGACGTGGTGGGAAAGACACAGCACCTGCGAAGCGTTCCTGCTGGAGACGTGGGACTTCTCGGCCAAGGCTTTACAGCTAACTTCCCATTTACAGAACGCACGGAGGATAGAAGAACAAGTTCAGTGACACCAGGCGAGGGGCCCTGGCAGATCTAGACCCCGAATGAGATGCCCTGATCGGAGACAGCCAGCCTCGTGTAAATGAAGTCAGTGGCTGTGGACCAATGCATGGAGCCTAAGGCTCGTTAACAATGCAGGCAAGATGCGAGTCTTGCTTGGATCCTGATTTGAACACATGAACTACAACACGCGTTTTCGAGGCAACTAGAAAAATTTGTATATGGACTCAGTGTTAGCCAGGGAATTACTAATTTTGTATGACATTGTGCTTATACAGCAAAAGGTCCATTCTTAAGAAACTTAATTTTGCAATAGTTTTAGACTCACAGAAACGTTGCAAAACAGGGTTTCCGTATACCCTTCATTCAGCTTCCCCTAAGCCCCTAAACTATCTAATCACAGTACAGTGATTCCATGCACAGTGATTGAAACCAGTAACTTCATGCACACATGCTGTTAACTGAGCTTCTCACATGTCTCCAGTTGTCCTCCTCGTGTCCATTTTGTGTCCAGGGTCCCACAGAGCATTTAGGGATCAGGGCTCCCAGTCCTCCTCTAATCTAACCTCATGGCCTCTAATCAGCCTTTCTTGGTCTTTCACGACCTTGACACTTTTGAAGAGGACTGGCCCGTTATTTTGTTACTTTGGTTTGCTTGCTGCCTTCTTGTGACCCAGAAGAGGCCGTGTGTCTTCAGTAGCGTCCTGCGGAAGCGATGCAGTGTCCTCCTCAGGGGGGTCACGTAAGAATTGCATGACGTACGTAGACATACATCCCGAAGATGTGGGAATGAAATAGCTTGATGTCTGGGATTTGCTTAAAAGACTTCAGGTGGAAAAAAGAAAAGAAGGGTGAGTAGTAGTAGTAGATGAAGCAAGCGTGACAGTGTTTGATATTCTAGAGTCTAGGTGACGGCTATATGTGGGTTTATTGTACAGTTCTCTGTACTTCTGTGTATGTTCGATATTTTTCAGGATGAAAATTAGCACTTCCCTCACGAAGAGTCTTCTCAGCTGTTAATGAGAGATTTCACATAAGGATATAGGCTTTTCCTTCATACATTTCCATTTTTACTTGTTTGCCTTTTTCTTTTTTTAATTTTAAAATGTGTTTTATTGAAGTAGAGTTGATTTACAGTGTTGTGTTCATCTCTCCTATACGGCAGAGTGATTCCGTTATACATATATGTGCATTCTTTTTCATATTCTGTTTGCATTTTTCATTTACAGAGTCGCTGTAATGACGCGACAGCTTTGGGTGATGACGTGTTTTCTTTATTTTTGCAGCTGTGAGTCTCGCAGCCCTTGTGGGCCTGGTGCTCATCATCGTGGTGTCCTTTCTAAGGTTCTTGCTGAGGTAAGCAGGCGTTGGGGGGCACACTGGGGAAAGTAGAATACAGAATAACTGTGTTCAGAAAGGGTAGTTGGACCATTATTCCTGGATTAAATGAAAACGTACTGTGTCCACCACGCCCATTGTAGCCCTAGGCATTAGGGATTCAGTGTCGAATAAGAGATGGTCCCCGACTTCAGGGAAATAATAACCTAGTGCGAATGGCTCTCTGCCTTCAATTCTCCCATGTGGCTGAAGGTGTAGAAGAAAATACTTGAGCGATCATTATTTCCTGACAGACTCTCACATCCTGCCACGTAGCGCATGGAAGAGGCCTGTGATGGTCTTGGGAGGTGCTGCCCCACTGACTGTCTTCCTCTTGGCTCTGAACCCAGAGGCCACGCCTCTGGTCCAGCTTCCCAGCTCCTGCGGTGGGGACCTCCGGCTTCAGGGTGGACTCTCCCTTGGTTAGGGTCGGCCAGCTTGGAGAGGGGATTCCTTCTCCTTCCTGGTGAACAACGATTCTGGTGAGTGGATTTGCGGATTGCAGAAGGAAAAGAAAGTGAAATCGACCCAGGCCTGGCACATCACCTTGCCAAGGGAAGGTCTTTCCTCTTCAAAGGGATAAGAGTGAATTTTCACATGCTCAGCTGGTTACGGTCTCAGGAAAGACCGTGAGATTTTATTGGTGAGCCGGATCCAAATTGGAAGAAAAAACCTGCTAGCCTGGGGAAATCCTGCACCTTTGGGGAGCTTATCACTCTGACCCTTTAGGAGCGGAGTGCAGTCCGCAAAGAGGAGTTGCATTACTTTGGTGATAAGAGGTAAATGGTCTTCCAGTTTATTAGAGTGTTTTCATTTGGTGCTTTGGATGTGAATGTATCTATTACATGATGTTTAAAGTGGTAGATAGCTGATATCAAACTCTTGCAAAGAGAAGAACCTCACCTTGCCCCAATGTGGAATTGAAACTCCTTTTACATGTGATTCTCCCTTTGCAGCCTGTGGGCACAGAGCTCTTGTGGGGAAAGCAAGAGTGCCTTGTACCTTTCCCCATCACTTTCCAGTGTGCCCATGGAAGCCCGGGGAAGTTCAGATTGGTCTGAACCAGGGAAGAATCTGAAAAACTAGTAAGAATACAGCATCTTTCTCCTTTTCACTTGAGGAACAAGCATGTACAAGAAAATAAGTGCTTTTTTTTAATTTAAATTTTTAAATATCTTCTTTTACCTTTCCTTAGATGGTTCTGTTTTCAACTTTTTCATGTGATGGTGATGTTATTAGTGCTGGATAAACTAGAAATGGGAGTTGAGTTATAAGGGAAAAAAGAAATTAAACATATAAGCAATTGGGTATATGGAACATGTTTGGATACTGACTTGAGCAATAAAACTGTAAAAAAGAAAGGAAAATTGAACTTGCTACTTGATAATATTGAGGAATTGTTGATAATATTCTTAAATGAGGTAATAGAACTGAGGTATGTTTAAAAATAGAGTCCTTATCGTTTTCTTTTTATTAACATCTTTATTGGAGTATAATTGCTTTACAATGGTGTGTTAGTTTCTGCTTTATAACTAAGTGAATCAGCTACACATATACATATCTCCTCCCTCTTGTGTTGCCCTCCCACCCCTCTAGGTGGTCACAAAGCACCGAGCTGATCTCCCTGTGCTATGCTGCTGCTTTCCACTAGCTATCTATTTTATACTTGGTAGTGTATATATATGTCCATGCCACTCTCTCACTTCGTCCCAGCTTACCCTTCCCACTCCCCGTGTCCTCAAGTCCAATCTCTACATCTGCATCTTTATTCCTGTCCTGCCCCTAGGTTCTTCAGAACCTATTTTTTTAATATTCCGTATATATGTGTTAGCATACGGTATTTGTTTTTCTCTTTCTGACTTACTTCACTCTGTATGACAGACTCTAGGTCCATCCACCTCACTACAAATAGCTCAAATTCGTTTCTTTTTATGGCTGAGTAATATTCCATTGTATATATGTGCCACATCTTCTTTATCCATTCATCTGTTGATGGACACTTAGGTTGCTTCCATGTCCTGGCTATTGTAAATAGAGCTGCAGTGAACATTTTGGTACATGACTCTTTTTGAATTATGGTTTTCTCAGGATATATGTCCAGTAGTGGGATTGCTGGGTCATATGGTAATTCTGTTTTTAGTTTTTTAAGGAACCTCCATACTGTTCTCCATAGTGGCTGTATCAATTTACATTCCCACCAACAGTGCAAGAGGGTTCCCTTTTCTCCACACCCTCTCCAGCATTTATTGTTTGTAGATTTTTTGATGATGGCCATTCTGATTGATGTAAGGTGATACCTTATTGTAGTTTTGATTTGCATTTCTCTAATGGTTAGTGATGTTGAGCATCCTTTCATGTGTTTGTTGGCCACCTGTATATCTTCTTTGGAGAAATGTCTCTTTAGGTCTTCTGCCCATTTTTGGATTGGGTTGTTTGTTTTTTTGATATTGAGCTGCATGCGCTGCTTGTAAATTTTGGAGATTAATCTTTTGTCAGTTGCTTTGTATGCAAATATTTTCTCCCATTCTGAGGGTTGTCTTTTCATCTTGATTATGGTTTCCTTTGCTGTGCAAAAGCTTTTAAGTTTCATTAGGTCCCATTTGTTTATTTTTATTTCCATTTCTCTAGGAGGTGGGTCAAAAAGGATCTTGCTGTGATTTATGTCATAGATTGTTCTGCCTATGCTTTCCTCTAAGAGTTTGATAGTGTCTGTCCTTACATTTAGGTCTTTAATCCATTTTGAGTTTATTTTTGTGTATGGTGTTAGGGATTGTTCTAATTTCATTCTTTTACATGTAGCTGAGCAATTTTCCCAGCACCACGTATTGAAGAGGCTGTCTTTTCTCCATTTTATATCCTTGCAGCCTTTATAAAAGATAGGGTGACCATATGTGCATGGGTTTATTTCTGGGCTTTCTATCCTGTTCCACTGATCTGTATTTCTGTTTTTGTGCCAGTACCACACTGTCTTGATTACTGTAGCTTTGTAGTATAGCCTGAAATCAGGGAGCCTCATTCCTCCAGCTCTGTTTTTCTTTCTCAAGATTGCTTTGGTTATTCGTCTTTTGTGTTTCCATACAAATTGTGAAATTTTTTGTTCTAGTTCTGTGAAAAATGCAATTGGTAGTTTGATAGGGATTTCATTGAATCTGTAGGTTGCTTTGGGTAGTATAGTCATTTTCACAATGTTGATTCTTCCAATCCAAGACAATGGTATATCTCTCCGTTTGTATCATCTTTAATTTCTTTCATCAGTGTCTTATAGTTTTCTGCATACAGGTTTTTTTGTCTCCTTAGGTAGGTTTATTCCTAGGTATTTTATTCTTTTCCTTGCAGTGGTAAATGGAAGTGTTTCCTTAATTTTCTCTTTCAGATTTTTCATCATTAGCATATAGGAATGCAAGTGATTTCTGTACATTACTTTTGTATCCATTGAGTAGCTCTAGCAGTTTTCTGGTGGCACCTTTAGGATTCTCTATGTATAGTATCATGACATCTGCAAACAGTGACAGTTTTACTTCTTGTTTTCTGATTTGGTTTCCTTTTATTTCTTTTTCTTCTCTGATTGCTGTGGCTAAAACTTCCAAAACTATGTTGAATAATAGTGGTGAGAGTGGGCAACCTTGTCTTCTTTCTGATCTTAGAGGAAATGGTTTCAGTTTTTCACCATTGAGAACAATATTGGCTGTGGGTTTGTCATATATGGCCTTTATTATGTTGAGGTAGGTTCCCTCTATGCCTACTTTCTGGAGAGTTTTTATCATAAATGGATGATGAACTTTGTCAAAAGCTTTTTCTGCATCTATTGAGATGATCATACAGTTTTCCTTCTTCAATTTGTTAATATGGTGTATCACATTGATTGATTTGCATATATTGAAGAATCCTTGCATTCCTGGGATAAACCCTACTTGATCATGGTGTATTATCCTTTTCATGTGCTGTTGGATTCTGTTTACTAGTATTTTGTTGAGGATTTTTGCATCTATGTTCATCAGTGATATTGGCCTGTAGTTTTCTTTTTTTGTGATATCTGTGCCTGGTTTTGGTATCAGGGTGATGGTTGCCTCGTAGAATGAGTTTGGGAGTGTTCCTGCCTCTGCTATATTTTGGAAGAGTTTGAGAAGGATAGATGTTAGCTCTTCTCTAAATGTTTGATAGAATTCACCTGTGAAGCCATCTGGTCCTGGACTTTTGTTTTTTGGAAGATTTTTAATCACAGTTTCAATTTCAGTGCTTGTGATTTGTCTGTTTATATTTTCTATTTCTTCCTGGTTCAGTCTCGAAAGGTCGTGCTTTTTAAGAATTTGTCCATTTCCTCCAGGTTGTCCATTTCACTGGTATATAGTTGCTTGTAGTAATCTCATGAGCCATTGTATTTCTGCAGTGTTAGTTCTCCTTTTTCATTTCTAATTCTGTTGATTTGAGTCTTCTCCGTTTTTTTCTTGATGAGTCTGGCTAATGGTTTATCAATTTTGTTTATCTTCTCAAAGAACCAGCTTTTAGTTTTATTGATATTTGCTATTGTTTCCTTCATTTCTTTTTCATTTATTTCTGATCTGATCTTTATGATTTCTTTCCTTCTGCTAACTTTGGGGTCTTCTTTTTTTTGTTCTTTCTCTATTTGCTTTATGTGTAAGGTTAGGTTGTTTATTTGAGATATTTCTTGTTTCTTCAGGTAGGATTGTATTGCTCTAAAATTCCTTCTTAGAACTGCTTTTGCTGCATCCCATAGGTTTTGTATCATCGTGTTCTCGTTGTCATTTGTTTCTAGATTTTTTTTTTTTTTTTTGCCGTATGCGGTCCTCTCACTGTTGTGGCCTCTCCCGTTGCGGAGCACAGGCTCTGGATGCACAGGCTCAGCGGCCATGGCTTACGGACCCAGCCGCTCCGTGGCATGTGGGATCTTCCTGGACCAGGGCACGAACCCGTGTCTCCTGCATCAGCAGGCAGACTCTCGACCACTGCGCCACCAGGGAAGCCCTAGATATATTTTTATTTCCTCTTTTATTTCTTCAGTGATCTCTTGGTTATTTAGTAACATATTGTTTACTCTCCATGTGTTTGTATTTTTTAGGTTTTTTTTTCCTGTAATTGACATCTAGTCTCATAGTGTTGTGGTCAGAAAAGATACTTGATACTATTTCAGTTTTCTTAAATTTACCAAGACTTGATTTGTGACCCAAGATATGGTCTATCCTGGAGAATGTTCCATGAGCACTTGGGAAGAAAGTGTACTCTGTTTTTGGATGGAATGTCCTATAAATATCAATTAAGTCCATCTTGTTTAATGTGTCATTTAAATCTTGTGTTTCCTTATTTATTTTCATTTTGGATGATCTGTCCATTGGTGAAAGTGGGGTGTTACAGTCCCCTACTATGATTGTGTTACTGTCGATTTCCTCTTTTATAGCTGTTAGCAGTTGCCTTATGTATTGAGGTGCTCCTCTGTTGGGTGCATAAATATTTACAATTGTTATATCTTCTTCTTGGATTGATCCCTTGATCATTATGTAGTGTCCTTCTGTGTCTCTTGTAATAGTCTTTATTTTAAAGTCTATTTTATCTGATATGAGAATTGCTACTCCAGCTTTCTTTTGATTTCCATTTGCATGGAAATCTTTTTCCATCCCCTCACTTTCAGTCTGTTTGTGCCCCTAGGTCTGAAGGGGGTCTCTTGTAGACAGCATATATACGGGTCTTGTTCTTGTATCCATTCAGCCAGTCTGTGTCTTTTGGTTGGAGCATTTAATCCATTTACATTTAAGGTAATTATCGATATGTATGTTCCTATTACCATTTTCTTAATTGTTTTAGGTTTGTTTTGGTAGGTCTTTTCCTTCTCTGTGTTTCCTGCCTAGAGAAGTTCCTTTATCATTTGTTGTAAAGCTGGTTTGGTGGTATTGAATTCTCTTAGCTTTTGCGTGTCTGTAAAGATTTTAATTTCTCCATTGAATCTGAATGAGATCCTTGCTGGGTAGAGTAATACTGGTTGTAGGTTTTTCCCTTTCATCACTTTGAATATGTGCTGCCACTCCCTTCTGGCTTGCAGAGTTTCTGCTGAAAAATCAGCTGTTAACCTTATGGGGATTCCCTGTATGTTATTTGTTGCTTTTCCCTTGCCGCTTTTAATATTTTTTTCTTTGTATTTAATTTTTGATAGTTTGATTAATATGTGTCTTGGCGTGTTTCTCTTTTGGTTTATCCTGTATGGGACTCTCTGTGCTTCCTGGACTTGATTGACTATTTCCTTTCCCATGTTAGGGAAGTTTTCGACTATAATCTCTTCAAATATTTTCTCAGACCCTTTCTCTTTCTCTTCTTCTGTGACCCCAGTAATTTGAATGTTGGTATGTTTAATGTTGTCCCAGAAGTCTCTGAGACTGTCCTCAATTCTTTTCATTCTTTTTTCTTTATTCTGCTCCCTGGCAGTTATAGCCACCATTTTATCTTCCAGTTCACTTATCCATTCTTCTGCCTCAGTTATTCAGTTATTGGTTTCTTCTAGAGTATTTTTAGTTTCAGTAATTTTGTTGTTCATCATTGTTTGTTTGCTCTTTAGTTCTTCTAGACCCTTCTTAAATGTTTCTTGTGTTTTCTCCATTCTGTTTCCGAGATTTTGGATCATCTTTACTGTCATTACTCTGAATTCTTTTTCAGGCAGGTTGCCTAATTTGTCTTCATTTATTTCATCTTTTAGGTTTTTACCTTCCTCTTTCATCTGTAACATTTTTTTTGTCGTTTCTTTTTCTTTTTCTTTTTTTTTTTTTTTTTTTTTTGATAGGTGGTGCTGTATTTCTATCTTACTGGTTGCTTTGCCTGAGGTTTCCAGCACTGGCATTTGCAGGCAGTTGGTTAGAGCCAGGTCTTGGTGTTGAGATGAGGACCTCCAGGAGGCCTCACTCCAATGAATATTCCCTGGGGTCTGAGGTTCTCTGTTAGTCCAGTGGTTTGGACTCGGAGCTCCTACCACAGGAGCTCAGGCCCGACCTCTGGCCTGGGAACCAAGATCCTGCAAGCTGGTCGCTTGAGGTTCCTACCATCCCGTTAGCCGTCCGTGGTCCCCCACCAGTACCTGGTAGGTGCCCTAGTTGTGCAGAGACACGAATTTCACATCCTCCTAGTCCGCCATCTTGACTCTGCCCCCCAAGTCCTTATCTTTTAACAGTACATACTGAAGTATTTATGGATGAAATGACATGATATCTATGATTTTCTTTCTTTATTTTTAAAAAATATATTCTTTTTAAAAATTAATTAAATAATTTGGTTGCACTGGGTTTTAGTTGAGGCAGGCGGACTCCTTAGTTGTGACACACAGGCTTCTTAGTTGCAGCTTATGGGCTCCTTAGTTGTGGCAGGCATGTGGGATCTAGTTCCCTGACCATGGATCCAACCCAGGCCTCCTGCTTGGGAGCATGGAGTCTTATCCACTGTGCCACCAGGGAAGTCCTCTATGATTTTCTTTAAAATGATCAAGCCAAGTCAGGGAAAAGGGGCAGTGGGTGGGAGTATAGATGAAGTAAGATTGACCATGCTTCATAGATACTTGTTGAAGGTGGGTAATGGGTCCATGGCAGTTCATTATACTGGTTTGTCTACTTATATGTATGTATATGTTTGAAACTTTCTATGACCAGAAAAAAAAAAAAGAAGAGGAAAAATCCTATGCATTGAATATTTCAAATGTTCAAATATGCAGATTTTATGCAAAACCTGTATGAGTATGAAGTTTATTACACTTTTCAGTATCAAGAGAGCTGGAAGCACAGTACCTATAAGGGCTTGTAATATTAGAAACGTTATATATAATTTCTATAAGAAAACCCTCAATGATTTAAAGACAAAGACTTGTCTTCTCTTGATTTTTTAATCAAAGAATTGTACTTACTAAATGGGCAAATTTAATTGTTCTTATATACCAAGTTAAAAATGCTAAGTATTCATTATTATTTGAAAAATAACAAATTGGCCTATTAGCTCTGAGTTTGCTACAGTTGTTGGGTTGAGAAAGGATTCTGTGTGGACTTTAATAATCAGATGTGGGGACATAAAATGGAAAGTTCATGTCCTTATGGGCACAAACTAAATAAAGTGAAATCGTCCCAGAAAATTTCAGAAATTGTAAATAACAAACGATATTACCCCATCAAGTCACTAAGCAATCTTTAGTGTATTGGAAATCAGGATTCATTTCCACTCCAAAGTTTAAAAAAAAGAAAAGGGGAAGTAAACTAAATCAGAATGTAAACATTTTGTGAAAGAGCTAAATATACTTTTTGAAACATTTTTTCCAACTAAGAACTCTCATTTCAAAGAAAACCAGTTAAGATATTTATCTTTTGTTAATCATGTAAATCAACTTAATATCCTCTGGATATCTTGTTCCACTAAAGCACCATCTAGGAGAAAGAACTCAGTACATTAACTGTGAGTCACTCCAAGGTCACTGTCAAACTTTCTCAGTTTGCATCTGTGCATTTTTTTTTTGGGGCCGTGCCACATGGCATGTGGGATCTTGGTTCCCCAACCAGGGATCAAACCCGTGCCCCCTGCAGTGGAAGCATGAAATCCCAACCACTGGATGGCCAGGGAAGTCCTACATCCGTGCATTTTTATTTAGTTGTAATTGAGTCTGAATACTATGATTTGCTTTTTGTATTTAATAGTTTGTTTTTATATTTCTCTGTACAGACATTCTTTTTTTTCCAGGGTGGACAATTTTTGTTTCTTTGGTCTGTCTTTTTTAAACATTTGTCTTATTGAAGTATAGTTGATTTACAATGCTGTGTTAATTTCTACTGTACAGCAAAGTGATTCAGTTATACATGTATATACATTCTTTTTTTAAAATATTCTTTTCCATTATGGTTCATCATAGGATATTGAATACAGTTCCCTGTACTGTATAGTAGGACCTTGTTGTTTATCCATTCTCTATAAAATAGTTTGCATCTGCTAATCCCAACCTCCCACTCCATCCCTCTCCCACTCGCATCCCCCTTGGCAACCACAAGTCTGTTGTCTATGTCTGTGAGTCTGTTTCTGTTTCGTCGATAAGTTCATTTGTGTTATATTTTTAGATTCCACATATAAGTGATATCACATGGTATTTGTCTTTCTCTATCTGACTTCACTTAGTATGATGGTCTCTGGGTCCATCCTGTTGCTGCACTGTTCCTGCTGTTTTAATAGCCATAGGTCATCCTCCCACAGATGCAGACACTGAGATTAGTCATTGCTGCATTGAGCACGTTTGGTTGTTGCAGGCTTCTGCTATTCTAACTTTAATAGTGTTGTTAATCAGAATTCCAGCAATGGGGAATAATGATTTCATTTCACCCTCACAACACTTTTTTTTGTTTGTTTTTTGAATTTTGTGTATGGTTTTATACAGCAGGTTCTTATTAGTTACCCATTTTATACATATTAGTATATATATGTCAATTCCAATCTCCCAATTCATCACACCACCACCCCACCAGCACTTTCCCCCCCTTGGTGTCCATATGTTTGTTCTCTGCATCTGTGTCTCTCTTTCTGCCCTGCAAACTGGTTCATCTGTACCATTTTTCTAGGTTCCACATATATGCATTAATATACAATATTTGTTTTTCTCTTTCTGACTTACTTCACTCTGTATGACAGTTTCTAGATCCATCCACGTCGCTACAAATGACCCAATTTCATTCCTTTTTATGGCTGAGTAATATTCCATTGTATATATGCACCACAACTTCTTTATCCATTCGTCTGTCGATGGGCATTTAGGTTGCTTCCATGACCTGGCTATTGTAAATAGTGCTGCGATGAACAGTGGGGTGCATGTGTCTTTTTGCATTTGGTTTTCTCTGGGTATATGCCCAGTAATAGGATTGTTGGGTCATATGGTAATACTATTTTTAGTTTTTTAAGGAACCTCCATACTGTTCTCCATAATGGCTGTATCAATTTACATTCCCACCAACAGTGCAAGAGGGTTCCTTTTTGTCCCCACCCAATCCAGCATTTGTTGTTTGTAGATTTTCTGATGCTGCCCATTCTAACTGGTGTGAGGTGATACCTCATTGTAGTTTTGATTTGCATTTCTCTAATAATTAGTGCTATTGAGCAGCTTTTCATGTGCTTCTTGGCCATTTGTATGTCTTCTTTGGGGAAATGTCTGTTTAGGTCTTCTGCCCACTTTTGGATGAGGTTGTTTGTTTTTTCAATTTAAGCTTCATGAACTGTATATATTTTGGAGATTAATCCTTTGTCTGTTGATTCATTTGCAAATAATTTTCCCCATTCTGAGGGTTGTCTTTTCATCTTGTTTGTAGTTTCCTTTGCTTTGCAAAAGCTTTTAAGTTTCATTAGGTCCCATTTGTTTATTTTTGCTTTTATTTCCATTACTCTAGGAGGTGGATCAAAAAAGATCTTGCTGTGATTTATGTCAAAGAGTGTTCTTCCTATGTTTTCCTCCAAGACTTTTATAGTGTCTGGTCTTATATTTAGGTCTCTAATCCATTTTAAGTTTATTTTTGTGTATGGTATTAGGGAGTGTTCTAATTTCATTCTTTTACATGTAGCTGTCCAGTTTTCCCAGCACCATTTATTGAAGAGACTGTCTTTTCTCCATTGTATATCCTTGCCTCCTTTGTCATAGATTAGTTGATCATAGATGTATGGGTTTATCTTTGGGCTTTCTATCCTGTTCCATTGATCTATATTTTCATTTTTGTGCCAGTTCCATATTGTCTTGATTACTGTAGCTTTGTAGTATAGTCTGAAGTCAGGGCGTCTGATTCCTCCAGCTCCGTTTTTTCCCCTCAAGACTGCTTTGGCTATTCAGGGTCTTTTGTGTCTCCATACAAATTTTCAGATTTTTTTGTTGTAGTTCTGTAAAAAAAATGCCATTGGTAATTTGATAGGGATTGCATAGAATCTGTAGATTGCTTTGGGTAGTATAGTCATTTCCACAATATTGATTCATCCAATCTAAGAACATGGTATATCTCTCGATCTGTTTGTACCATCTTTAATTTCTTTCATCAGTGTCTTCTAGTCTTCTGCATACAGGTATTTTGTCTCCCTAAGTAGGTTTATTCTTAGGTATTTTATTCTTTTTGTTGCAGTGGTAAATGGGATTGTTTCCTTAATTTCTCTCTCTGAGTTTTCATTGTTAGTGTATAGGAATGCAAGAGGTTTCTGTGCATTATTTTTGTATCCTGCAACCTTACCAAATTCATTGATTGGTTCTAGTAGTTTTCTGGTGGCATCTTTAAGGATTTCTATGTAGAATATCATGTCATCTGCAAACAGTGACAGTTTTACTTCTTTTCCAATTTGTATTCCTTTTATTTCTTTTTCTTCTCTGATTGCCATCGCTAGGACTTCCAAAACTATGTTGAATATTGGCAAGAGTGGACATCCTTGTCTTGCTCCTGACCTTACAGGAAATGCTTTCAGTTTTTCACCATTGAGAATGATGTTTGCTGTGGGTTTGTAGTATATAGCCTTTATTATGTTGAGGTAGGTTCCCTCTATGCTCTCTTTCGGGGGAGTTTTTATCATAAATGGGTGTTGAATTTTGTCAGAAGCTTTTTCTGCATCTATTGAGATAATCATACAGTTTTCCTTCTTCAGTTTGTTAATATGGTGTATCACATTGATTGATTTGCGTATATTGAAGAATCCTTGCATCCCTGGGATAAATTGCCACTTGATCATGGTGTATGATCCTTTTAATGTGTTGTTGGATTCTGTTTGCTAGTATTTTGTTGAGGATTTTTGCATCTATATTATTCATCAATGATATTGGTCTGTAATTTTCTTTTTTTGTAGTATCTTTGTCTGGTTTTGGTATCAGGGTGATGGTGGCCTCATAGAATGAGTTTGGGAGTGTTCCTTCCTCTGCAATTTTTTTGGAAGAGTTTCAGAAGGATGGGTGTTAGCTCTTCTCTAAATGGTTGATAGAATTCACCTGTGAAGCCATCTGGTCCTGGACTTCTTTGTTGGAAGATGTTTGATCACAGTTTCAATTTCATTACTTATAATCCATCTGTTCATATTTTCTGTTTCTTCCTGGTTCAGTCTTGGAAGGTTATACCTTTCTACGAATAGGTCCATTTCTTCCAGGTTGTCCATTTCATTGGCATAGTGTTGGTTTTATTAGTCTCTTAGGATGCTTTGTATATTTGCCTTTTCTGTTGTAACTTCTCCTTTTTCATTTCTAATTTTATTGATTTGAGTCCTCTCTCTCTTCTGGATGAGTATGGCTAATGGTTTATAAATTTTATCTTCTCAAAGAAGCAGCTTTTAGTTTTATTGATCTTTTCTATTGTTTTCTTTGTTTCTATTTCATTTATTTCTGCTCTGATCTTTATAATTTCCTTCCTTCTACTAACTTTGGCTGTTATTTGTTCTATCTCTAGTTTCCTTAGGTGTAGGTTAGATTCTTTATTTGAGATTTTTTTTTCTTGAGGTAGGCTTATATTGCTATAAACTTTCCTCTTAGAACTACGTTTACTGCATCCCATAGGTTTTGGATCGTTGTGTTTTTGTTGTAATTTGTCTCTAGGTATTGTCTAATTTCCACTTTGATTTCTTCAGTGATTTCTTGGTGATTTAGTAACGTATTGTTGAGCCTCCATGTGTTTGTGTTTTTAATGTTTTTTTCCCCTGCCATTGATTTCTAATCTCATAGTGTTTTGGTCAGAAAAGATGCTTGATATGATTTCAGTTTTCTTGAATTTACTGAGGCTTGTTTAGTGACCCAAGGTGTGATCTATCCTGGAGAATGTTCTGTGTGCACTTGAGAAGAAAGTGTAATCTGCTGTTTTTGGATGCAATGTCCTATAAATATCAATTAAATCTCTCTGGTCTATTGTGTCATTTAAACCTTGTGTTTCCTTATTAATTTTCTGTCTGGATGATCTGTCCGTTGGTGTAAGTGAGATGTTAAGTCCCCACTGTTATTGTGTTACTGTCTATTTCCTCTTTTATAGCTGTTAGCATTTGCCTTATGTATTGAGGTGCTCCTATGTTGGGGTGCATATATATTTATAATTGTTCTATCTTCTTCTTGGATTGATCCCTTGATCATTATGTAGTGTCCTTCCTTGTCTCTTGAAACAGTCTTTATTTTAAAGTCTATTTTATCTGATATTAGTATTGCTACTCCAGCTTTCTTTTGATTTCCATCTGCATGGACTATCTTTTTCCATCCCCTCACTTTCAGGCTGTATGTGTCCCTAGGTCTGAAGTGGGTGTCTTGTAGACAGCATATATATGGGTCTTTTTTTTTATCCATTCAGCGAGCCTGTATCTTTTGGTTGGAGTGTTTAATCCATTCACGTTTAAGGTAATTATTGATATGTATGTTCCTAATACCATTTTCTTATTTGTTATGGGTTTGTTTTTGTAAGTTCTTTTCTTCTCTTGTGTTTCCCTCTTAGAGAAGTTTCTTTAGCATTTGTTGTAGAGCTGGTTTTGTGGTGCTGAATTCTCTTAACTTTTGCTTGTCTATAAAGCTTTTGATTTCTCCATCTAATCTGAATGAGATCCTTGCTGGGTAGAGTAATCTTGGTTGTAGGTTCTTCCCTTTCATCCCTTTAAGTATATCATGCCACTTCCTTCTGGCTTGTAGAGTTTCTTCTGAGAAATCAGCGGTTAACCTTACGGGAGTTCACTTGTATGTTATTTGTCATTTTTCCCTTGTTCCTTTCAATAATTTTTCTTTGTCTTTAGTTTTTGTTAGTTTGATTACCATGTATTGGCGTGTTTCTCCTTGGGTTTACCCTGCCTGGGACTCTTTGCGCTTCCTGGACTTGGGTGGCTATTTCCTTTTCCGTGTTAGGGAAGTTTTCGACTATAATCTCTACAAATAGTTTCTTGTGTTCTTTCTCTCTCTTCTCCTTTTGGGACCCCTGTAACGTCAATGTTGTTCTGTTTAATGTTGTCCCAGAGGTCTCTTAGGCTGTCTTCATTTCTTTTCATTCTTTTTTCTTTATTCTGTTCTGCAGCAGTGAATTCCACCATTCTGTCTTCCAGGTCACTTATCTGTTCTTCTGCTTCAGTTATTCTGCTATTGATTCCTTCTAGTGTATTTTTCATTTCAGTTATTGTATTGTTCATCTGTTTGTTCTTTAATTCTTTTAGGTGTTTTTATTCAGTTCTTCTAGGTCTTTGTGAAATATTTCTTCCATCTTCTCGATCTTTGCCTCCAATCTTTTTCCAAGGTCTTGGATCATCTTCACTATCATTATTCTGAATTCTTTTTCTGGAAGGTTTCCTCTCTCCACTTCATTTACTTGTTTTTCTGGGGTTTTATCTTGGTCCTTCATCTACTACATAGCCCTCTGCCTTTTCGTCTTGTCTGTCTTTTTGTGAATGTGGTTTTTGTTCCACAGGCTGCAGGACTGTAGTTCTTCTTGCTTCTGCTGTCTGCCCTCTGGTGGATGAGGCTATCTAAGAGGCTTGTGCACGTTTCCTGTTGGGAGGGACTGGTGGTGGGTAGAGCTGGGTGTTGTTCTGGTGGGCAGAGCTCAGTAAAACTTTAATCCGCTTGACTGCTGATGGGTGGGCTTGGGTTTCCTCCCTGTTGGTTGTTTGGCCTGAGGCAATCCAACCCTGGAGCCTACCTGGGCTCTTTGGTGGGGCTAATGGCAGACTCTGGGAGGGCTCACGCCAAAGAGTACTTCCCAGAACTTCTGCTGCCTGTGTCCTTATCCCCATGGTGAGACACAGCCACTCCCTGCCTCTGCAGGAGACCCTCCAACACTAGCAGGTAGGTCTGGTTCAGTCCCCCCCGGGGTCACTGCTCCTTCCCCTGGGTCCCGATGTGCACACTGCTTTGTGTGTGCCCTCCAAGAGTGGAGTCTCTGTTTCCCCCAGTCCTGCTGAAGTCTTGCAATCAAATCCCACTAGCCTTCAAAGTCTGATTCTCTAGGAATTCCTCCTCCCGTTGCCAGACCCCCAGGTTGGGAAGCCTGACATGAGGCTCAGAACCTTCACTCCAGTGGGTGGACTTCTGTGGCACAAGTGTTTTCCAGTTTGTGAGTCACCCACCCAGCAGTTATGGGATTTGATTAGACGGTGATTGTGCCCCTCCTACCGTCTCAGTGTGGCTTCTCCTTTGTCTTTGGATGTGGGGTATCTTTTCTGGTGAGTTCCAGTGTCTTCCTGTCGATGATTGTTCAGCAGTTAGTTGTGATTCTGGTGTTCTCGCAAGAGGGCGTGAGCGCACGTCCTTGTACTCTGCCATCTTCCTCACAACACCCTTGAACGAAAGCTCTGTCTTTATTTCTGTCTCATCCATCAGGAGACCATGCTGTCAGGGTGAAGCATTTGAAAGTACTTGGATTTCTACTTCTGTTTCGTTAAAACACTTTAAAATGTTTAATTCTTTGACTTGTATAGAATGTGAACTTTAAATTAATTTCCTTTCAGTATGACACCATTCTGAAAATTGTGCCGAGGAAAACAAATTAACCAGGCGTTTTATTTATTTACAGCTTGGAAGACTTTCATGGTTGGATTTCTAAAGCCATAAATTCTCAGGAAACTGATGGCCTCATCAGTTCTGTGAGTTGTTAAAACACATCGTGGTGCTCTGGGTGTTTTCCTAGATTCAGATTTACAGTCCACTATTTAGTAATCTTAATTATCTCATGCTGTGCAAGGCCAGGTCATGTGTCCTGCCTTCTTGGTAAACAGTCCTCGCTGGCCCCGTGAAGGGTGACACCCCCCCCCTGCCACCAACCCCATCTTTGTGAGGCTGGAGTTTGAGCTGCTTTGTGATGCCGGGTGTGGAGATGGTTTTCACTCCTCAGGCAGCAGTGTTGTTTGTTTGTTTGTTTGTTTGTTTGTTTGTGTGTGTGTGTGTGTGTGCGAGGTGGGCCTCTCACTGCTGTGGCCTCTCCCGTTGCGGAGCACAGGCTCCGGACGCGCAGGCGCAGCGGCCACGGCTCACGGGCCCAGCCGCTCCACGGCACGTGGGATCTTCCCGGACCGGGGCACGAACCCGTGTCCCCTGCATCGGCAGGCGGATTCTCAACCACTGCGCCACCAGGGAAGCCCCAGCAGTGTTGAATCAGTGCGTTACGTAGAGAGTATCAAGATGAAGACAAAAGAGTGAGAGACACATCAGTATTAAGTCTATACATGGGATGGCCTGCTGTGACGACTATACGTACTGTCTGTGTTAATTGATTAACTAGGGACGTATCTGTGTCCACTCACAGACACACCTGCTGGTACTCTGGCTCCTTTGTGGTCGTTTATCAGCATGGCCACCGGAGCTCCGCAGGAGGCACGTCAACCAAATAAAGTGAAAAACCTCACCTCTAGGTGGGGTCTTTACAAAAGCAAATTAAAGTATTATCCAGAACAATGATCGTTGGCTTTCACTCTGCTAATTTCTTCCCTCGAACACAGGAAAGTGTAGTTTACTCTTTTGTATTCTGAACTGTTTGCATTTTTCTCCTCTTTTCCGGCAGGAGCTGGGGTCTCCGAGCAGGGCGGACGACCCCCCACCAGAGGCCTGGCGTCAGTCGGCGGCCCCCCCGCGCCTCCGCTGCGTGGACACGTTCCGTGGGTACGTACGTGGGCTCCCTGGTGACATGTGGGCACAGGTGGCCTCGGGTGGCACGTTCACAAGTCTACCCACTTGCAGCGGGAGGCGTTTCACGTGCCTTTTACTCTCTAGGCTAGAAAGGATTTCCTGCCCTAAAGAGAAATCGGCAGCCTCTCCTGACTTGAAAAGTGTCACGAGAGCCAGGGGGACGTGTCACTGGAGAGCAATGGTGGGAGAGGCCGGAGCCCGCCTCCCCGGTGCACAGGCGCTGCTGAGAAAGCCACTCACGCGTGTGAGCAGCTGCCCGAGGGCCCCGTGTCCACTCAGCCCTGGACCGATGGGCCGTCGCCCCCGTCTGGAAACGGAACCCGGGGCAGCCCTCGGCCGCCTCCACCATCCGCCCAGCAGCTCGGATATCAACCGATAGCAAATCCTCAGAGTCCCGCAGTACATTGTTATTTTCCAGTTCTGGGAAAAGAACGAAGGCCAGGACCAAACTCTGAAAATAGAGTCTAAAACTGTACGGCTGAAAAGCAGTCTCTCGGTGTCAGGTCTTCCATTTCCCCCACTGAGGCCTTTCAAACTCCAGTGATAACCTGGTAACTCTGACCAGCTGCCTGAGCTCTGCGTGCTCCTGTGTGTGTATCCAAAGCCAGGCAGTGCTAACAGTAACGATACTAATAATAAGCACCGCTAACAGTTTGGAGTCCTCATGGTATGCCCAGCACTGTCCCAACTTGTCTTAATTTCTTTAATCTCTTAGCAATCCTATGAAGTATATACTTGTAATAATACGCCTGTTTCACAGATAAAGAAATTGAGCCACAGAGTTGAGTAAGTTGGACTCCAGAGTGCCCACAAATCACCCACTGACATACTAACGTTTGTATTCCCCACACTCTGAGAAATCAGCAGCAAACAACAGCACACGCAGAATCCGTTTTATTGTATTTCTCTTTCTTTCGGACATGTTCACAGGTGGACAGGAGTTGATTAAGTTGATTAAGTGCTAAGATGTTTCCAGCGCCATTTAGGCGCCACGATGTACGTCACTCTCCACTGTGGTGCCATGGTCCCCGGGTCAGGGGTGTCCCTCCTTCACAGAGAACTGATGAGGGGCTCGCCTGAGGTCCAGTGGCTCCTAAGAGAGAGGGACCCAGGGCTTGACCCTAAGGACGGTCCCCTCCCACTACAGTTCTTTAACCTGAGACATCTAAGTACTTAGCACAAAGTGGAGTGATCGGGAACGTTCTGCACCATTTTCAAGTCGCACAGTTCCGTGTTGGTGCAAGTTTTTCTTCAGACATCACGTTGGAAATGTTGGCCGAGAGGACTTTAGCGCAGGGTCCTAAGCGTGATGGTTGGAAGTGGGAGGTTCCTGCTCTTTACGTGTCTGCCGGTATCACGCCGGCGCCTGTGTCCTGCGGCCGGGCCACCCTCGTCACGTGCCCAGGCCCTGAGGGCGCCTCTCTGTGGCGTTGCAGGATCGCGCTCATCCTCATGGTCTTCGTGAACTACGGAGGCGGGAGATACTGGTACTTCCGGCACGCGAGTTGGAACGGTAAGACACCGCCCAGAGGTCGCCTTGCTGACGCGGGCCCTCTGAGAGCCGCAGGTGGGAGGGCTCTTCGGCGCCCCCCAGGGGTTCCAGTAGGCGAGCCCCCCAGAGGCCCCTTAGGTCACTCTGTCAGCCTTCAGCTCCGTCCTTCCTTTCTTGAGCTCCGGTTCCGGGCTGCTTCGCCGCCGTCGCGCTGTAAACGATCCTCGTCCCCGTCTAGGTGTGCCTTGTGCCTCAGCCGCACGGGCGTCCTGTCCCCGAGACTCGCGGTCCTCCTGGGGATGCCGTGGCGCTGGGGGTGGTCTGAGCGGCGCTGAATAGTGGCTGTGAATCTGGCTGGGGGGTTGGTTTAGGGTGGGTTTTGAGTAAGACCAGCCTGAGGTCCCCGATTGTCCGCATACTTCTCTGTGCTGCTCCCGCAGCAGCGGTGCTCTCAGGTAGCGCCCGGGCTGGCCCCGGGCCGCAGGGTCCGCGGAGCTCGGTGCCGCTTCACAAGGTTGTCCCAGGACTCGCCCCGTCAGTGTGAGGTGGAAGCCGTCCCGGGTCGGGAAGCGCCGACGTTCCAGGTCCTTTCCTCACTGTCGTGCTTGTGTTCTTCTGCAGGCCTGACGGTGGCTGACCTGGTGTTCCCGTGGTGAGTTGCAAATCCGCCATCCGCTCTTCGTAGCCCATCCGCAGAGTTTTGTTTTCAGTGGATGCTGGACCTTCCCAGCACCGGCCTTGAGTTCCGGGCTGCGGGCCTGTGCTGCCCACAGGTGATGGCGTGATGAGGTCCTTTTGAAAGCTGGGTTCCAGAACCGTTCTGACACTTGGCCTCGTGCTTATCTAGGACACGTGAGAATAAACGACTGCTGATTTCAGAGGGAACATTTTATTAGTGTGCATATGATGTACAAGATCCTGGAATCTCGTAGGAAATCATAAATTCTGAATATTCCACTTATCCTGAAAATAAATTTAAACATCTTAGTTCCTGAAACGTATGCAGGATATCAGTATCAGGGAATTCTGATAAGTATGTGGCAGTTAAGGATAGTGATAAGGTACACTTTAAAATAATAGTGGAGGGCTTCCCTGGTAGTGCAGTGGTTAAGAACCCGCCTGCCAATGCAGGGGGCACGGGTTCAAGCCCCGGTCCAGGAAGATGCCACATGCCACGGAGCAACTGAGCCCGTGTGCCGCAACTGCTGAGCCTGCGCTCTAGAGCCCGTGAGCCACAACTGCTGAGCCCACGTGCCACAACTACTGAAGCCCGAGTGCCTAGAGCCCGTGCTCCGCAACAAGAGAAGCCACCGCAATGAGAAGCCCGCGCACCGCGACGAAGGGTAACCCCCCGCTCACCACAACTAGAGGAAGCCCGTGTGTAGCAACAAAGACCCAACGCAGCCAAAAATAAATAAATAAATTAATTAATTAAATAAAATAATAGTGGAGTACCCAGCTCTGCCCGGAGCATTCCCCTGTTGAGGGACTCTGGCCCCTGCACAACGTGGCTCTTGTGTCTTCGCTGAGCTGCTTTGAGCAACTTGCCTCCATCATTTATAGGCAGGACCAGCCACTGGTTTGCGTCTTTGGTCCCCAGTGTTTCACTGCTAATGTGAACTCGGGTTTATCTGAGTGGGGGAGGAGTTCCTTTTGTCTTAATTGACGTACAGCTGATGTACAACATTATATAAGTTACAGGTGTACAATACAGGGATTCACAAGTTTTAAAGGGTACACTCCATTTATAGTTATTGTAAAGTATCGGTATTCCTTATGTTGTACAGTACGTTCTTGTAGCTTATCTTATACCTAGTGGTTTGTGTGTCTTTGATGGAAGGCTTGTCCATGGCAGCTGCAGTCAGTCCCGAAGGATCTCCCCCCAAGACAGGATGAGAAGGTGCACAGTCTTTCCACCCCAACATTCTGCTTCTTCTCTACCACTAACCCGGATGTGGTTTCAATCGTCGGTTTCTTTCAAAAATCACGCGTTGTCGTAGGTTATAAAATACTATGTAGTAGGTTATAAAATACTTATGTATGTAGGTTATAAAACACGAATGACATAGAGACAAAAAAAGTTGGAAGTGGCCACCTAGTAATAGCTGTTGTTTTTTTAGGTTTGTGTTTATTATGGGATCTTCGATGTTTCTGTCAATGACTTCCGTTCTGCAGCGGGGATGCTCAAAATTCAGATTGCTGGGGAAAATTGCATGGAGGAGTTTCCTGTTAATCTGCATAGGAATTGTCATTGTGAACCCCAATTATTGCCTTGGTCCACGTAAGTACTTTTTCCCCTCTGTTAGAATGTATTCAGGTTGAAATAGGGAAACGAGGTGTTATAATTTGAAAGAAATGCAGTTTCTCCATCTCATGTACCTGCACAAAAGAACAGTTACTGGAAAAGCGTATCTAATGCTTGTATGACTTCGGGCATTATTATTATTACTATCTTGGAATTTTAGGCCTGGGAGGTGCCACCAAGTCCAGTCAAACCCTTCTGTACGAAGGTAGACCCTGGGGCCGGGAGAGTGAGGTGCTGGGTCTGCTTATCCAGGCAGGTGCCGGGTGAACCCCTCAGGCAAGAAGCACTAAAGGCTTCGGGCAACGGGAGGAGGTGGGGTGCTCAGGGAAGGTGTCACAGAAAAGTCCATTCGATGGGTCACCCAACAGAGGGCCGCTGCTCCCAGGAGGACACACTGCGGGGGTCCTTACACGGTTACCCTCGGGCAGCGATACAGTCACGCAGCCTGCAGGGCAGGGGCAGTCCATGGCCTGCGCTGGGTCTGCAGGTTCCTGCTGGATGTGAGTTGAATCCACACTCCTGATGGGAAAGACCGGGGCGGGGCAGGGCAGGGCGTCAGGGCCGAGGGCGTCCGCACTTTATCCACACACCGAGAGCCGGACCCTTGCTCTTAGCCCAGCCTCACTGCTGTGTGTGAGCCAGGCCCTTGACCACACGTGTTTCCATCTCCAAGAGCTTAACTTCCTCAGGTGCAGTGGAAGTCTGTCTCCCCCCTCAGGAAACAGTGGTGTCGTCTTGGGGTGAAGTGAGCGGTGCCGGCTGACACCCCCGTACCCTGTGCGTCCCGCAGTGTCCTGGGAGAAGGCGCGCATCCCCGGCGTGCTCCAGCGGCTCGGGGGCACCTACTTTGTGGTCGCTGGGTTGGAGCTGCTCTTTGCCAAGCCCGTGCCTGAGATCTGCACCTCGGTGAGAAACCCTGCATTAAAGAAGGGGGAGAGGTCCCTGTTTAGGTGCTAGAACTTTCTTTAGTTTTGAGTGCAGTACCAGAGACTACAAGACTCTTTAACTCAGTTAGTCAAAAACATTCTTTTTTCTCTTCAATTAGTTATTTTTATTTAGTCTTTATATCAATCTTTTTAAAAATTGTGGTAAAAAACATGTAACATGAGATCTACCCTCTTAACACATATTTCAGTTTCCATTAATCAAATGAATGTGATGGCGTTAAATGACATCACCATCTTCTAGATGGCTGGTCCAGCCTTTTGGGGGAATTTACTGCCAGTTTTTCAATTTCCTGGTGGTAAAGATACACAAAAACCTCACAGAACATTTCAGTGTCTGTACACATGCTGCAGAGGTTCAACTTGGACAGTGCCAAGGTCGGGCCAGGAGATGACAGTTCCGCCCTGGGCCGCTTCCTGTTTCTTCTTTGTAAGAAGTATGTGAGCATCTCACCTCGTTTGTAATTACTTTCCGTCTTATTATAAATTGCTGAGTTGAGTTTACTCAGATGACAGCTATTTTTTTTCCCCCAACGGAAGTAAAACTCAAGGTGGAAATGTTTAAATTCTTCCACTTGGGGTCCTACTTCACAGTAAGTTAATAAAGCTGTATTTGTTGTCTAGCTCCTTCCTGTGTGGGTAACTAGCAAATTCATCACTGAATCCCAGGTTCTCTTGGTTTTTCCTGTAACAATCCCTCGGTTTTACGCGCTTGGAGCGCATTTACACTTCATTCCTTCACACCGCGCCCCCCGACCCCGCTGGTGCACCCGTGCCCTCTGCTGTAGGCTACGGAAGGCACGCGGGGACTCCACATGCACATGTGAACCTGACCTTGCTGGCTGTGGGGGGCCGGAGGGTCTGTGAGGCTCGTCCGGGTTCCACAGTGGAGCCCAGGGCTGGGGGGACACCAGGAGTGGTGGGCTGCACCTCTCCTTCCCTCAACCAGAAGAGCTCCAAAAGCTTAAATTTTATTTTCCTTTTTAAAAATATGGCTGTATTTCTTTCTTTCAATTTAATTTAATTAATTTTGGCTGTGCTGGGTCTTTGTTGCCGCGTGCAGGCTGTCTCTAGTTGCGGCGAGCGGGGGCTACTCTTCGTTGCTGCACGTGGGCTTCTCATTGCGGTGGCTTCTCTTGTTGCGGAGCACGGGCTGTAGGTGTGCGGGCTTCAGTAGTTGTGGCTCGCGGGCCCAGTAGCTGTGGCTCGTGGGCTCTAGAGAGCAGGCTCAGTAGTTGGGGCGCACGGGCTTAGCCGCTCCGCCGCATGTGGGATCTTCCCGGACCAGGGCTCGAACCCGTGTCCCCGGCATTGGCAGGTGGATTCTTAACCACTGTGCCACCAGGGAAGTCCCTTTATTCCTTTTTAAAATAATAGCTTTATTGAGAAATAACTCACATACCATAAAGCTTACACATTTGAGGCGTAGAGTTGAGGGATATTTAGTATATTCACAGAGTCGTGCAGTCGTCACCGCTGTCTAATTCTAGAACAATTTCGTTATCTCCCAAAACACCCTGTCCTCACGACCAGCCACTCTCCAACCCCAGGTCCCCCAGCCCTAGGCAACCCCTAATCTACTCTCTGTCTATATAGATCTGCCTGTTCTGGACATGTCATAGACGTGGAATTATAGAATATGTGGCTTTTTGTGTCTGGCTTCTTTCGTGTAGCAGAATGTTTTTTGAGGTTTATCCATGTTATACCATCAGTACTTGATTCCTTGTTACTTCTGAATAATATTCCATTTTATGAACGTACCGCATTTTGTATCCAGTCATCAGGTGATGGATATTTGACCTGTTTCCACTTTCTGGCTATTACGCATGATTCCATGTCCATTTGTGTGCAAGTTTTTGTATGAACATCTCTTTTCAGATCTCTTCGGTATAGGAGTGGAATTGTCCACTGATTTCTTCTTAACTGGCGTTTTACTGTGCTATATCATAGAGATGAAGCATCTAGACCACATACCACATATGGAATAAACACGCATCTATTTTATGTTACTACCATAAAGTCCAAGAGGAGCGTCACTGAGAATTTTCTGAGCACGTGTACTGCACTGTGCGTTGTTTCCCATTCCACTTGCATTTAGTTCACGTTTTTTATGCCCTGCCCCTGCAGGAGAGAAGCTGCTTTTCTCTGCTGGACATCACATCCAGCTGGCCCCAGTGGCTCTTCATCCTGATGCTGGAAGGTGTTTGGCTGGCCTTGACCTTCTTCTTACCTGTTCCCGGATGCCCTACGTGAGCCAGCCCTGCGGAAACCCCTTTTTGCCAAGTCCGAGCCCCTGCGTTACAGCTGTCGGATTTCCCACACTGGGACCTCTCTTCCTCCTCTCTCTCTTCTCCCCTTGTGTGGGAGGGGGTTTGGGCGCGTGTCCAGAGGCCTGTCTCCGTGAGGTTTTCCAGGGTCGGTGGGACAGGCGTTGGGCCCCCACCTTACCCCCCGGGCGGCCGTCGAGTCAGGGGCCCCGCAGCGGACGCGCGTGGCGCCCCGGGGTCGGCGGGCTGGTGGGTGTTTGCGGCTCTTTGTGGGCACGCACATCACCAGTGTACGTCCCCCCGCTCCCAAGTCTGGTGGGTGAAGTGCATGTTCTCGCCTCCCCAGCGGCTATCTGGGCCCCGGGGGCCTCGGAGACTGGGGCAAGTATCCGAATTGCACGGGAGGCGCTGCTGGCTACATTGACCGCCGGCTCCTGGGAGACCATCACCTTTACCAGCATCCTTCCTCGGCCGTGAGTGAGGCCGGCCCCGACTTGGAACGGGACACTGAGGGGAAGGAAGGGAAAGGGCCAACTCCGAACTGTGTCCATGAAATAGACTGGGGTGGAACGAAGTTTTTATCTGAAAAGTTGGCTGACTTCACAGACTTCGGCTTAATGTTGGTTGTGGGCGGCGTGTAGACATTTCTTTGGCTGTTAAAGTGAGACCGCCTGGTGTCAGGTGTGCAGCGAGGTGCCTCCTTGTACATCTCGGGTACGGGGACAGCTTCCCCTGCGGGAGGTCTGTCTGGCAGTGCTTTGGGGCTCAGCGCGCGTGGGGCTGGAGGAAGCAGGACGGGGCAGTGGGCACAGCCACGCGCAGGCCCCCGCTGGTCTCCTGGGGGCTGGGGCGGCCCCTCGGGGTCGTTCTCAGTGGGGTGAGGGACCAGGCCCTAGACATCCCTGGTGGGATGTGATGGCCCGGCCAGGGGGCGACTCCTGAGGGGCAGCTCTCTTCGGGGACAACTCCAGAGGCGGCCGAGAGCTTTGGGCCATGAACACATCTAGCAGCCGGGGGGAGTGGACGCTTTAGTTGCAAAAGGGGTGGGATAGGCAGGCGGGGGCCAGATAGCTGGGCGGTGCCTTCCAGCACCCACCGCAATGACTGCTTCCAACTTTCTGCCACTTCTACAGTAACGATTTCTTTTATAACGAAATAATACAGAGGCATTTTTCGTATCGTTATTTGCCTTAAAAGCAGAAAGGAAGCTGTCGATGTTACAGTAGGATCGGCCGCCAAGAGTAAACCTGAAAGTCAGAAGGTGTCACGTGTGGTGTTTGAAGCTGCTTAGGGACGCGTAGTGTCCCAGCCACAGGGCCCACCAGCACGGCCCCCCGGGCCGCCTGAGGTCCAGGCAGCTGCCCTGCGCCGGGGCTCACGTCTGTGTTCCCTTCCAGGGTGTCACATGCCACACGCTTTCTTGGCCAGAAGTATTCTGCCCGCCATCCGCATAAGTCAGCCGTGCATTTCCGCAGCAAAACCAAAAATGTTGAATACTGGGGTGTTTCCAAGTTTGCATTTTGTCGACGAGTTGCTGTGTGGTTTTTGTGATCCTTCCGTGAGTGCCCCCTTCTCGTCCTGCCCTGTCAGGTGCTTTATCACACCGAGGTGGCCTACGACCCAGAGGGCATCCTGGGGACCATCAACTCCATCGTGATGGCGTTTTTAGGAGTTCAGGTATTTGTTCATTTCATGAGAATGCGTGTTTCTGACAGTTCGTGATTATTGATTCATTACGAATCCAAAAACCATTTGATTAAAGTAAGTAAGTGGGAGCACGTCTTCTGTGTTTCAGACCTAATCAATTCTGTTTATATTTGACAGGTTGTCAAAACCAGAGGTTGCCAAAATTTAGCACATTCGTATAATTCCTACATTCTCCAAAGAAGTTATTCATATGGCTCATCTTGGCAGTGGGTGCACAGCAGCCCCTGGCTGAGAGGGGTCCCTGCTGGGCTGGCAGTCTTTGGAAGGTCATCTGTCACCTCATGTGTACAGTTGACACAGTTTCAGCTTATGCCTATTTTATGCCGAAGTCAGTACGGGTTGTTCTTGGTTTCTCTCACATGCGGTTTTGTCAGGATTCTGAGCAGTCTAGATTTTCCTTGCTGACGTTCTCCTTATTGGTGTTTGAAACTATTTTTTGAGGGGAGATGACGGGGAGGGGAAAGAGCGGATCCAGCCTCCTGGGGGGGCCTCTGCAACGGTAAAAATGCTCCGCGCCCGCTGTCCACGTGGCCGCTGAGTCCTCAGACGTGGCTGGTCTGACGGAGGAACTGGTTTTTAATTTTATGTCATTTACATTTAAACGGAAATTGTCACAGGTGGCCAGTGGCTCCCATGTGGGACAGTGCAGGTCTACAGCATATACATTTTGGTGATTAAATAATTTCCTATTTAGAGATACTGCCTTTCTCTCTGCAGCACTTTAGAGTGTTTACATTGGGTGCTTTTATTCATAAATGCATTTCATCCCCCGCTATGCTCTCCAGGTAAATCTGCTCCTGCGGGAGCAGCCGGGGGCGGGTGGTGAGGAGTACAGACCCGCGCCGGTGCCTGGACTTGACCCCGCTTCCTAGCTAGTAACCCCCAGGAGTGTTACTGCACCCTCTGTGATTCAGCGGCACCTAAAGAAGTAGTTGCACTTAAAATAAGTTAATTCACATAAGGTCCTAAGACCGGGACATTCATAAATTTTAATTATTGTAAGTTATTATGAACACTTTCTCTGATGTTTTCAGAAATTCCTAATTTGCAGGGGGGCGTGGCTATGCAAAGTCCAGGTTTTTCTGTTTTTAAAGTGTTTCCCTGCCTCTGGGTCCACCCTGTTCTGTCCCTCTTCTGTACCCCTGCCAGACTGGGCCATCTAGCAGGCCAGCCTGAGCTGGTCCCTTGTCACTTCGGGGGGGCAAAAGTGACTTTCCTTGGCTCCCCTCACCTGTGGGAGAAAGCTCGTGCCTAGCTGCTCCCACCTTCCCGCCTCTGCCTACCCCCGGCCTTTCCGATCACCTTCAGCGCCTCGGGGAGGCGGTACGTTTTCACCCGTGTGACATACTCCTGTGCATGCTGTTCTGCTTTGCACTCACATCCTCAGCCTGGCGGTACCTCCTCTGCACACATCCCCTCCCTCCCCCCCCAGTGGTCCCTGTGCCTCTAGGCCTCCACTAGCCAAGGGCAGGGGAACCGTTCATCCCCTTGTAACCCCAGTGCCTGCAGGTGACTCTGCCTGCTGAGCCGTTAGGACAGTGGATGAGTATGAAGTAAGAACACGTCGTAGGAGATTCTCTCGGTCATACTGTGCGTTTTCTTCCCCAGGCAGGGAAAATACTCCTGTATTACAAGGATCAGACCAAAGACATCCTGATCAGATTCACTGCCTGGGGTTGTTTCCTTGTAAGTAGCGGATGGTCCTCATAACAGAAAACATAAAACAACACTCAACAGAAAATGTTTAGTCGCCGGCCGTGGGATAGACAGCAAGCTGTCACTTCGCGTCGGTAACATTCTTCCCTTGAATATCAGAGAGGAAAAGTCCCGACACCTAAGTTCTCAGGGTGATTTTCTTAGGAAAATGTCTTTATAAACAAGTCAATGAAGATATGGGGAAATGGAGCGGAGGTGTGGGTTCCGGTGGGGACCTTCGCCAGAAGGAACAGGCCAATGATAACAGGTTCACTGGGGGCAAAAGATAAGCTCGGCTGTTCCTTTCACCCCCGACCTGGCAGTCACGTTTCCCCCACGGATCCACTGCCGTTGATCAGTTCGTTTACCTTCATTTCAACTCGGAGTAATGCTGAAAAGAGGGTTTTTTGAGAACACTTTTAGTTGCACATCTTAAAAATGTTTTTCCAGTTAAAAGAATAAAACGGAGGGTGCGGTTTTCAGCCTTTCCTAAGCAGTTAAGTCACTCCTGTTTTTCAGTTTTGAACCACAGTTGTTTCTTGAGATGATGTAAGAAACCTTAACATCTTTCTCCCCGCTTCTAGGGGTTTATTTCTGTTGCTTTGACTAAGGCTTCCGAAAATGAAGGCTTTATTCCAGTAAACAAAAACCTCTGGTAAGTACAGAAAGCCTGTCGTTGTCACATCCGGTCGGGCTGGCATTGGCTGTGCTCTCGGGAGCCCTGAGACGCCCGCTGTCCCCCAGGTCCATCTCCTATGTCACCACGCTGAGCTCCTTCGCCTTCTTCATCCTGCTGGTCCTGTACCCCGTTGTGGACGTGAAGGGGCTGTGGACGGGAACCCCGTTCTTCTACCCGGGTGAGTCCCCCCACCAACGGGCCCCAGGCCTCACGGAGGAGGGGACCCGGCGGACGGGCCAGAGGCCGCGGGTGCCGGGTGTGTCCAAGGTGCCGGCCGAGGGGGTCCGAGGGGGTCCACGCAGGGCGTCGCTGGGCCTGTTCCCGAGCAGCCCCACCCCGTTTTACCATTTAGGTGGTGGGATCATAAATGCACCCCTCCGGCCGCTTCAGGCACGCCATCCAGTCCCTCGAGCTTCAGAAGCAGGGCCGTGCTTTCTCATGTAAACCCCCTGCCCTACAGGCGGTGCCTAAGAGACACCACGCGGAGATGCACGGGTTCTGCCCGAGACGAGAGACAGCAGATGACTTCAGTGACTCGTTTCAGCCCCGAGTCCAGTAACAGTTACGCCCGTGGGTCCTCAGGTGTTCTGTGTAGAGAATATCAGCTAATAATTCTGGCTTGCCTGTCAGATTTGGTATTCCAGAATTACACTTACCAGAGGAACGTTTGCTAATAAGTTTTGGATAAGGTTTACACTCAACTCTCTAAGATTCGCGTCACTTATTTTTGGCGTAGGCAATAACAAGTGGGCACTTCCTCTTTTTTTCACTGAACTAAAGGCAAATTTCAAGAGTTAAGTCGATAACCAGCTGTGTTCCCGCAGGGATGAACTCGATCTTGGTGTACGTGGGCCACGAGGTCTTTGCCAACTACTTCCCCTTCCAGTGGCGGCTGGGGAACAGCCAGTCACACAAGGAGCACCTCGTTCAGAACACAGTCGCCACTGCCCTCTGGGTGCTCATCGCTTACGCTCTCTACAAGAAGAAGGTGTTTTGGAAAATCTGAGGCCCCAGCTGAGATGTGCTGCTGGCAGACGACAGGGCCTGGGGCATCATTAAAAGGAGCCATTCGTCATAAAACCGCGTATTTCCAGGTTACTGGGGGAGATGCGGACGTGCTCAGGCTAGGTGATTGGACGTGGCTCATCTGACCCCGTGTTCGTGAGACTCAGACACGTAATTGTCTTTTCTCTCCATCTTCTGTAGAAACGGATGCCTCTGCAACTTCATCCTAAGGATTTCTCCTTTAATTTTTCACAAGGGAGTTAACTAGGCCGTTTTGCTTCTGTGACCACCTAAGGTCTGATCTTACTGATTTTCTTTCCTGCAGACTGTCTTTCTGTGCTGGTCCACGCCGACCAAGATACCGGCGCTTCTCTTGTGCCTGACTGTGAAGCTCCTTGGGTACAGTGTGTAGTAACATAGTCTAATAAGATATTTCGGTTACGTACAGTTTAGTATTTCAAGAAAGTCCAAGTAATCTCCTTTCAGATCTGTAAGTAACTGGTGGGTCCCAAAAAAAACCTTTCTATCAGAAGCCATTTTCTCCTTTTCCTCACTTGAAAAACAAGTGAAACAGGCGACGTGTTATTCCCAGCCGCCCTTGCGTATACCCATCTCTCTACCCACCCACCTCCTGCCTGTCTATCTGTCTGTGTGTGTCTGGGTGGTAGCTGGTCCCCCGGGCCATCCTCTGTCTCTAGGAAGACAGAGAAGCTCACGGTCTCGGCCGGGCTCCTGCTGTGGCGTCCTTGCCGGGTCAGACGCGAGGCAGGTCCCCTCACAACGAGGGACACGGTGCTGCCCGCTCGGCTCCCCTCCAGCTCTGAGACCCAGTTGGGGTGGGAGACATCGGTGGCATTTCTGAAATCCTTAGAAAAATAATTTTGTTACAGAAAACCCTTCAAAATAAATGAGAAGTTTAAAAAACTCTCATCAGAGTAACTCTGCAGAATGACCCTCCCTCCACAGTGGAGGCAGCTTTCCTGTCTGGAATCACCCGACTGCAGAATTGTTTCTCGGGAGTGAAGGAGAACACAGGGGACCAGCACTCCCGTTTTGCAGCATCCTACTTAGGGATTTTCTGTGAGAATTCCACGCTGAAGGAAGATGGGGCCGCAGGTTGTACTTTTTTTCTTTCTTGTTTTCTGCGGTGCGCGGGCCTCTCACTGCTGTGGCCTCTCCCGCTGCGGAGCACAGGCTCCGGACGCGCAGGCTCAGCGGCCACGGCTCACGGGCCCAGCCGCTCCGCGGCACGTGGGATCCTCCCCGACCGGGGCACGAACCCGCGTCCCCCGCATCGGCAGGCGGACCCTCAACCACTGCGCCACCAGGGAAGCCCAATAGATTGTACTTTGGAGCATCCTTGCCTGGTGAGACGGAGTCACTTCGACCCGTCCCCCGATGTCAGCTATCACCCTGCATGGATAGTGAGTTTCCAGCTACCCCGTCTCTACCCGAACTCTCATCCCAACGTGTACCCGTCCACCTGGGTGTCCGCCAGCATTCAGGCTCCCCGCTCCCCGCTCTCTCTTCTCAAACACAAGCCTTTCTGGCTTGGATTGTCCCAGCTCTGCGGACAGGTGACCCTCTGTCTCTCGGATAAAACTGTCTTTCACCCGCTTTACCTCCTCTGTCCCCCTCTCCCATGTTTAGTCATTGCCAAGTCGTCTCAGTTCTCACGGGCACTGCCTGTTACTCTTGCCCAGGTGCCAAGAGGAATCATCTTTCAACCGGCCTCCTTCCCGCAGTCCCTCCTTCTGTAAAGTCACTGTCCACTGCCCCAGATTACACTTCATAAACAGAGCTTGACTCACATCACCTCCTTATAAGCGCTTGCACTGAAGTTGGAACAGCTTTGCTGGCAGGTAGAGCCGTCCTCCGTTGAGCCCAGCACACCTGCTCGGCTCCCTGCCAGCCCCCTGGACCCAGCCTGCCACTTGCAGCCCCATCAGCTGCCCCCTGCCCCTGACTTTGATTAGTCCCCTGGATTTTCTCCCGTCGGCCCTTGACCGATCACATTCGCCCCCTGCTTCTAAGGCACCTTCTCTAATCTCTTAGTCTTGTCCCTGAGTAATATTTTCTTCCTCTGGGTTCTCTCTCGTAATATCTGGTTGGGCTCAATCTCGTGGCACTTGTTGCTCTCTGCCTTGTATGACAGTGATTTGGGTACGTGACCAGTTTCCCACGCTGGCCTGTGAGCTTGTGGAGGATGAGGCACGTTCTTCACGCGCAGGCGCCGTGGCCCGTGCGGAGCAGGCGCTACGTAAACGTGCGAAAGCAAAACGGGGTGGTGGGTTTGCTTTTCATAGGTAAAACTTTGTATCTGGAGCTAATGTGTGTGCGTGCGTGCACGCGTGCGTGGGGAGAGCTGTCATCTTTGAGGAAACCCCTCTCGCGGTGCACCTTTGTGGGTGGTCATGGCTATGTCATCCCGAACCTCAGCAGGTGAGGCTGAGCTGGGCGTCTCCAGAAGCAGTTCTCAAGTCGGGGTGTCCGTCGGTTAGGATGTCTTGAGCCGGACGGAGCAGGAACTCCCCGTCCAGCTGGGTTATAAGGAGAGCGTCGCACATGAGTAGCCCCGCAGCGGGTGGGCTCCAGCTTAGCCGGGTCGCTTCACGGCCGAGATGCCCGCCCCTATTGCCATCACGACAGAGACACTTAGCCAGCGCCACCCGGGAGGGAGCGGGCATCCCCTCTGTGCCTCGTGATGTTACTGGCCGGAAAACGCTCCCCAGACTGTGCAAAGCCAACCGTGACAAGGGGGCTTGGCCCGGGGCTGAGCGGGCACAGCGGGCACCTCCCAGGGGAGGGCAGGGAGTGTGCGGGGTGAGTGGTGGAGTGGGACACGGCGGCGCGGACAACCCCGTGCGGCGGTGGCTGCAGAAAACCCATGTCACAGTGCGTCCTGTGGGGAAGAAGGGGGGAGTCCTTGCGTCACAAAGCAGAAGGTACTGTCCTGGAGTGGGCATGTAATTGACATTGTTTATTCATTTTTTTGCACTTATATTCCTAATCCCGCTTTATAATTAGGTGAATAAACTGCTCCTCTTACACTTCACCTCACTTCATTCTGGCCCATAACGGGCCTCTTTCATAAATGCACAGTAATCTGGTTTGTATCAGACAGTATCAGCTTAATGAAAGTCAACATACTACTCTTCATTTCTCCTTTAATGTAGTCCTGTTTTTCAAATAAATGGGGGCGACAAATGGACTTTGAGAAATTTTCTCAACAGATCAAACTGCCTTTCAGAAAGATTTCCATCAATTGTAAAAAACTAGGGGTAGATCTTTAAAAATCCTAATCAGTACGCTGTAGCAGCCATGGCCCTATGAACGATGCAGCTTCTGAGGTTTTAAACACACCTTTTGTTTAAACTTTGAAATTAGGCGGGAAAACGCACCACCAGCGGTTGTCTTCAGCGGCCTATCTGGGTGATCTGTTTTCACTGGTGTAGCAAGCCGCCATTTTTCTCCCCGTAATCAGTTTTTATTGGGCATTAGTTCCAAAACATTGTTTTTCTTCAGGCTACATGCATTTCCAATTTCAAAGTTGATAGAAAGGCTAGATGCTTGCGTCATGTCCTAAGATGCTCCAGACGCTGTAACCCCCTTATCTAATTATGTGTGTGCAGACACTGCGCCAGATAAAAGATGCCAGCATCCCGCTAGCTTTCCTTTGCAGAATCCATCCCAAACGCAGCTGTAAGGACAGCTGGCGTCACTCCCCGCAGGGCCGAGCCCACGGCTTCCCACGGTGTCCATTACCATCTCGGGCCTGGTGGGATTCTGTCCTGACTGCTGGATTTTCTCTACAGAGGTCAGTTCTTTTTCTGATTTTCCCACCTTTCATGGCTGTTCGTTCTTGCATTTTATCTTAGTAGAGGCCACACCCTTCCACTTCGATAAATCGTTTTTCTTCTATTTGATTCAACTCTGTACGTCATTTGGCTTGTAAAGTGGTACCTCCATCCAAATCCTGCCTGTTAAGAGCTCTGCCCAGGAGACAGCTCACATCAGTTTAACAAATCGCAGGCAAAGCCGGCCCTTGTCAAAGATGAACAAAGCCAGAGGCTGCTAAAGCGGTGATGGCAATGGAAAGAGGGTCCAGCGTGATCGCAACTGGTTTCCTGAAACAAAAGGCTGGAGTGTGAAAGGCTGACTGGCTTTGGAAAGGCACTGAGAGCTGGGACGGGCTTGGCCCACGTGACCGGGCCACCGGGGTTTGTTCACTGGCGCTTTCACAGAGGAGAAAGAAACTTCTATCCTTATGGCAGGAGGCGGTGGTGCCACCTGAAGCAAGGTACCCACGGAATTAGTCCCCATCCTCCCCAGATGTTTACATTTCAGAGAGCTCCTGGAGGAAAGAGTTCTGGGTGGCAGTCTCACATCTCAGAGAACAGAGGGAGGGTTGAGAACACCGCAAGCTTTCTGAAGGAGCAAAGAGTAAATTCTGGCAGTGGCAGCTTTCTCAGGCAGACGTTTTAAGGGCGCTGGGGTCATCCCGGGACACTCCTTAAGCTGCTGGAAGGCGGCTGCCCTTTGGTTGAGTCTCTGAGTGCAGGGCTTGGACGGACCCTCCTGCGCCAGTGGTGCGAGCCCTTCCTCGTCTGCACACTGGGTCTGAGTTTCCATTCTATCCTGTGGCCCTTTTCCTGTAACTCTGCATAGCAACGCAACACCAAATTAAAACAAAAAAAGATGATTGGTTCCTTTCTATCTGGCCCCTACACATGTGGGTGTGAGACAGTCTTGTTTTGATGTGTGCTGCCCCCCCCCCCCCCAAGAGGCCGATCTGGGGAAGGGCTTGTGAAACCAAAAGGTGCCAGAGTGTTTACTTTGGAAGTTGCTACGGGCAATGTACGCCATGTTTGTGAAAACAACAGATGGTTTAATATTTGTAATCCACTCATATCACAGTGATAAGCACTTTAAAATGAGCTAGTTGAAATATTTTCTGAAACCGGATGTCTATTCCTTAAACCACGTTATTGATCTAATTTTATTTTTTAAAATTTTATTGAAGTGGAGTCGATTTACAATGTCATGTTAGTTTCAGGTGTACAGCACAGTGATCCAGTTATATAATTCTTTTTCAGATTCTTTTCCCTTAGGTTATTACAAAATATTGAGTATAGTTCCCTGTGCTATACAGTAGGTCCTTGTTGACTATCTGTTTTACATATAGGATGTATATATGTTAATCCCAAACTCCTAATTTATCCCTCCCCCTTCCTTTCCCCTTTAGAAGCCATAAGTTTTTTTTCTGTCTATGGGTCTATTTCTGTCTATGGGTCTATTTCTGTTTTGTAGATAAATTCATTTGTATCTTTTATTTTTTAGACTCCACATATAAGTGATACCATTTGATATTTCTCTTTCTCTGACTTATTTCACTTAGTATGATCATCTCTAGGTCCTGTTGCTGAAAATGGCATTATTTCATTCTTTGTTATGGCTGGTACATTTTACATATGTACCACATCTTCTTTATCCATTCCTCTGTTGATGGACACTTAGGTTGCTTCTAGGTCTTGACTATTGTGAATAGTGCTGCTATGAAATTTGGGGTGCATGTAACTCTTCAAATTATGGTTTTCTCTGGATATATGCCCAGTAATGGGATTGCTGGATCATATGGTTGTTCTATTTTTAGTTTTTTAAGGCACTTCCATACTGTTCTCCACAGTAGCTGCACCAATTTGCATTCCCACCAACAGTGCAAGAGGGTTCCCTTTTCTCCACACCCTCTCCAGCATTTATTATTTGTGGACTTTTCGATGATGGCCATTCTGACTTGTGTGAGGTGATACCTCCATGTAATTTTGATTTGCATTCTCTAATAATGAGTGATATTGAGCATTTTTGCATTTTTTCATTTCGGTCTTCTGTGCATTTTTTGGACTGGGTCATTTGGTTTTTTGATATTGAGTTGTATGAGCTGTCTGTATCTTTTGGACATTAATCCCTTGTCAGTTGTATTGTTTGCAAATATTTTCTCCCATTTTGGGGGTTGTCTTTTCATCTTGCATATGGTTTCCTTTGCTGTGTAAAAGCTTTTAAGTTTAATTAGGTCTCATTTATTTATTTTTGTTTTCATTTCCATTACTCTAGCAGATGGATCCAAAAAGATATTGCTGTGATTTATGTCAAATAGTGTTCTACCTACATTTTCCTCTAGCAGTTTTATACTATCCAGTCTTACATTTAGGTCTTTAATCCATTTGAGTTTATTTTTGTATATGATGTTAGAGAACGTTCTAATTTCTTTCTTTTACATGTAGCTGTCCAGTTTTCCCAGCACCACTTATTGAAGAGACTGTCTTTTCTCCATTGCATGTTCTTGCCTCCTTTGTCATGATTAATTGACCATAGGTGCATGGACTTATTTCTCAGCTTCCTATCCTGTTCCACTGAACTATGTGTCTGTTTTTGTGCCAGTACCATCCTGTTTTCATGACTGTAGCTTTGTAGTAGTGTGAAGTCAGGGAGCCTGATTCTTTCTCATGATTGCTTTGGCTTATTCACAGTCCTTTGTGTTTCCATACAAATTAATTTTTGTTGTTGTTCTAGTTCTGTGAAAAATGCCATTGGTAATATGGTAGGGATTGCATTGAATCTGTAGATTGCCTTGGGCAGTATGGTCATTTTACCAATATTAATTCTTTCAATCCAAGAACATGGTATATCTAACCATCTGTTTTTTCATCTTCAGTTTCTTTTATCAGCATCTTATAGTTTTCAAAGTACAGGTCTTTTGCCTCCTTAGGCAGATTTATTCCCTGGTATTTTATTCTTTTTGATGTGATGGTAAATGGGATTGTTTCCTTAATTTCTCTTTCTGATCTTTCACTGTTAGTGTATAGAAATGCAATGGATTTTGGTGTATTAATTTTGTATCCTGCAACTTTACTGAATTCATTGATGAGCTCTATTAGTTTTCTGGTGGCATCTTTAGGATTTTCTATGTATAGTATCATGTCATCTGCAAACAGTGACAGTTTTACTTCTTCCTTTCCAATCTGGATTCCTCTAATTTGTTTTTCTTCTCTGATGGCTGTGGCTAGGACTTCCAAAATTATGTTGGATGAAAGTGGTGAGGAATTCCCTGGCAGTCCAGTGGTTAGGACTTGGCACTTTCACTGCTGTGGCCCTGGGTTTAGTCCCTGGTCAGGAAACTAAGATCCTGCAAGTGGTGTGGCATGGCCAAAAAAAAAAAGGAAGAACACAGCAAGGAGGCAGCTGTCTGCAAGCTAGGAAGGGTACTCTCACTAGAGACCAATCCGCCGGCATCTTGATCTTGGACTTCCCAGCCTTCAGAACTCAGTGAACAGAGAAGGTGGACTGTGTCGTGCCTTCAGACCGGGATCGAGGAAGACCTTCTGCTCTGTGAGGAAGAAGCCCAGAGTCCCGGTGGGTGGAGCCAGGATGCCCCCAAGGCCTTGAGGACACAGAGCAGCTCCCCGAGCATAGAGCCAAGACTGAGAAGCGTGGGCAGTCCCTCCCATCAGGAAACGTGCACAAGCCTCTTAGATAGCCTCATCCACGAGAGGGCAGACAGCAGAAGCAAGAAGAACTACAGTCCTGCAGCCTGTGGAACAAAAACCACATTCACAGAAAGATAGACAAGATGAAAAGGCAGAGGCCTATGTACCAGATGAAGCAACAAGATAAATTCCAAGAAAAACAAGTAAATGAAGTGGAGAGAGGAAACCTTCCAGAAAAAGAATTCAGAATAATGATAGTAAAGGTGATCCAGGACCTTGGAAAAAGAATGGAGGAGAGAGAAAGAAAGGACCCGAGAAAATACTTGAAGAGATTATAGTGGAAAACTTCCCTAACATGGGAAAGGAAATAGCCACCCAAGGCCAAGAAGTGCAGAGAGTCCCAGGCAGGATAAACCCAAGGAGAAACATGTCGAGACACATAGTAATCAAATTGGCAAAAATTAAACACAAAGAAAAATTATTGAAAGCAACAAGGGAAGAACGACAAATGACATATAAGTGAACTCCCATAAGGTTAACAGCTGATTTCTCAGCAGAAACTCTGCAAGCCAGAAGGGAGTGGTGTGATATACTTAAAGTGATGAAAGGGAAGAACCTACAGCCAAGATTACTCTACCCAGCAAGGATCTCATTCAGATTCGACGGAGAAATCAAAAGCTTTACAGACAAACAAAAGCTAAGAGAATTCAGCACCACCAGACCAGCTCTACAACAAATGCTAAAGGAACTTCTCTAAGTGGGAAACACAAGAGAAGAAAAGGACCTACAAAAACAAACCCAAAACAATTAAGAAAATGGTCATAGGAACATACACATCGCTAATTACCTTAAACGTGAATGGATTAAATGCTCCAACCAAAAGACACAGGCTTGCTGAATGATTACAAAAACAAGACCCATATATATATCTACAAGAGACCCACTTCAGACCTAGGGACACATACAGACTGAAAGTGAGGGGATGGAAAAAGATATTCCATGCAAATGGAAATCAAACGAAAACTTGAGTAGCAATACTAATATCAGATAAAATAGACTTTAAAATAAAGACTGTTTCAAGAGACAAGGAAGGACACTACATAATGATCAAGGGATCAATCAAAGAAGAAGATAGAACAATTATAAATATATATGCACCCAACATAGGAGCACCTCAATACATAAGGCAAATGCTAACAGCTATAAAAGAGGAAATCGACAGTAACATAATAATAGCAGGGGACTTTAACACCTCACTTACACCAGTGGACAGATCATCCAAACAGAAAATAAGGAAACACAAGCTTTAAATGACACAATAGACCAGACAGGTTTAATTGATATTTATAGGACATTGCATCCAAAAACAGCAGATTACACTTTCTTCTCAAGTGCACACGGAACATTCTCCAGGACAGATCACATCTTGGGTCACAAATCGAGCCTCAGTAAATTTAAGAAAATTGAAATCATATCAGGCATCTTTTCTGACCACAATGCTACGAGATTAGAAATCAGTTACAGGGAAAAAAACGTAAAAAGCACAAACACATGGAGGCTAAACAATACATTACTAAATCACCAAGAGATCACTGAAGAAATCAAAAAATACCTAGAGACAAATGATAATGAAAACACAATGATCCAAAACCTATGGGATGCAGCAAAAGCAGTTCTAAGAGGGAGGTTTATAGCTATACAGGTCTACCTCAAGAAACAAGAACAATCTCAAAGAAACAATCTAACCTTACACCTAAAGAAACTAGAGAAAGAAGAACAAACAAAACCCAAAGTTAGCAGAAGGAAAGAAATCATAAAGATCAGAGCAGAAATAAATAAAATGGAAACAAAAGAATAGCAGAGATCAATAAAACTAATAGCTGGTTCTTTGAGAAGATAAACAAAATTGATAAACCGTTAGCCAGGCTCATCAAGAAAAAGAGGGAAAGGACACAAATCAATAAAATCAGACATGAAAAAGGAGAAGTTACATCAGACACTGCAGGAATACAAAGCATCCTAAGAGACTACTACAAGCAACTCTATGCCAATAAAATGGACAACCTGGAAGGAATGGACAGATTCTTAGAAAGGTATAACCTTCCAAGACTGAACCAGGAAGAAATAGAAAATATGAACAGAGCAATCAATCACAAGTAATGAAATTGAAACTGTGATTAAAAATCTTCCAACAAACAAACGTCCAGGACCAGATGGCTTCAGAGGCGAATTCTATTAAACATTTAGAGAAGAGCTAACACCCATCCTTCTCCTTCCAAAAAATTGCAGAGGAAGGAACACTCCCAAACTCATTCTATGAGGCCACCATCACCCTGATACCAAAACCAGACAAAGATACTACAAAAAAAAGAAAATTAAAGACCAATATCATTGATGAATAATGTAGACGCAAAAATCCTCAACAAAATACTAGCAAACAGAATCCAACAACACATTAAAAGGATCATATACCATCAAGTGGGATTTATCCCAGGGATGCAAGGATTCTTCAATGTATGCAAATCAATCAATGTGATACACTATATTAACAAATTGAAGAATAAAAACCATATGATCATCTCAATAGATGCAGAAAAAGCTTTTGACAAAATTCAACACCGATTTATGATAAAATCTCTCCAGAAAGTGGGCATAGAGGGAAACTACCTCAATGTAATAAAGGCCATATAGGACAAACCCACAGCATACATCATTCTCAATGGTGAAAAACTGAAAGCATTTCCTCTAAGATCAGGAACAAGACAAGGATGTCCACTCTCGCCACTCTTAGGCAACATAGTTTTGGAAGTCCTAGTCACAACAATCAGAGAAGAGAAAGAAATAAACGGAATCCAAATTGGAAAAGAAGAAGTAAAACTGTCACTGTTTGTAGATAACATAATACTATACACAGAGAAGCCTAAAGATGCCACCAGAAAACTACTAGAGCTAATCAATGAATTTGGTAAAGTTGCAGGATACAAAATTAATGCACAGAAATCTTTTGCATTCCTATACACTAATGATGAAAAATCTGAAAGAGAAATTAAGGAAACACTCCCATTTACCATTGCAACAAAAAGAATAAAATACCTAGGGATAAACCTACCTATGGAGACAAAATTCATGTATGCAGAAAACTGTAAGACACTGTTGAAAGAAATTAAGGATGATACCAACAGATGGAGAGATATGCCATTATCTTGGATTGGAAGAATCAATATTGTGAAAATGACTATACTACCCAAAGCAATCTATAGGTTCAATGCAATCCCTATCAAATTACCAATGGCATTTTTTACAGAACTAGAACAAAAAATCTTAAAATTTGTATGGAGACACAAATGACCCCGAATAGTCAAAGCAATCTTAAGGGGAAAAAACGGAGCTGGAGGAATCAGACTCCCTGACTTCAGACTATACTACAAAGCTACAGTAATTAAGCCAATATGGTTCTGGCACAAAAACAGAAATATAGATCAGTGGAACAGGATAGAAAGCCCAGAGATAAACCCACACACCTATGGTCAACTAATCTATGACAAAGGAGGCAAGGATATACAGTGGAGAAAAGACAGTCTCTTCAATAAGTGGTTCTGGGAAAACTGGACAGCTACATGTAAAAGAATGAAATTAGAACACTCCCTAACACCATACACAAAAATAAACTCAAAATGGATTAGAGACCTAAATATAAGACCAGACACGATAAAACTCTTTGAGGAAAACATAGGAAGAACACCCTTTGACATAAGTCACAGCAAGATCTTTTTTGATCCACTTCCTAGAGTAATGGAAATGAAAACAAAAATAAACAAATGGGACCTAATGAAACTTTAAACCTTTTGCAAAGCAAAGGAAACTACAAACAAGATGAAAAGACAACCCTCAGAATGGGAAAAAATATTTGCAAATGAATCATAGACAAAGGATTAATCTCCAAAATATATAAACAGCTCATGCAGCTCAATATTTAAAAAACAACCCCATCCAAAAGTGGGCAGAAGACCTAAATAGATATTTCTCCAAAGAAGACATACAAATGGCCAAGAAGCACATGAAAAGCTACTCAACATCACTAATTATTAGAGAAATGGAAATCAAAACTACACTGAGAGAAATGCAAATCAAAATGCAAATCACCTCACACCAGTTAGAATGGACATTATCAGAAAATATACAAAGAACAAATGCTGAGAGGGTGTGGAGAAAAGGGAACCCTCCTGCACTGTTGGTGGGAATGTAAATTGATTCAGCCACTATGGAGAACAGTATGGAGGTTCCTTAAAAAACTAAAAATAGAACTACCACAGGACACAGCAATCCCACTTCTGGGCATATACCCAGAGAAAACCATAATGCAAAAAGATACATGCACCCCAGTGTTCACTGCAGCACTATTTACAATAGCCAGGTCATGGAAGCAACCTAAATGCCCATCGACAGACAAATAGATAAAGAAGATGTGGTATATATATACAATGGAATAGTACTCAGCCATAAAAAGGAATGAAATTGGGTCATTTGTAGAGATGTGGATGGATCTAGAGACTGTCATACAGAGTGAAGTATGTCAGAAAGAGAAAAACAAATATGGTATATTAATGCATATATGTGGGACCTAGAAAAATTGTACAGATGAACTGGCTTACCGGGCAGAAATTGAGACACAGATGTAGAGAACAAATGTATGGACACCAAGGTGGGGAGAAAGTGGCGGGGGGGTGGGTGTGGTGATACGATGAATTGGGAGATTGGGATTGACATGTATACACTGATGTGTATAAAATGGATGACTAATAAGAACCTTCTGTATAAAAAAATAAATAAAATTAAATTTTAAAAAAAAAAAAAGTGGTGAGAGTGAGCATCCTTGTCTTGTTCCTGATCTTAGAGGAAATGCTTTCAGTTTTTGATCATTGAGAATGACGTTTGCTGTAGGTTTGTCATATATGGCCTTTATTATGTTGAGGTATGTTCCCTCTGTGCCTTCCTTGTGGAGAGTTTTAATCATAAATGAATGTTGAATTTTGTCAAAAGCTTTTTCTGCATCTATTGAGATGATCATATGGTTTTTATTCTTCAATTTGTTAATGTGGTGTATCATACTGATTGATTTGCAGATATTGAAAAGATCCTTGGCTAAATTCCACTTGATCATGGTGTATGATCCTTTTAGTGTATTCTTGGATTCAGTTTGCTAGTATTGTGTTGAGGATTTTTGCATTTATGTTCATCAGTTATATTGGCCTGTAATTTTCTTTTTTGATGGTATCTTTGTCCGGTTTGGTATCAGGGTGATGGTGGCCTCACAGAATTAGTTCAGAAGTGTTCTTTCCTCTGCAATTTTTGGGAATAGTTTCAGAAGGATGGGTGTTAACTCTTCTCTAAATTTTTGATAGAATTTGCCTGTGAAACCGTCTGGTCCTGGACTTTTGTTTGTTGGGAGTTTTTAAATCGCAGATTCAATTTCAGTACTTGTAATGGTCTGTTCATATATTCTGTTTCTTCCTGGTTCAGTCCCGGGAGACTGTACCTTTCTAAGAATTTGTCCATTTCTTCTAGGTTGTCCTTTTGATTGGCATATAGTTGCTCATAGAAGTCTCTTATGATCCTTTGTATTTCTGTGGTATTGGTTATAATTTCTCCTTTTTCATTTCTAATTTTATTGATTTGGGCCCTCTCCTTTTCTTTCTTGATGAGCCTGGCTAGAGGTTTATCAATTTTGTTTATCTTCTCAAAGAACTAGTTTTTAGTTTCATTGATCTTTTCTATTGTTTTCTTCATCTCAATTTTATTAACTGCTGCTCTGATCTTTATGATTTCCTTCCTTCTAGTAACTTTGGGTTTTGTTTGTTCTCCTTTCTTTAGTGGCTTTAGGTGTAAGGTTAGGTTGTTTATTTGAGGTTTTTGTTTCCTGAGGTAAGACTGTATTGCTATAAACTTTCATCTTAGAACTGCTTTTGCTGTGTCCCACAGGTTTGGGATCATCATGTTTTCATTTTATCTCATTTTATCTCTAGGTAGTTTATAATTTCCTCTTTGATTTCTTCAGCGGTCCATTGGTTGTTTAGTAGTGTATTGTTTAGCCTCCATGTGGTGGTGTTTTTTGCAGTTTTTTTTTTTTCTGGTAGTTGATTTCTAATCTTAGTGTTGTGGTCGGAAAAGAAGCTTGATATGATTTCAGTTTTCTTCAATTTACCAAAAATTTCTTTGTGGCCCAGCATATGATCTATCCTGGTGAATGTTCCATGTGCACTTGAAAAGAATGTGTATTCTGCTGCTTTCACATGAAATGCTCTAAAAATGTCAATTAAGTCCGTCTGGTCTAATGTGTCATTTAATGCCTGTGTTTCCTTATTGATTTTCTGTCTGGATGATCTCTCGATTGATGTAAGTGGGGTGGTCAAGTCCCCCACTATTATTGTGTTAGTATAGCATTTGCCTTATATATTGAGATACTCTTGTTTTGGGTGCATATATATTTACAATTGTTATATCTTCTTCTTGGATGATCCCTTGATCATTATGTAGTGTCCTTGTCTCTTGTAACAGTCTTTAAAGTCTATTTTATTTGATATAAGTATTGCTACCCCTGCTTTCTTCTGATTTCCATTTGCATGGATTAACTTTTTCTATCCCCTCACTTTCAGTCTGTATATGTCTCTAGATCTGAAGTGGGTCTCTTGTAGACAGCATATTCATCTCGTTTTTATATCGATTCAGCCAGTCTGTCTTTTGGTTGGAGCATTTAATCCATTTACATTTAAGGTAATTATTGATATGTATGTTCCTATTGCCATTTTCTTAATTGTTTTGGGTTGTTTTTGTGGGTCTTTTTTCTTCCCTTCCTCTTTTGTTCTCTTCTTTTGTGGTTTGATGACCATCTTTAGTATTGTGTTTGGGTTGCTTTTTCTTTTTTGTCTGTGTATCTACTGTAGTTTTTTGGTTTGCACTTCCCATGAGGTTTTGACACAGCAGTCTATATATATACAAGATTGTTTTAAGTTGCGTAATTTCAAATGCAATTCCCATTTCCTGCAGTTGTACTCTCCTCATGATGGCTGGTTTTGATATCATATTTGTGTGTGGATGACTTCCTACCTTTACTGTATGTTTTGGTGAGCATTCCCATTTCATAATTTTCTTGTTTCTAGTTATGACCTTTTCTTTCCTGCTTAAAGAAATTCCTTTAGCATTTGTTGTAAAGCTGCTTTCATGGTGCTGAATTCTTTTAGCTTTTGCTTGTATGTAAAGCTTTTGATTTCTCTGTCAAATCTGAATGACAGCCTTGCTGGGTAGAGTGTTCTTGGTTGTAGGTTCTTCCATTTCACCACTTTAAATATAGTGTGCTACTCCCTTCTGGCCTGCAGTTTCTGCTGAAAAATCAGCTGATAGTCTTATGGGATTCCCCTTTATGTTATCTGTTGTTTTTCCCTTATTGTTTTTAATATTAATATTTTCTCTTTGTCTTTAATTTTTGTCAATTTGATTACTATATGTCTTGGCATGTTCCTCCTGGGGTTAATCTTGTATGAGATGCTCTGTGCTTCCTGGCCTCGGGTGACTGTTTCCTTTCCCATGTTAGGGAAGTTTTCAGCTATTATCTCTTAAAATATTTTTCATGCCCTTCCTCTCTCTTTTCTCCTTCCTGTATAATGCGAATGTTGGTGCATTTGATGTTGTCCCAGAGGTCTTTTAAACTGTCCTTGTTTCTTTTCTCTTTATTTTGTTCTGCAGCAGTGATTTCCACTACTCTTGTTTTCCAGCTCACTGATCCGTTCTTCTGCCTCATTTATTCTGCTACTGATTCCTGCTAGTGTATTTTTCATTTCAGTTATTGTATTCTTCAACTCTGTTTGCCTGTTCTTTATATCTTCTCTTTGTTAAAGACTTCTTGTAACTTCTCACTCTCTGCATCCATTCTTTTCCTGTGTTCTTGGATCATCTTTAGGACCATTACCCTGAACCCCTTCTCGGGTAGATTGCCTATCTCCACATTACTTAGTTGTTCTTTTGGTGTTTTATGTTGTTCCTTCATCTGGAATGTAATCCTTTGCCGTCTCATTTTGTTTACATTTCGGTTTACATTTTCATTTATGTGATAGGTTAGTTATGTTTCTTGACCTTGGAGAGGTGGCCCTCTGTAGGAGATGTCCTATGTGTCCCATCAGTACACTCCCCTCTCATCACCCAAGGGCCAGGGACCAGGTGGTCCCAGAGTAGGTTCTGATCTGTGTTTATGGAGTCAGTTCTGCAGACTCCGGGATCATAGTTTTCTTGCTTCTGGTATCTGCCCCCTGGCGGATGAGGCTGGTCTAGCAGCTCATGCAGCCTTCCTGGCGGGAAGGGCTGGTGCCTGCCCACTGGTGGGTGGAGCTTGATCTTGGCCCTCTAGTGGGTAGGGCCATGTCTAGAGGTAGCTGTGGGCTCAGGGAATCTTTGGGCAGCCTGTCTGTTGATGGGTGGAGCTGTTTACCCCCCTGTTGGTTTGGCCTGAGGCATCCCAGCACTGGAGCCATAGGCTGTTGGGTAGGGCCAGGTCTTGGTGCTAATGAGCCAAGCAAAATGTCTGCCTCCAGCAAGAGCTCACACAGGTGAACACTCCCTGATATGTTCGCCACCAGTTTTCATGACCCCAGAGAGAGCCACTGGCGCCCCCTCCCACCTCCCCAGGAGAACCTCCAGGACCAGCAGGTAGGTCTGGCCCAGGCTCCTGTGAAGTCACTGCTTTTGCCCCGAGTTCTGGTGCATGCAGGACCTTGTGTGTGCCAGGAGTGGAGTCTTTGTTTTCCCCAGTCCCATGGAGCCCCTACAGTCAAGCCCAACTGGCCTTCGAAGCCAAATGCTCTGGGGGCTCCCCTTCCCAATGCTGGACCCCCAGGCTGGGGAGCTTGATGTGTGACTCAGCTCTCACTCCTGTGGGAGAACTTTTTAAAAAAATATTTACTTACTTATTTGGTTGCATTGGGTCTTAGCTGTGGCTTTGGGCTCCTTAGTTGTGGCACATGAACCCTTAGGTGTGGCATGCATGTAGGATCTGGTTCCCTGACCAGGGATCAAACCTGGGCCCCCTGCATTGGGAGCAAAGTGTCCTAACCACTGTGCCACCAGGGAAGTCCCCTGTGGGAGAACTTCTGCAATATAATTATTGTCCAGTTTGTGGTTCGCCCACCTGGGTGGTATGGGATTTGATTATATTGCAAGTGCACCCCTCCTACTATCTCATTGTGGTTTCTTCATGTCTTTGGATGTAGAACATCTGTTTTTGGTAGGTTCCAGTCTTTTATTTTGATGGTTGTTCAGCAGTTGTGATTTTGGTGTGCTCACGAGAGGAGGTGAGCTCGAAGTCCTTCTACCTCACCATCTTCTTTTCTTTCCTATTGATTTTAAAAAACTTATTATTTTTTGCTGCATTGGGTCTCCATTGCTGCACGCGGCTTTCTCCGGTTGCGGCGAGCAGGGGCTACTCTTCGTTGTGGTGCACGTGCTTCTCATTGTGGTGGCTTCTCTTGTTGCAGTTTCCCATTGATTTTAATAAATCTATAAAAGGGTCTTGTATAGAAAAGATTTCTAAAATTTTCGTGCACAGTAATGAAACCATGCCCCACAGGGCTGACAAGAGACTGGCGACTAACGGAAGTTCCCGAGCTTCTCTCACAGAACAGCAGCAAAGGGAACAGCTTAAAAACCCCTGTGGCCTGCTTTCACTGAGCAAGCTCACTTTATTTTTCTTTTCTTCCTCTTTATGTTTTAAATTTTTTTATTATTATATTTTTTTGTGGTACGCAGGCCTCTCACCGTTGTGGCCTCTCCCGCTGCGGAGCACAGGCTCCGGACACGCAGGCGCAGCGGCCACGGCTCACGGGCCCAGCCGCCCCGCGGCACGTGGGATCCTCCCGGACCGGGGCACGAACCCGTGTCCCCTGCATCGGCAGGCGGACTCTCAACCACTGCGCCACCAGGGAAGCCCTCTTCCTCTTTAAATGCACGTCTCCCAGCCTCCTGTAGCCCAGGAACTTGTAATCAGCTCCTGCCTAATGCGAGCTGGCTAGGACCGGTTGGGACCACTGCTCCTGAAACTGGGCCTTGGGGGTTCCCGTGAGCGGCCTCTGCCACCAGAAGTCTCCACCCTCAGATGGCAGCCGGTGCCTCCACCGTGAACGTGCAGATGCACGAGCCCAGTTGCCCCCACACAGAACACCCATCACCTCATCTGTCCCCACTCCCGAGACCGCCCTGCTCACAACACACATACCCCGAGCCCCTTGCCTTCGGGCAGCTGGACCTGAGACTCGTTCTCCTGTCTCTTCGCTTGGCTGCCTTAGGAATAAAGTCTTTCTCAGCTGCAAACCTTGGCCTCTCAGCATCTGGCTTGCTGCATGTTGGGCCAATGGGCCTGGTTCAGTAACAGTACCTGAACAACTTCTTAGCTCTTTCAATTCTTATATCCCCCCAGAAACAACTGTTCATGTGATGCTTACCTGATATATTTCAGGAACAGCAAAAGAAATGAACCTGACCCCTGACCCCAGCGTTGTACTTAGAAGTGCGAGGCCCCATCCCAAGGGTGTCACGCCACTGTCTTTACAGCCAGCTGGGAGGGAAGGGCCAGTGCCTGTATTTCCCATGACAAGCTTGAGGGACATGACCCTGTCCCTGGTACGTGGCAAGTAAAGGACTGGGAAGAACCAGGCCGGAAGCTAGGCTGTCTGGCTCAGGGCACCCAGGTGACAGCAGCCGATGGGGAGGGGAGGCGCCCTCCACGGGCCACTGGGCAGGACCCCCCACCCCTGGCCCCCCGCGGCACCTTCAGTGGAAGTTCACTCAAGTTCATCCTGGCACAAAGGTTTTTGGTGTAAAAACTTCCCGAAGGAAAAGGTCTAGCATTACGTTGATAATGTGATAGTCACCAAAACCTGACTGTGGAAAAGAAAATCTCGAGAACATGGAAGGAAATGCCTTTTTTAAGTAAAGTACGCTCTTGTTCAGAAACTCTTAAGAATTAAAATTTTAAACCCCCCCACAAATTTAGGATGATTTTATTTACAAAACAGGTTCTTTTGTTTTACAAAAATTACAAAATACGACAAAAATAGAAACGGCTTCTTGGACTGCTGGGAACTACTTCTAAGCGACCAATGAGTTGAAACACCGACGGTCGTCTTCTGTTGAAGAGCGATGACGGCAACGCGCCTCCGCGCCGTGTGCCTCCCCCAGGGCCCCGCGGCCGTGCGCTGCCTCCGGCGGGAGGGCCGCTCAGGCCAGAGTCTGGAGCAGCAGGATCTTCTCGTTGACGCAGAACCTGTGCAGCACCAGCATCAAGTTCTCCCCGCAGCGGGACACCTGGCGCTCCATGGCCAGGCGGAAGTCCTCCTTCACGCCCTTGGTGATGCCCCGGGTGACCGTGTGGTGCCTGGGGCGGCGACAGGGAAACAAACGGATGCCACAGTTAGCACGGCAGCACGGGTCGGCGACTCGGGGGCAGGAGAACAGGCTGCCTCAAATCTAGCGAAAAGTTTAAAAGAGAAAGAAGCCCCAACCAAACAGCCTCCACTGCCCGTTCCTCTTCAGAAAGACTTAAAGCCGGAGGGCCGCCTTCCCCGCCCAGGAAAAGGCTATTCTAAACAGCGCGTGTTTGGCGAGACGCTGCCCGCTCGGCTTCTCACTTCCGCAGCCCTGACGCTGTGCTTCCCTCTGTGGCTCGTGCACAGTTCAGTTACTTGGGGCTGACGGAGTCCAGACCACCCTGGCCACACAGTTCGGGTCGAGCCAGGCCGGCTGAGCGCAGAGGCAGCAGCGGGGAGGAGGATGCCTGAGCGAGCGTGGCCATGGCCACGGCCACGGCCCCCGGCCGGTGCCCTGCGACAGGCTCAGGAAAGCTCGGGTGCTGCACAGCGCACCGGGCCACAAGCGTGTCTCTCTCCCTGTGAGGCCAGGACGGGACAGCTCCTCCAGGTCTGTTTGCGAAGCAGCAGGAGGAGCTGGGGCCCCGAGGCAAGAGTCCGGCACCGGCGGGGAGAGAGAAGCGGAGTCGCTGATGAAAAGCTTCCTGAGGGCGTGCTGGGCCGGGCCGGCGGGAGCACAGGGGGGGTCACTCACGACGCCCTGGAGGGTGGGCTTCAGAGAAGGAAATTACAGAGGAAACCCCAGGAAACTCCAAACACCAAAATGAAGGAAGCAAAAGAAAAACCTAGCCAAATTCAGTGGGTTCAACCAAAAGGAAAGGTGTTTTAACTACAGGTTAGTAATTTGGTAGATTTAGACAAAGAGAGGCCACCTCCATCCTCCACTCCTACCGCCTAACTTCCCTAAGACACAGTCACGGGGATTTAAAATTAGATTTTTAGGTACTGGCCAAGATGAAACTGTTGAAACCACCCTAAAATGTTTCTGTTTTTAAAACTTGAATTATATAAAATAAGTACAACGGAAGTCAGAAAGTTGCAATGTAACAGAAGGAAAAAGAAAACCAAATCAGGCTTTGTTAGAAGAGTCAGATATTACAGGACACCCTACAACACCCGTGGACAGTTTACAGAACCACACAGAGTGAGACAGCACAGCCAGCTCTCTGTGGACATCTCTAATCAGGTCCGGCTGGTGACTCAGTAGTAAGTACAGTGTCAGTGAGCCCTGCTGGGAGCTCATGCAGCCCCTTTATGCTTCCCTGAAATACTGCTCTCGGGGTCGGGGGGACCCAGACTGCAACCCCAAAGGGGAACCCTCCCTCTGACCCACTGAAAGATACTGGTATTTGCAGACACTGAGCTAAAGGGCATGGATGGCTCCAAGCACACGCTCCCCTTAATACTAGTAAAAATGTAATAAAATGCTGTGTCCTGCTGGTCACAGGCCAAAGGTGTTGTTTCCATATACGAAGAGCGGTACAACTCAACTGTATTTCTATCAGAGTCTTTATCCCTCTGGCAAGTGTGGACGAAGAAGAGGATGAATTAGCTTTTGTGGTTTAAGACTGGGATAAGTCAACTAGTAAATGTAGCATTCTAGCCTTCCAAGTATCTTCAATCTGGAAAGGTAAGGTCAGAAAAAAACAGTACCAGTGGCAGGAAGGTAACTGTACTTCTGCCCATTTAGACCAAGACCTCAACACTGGTCACTAATATGAAGATCTGAGAATAAAAATTCACTTAGAATAAGTTTCAGCATCCTTAAATATTTACGACCGGATGCTTTACGTTTGACCAAAAGAGAATCATAATTTAGTGCCTAATCTAATGTGCACTTCGTCTTACAGTTTTATATAACGTTCACTTATTTCCAGATCCATAATGATTTTTAAATTGAACACAAAAACACTGGCAACTTATGGAAAAAAATAAGAAATGTTACACTATTACAACCAGATGGTTTGCCAAGGAATGCAGAACACATTAAAAACTTAAATAAAGCATGAAAAAAGAGCACTGAGGAACAAAGAGCTGAAACCATGGGCAGTAAAACATGTCGACAAACAGTACACTATGAGCAGGTGTGTCCACTTGGTACCTGTCAGCAGTCTGTATGCTGGGCTGAAGCACAGGTAAGAATTCCTGCTGCAGTAACCCCATGGGAGGGCTAGAAGGCCTTTAAAAAACAGCAAACAGCGGCATTCAAACACCCACACCGACTCAGCCTGCACTTAAAAACAACACTCCAGAGAAAATGCATGAGACGGGGGAGGGGAGGGGGGGAGGGCAGGCTGCACAGAACCAACAGCCTCAGGCCTCGAGCAGCTGTTTCGGGAGGACAGAGGCTACCGGCCCCCCCCCCGCTGCACGGCTGTGGCCCGCATGGGTCCACAGGCCTCTCGGCTGCCGGCCCCTGGCTCAGCCCGCTGAGATCTGGCATAAAAAGCGAGCACCAGGGGAGAGGACGGGGAGATGCCATGGAACGGCCGCGGAGAGAAGCTCAGATCCGGTGCCTTGGCTCTCCACGCTTGCCACGTCCATGCCGATCCCAGAAAGACACCCGTGACTTTTTAGAACCTTTTTTTTTTTTTTTTTTTGCGGTACGCGGGCCTCTCACTGCCGTGGCCTCTCCCGTTGCGGAGCACAGGCTCCGGACGCGCAGGCGCAGCGGCCGTGGCTCACGGGCCCAGCCGCTCCGCGGCACGTGGGATCCTCCCGGACCGGGGCACGAACCCGCGTCCCCCGCGTCGGCAGGCGGACCCTCAACCGCTGCGCCACCAGGGAAGCCCTAGAACCATCTTTGATGGGACTGAAGCCCCAGACTGAAGAGGCCCTTTCAAGAGGACTGGAGAGGCTGGCAATGTTTTTGAAAAAGAAATGTTGAGTTTAAATTTCAAAAAGTATTGAGGAAAAGAACAGGTGGGGGAAAGCAAGGGTCTGGGCCACGGCTCTGTGGGGTTCTGTAACAACAGAAACGAGTACATTAGCCGGGTGATCCCCTCTGAGAACGTCATCACGCACCCAGTTTGGGGCACACGCAGGACATGGGTTTCTGTGTCACCCAGGGTACTGCAAGCATCAGCACAAAAGCATTTCTCTACTTCAAAATACACGGGAGCAGCACGTGTAGGTAAGAATCAGAGCTCGTCCCTCCTGCCGGCCAGGCCCCCGTGCCCTCGGCGCTGGTGCCGTACCTGCTGCAGCCCAGACGCCACAACCAGGACGGACTCAGCCTCACCCGAGGGAAGGCTGGACTCTGCTCCCTGCATCTCTGCGCTCGGCCGGAGGGCCCCCTCAAAAGGTCCACAGTGGCTTCGGACAATTTGTTTGCGACCCAAAGGGAAAAGGAATGTGACAGGTTTACTCGAGATCCCGGCCATACCTCAACTGTCTCAGGCAGCCCGCTTCTCCGCGGTAGTTTCTCGTCAGAAATCTGAAACGCAGGTCTCAAATGAACCCTGACACTCACACTGTCAGCTCACTAAGCAACAGCCCCTAGTCCTGCTTCCAAACGGACGGAACAGCAGGTTTCCTACGAGACCTAATGGTCTTCTACAGGGAGTGAGAAGAAATTAAGGGTTTCTTTAACTAAGGGCACCGTCTGCGTGTCCAACAGCCCTCGCCTTCACGCCCCACCCGAGGGCTTGTCTGCCTGTTCCCGTGTCACCGTGCAGCTCAATAAAACTGGCTGGAGAAGACAGCTTCAGGAGAATGAAGTCTGAGACCCAACCACTGGTTTCCTGACAGCCTCCTCTCTCACATCCACAGCTAAGCATTGCCTCGGGTTTAATCTAAGTAAACGGAGTTGATTCTACTGAGGTTGCCTCCATATTATGACAATTTGTACGGTGATCATTAATGGGAATTAAAGAAAAAGCTATTCAAGGTATGTCTGTGTGTCCAGCCTCAAAACCTGGAAATTACAACGTAAAGGGGTTACGTAGGCTTCCGTGTCAAAAAGCCATCTTTACTCTCAAGCACGGTGAAGAATATTTTGAATCATGCAGTTATTTTCCCCACATTCTAGGGGAGCCACCAGAGTGGGAAGGTGGGCGTGTCTGGTCCCCTTGCCGGAGCCAGCTACCGTATAAAGGTCTTGCGCTTTCATGTCAAACGCTCAGAATCTTCAGCAACGTTTGCCGGGTGAAGGACAAGCACCCCACCTTCCCACTCCTGACAGGACACCGTGCTAGCCGGACGCCCCAGCCCGGAGGCGATGGGAGTCCAGAGGGACACCTCCTACTTCCCTCTCGACAACACTCCCCAAAGACAGCACGAGAGGCGGATTTTGGCTTTCCACTGAAAACTCGGCCCTTTCCCAAGCGAGGGAAAAGGGAGAAGCTGTCAGCCTCAGCAACACTTTCTTTTCTCTCGGGGTTCGGTCTCCTGCAGTGACTCTGATCCTGACCCACACACGCTGAACGTGCAGGACGCAGAGGAGGAAGTATGGACGTCACACCACGCGAGGCGTCTGCAGCACAGAGGATGTACTGTCCAAACTGCAATGAGGACTGAAGGGCAGAAGCAAGGGCATTTAAAAATCATAAATGGTCACTGACTTCATCCAGGAGTGCGAGACCAAGCCCCACCCCGCTGAGCGGGCAGGCGCCCAGCCGGGCTTCAGTCAACACTGAGGCCCAAGTACAGTGTGGAAGTGAGGTCTGCAGTTTTCCCCAGGCCGGCTCAACTTTAGTTAAGCATGGCTTTTCTTAATTAAAAGCACCCTACTTCTAATCAGAAACTATAGGCTCAGTCTGTTAAGTTTTGGAACGGAAAAGATACCATGAATAAGACTTTCGTCTAGTGAACGAAGTATCAAAAGTGGAAAACTACCCCAATGTAAACAATGTTTTTATCAGACATGTAGTTAAGGAAATGCCAAAAGGTCTTTCAAAAGGATTCCCGGAATCAAATCTACTCTCCAAAACAGAGACCAGGTTTGGATTCCTTTCTAATGACTGTTTGAAAGCCGCAGACATTGACAAACATCTCCTACAAGCACACGAAGGCGGGCACTCAGCACGGAGAGCAGGAGACAGTGCCCTTACTTGATCAGCATTCCTTGATTGGGCAGTAGTTCCAGATGGACCTTCCCACCTTCCTGAGTTCTCAGGTAGGCGAACTCCTCCAGCATGTCGATATCTGAGGCCAGATTCAGGGAACCACGTGAGAAAGCATGGAGCCCTGCTCTCCTGGAGGAGGAGACGAGCTCGCAGCCACTGAGTGACCTGCCCACGGCAACGACTCCAAACCCAGCGGTTCCTATGCCAGCCCGACTCCCTCACAAAGAGAAACAGGTTTCTCAGGTAGCTGACTGAGCAGAGCCTACAGGGTCTCAGGAGCATCTTTGGTTTTCTTAAGAAGAAATGAAAGAGGCGGTAGAGGTGCTATACACACCGCCCCCCCACCCCTCGCCCACAGGTTAAGAAATGCTGCTCTAGGCACCTGGACAGGGATGTCAGACGCCTTGCAACTCAAAAATAATGTATTAAGAGAAGCAATGAAGTATGAACACCAGACCTTTCCCTGACCAACAGTGTGCAATACAACGCTCCCCGTCACGAAAGCCAGTGCTGGGTGGGGCAGCTTCTCTGGCGGGTGCCCGGCGGGCCCGTGACAGCTGCTGTTGTAACCCCAGACCCCAGGGGCCCTGTTCCCAGAGGAAGGCCAACGGAGAATCAGTCTACGGCCTCAGCAGTCACTCTGGGCCTGCAGGGAGCCTGCAGGCTCTTACTTCAGGCACCTTGGGTACCTTCCCAAGAAGCCACTTGAAGTAGAAAATGCAACAGGGCCGGCCACGTTCCCGATTCCTCTCTGAAGCCGTTCATGACTTTCACAAAACCAGCTGCCACAATCCCATTTTAAGTCACCATTCCTTCTCCTTTTCCCCCAAATCACCGAAACCATTATTTCTACCCCAAATGGTTCGTTCATTTCGGTACCAAGCATTTCTTCTGCTCAAACGAGAAAAAGGATACTTGTAACGTAATTGAAAAAATTCTCATATTGGAAGTTTCCTTGCTGGCAAATCTTACTGACGGCTTTCAAGAAAAGGGTCTCTCCCCGCGGCCACTCCTGCTGAAGGAGCACGATCACGTGCCCCAGCGCCATGTCGTCTCTGCTGTCGGTGAAGGCTCTCAGCTGCAGGACACAGAGGGGAGGGAGCCGCGGGGTGACCTCACACGCACGCGGTACCACCTCCCCCAGAACGCTGCTGCACTGAAGTGCGGGACTACGGTCACTAGTCAGAGGGGACGGCAGAAGTCACGCCTGCCTGGCAGACGTCACCGCTGCCGGCGAGGAACCGGCTCCCGGGCACCCTCGTGAGCATCCAGGCGCGAGCCAGGCACGCGCAGGGTGGGCCCGAGGCTCTGCACGCGGGGAAGAGGGCGCGAGGAAGGTGAGCGGTCTGGGCAACAGAGGAGAATCTGGGGACTTCTTTTAAGGGGCTGGTGGGGGGGATGGAGGGCGGGAAGAGGCCCCCCTAAGACAGAGGGGTCTGAGGAGACCGGCCGGCGGGAGCCACGGGAAGGAGGACACAGGGGTGTGAAGCGAGAAACCGTCAAAGGGCTTCTGGTTCTAAACCGGCAGCTGTGCCTGAAGTCACTGCAAATTGTTTCTGTCGCCTCGGTGCTTCAGATCAAGAGCCAGGTCTGGGAATCCGCGCCGCGAAGGGGAGGCCCGCCTTCACGGAGCTGCCCGCCGCTCACCTGTCCGCCCGGGCCGCCGCTCGCCCCAGCCCGGCGCCTAGACCCTCCTGGCTCTGCTGGGCCTCTGCACGGGCTCAGCCCCGTGCCCTAGCCCTGTGATAATGAGCTCACATCCCTCCATGCGCCCAGCGGCACCTGTGCTCCCTTCTTCCGTAGCTAATATATCCTGACTCGTAGGCTAATTCATGAAATATTTACTGGACGCTGCCACAGGCAAGGTTATTTGCGTATCCACCCCACTGTTGCCCGTACATTCGTTATCTGTCCCACTGTTACCTGTAAACCTGTAGTGCTTTCACTACACCAACCTGTTTTCAAAGGACTGAACTAACATTTGTGCCTAAGGCTCTCAATTCAAGTCATTCCAGATCATCAGAACAATCCTGCAAATTCATTTCCTTTACGCTAATCAATGTGACGCTTACCTTAAAACAAGCTAACATTAAGTGCAGGCAATAGGGCATGATAGCCTTGCTGGTACAAGGCAGAAGCTTCAGATCTGAACCTAAGAAAAGTCCACAATATACTTGTTAGTAGCAAAGAAAAGAGCTTTGAGAAGCAAATGTTCATTAAAGTGCTTTCCTTAAGAGGAAAAGGATAAGCAACGATCACACGGTCTCAACACAGTTAAACCACAATTACACTCAGTGAAGGTGAAACTGGTTTTTCAATTGTCTCTGGATTTCATTTCTCAATCTCAATTTCTAAAGTTGCTTAAGTACTTATTATGATGAAACACTTGAAATACATAGAAAATGACAGAGATTATGACAAACACCAGAGTGCTCACCACTCAGCTGTATAAAATGCTGACAGCTGCTTTAGTTTTAGATTTTAATATAAAGCATCACGAGCTCAGTTCTCCTCTTCTGATGCCACCCCTGGCTCCCTCCTGAGAGAAGACTGCTATTCTGAACGGGGGGTTCCTCATTCCTGCGCACACGGCCCGCTTTTAACACAGGAATCTATATTCACCCACCACAGAGAAACGTTTCGTGTGTTTTCAGTCTACTATATAAATGGTGTCATAGTGTACGTATCTTTCTGCAGATTGTTTTTGGTACTAATATCTGTGGCTCTAGCTCATTGGTTTTCGGTGTTACGTAGTGTTCTGTTGGTTACATTGACCACAACTGATTTATCCACTCTTTTATGGTAAACACTGAGTATTCCAATTTTTCACTATTACCAACAATGCTGAAATAAACATTCTTATTTATATGTATTTTCTTGTGCACCTGTGGAAAAAACTTTAGGCAATGGTTGTTTTTCAAACCAAGACCACAGTCCTTTCCTTTATGCTGTGTGCTCTTTCTATCCTAAGTCCTCTCTACCCCAGAGGCAAGAAGCAGCAAGAAATAAATATGCTTCTCATGTGGCGACCTTGTGTACACACTCTTACACGTGTTCATACAGCTGGCTCCTGAGCAACACAGGTCTGAACGGCACAGGTCCACTTATACATGGATTTTTCAGTAAATACAGTGTCTGCGTTTTCATCTTACAGATCTCTAAATGAACTAAGTCTGGAGACAAGTTTGTATTGGATTAGAGATCACAACATGTGGAATCGAAGGAATTGCGGCCTGAGCCCTGATTTTATGCAAACTGTTCCAGCTTCCTGCCCTAGGCTGAGTCACCGGTCAATTCCTGTTTTCGAGGCAGAGAGCAGTACCCAGATTCTCGACCGTTGCGGGGAGGGGTGGGTCTGAGCCCCTGGGTTAACTCCTGCATTGTTCCAGGGTCAACTGCGTGTCTAAAACAAAAGGTTCGTGAAATAAAATTTACCCTTTCTAGTGGAGATACATTCATTTTAATAATACTGTTACAGTCTATCTCATTAAAAAAAAAAATTTCTATTGGAAATTCATGACCCAGTAGGTGAGGGCCCAAGTTTGGAGATCACTGATCTAAAGTCTATACCTGGAAGGGGCACATAACCAGGTAGTGAGATGTGCAACTTGGTACTGCTGAACTGCTCTCCAAAGTGACCATATGAATCTCTGTGCCTTCCAGAAGCACGTGGGCAATGCATATCTGCACGTCCTGACAGTCAATACGGCCACCCTTTACTCTCTGCATCCTGATGTAAAATGATAGCTTATTGTTTTAATCTGAATTTCCTGTATTAATAATAGGTGGAGAAGCTTTCCAAGTAGTTTTTGGCCATTTGGCTTCTGTGAATCTGTTGTTCATATCTTTTGCCTGTTTTTCTAAGGGGGGTTGGTTATTTGTTTCTTACAGGAGCTCTTTCAAAATTCTGGATACTAATTTTTTGTTGAATATATAAGTACATAAATATATAAATTGTGCTGGACAATTTTCTTGTAGTCTATAGCTTTTCACTTTGATCATAATATCTTTTGTTGGTATTTTGATTTTAACGTGATCAAATTCACTAATCTTTTATGTCGTGTGCTCTTTGTAGCCTAAATCCTTCTCTAACTAGGAAGCAACAAAGATCGGCTTCTGTATTTTCTTCTAAAAAAGTTTTAGTTTTAATATTTAAATCTTAAAATTTAAAGGGTTCTTGTGTAGTATGGAGGAGGAATCTCTTGTCTGTCGTTTTTATATTTGGATCATCAACTGTAACAGTACCGCTTACAGGATACATTCATTCTTCCTCCCCTGAACTGTAATGCTACCAGTTTCTTGGTTCTCTATTCTGTTCCTGGGGTCAATCTCTATGCCAATGCTACACTTTAAAATTAGTCTTGATGTCTGCTAGCTCAAGTCTTACCCACCTGATCTGTTTCTGTTCCACAGAGATATTAATTTTTGAAGGGGTCTGGGCTATATCTATTTTTTTCAACCTTTTGTTGCGGAAAATCCCAAACATATAAAAAGCAAACAGAATAGTATAATGAATTCCCAATAAGTATCAAAACTGTCATGCTTTGTCTTCTAGAAAGCTTTTAGTGTCCTAAGAAAACTACCAGCAGTCTCAAAGAAATTTTCTTCTAAAAAAATGTTCTCATTTAGCTTTTCCATTTAGTCTCTCTGCTCCAGCTCAAATTAATATTTGGGAATAATGTGAGGTAGGAGGTGAGGACCTTTTTTTCTTCTACATGAAGATCTCTTTGTTCCAGCACCATTTGTTGAAAGGGCTTTCCTTTCTCCATTGAATTACTTTGGCGTCTTCATGGAAAATCATTTGACCATACTGATGTGGATCCATTTCTGGACTCTGCAATCTCATGCCAATACTGTCTGGGTAGCTGTATGTAGCTTCACATTAAACCCTGCTTTCAGGTAGGGTCACTCGTCCGACTTTGTTAGTCTTTTTCAAAACTGCTGGTAGTATTTCCATATAAATTTTAGAATCAGTTTGTCAACTTCTTTTAAAAAAAAAAAAAGTCTGCTGGGATTTTGATTGGGATTGCATTGAGACATTTGGGGAGCACTGGTATCCTAACAATATTGAGTCTTCTAACCTACAAACATGATTTTGCACATCTTTCATTAAATTCATCCCTAGGTGTTTTATGGGTTTTGATGTTATTCTATTTGGAGATTCCTTGACTTTTCCACGTAGCCAAAAAAAATATGTAGGTGTGAATAAAAACGGTTCTTTTTCAACCCTTCTTTTTCTTGCTTATCGTGTTTGCTAGAATCTTCAGGATGTTGAATTGAGGTGCTGACAGCAGACAGCCCTGTATTGCTGCTGGTCTTGGGGAAAGCATTCAATATTTCATAGTTAAGAATGATGCTGAGGGAGTTTCCTCCTATCTCTAGTTTACTAAGATTTAAAAAAAATCATGAATGATAAATGCAGACATAACTGAATTCTGTCTGCATCTATTAAGACAATCCTATATGATTTTTCCTCTTTAATCTGCTAATGTGATGAACTGCAGTGATTGGTTTTTCTGTGTTAAACCACCTTTGCATTCCCGGTATACTTGGCCGTTACGTATTATCTTTCTTACATATTGCTGTATTTGCTTATATTTTGTTAAGAATTTTGGCATCTATGATCATGATAGACACTGGCCTTTACTGTTCTTCTCCTGTTTGGTTTTGCTATCAGGGTTATGCTGGTCTTAAAAAATAATTGCTAAGTGTTCCCTCTTTCTCTATTTTCTCCAAAAGTGTGTACAGGATTGGAGCTATTTCTTACTAAATGCTTGACAAGATTCACAGTGCAGCCAATTGGGCCTGGGGTTTTCTTTGTGGGAAAGTTTTCGACAACAAATTTGATTTCTTTGATAGATATAAAACATTCAGATTTTCTATTTCATTTTGTGTCTGTTTTGGTAAGTTGTGTTTTTCAAGGAATTCTTTCCATTTCACCTAAATTGTTAAATTTACTGGCGTAAAGTTATTCACAACCTGTTCTCTTACTGTCCTTCTGGTTTCAGCACGATCTGAAGTGACACTCCCGCTTCCATTCCTGATACTGGTTATTTGTATTTACTACCTTCCTGGTCAAACTTGTTAGGGGTTCCATCAATTTCATTAACTTTTTTCAGAAAACTGACTTTTTGCTTTATTCACTTCCTCTATTTTTTTCTATTTCATTAGTTTCTGCTTTTGTCTTTATTATTCCCCATTTTCTACTTGGCTTGGGTTTGACAGATTATCTTTTTTCCAGCTTCTAAGATGGAACTTAGATCATGAGAGTGGGGCTCTCTTCCTTTCCTATGAAACATCACAGCTCAATTTACATAGTTTTTCAACAATGAGCAACTTGAGGTAAAGCTCAAAACAGCTCAAGAGAGACATGCTGAGAGATCCTTCTCACCTAATTATTACAAAATTTCCTAGAATTGGTAAAGATAGGAAAAGGAGCTCCCTGATATTCTTCAAGGAGCCAACAAACTCAGGAACTGATGAGAACTTTGGAAGAAGGACAGATTTATGGCTGCTTATGACATCAGAGCCACGGAAAGCCTGGCGAGCACTTCGCTCCTTATACAATTTGTCAAGCTCGGCAGATCACATGGTATTATGTTGTCAGGAATTACAAAAAAATTCCCAGCCTTAGGTCCTAAAGCTATTTCTATAAAATAAAAATAAAATTTGTCACTGTACCTTTTCTAAACTTGGGCTTTACTTTTGAGGGTTCTTCCTGTGACTTGCCTCCGTCCTGGATGGGGAGGACCATGTAGCACATCAAATCAAGGACTTTCTCACACGTCATCTAGAGAAGACAAGACCAGAAGGAACTAACTGAAAGTTTCTGACTGAAACCAAATCTGTGTAACTAAAACCTCTGCAGCACAAGTGGGGCCACCTGTACACAGAGCTTGGGAGCACGGCCCCAGGACGCCACGTGACCAGTACTGTCTGCTTGACACCGAGTGTAGAAAAATAACTGAGATTAAATCCACGTACTAGACCATTCAGGGAACACTAACTCATTCTTCACTGTTAAAAAACAAAAGAACAAAACTTAAAAATTAATCAAGTATTAATTTTTTGCTGTGAAACACCAAAGTGTTTCACAGCACAGTGGAATCCAAAAGAAGTATGTCCCCATCTTAAGGACATTTACTAACTCACTGAATAGAAAAATTAACAAAATGGGACACATGGTGGTGGACTAAAATGGTATGTTCAGAGCATAATTTAAAACTAAGTAGAAACGCCCACAGGCTGAACTAGCAGGAAAAAATTCAGGCAGGAAGGTGATCTAAGCCTTAAAGGGGGGCAGGATCTGAAATATGGAAAAGAGAAAAACGTGTTTTCAAAGGAGGAGAGAGAGACGTGGGGAAGGCTTTCTACTGGTTTTGGCGATTCCCTTGAGGGGAAGGAGGGCGTGGTTTAGGAAACAGACATAAAACTGGACCGATGATGTGCTGGTGGATAAGAGGCGGCCCCAGGTGCCCCACGGAGCAGGTGGTCTCGAACCACACAGAGCAGGGCATCACCTTCTGTCCACCCATCAAATTCCAGTAGTAACGGTCAGAATCGGCTGAAGGAGCATTTCCTGTGTGTCAGGCACAACCCCCTACTACCCCCATTTCACAGATGACGAAGTGGAATCTTAAATCCACGCTTCCCAACCTTTTTCATGTCTTGGCACGTCCAGAAAATAGTATTTGTAAGGCTGCTCTGGGCTGGCAGCAAATGATCCAGGGCTCAGCTGCCCAAGCCACAGCTAACTGCCTGGGGCTGAGGGGTCGGTATCCTGGCACATCCAGAATCACCCATGGCCACAGGGTCATGAAGCTCCAGCTTTGAGAGATCGGCAGCTGGGTAGTTAAGAGCCTCTGTGACTTGACAGGTGGTGTCTAAGGTCCAGAGAACTAAAGAAATGCACATCTGGACATGCTGAGCCCCAGCCAAAGACAGGCAGTCAGAGACTCAGGAATCGGGCAAGGTAGAAACCAGAGATGAAAGGCTAAGGGCGACCCGCACGGACGTGGTTAACAGGAGCCCTCAGACAGAATGAGTCTGCGTAGCTTAATCAAACCTACCGGTTTACGGTACGTTCCCTCGTACAATGCAGAACAGCAGTACCGTGCACGGCTGTCTAATTCTACGTGACACGTGTATCTGTGTGCATAACTATGTGCTCTCTTAAGTTCTCAAAAGGAATCAACTGAAACTTAGAATTAGGCACCTGCCAACGTAAGTGATGGGAGAAAAGCACTTCAATTTTAAATGCACATACTTCACACACTCATTAACTTTTTCTTTCTAAAATTCATCACGGCAAATTATAAATCATATTTCAAAGTTCAAGTTAAAAAATTTAATTTAGCGTTTTTAATCACAAAGTAATCAACTTAACATATAGAGAGACAGGAAGAAATCAGAGTTTGTGTGTTAAGGTGTGACTTGAATCTATCCAGTAACTGTGCGCATAAAGCTGTGCTGATCACGACCACCACATGCAGGTGTTCACTGCGGACCGAAGCCGTGCGGCCACCACGCAAGGAGGGGCTCACAGCACGGAGAAGACAGGTCTGTTCACACAGCTGCTCCTGCAACACCCCTAGGAGGTGTCACCACCACGTAAAAAGAGAACCTGAGGTTCAGATAAGCTATCGTGAATCTCCATCTCCCACTTGGTGAAGGCCTCTTCTGTCTAAGTACAAGAGGACTGACTCCACTCTAAAGGGATTCCAGGCAAGAAAGTAAAAATCCTCCTCCAACAAATGGAATAATGAGCGGGAAATGTGGAAAGTATGGAGGCCTAACTTGAGGGAAGCTATAGAAAGGAGGAAATTAAACAGCATCACTAAGCTTTTCACCAGCAGATGAGATAATGAAATCTAGGCAGAAAGAGCAAGCTTCAAGTAAACATGCACTGAATTAAAAAGCCACTCTGGGAAAAAAAAAAAGAAAGCCCCAGGGTCGCCGAGTGCACCTGCGCGTCCCCGTGCCAGGCACCCAGTACTCACCCTGTACTCCCCCAAGGCAAAGTGGCAGGTCGCCAGCTGGATGAGCGCCCTCTGATGCTCCAAGGTCCCCTGTCCCGAGATCTGTGGCTGAGGAAGTGGCCCCTGGAGAGCTGCCAAGTGGTGCAGGCTGGCTATGGCCTTTTTATATTGACCCTTGGAAAGTCACAGCAAGGAGGGAAACACAGCGCCATTAAAGAATCTCCAGAGCTAATTACGCCCCTAGCAAGCAACCACAAATCAGGCACCTGTGCTTAATCAGTTGAGGAGGGAATGGAGACAGCTACAGAATCAAACCAACTTAGCTAAAGCTACGTGGAGGGGGACTTCATAAATACAAAGACTTTTCTTTCTAGTCTTAATTCTTGAGACTAAATAAAATGACACAAGCTCTTTGGTAGAGTACATTTTGGATATACCACTTCTTTATGAATATTTTCCTACTAATACCATTTCTCCTTCATGAAGGCTAGAAGCTGCAACCTGCCCATTTCAACAACGCGGGTTGGAAGCTCTCCCTCTTGTTACTGAATCCTCTCTCCCTTCTGGACATAAGTAGCCTGAGGACAGCAGAGCAAGGCAGCAGGGCTCCCCCAGAGCAGACAGGAGGGGTGAGCAGTGTTTGTCTTTCACTGAGAAATAAAACTCTTACTTTCGGAGAGGGGTGTGATTGGACCCCCCCCCCTCCCCGCCCGCCCCACAAAAGTAACCCAGGTGTGGGCCTGCCATCCGGAGCGGTTCTCAGCTGAAAGTGGACCACAATATCCCCTCATCAGTGAAGACAGAACACCTGCCTTCAGAGCAGGAGGAAACGCACACAACTTCACGCTGAAGATGCTCGCAGCAACCGCGGTCCCGTCAAGCCACAGGTACTTAAACGCACATTACCTGATAGATGATCACATCATTGAGGAAGATTCTCAACCAAAGCCAAGTATCCGTCTTCCACGCCAAACAAATTCTTGTAAATTCTGAGCAAGAATTCAAAAGCTAATTTACCAGAAATATGCAACACAGAAGCAGAGAATAAAACTGACGTACCCACCCAACAGAACAATAGTCAGGGAGAAACAAATTACCAAACAATGGATGTAACTTTAGACTTGGATTTCTAAAGCAATGGTCTGGACTTTCGGTTAGATAGTAGAGTTAGGGCAGAATACTTACCAGTAATCCACAAGAAACACTCTTATTAGGCACCAACACTGACTAAGCACACATCATGTGCTAGCAGCTGCTCAAAATGCTTTTCACACATTGCTTTATCTTTTAAACTGCTTTGTTTCCACCCACTTAAAGCAATAAATATATGACACTAAGAGTTTCACTCATTTTTGTAAGTCGATTTACACCTCAAGGAAAACATCCCCATCCAAAAGTCACATACCTGGTTCACCATTCTAGATGTGACAAGGAGGAACTGGATGAGGCACTGGTTACTTAGAAACTACGACACATCCCACGAGGGGTCTGTATAGGCACGTGACAGGAGCAGGCCAGGGACAAACGTCCACTGGCCAGGAGGAAACTATCGGCCTTGATCCCAAAGTACAGGAAAATATGCTGGTTAGCAGAGCCCTCGTGATTGCTGAGTAGTGTTGAAATACTCAATAGCGTAAATATTACACAGAGGAAACTCCCTCTCATTTCTATGCTCAAAGCGGGCTTTCTGCAGTGTTTGGAATTTGGGGCTTTCAGGCAACGAAGTCAAGTCAGGCAGCACAGCCGCACCTCCTGCAGCCTTAGTCACGTGTGGCTGGAGGGGGCACAGGGCAGTGGTAGAGCGACGGACAGACCCAGCAGGAAAAAAGGCCAGCGATATAGATGTTAACAGAAAGACCACACCCCTCTCCCTCCAAGTCCACCCCAACCCCGATTATAATACACCCCCAGTGCAGGAGCTAAGAGGTAAATGGTTATTTGAATATTTATAACTGATTAGATTTCCTGCTCAAAAAAGAATCCTATGAAATGTGTGAGCTACTGTAATCAATTCAATTAGCCGTTAGTGACTTGCCATTTCGAGTGGAATTATGAACCTTTCTGGCATGATGATTTCACATTAAAAAATGAAATATCACAACAGGAGAAGCATGCCTCACCCTTGTCAAGGAACTCCAGGGAATAGAGCAGCTCCCAGCTCTCTCTGGCCAGCTTAAAGCTTTCCAACACCTCGATCGAGTTCGCAAGTTCTGCCTTATTGACAACAATGTGACGACTCCTTCCTTTTGCTGAACAGTCTTCATCGTCCGAACTCTGCTTAGAGGATGTGAAGAACGTGATTAGCGTTGTGAAGATAGTCACCACTTAAACACTATTACGTTTACTGCTGCCAATTCCGATTATTATATGAATTTCATATCAAAGGATACTATCATGAGTATAATACAAGTTTTTTGAATTTAACAATTTAGCTTTAAAAAGTAACACAGAGCTTCCCTGGTGGCACAGTGGTTGAGAATCCGCCTGCCGATGTAGGAGACACGGGTTCGTGCCCTGGTCCGGGAAGATCCCACATGCCGCGGAGCAACTAAGCCCGTGAGCCATGGCCGCTAGGCCTGCGCGTCCGGAGCCTGTGCTCCGCAACGGGAGAGGCCACAGCAGTGAGAGGCCCGCATACCGCAAAAAAAAAAAAAAATAAAAAAATAAAAAGTAACACAAAATTTTCATCCTTTCACACATTTGATAGTTACTTTTTTTTTTTTTTTTTTTTTTGTGGTACGCGGGCCTCTCACTGTTGTGGCCTCTCCCGTTGCGGGGCACAGGCTCCGGACGCGCAGGCTCAGCGGCCACGGCTCACGGGCCCAGCCGCTCCGCGGCACGTGGGATCTTCCCGGACCGGGGCACGAACCCATATCCCCTGCATCAGCAGGCGGATTCTCAACCACTGCGCCACCAGGGAAGCCCTGATAGTTACTTTTAAAATTAAGGTTTTCTGATGATAAATTCTAAGCTTATGTTGGCTTCAGAGTAAAGCTATAGAGTTAAAACTTCCAATAACTTAAAAAGTATACCAGTGTTATAAAAGCCAAAACTTACATTTTTACATTTAGGGATACGGCTTAACTAAGCAGCACCTGTTTTACAGTTTACTTTGTTCCAATATGTGACATTTAATTTGCTTCCAAGAAACAGTCTGTTCTGTAGTGCAATCAAATTAAAGCCTGAGTCCTCTGAGAAATAATTAAGAGAAACTGTTACTTATCTTTTGTTCACTGCATATAACTTCTCCAATGGCCACCCAATGCAAGGTGTCTGGCCAGGAATTACATTTGTCTGCACTTACCCATTTTACTTTATGGTAAACTTTCCTACGTTTCTTGCTCTTCATCTCAGAGAAAGGCAACAATTGTAAATGTCACTGAGTATGGTCAGACTTTTTGCCAAAAACAAGTAAAGTCAAAAAAGCTCCATTTCACTTTATTTTCCTGAAAATTTCTTGAATCTTTTATTCTACCTATGTCAGTTTTATTAATTCATTGACCCAAATTAAATTCTCCCTGCAGATTTTTACCCCACTAAGACCGTTTAAAAATATGTACAAATAGGGCTTCCCCGGGTGGCACAGTGGTTGAGAATCCGCCTGCCGATGCAGGCAACACGGGTTCGTGCCCCGGTCCGGGAGGATCCCACATGCCACGGAGCGGCTGGGCCCGTGAGCCATAGCCACTGAGCCTGTGCATCTGGAGCCTGTGCTCCGCAATGGAGGGGGCCACAACAGTGAGAGGCCCACGTACCGCAAAAAAAAAAAAGTACATTTGTACTTTGTGTTTATTTAAACACATCTATGAAACAGAAACAGACTCACAGACATAGAGAAGAGACTTGTGGTTGCCAAGGGTGGGAATGGGGGAAGGAAGAACTGGGAGTTTGGGATTAACAGATGCAAACTATTATATATAGAATGGATAAAAAACAAGATTCTACTGTATAGCACATGGAACTATATTCAATAGCCTGTAATAAACCATAATGGAAAAGAATATGAAAAAGAATATATATGTATAACAATCAATTTGCTGTACAAAAGAAATTAATACAACACTGTAAATCAACTGGATTTTTAAAATTCAATAAAATTTTGAAAAAATACGTAAAAATATTTCAGCTAAAAGCTCCAATCCTCATAAACAAAACCAACAAACCTCTAGCCAGGCTCACCAAGAAGAAAAGAGAGGAACTAAATAAAATAAGAAATGAAAGAGGAGAAATAACAACCAATACTGGAGAAACAAAAAAAATCATAAGAGAATACTATGAACAGTTATATGCCAATGAAATGGACAACCTACAAGAAATGGACAAGTTTCTAGAAACATACAGCCTGTCAAAATTTAATCAAGAAGAAACAGATACTCTGAACAGACCAATCACTAAAACAGAATCTGTAATTAAAAAAACTCCCTGTAGGGCTTCCCTGGTGGCACAGTGTTTGGGAATCCACCTGCCGATGCAGGGGACACAGGTTCGTGCCCCGGTCTGGGAAGATCCCACATGCCGCTCAGCGGCTGGGCCCGTGAGCCATGGCCACTGAGCCTGCGCGTCCGGAGCCTGTGCTCCCCAACGGGAGAGGCCACAACAGTGAGAGGTCCGCGTACCACAAAAAAAAAAAAAAAAAAAAAAAAAAAAAAAAAAAAAACACAAAAACAACAACAACTCCCTGTAAACAAAAGTCCAGGATGAGATGGCTTCACTGGGGAATTCTACCAAACACACAAAGAAGAACTCATACCAATCCATCTCAAACTCTTCCAAAAGACTGAAGAGGAGGGAACACTCCCAAAGTCGTTCTATGAAGCCACCATCACCCTGATACCAAACCAGACAAAGACACTACAAAATAAGAAAATTACAGGTCAATATATTTGATAAATATAGATGCAAAAATCCTCAATAAAATATTGGCAAACTGAATCCAACAATACATAAAAATGATCATACACCCATGATCAAGTTAGATTTATTCCAGGGTCACAAGGATGGTTCAACAAAACACTAATCAATCAATGTGATACACCATATTAACAAAAGAAAAGACAAAAACCACATGATTACCTCAACAGATGCAGAAAAAGCATTTGATAAAACTCAACATCTGGACTTCCCTGGTGGCGCAGTGGTTAAGAATCCGCCTGCCAATGCACAGGACACAGATTCGATCCCTGGTCCGGGAAGATCCCACATGCTGTGGAGCAACTAAGCCTGTGCACCAAAACTACTGAAGCCTGAGCACCCTAGAGCCTGCATGCCACAAATACTAAGCCCATGCCCTGCAATTACCGAAGCCCATGCACTCTAGGGTCCACATGCCACAACTACTGAGCCTGTGTGCTGCAACTACTGAAGCCCACACACCTAGAGCCCGTGCTCCACAACAAGAGAAGCCACCACAATGTGAAGCCTGTGCACCGCAACGAAGAGTAGCCCCTGTTCACTGCAATTAGAGAAAGCCCTTGCACAGCAACGAAGACCCGATGAAGCCAAAAAATAAATAAGAAAAAAACAAAACTCAACATCCATTCATGATGAAAGTTCTCACTAAAGGGGGAATGAACATATCTCAACATAATAAAACCACTTATGACAAACCCACAGCCAACATAATACTCAATGGTGAAAAGCTGAAAGCCTTCCCACTAAAATCTGGAACAAGACAAGGATGCCCACTATTACCACTTCTATTCAACACAGTATTGGAAGTCTTAACCCAGCAATTAGACAAGAAAAAGAAATAAAAGGTATCCAAATTGGAAGGGAAGAGGTAAAACTGTCAGCATATGCAGAAGAAATGATACTCTATATAGAAAATCCTAAAGACTCTGCACAAAAACTATTAGAACTAATAAATGAATTCAGCAAGGTAGCAGGATACAAAATAAACATACAAACATCTGTTACATTTCTTCACACTAACAATGAAATATCAGAAAGTAAAAAAAAAAAAAAATCCCTTTTAAAATCACATCAAAAAATAAATAAACCTAGGAATAAACCTAACCAAGGAGGTGAAAGACCTATACGCTGAGAACTCTAAAACACTGATAAAGGAAACTGAAGATGATTCAAAGAAATGGAAAGGTATCCCATGCTCTTGAAATGGAAGAATTAATATTGTTAAAGTGGCCATACTACCCAAAGCAATCTACAAATTTAATGTGATCATTTACCAAATTATCCATGACATTTTTCACAGAGCTATAACAAACAATCCTAAAATTTATATGGAACCACAAAAGACCTAGAATTGCCAAAGCAATTCTCAGGAAAAAGAACAAAGCTGGAGGCATAACCCTCCCAGACTTCAGACAATACTACAAAGCGATAGTAATCAAAATAGCATGGTATTGGCGCAAAAACAGACATATAGATCAATGGAACAGAATAGAGACCAGAAATAAACCCACACACGTCTGGTCAATTAATCTTCAACAGAGGAGGCAAGAATATACAATGGAGAAAAGATAGTCTCTTCAGCAAGTGGTGCTGGCAAAGCTGGACAGCCACATGCAAATCAATGAAATTAGAACACTCCCTCAAACCATACACAAAAATAAACTCAAAATGACCTAAAGACTTATATATAAAGCATGACACCATAAAACAGCTATAAGAGAACATAGGCAAAACATTCTCAGACATTAATCATAGTAATATTTTCTTGGATCTCCCAAGGCAAAAGAAATAAAAACAAAAATAAACAAATGGCATCTAACCAAACTTATAAACTTTGGCTCAGCAAAGAAACTCATAGGAATGCAAGAGATTACTGAGCATTAATTTTGTATCCTGCTACTTTACCAAATTCATTGATTAGCTCTAGTAGTTTTCTGGTAGCCTCTTTTTTTTTTAGTTTTTTTTTGTTTGTTTTTGGCGGCGTTGGGTCTTTGTTGCTGCACATGGGCTTTCTCTAGTTTAGGAGAGCGGGGGCTACTCTTCATTGTGGTGTGCAGGCTTCTCACTGTGGTGGTTTGGTGGTTTCTCTTGTGTGGAGCACAGGCTCTAGGTGTGCAGGCTTCAGTAGTTGTGGCTGGCGGGCTCTAGAGCGCAGGCTTAGTAGTTGTGGCGCATGGGCTGAGTTGCTCTGTGGCATGTGGGTTCTTCCCAGACCAGGGCTCGAACCCGTGTCCCCTGCATTGGCAGGCAGATTCTTAACCGTTGCACCACCAGGGAAGCCCTCTGGTAGCATCTTTATGATTCTCTATGTAGAGTGTCATGTCATCTGCAAACATTGACAGTTTTACTTCTCCTTTTCTGATTTGGATTCCTTTTATTTCTTTTTCTTCTTTGACTGCTGTGGCTAAAACTTCCAAAACTATGTTGAATAGTAGTGGTGAGAGCGGGCAACCTTGTCTTGTTCCTGATCTTAGAGGAAATGGTTTCAGCTTTTCACCACTGAGAACGATGTTGGCTGTGGGTTTGTTATATATGGGATTTATTATGTTGAGGTAGGTTCCCTCTATGCCTACTTTCTGGAGGGTTTTTATCATAAATGGGTGTTGAATTTTGTTGAAAGCTTTTTCTGCATCTATTGAGATGATCATATGGTTTTTATCCTTCAATTTCTTAATATGGTGTATCACATTGATTTGCATAGCAGGATACAAAATTAATGTACAGAAATCTCTTGCATTCCTATACATCAATGATGAAAAACCTGAAAGAGAAATTAAGGACACACTCCCATTTACCATTGCAACAAAAAGAATAAGATACCTAGGAATAAACCTACCTAAGGAGACAAAAGACCTGTATGCAGAAAACTATAAGACACTGATGAAAGAAATTAAAGACAATACAAACAGATGGAGAGATATACCATGTTCTTGGATTGGAAGAATCAATGCTGTGAAAATGACTATACTACCCAAAGCGATCTACAGATTCAATGCAATCCCTATCAAACTACCAATGACATTTTTCAGAGAAGTAGAACAAAAAATTTCACAATTTGTATGGAAACACAAAAGACCCCAAATAGCCAAAGCAATCTTGAGAAAGAAAAATGGAGCTGGAGTAATCAGACTCCCTGACTTCAGACTATACTACAAAGCTACAGTAATCAAAATGGTATGGTACTGGCACAGAAACAGAAATATAGATCAATGGAACAGTATAGAAAGCCCAGAGATAAACCCATGCACATATAGTCACCATATCTTTGATAAAGGAAGAAAGACTATACAATGGAGAAAAGACAGCCTCTTCAATAAGTGGTGCTGGGAAAACTGGACAGCTATATGTAAAAGAATGAAATTAGAACACTCCCTAACACCATACGCAAAAATAAACTCAAAATGGATTAAAGACCTAAATGTAAGACCAAACACTATCAAACTCTTAGAGGAAAGCATAGGCAGAACACTCTATGACATAAATCACAGCAAGATCCTTTCTGACCCACCTCCTAGAGAAATGGAAATAAAGACAAAAATAAACAAATGGGACCTAATGAAACTTAAAAGCTTTTGCACAGCAAAGGAAACCATAAACAAGAGGAAAAGACAACCCTCATAATGGGAGAAAATATTTGTAAACAAAGCAACTGACAAAGGATTAATCCCCAAAATATACAAGCAGCTCATGCAGCTCAATATCAAAAAAACAAACAACCCAATCCAAAAATGGGCAGAAAACCTAAAGACACATTTCTCCAAAGAAGATATACAGATTGCCAACAAACACATGAAAGGATGCTCAACATCATTAACCATTAGAGAAGTGCAAATCAAAACTACAATGAGGTATCACCTCACACCAGTCAGAATGGCCATCATCAAAAATCTACAAACAATAAATGCTGGAGAGGGTGTGGAGAAAAGGGAACCCTCTTGCACTGTTGGTGGGAATGTAAATGGATACAGCCACTATGGAGAACAGTATGGAGGTTCCTTAAAAAACTAAAAATAGAACTACCATATGACTCAGCAATCCCACTACTGGGCATATACCCTGAGAAAACCATAATTCAAAAAGAGTCATGTACCACAATGTTCACTGCAGCTCTATTTACAACAGCCAGGACATGGAAGCAACCTAAATGTCCATCGACAGATGAATGGATAAAGAAGATGTGGCACATATACACTGGAATATTACTCAGCCATAAATAGAAATGAAATTGAGTAATCTGTAGTGAGGTGGACGGACCTAGAGTCTGTCATACAGAGCAAAGTAAGTCAGAATGAAAAACAAATACCGTATGGTAACACATACATATGGAATCTAAAAAAAAAAAAAGTGGTTCTGAAGAACCTAAGGGCAGGACAGGAATAAAGATGCAGATGTAGAGAACAAACCTGAGGAAATGGGGAGGGGGAAGCATAAGCTGGGATGAAGTGAGAGAGTGTAACAGACATATATACACTACCAAATGTAAAACAGATAGCTAGTGGGAAGCTGCTGCATAGTGCAGGAAAATCAGCTCATACTCTGTGACCACCTAGAGGGGTGGGGTAGGGAGGATGGGAGGGAGACGCAAGAGGGAGGGGATATGGGGACATATGTATATGTACAGCTGATTCACTTCGTTATACAGCAGCAACTAACACACCATTGTAAATCAAATATACACCAGTAAAGATGTTTAAAAAAAAAACTCACAAGCAAAACAAACACACAACCAACAGACTGGGAGAAAATATCTTCAAACAATGCGACCAACAAGGGATTAATTTCCAAAATATACAGACAGCTCATGCAGCTCAATATCAAAAAAACAAACAACCCAATCCAAAAATGGGCAGAAAACCTAAAGACACATTTCTCCAAAGAAGATATACAGATTGCCAACAAACACATGAAAGGATGCTCAACATCATTAACCATTAGAGAAGTGCAAATCAAAACTACAATGAGGTATCACCTCACACCAGTCAGAATGGCCATCATCAAAAATCTACAAACAATAAATGCTGGAGAGGGTGTGGAGAAAAGGGAACCCTCTTGCACTGTTGGTGGGAATGTAAATGGATACAGCCACTATGGAGAACAGTATGGAGGTTCCTTAAAAAACTAAAAATAGAACTACCATATGACTCAGCAATCCCACTACTGGGCATATACCCTGAGAAAACCATAATTCAAAAAGAGTCATGTACCACAATGTTCACTGCAGCTCTATTTACAACAGCCAGGACATGGAAGCAACCTAAATGTCCATCGACAGATGAATGGATAAAGAAGATGTGGCACATATACACTGGAATATTACTCAGCCATAAATAGAAATGAAATTGAGTAATCTGTAGTGAGGTGGACGGACCTAGAGTCTGTCATACAGAGCAAAGTAAGTCAGAATGAAAAACAAATACCGTATGGTAACACATACATATGGAATCTAAAAAAAAAAAAAGTGGTTCTGAAGAACCTAAGGGCAGGACAGGAATAAAGATGCAGATGTAGAGAACAAACCTGAGGAAATGGGGAGGGGGAAGCATAAGCTGGGATGAAGTGAGAGAGTGTAACAGACATATATACACTACCAAATGTAAAACAGATAGCTAGTGGGAAGCTGCTGCATAGTGCAGGAAAATCAGCTCATACTCTGTGACCACCTAGAGGGGTGGGGTAGGGAGGATGGGAGGGAGACGCAAGAGGGAGGGGATATGGGGACATATGTATATGTACAGCTGATTCACTTCGTTATACAGCAGCAACTAACACACCATTGTAAATCAAATATACACCAGTAAAGATGTTTAAAAAAAAAACTCACAAGCAAAACAAACACACAACCAACAGACTGGGAGAAAATATCTTCAAACAATGCGACCAACAAGGGATTAATTTCCAAAATATACAGACAGCTCATGCAGCTCAATAGCAAAGAAACAGACAACCCAATCCAAAGATGGGCAGAAGACCTACACAGACATTTGTCCAAAGAAGACATGCAGATGGCCAAAAGGTACATGAAAAGATGCTCAACAACACTACTTATTAGAGAGATGCAAATCAAAAGTACAATGAGGTATCACCTCACACTGGTCAAGATGGCCATCACTAAAAAGTCTACAGGGCTTCCCTGGTGGTGCAGTGGTTGAGAGTCTGCCTGCTAGTGCAGGGGACACGGGTTTGAGCCCTGGTCTGGGAGGATCCCACATGCCGTGGGGCAGCTGGGTCTGTGAGCCACAACTACTGAGCCTGCGCGTCTGGAGCCTGTGCTCCACAACAAGAGAGGCCGCGATAGTGAGAGGCCCGTGCACCGAGATGAAGAGTGGCCCCCGCTTGCCACAACTAGAGAAAGCCCTCGCACAGAAACGAAGACCCAACACAGCAAAAATAAATAAATTAATTAATAAACTCCTACCCCCAACATCTTCCTTAAAAAAAAAAAAAAAGTCTACAAATAATAAACGCTGGAGAGGGTGTGGAGCAAAGGGAACCCTCCTGCACTGTTGGTGGGAACGTAAACTGGTGCAGCCACTATGGAGAACAGTATGGAGGTTCCTTAAAAAACTAAAAGTAGAGCTACCATATGATCCATCAATCCCACTCCTGGGTATATACGTGGAAAAGACGAAAAGTCTAATTGGAAAAGATACATGCACCCCAATCTTCAAAGCAGCACAATTTACAACAGCCAAGACATGGAAGCAACATAAGTGTCCATCAACAGATGAATGGATACAGAAGATGTGGTACATATGTACAAATGGAACACTACTCAGCCATAAAAACGAATGAACTAATGCCATTTGCAGCAACAATGGATGGACCTATTATACTAAGTGAAGTAAGTCAGAGAAAGACAAATATTATATGATATCACTGGCATGTAGAATCTAAAAAAGACACAAGTAAACCTATTTACAAAACAGAAACAAACTCACAGATATAGAAAGCAAACTTACGGTGACCAAGGGGAAAGGGGGTGGGGGGAGATAAATTAGGAGTGTGGGATTAATAGCTAAAAACTACTATACATAAAACAGATAACCAACAAGGACCTACTGCACAGCACAGGGAACTATATTCAATATCTTATAATAACGTAGAATGGGAAAGAATCGGAAGTTGTCCACCTGAAACTAACACAACATTGTAAAACAACTACAGTTAAAACAAACAAAACCAGCTCCAATCCTCGAGCTAAAGTCAGAAAAAGCTGGCACCTCCCTCTCACTACCCACCTTTCTCCCCATTCCCTGACAGCTGGGGACCCTCCCCGTCCCACCGTAGTTAGCTTCATATCCTTATCCCCCTAGTAATGACACACCCCAATCCCTTTCAAGACCAAAACCCATCTGTCAGGCACGCTAGCTCCTCGGGGCCACATGTGGGCCACACGTGGGCCATCTAGTGAGATACAATAACAGGAATGGTGTGTGCATCACCGTGGCAACTCATGGAACTCATTCCTGCCTCGAAATGAGATCAGGAGTTTCCAGAAGGGCCTCAGATGTGGTGGGGATAGTGTGGAGTTCCAAACAGTCTGTAAAATTTAGAGAATCTGATTTCCAAATACAGAAATGCACTCTGAGGCCCTGCGGGGTGCTCTGAAGCAGGAGTCCTGACCTCAGGGAAGGTACAGGAGCGTATGTGGTGGGAACACCCTGCCCGCAGGGAAAACTGCCCCCGGCTCCAGCTGCGTGGCCGGTCACGTGAGCAGGCACTTAGGCCGCGTGGAGACTGTCCAGGGTGGGCCTGCACAAGGGGTCAGCATCGTCAGAGACTCCAATTATTAAAGGGCAGTCTGACATCTGGGTTGTGAGCCAAAGCTTCCGAGTTTTAGGCGCTAGGTTAGTAAAGACAAAACAAAACAAAACACTACGAGTAACACAAGACAGGTCTGTGAGCTGAGCTCACGGGCCACCAGGTATGTCCCGTGCCGCAATGGGACAAAGAGACCTGGCTGGACCTGCATTGGGTGGGGCAGACAGTGGGACGGAGACCCCAGACTGCCTGGAGGGCCGGAGCATGAGAGCAGAGGCTGCCAGACGGCACACGACGCGTGAAGGATGGAAGGAGGAACGGACGGGCCAGCGGCTAAACAGCTGTACCACTGCCCGGACCCACACCCGGGAGGGCATGTGCGAATCCCCTTGTGCACCAGAGCTCACCGAAGGCCTGCTGGGGCGCAGGCACCGTTCTAATGGATGCCCAGACACCGTCACTGGCCCCGTGGAGCTTGTACTCTGGTGAAGGGACACGGACAGCAAACCAACCAGCCAAGAAAGAATGAAAAACAAAGAGCAATAAGGGCTGTGCAGAATTAAGATACAGTAATGAAAAGAGAAAACTGATGGCCATTTGGAGGCAGCCTCCGGGAGAGAGCTCAGCTCTGGGCTGAGCACGGACCGACGGCACCCAGCCAGGCACAGAAGGGCACTCAGCCGCAGAGCGTGGCTGTGAGCCGCGCCGGGGGCCGGGCAGCCAGTGTGTGTGCAGCGCCTGCCAAGGGCGGCTCAGTGCTCTGAAGCCAAAGCAAAGAGTCTGGGTTTTACTCTCAGAGTGATGGGGAGCTGTCGGAGGCAGAAGCCGTGTCTGACTCACACTGCAAAAAGGTCACTAAGCTGCTGGGTAGAGGAGAGGCTGCGGGGAGCAAGAGGGCGAGCGGGGAGCGAGGGTGACGCCGGGAGAGCCAGGGCGGAGGCCGCGGCGCCCGGACAGGGGGAGGCGGGAGGGGCGCAGAGAAACGCGACTGCAGCTATGCTACATACACTGAATGACAGGCCACTGCTTTTCATTAAGACTAGGAACACACAACCTACCACCTACAAGGGTGGGAGAGGTGTCTGTGGTCTAACTGTGAAACCACACACCCTCGGAAAGCAGAAGGGAGAGCTAACAAGAGTTACCCCGCCTGGGAATGTCAGGAAAGAACGAAAGAGCAGACGGAGGGCCTCTGGGAAAGCCTGGTTAGCACAGAGATCTCAGCCTGGGGCTCAGGGTTGGGCTTCAAAACAAGTTGAGCATTCTTCTGTGGAAGGAAACAAACGAGTTTTTCAGAAGGGTTAATACCCTTCCACGCACATTCAGAATGGGCCACGTCTTCCCACTCCAAACCATTTCATACTCCAAAACCTTGGAGACATCAGATTAAACTGATTTTCAGACCTGTCTCTCATCAAGCCAGGGTCTCGTTAAATGTTACCCAAGGGCTGAAGAAGAGCAGGTAAGAGACTGAAAGGCGGAAAGAAGAGGGGACAGAAGGTGGGTGAGGCTCCCGACTGCCCTCGCACTTCCACCAGAGGAGGGGCTGGCACGCTATGCCCTGCGGGACAAACCCTGCCGTCTCCCACTGTCTGTGGCTATTTCTGCACTTCAGCAGCAGAGCTGAGTATCTGCAATGGAGACGCAGGGCCTGCAAAGCTTGAAACGTTCACCACCCGGCGTTTCACAGGACAAAGTTTGCTGAGCCCTGACCGAGAGCACCCCGCTGTCACACTGCAGGAGGGGCCTCCATAAAAGGGTTCCCTGAAAGAAAGGATTCCTCTGCTTACAAAGAGTTCGAAAATCAGCGTTGGGCACTGGCTTGCCAGCAGGCCGGACCAGAAGGCTGATGGTTCACTCTCTCTGGTTTCCTGCATCTCTGTGCGAGCTGCCCCCTCTCAACAAAATCTACCTCCCAATTCCAAACAACAAAACCCTACAAGGCTGGCGTCAAATGCCAACCTCCTTCGTGGGACCTTTCCAACATCTCCCCTCGGGTAATGACTTCCTACCCCGATGGCCTAAGAACTCCCCGTTCTGCGGCCAGCGCCCCTCGGCACCCCGCTCTACATGTCCAAGGTAGTTTATTTGGTTTTGCCTTTTAAATTTAATCGATGGCTCTAAGTCAAACAGGTATGAACGACTTATATCAGGGTTCCTCAGCCTCAGCACTAGAGGCCTTTGGGGATGGATTACTTTGCTGGGGGGCTCTCCTTGTGCACAGGAGCATGTCTAACAGCGACCCTGGCCTCCATTCACTAGATACTAACAGTAACCCCTCCCCACTGAGCCATGACCATCAAAAATGTCCTCGGACACTGTCAAATAACCCAGGGGGCAAAATCGCCTCTAGCTGAGAACCACTGATTTATATAGTAATTATATTTTATCATTAAAAGACCTAAGCTTTATCAATTTAGCTCCAGAGCCGTGTTTTACAAAGATTCATTTCTAGCAAACCATAAACATATAATCTGTTAACAATTATATCTGAAAGAATTACCATGGTTTTTTCTCTTCCCTCAGCTAGTTTCCTCTTTTTATGTATGTGCTTATTGCGATCAATTTCTACATCACCGTATACATTTGATATGTCCTCCAGAAGAACCAGTGGAACTTGGCTAGGGGCATTAGGACCTGTGGATGGAGGGAAAACACCAACACTTAAAAATGCAGCACGGAAAACAGTACTTAATATCAGGTGGAAATTTACTCAACCATCGTGTGAAAATACGTTGAGTATCATTCCAATTGGGTAAACAAATAAGTATACATATACGTATACAGAAACGAAAAACTGTACAGATATAAACCAAATTGTTAATAAAGGTTCTTTCTCAGTGATGGACAAGGGAAAGTTCCCTCTTTGTATTTGTTCTTATGTTATCTATCAATTTTTTACAATGAACACGAAGCATAAAATTACCAAAAAAAGAAAAACTACCAAGTCACACATACATTATTGTTATAAATTCCAAACAAACCTAACTATATGAAACACTATAGTCAATACACAAAAATGAGAGCTGCGTTATACTGGAAGTATTGTGGGTGATTTCACCCTGTAGTTTTCCTGTTTTTCACATTCTCTAGAATTTATATGCATACATGTTATTTTAAAAATCGTTGTCGATTGAGAAGTCTTTGTCAAATCCACTTCAGTACTTAACTACATCTGCTGCTTTTTTAAAACAGAGGCATTCAATATCTGTATTTAGTTTCACAGTACCACTACATCCTTTGATATATAAGTTTTTAATGAAAACTTACTTACATAAAAATCGACAACTAATGAAAGCTCTGGCATCCCCCCGCAATTATTTGGATCCAAGAACAATGTTAAGGTAAGCATTTTCATCTTCCTCACCACCCCCAATGAGGCCAGTATTCCGAGACACTCTAAAAATTCTTAAACCAACCTTGGAATAGAGACGGCTGTATGCTGTTGACATACTGAAATGCATTCTTAAAGAAGACCAACATGGTGGAATAAACCACTTGGTTTTTGTATTTTGCATGAGCTTCGTTATCAAAGTTGTTCATGTATCTGCAGAGATCCTTCATCCTATGCAAAATCTCACCATAGCTTCTGAAAGGTGAAGGACAATAAAAATGATTTAATTACTCTGGGCTTGTCAGCAAAAGGTCTACCAGAGAAAAGCCCCGACAGAACCATTACAACTACCACGCGTGGCTCTAGGCACGTAAAATTATTCTTCACTGTCTGCACACGGATGCCAATTCCTCCTCTGAATTAGAGCAGCCACAGGCCAAGAGTTCATGACACAGACAGGCCAAGTAGCTTCTCTTTCCTCTAAACACCAAGGAGTGCTTCAAGCTCAGCATCATCTTACGTGCTCACACTTCCGCTGGGAATCTTTTAATAAAGTGAAAAACCACACACCCTTCTGCATACATACTGAGTGTTACCGAATTGGCCCAGACAGAGGTGCACCTATACATTACGTGCTTTTAGGAAAAGGTATTTTGTTGCATAGAGAGCGCGCCATCAGAGGATGTGTTGTGCAGTCTTAGAAACGGACAGTCTCGTACCGTCTTCCTTTATCCGTCTGCCAGTCACACCTCATTCCAACCACGTTCAGAATCTTAAACAACCTCTCCCAAGGGTCCACGATTTGGGATGATTTTTCGGTCAGCCCCTCTATTATGTACTTCTGAGAGCTACGTTTGCTCGGTGACATTAAGTCAGATGTTTCTTGGGCACCTGAGATGTGAAAAAAAAAGTAGTTTACAATCACCATGACTACTTACTATTTTTTTTTTTTTTTTTTTTGCGGTATGCGGGCCTCTCACTGTTGTGGCCTCTCCCGTTGCGGAGCACAGGCTCCGGACGCGCAGGCCTAGCAGCCATGGCTCACGGGCTTAGTTGCTCCACGGCATGTGGGATCTTCCCGGACCAGGGCACGAACCCGTGTCTCCTGCATCGGCAGGCGGATTCTCAACCACTGCGCCACCAGGGAAGCCCCGACTACTTACTATTTATGCGGTACTTTTATAGAGAAAAAAAACGTCTAACTCCCCACGCAGGAGGCAAGAACACAGAAGCTCAACATGCTATGTGTTTTATTCAAAGACCCACCACTGGCCCCTGGTAGAGCAGGAAGGGACCTTTGAGCTGCAGTGAACGTATGACGCTAACCTTACAGTTCGGCAGGTTCACTGTTTCAATCGAGGGGTAAAACTGGTTCCAGAAAAGTCTCATCTCTTAACTGTAGTGTTTTTTCTAAGGAACCATCTTTTAGCAAGACTATCAAACTGGTATGTATCCAGAGGAGAATAATCAGAATGTTGAGGGACTTCTGAGCTTGAAATGTTACAAAATAAAAAATACAGTAAAATAAACTGCAGGTTATTCCCACTTACCTTGATGCTGACTCTCTATCTGAGTAGACCTAGTGACATAATTGATATAAAATTCAGCTGCTTTGTTCAAGTACTTATACAACAAATTGGCGGGCAACCGAAGATCGTGGTTGTTAATTATTAGAGGAAGGACATCACACACTGTTGAAGAGGGAAAATGAGGAAAAACCAATTAAGCTGTTTGTCTACTCTAGGGTTCCGGCAAAAACAACATTTATTTTAGAGTTCACTTAATGTAGTACCTAAAATAGACAGGCCAAAAAGAAACCTCTTATGGCACATTTATTTAAAAACTGCAGTGCAGAGGGACACGAGTGGATGGAGTCAGCAAGTAAACACACAGGCAGATTCCACGTTATGAGTGACGTTTGGGTGGAAATTCAGGTGTTTGTTTATTAGTACGCTTCACACTCAAATACATGGTAACACATATTCTTTCAGGGGTATCAACTATTACATAATAAAAATTTAGGAGTTGTTTAAAATGCTTTCTGAACTGAAAAAATAAACACGGATTTAAATCCCATAATACAAAGAGTTCCTTTGCTTTCCACAGATGACCTGATTTCTGAAATGACACTTACCCCCAGCATATTCTACTTAGCATAAGGAATGAATACAAAATGTAATTGTTCTCACCAAATAATTTTCTAAAGCAGTTAACAGGAGATTCTTGCTCTTCAATAGTTTCAGCCTCCAACAGTGCCTCCCCAAGGCCAACCTGTTTCAAAATACAATTAATCATTTGTGTTAAGTTTCAGATGTCAGAATTACATGAATAAACACCATATTTGATTTACCACATAGTTTGTATATTCAAACTTACCCAAGAAACGAATATTATCATTTTCAAGACTAGAAAACAGAAGAATGCATCAGCAACACCACCCAGAAGGGAACCCCACATTCACCTGACCACAGACCACTCTGTCTTGGTTATTCTCCCCTGAACTAGTAAAATTAAAATGTCTAAGAAACTTAATGGAAGCACTGGAGCTAGTTTGATAATAGAGATGTAGGATTTTTCTACGAAATGTAAAAACTAACTTTATTCTCTACATCAAGATGCATTATGTAGACAAAACTTAACATTTTCAAGAGTTGCTGGGAGTAGTGAGTCATACAGCCTGGACTAGGTCGGACACAACTGTTTGAGAAGGCCACCTTCCCATTACTGATGCCCTAGCCTAGTAGAAAGCTGGCTTCTCCAAATCCACCAACACCTGCATCATCTTCCTTGCAACCCCTTGGGGATGCATGGGGTGGGGGGAGAGGGGAACCATGTAAACAATTACATGAGACAGGAAGTTAAAAGTCAGAGTAATGATCAGGGAGGACACCGGGTTGAACAGCATCCCCCCAAAATTCACGTCCACTCAGAACCTCAGAATGTGACCTCATACATTTTTTATCTTATAAAAAAAGGCCTTCGTGGGACTTCCCTGGTGGTGCAGTGCTTAAGAATCCACCTGCCAATTCAGGGGACACGGGTTCGAGCCCTGGGCTGGGAAGATCCCACATGCCGCCGAGCAACTAAGCCCGTGCGCCACAACTACTGAGGCTGCGCTCTAGAGCCCGCGAGCCACAACTACAGAGCCCGCGTGCTACAACTACTGAAGCCCACATGCCTAGAGCCTGTGCTCCGCGACAAGAGAAGCCACCGCAGTGAGAATCCCACGCACCGCAACGAAGAGTAGCCCCCGCTCGCCGCAACTAGAGAAAGCCTGTGAGCAGCAACGAGAAGCCCGCATACTGCAACTAGAGAAAGCCCACATGCAGCAACAAAGACGCAATGCAGCCAAAAAAAAAAAAAAGGTCTTCGTAGAAGTCATACTGGATCAGGGCGGGTCATAAATCCAATGACTGGTATCTTTGTAAGAAGGTCATGTAAAGCCACAGGGACACAGACCACAAAGAAGGCCACGTGACAACAGAGGCAGAAACTGAGTGATGAAGCTGCAAGCCAAAGAATGACAAGGGTCGCTGGTGCCCCAGAAGCCAGGATAAGGTGAGCAGGAGTCCTCCCCAGAGCCTTCACGGGGAGCACGGCCCCGCCCATACTTTGCTTTTGGGCTTCGAGCTTCCAGAATTGCGAGAGAATATACTTTTGTTGTTTTAAGGCACCCAGTTTCTGATATTTTGTTACGGCGGTCCTTGAAACTAATATACGGACGTATAGAGAAGGTGAACTGGGGCCAGCAGCCAGAAAGAATAAGCCAAAGAGGTTGAATTAAGAAAGTTAAAGATTTGAATCCCACCTCTCCGTTACTGGCTACGGGAAGTGACTAACCTATATGTAAAGTAGGGTGCTATCTACCTCAACGGATCTAAGGAGTATAGAAGGACCTCCTGAACACCGACCAGTGCCTGCCAGTAGCACTCAATAATAATTAGAGATATGAGGAAAGGGCAGAGTACAGGGAAAACAGTGACCGTATGGCAAAATCATGTGAAAAACGTTAAGAATACAAACTACGGCTCTCCTTTAAATTCAAACACATTGTTCAATACAATGAAACAGATCATGTTTTAAAACTTTACTGTACTTTACAAATTGAAGATAAGTAGCACTGTCAAGGCTTGGCGACTGTTTCCTCATACTGGTAACACAACTTCTACTGGATATTCATAGACTTTGGCAACAGTGACATCCTTTTAGCTTTACGGACAAAGATTCCTTGATTTGAGTTCAATCTTATCTGGTACTCCTCAGAATTAGAATAATCTACTTTAGAATAATAACACACGGTAGCTCTTAAAACATATTCGTGAGTCCACTGATCAATTTTATTCTCTTTTATGAAAAAGGAAAGGATCAACTCTTACCCCATGCTGTACCACCGTTTCAGGGAATCGTCTCAAAAGCAGAAGCAACATTTCTGATCGTTCCAACGTGTTGAAGCATTGTTCCGTAACCTTTAGTAACATTTCACACTGGACCCGACCAGGAAGGGTTTCAAATAAACCTGTATATGACACATTTCACTTTTAAAAGTTTCTTTCAGAAAGAAAATACGGAAGCAAAAGTGGAAGTAAGGCATCATCAGGTACAGAATGGTGTATCCTAAGTGAAGCATCACTATTGTTGGAGTTCACCTACAACCTGGAAGCCTTTGGGGTCAGATATTATTGGGCATAAGATATTTGCTGAATGACGATAAAACCTTTGGAGGCCTTACTGGATCTAGAAGAGAAGAATCATGTCTGGGAAGGGTCACAGCAGTGCTGGCTGCTGAGATCTAAAAGCACTCACTTACGTTGAAATGACCTAAACAACCTACTTTCTTTTTTACACAAAATCTGCAATACTGGATTGGCTAGAGCAACCAACACAGAGTGAAGGTTAATGAGAAAGGTCATAAATTACTAAAAGTTTCTCTCTTGTTCTGTGGAGATCTGTCTAATCTACAGATGGTTTATGATTACTGTAGAACTTGTTAAAATATATCCAGTTTCCCAGGCTAACTGATAAATCCACATCCTTTAAGGAAGTTTAAAGGGTTCTAAGCATATGCTCAAGGGATCAAGTGACATCATTTGTACAGGCTTCAGTTGCCAAGAACAAAACACACATATGGGTACCAATACCACAGATGTGACTTTTTTGTGAAATTACTACACAGAACTTGGTGTTCCAGAAGTAGTAATTTTTTAAAAAGAATTATATGTTTTTGGGGCTTCCCTGGTGGCACAGTGGTTGAAAGTCTGCCTGCCGATGCAGGGGACGCAGGTTCGTGCCCCGGTCCGGGAAGATCCCACGTGCCGCGGAGCGGCTGGGCCCGTGAGCCATGGCCGCTGAGCCTGCGCGTCCGGAGCCTGTGCTCCGCAACGGGAGAGGCCACGGCAGTGAGAGGCCCGCGTACAGCAAATTTTAAAAATATATTTTAAAAAATTATATGTTTTTTATTATAATATAATTCTACTTGGAAATATTTTGGCATATCTACAACTGTATTATATGAGATAGCATCATCATTATGTTCTAATAACAGTGAAAAGAATGACCACTTTCTAGATATTTGTTTTTCAGAAAATCATTATTTTTAAAATTAACAGCTCAATAAAACTGCATCTTATCAGGTTCACAGTTGTGAGTCACTTTTACTATGGTGAAATAATTGCTAGTATTTTTACCCAAGTAGGCAAAACTTCCAAAATACAATTACTTTTAATCTCATACAGACATTTTATAAAAATTAGATGAATTATCTTCTTTTACATTTTTGCTTCTAATTTTATCATAAATTATGTATATTGCTAGAGTATGTAGCATAAAACACATTATTATATCTTATCTCTGATTTCTTAATGATAGCTTTAATACCTCAGCTATTTATCGATGTTGGTAATTTTATTTTTTACATCTTTATTGGAGTATAACCGCTTTACAATGTTGTGTTAGTTTCTGCTGTACAACAAAGTGAATCAGCTATATGTATACATATATCCCCGTATCCCCTCCCTCTTGCTTCTCCCTCCCACCCTCCCTATCCCACCCCTCTAGGTGGTCACAAAGCTGATCTCCCTGTGCTGTGTAGCAGCTTCCCACTAGCTAGCTATTTTACATTCGGTAGTGCATATATGTCAGTGCTACTCTCTCACTTTGTTCATCTTCCCCTTTCCACCCCTGTGTCCTCAAGTCTGTTCTCTACGCCTGTGTCTTTATTCCTGCCCTGCCACTAGGTTCATCAGAACCATTTTTTTAGATTCCATATACATGCATTAGCATACGGTATTTGTATTTCTCTTTCTGACTTATAGAAGTAGTAATTTATACACCATTAAGTTATCACTTCATTCTTACTTCTTAAAAACTGGGTTTGTTTATCCTGTGAATCGTTTCTTAATGCTGATGTAATAATGCTGATTTCTCTCCACACCACGGGCTGATCTGGGAAATTCACAAACCTATTTTTAAAATGAATGCATTAAATTAAAATGTCAGATTCTAAATTGTATCCAAAAAAGAAAGTAAAACGCTACCATCAGAGAGAAACACATTTTACTATATTCCAAGTGAATACAGAGATGTACCAAAACAAACCGAAATAAAGATATAAAAACTAAGAAAAATGAGGGTACTCACAAAAGTCTTTAGTTTTTTTTAATAAGTGAAAAGACAAGTGACCATAACATGCAAAACACTCCTGAACGGCAAACAAGAAAAAAAAAAAAAACAAAAAACTCCCCAAAGAAAAAAATGGGCAAAGGCAAATCACAGAAAAAATACAAACAGCCAAATATTTGAAAAGATACTCAGTCTTTTTAGTAATACAACAAACACAAATCTTAAAAAAATAGCAAGATATTGCTTTCTCCTACGGCACCGGCAAAAATTGACAGCTGAGAGAAAGACTGATAATATCCAATGCTGGCGAAGGTGTGGGAAAAGAGGCACTCACACAGGGTCAGTGGAGATGTAAACTGAACAAACAGTACTTTTTGGAGAGTAATCTGACAGTGCATCGAAATTTAAAATGCGCATACCCTTCGACTAGGAAAACCTACGTCTAAGAATCTACTCTATAGAAAAACACCCAAATGTGAGTACAAAACTGCTTTCTGACACTCTGAATATAATTTCAGACAACTGGAAACTACCTAAATGTCCGCCGAGAAAAGAGAGCTGAAACGCTATGCAGACAGGAGAAAGAACCAAGTAGATCCCTACGTGCTGGCCTGGAAAGCGCCCCATCACAGTGGGTAAGCCGTAGGCGCTCACCGCTGCCAACTCCTCCCCCAGAACCTACTGATGCGTCCTGGGCGTACATGCACACTGACACACACACCCCTGAATTCGGGCCGAAGTTGGGAGGGACTTTCACTGATTATTCTCTACACTTCAGTACCGTCGCAACTTCTGCCAGGAGCCTGTATTACGTTATTCCCAAAGTAAAATAAATGATTGAATGGAAGAGCTTTAACAAGAATAAAACCTAAGAAGACTTCCCCGCAGTTAACGGAAGGCCTAGACCCACGACCAAGTTAAGCTTTAGGTGCCGGACACGCAGATGAACTTGAGGACCTTCCCCCAACTCCCTCTGCCACAGACAGAACGGAAACCTCCCGAGAGGGGCGGGCGGCGTCCCCACTCACATGTCGTAGAGCAGCCTCCCGGCGGTGGCCGTCCGCTCCGCGTTCCGCTCGATGGTGTACATCTCATACTGCAACACGGGCCGGGGCCGCGTCAGGCCCTCCGCCCGGCCGGCCCGGCTCACCCCACCGCCCCGGAGGTCCCAGGGTCGGGCATCACTCGCTGACGGAGCCTCAGGGCTCGCGCCGCACGGCCCCGGGGCCCCGGCTTAGCGCAGGCACGTCTCCGGCGGCCAGCGGGGCTTCTGACAACCCTCGACGGCAACGCGGTGCAGGTCTACGCCGTTCGCGTCACTCGGATGCCTTTATCTACCGCAGGGCCCGCAGATGCGCGGTACTGGTCCCCTCACAGAGCAGCAGCCCGGAGCTGGCGCCTGTGTTCACTACACTGCACCCCAGCTCCCTCCCGCGGGGACCTAGAACACCCCCACTCCGCCCCCGCCCCCGCCCCCACCCGCGCCCGCGCGGCGGCCGTCCGCACCCACGAGCCGGCGGGCGGCCTTCCCAGGCGGCGCGAGGCGCTGTCCCGGCCGCCGAGAGGGTAACGCTCCCGTCGCCCCAACCCAGAGCGGGGCCTGGGGTCCCCTGGGCCGGGCTCGCAGGGGGCTCACGGAAGCGGGGAGGAGCGCCCCACCTGCGCCCCCGCCCGGCCTCACCTGGATGTTGAAGTCGGCGGGGTAGAGGCTGCGGGCCGTGATCAGCCAAGCCTTGGCGGCCCACAGGTCCTGCTGCACCAGCTCGCGGGCTCGCTGCACCAGGAACTCGCAGTCGCCCTGGGCTGACATGACGCGGGAGGCCTCGGGCGGCCTGAGGCTGCCGGACCTTCCGGCTGGGAGACGCCGCCGACCGTGCTCCCGCCGCCGCCGCGGACGCTACTGCGCAGGTCCGGGGTCGCGCTGCCGCCGCAGGGTGGATCCGGGAGGGCTTCCGGGCTTTGCGAGCAGCCTCCTACCGACCACTCTGCGCCTCTTCCCGGCCGCTTCCTCCTCTGAGGACCTAGTGCGTTCGTCCCGGATCTTCCACGTCACCTCCAAGACGCGGAGGAGCGGATTCTCACCCTGCTCGGGAGCGACCCCGGTGCAGCCAGGGAGCATGCGCAGAGCCCGGTCCTGGCGGCGCCGGGGAGCCAGGTGGTTAGTCTTGGCCGGGCGGCCGGGGGTTGGGCGGGGAAGACGCTGGAGAGGGGAGCGCCGAGGGGCGGTGCGGAGGCGGCGGGAAGAGCCGCTCCGGACCTCCGGATCGGATGTACAGAAAGGCTCGCGCTGGTTTCGGTCAGGCGGTAAAGCCAGCGTTTGGACCGGTGCTTTGGGTCCTCAGCACGGTCACGTCTCATGGTCGTTGCGCCTTTATTCCCTGGTTTCTCCGAAAAGCATGTATTGAGCCAATTGGTCTTAGTACTTTGCAGGTGCTTGGCTGCATGCCGGGAGGTACCGAGCCGTTTATCCTGTTCCAACCCGAGATTACAGTGTTAGGGACCTGTGACCTACAGAAAATATCTGTTTTAATTTTCTTTCAAGCAGAATCAGTGTCATGTTCACCAAATGAAAACAAAACAGTCTACCTGAGCTCGTGAAGGGAGGCCATACTTAGGAACCGGAGGAAGCAGCACTTATTTGCCTAATAGGAGGCATGTGCCAAAATATGGGTTCCCAACAGCTCGTTGGAGTCTCCAGTCCAAGGTCTATATACAAAACTTTTAGCAAGTTCCAGTACCACTGATATCTCGGACTTAAAACCGAGATTACGGATTCAAAACTGATTTTTGGGGGAAAAATGACTATATACTTCATACATGAAAACATTATAAATATGGTAAATAAATATGAATATATACTTACTATCGAGGGCAAAGAATGTTGCCATCCCAGTAAATAATGACTGTTGCCTGCCCGCAAGCTATCAGCCACTGTAGCCTGGCCCCCCTCCACCCCCTGCCCCATCAGCGGAATTCAGGATGGAGAAAAACAGGATAGTGGCCCTACATAAAGATGCATACCTGAGGAGTAACTTTAATGAGCCCAGACTCTTGCATCTTCCCATGTGTGTTTTTCAGCAGAAACTTCTATATAACCTCACTCCCCCTTACCTCTTTGGAACAGTCCTGCAGAGCTATCTGAGAGGCTGTCTCCCAGGCCATGGTCCTCAGTAAGGTCCCCAAATAAAACATAACCAGCAACTTTTAGGTTGTGCGTTTTTGTTCAGTCAACACTGTGGTTATATGTAAAGTATAATATGTACTTCGTAATTATAATAATTTAAAAATAAACAACCGTGGGACTTCCCTGGGCGTCCAGTGGTTAAGACTGCGACCCCACTGCAGGGGGTACGGGTTCGCTTCCTGGTCGGGGAAGTAAGATCCTGCGTGTGGTGTGGTGCGGGCGAAAAAATAAAAAAATAAAAACAATCGGAAAGTTAGTGGTGAATTAGTGTGTTAGTTTTAGAGGAAAGTACCAAGAAGATCAGGCTTTAAGGAACACCATGTAAAGCGCCAGCGCTAACAAATCCGTCAATGTCCAGGCTCTTGTGCTATTTCGCTCATAATACCAGTCTAAGAATGATAACTTTAGTATCTCCCCCCTTATTTTAAAACCTTGATTTAAAAAACTCGATTTTGTTTCATTAGTATCCTCAATGATATCTTTAGGTAAGAGTCATTGCTTTACCCTCAGTCGCTCTGATACATTAATTGTATTAGTGCTTTGGGAAGCATTATGGTTCCTAATGCTATTTAATGTCCTCTGATTATGCACAGGAACAGCGTGATTATGCGATCACTTTGTAGGCTGGGATGGATTGCTCAGTGATAGAATTCTTTCGGCTTTGTAGAAAGGAAGGTAGCAAATGGAATTTAAACAGATAAGGGGACTTCCCTGGTGGTCCAGTAGTTAGGACTCGGTGCTTTCATTGCCACGGCCCCGGGTTAAATCCCTGGTGGGAGAACTAAGATCCTGCAAGTACGGCAAAAAAAAAAAAAAAAAAAAAAAGGATATATATATATACATATATATATATACACATAAATATAAAAATCAGGATAATTTTTATCTTACAAAGTGTAGATCAAAAAAACAGATTGCTAGCTTAAATATTTTTTTCATTATTTCATTGATTTTAATGTATAAATTGTATAATGTGTAAATTGGCAAAAATGACTGATTAGACTTTAAACTTCATGTTTTGGTTATGGGATTACAAAACAGAAACCAAAACAAAACTGTGTACCTGTTCCTGAGTCTTTAGTTCTCTAGTGTATTAGGTAACAACTGAGAATTAAAATCTTAAAGCTAGGGCTAAATAAGGGAACTCTAGTTATAATTTAGATGCCAATCAATTGAGTTTTTGCCAGAATACAAGAGAAGACTTGTGGCTATTTTCTAGCCAACCTCTTAATTTTGAAAGATCTCCAGATAAACATTTGTCCTAGGGTATCATTCTGGCATCTCAAAGTACAGAAGAGAGGTACCACACCGTGTGCGTTTACGTCTTTTGGGCCTCCTTGCCCTGGTCGCGAAGCCTCACTGAGCGTCTGGGCGCCTGGCTCCCATTCTCCCTGACAACTTCTAAGTTACATAAGATGCCCAGCATCCAGCATCCAGCCTCCAGCCTCAAGCTCCTGGACCTCAGTTCAGTGATTCGTATTAAACTCTATATTGCTTTTTACCTTCCACTTCGAAATCTCAAAACTCATAAACACAATCTCTTAACTTTCCTGCCCTCAAGTCCCTCCTTGGTTCTTTTCAGCAATTTCCTCCTTTCTTCCTCCCTAATGTTAGCTTGACAGACCTACCTTTTCCTCCTAGTTTATCTGCCTCCTCATGCTATAGCCATGCTTGGACATTCAGCATGCTCATCGTCTTTGCTGCTTATCCCACCTGTATCCACTCTTCAGATGAACAGCCCTGGATCCGCCCTGTGGTGCATCTTGCTGGAGGTTGCAACTGGCTTGAAACAGGGGCAATAACTATATAGTCAGTGAACGTTGAGGAGGCTGAGTCCCGCTGGAGAATAGCACACGCGTGTGCAGATTGATGCTGTAAGAGATTCCTGGTCTTAGTATCAGTCTGGGCTCTTGACGACTCTACCTCCCACTCTTTCAGTTAGGACTCTGGATCTATGAACTGATGGGAATTGGGTACTTTCTGTATAGCCATTCAACTCAGATCTCTGCTTACCTGGCTTAGACTTCCTCTGATTTTACAGATCAAGCCGTACTTTGGTGGAGGCTGTCCATCTGTTTTACTCCTGGGAACTTTATGATCAATTAGCCACTGCCACAGACCTTGAGAGCCAAAGTGCTCTGATGGCCACTCTGTCCCCGTGTTTTATTATGCTAATTGTGCCTACTTTGTCCTTGATGGTCAAGTGCTGCCACCACACTGCTACCACACAGGGATCCCATTATTCCCATTGAAATGAGGGCACCCAATTCTACTGCAGTTATCTCCCACCAGCATCTCTGGTGTACAGAGGACAGTTAGCACTACAACTTTTATGGATTCTGGCGCTCCCTTCGCCAAAGCATTTCTGGGCCTCCTGGGTTGTACGGTAGGGGTTGGCTGAGCAGGCTGCAGATAATGAATTCACTCCAACATTCCCATCTCAGTGAGCCGTTATGGTCCTTTCTCTAACGTATGCTGGGAAAATTCCAGCATCTCAATCTAGGTCATCTATGAACCAGTCTTCACAAGCATACTCTTAGAGCCATTTGGCACCTAACAGCTGTTCAACTATCTATAATAGCTGCAGATCCCCAAAGAGGGATCTGCAACTATTATAACAGATCCAACAGAATTCAAAATGGCTGTGATGGATAAGGATGCTGTATGCAGCCCCTGAACAAGGCCTAATGGAGCAAAACATGCCCCTTTGACAAGCAGTTCCTAGACTGTTACTGGACATGTTGAACCTAGAATTCTTGGTAAGCGCACCCATATTGATAAATTTGGTCCTATCTCATTGTATAATTTATCCTATTTGGTCAATTCCAAGCATCTTGTGGATGTGAGTTGGTAGAATCCTGCAGTTCCTTTGGGATGTACTTTTTCTCTCCCTGGTTTTGTAAGTCACTCTGTAGGCCATACAGGAATTTCTTTAACCTTAAAAAAAAAAATGTTTTACTTGGAAATAATTTCAAACTTACAGAAAAGTTACAAGAATAAAAAAATAGTATTAAAAATTATCCATATACTTGTTAGGGGTTGAATTGTGTCCCCTCCACCTACCCAAAACAGATATGTTGAAGTCCTAGTCCTGATACCACAGAATGTAACGTGATTTGGAAATAGGGTCTTTACAGGGGTAATTAAACTTAAGGTCATTAGCTTAGGCCTTAATCCAATATGACTGGTGCCCTTATGCAAAGGGGAAATGTGGACACAGAGACACACACACACAGCGACAATGCCATGTGAACATGAAGGCAGAGATGAGGGTGATGTGTCTACAAGCCAAGGAACACAAAAGGTTTGCAGCAAACCAGCAGCAGCCGGGAGAGAGGCCTGGAACACTTCCCCGTCACAGCCTCAGAAGGAACCAACCCTGCTGACACCTTGATCTTGGACTTCCAGCCTCCAGAACTGCGAGACAGTAAATTTCTGAGGTTCAAGCCACCCAGTTTGTAGTACTTTGTTTGACCACCTTGGCAAGCTAACGCATACTCTTTACTCAGGTTTACTTATTGTTAACATTTTATTTCACTTGCTCTGTCATTTGCATGGATTCTCTCTCTCTTTCTCTCAATAAATACATGCATAATATATATTTTACTGAACAATTTGAGAGAAAATTGTATTTGTCATGGCCCTTTATTCCTAAATATTTCAGCGTGTGTTTTCTAAGAATAAGGATATTCTCTTACATAGCCAAGGACAGTGATCAACTTCAGTACCTTTAACCTGAATAAAATAGTTTCATCCTCTCTACCATCTACATTCCAGTTTTGAAATTGACCCAGTAATGTCTCTCACGGGCTCCCGCTTCTAGTAAAGGAGCCAGTCTTGGATCAGGTATTGCATTCACTTTCCACTTCGTGTTCCTTGAATCTAGAATATTTATTTCCACAGCCTCTCTTTGCCTTTTATGACATTGACATTTTTGAAGAATATGGCTCCTCTCCGTTTTCTTTTACATAGAAATTTCCTCATTCTGGGCTCATCTGTTCCTCCTGATTAGGTTCAGCTGTGCATTCCCAGGTGGCACGTGTGATCTCCCCTTCTCCGGGCATCTCACCTGGAGGCATACACTCTCCACCGGCCCCGCACTGGTGACGCTCATTTTGATCATTCAAGGCGTTGTCTGAACTGTAAGCGTTTTCTTCTCTTTGCAACAAGAAGCAAACTGAGGGAGACACTTATTTAAGGCCATGCAAATACGCTGCCATTCTGGAATTTCCCTCTCTGTTATATGCCTGGATATAATGCAGAACGGGCACCCCATCTGCAGCTGTTACAGCCTGGAAGCAAAGAGATAACAGATTCCTTGGAGGCCGTCAGAGACGTTTCCTGATTTCAACCAACGCCCTGAGTTGAAAGTTCAAGACACCCAGCTTATCTTTTTTCTACATCTTATTGCCGCAGTAGCCAAATGATTTTCCAAGTCTTTCCCCCTCTCTACTCCATTCCATGCCATGGCAGACCTTACTTTGAGTAATCGTGGTTCCAGGGTGTGCTGTGGGTTTCTAGTGGCTCTGAGCCATGTGTGGGAGCCCCAGAATTCCATCTTGACAGCCTGTCGTTCAAGGTTACTCTACATACCATTTGCTCTCTCAGTCAGGGTCCCAAGAGGAAGAAACAAGGTACACTCAAGTGGATTTCTGAAGGATTTAAGGAATTTACAGCAGTGCGGACAGAGTTAAGAGACCCACAGGGGATGTGGAGGGACTGGGAACCAGCGACAGCAAGATTACCCCTCGCCCTGGAGGCTGAGAACCGAGGGGCATCCTGGCAGAAGCTGCTGTTGCAGAATGCCAGCCTCGGCCACGCTCTTGCACCGATACTGGAAGACAGAGTGGACAAGAAGTGCCCCGCTGCCCTCTCCTGCTCTCTGAGCACCTGCGGTACTTCCCTTCCGTTGGGTGATGCTGACCCCGGGCTGATGCAGCCCCCAGGGGTCACCTTCTGGAGCAGAGAGGGCGGGCAGGGCGCAGAACGGGAAACGAGCAGCACCGGGCCCTCACTGTCACTGCGAGGACCTGGCTGTGGTCCCCTGATGTGTGCAAATCCACTTGTAACGCTGCTAATGTTCCCTTGCGTGTTTTCTTTGTTTATTACACCCGTTCTCGAAGAATGTGAAGACAAAACAGCAAAACTCCATTGACCCTTTCTCCGGCCCTTTGTGCTGTTATTGTCACATATGTTACCTCTGCCACAATACATTATTGTTTTTTCTATAAATGTTTAACTTCTTAAGAACTCAAGAAACCGAAAAATTACCCTTTTATTTTTACCAATATCCTTAGCCTTTCCAGTGCTCTTTGTTCCTTCTTGTCAGCCTGATTTCTATATGGTACCATTTTCCTTCAGCCTGAAGAATTTTCTGTAGCATTTCTTACAGGGTGAGTTTGCAGGTCACCAGTTATTTAAACATCCATTGATCTGAACATATCTCTATTTTCCCTTCATTTTGGCAAGGTGTTTTCACTCAATGTAGAATTTTAGGTTGATAGTTGATAGTTTTTGTTTGGTTTTGGCACTTTAAAGATACCCGTAGGTCCTACTGTATAGTACAGGGAACTATAGTCAGTGCTCTTTGATGGACCATAATGGAAAAGAATATGAAAAAGAATGTATATACATGTATAACCGAATCACTTTGCTATACAGCAGAAACTAACACAACATTGTAAATCAACTCTACTTCAATAAAATAAATTTAAAAAAGAAAAAGATACTCTTGTCTTCTGGCCTCCATTAGTTCTAATGAGAACTTAGCCTTATTTTTATTATTGCTGTTGCACATACTGTATGTTTTATCTTATGTTTGCTCCTTTTAAAAAAATTTCAAAAATTTTAAAATTGTGGTAAAATATGCATAATGTAGGATTTGCCATTTTAACAGTTTTAAAGTGTGGAGTTAGTTAGCGTTAAGCGTGTTCACATGATATAGCCAATCTCCAAAACTTTCTCATCTTGCAAAACTGAAATTCTGTGTCCATTAAACAATTCCCTGTATCCCATGCCTGCAGCCCCTGCAACCAAACTTCTGCTTTCTGTTTTTGAGTTTTACGAGGTACCTAGAGCATCTAGGTACCTCCCATAAGTGCAATTATACCGGATTGATCTTTTTTTTTTTTTTTTTTTTTTTTTTTTTTTGTGGTACGCGGGCCTCTCACTGTTGTGGCCTCTCCCGTTGCGGAGCACAGGCTCCGGACGCACAGGCTCAGCGGCCATGGCTCACGGGCCCAGCCGCTCCGCGGCATGTGGGATCTTCCCGGACCGGGGCACGAACCCGTATCCCCTACATCGGCAGGCGGATTCTCAACCACTGCTCCACCAGGGAAGCCCCCGGATTGATCTTTTTGTGATTGGCTTATTTCACTTAGATTAATGTCCTCAAGCTTTATCCGTATTGTATCATGTGTCATAATTTCCCTTGCTTTTTAAGGCTGAATAATATCGCATTGTGTATATATGCCAGTTTTGTTTATTAATTCACCCTTTGATGGATGCAGTGCTGCTATGAACCGGTACCTCTTCAAGACCCTGCATCTGCTTGCCTTTGAGATTTTATCTTTATCTTTGACTATGATCTGTGTAGGTGTGATTGTCTTTTTAGGTGTATTTTCTTTTTTGGTTGGGGTTCACTGTTTTTTCTGTCTGTGGGTTTCTTTTTTGGTCAGATTTGGGATTTTGGTTAAAATTTCTTCAAAAATTATTCCTACTTCATTTTCTGCTTCCCTCCTTCTGGGATCCTAACCACACATGTGTTGGACCCACGGGTCATTGAGGCTTTTTTTTTTGTTTGTCTCCTAATATTTTACTCGTTGTGTTTCAGTTTAATGATGTATTTTGAGCTATCTTCAAGTTTACTAATCTTTTCTTCTCTTGTGTTCAATCTCCAGTTAATCCCATCCAGTGAATATTTGATTCCAGTTCTTATGCTTTTTTTTGCAGTGTTAGAGTTTCCACTTGGAAACTATATATGTAAATTTTTATAACTCTCCTAAAATTTCTTATCTCTTTCCCCATTATATCCATCCTTTTTTCTAGATTCTTTTGCATGTTATTATTTGTGTGTTTGAGGCATAAGTGTTTTATGTCTCTTTTCTTTTTTAAAAATTGTTATTTTTTTATCGAAGTATAGTTGATTTACAAGTTTGTGTTCCTTTCTTTTTTTTTATAAATTTATTTATTTATTTAATTTATTTTACTTTTGGCTGCGTTGGGTCTTCGTTGCTGTGCACAGGCTTTCTGTAGTTGCGGCGAGCGGGGGCTACTCTACGTTGTGGTGCGTAGGCTTCTCATTGTGGTGGCTTCTATTGTGGAGCACGGGCTCTAGGCACATGGGCTTCAGTAGTTGTGGCACGCGGGCTCAAGGACTCGTGGCTCACGGGCTCTAGAGTACAGGCTCAGTTGTTGTGGCGCACGGGATTAGTTGCTCCGCAGCATGTGGGATCTTCCCGGACCAGGGCTCAAAACTGAGTCCCCTGCATTTGCAGGCAGATTCTTAACCACTGCATCACCAGGGAAGCCCTGTTGTGCTACTTCCTGCTGTACAGCACAGTGAATCAGTTATATATATACATATAGCCACTCTTTTTTAGACTCTTTTCCCTTACAGGTCATTACAGAGTATTGAGTAGAGTTCCCTGTGCTATACAGTAGGTCTTTATTAGTTATCTATTTTATATATAATAATGTGTATATGTCAATCCCAATCTCCCAATTTATTCCTCCCTGCCATTCCTTCCTGATAACCATAAGATTGTTTTCTACAACTGTAACTCTATTTCTGTTTTGTAAATAAGTTCATTTGTACTATTTTTTTAGATTCCACATATAAGCTGTATCATACGATATTTGTCCTCTCTGTCTGACTTACTTCACTCGGTGTGACAGTTTCTAGGTCCATCCATGTTGCTGCTAATGGCACAATTTCATTCCTTTTTATGGCTGAGTAATATTCCATTATATATATGCACCATGTCTTCTTTATCCATTCCTCTGTTGATGGACATTTAGGTTGCTTCCACGTCCTGGCTATTGTAAACAGTGCTGCAGTGAACATTGGGGTTCATGTATACTTCTGAATTATGGTTTTCTCCGGCTATATGCCCAGGAGTGGGATTGCTGGATCATATGTTAGCTCTTTTTAGTTTTTTAAGGAGTCTCCATACTGTTCTCCATAGTGCTTGTACAAATTTACATTCCCGTCAACAATGTAGAAGGGTTCCCTTTTCGCCACACCCTCTTAGTGTGTCTGTTTCGATTGACAGATTCTACTTTTTACTCTAGATTACATTTTTTTCTTTGCATTTCTAGTAATTTTTGACTGCATACGGGTCCCTTGATGATTTGTTTTATAGGCTCTGGATTGTTTTATTTTCTTCAAAGGAATTTTGAATTTTATTTTGGCAGATACCTAAATGAATGTGGACCACTTTGATTTTTATTAAGGCTTAGCTCTAGGCTTTTTAAAGGTTGGCGTATCTTGCCCTCAGTTCTAGGGTGCGATCTTTACTTCTGCAAAATGGGCGTTCTGGTGTCTCAACTGAATGGCAAGGACATTGACCAGTGTCTCTCCTTTCTGGATGGGTCAGTGTCTCCCCAGCACTGTGAAATCCCTACTTCCTCTTAGCTTTTGGTCTCTCAGCAGTTTTTCTCCGCTAGGCTTTTCAGAGCCTCATCTTCACAGACAGCTTTAGATTTGTAAAAGGACGCCAGGGAAACCCTTAGGTAGACTTTAGGATTCTTTCTCTGTAGCTCCTTCCTATCGGATAACCTGCCCCCCACCTTTCACCTGCCTTAGCTGCTCTGAATTCCAATCTGTTTTTTTTTGTTTTGTTTTGTTTGTTTGCTTTTTGCCCAGTGAGACAGTTCTCTTCTTGGCCTCCATTTTCCTGCACTATTTTTGGAAAATGCCTCCAGAGAAGAAGTCTGGGCGGCTTTGGAGCTCACCTATGGTGTGCTTCCTTTCTTCCATGATCACAGCCCTGTGTGCCAGTGCTTAAAGACAGCTGCTTTCTAGGTTTTTAGTTGTTTATGGTGGGAATATAAATGCAGTTTGAACTAATCCATCAAGGCCAGAACCAGGAGTTACTTTAGAAAATTACTATGACCCTTTTATCATTAAAAAAATTTTTTTCACTTTGAAATAAATCCCTCTTCTTATGTCTTCTTCAAGGATAGTTTTTATTTATTGTTTCCTTTGGATGTGCCATACTTCCCTGTTTCTCTGTATGTCTTGTGAATTTTTTAATTGAAAGCTGGACAAGTAAATCTTCTAATGTGGTAACTGTGGAAATCAGATTTTCCCCCTTCCCCAAGGTTTGCTGTTTGACTTTCTAAAAAAACCGAGATATCATTGATATCATTTTACAGCTCAAGGTAGTGTTAGGAGCTCCCACACTCCGCACAGTCAGAAATCCGCCTACAACTTACAGTCCCGCCTCCATACTCATGGGTCTTCCGTATCATCCTTGGATTCAGCCAACCGAGAATTGCATAGTACTGTCACATTTACTACTGAAAAAAAGCCCCGTATGAGTGGGCCCATGCAGTTCAAACCTGCACTGTTTAAGGGTCAACTGTATTCGTTTCCGTGTACAACGTAATGATTTTATACATGTATGTATCGTGAAATGATCACCGCAATAGGTCTGGTTAGCATCCATCACTACCTACAGTTTTTTTCTTGTGATGAAAACTTCTAAGACCTACTCTCTCAGCAGCTTTCAAATATATGACACAGTATCATTAACTATAGTCGCCATGCTGTAAGTTACATCCCTAGGACTTATTTTATAACTGGAAGTTTGTACCGTTTGACCCACTTATCCATTTTGCCTCCCTCCACGCACACCTGTGACAACCATCAATTTGTTCTCTATCTATGAGATCAGGTTTTGTTCCACCCAAAATTTATTATTTACAAAATTAAAATCTTTGCTTAATCTCATCTATATTTCTGTATTTTCTTTCTTCCACGAGTATCCTGATTCTCAAGGACACAGGAGATGATAGAAGTAGAAAAGTCTTATATTACATGTTTGCCTTGTCTCACAACAATCTGAGAACAGCAATACTAAGATTGTTATTATCACTAAAATGATTATTCAATATATATTTAAAACTTCTGCTTATGCTCTTCCCAAGCTTTCTGTATTTTTTTTTTTTTTTTTTTTTTTTTTGTGATACGCGGGCCTCCCACCGTTGCGGCCTCTCCCGTTGCGGAGCACAGGCTCCGGACGCGCAGGCTCAGCGGCCATGGCTCACGGGCCCAGCCGCTCCGCGGCACGTGGGATCTTCCCGGACCGGGGCACGAACCCGCGTCCCCTGCATCGGCAGGCGGGCTCTCAACCACTGCGCCACCAGGGAAGCCCAGCTTTCTGTATTTTTAATGGTTGTATATTATTTACCTTGTTAGAGAGTAAAGCTATTAAACACTAACCCTTTGTCTTTTACCCTCATTTAGACTGTTTTAAAGTAACCATATACTTAATACTCATGACCAATTCTTATGCCAATGTCTCTCTAGTATTTGTTTGAAGCTTCTTTTCCAATAGATATTTCTGGAAATGCTCATGAGAAAATTATTCCCTGAGTCCTGTATGTTTTGATAATAGTCTTTCTAACTTTTTGTACTTCAAAGTTTACTGGGTTTAAAATCCTTGGTTCACATTTTCTTTCACTGAGGATCTTAAATTTAAATCTTAAATATCTAGCATAAAGTGTTGCTTTCAAAGAGTGTGATGATAATCTAATTTCCTTACCCTCGTTAGTCAGCTGCTCAGTTGCCTAGATTTCCAAAGAGTTTTTTTTTTTTTTTTAACATCTTTATTGGAGTATAATTGTTTTACATTCCAAAGAGTTTTTACATTTTTATCTTATTATGAAATAACAGGTAGGAGTCTTGGTGTGTTTTGTGGGCATGTCTTTCTGGAGTGCTTTCACAGATGTTATTCTGTTCCTTATTTTCATTTGGGATTTTATACCGGATTTAACCTAGATCATTGTCAGCTGCTCATTTCATGTGAATTAGTTTCCTCAACTTTTTGGTGGAGGGGTGGTTTAGTCAAGCTTTTCCACCTTCACAGGGCTCCCTCTTCTGTTGTTTTTGTGTAGTTTTGAAAAAATATGGTAATTTGCCTTCTGAAATGTCCTGGCTTAGTTCTCCCTCACAGTTTTATTTGTGCCTTGTTTTTTCTTTTTCTCTGTTGTCCTTACACCACTCAATTTTGATTGCATTTCCAATCATTTCTTTTTAGCATGGGGTCCAGTTCTGGAAGGGAGTACTGGCTGGTCAGTTTTGAGAGCGCAAAGGGTCTGGAAGGTTCCAGCCTTTTCAGACCTAAATATGGATTCTGCTCTCATCTGCACTGGATTGCATGAAATCCCTTCAGTTTCAGCTTTTGTTCTCAAGGTGACCTGCTGTTGTTTACAGTGAATATCTATTGGCTATTTTATGGTGTTGCTGTTCTCAGATCTGTTAGATGCCTCATGGCTTCCCTCTGCTTCCTCCTGCAAAGATGCTAATACCATGCAGGTATTTTGGCTGTCGGTGGTTTGTCCCTCTCTGCTGTATCTGCACTGTCGACTGAAAAATATGTACACTGTGAGAGTTGTGAGTTAAGTTTTATTTGGGACAGTGAGGACTACATGAGGACTATAGCCTGGGAGACAGCATCTCAGACAGCTCTGAGGAACTTTCCAGAGACGTGGGGGGAGGTCAGTATATACGTGATTTTGGTGAAGAGGGTACGTACAATCAAGTACACCTTTTGGCAGAAGGTGGCTGCCAGTCACGAGGAGCATTTGTCACCATTCATGATTTTAGTGCTTTTCTAGATATGAGAAGATGCAAGAAATTGGGCTCATAAAATCTTCTGAAAATATCTTTCTGAAGGCCTGTTCTGCCAGTTTTACCAAGCACAGAGTACCTCATTCTTGATCTCCACCTCGAACTCGTTTCAAGGTGAGTTGAAGGTCAGCGACTGCAAGGCCTAGTGACTTCATCCTTGTAGAGGCAGATGGCATGTGGCAATTTTTAGTTGGCAGGGGTTTGTGGGAATAGCCTCTCACCCAGATCTGTTGTAAATGTTGGCCATGACTTTGACTTTGCTATCTAGTTTTTCTCTCTGTTATTACATTGGGATTCAGGAGGTCCCCCAGATTATATCATCTCTGCCACCTTGAACTTCCCAGACTCTATCATAGTGCTTTCTGACTTGCAGAAGTCTTTAAGTTAATTTAATTTTGTTGTTACTTTTTAAAAAAACATTTATTTATTTATTTATTTTTGGCTGCATTGAGTCTCACCTGTGGCTTGTGGGATCTTTCGCTGTGGCATGAGGGCTTCTCTCTAGTTGTGGTGCACAGGCTCCACAGCATGTGGGCTCTGTAGTTGAGGTACAGGCTCTCTAGTTGTGGCTCATGGGCTCAGTAGTTGTGGCACAAGGGCTTAGTTGACTGGGGCATGTGGGATCTTAATTCCCCTACCAGGGATCGAACCCATGTCTCCTGCATTGGAAAGCAGATTCTCAACCACTGGACCACCAGGGAGGTCCCAGAAGTCTTTAATTTTAATGGAGCAAAATTTATTACTCTTTACTGCTATGGTTTATGTTTATGCTTGTGTGTCTAGAAGGGCTTCCTCCATTCTAAATGCAGGTAAGTAATTTTTTGGTACTATATTTCTTTTCTTTTTGTACATTAAAAAAATCCTTCTGTAAATCTTTTGGTGTTTCATGAGAGTTAGGGACCTGGTTTTATTATTTTTACAAATAGTCATTTCAAAACCATTTACTCACTTATTTCTATGCTGATTTAAAAGGCTTTGTCCGTTACAGACTAAATTCTTTGTACTTAGGTCTATTATTAAGCCCTCTAATAATTTCCATGTGTCTATTTCTGTGACCACATCACGCTATCTTAATGACCAAACTTTATAGTTTACTGTATCTGTTAAGTGCAAAACCCTTCCTTGTTATTTATCCTTTTCAACATTTCTTAGCTCTTCCTTCTCATCTATTCATTAAGATGATATTACAACAATTTCATCAATCTCATGAGTGTTTTGAATTATTTCTTCCAACATTTGGAAGAAATCATATTTTAATCAGCTAGAACTGTTTCATTCAGGAGAAGAGTCTCTTTCTTTATTCTAGTCTTCTCTTGTGATCCTCAGTAAAGTTCTGTCAATATCTTCCTACAGGTCCCCCAAATCTCTTCTTGATTAGAAAAATATAATCATTTATCTTCTTTTCCCAAGAGGCAGGGGATTGGTTCCAAAGTATGGACTGCTGACTCCTGAAATGAGGTTAAATGTTGGAAACTTGTGGGGACAGGGAGCGAGCCAGGTGTGGTGGCCCTGAGCTTGGGCCTTGCCATCCTCTGACTTCAGGGAGAAAAACCATGCAAGGGCTGGAGCTGTGCCCTGACATCCACCACTGCTCCAAGTCTGGGTAAAGCATCGCATACCCAATTTCAACATGGCAGAGGGTGTGGGGTGGAGGGTTGCAGGGTAAGGGGTAGAGGGGTGGAGGGTTTCCCCACACCAACCAGCAGGTTTCTAACACCTGCTGGTGTCCTAAAGTTCATCGTGATTCTGACACTGCCTACCTGGAGATAGCCTCAGATGCCCACAGGTGAGGGCTCCGTCCCACAAGGCCGTCCTCCACTTTGGATACCAATCGTAAGCTCGTGTTCTCACCTTTGCTTCTGACCAACTGGCTATAAATTGGAGGTTCCCATGACCCCCTCCTTGGGCTTGATTAATTTGCTAGAGCCACTCACAGAGCTCAAGAAACTCCCTGACTCATTAGTTACTGATTTATTACAAAGGAGATTAAAGGACATGAATCAGCAGCCAGAGGAAGAGATACGTCGGTGAGGTCCTGAAAAAAGGAGCTTCCGTCCTCGTGGAGCCTGGGGCCCGGTGCAGTGGCAAGTGTAAGCATTCTGGTTCTCCAACCTGGGAGCTCTCTGAACCCCCTCCTTTGGTTTTTTTTTTCTTTTTTAAATATTTATTTATTTATTTTGGGGCTGCGTTGGGTCTTCATTGCTGTGCACGGGCTTTCTCTAGTTGCAGCGAGCAGGGCTACTGTTTGTTGTGGTGCATGGGCTTCTCTTGTTGCGAACATGGGCTCTAGGAGCGCGGGCTTAGTAGCTGCAGCATGCAGGCTCAGTAGTTGTGGCACGCGGGCCCTAAAGCACATGGACTTCAGTAGTTGCGGCACGCGGGCTCAATAGTTGTGGCACATGGGCTTAGCTGCTCCGCGGCATGTGGGATCTTCCCGGACCAGGGATCGAACCCGTGTCCCTGCATTGGCAGGCGTATTCTTAACCATTGGACCGCCAGGGAAGCCCCGTCCTTTTCAGGAACCGAGGACAAGAGACCAAATATTATAACAAAAGATGCTCCCATTGTTCCTGTGGCTCGGGAAATTCCCAGGGTTTGGGGAGCTGTGAGCCAGGAATCATGGGTGTATTTCTTGTGATTCACAATGTTGCACCAGGATACTGAGACAGCCTGGTCCTGGGAGAGAGGGCCCCACTGCCGGCTGATGTTGGCGTGAGTGCCCACGAAGGCTCGCTGAACTTCCCTTAGATGCTTGCCATCCTGGTCTGAGATGTGTCCACTCAACTCCCCTTCCTGTGTCCTTCATCCCCACAGATAAAACACATTCATGCAATCCTTGCTTCTACTTATCAGAGGACCTGTACTAACACACAGGTGTTGTAGTGTCATATTTTAAAATTATTTTGGGGCTTCCCTGGTGGCGCGGTGGTTGAGAGTCTGCCTGCCGATGCAGGGGACACGGGTTCGTGCCCCGGTCCGGGAGGATCCCACGTGCCGCGGAGCGGCTGGGCCCGTGAGCCATGGCCGCTGAGCCTGTGCTTCTGGAGCCTGCGTTCTGCAACGGGAGAGGCCACAGCAGTGTGAGGCCCACGTACCGGAAAAAAAAAAAAATTATTTTGATCTTGGAATTTGGAAAAAAGCATATAATTCCAGAGTAGAGTAGCTTGTTCTAAGACGTGGTCGAACTGGTATTCAAATACAGGTCTGACTCGAAAGCCTGTTCTCACCCACATGTGTGGATTCTGCTTTGCGGGGCATTCATGCCGTCTGGCTGGCACGGAGGCTCCGCGTTCATTGGGGGTGTACTTAAGGCGGAAAGAGAAGGGGGGACTGGAATCTGGACAGTTTGAGAGCTAGGCCGGGGCATTTAAGGAGCTGTGAGTTTTGGCTAAACAGTGGCGATCATTTTACTTAAAGTAATTCTGTGTTTGTTGGTGGCAAGGGAATCTGGTGTTTCAGAAGGCAGCTTGGCAATTTATGTATGCAAAAGTTTCGAATGAATGACTTTGACCCAGAAATTCCACTTTTAAAAATTTGTGTTAAGGAAATACTTAAGAATATACTCAGATATATCACTACAATAATAGTCAATGGACCATAATTTGGAATAATGCAAAGTTGGAAAGAATGTTAATGTCTGACATAGAAGATTTGGTTAAATAAGCAATGATATACACATCCAGTATATAAAACTACTAAAAATGATGTCACATGAATGTATCTGCAGATGTGAAGAGTATTTAAATATATTTTTTAAAAACTGCACGTTTGAATTAAAAGTTTTTTCATCTTGAAATAATCTCAAGCTCGCAGCAGAGGAACAGTCAATATTTTTCTCCTTAACCATTTTAAAGTAAATTGTCAACATAGTATCCCCTGACCCCAGAATACTTGTTTACTGTGGCTGGGTGTAGGTCATTCTCATGTATAACCTCAATACAACCATCGAAATCAAGAAATTAACTTTGGTATCTGTATTAGTCAGGGTTCTCCAGAGAAACAGAGGGATAGAAATTTATTTTAAGGAATTGGTACACACAATTGTGCAGGGCAGGCCAGCTGACTGAAGACCCAGGGAAAAGTGACAGTTCATGTACGAAGGCCATCTGCTGGCAGAATATCTTGTTGCTCAGGAAAGGTCAGTCTTTGTTTTATGAAGGCCTTCAACTGATTGGATGAGGCCCACCCAAATAACGGAGAGCAATCTGCTTTAGTCAAAGTCTACCCACTTACATGTTAATCTCATCCAACAACATCCTCACAGAGATATGCAGAATAATGTTTGACCAAACATCTGGGTGCTGTGGTCTAGCCAAGTTGACGCGTAAATTTAGCCATTTTAATATCTTCTTACCTCATTCAGGTTTTTATGATTGTCCCAATAACGCTCCTTTCTGGAAAAAAGATCCCGTTCAGAGCAATGTGTTGCATTTAGCGGTCTCTCTAGTCTCCTTCAATCAGGAACAGTTCCTCCGTCTTTCTTTGCCTCATGACACCTTTGCAGCTAAGAGTGTTCCTCAATCTGGGTTTGTATGAGTGGATTCAGGTTATGCATCTTTGGCAAGAAAGTCTCAGAAGTGATGTCTCTCACTGTGTTCTGTATCAGCTGGGAAAGTGTACGGCTTCCATTTGTCTCATTCCTGGGACACTTGATTAACCTTCTCAGTCTTCTCCACTGTAAATTTACTCTTTTTTCACTTTGTAATTGATAAGTATTGTGTGGAAAGGTCCATTGAGACCACGTAAACTTTCATTCTTCATCAAACTCTCAACTTGTTTATTTATATCTTCATGGACACATGGGTTCCTCTTTTATTCCTTGCTTTATAATCTGTCTCTGCATTATTTATTTGATGTTCAATTTGTTCCATATTTGACCGGTGGGAACTTTTTCAAGCTATCTTCTATGTTCTTTTGACACATCACCATCATTCTTTGGGCTCTTTCTTACTTTCTGGCACAATAGACATTCCAGGATCATTGTAGCATCATGTATAGCAAGTTGAATGATAACCCCCTCCAAAGATATGTCCGTGTCCAAATCTCCAGACCGGTGAATAAAAAGTTAATACTTTTTTTGAAAAATGATTTTTGCAAATGTGATTAAGTTAGAGATCGTGAGGTAAGGAGAGCATCCTGGAACATCTGGTGGCCCCTAAATCCAATGTCAGGTGTCCTTATAGGTGACAGAAGAGGAGAAAACAGAGACAGAGAGAAGGCCATATGAAGACAGAGGCAGAGACTGGAGTGATGCAGCCACAAGGAAGCCAGCAGAGGTGGAAGAGGCGAAGGAAGGATTCTCCCCTGGAGTCTCCAGAGGGAGAACAGCCCTACCAATACCGTGATTTTGGACTTCCAGCTCCAGAGCTATGGGAGGAGACATTTCTGTTGTTTGAAGCCACCAGGTTTGTGGTCATTCGTTAGAGCAGTCTCAGAAACTACTTTCCTTTCCTTGCTCTAGGAATGGCCTAGAATTAGCCATTGCTGGAGAAGCGCTGTATCCTTTTAGTGTAGAACGGTATTTAGAAATCACAATCTGATGAATTGGAATATTGGGATTGACATGTATACACTGATGTGTATAAAATCGATGACTCATAAGGACCTGCTGTATAAAAATAAATAAAATTAAATTTAAAAACACACACACGGGAAAAAAATCACAATCCGAGTGCCAGGTGTGCTCACTATTATTGGGAGTTCCCTGTTCCCAGAGCTAAGGATTATATACGTTCACGCACACATTCATAACTAAACATATATTTTAAAAACCAGGAATTCACACTGATAGCCCCACTTTCAGCCCTCTCTCCTCCTTTCCACAGCGGGACCTCTCCTCCCTGACAGTGAGAAACCTGGTTCCCCTTGTCCTCAGGACATCGGTTGATCACCGGAACGCCCCTCGTTTCCGTGCAGACGCTCTGCCCTCACGGCTGCCCACCCCCCGCAGATGCCCTTTTCACCTCGCCAGGGCCTCTGTGCGTCAGGCGGTCCCTCCCGCTACGCCCCCCTCACCCACGTGGCTTCTGACACCTCCTCCCGGGGCTGCCAGTGTCCCCGGGCCCTTCCCTTCCTCGCCAGGTCAGACCTCCACACCCCGCCGAGCCCTCGCACCAAACCACAGCCATCTTGCTCAGCCCCACGTGATGATCTCATGACTCATGGCCCAAAGCGTTCAAACAGGAAAAAGGAAAAGGAGAAGAGGAAACACGCAATACATTTTTAAGTGAAAAAAGTTTTGAATCAGTACGTTTTCAGGGAAAATTTGTACACGCGAAGAAAAGGATCTGGGTGTGCCCACGTCGAGAGGGTCCACAGTGGCTGTTGCTGGAAGACCTCACGCATGTTGGCTTTCTTTTCTCTTTTTGCTTCTGCTTGTCTCAGTTTTCTTTTGTCCCCCTCTCCCTCCCTCCTTTTCTTGTTTAGGAGGAGAGGCCAATGGGCATACTTTATTTGTGGAGTAAGAAGAATAACTGGAAACTTTATTTTTAAAATTAATTTATTATTTTTTGTTGAGATATGATTGACTTAACAACACTATATTAGTTTCAGGTGTACAACATAATGATTTGATATTTGTATATATTGCAAAATGGTCACCACAATGAGTCTAGTGCAATCCTCCGGAGACTTTATTTTTAAATATTCTTTCAGAAGCCTATGATTAAACTCAAAGTTTTTTCTTCCTGGGTAGAGAGTAACTCAAAACGTATGGCTCTTAGGATGATCTGAGTTCTTTTTTTTTTTTTTTTAACTTAAAACTTTTTTTGAAGCTAGCCTACCCAGATAATAGTGCAACTTATTTTATCTGCTGTTCGCTTGAATCTGAGGATTTCTCTCTTTCCATTGCTAACTGAGATTGCCGACTTTTTCCCAGCTGGTTTATTGATTCGCTGAAAGAGAAATCCCCCATCTGTGCTGGGCAATGTGGAGAGGGAAAAAAAAAGTAGAAAATAAGATCCCTGATCTTTTATTTTTATACTTTCAAAGTCTAGTAAAGAGTTGTTAACATTTCCAATTGCATCAAGTTCAGCTGACTTGAAAGTAGCCAAAAATCAAACCCAACTAAGATCAATCTATCTCTGTGTAAATTTCCACTTCACAGACTTTGGTGGAATCTACGTGGCTGATTGTAATTGATATGTTTTAGTGCGTTATGTACAGGAACATGCTTTGCAAGGCGTCCTTATACCAGTACAGGCCAGGAATGTTAGCTGCATACAGTTGTCCAAAGGTTTGTTTTCTTAACTGAGTTACTTCTGGTAGAATTAGTTTCTCATTTTACACGCACTTGTTGAAAACAGACTCCATTTAGAAGGATTTGTCCCATGAAGTCATGCTCTTTCCTTTGGCGCTTTCGCCAGTGGGAGTTTTATTCCTTTGTATGAGTGATTTTGGCCCCAGGAAGCTTTTTCCCACTCTGACTGGTTTCTGAGCAAGCTTGCCTGGGCCTCCTTAGGTTCCAGCTATAGAGATTTTTGGCCTGTCACAAAATCTTTCATATTGCTGTGCAAAGGGAACCAAATGTGTAGCACTCTCTGGCTTTAGGCTTATATTTTTCTAGTTCTTTTGTTTGGATTCACTTTTTTCCTTATGTCCACTGACGTTATTTTAATGGGCCATTTTCAGGGAGATTAATTATACCCTTGACACATCTGTTTTCCCATTTGAAAATTTTCTTTCTGTGACAGAATTGGAAAATAATAGAAAACAGTTCATACAGCTGCCTTAGTTACCAAGACAACAAACCAAAGAAATAACTGGCTTTTCTCTCTTTCTCTGCACTACCTTCCAAACAAAGTGAACTCCATCCGAAAAGCTATGTATCTGTTTGAGATTACTACTTGAGTAGTTACTGAATTAATTTCTTAACAAGAGTCTTATGTGCCCTAATTATAGTCTGAGAACAAAGCAGTTTTTGTTTTATCATTAAGTTTTCTTATAAATTATTTTAGAAATTACACAGGTAATACATTTATACATGTTCAGTTTAAGAACGTAAAACTTTATGGAAGTATATAGGATAAAAAGTGTAAGTATCTTTTTGTGTGTGTTTTTTTCTTTTTTTAAAGTTTTTTGTTTTTTTAATGTGGACCACTTTTAATGTCTTTATTGAATTTGTTACAATATTGCTTCTGTTTTATGTTTTGGTTTTTTGGCCCAGAGGCATGTGGGATCTTAATTCCTTCACCAGGGATTGAACCCACACCCCCTGCATTGGAAGACCAAGTCTCAACCACTGGACCACCAGGGAAGTCCCCCTAGGATACTTATCTTGACTGATATCAACATATCAAAGTGAATATGATTCAGTAAATTGGCTCAGGGTGAATTTTAGGACAGGAATATATTCAGATTAGTAAAAACCACGTTAAGTGTGTTAAAAATAAAAAACTCTAAAACCCTTTAAAATTTGTATAAACAATATGTGCTTCTTTGAAATTCAAAACAGACAAGCAAAAAAGAATAAATTACCTACAATTCCACTACTCAGAAGTCACCACCAATAGCATTAGTTTTTAATGCTTTTCAAAAGGATTAGTTTTTATTTTAAAGTAATACATGTTTATTAATTAAGAAAAAATACTTAGTCCCATTAATAATGATAAGAACAATAACAATAAGAACAGCTGCTCTTTATTATTTTTGTGTGTGTGCAGAATGTTTTATTTTATTTTTTTCTTATTACTTATTTATTTTATACATATTAGTGTGTATATGTCAATCCCAATCTCCCAGTTCATCACACCACCACCTCCCCCCTCCCCCCTCGCCACTTTCCCCCCAGCTGCTCTTTATTGAATGTTCCTTGCACACCAGCCTGTGGTCACAGCTTAGATGCAGGAAAACACAATCATTTTTTGACTAACATTTGGAATTTTAATTTCTGATCCTTTCTTTCCTTCTGTGTATAAGCATTTTAAAAAGTATGTCTTGATAATTGTCCAGTATGAACAGTTTTGAATTCTGTTTGTTCATAAAAATTTTTTCTGTGATGCTCTATATTCTTCGATGTCACTTTTATAGTATGCCATCAGAGAGTCTTTTTTTTTTTTTTTTTTTTTTTTTTTTTTGCGGTACGCGGGCCTCTCACTGTTGTGGCCTCTCCCATTGCTGAGCACAGGCTCCGGATGCACAGGCTCAGCAGCCATGGCTCACGCTCCGCGGCATGTGGGATCTTCCTGGACCGGGGCACGAACCCGTGTCCCCTGCATCGGCAGGCGGACTCTCAACCACTGCGCCACCAGGGAAGCCCCCAGAGAGTCTTTTTAAAGTGTCCTTTTACTGGTTGTCTAATATTTCATTGAATGCATGTATACAATTCGTTTTACCACTTCCATACTGTTGAACACTTATTATTTCTATTTTTTCATAAAATGCTCCTTATGTGTTATTTCTTAGAATAGATTATTTCTTAGAATGGACCTCTCAGAAATGAAATTATTGGCTCAAGGTAAGGACTCGTTTTAGAACTCTTGAATATGTTTTCAAATCACTTTACCAAAAGGTTGTACTGGGCTTCCCTGGTGGTGCAGTGGTTGAGAATCCGCCTGCCGATGTAGGAGACACGGGTTCGTGCCCTGGTCCGGGAAGATCCCACATGCCGCGGAGCAACTAAGCCCGTGAGCCATGGCCGCTAGGCCTGCGCGTCCGGAGCCTGTGCTCCGCAACGGGAGAGGCCACAACAGTGAGAGGCCCGCATACCGCAAAAAAAAAAAAAAAAAAGGTTGTACTTATTCTTATTGCCATCATCATTATATGACAATACCAGATGCTTCCTATTCTTTTCTAGTTTGATAGAAGCAAAATCATAGACTGTATTTAACTAGTTTTTCTTTGATTATGACTGAGTTTAATCATTTACCCATGTTTACAGTATTATTTCCTTTTTTATGAATTATCTGTTGTGTTTTTGCATTTTATCCTCAAAACTGTATGTCTTTTTAAATCGCAGGAGTAATATAAACTTATTGTGAATGTAAAACAATATAGAATGCACCTAAAAACAGATACTCCTCCACTTCACCGCATCTGCTTCATTTCACTCCTGTAGGACTGGCTGGCAGGTACCTCTCAGAACTTCCGCTGAAGTTTCGGTGTTAAGCTCTTTTCTTTCGCGGTGGTGGGTGGGAGGGAAAAGAGTTTGATAATCGTTCTTTATGAAGCAAAGATATTCCCCTTTGTCATTTGTACTTGCCAGAAATATATGTTTACAAAGACATTTTTGTTAGCCTTTAACTTTGACCTTGTTGTTGCAGTCAAATTTGCTGAGCCTTTCCTTTGTGCTTTTCAAAAAAAAGTTCTTTTCAGCATAAAAAGACCTTTACGTTTAAAGGCTCAGTAAACGCTAAGTTCTTTTTTCTACTAGTTTTTGTTATGGTTTTTCTTTTGGTATACATTCTAAGGCAATGTTCGAAATGTCATTTATTTTTTCAAGAAATTAATTTTGGTGTATATATTATGAGATGATGATCTAAATGCAATTATCCCCCCAAATGGTGTGCCAGGTGTCCCCAAACCATGGCCTGCGTAACCCTGGTCTTCCCCAATGATTTACCCTCCATTGCCACGTTGTAAATTTTGAAGTATAAGAGGACCTCTTCCTGGTGTTTCCTGTTCTATCGACTTGTGTGTCATTTAAGGTTATTTTTAAAAAGAGTTACTTAAATATGTGTTATACTTCAATAAGACTAGATTTCTTTTCACACAAAACACAGAAAAATTTATGTGTGCATCTGTGGGGAAAATCCCCCCCCTCTGGAATTTGCCTCATTAAAATAAAAGTACTCTATATCTCCGAAGAAGAATATTAAGCATGGATTAATGTTTAAGGTTATTCATTTTCTTGTTTTCGGTTTAGAGCCTGAGTTCTGCCCAGGTGGTTACCCGTGAGTGATGGGGTAGGGTGCAGAGTGAGAGACAGTGGTGCAGAGCAGGTAATGCTAACCCCATTTGACGGGTGAAGAAATTAAGGACTTGCTTGGAGTCTGTTTCGTACGCCTGACTAAGTGCTATGATAAAAGAAAGATGTGCGTTCTTTTTCCTCTTCTTTTCGCAAATGCCTCTTTTTAAGTATGAGAGTTAGGTCCTCTTGTTGCCTAACTAAGAACCACATCTTTTTCTTTTAAAAATTGGCAAATGCCTAAATGTTGACATCTAAAGTTTTTAAAAGAATGTGGTGTGATGGAGTATCTAGCAAAATCATGTAAAACCGGGGTTTAACTATAGTCAGCTGACTATGGATGAGTAGATGTTCAAATTTTAGTTTAGCAATTAAAAACTTGATTTTAATGTTTCACCTTGATTTCGACTTTGCCTAACTGGGCAGCTGACATCTCAAACTATCTGTTCATTCTATTTTTTTATTGTGGAAATATACACAATATACAATTTACCATTTTAAATGTTCAATTCAGTGGCATTAAGTATATTCACGATGTTCTGCAACCATTACCATATCCATTTGCAGAACTTTTTCATCATCCCAAACATGAAACAGTAATGGGTACCTCCCTCCCCCTTCTCCTAGTCCTTGGTAACTTCTGTTTTATTTTCTGTCTCTGTGACTTTTCCTATTCTATGAATCTCATATAAGTGGAATCATAAAATATCTGCCCCTTGGTGTCTGGCTTATTTCACTTAGCATAATGTTCTCAAGGTTCATCCATGCAGTAACATATATCATAATTTCATTCTTTTCTGGCTGAATAACATACCATTGTATGTGTAGACCACAATTTCGTTTATCCATTTATCTGTTGATCAACACAAAAGATGTTTCTGCCTTTGGCTATTATGAATAATGCTGCAATGAACATTGAGTGTACGGGTATCTGTATCTCTTTGAGTCTCTGCTTTCAATTCTTTTAGGAAATGCCTAGAAGTGGATTTGCTGGATCATAGGATAATTCTATGTTTAACTTTTTGAGGAACTGCTAAAATGTTTTCCATCGCATCTTCACCATTTGAAGTTCCCACCACAATGCACAAGGGTTCCAATTTTTCCATATCCTGGCTAATACTTGCTATTTTCCTTTTTTTAAAAAATAATAGTCTTCCTATCAGGTGTGAAGTGATAAGACATTGTGATTTTGGTTTACATTTCCCTAATGACTAGTGATGTTGAACACCTTTTCATGTGTTTATTGGCCACTGTAGATCTTCCCTAGAGAAATGTCTATTCAAGTCCTTTGCCTATTTGTGAATTGAGTTGTTTGTTTGTTGGTGTTGAGTTGTAGGGGTTCTTTACATATTCTTGATATTAATCCCTTATCAGATATATGATTTGCAAGTATTTTCTCCCAATATGTGGGTTGTTTTTTTACTCTCAGTTGTGTCCTTCGATGTACAAACTCTTAAATTTTGATGAAATCCAGTTTATTTTTTCTTTTGTTGCCTGTGCTTTTGATGTCATAAAATTATCGTCATATTTAAAGTCAGGAAGATTTTCTCCTATGTTTTCTTCTAAAAGTTTTATAGTTTTATCTCTTAAGTTTAGTCCTTTGACTGATTTTTTAGTTAACTTTTGATTTAACTTTTGTGTGTGGTATGAGGATATCCAGTTTCCCCAGCAACATTTGTTTAAAAAGCCATTCTTGGACTTCCCTGGTGGCACAGTGGTTAAAAACCCGCCTGCCAATGCAGGGGACATGGGTTCGAGCCTTGGTCTGGGAAGATCCCACATGATGTGGAGCAACTAAGTCCATGCACCACAACTACTGAGCCTGTGCTCTAGAGCCCGTGAGCCACAACTACTGAGCCCACGTGACACAACTACTGAAGCCTGCACATCTAGAGCCCGTGCTCCGCAACAAGAGAAGCCACCACAGTGAGAAACCCATGCACTGCAACGAAGAGTAGCCCCTGCTCACCGCAACTAGAGAAAGCCCGCACGCAGCAACGAAGACCCAACGCAGCCAAAAATAAATAAATAAATAAATAAAATTTATTTTTAAAAAGCCTTTCTTTCTCATTGCATGGTCTTGGCACCCTTGTCAAAAATCAATTGACCGTACACGTGAGAGTTTTTCTGGGGGGACTCTATGTTCTATTCTGTTGGTTTATATGTCTGTCCTTATGCCGATACCCCACTGTTTTGATTACTGATGTTTTGTAGTTAAGTTTCAAAATCAGAAAGTGTGAGAACTTCCAACTTTGTTCTTTTCTTAAAGATTGTTTTGGCTATTTGGGGTCTGTTGAGATTCCATTCAGATTTTAAGTTGGATTTTTCTATTTTTGCAAAAAACATTATTGGGAGTTTGGTAGGGATTACCCTGAATCTGTAGATCACTCTGGATAGTATCGTCATCTTAAAAATATTAAACTTTCCATTCCAGTAACACAGGCTGTCTTTCTATTTATTTATGGTTCTTTAATTTCTTTCAGGAATGTTTTATAGTTTCAGTATACAAATCTTTTGCCTCCTTAGTTATATTTATTCCTAAGTGTTTATTCTTTTTGATGCATTGTAAATGAAACTTTTTAAAATTTCCTTTTCGGATTGTTCATTGCTGGTGTATACAAAGTGAAGATTTTTGTGTGTTGATTTTTTATTCTACAACTTTGTTGAATACACTTATTTGTTCTAACAGGTTTGTGTGTGTGTGTGTGTGTGTGTGTGTGTGTGTGTGTGTAATCTTTAGAGTTTTCTACATAGAAGATCATGTCACCTGCCAACAGATAATCTTACTTCTTCTTCTTTCCAATTTAGATGCCTTTTATTTCTTTTTCTTGCCTAGTTGCTCTGGTGAGGCTTTCTAGCACTAAGTTAAATAGATGTGGCAAAAGTGGGCATGCCTGTCTTACTCCTTATTGGGGGACAAGCTTTCAGTCTTTCATTATTGAGTGTGATGTTATCTGGGAGTGTTTTGTGTATTGTCTTCACCACATTGAAGAAATTTCCTTCTACAAATTAGGTTCCTAGAATTAAGTTTCTAGAAATTGGAAACCATTCAAAAGATCTGAGAAAGCCAAAAGCCTCCAGGGGGATGGAAAAAGTCTCACTGTTCTAGTAGAGTTCTCCAGTCAATGGTATTATTTCAAACCAGAGGTGATGGTACAAACTGGTACAACCCTTTGGTAAGGTGATTTGCTAAATATATTCAAGAGCTCTAAAGCTATTCATAACCTTGAGCCAATAATTTCATTTCTGAGAAATGGTCTGAGAAATGGAAGTATTTTAAATATGTAAAGAGCTTTATGAAAAAGTAGAAAGAAAAGTTTCTGCATAGTATTGTACAGTCCTGTGACATGATTGGGAAAGTTTAAGTCAGAGCATGGATTTGTCCACAGCTATAGAAAACTAAAGTTTAAAGTTTGCTACCAGGGCAACACAGAGAAATTCAGTTGCCTTCTCTTCACTTTATATCCACAGCTCTTTTGTGAGGTGAAACATTAAAAAAAAAATCAAATTCAGTTATCCCTAGTACTTCAATGTGATACTGTGGTCAACATTGTTTTGGTGGCTAAGTAAGATCTTATATTGAGAAACAAAAGGGATTTATTTGGCAAGATAGGACAGTGGAGTCTGGGATGAAAAAGTTATTTCCAGTGTGGCGTATCTGTCCTTTGCATCAGGAATGCTCTAGAACAGTGGTTCTGAACCAGGGGGGATTTTGGCCCAAGGGACCTTTGGCAATGTCTGGAGCCATTTTATTATCCTGACTGGGGGTGGCGGTTGGGGTGCGCTACTGACATCTAGTGGTAAAGGCTGGAGATGCTGCTCAATACACGACGCTGGCTCGCTGTATTATACATGAATATTATATACAGGATGATACAAGTAATGACGCATTGAATGAATACCCACAAGCCCACCGCCCAACTTATGAGTTAGAACATCATCCATACTGTAGGCTCCTCCTAAGTTCCCACGAAGAGTTCAAGAATTCACCATCTTGAATTTTATCTTTATCATTCCTTTGCCTTTCAAAAATAGTGACATGCATCCCTAAATTATACACTTTTTAATCTTGCTGTCCTTGTCCTTTTCCTGTGTAAAAATGGTATCGTAATGGAGGTCGTGGTCGTCCTTTGTGATTTGCTTTTTTTTTTTTTTTTTTTGCGCGGAGCACAGGCTCTGGACGCGCAGGCTCAGTGGCCATGGCTCACGGGCCCAGCCGCTCCGCGGCATGTGGGATCTTCCCGGACCGGGGCACGAACCCGCGTCTCCTGCGTCGGCAGGCGGACTCTCAACCACTGCGCCACCAGGGAAGCCCTGTGAGTTGCTTTTGACATTCAACATTATCCATTTTCTCACATGTCCTTGTAATTCATCCATGGTACTGCTGTATAATACTTGAGTAATCATTCCAAAATTTACCTATTCTCCTAGTGATATACATTTGGGTTTGCTATGAGCTGAACTGTGTTCCCCCAAACTCATATGATGAAGGCCTAACCCCCAGTACTTCAGAATGTGACTGGATTTGGTGATCAGGTCTTTAAAGTGGTGATTAAGTTAAAATGAGGCCCTTAGGATGGGCCCTAATCCAATCTGACTGGTATCCTTATAAGAAAAAGAAATTTAGACACACAAAAAGACACTAGGGGGAATTCCCTGGTGGTCCAGTGGATAAGACTCTGTGCTCCCGATGCAGGGGCCTGGGTTCGATCCCTGGTCGGGGAACTAGATCCTGCATGCATGCCGCAACTAAGAAGTCCACGTGCTGCAATGAAGATCCCGCATGCCGCAACTAAGACAAAGCAGCCAAAATAAATAAATATTTTTTTAAAAAAGACACTAGGGATATACATGAACCGAGGAGAGACCACGTAAGGACACAGCAAGAAGGTAGCCATCCACAAGCCGAGAAGGAAGAGGCCTCGGGAGAAACCAAACCTGATCTCTGACTTCTAGCCTCCAGAACTGTAAGACAATACATTTTGTTGTTTAAGCTACCCATTGATATCTTTTTATGACAGCCCTAGCAAGTGCATACATATGTAATATATACATAATGTATGTGTACTATATATATATATATATATATATATATATATATATATATATATATATGGTTGTTTCTAGTCTTTAACATTACGAGCAGTGTTGTTAAAAACTCCCTTGCTCCTATACACATGTATGTGAGTTTTTTTACTGGAGCAAAACTGCTGGCTTGTAGAGGAAACATATCTCACTTGAGGATGATGCCCAGTACTTTTCCAAAGCATGTCAACATTCTCATGATTCCACAGCCTTGCCAACACTTGGTATTCTCAGACCTGTTAGTTATTGTTCTTTCTTTTTTTAAATTGAATTTTCTTCTTATCCCATTTTACCTCTTCCACTGGTTTGGAAGTCATATACTTTATTTCTTTTATTTTAGTGGTTACCCTTAGTATTTTACCATAAATATTTAATTTAATGTTAATCAGCATTTTTTCTCTCCCAGTGTCATAAAAGAGCTTTAGAACATATGCTTGTGATCACTCTTTCCCAATTTGTATGCTGTTATTGTCCAGCATTTTATCTTTTTAAAAAACCCATTTAGATATGATTATGCAGATAATATCTGCTTTAGGCATGCACACACACACACACTTTTCAGTTTCATTATCTTTTTGTTCATTCATTCCTCCTTACATCTCACACTTTGCTCCTGAAGCAGGTTTTGTTTTTGTTTTTCTTCCCCTCTGAGGGTTTTTTTTTTTTTTTTTTTTTTTGTGGTACGCGGGCGTCTCACTGTTGTGGCCTCTCCCGTTGCGGAGCACAGGCTCTGGACGCGCAGGCTCAGCGGCCATGGCTCACGGGCCCAGCCGCTCCGCGGCACGTGGGATCTTCCTAGACCGGGGCACGAACCCGTGTCCCCTGCATCGGCAGGCGGACTCTCAACCACTGCGCCACCAAGGAAGCCCTGGCTCATGTTGTTTTGTTGCTTCCTTATCACTCTTTTACACATTTCCCCCCCTCTTCATTCATGCTTATTTTGTACTCTGCAACTGCTAACTTCAGTATTCAAGTTCTTAGAGTTCTAAGTTTATCGTTCCTTGTTTCTCGACTTTGGGTCATGGTGGCTTACTTCCTTACATGTTTGGTGAGCTTGCATTGTGAGTTCAGGTTTGGTTGATTTTAATCAGTTGGAATTCTGAGGGCCTAAATCCAGGATGCTTTCTTTAGGAAGAATTTGTTTTACCCCCTGGTGTGCGCCCGATGATCCCCTCAGACGACCCAGAGAAACGTGAGACTCTGAGGTTTAGCTCTCAGACCTCGTGGTGAGCTCAAGCATTGTGGATTTTTCTATATCACCTTCAGCTCTACAAGTTTTGCTTCATGTGCTTTGGATCTCTGTTTAAGCGCACACGCATTTAGTATTGTTGTCTTCTTGCTGACTTGACCCCTTTATCGCTGTGTAATGTCCTCTACATTCAGGGTAATATTCCTTGTTCTGAAGCCTACTTTGTCTGATATTTACATAGCTGCTCCAACTTACTTTTGGTTAGAGTTTACATGGTATATTTTTTCCCACCCTTTTACTTTAAACCTATCTTGTGTCTTTATATTTAAAGTTGATTCTCCAAATGTATGTATACCAAGGGGGAAAGGGATGGGGTGGGAGGGCCTGGGAGATTGGGATTGACACACATACACTACTGATACTGTGTATAAAATAGACAACTGGTAGGAACATACTGCATGGTACAGGGAACTCTACTTAATGCACTGTGGTGTCGTAAGTGGAAGGGAAATCCAAAAGGGAAGGGATACATGTATATGTATGACTGATTCATTTTGCTGTGCAGTAGAAGCTAACACAACACTGTAAAGCGACTATACTCCAAAGAACATTCATTAATAAAAAAAATAAAGTCGGTTCTTGTACACAGAATATAATTGAGCCTTGCTTTTTAAATTATTATGCTAATCTAATGATTTGTCTTTTACTGATGTTTTTAGAGTTAATTGTATTGTACAAAATTTATACAAGAAGGGCTTAAAGATTCCCAAACTGAAAAATTTCACTAGCATCATTGATATAACAATTTATTAATAACTGGATGAATCAAAAGTTACTAAATTAATCTAAAATATAAAAGTTCTAAATGTTGCCTACTACCATTTAGCAGAAATAGCTAAAAACATTTAAGGTTACCTAGATTGCACCCAATACATTTATTGAATGTTTACTATTTGCTAAATTCTGTATCGGGTGCCATCCTGGCTGAAACAAAGAAAGTACTTTGTTGACTTGTGTGGGTCCACTCTTTCGTTCTGGAAGGGTCAGTGGGAATGGAAGTGGTACAGGTAGTTTCTCAACAGCCTGGAACCTGCTTAGAGGATTCTTTGTGACTGGTTTTTTGATTGCCTGTGGTAATATTTGCCCCCGATTTTGCATGTAATTAGAAGTGGGATGTATTTTGAATAACATATTGAAGCGTGACCTGGAAGATCTGAGTCAGCAAACCCATTCCACCCTCTTTCCGATCGCCACGTTCCCGTTAGATGTGACGATGGGACAGCAGCACCCCGGCTCTTGGTGTAAGTGAAACAGCCATAGGGGCTTTGAAGCCTGGAAGGCAGACCAGCCACTGACTTGCTGTGAGACTTAGAAGAGAGTCAATTCCTAAGCATCAAATGTATAGTAGATGCTAATTTCTAACCCTTGTCTCGTTAAAGAGTTTAGAAACTCAAAGATGATGTGAAACATTATTTTTAAAGATAGAAGGGATCCTGGAAGGTTATTGCTGGCTTTCCAAGGAACTTTTATTATGAAAAATTTCAAACGTACTCAAAAGTGGAGAGAATATTGTAATAAATTCCCATATTCTCATTGCCAAAACAGTATGCCAATCTTACTCTACCTACCACAGAGGCCAACTTTTTTCTTTGTTTCCCAAAGCATTGTAAAGCAAACCATAGATACCAGTTCATTAAATCCATAAATACTTCAGTATGTAAGTAAATCCTTTAAAAATTACATCTATTAATTCTTTGTTACTCCCACTCCCTCCTTATTAGATTAGGAAACTAAGAGGGTTAGTGATTTGTCCAAAACCATGTAATTAGTGGTGGAACTGGAGTTAGAACCTTAGTGTTCTTAATACTTAAGCCTATATTCTTTTCCCATAAAACTTGTTGCCTCTGAAGATTACCTACTTTCCAGCTACAGAGATTTTAAAAAGCCCTGCAATTAGATTCTCTACCAGTATCTTACATTGGAATCATCTTGGGAGATATTAAAAATGTAAATTCCTGACCCCCGAACCCCCAGAGAACCTAATTCCTTGAGGTTTGCTGGAGCCAACTTATACTGGTTCTTGAGAGCCAACTATTAAATTTTAAGGAATCTTATGAGTCAATGACTAAAAATCATTAAAAATTAAATTATATATGCTTACAGTTAAATACAGTATATTAAAAACAAAGGTAACAAATATTCAAAACTCATCACTTCTTGGGCTTTACTACACTCTACTATGATCTATGCTCTCGAGGCCGGTTGTGTCTGGCTGGTGGAAATACTGTGTCACAGTGTGCTGTTGGGTGTCAATTCCCAGCTGCACGCTCAGTGGTGTCTTGAAATCGGCCACGTGGGGCTTGGCAAATACAAACCAGGCTTAGTTTATGCTTTTGTTGATTATCTAGACTTAAGAGAATAATGGAGAAAATGTTAATAATGCAGATTAAACTTAAAAGTGTGTCATGTCTATGGCCATTACATTTTGAATAGTACAGAGTATGAGAAAATATTCTTCCAGTATTCAAAAAACAATTACAGTTCAGCAAAGAAGTCTCACATCATCAATAATTGATGTTTCACTTTTGTTTTACTCATTAATATAAATGAAAATATCAACCCACATTCATGTCAGAACTACACTTAGTCATCAATCGCGACCACAGGTTGTCTATAGATAAAAGAGTTTAGCAAAAAAGCAAAAGCATTTCTGTGGGAATCAACTAGCTGTATGAAATTTACAATAAAAAACATTGTATCATTAATTGTAAATTATGTACTACACATCCTTTTTATCAGCAAGATATATAATATACTTAGGTATGTATAGAATGCTACATTGTTTTCTTTTTTGTTTTTGGGGGAGGGCTAGTTGATCAACATTTCCTAGCACACCTCTGTGTGAAACTCAGGAGTCTGCATTTCAAACGAGCATCTCATGTATTCTTATGTATGGCGAGCTGCGTCTGACCAGCAGAATAACAGTCGCCACACGCTAGATTCTTCTCGTATCACACTTTATTGGAGTACAGCTTGGTTAAGGAAAGATGGAAGGAAGACCCCGCAGCCTTAACGGCAGCTGCCTATATAAGATTCGGGGTACTGTGCAAGTCTCTGACTGGTTCATATCAAAAGCATAGCTACACGTCGCCTTCGGACTGGTTACTGCTCTAAAACCTTGTTAGCATATCTCAACGCATGCGCACTGGCTACAGGATGGATGACTCAGCTTTTTCTATCCTGCTTTGCGGCAACGCTTTGCCGCGCCCCACACCCGATCTCTCAATAAGGCTTGAATGGGTTCATGAAACTCAATGGCAGTTTCGGCAGATGAGCTATTCCCCATACCGCCGATTCCTACTGAAAGCAGCTGGAGAATACTCAAACTGTTTACCGACCAGGGGTGCGCACTCGGCCACGCCAACAACACACAAAGGAAGAACGCGAGGACAACAAAAGGGACAAAAGTGAAAGCGAAAATTTACCTGACTGGACTACTCACCGACGGTTCACTCCGACGGTTCACTCCGTGTGTCGAGTTCTGAATCGGTCCTCCATGCGAGGTGCAACGATTCCCGGGTTTCGGCACCACTTATGGCGAGCTGCGTCTGACCAGCAGAATAACAGTCGCCACACGCTAGATTCTTCTCGTATCACACTTTATTGGAGTACAGCTTGGTTAAGGAAAGATGGAAGGAAGACCCCGCAGCCTTAACGGCAGCTGCCTATATAAGATTCGGGGTACTGTGCAAGTCTCTGACTGGTTCATATCGAAAGCATAGCTACACGTCGCCTTTGGACTGGTTACTGCTCTAAAACCTTGTTAGCATATCTCAACGCATGCGCACTGGCTACAGGATGGATGACTCAGCTTTTTCTATCCTGCTTTGCGGCAACGCTTTGCCGCGCCCCACACTTATGCCTCCTGAATTTGGAGAATCACTGTTTTAGCCATTGACCTGCTTTATGTCACTATAGGTCCTTTTGCATTTTCGTACAGAATGTGCTCTTTTTGGTCTGGCTTCGTTCACTCAGCATAACTGTTCTGAGTTTCATCCATGTTTTTGTCTAAATAGTTTGTTCCTTTTTATTGTGAGTAGTATTCCATTGTATGGATTCAACACAATTTCTGTATTCATTCAACGTTGATGGACATTTGGGTTGTTTCCATTTTTGCCTATTACAAATAACATTGCTATGAACATCTGCGTAAATCTTTGGACATGCATTGATTTTTCTCTGGGGTAAATATCTAGGAATGAAATGGCTGGCTCACATGGTTGATATGTGTGCAACCTTTTAGGAAACTGCCACACTATTTTTCAAAGTGACACAGGCCATTTGTTTCCCTTTTTTTTGTGGTGTAAAAAGCGTGGGTGGTTTCTGACATTGGCTCAAGGTTTTCATGTGAACACGCTAAGCAAGCCAGGAATGCAATTACACAGCAATGCATATGCTTTAAATAATTATGTAGCCTTGAGTTAGTGGGAGTGGGAAGAAACTAGTTTATAGTAATGAACGTTGCATTGGGGTTAGAGTTGCTCATTTAATTCACTTCAATGGCTGACGATACATTTGTTTGAATTTATTTTCCATTTTTCTGTAGTTCTTATTTGCCCTTCCCTTTCCTTCTGTGATTTTTCTGAACCAGACAACATCTTAGGCAGTATATTAAAAGGTTTAAAATTTTGGATCGTAACTCACTTCAGTAAACATTATGCTATACATTATTTGATTTCAGAATTTTAGCTGAAGGCAACTAATTACTATTTAGCACATATACACTGACAACATACTCAACAGAGATAGGTGTGTGTGTATGTGTGTGGTGTGTTTATTTTTCCACTCCAGAATGTCGTCTATTTCCAGAGCAGTGAGACCGATTCTGTTTTACTCAGGCTAACAGGGGCTGTAGCTCTGATTCATTTCAGTGATATGTTAGTCTCCTTTTATAGATTGTTACTCCAAGAAGCTACCTGGCTGGCCTCTCAAGTTTATCTGGCTCTGAAGGGGCCCCTTGAAGAAAGACAACCTGAAAGCTAAGATTAGGTATGCAGTTATGATATAAATAGATTTTGCAAAACCCCATATAAAATAGCAGAGTCACAGCTCACCTCCAATTAATTGTACCTAGAAATTCAGAGTGGCATCAGGGCTTCTGCAAGGAGCTGGTCACAGGGAACCCTGACTAGGGAACACTTTCTCGTGTAAGTGTGACGGCTTCTTAAGCACTTCAAAATGCATTTTTCCCCCCAGTTTTTCTCAGAATGGGTTGCTCAGAGGCAGGGCTGGAAGAGCGGATGAGCCTGCCTGAGCTTTACAGAGATGCCCCAGGAAAGAGGCCACGTGTGCAAACTGCTGAAAGTCAATGGACGAGTGCCCAGTTCCCTTCTGATGAAATTCAGCTGCAGTGTGGTATTGTTATTTCTTTTCCCATTTTATTTGTAACACCATATTACTCTAGAAAAAAATAGAACTGTATGTACAGCAATAAGTAATATGTCCTCCCTTTTCCTGGGCATTATTCTCAAATACACTGCGGAAGTTATGTAAAAGTCTTCAAAAAGCCATTTCTCAGTGAGAGAGCAGGCTATCTTTTCCGTCCAATCAACATAAAAGCTCTATCTGGAGGGAAGCACTGTTTATAGATCCTGGGACTGGTCGTCTTCCAAGATGCTGGTAAAAAAAAAAAAAATTAGGAACGAGAAGTATCTGTTCTGTGAGAAGGAAAAAAACCAAAAAGCCTTCTCTATTTCGTTAGGTAAACACTGTTAGTATGACTCTAGTTGTTGGCTTAATAAATTGAAAATACATAAATGATATTGTCACCTCAACTGGAGTACCAAACGTGGCATCATGTGACTAAAGAATAAAGGAAATGACGGAAAACCCAGCTCCATTAATTAAAATCTTGTTTAACTTTCCATTGTAATACTTGGCCACACTTCCTAAAAGCTCTGACCATGTGCACTTAGACTATGAAGGAACGTGTTGGAATGCAAGTCAGGTGGGCTGGATCCCAGTTCTGGATTCACCTTGTTCTCAAAGGGGGCACTGGAGAGATCGCTGGTCCCCCACTTTTCCACTACAAAGAAACTATTTTATAATTTTTGCCCTGCAGGCACGATGTTTTGAAAGATTTTACTAGTTATCTAAACTGCTACAGTATCAGGCTAAGACACGAGCCCGCAGAGGTGTGTCCATGGGGAAAGGAAGCTGGTCTGGGTGTGAAACCTGGTCCCACCGTGCTGCTGCTGACGGTGGGTACAGACTGAGGGCAGCGAGACCAGAGACAGCCCCCGCTGCACAGCGGGGCTGCGGATCCGAATAGTTCAGGACGAACTCAGGGCTCGGACACAGCTGGGTCTTTAGATTCAAGGTCTTGACAGCCTGTACCAAAAATGACTTTTTCCATTTGGAGTCACATTATTTTTCTATTTCATCTCTGATTCATCCCGATTTTAACCAAAGATTCACCATTATCAAAGGGATAGAAGAAATTTCCCTTGTGGCTTGAATTACTGATATGGTTGTGATGCTAAAAAACCATCAGGATGAGTAAACATACAGACACTTCAGTTTCGAGGCCAAGATTGACGTCTTGCTGGACCCTCTGTGCACAGCGACAGGGTCACCATCCACATCCCGGAAAGTCCTGGAATGCCATCAGCAGCAAATCAGCTTGGGTCCATTGTGAAATGTCAGTGTAACCGCGGTGATTTCAAATGATTCTCGTAAAAAGAAAAAAACAGGGAAATTTTTGGGCTTAGTTAGCTGATGCTGTCCCATTGTAGATATACATACCTTTTCTTTTTTTTTTTTTTTAAATTTATTAATTTATTTATTTTTGGCTGTGTTGGGTCTTCGTTTCTGTGCGAGGGCTTTCTCTAGTTGTGGCGAGCGGGGGCCAGTCTTCATCGCGGTGCGCGGGCCTCTCACTGTCGCGGCCTCTCTTGTTGCGGAGCACAGGCTCCAGACGCGCAGGCTCAGTAGTTGTGGCTCAAGGGCTTGGTTGCTCCGCGGCATATGGGATCTTCCCGGACCGGGGCACGAACCCGCGTCCCCTGCATCGGCAGGCGGACTCTCAACCACTGCGCCACCAGGGAAGCCCCTACATACCTTTTCTGTCGGGTTTTTGAAGTGACGATAGTGGCTCATCTACAACTAAAGTGGCTTCTGGACAAACCCAGTAGATGCCACAGAACTTCACGCCTGTACACCCGTCCCTCACCCCGTGAAGCTCTCGGGCTCCTAAGACACCTGGTTCCTGTCTTTCTCACACCTTCCAGTTTCCTTCGTAGAGCCTCTTTTCTTGTTCCATGAATCCTAATGTCCCCTGGGATTGTGCCCTCAGCCACCTTCTTTCATTTTATACACTTCCATCCTCATTTAAGTGGTCGTATTTCATACGTGGAGGACTCCCATTCTGTCCATATCCTTGGCTCCGGCCTACCCTGAGCTCCAGCTTCCTAGTTCCTTTTTTCTTTTTTTGGTGGCGCCGTGCAGCATGGGGGATCTTAGTGCCCCCACCAGGGATCGAACCCACGCCCACCCCCTGCAGTGGAAGCACAGAGTCTTAACCATTGGGCCGCCGGGGAAGTCCCCAGCTCTCTAGTTCTAATGGAAAAGCAGATCTGTCCTCGGGTCCCACAGATACCGTAAGCTCAGCCATTTTTCACACTGATTTTCCTCTTGGCTCAAACCAAGCACAGTTCATCCCTCCGTCCCAAGAGCTGGGGGCATGTTGACCTCCCTCTTAGGGCCTCGTGGTGGGGGGGGGGTCCACTGGGGGATGCGCTCTGAACAGCTAAGAGTTCCTCCAGCAAGGAAGGCTGTGATTCGGCAACTATCACCGGTGGCCCCCACATACAATTCCCCACTCACGAAAATCCATATCATAAATTCCTTATCTGCCATTCAAAGTCCCCATAGTCTAGACTCAGGCCACGTCTGGACTCTTACCTCTCTCTCTAAACGTCCCCTGTGTTCTGGCACCCTTCCAGGACGTGTGCAGCCCTTCCCATCCCTGCCTCACCGGTCAGGCATTGCTTCTTGGGGCCACCCTCCTATTTTCCCTGCCCATCAAACCCTACTCATCTCTCAAGATGTAGCTGGAAAGCCGATTCTAACACGGAGCAGTCCATGGACACCTCAGGTGTCTCTCTCTTTCCTCCTTTGCATTCCTATAACACTGTGTTGGGTCTTTCCTGCTAGATTTTGGGTTCCTTGAGGTTAAGGGCTGTGTTCGGTCATTTTTGTAGTTTCCACAGTGCCTGGCACACATGAACTGCCTAACTTACTGGTATTGGATGAATAATGATTTGCCTGAAACATTTTGGTTGTGTTTACAAAGAAGCCAAACATGTCTCATGTAGCAAGAGAGGCAATGCTGGCATCTTTGAGTTTGAAAAGCTCCCCCGCAAACGCATGTGTGCGGTTATACACAATGAATTCCTTGGGTGCCCAGGTTTTAGATACGTATGAAAAAAGGAAAGGAAATACACTTGTTTCTAAAATTGGCCATGCTTGTTTCCTGCATCACCTTTGCCTTTCTGTGTCTTTTTAATCTGTCAGTGGGCATTTCACTTGTTGCTTCTCGTTTAGGATGAATTATCCTTAGACCTCTTGATTATTACTATCCTTTGCCTTTCTGGTCTTCAAGCCACTTTCCCTGTTGAGTGTTAATATTTTATACAGTAGCTTTCCTGTTCTAACATCCTTGAGTACATCTTATCTATCCTATTTCTACTGTCAGTAATAAAGATTCTTACAGTAACGTGTGTTATTGAAACATATTCTCTTATTAATGGAGATCTCACCATAACATGTATTTATAGCAGTGACAGGGCCCAGAGCAAGGCCTGGAAATCAGACAGGACTTTGCCGATATTGACTTAAATGATAAATGATCAATTTAAAAAAAAAAAAAAGATACTAAGAATGCTTGGAAGGAGATAATAATAATTTAAAATAATCTATCCATCAGAGTTAAAAAATTAAAGCTGGGGTGAAAGTTACATACCCCTTTTCTGTACACCTTAGAGACTTGAGGTGTCCAAGGGAAATGTTTACAAACCAGTATTCCTAGTTTCCAAGAAGATAGGCCTGGGTGAGCTAGGGCCGTATAAGGGTGAATTAGTGCATCTACTGTCGAAGTAAAAGGCACCGTCTTGAGCCGATCTGTGTTTAGATCTCGGGATTTTATGTCAGGCAGATGCAGACCAGATGTGCATTAGTCTACGGTGCTGCCGTGCTGTTTGTTTCCCCTGTGGTTCCCTCTGTAACACTCTTCTCTTCTCGTGGGTATGCTGGGTGCACAGAAGCAGACCGGCAGCATTGCCCTGCGAGGCGCTTGGTGTGCTAGAAGCTTCTGTGTGAGGTCTCAGTGACCCTCCTGATGGCATGTGCCCGTGGAACCGCCTCCGCTGCCTGTTGCTTGGAGAAGAGCGCTCGGTAGGAGCACAGCGATGGGAGTATGTCTTCTTGCCCTGCTCTTGGAATGACTCGGGAGAAACAGCGCAAAGAACTGAGAGCGTAGGATTGAAAAGAATTACCCACCGGCTCATTGATTTTGATGTGTACATTTAAAGATGTTAATGCAAAACATCAAGAGGAAGTTAACAGCAACCCTTATTCAGTCAACACATTTGAAGTGAGCCCCATTATGTCTGAGTTACAGGGCTTACGGAATGAGGTCTTCAACAGGGGTGGCTTTTGGTCTAGAAAAACAAAGCTTGCCTTTTTAGGTCACACATTGTTTATTTTCGTCAGTTTAAATGAAAACCTATTTGGAAATACATTGCATATTTGCGAGATTTCGGAAGCAGACGCTCTGGACTATAATTAGACCCGATCTCAATGACACCTCTCGCAGCAGCTCCAGCCCACAAGTCCTCATGCTTTGAGCACGACAGACCTCGCCCACCGCATGGGTGCCTCTGACTCCACAGCACGGTTGCTGTGATCTAAGAGATCAGATAACCCTGATTATTAGAGCTCTTTAGAGAAAGAGTCAACACACTTGAGTGACTGCCTGGCTGCATCCCTTAGAAAGTAAAGCAGTAACTGAGTTTTAATGAATGAGCTTCATAAATGCTCCCTGGGTTCCTGGACGGCTCTGGGTCAAGGTTCTCAAGGCTCCAGGTAAGGTTGAGAAGTCTGACGTTGAACTGTGTGAAATAGTTTTGTGCTTAAAGTTTAATATCTATGCAGTGTATATCTGAAACAGATTATTAAACAAATTACATATTATACTACACATATTTTGTATTTTATAAGTGTAAAAGTTTGAGACCTTATGTATTTTTTTGTTGTTGTTTTACAGCATATTTTTACATGGACTAGTTCCCGCCCCCTCCCCCCCAAGAGGATAAAATCATTCTGGCATCATGGTCTTACTTATTTCCAGAACTTTGTGTATATTTCTGTACTGTTACCGCATTACCAGGACCATGTGAATGTGGCAGCACCTTTATAATGTGCTTGGAAATTCAAATAACATATTCTGATTCCTAAATCACTATGTTTATGAAAACCATTTACATAAGAGCGCAACAGCTAAAAGCTAAAACCCATGTAGAAAACTAAGAAAGTCTAAGGGAACCCATCCTTCTACTGGTTTCACTGTCCCAATTCTGTTTGGCCTCGTCCATCACAGAGCGGGAGCTGCAGAGGGGAGCTGGTTGGTCTTTCCCTGTTCTGTTTCTGTTAATGGTGGACACGAAGGATGACTGACACTGCCTCGTAATAGTGCCTCCACCCCCCAAAAGTGGCCCCCCCTAAAGATAATCCATGTCATCAAAATCGTATCTACTAAATAATAGTAGATACTACTATATCTACTTTCTTTCTGGGTAGCACACCCACAAAACGTTTTCTCACATTATGCTATCAGTTTTGTAGTTTTATCATTTTCCAACTCTCTTATTTTCTCATTATTGAACCAATTATTGTGAAGATGTACCTGGAGGCACCAAGCCCTTAGCTAGCACTGGCTTCATGACTCAATACATATTGCTGTGAAGCGCTGTGAAACGTATGATACCTACGCTGCAGTGCTGATCTATTCGTATCCTAACTGAGAAAGGTTGGAAAATTTCTTCACATACCTTGACAGGTGTGTTACAAGCCCTGGAGCTAATGTGATTAATCCTGACGTGATCTCCCTTTTCCTTCTAGATGATGGGAAAAGAGACAATCGCGGCCACAGGGGTGGGTGCCTTCCCCGCCTCCCCCAAGCCAGTGCACGTGACCTCTAGGTCGCCCGGTGTGCCAGCACATCGACCCCTACTCAAGTCCTTGGCCCATCCTCCAAACCAGATTCGTCGCTTAAACCCTATTATACAGAGATTCTGGAGACATCACTGAACAGAGAGATGGGAGATACCTCGGCAGAGGCAAGAAAATCAATGCTTTAGCAACCCACCTATTACTGCATGGGGGTGGGGAATGTCTTGGGGACAGCTGGAAGGCTCTGAAGAGGTTACTTGGTTACCCATAGTGCCTGGTTGCGCTGGCTCTAATCTTTACACGACTCATCACTAACCCAGCCTCTATGTGGCCCCTGCACCTGCACAGTGGAGACTGTCCTACGATCATGTATGGAGGAGGCTTGACCAAATCACTCACACCTACATGTATGTGGATGCCGCGTTAGCCATTTAGGTACCACCTCCATTACTTTGCAGCATTCTGGGGGCAGTACATTGACCCTGTGTTTTTCATCCATTTGGTAAACACCGGCTTCTCCCCTCTTTCCCAAATCACAGTTGAGTTGCTGTGGGGACTCCTCACAAGGTGAGTAACTCACTCAGGGGAGTCGGGGTGCAGACAGAGCCACTGAGGTCCCGGGGCATCCTTGGAAGAAGGATGGCCTGGGGTGGTCTGGGGAGTTGCCGTAGGAAGCCGGCTTGCTGCTGGGATGCTGGCTTCTGGAGTGCTTCCTGCCGGTCAGTACGTGCTTGCCTCCAGGACTTACCAGCCTGTGCCCACATACAGTCTAGTCTGTGCCCCCCAATCTCTGGGATGGGGACCTTGGGCATTCTGCAGGCCGGCAGCAGTAGGAGCACCAGGCGCCAGAGGGCTGGTCGCAGCTCTGGTCCTGCCTTGCCTCAGCCGTGGGCGCCTCTGCAAGCTGCGCAGAGAGGTGGCCTCCTCCAGGAGGACACCGTTGCCTCCCGAGTCTCCTTCATTATACCGAGAATTGGGGTTCAAAATACCTCCCCCTCCCGCAGAGGAGCGCTGGAGCACTTGCAAGTCAAGGGCACTTGTGGCTCCGAGGGCCTCTGTGTGTGTGTGCGCGCGCGCGCGGGTGTGTGTGTGTGTGAGCGGGGAGGCGCTTTATTACTCAACACCCCGCCTGCCTGCTTTCCATCCTTCTCCCCCCGCTCCGACCTCCCTCCTCGGCCTCCCAGTGGCCGTCAGGGCTCCCTGCAGACATCACTTCCCCACGGCGGTGGGGTCGCGGAGCTCACGGGCTTTCTGACCTTCACTGTGAGTAACAGCTCTCTAGTGAAGGGTTATAACCCACTCGGGCCGCAAAGACAGCGACTGCGGGATTAATTCTCCGAAGTGCCATGTGCAAAGTTTGGGTAAGTCAGTCAGCCCAGGGAGGGGAGGGCAGCCGAGAGCAGGCAAGGGGACAGGGCGGCTAGGGGGAGGGGGTCGGGCGGGGGTCTCAGTCCAGAAAGCGGAAGGGCCACACTTGCCGAGTGGACACCGACGCCCCCTGCTGGGGCCCCACCGCCACCGCGTCCTCGCCCCTCCCTCAACTTCGCCGGGTCTCAGAAGCGCGCCGAGCCGCCACCTGCGGGGTGGTCTCGGGCGCGCCCGCCGCAGGGGGAGCGGCTCAGGCCAGGGCGTCCGCTCGGGCCCGAGGGACCCCCGCCCCGCGCCCCGCGGCTCGCGGCCCCCACCCGGCGCGGGGCTCCGCCGCGGTCCCGCGCTCCCCGCCCCCGGGTCCCCGGAGGCTTCGCGGCCGCCCGAGCGGGAGGTGGAGCCGAGCCCGCGGCGCCGCGCAGGAGGAGCCGGCGGCGGCGGGAGCGGCGGGAGCCGGCAGGCAGCGCCTCGCGGTGAGTCGGGCCCGGGCCGGCCGGGCGTGGGCGCCGCGGGGGCGTCGGGGCGGCATTCTCGCGCGCCGCGGCTCCACCACGGGTGGCTCGCGCGGCCGTGGGGGGCAGTGCCGCGGGGAGGGGGTCGCGCCTCAGGGTGGGGCAAGGGGGAGGAGAGGGGAGGGGGTGGCGCGGCGCCCTCAGGTGGGCGCGTGGGGTCGAGGGGGAGGCTTCCCGGGAGGGCCCCGGGCGCTGCTGGCCGGGGTCGCTGTGGCTTCACCGGACTCTGGTGGCCTTCAGCTGTTTGATGACTTTCTTGAACACTGACTAAAAAGTAGCCTTTGCACGCGCCCGCGTGACTGCTTCAGCTGCGGCTGCACAGAGTCGTCTTTGCTGGGATGTTGAGGGCGCGGGTGGCGAGCCCAGGTGGAGGTGGGCAGCGTGCCCTCTGCCTGGGACCCGGGCCGAGGCGAACGTGCCCGAGGGTCGCCGCGATCCGGGATGCCGGGAGGAAGTGCTGTGCGCCGTCAGCGGAGAGGCCCCCTCGAGGGCACGGTCTGGGGGTCGGGGTGAAGGGCGGCGGCGGAGGAGAGCTGCACGGAGACGCCGCGAAGTTGGTGTTTCCGCGGCGCTTCCTGCACCTGCACGCCGGTCGGTGACTTTGAATTTATCTTTTCACCGATGAGCCAAGGGATGGGAGAGGAGAAGGTCTAACGGCGAGCCTTGGGAAGCCCTCGTACATAATAGAGTGGCTATTTCGCCGCCAACTCCGCTTTTATTCTGATTTCAAAGCCTCGGAGTGGTTTTTACTTAAATGTCGTCAGAGAGTTCTAGATAATAAAGATAATTAACTGTTCTTTCACGTCTTTTTACTAGAAATGGAAATTCAATTCTACTGGGTTTGTTGGATTTTAACATTTTCATACAAGAAACTCGTAATTGTCGTAGCGTTACTTGCACAGTGAACATTAACAAGCCCTGTGCGGTGCTGTCATGTTGCTAATTAGAAGCAGAAAAGCCAAACTTAGATATTGAAGCATAAAGCAAAAAACATAAAGCCTTAGTCATAAGAAGTGACTCAGACACGTGTAATAGTGCATAATAGGACATTGGGATGGCGCGTTGTGCTTCCGGAGAGGGTCAGTTCCTGGAAAGCGAGAGATGGGCCGTAACGGTTTAATTATGTGATGGTTCTTTACATCCTATGTGTACTCTAAAGTATACAGCATTGAAATGCTTTAATTCTGTTCATCTTTGTGCTCCAGATTGCAAACTGTCATAATGGGGTTCAAAGCGAAATCTCAAGCTTTTGGATCCACCAGATTACACGAAAGCGAAGGGAGCTTTTGCCTTGCCGGCCCAGACTCCTGGGCTCCAGGCAGCCTCGCATTTATTAACTGTATGACCTTGGGCAAGCCACCCTTTCACAGCCTTGGTTTCGACTTTGTTAAATGCCAGTAATATTCCTCACCTCATGAAGACGTTGTGAAAAATGAAGTAACAATTAGGAGCTTATCCCAGCTCCCAGAGCACACTAAGTGCTTTGGAAAAGTTGGCTCTTGTCTTCCTTGACTTTTAGGAACCCCCAGGTCTGGCATGCTTCAGGGTTGTTGCTGTTTTTAATTTAAAATTCCTTGTGGGCAGCCTTCCTTCCCATCCATCCCTTCAAGCACCCTTTATTGCAGAACCTCAGATGCTGCCCTGTCTGGGTGTTTGGAAGTGAAGAGCCGACACTCTGGAGGTGGAGGTGGGCAACACTTCAGGTTTTTCCTGTTGGTAAGAATCCAATACAAGGTCACACGATGACGCGTTGTACTTCCCAGTCTTCTTGTTGCTCTAGCTCTGTCCCCAGTGTAATGTTGTCACACTGGAAAGAAAGCACAGGAAGCTCTGCACGGTGCTTGCTCTCGCTTTTACCCTGTCTCTCCAGGCCAGCTCAGGCCCGGCAGGGCACGCGGCTTCATCAGTATTTGTGGATTTGAAAGACAGAGTGTAATGAAGTTATTCTTCAGGTCACGTTTTTTTTATTCCTAGCGGAAGGACCTTGGGATTCTAAATGATGGCCCTACTGTATATTAGGGCTAATAGAGGTTATTAAAGAACGTAGCTCAGGTAGACTTGATTACCTATCGATTTTGCCCTGGTGATGAAGCCGTCTTAGAAAAGCTTACGCAGTCAAGTCGGAGCCGCGGCTCCACCACTAGGGGCCTCTTCTGCATAGCGTATCACCCAGGCTGTCGTTCTTTGCCATTATTGTGCCCTGTAAGGTAGGAAGGAACTGAACTTCCTGGGTTCGCCACACGGAATACTTTATTAGAAAAGGGCAACCTTGTGTGAAAAGCATTACCAAAGGCCTAAAAATATGTGCAAGTGGTCTTAAATGACAGATTCGGTATCATCTGAGAATAACTTTAAAGGTTTAAAGGAGACGTAATGATAGGGCTTTTTGCTTTGCATATCCTCATATTCCAATATATGACTTGAAAAAAACCGTCTAAAAATTCAAATATATGATTTTGCTCTCGTACTTTTCAGGGGTTTTGGGGAGTATGTTTTTGGTAGAGCTTATTTTTATCTTTTAATGTGTTTAAAATGGCTTTATTTCCTAAATTGGTACTTGGAGCACTAATAACTTGTTTCTCAAGGAGTTTATCTGGCCGGTAGGAGCTGCTGGTGTCTTGTCTTTTTTAAAAAAAGGGGCCATGTGAAATTCCACGCATAAAAATACATATTTTATTACATTCCAAGATGTATCATTGAAAGGCATTTTTCTTCTGGGAGGTTTTGAAAAGCCCTCTTATTTCTAAATTATAGCTTGAATGAAGTTAGTCAGGCTTGAGGCTGTTGAACAACTTGAAGGTGTGTTGGTGTTTTTATTAGTCAGATGGAATCTGCTATTTGGTAGAAAAAAATACTGACAAGGTATGTAAGCAAACACGATGACTGAAAATATTGCCATATGGTTTGTGAGTGAATAAGAGAATATTGTATTTTCAGGCTTTCCGTGAAATTTAATTACAGTGACAAACTAAATACCAGTACTCGGTAAAGCAAAACTAACTACCGTTACAGAAGAGTTCAGTGCATTGCAGGCCCCAAATCTTACCGAGGGATTTCTTCTGAATCAGTATGTTATCAGACTTCTGATTACGATTTTCACGTGGCAGGACTTTTCTTTTCAGTGTGTTTTTTATTTTTTATTTATTTTATTTATTTTATTTATTTATTTTTTGCGGTACGCGGGCCTCTCACTGTTGTGGCCTCTCCCGCTGCAGAGCACAGGCTCCGGACGCGCAGGCTCAGCGGCCACGGCTCACGGGCCCAGCTGCTCCGCGGCACGTGGGATCCTCCCGGACCGGGGCACGAACCTGTGTCCGCTGCATCGGCAGGCGGACTCTCAACCACTGCGCCACCAGGGAAGCCCTCAGTGTGTTTTTTATTGAAGTATTGTTGATTTACAATGTTGTGTTAATTTCTGCTGTACAGCAAAGTGATTCAGTATATGTATACATATATATTCTTTTTAAAATATTCTTTTCATTATGGTTTATCATAGGATATTGAATATAGTTCTCTGCTATATAGTAGGACCTTGTTGTTTATCCATTCTCTATATAATAGTTTGCATCCGCTAATCCCAAACTCCCACTCTATCCCTCCCCCAACCCCCTCCCCCTTGGCAACCACCAGTCTGTTCTCTATGTCCGTGATTCTGTTTCTGTTTCATAGATGGGTTCATTTGTGTCATATTTTTAGATTCCACACATAAGTGATATCCTATGGTATTTATCTTTCTCTTTCTGACTTACTTCACTTAGTATGATAATCTCTAGGTCCATCCATGCTGCTACAAATGGCATTATTTCATTCTTTTTTATGGCTGAGTAGTATTCCATTGTATATATGCACCACATCTTCTTTATCCACTCATCTGTCAATGGACAGATAGGTTGCTTCCATGTCTTGGCTATTGTGAATAGTGCTGCTGTGAACATAGCGGTGCATGTATCTTTTTGAATTATAGTTTTGTCTGGATATACATCACGTGGTGGGACTTTAAAACAAGGCAGTCTGATCTTTGCTGCCTTTCTTTCAAGGTCTAGATCATTACTAAGAACTGGGGAAGAGGAGAACTTCTGTGTGAAGGTCGTAGATAATTCTTCTTAGCACTTCCCGATGAGTTCGCTAACTTTGGGGGGTTATGGTTAGGATTCTGAGCATGTCAAAGAGTTACACAGATCCTGTTTGCACAAGAATGCTTCTTTCAACTGGGAGAGCGCTACCGCTGCCCTCAAACATCCCTCCAGTGAAGGCCCTGCGTCTCCCTGCCTCCCCGACTTCCCCCAGAAGGAGGCCGAGGCCCAGCCACAGTGATGGGTGTAGAGCTGCGTGCAAGGCGAGGCATGTGAGTTTGGACAGCAGCCTGGAGCTGACCAAAATGATGGATGCCCCAGGTGGGAGGAATTGCATGTTTATGCATGGGAGTCTTTTTTTAGGAACTTGCACTTGGGCCCTGGATGCACAGAAACGCAGCACTAGAGTTTGCAGAGAGGTTTGGATCCTGTGACTGAGTGAAACGGTACTTTGATGCACAGATCATTTTAGCTGTTGCTTTTGGACAGTGCAAAACATACATTTGGTTATCCTGGGGTCACATCTGCTACTCTGTTTCCTTTTCACACAAAGGGATATTTGAGTTGGTGGAGGAAGAGGGAAGTAGGAGGCAGGGAGGAGGTAGATGGAAGTTGTCTGTTTATGCGGGACCCCCGGGCCCCTTATTTTCCCTTCCCAAGGGACGTGAGCACATGCCCTGTAACTTGATGATAGGAGCTGTTCACTGGTGTTTTGGGGCTATCCTCATCTACTCTGTTAACGAAACTCCTAAGATGACGGTCCTCGACTTAGGTCCTGGGTACTCTCAAAAGTGACTTTCTACTTGTGTCTCCTGTCTTTAGAAACTTGCCCAGTTAACGTGGCAGCTGACCTCTGTGAACAGGGCTGCCAGCCCAGCAGGGGCCCCTTTGAGGTGGAGCCATCCGCGCCAGGGTGTGGGCCTCAGCCTGCTTGCCTCCCTTCGGGCACTCTTTTGGGACAGTTGTCCGCACAACTATCTGTGAGGCTTACACCTGTACAGGTGGTCAGAACGGTGCCGGCCACATGATCGATGAGAGATGTATCGTTGCTGCTGCTGGTGGTGGTGGTGGTGATTATTATTATCATTACTGATAGCATTGCTTTCAGGGTAGACCATGCTGGTGGGCACAGTAATCTGGAACAGAGAATTCAGGTGAACTTGGTGCTTATAATAATGTTTGCAAAAGCAAGTGCTTCATTCATTTCAGATTTCTTGCTGCATTTCCATTAGAGTTCTGCTCTTCATGTGACCGAAACGGCTCGCACAGAGCCCTTAACCGCATGGCAACCGCTCTGCGAAATGTGGGCCGTGAGTTGTTCATTCAATCAGCACGGCAACCTTAGGAAATACGCGCTATTATTCTCTGCGTTTTTGCAGATGAGAAAACCAGGGTGTAGAGAGGCCAGTTACCTGCCCGAGGTCACCTCGTGCGTGGCGGGCCTGAGCCTCGAGTCCGTGTCTGCCCGGCTCCAGAACCTCTGTGCTGTCTTTTCCAGCATCCATACTCTTTGAGTTGGTAGCCCGGAAAGCGTCTTCGAGTTCTGAGGGCTAACAAAATGTGAAGACATTGATTTCCCTTAGACTCTTGTATTTGTATCCTCTTCTAGACACGAGGGAGCAGGATGACAAATGAACTGTTATCAGTGGGTCTGCTTCAGCACTTTTTATTTATAGATTTTTATATGTGGCTTTTCCTAGTAGCTTGAAGTACAATACAGCGTGGTACAACTTATTTCTGTACAACGGTCAAGGCGCTTCTCAGGCATGTTATAAGCAGAATATATGAATAAAACCCAGCGTGTGGTTGCAGAATATTAAGGTGTGAAGGCTGATGTGTCGGGCGTTCATGCATTCACTCAACAAATATTTCTCACTCAAATACTCAAATATTTCTTCTCTGGAGTCACTCTTCCAGACACCACAGAGATGGCGAAGATGTGGAAGCCTGCAGCACGGAGGAAGGCTCCGGGCCTTCGGGGTGGGCATTGCTGGGGTTCGAATCTCAGCTCTGTCGCTCGCTGACTGGGGGTCCTGGCCCCATCAGTGGACATCTCTGAGGCTTAGTTTCTCATGTGCATCGTGGGGAATAATAATACTTGGTAGGCTGTTGCACGAATTAAATGAGATGCGTGGGGAAGCCATCAGGCTGCCGGAGGTGGTGGGTACGGACCTGTGGAGCCCTTCCTCTTCTCCCATCTTACCTCTCTCTTCGCCCACTTCCACCAGTTACAGGGGCTGGGAGAGATAAAGACACTTAAACTCCAAGATAGAATTCTTCCAAATGTTCCTTTCCGGTTCTCCCTTGCGGGGCTGGGACAGACCCGGCAGCGGGGTTGGGTGATCCGTGAGCTGGTGCCAGTGTAGCGTTCCTGTCACACTGGCTTGTTAACCCAGGAGGCCCAGAGGAGGATGGATTCCAGGAAGCAAGGGCAGCTTGGAGCCCAGGATAGGTGCCTACGGGTCCCAGGAGTGGGGATGAGAGTCTTCTGGGGGAGCAGCCAGGAACTCGGGTCCCATGGAAATTGGAACAGGCCAGAAAATAAGTTAGAGGTCGGCTGAGTGGAAGAGGTTTGGGACGTGGGCCAGGAAAGACGGTGAGCAGCTTGTCCTTGGGGACAAGGAAAGGAGGGGGTCAGGCGGCTCAGATGTGCCGCTGGCGCGAGGCGTGGGGAGAGGCCTGCACTGCCTGCCCCATTGCTGCAGGGCTTGTTACGGACTTCCTGCTCCCTGGCCTCCCACTGCAGGGTTTTTCCAGAAGCACCGCAGCCTCTCCCAGCAAACAGCTAAGTCAAAATTACTAGTTGTTGCCAGTTTTCACTCTAGATCTTCAAGGGGTAGCCGGTATCATGGGAAAATAAGCCTTTACTTATTCCAGTTGGAGATTCAGTTAAACACACCGAGTTCTGTTCCTGGTGAGGCCAGGAGCCCGGTCCACAGGGCCCTGTTTAGGGTCCTGCTGGCCTTTCTGGAGCGTGGGCTGTGTTGTGAGATCAGAGGTGTTTTCAGGGAGATGTTCCTAGTGGTTTTACGATCATGGGCCACCTTGGTTGGTGTCCGGGGTAGATGCCAGTGTGTGGTAGGGATGGAGCGCGGGCTTCACAAAATCATTACGGTCTGCGACCGGCTACCTCAGCCACGGAGCAGGAGGCCCTGACTCATTTGTTCTGCGCTGCAAACAGAACCTGCCCAGGTGCAAGAGAAGCTTGATTCAGGGTTTAAAAAAAAATGCGAGAAATTTAAAAAACATATTGAATTGGGGAACAGTTTGTTTAAAGTAAGTTACTGTAATTTTCAGAAGTCCATTTTATAGGGCTTCCCTGGTGGCGCAGTGGTTGGGAGTCCGCCTGCCGATGCGGGGGACGCGGGTTCGTACCCCGGTCCGGGAGGATCCCACGTGCCGCAGAGCGGCTGGGCCCGTGAGCCGTGGCCGCTGCGCCTGCGCGTCCGGAGCCTGTGCTCCGCAACGGGAGAGGCCACGGCAGTGAGAGGCCCGCGTACCGCAAAAAAAAAAAAAAAAAAAAGCCCATTTTATAGAATTAATAGAGTGTATTAAAATGAAATGAACAAGCAGACTTTAAAAAAGTGACAGGAGGACAGCTTTGTGGGAAGGAGAATAATCCTTGAAATGGATTCCCGGTTGGTTCCTTTGCTTCCTGGGGAGCTGAGTGGGATGAACGTTTGCTGATCGCTCTAACAAGTGAGACAGTCTGGTCACCCCCGGGACGGGCCTGGGCAGTGGAGCCAGTTTACCCAGGTTGCCTGAAAGCACGGTGTGGGCGGGGGGGTGACTGTTCGGCTTGTGGGAGTGGCCCTTCCTGGGGTGAAGGCACGTGGGGGGCACCAGCCTTTTAAAACTCTCTTCCCTGGTCTCCGTAAGTGACTGTTTCATTATCCTGAGGGCAAATGTCCTGCCAGTGTGAAGTGGACAGGCATTACTGCAGCTCTTAGTCACTTAGGAATGAGAGTCAGAAGAATGAGTAGAGAAGCTTTGACTAAAGCTAGCCATGTTCATCTATTTTTTTTTTTTTTTTTTTTTTTTTTGCGGTACGCGGGCCTCTCACTGTTGTGGCCTCTCCCGTTGCAGAGCACAGGCTCTGGACGCCCAGGCTCAGCGGCCATGGCTCACGGGCCCAGCCGCTCCGCGGCACGTGGGATACTCCCGGACCGGGGCACGAACCCGTGTCCCCTGCATCGGCAGGCGGACTCCCAACCACTGCGCCACCAGGGAAGCCCCATGTTCATCTATTTTATCTATATGAACTAAAAACCTTTGAAACGGCAAAATCGTGCATCTGAAGGGGACACTTGGACTCTGGACACTTGTAGACGTCATTTAATGGTCTTGTCAGTGACTTGTTGGAGTTAGAAGTCGCGGGAGGGCCACTGCTTAGCAAGAATACATCAACAGAAATGATGTTATTTCTGAGATCAGGTGGACCAACATAAAAGTATTTTGCAGAAATAATAGCACCATTTGAGATCATTTGGACTATCTCTGTATTTTTCAGATGAACAGAGAGAGGTCCAGAGAAGTGCAGTGCCTTATCTAAGATGGCCCAGCTACCGAGGGGAAAGGCATTGTCAGGAATGGAGCCCGGGTCCCTTGTTTCCGTCCATTGCTCTTGATGGGCCATGCAGCATCCTTGGGTACCACCGCCAGCTGGCAGGTAGTTTTAGGTGCCCCAGCAATGATGCCACCTACACAGCTGGGGGTTTCTGACCTCAAGGAGCTCTCAGCAGAGTGAAATACAAAGAAGGGACTATATTCTTAAGCCATGGCTTAGTGACATGTGGAACATGTTCCTTGGAGATGTCAGCTGTCAGTGCCTACTTCAAGGTCAATGGGATTCGTTTTAGTTTCCTGTTGATTCTACAGCATCAGAAATGGAAATGATGGCCATAAACTTCATGAATCAAATTGACTCCAAATGGCCCCAGTCTCATCTGGATTAAAATTTGAAACTCTTTTTTCTCTGCACTTCAAATCCATGATCTTTCTGGAAACACTTGCTAAGAATAGTTCTGGAGGAGTTTGTTTATGGACACAAGTCAAAAATTAAATTGTTCATGTCAAAGAGAAGTAAGATGTCGATATGGGTATCACTGCAGCTAAGTCAGGGGTTGAATTATTGGCTTTTTAATTAAATTGAGGCCCAGCTTTCTCCCTGGGAGTGCAGAGGCTTAAGAAGAAATCTATTAGGTACTAAGCAGTATCCAAAGCACTTTATTTGTGGAATTGTTTTTAAACCCATATAAAAATAGTGGAAGGACTGAGGTTCAGGTAGACGGAATGCCTTGGCAGGGGCAGATAGCGTGGCAGGGAGACCCAGCGTTTGCACGAAGTCCGTCTGCCGCTGCAGCTCCTGTGCCCAAGCGTGGCGCCTCCACGGGTACCAAGCGTGATGTGGCAGCGGCCTTGCAGTTGCTTTTGTGTCCTTCTTGAAAAGGACTGCAGACCTGGAGCATGGGGTCCACAGCTCACACCATTGTTGGATGCGCCACAGAGAGCGAGGCGCAGTGTGTAGACTTGGTAGGTTCTTTGTAAATACGCATGAAATGAACAGAGGCAGCAATTGAATAGTCAGCAGCGTTGGTGAGAAACTGTGTTCATGAACAGGGCACGTTACCTTCCGGGGTGCCTGCAAGTTGAGTGTAAAGCTGACCTTGGAGAAACCAAATAAACTACCCACACCCAAAGAAAAGTCTCTTTCATTATCATTTGCTGTTCATAAGCATGCCTGTTTTCAGCTCTCTTCCCACATACTGTTTTCTTACTTGGTGTTTTCTTCCAAGCTACCTGTAAACAAATTATGCATTTATAATCTTATGGCAGCCTGGCTGGGTCTAACAGAGTCAGGAGGGCTTCCAACACATTAAATGTTCTTGAAGGTTATAAAAAGGAGGACTAATTATTGCACTGACGTGATTATAAGAGAGATGCTGGAGGTCTCTCTTTTTTTTAAAAAAAGAATGAGGCTTGGCCCCATCTCATATCTTACACAATTTTAAAAAAAATTTATTTTGTTTATTTATTTTTGACTGTATTGGGTCTTGCTGCGCGCGGGCTCTCTCTAGTTGCGGCGAGCAGGGGCTCTTCTTTGTGGTGCGTGGGCTTCTCATTGCAGTGGCTTCTCTTGTTGCGGAGCACGGGCTCTAGGTGCGCGGGCTTCAGTAGTTGTGGCGTGCAGGCTCAGTAGTTGTGGCTCGCGGGCTCTAGAGTGCAGACTCAGTAATTGTGGCACACGGGCTTAGTTGCTCTGCAGCATGTGGGATCTTCCCGGCCCAGAGCTCGAACCCGTGTCCCCTGCATTGGCAGGCGGATTCTCAATTGCTGCACCACCAGGGAAGGCGTGATGCTGGAGATCTTGACTCACTGGGATTTTGACAGCAGCCAGAGTGGTTAAGATGCTTTGAGACACAGCAGAGGTGCTCTATTTCCACCAAGTGATTTTTAAAAAATCTGTGACATGGGCGTACCTATAGGCTCCCGGGCAAGAGGACAGACTAAATAATGCACGGAGTCACTGGGGTAGGAGTGGTGATGCGTCACTGGTGCTCACGGTGGGAGCCTGGGAGAGTTTACATTTCGTGATGATACCTCTCCCGGAGCCATCTGTCTCTCTCTTTAATAAGCAATGTTCCTTATCAGGTGATTCGTGTACATCGATTACACCTTGATACTTGTTAAATATCAAAGCGTTTATCCCCCCTTGTGTGAAGTCTAATTAGGCAAAGTGCTCAGAGCAAGCCTGGATTATCAGAGTAATAGGCTGCTCGTTACCTGTGACATACCTCAGCTTCCTGGATCATTTGTGGGTTTTTTTCCTCCTATCAGAGTGCCCGTGTACCTAATATAGTGCAGGAAGTTTTGGGCAAGGGTTCAGCACCGTCCGGCCATTAAGAAGGGGCCTGCTACAAAGATTCTGAAACCTTTTAAAAATGAGTGGACCGGGGCTTCCCTGGTGGCGCAGTGGTTGAGAATCCGCCTGCCGATGCAGGAGACACGGGTTCGTGCCCTGGTCCGGGAAGATCCCACATGCCGCGGAGCAACTAAGCCCGTGAGCCATGGCCGCTGAGCCTGCGCGTCCGGAGCCTGTGCTCTGCAACGGGAGAGGCCACAACAGTGAGAGGCCCGCATACCGCAAAAAAAAAAAAAAAAAAAAAAAAAAAAATGAGTGGACCGATGTATTAGCTACAGTTGGCATTTTTCATGAATCAGTCTTCTGAACAGATATTTCTGATGAAACTAGTTTGACTAAATTAAAGAATCTTAAAATAGTTTTAAAGGCTAAAAATACAAGTTACAATGTTGTTTGGAAGAAGAGAAAACCCATCAGTAAGTAGTTGCGTTTTATACATGCTGCTGAGGAAAAGAATAATTTCCGATGTCGAACCAGTATCACCTGAAAGTCCATAGGGTGGTCCATTACTTACTTTTTCAACTTATTTCTTCTGTGCAGCCTAATGCAAAAAGTAATTTGCATCATGGATTTCCTAGCAAGCATTTTATTAGTATAAGGCCAAAAGTAAGGTTATGAATCAGGCTAGTATCTTTGATAAGTTATCTGCATCATTTTGAGACAATCATTGTAATGAACGTCGTCTGTTTTGGAAGTGTTCATGGTACTTCCTCATTATTTGCATTCCTAAAAAAATCTGCAGTGTGCTGTGAGCATGTACACACACACACACACACAGGAACATGCATGTGCACACGTGTAATCTGGGGCTGATGGGCATGAACCAGATAAGGATTAGGCCCAGTTTATTGCTTATTATTCTCAGTGAGAAAAGCTTTTAAGCCGTGTTTCATGTAATGGGTGGCTATCAGGGCGAATCGGTTTTTCCCTCTCATGGTCCCAGCAGCTCATGTTAGGGTTTTGAAAGTGCCTTCATCCCTTCACAATTGCAAATAGCAGTAGCATCACTGGCCCTTTATGCACTATGGAAAGAAAGCAGCCTGTATCTCCTCAAAATGAGGAGATTCTTATGTTTATTTTGGGTTGTTTTTGAATGCAGTCAAATCAAAATGAGATTTAGCTCTGAGTTAAAATATGGATATAAAGATCCGAGAATGGAAGGGAACTCACAGGTCGTCTGGTCTAATGCTTCTGCTTCTCAAGTGGAGAAGCTGAGGCAGGGAGGCACGGGGCTCCTCAAGGTGTCAGCAGGGGTCCTGCTCTACTGCACTTGTCTGCAGGCCTGATGGTGACCCTCGGGCCAGGTCCCACCTTCTGGCCCTTCACAGGTACAGTGTACCTGGGCCTGGATCAATTTGAAGGTTTTTTTTTTTTTAATTTTTATTTTATACTGCAGTCTAGTTGATTTACAATGTTGTGTTAGTTTCAGGTGTACAGCAAAGTGATTCAGATATTCATGTACATATATCCACTCTTTTCCAGATACTTTTCTCACATAGGTTATTACAGGATATTGAGCAGAGTTCCCTGTGCGACACAGTAGGTCCTTGTTGTTCATCTGTTTTATATATAATAGTGTGTATATGTTAATCCCAAACTCCTAATTTACCCCTCCCCCTACCTTTCCCCTTTGGTAACCATAAGTTTGTTTTTGAAGTGTGTGAGTCTGTTTCTATTTCCTAAAGAAGCAAAAGCTAAGAGAATTCAGCACCACCAAACCCGCTTTACAACAAATGCTAAGGGAACTTCTCTAGATGGAAAAGAAAAGGCCACGACTAGAAATAAGAAAATTATGAATGGGAAGGCTCACCAGTAAAGGCAAACCTACCGTAAAGGTAGGAAATCATCCACACACAAATATGATATCAAAACCAGAAAGTGTGAGGAGAGCACAAATGCAGGATATTGGAAATGCATTTGAAACTTAGAGATCAACAAGTTAAAATCTGGTTGATCAAAATCAACAAATCTTGTGTAAATATAGACTGCTATGTCAAAACCTCATGGGAACCACACACCAAAAATCTACAGTAGATACACACACAGAAAAGAAAAAGCAATCCAAACACAAGATAGTCACCAAATCACAAGAGGAAGGAAGGAAAAAAGACCTGCAAAAACAAATCCAAAACAGCTAACAAAATGGCAGTAAGAACATACATATCAATAATTACCTTAAATGTAAATGGATTAAATGCTCCAAACAAAAGACACAGACTGGCTGAATGGATACAAAAGTAAGACCCATATATATGCTGTTTACAACAGACCCACATCAGATCCAGGGACACATACAGACAACGTGAGAGGATGGCAAAAGGTATTCCATTGATTTCCAAATGGAAATCAGAAGAAACCTGGAGTAGCAATACTCATGTCAGATAAAATAGACTTTAAAATAAAGACTAAGAGACAGAGAAGGACACTTTGTAATGGTCAAGGGATCAATCAAGTAGAAAGGTTTTGAAGGAAAGCTTGCTGCCTTACAGCCAACTCAAGGCAGAAGGGGTGTATTCTGAACCTGTCCGGGGTTGGAGAACTTACATTTTGTATCTGCTTATTGGCATATTCCTAGAAATGGAGAACTGGGAGCCAGTGTGAGCCTCTAAGCATCTCTGAGTTCAGCAGGGGGTCAGTAGGGAGGCCGCCGTCTGCTGTCCTGGGATGAGGATCCAAGGGAGGGGCGCCTGCCGCTCGGCAGACCTCAGCTGTGAAGGCCCAGAGTTTGGCCTTTTCCAGCCTGCGGTGGCATCGCCAGGCCCCAAGTAAGTCATCCAACCAACACACCCCAGGGCACAGGGGTTAGGGGTTAGTTCACCTTGACAAATAACTGTCTTGGTGGTTGGTAAGAAGCGTGGTGGTTAAGCACGTGGGGCCTGAAGCCTAACGTATTTGGGTTGCACTAGCTGCCGTGTATGGAATTTAGGCAAGTTACCTTATTACTTGAGCCTCAGGCGTTTTTGTCTGTAAAATGGGAATAGTAGCAAACACTTGTATTGTACTCACTATGTGACAGCTGCTGTCTCAGTGCTTCGGGACCACCGACTCATGGACTCTTCACAGCAACCCTATGAGGTAGGTACTACCATCATTCCCACTTTACAGATGAGGAGACTGAGGCCCAAAGAGGTTCAGCAAATTGCTCCAGGTTACACAGCTGTTAAGGGTTGGAGCCGGGGTGTGAATCTTGGCAGCCTGTTGCTCTTTATCTCTCTCCTCTGCTTCCTCTCAGTGGGATTAAGATGATTGTGAGGATCAAGTGAGATAAGCACTCAAGCAGTATCAGCTGTCCTCGCTGATTGCAACGAAGCGGACAGTGCCTCAATAACAGCAACAGGAAAATCTACGCGATCAGTGCCTTCTTTACCCATCACCCAGCTCCTAGAAACCAGATCATAATCAGAACGTCACTTTGTCAGTTACAGAAGTCATGCAGAGAGAATTCGGAAGGCTTAACCAAACGTCCCTCTGTGTGGACAGTGTGGGCACAGCCATAGGAGAGCCGACCAGGGCCGGGGGGCCGCGGGGCTGAGCCGGTGGCCGAGATGCCTTTCCAGCTCGCAGGACCTGGTGACTTTCTCCCCTGCAGGTGGCTCTGGGGTTCCAGGCAGCAGCTCTGAACCATTTCCCCTCATCTGTCATCTGGACGGTTGAGTGGATCAGATCCACCCAGGGCGCTGTCACTGACCTCCGCTGCAGAGGTCAAGGGTGACACTCACACCTTCGAGGAAGTCTGCCGCCTCTGACCAGCCTCCTCCACTTTGTGTTGAGTTCATAGCCTCGTCGTCAGGTGCAGGCTTCTTTCCAGATTGTTTTGCTATGGAGTTTAGAGATTATGCTGTGTCTGTTCTTTGTTTCCTTTTAAATTCATAAGTCATGATAAGTATATGTATATGTAACGCCTGTGTGCCTTTTGACTTATAATAATAAAGTGAGTAACCATCCAGTAAGCATCTAGAACGTTCCCTCTGAAGCCCCGCCCATGTACTTCCGGGTCTGATTTCCTTCCTTCCTCCTGCCCCACCCGAGGGGTAACTGCTTCTCCAGGTATGGTGTTAATCATCTCCTTGCTTTATTAGAGTTTTACCACCAGTGTGCATCCCCACATAATTTATGGGTTTTGTGACAGGCTGTTGAATTGGAAAACTTGGCTAAAGCCTCCAGATGCACTAGATAGCAGTTACAAAAATGAGGCGTGGGGCCTCCCTGGTGGCGCAGTGGTTGGGAGCCCGCCTGCCGATGCAGGGGACGCGGGTTCGTGCCCCGGTCCGGGAGGATCCCACGTGCCGCGGAGCGGCTGGGCCCGTGAGCCATGGCCGCTGGGCCTGCGCGTCCGGAGCCTGTGCCCCGCAAAGGGAGAGGCCATAGCGGTGAGAGGCCCGTGTACCGCAAAAAAAGAAAAAAAAAAAAAAAATGAGGCGTGAGCGCGACCAAGAGGGGCATTTTCAGAGGCCGTATCGGAACACGAGGCTTACAGCTCTTGAAAATCCTCCTTACTGTGAGGGTATAAGAAGCACCCATCTATGTGGAGAATCTTCTGCTGTGAATCTGCACCAGCCCCTCCTCTCCTGGAGGAAATGGGGGTGGAGGTCCTGCCCACGCACCCCGAGCCCTGTGTCCCCTCAGCTGGGTGCGTGGTGGGCTGGCTCTGACTATAGTGAGACCTTTGGGGGTGTGGAGAGTGAAGAGCAGCTGGGACAGCCCCCCCCCACTGCCGTGTTTGTTGGGGGGCCGTCGTAGTGGGGCTCCCCCTGGACCAGGTGTGGCCCCTGCAGGGAGGGAGAGCCAGCCTGGAGCTTGACCCCTGCCCAAGGACACAGCCAGTGGAGAGCCTATGGAGTGAGTTTCAGGGTCTGGGTGCATCGCCCACACCACAGGGATCGGAGGGGAGCCCCTGGAGAATCCACAGAAGTGCCCACGAGAGTCAGAGTCAGGCCTGAGTATCGGCTGGTCTGGAGAGTGCAAAGCCGTCTGTGCTGGTGAGGAGGAAGTTTGCCAGCATGCAAGAGAAACAACAGTGGTAACACACAGTAGAAGTTAATTTCTCTCTTAAGTAGAATCAGTTGGGAAGTAGGCTGTTCAGGGATGGGATGGGGGAGCCACACAGATGTCAAGATCACGCCTCCTAGTTCCCTGCCCTGCGGCCCAGGCCCATGACTGTGGTCCCTGTGTTCCGCTCGCTCAGAGGGGCTGCTGCAGCTCCAGCCATCGTGTTACGGTTCAGGCAGGCAGAGGCAGGAGCTGCTCCCTCCCTTTTAAGGATACTTTCAAGATACATCACCCAACATTTCTGCTTATATGCCATTAGCCAGAGTCGAGTCACGGGGTCAGGCCCAGCTCCAAGAAAGCCTTGGAAATACTAACTTGTTGCTGGGTAGCCATGGGCCCAGCTTAAAGTTGGGATTCTTTTTGTCAAGAGGAAGGCACTAGTGGGTATTGGGAGGCAGCCAGCAGCCTGTGCCACTTCTTTTTCATGGCACTGGCAGTCAGGTGGCCTTTCTCCACGTTCCAACGCTGGAGGGGGAGGGTAACTGTAGCCAGCAAGGGGGGAGGGGGAGGGGAGGAAATGCAGAAGCCAGCGCCTCTTAACTCTTTTTGGCCTTACTTAAAGGGTCGATAATACACTGACCTGACATTTTATTTTTGAGTCACAGTTGTGTTTTGTGACTTAAAGTAACTTTAGGACTTTCTGTTACCTACAAGTGGCCAGAGAATTATGGGACCTACTAGAGTTTCCCTTGGGTAGCAGGGGGAAAACATACTGCTTGAATATTAATTTCAACTTAATCATGTCTTTGTTAAATAAGACCACCATGCCGTTTTCACACCTAAAATACTAACAATCATCCTTTAAAAATCGCCTAATACCCAGGCCATATTTAAGTTTTCCTCATTTTGTGTGGTGATGGATGTTAACTGGACTTGCTGTGGCGATCGATCCTTTTGCAGTTTGTACAAATATTGTATCATTACATTGTACACCTGAAACTAATTATATTATGTCAGTTATACCTCAATTAAAAAATATGTACTCTAACCTAGTAAGTCTGCTTATAATTATGCATCCTATGGCGATCATCAGACTAGTATCCAAAGGTGTGTAAAAGCATGTTCATCAAAACCTTATTTATAGAGAAAAGATCCTAAATATCACTCAGTGGGAAATGGGTTACGATATTATGGTGCCTCCATACAGAGGAATTATTATTAGCCGTTAGAAAGAATGATATAGATGATTAATGATGTGCAAATATGATTAAACTGTATAGATGAGTGAAAAAAAAGGTTTCCTTGATTATCTCAAGGAGTGTCTTTTTCTTTGTATCCATCTCATTTCCAAAAGGTCAGCGTGAGGTGTGTTTCAGGTGTATTTTAGCCGTTGATGTTCCCCTATCAGCTGAAAGAAAGACCTAGACCTCTCAGCACACAGAGTGCCTGGTGCATACAGAGTTGCATCCTCTCAGCCTACAGAGTTGCAGCGTGGCCTGACAACTAGGTTATTGTTTGATTCAACATTTTATTTTCTAAATGATTAACCATGACGACAGTTTAAAAGAAGTTCTTAAGGTAAAATTATAGAGGATGCTGACAAGTAAATATCTGCTCTTCGTTGATCAGGAAGTAAAGCCTAAGCAAGAGTTTTTCTTTTTCTTTTTTTTACTGTGGTAAAATACACATAACGTAAAACTTACCATCTTAACCATTAAAAGTGTACACTTAAGTGACATTAAGTATATTCACATTGTTGTGCAGCCATCACCACCATTCATCTCTGGAACTCTTTTAGGAGCTGACTGTTATTACTGTTATTTTGAAGTGCCATGTTCTAGCTAGCCTGATGGAATTTCATTATGGACAGGTGGCATCGCAAGTTCTCAGGTCTTTAAGTTTTAAGGTGGTGTGGCACAAAACACCCATCTTTAGAGGACTCATGAGGCCCTTTCTTTCTTTTTTTTTTTTTGCGATATGCGGGCCTCTCACTGCCGTGTTCTCTCCTGTTGCGGAGCACAGGCTCCGGACGCGCAGGCTCAGCGGCCATGGCTCACGGGCCCAGCCGCTCCGCGGCACGTGGGATCCTCCCGGACCCGGGCACGAACCCGTGTCCCCTGCATCGGCAGGCGGGCTCTCCACCACTGCGCCACCAGGGAAGCCTGAGGCCCTTTCTTTAAGGGAGCCCTTCCAGTTTCCCATACTTCCTAATCCCAGTGGGGATCCCAGCCAAGGTTAGTTCTGCTACTGAGTCCAAGCTTGTACTGCACAACAGCCAGTAAATCAAGAGATGAGGTGTTGGGGCAGAGAATAGTAACTTTATTTGGAAAGCCAGCACACGTAGGACTAGTGTTGGAAGAACCATCTTATCCAAGTTGGAATTCAGGCTTCTTTTATACTGAAAGCGGAGGAGCGTGGTTAGTTGCTGTAAACTTCTTGGTGCTGGAATCCTTGGTTCTTGCAGCTGTCCATGTAGGTCAGGTCAGGATGTTCCCTTAAACCTCCAACAAGGCAAAGGTTATTCTCTGTTTTGCAACTTTTTATCCTTCTGTGAGTGGAAAAGTATTCTACCTTTAAAGGTCAGTGCCTTGAGAACAGGCTTCTTGTATATTTCAGGCACTAGGTAACATTCTTGTAGCAAAAGCAACAAAATACAGAGTTAAAGAAACAGATCCAATATGGAGTCAGATTTGTTCCTCCCTTTGCAAATTCCCTGACGCTTCCTCAAGTTCTCCCACTCCTCTTCCCAGGGGTGTCTGCTCAAAGTCCCCACAAGCTTTAGACCGTGTCCTGCTGGCTGGAGGATGCACGGTCGGCCCAGGCGTGGTGCATGAGAGCTGCCTGAGAGCAGCCTTTAGGGGTTAGTGAGGAAGCTCTGGCCAGTGACAGCTGGAGTCTGGTTTGCAAGGTGATCAGAAAATGGAAAACACGAGAATTATTTGTTACTGGTAAGCACCAGCAGCTTGAAGGACACGCCGTCCTAGGAGTACAGTCAGAGGACGGCCAGAGATGGGCTGCTGCTCCCACCTGGTAGTTACTTGCTGGGCCTGGAGGTACAGCTGCCGGGTGACCACCCCTGTGTCTGTGTCTCCACACAATCCACCTTATCACTTTACTTTTTGTGCTCATTCCCCACCCCCTTTTTTTGGGATAAAGTCCATTCAAAATAGCAGTCACTTAAACATTGCCATTCTCAGCATGGACGTAATACACATTTCCCAATGCAGAACGTTTTTAGGCATCTAGCGCAAGCAGTTTCTGTATTAACAGCTTGACTGGGCCTCCAGTGTGCTGATTCTCTTGGTGCTGAACTTCGGCCCTCTCCGGAGCCACGGCCGGGCCGGGAGCCTGGCCTCGTTCCCAGAAGTCGCCCTGTCTCTGACTTCATAATCCTTTGGTTGGTTAGGATTTGGGGATGATGATACTGAGCGTCTAAAGAAGGGAGTGCGGTGACTTGTAATGTGATTTTGGCTTTGCGTTCCTCGAGGAACGAGCTTTCTGCTTTTCTATCGATGAGGAGCTGAGGGTCGGGGTTGCAGAGTGGGGGGTCTCTATCTGCTTCGTGGGGCACCTTCAGAAAGATTGGAAGGATTTACCTAGGAGGTCTCTAGTCTGGTGGGCTGCCCCTGCACCACCCTTCCCTGGGGTCCTCCCCTCCGCCACAGGGATGGCCTGGTCCTGCCCACGTCCGCGTTTCTCCTGGGAGAGCTCAGCGGCGCTCCCTCCAGGGAGCTGGGGCGGTCGGGCACGTGTCCCTCCCTGAGGGAGGGAGCCTGGGATCATCTCCGTGGAACACGCTGCAACCCTTCTTTCTCACTGCTGCTGAGTGTCCCCAGGAGGAAGCCGGAGTCCCCCCTCCCCAGGTGCTGGGTGATGGGGATTACCCTTCCCTGGCGGGTCAAGGACCGGGAAGGGAAGTCTTGTCACATTCTAGGTATGTGCCCCGTATGTCCCGGGGCTGGATCCTCTGCGTCTGGGCAGGAGAAAACATCATTCGACTGAAGTGAAAGGAACGGTAGCCTCCTGGTTTGCCTCGGTGACGTCCTGGGCTCTCTCAGTTGACCTAGATCTCAATCGAGTCTAGATCTCTATGGAGTCTAGCTAGCGCTCTGATACTGAAGCTTCTCTACAGCAACCCGGGCTGTCCAGTCCGTGTTTGAATGCTTCTGGGGACAGCAAACTCACCACTTTACGATACGGTCCATTCTGAATCTGGGTGGCCCAATTTGGAAGCATTCCATGTGTTTTCAACAGCTGGTACCCATTGGTCTTAAATTCTGCCCCTTAGAGACACGAAGTGCAATTGGATAATGTGGGTACGGTTTGCATGTGAACGCCGTCTGGAAACACACACCCAATCATGTAACAAGCAAGCAGGCAAGCACAGACACGAATGCGTAAGTATCAGAGTGAGCTGAGCCTGCTTCTTGACTCCGTGTGTTATTTTGGGTGATTTTTCTCCCTTGGCTGAACATGCCCAGAGCTTCCGAGTGCAGGCGTTAAGTTTTCAAAAGATACAATTTTCCTTCCTGGCAACAGTGGTACATTTCAACCGCACTGGGCTGAACCTGATAGGCCCAATTTAACTGGTTTATGCTGTTATGGAAATATCTGGGATATTTTGTCAGAGGACATAGAGGAAATTTGTGTTAATTGCCTTGGGTAAATATATTCAGCTTAAAAAAGAAAGGGAACAGTTAAAATTTTGCCTTGGTAAACTTGCCAGTAAGTGACATCTATAAACTCATAGCTCCTTGCGTGAAGGATAATTTTATTTAGTCCTCTTTTCTTTCACCTTGAAAGGCCCAAGCTAGAGGGGACTTAAGTCTCCTAGGGTCCAGGAAAGAGTTAATTTTTTTCCCACAGTGCAGTAATACACACCTAAAACCATTCCAGAGTTTTGGGTAGAACTTGTAAGAAAGTATTAAAACTTGAGAAATGAATTAACAAGCTGCCTTTTGATGCGGCAGCAACGTGCCTCTTCACGGAATGAATAGCACTTTATCCTCAGCTGCGTAAATCGTGGGCAGAAATGTGGAGCCACCTCTGCATCAAGGAGGGTGCCTGTGTGTATGTGTGAGTGTGTGTGCGTGCGTGCTCAGATTAGAACAGATCCATGCAAATAAGAGGAAAAGTCTGACCTAAACTCACAGAACCGTGAAAGAGAATTTAGAATAAAACTCTGTCTTCAGCTCACACCACTGAGTTTAAGGCTTTCTTAAACTTCATTCTTACTATAGTTCTAATAATTCCCGCTACCCACGTGGAGAATGCTCCATATTCTGTTACTGAATGCAAGATTGTGTGCCCAGCCCACAGTGAGACCAAACAAACGGAAACTTTGGAGTTTGGAGCAGAAAAGTCTATTGCAGGGCCATGCAAGGAGATGGGTGGCTTGTACCCCCCTCCCCAAAAAAACACCTGAACTCATCCAAGGGTTGCAGCAAAGCACTTTTAAAGGCCAGGTGAGGGAGGGGCATGGTTCGTTGTTGCAAACTTCTCTAGGTGTTGGAATCCTTTGTTCTTGAAGCCCTCAGTGTAGTTCAGGTTAAGATGTTCCTGTAAACCTCCAACAAATGTTATTCTCTGTTCTGCACCTTTTGATCTCTATATGAATGGACTTTTAAAGGTCAGAGCCTCAGAATGGACTCTCCTGTATATTTCGGGCTACAGGCAACATTCTTTTACAAAAGGTGCAGAGCCAGCATGACTAAGCACAGGCCATAGGGCACAAAGGTTAAAGAAAAAGGAACAGATCTAATATGGAGTCAGATTTGTTCTTCCCCATTACAGTTCTAGCCTTCATCCTGCTCACTTCTTATTTTTAAGGCTGACTAATAGGTGTGTTAATATTTTTCCAAATCAAATAGCTGAAATATGACTGTAAAATTGAGATTACTTCTTTTGAAATAATGTAGACATATAACAGTGATTCCTTTGTGCAGTCACTGTGATGTTTTACACAGACTAATTCCCTTAATCCTCACAACAGCCTAAAGAGGTGGGCGCACCCGTTAGCTCCATTGTACAGACAAGGGAACTGAAGCTCTGAAGTCTCACCAGCTCACCCCGCTTGCCTCTGCTGAGGGGGAGCCCTGCCCAAGGCCCTGGCAGTTTGTCCTGGTGGCGGTTTGTCCTGAGTGTGGCTCAGTCACTCCTTGGCATGACCTCTCAGAGTGTAGCTCCTAGAACTACCGCCCCCCTTATAGTGACATCCTGCATCTGTTGTATCAGGATAAGGCCGAGAGGTTGCCACAAAGAGACTCAACAATAATTTTAGTGGCTTAAGGAAGAGAAGGTTTTATTTCCCTCTCACGTGGTCTGAGGGGACATGCAGGCGAGCAGGGCAATTTTGCTGCCCGGAGTCCTTCGTGGCCTCAGGTTCCTATTCCTTCCAAGTCAGTGCTCTGTCACCTTTAGGGTGCTGTTGGCACCTGTGTGATGGGGGCTGGGTGGTGGCCGTGCTCAGATTCGGCCCCTGGGGACAGGAATGAAGTGGAGGTCACCTGCCGTCTGTCTGCTTCAGCTCTGAGGCCTTGTCCGCCCAGGCGCGGCGTGTGAGACCCTGTACCTCTTCCGTGGAACAGAACTTAGTCTCACCTGCCATGGGCACGGTGCCACGCCTGTCTTCAAGGAAGGAAGGGACATGCAATCCAGCCATGGTTTTAGGAAGAAGGGGAGAGCGGATTTTGGTGGGCAACCGGCAGTGTCCATAAAACTCATTTGGTTCGAGTTAGTCAAAACCGGTCCCTGTGGTTTGCAGCTAAAGATCTCTAACTGATAAACTTGGCTATTTAGAGGAAATTTCTGCCAACGTTCGATGTATTTTCCTTCTATTGTCTCTTAATATATTTTTACGTACTCAATATTTATATTGTTCGTACAATTTTATCCCCATTCTAAAAATAAGTGTTTTTCCTATTTCACCAAGATAGCATGGATGTTTCATATTTATTAAGGTAATTAACATTTTTTTGTGTCTTAAATAAATGTTTTTCTTTATTAGGGCTCATTTTAGGAACACAAGGCTATTTCATTTATTAAAGGTCCTGAATATACTTGCATTAAAATTTAATTTTCACTTATTTTAAAATTTGTAACTACTTGCAATACCTTTTTAAACCCAAATATGCGTGTCCAAGTATACGCTTTCTAACATCTAGGCGATTCAGGCAGGATTGCCAGTGTCTTATTACTAAATCCGAGGCCCCATGTCTTTCCCTGGGTAATATGGCCATGATTATTGGCCAACATTACCAATTTCTGGTCTTTGCAGAAATTCAGGTCTATTGGTGCATTGTCACAGGCTCTTATTTATCGAGTTGGCTTTCAGAGCCACGTTGGACCCTCCCCAGGGTCTTGGGCAGCCAGTGGGCAATGATTCTGGTAGCTGTGTGTCCAGAACCCCCCCACCCCACCCCGGCTCTGACTGTTCTGGAGGGTAGGCTGCACTGGAGAGGCTCGAGTGCCTTCTAATTCCTTGCCCATCTGAGGATGAGCTGTTACCCACACTGCCTGAGGAAGCCTGTGCGAATTCGCAGCCTGACATAGCTTCCTGGGTAAGGATGGGTTCAGGGTCAGGTTAAAGAGCCGGGGTCAGGGATAGGTGGAGGCACCGGCCAAGGCTGACGCAAGGGTGGAGGTCACGGGTCCGACGCCTCGAGGAGGCAGGGTGTGTCGGGGCACCAGTTGCGCGTGGGGCCTCACACCTGACCCACTGCCATCCTCTAACCCCGAAAGGTCATGACACGTGGAGCACGTGCCGTGTCTCACCCGCAGCCCTCAAGGCTGTGGATCCCGGGACGTCTGGGCAGAGCGTGCTTACGTCGGTGCCTTGCTTTGGACTCCCTGCAGCTTCATCGCCCCCGTCTCTCCTCGTTCGGGAGCCGAGGATGTTGCGGGCAGGATAGTCGCCTCTGAAGATGCCCGCGTCCTCATCCCCGGAACCCGCGGTATCTCACGTGGCAGAAAGGGCTTTGCAGGTGTGATCGGGATTAGGGGCCTGGAGACAGGGAGATTGTTCTGGACTATCTGGGGGGCCCAGTGTGATCGCAAGTCTTCAGAGAGTCAGAAAAGAGATGTGAGGAAGAGAACAGAGAACCAGATTGACGTGATGTGAGAAAAACGCAAGCAGCCATCGCTGGCCTCGGGAGTGGAGGCCGGAGTGGCGGGCCAGGGTGAAGACGGCTTCTGGAGACTGGGGAGGTGAAGAGGTGCTTCTCCCCAGAGAGGCTCCCTGTGTTCCAGCAGGATGCAGCCCCAGGAGACCCATTTTGGACCTACGACCTCCAGAACTGTCACAGAATACATTTGAGACGTTTTAAGCCACCAAGTTGGTGGTGATTTGTCACAGCAGCTGCAGGAAGTGGGTGCAAGCATGCTGCCAGGTTGGCCCTGCTTCCCGGGGTCACCCTGGCTCAGGGAATCAGAAACAGAGAAGCCAGCGCAGAGGGTTCCTGCAGAAACCCCACTTTCAGGCGCCAGTATACCAAGAGCCAGAAAATCCTAGGGCTTTAGAAATGGGATATTTGAAGCCCCCCTCCTAAAAAAAGGTGATAAAATTGGTGATAAAAATAGAAAAAACTACTTCTACTGATGCAAGAAAGTCTCCTACCCTTGAAAGATAGACTCTTTGGTCAGAGTTCTATTTCAAACTGACTATTTTGATTTTCATTTGAATTTGGGACCAGGATAGTTTACAGATTATAATATAGCCACCTGAGTTTTCCAGGGCGTTTATAGAATGTTCTCACGTACAGTACCATTAAATGGTGAAGGGGTATCATTATGTTTAACCATGAGCTTCACAAAGGAGCCACTTGTGCCAAAGTGAAGGTCACATAGTGTGGGAGGAGCTAACCATGACCTCTGTGCCCTGAAGCAGAAAATAAACCTGTTGACTTACCTTCCTTCCCCGCCTTCATCTTCTCTTTTTATCCCAGTAGCATTGCCTTATTAGTGGTTAGTTTTATAGATTCTATTTCCTTTTTTTACTCTTGCTAAGCTGAGAACCGACACAGTCAGCCACCCTTGAGGTCTCTGAGATGAACATTTATTCTTTTTCCGAATAGTCCCTCGTATCTGGAGAGAATGGAAGTGATGTGACGTTTCCACTGATGTGACGCTAATACCTAGTGCTGATGTTTAATGTGAATATATAGTGTTTCATGCCAATATATAATGTTTAATGCTAAATATAGTAGTGATGGCCAGATTTTTGTTGTTGTTCTTGGCACACTTGTCTTTTATCAGCGTGTTCAAAATGTAAAGCACACGTATGATATTGTTTTCAGTTCTTCAGGCTTATTCCAAAAGTCCTCCCAAATATAAGAACTTGAAAATGAGGGAAATAAGCTTTGACCTTAAATTTTGATATCAATCCATTGGGTCTTCGGGTCAGAGCCCCTACTGCTACATCTCTTTCAAGAGGTGAAGGGTTCAGTTTGAGGGTAGCCTGACTAAGTGAATATTAGCCTATGTACCTGGAGGGGGAACTGGCTCTCAGGTGGAGACACTGAAAAGGACAGTCTCGAGACAGACATTGGAATTGCCTCTCTACGCTTTGTCCCCAGAGCTGAGGTGGGTGGCCGGCCGTGGTAGCCAGTGAAATCCAAATAGTTGCTCTGAAAAGACTTATGAAATGTCTGCACCCGCCCTTGTTCTGGTTTCCCAGCAACGTTCTGATGATTCCTTGGCTTCCTGTGTAGCGGATCCTGCTACACAGGAGAATATGCTGGTTCCTGTGATGTTTCTTCCCATCGCAGAAGAGGAACTGGTGCTCTGATCACGCCCAGCGCGGGGACTAGGTTAGTCTGAGTCTCTCTGAGTGATGACTTGGCCCCCGCCGGTTAAATCAGGTCTCCGGGTGTGCAAGGCCAGTGCTCCACTGGGACTCCGGACTGTGAGGCCCCCTGAGGGGCGGCTGGCCAGACGGTGTCTGGTGGCCCCACGCTCGCGTCCGCAGACTTCCCTGCTCGTGGCACTGGGACAGGGAAATGAGGCGCAGGTGGTGTTGGGAGCTTGTGGCCACACCTGCCTTTGAATCTTGGCTGTCACTTAATAGCTACTTGGCCTTGGGCCCATAACCTTCCTGAGCTTCAGTTTTCTTCTCTGTAAATTGGAGACACGACCTATGTTTTGAGGGTACCTGGAACATAGTGAGCTTACAAGAAATTTTAGCTGTTGGTATTCCTTTAATTAGCTAAAGGCATCATGAGATGCTGTAAACAGCTCATTTCTTCCTTCATTGATATGAGAATATTTCATCCTATTTTTCGTTTTATTTATTTATTGATTGAAATATAGTTGATTTACAATGTTGTGTAAGTTTCAGGTGTATAGCAAAGTGATTCAGTTGTATATATACAAACATACATATATATTCTCTTCAGATTCTTTTCTATTGTAGGTTATCACAAGACATTGAATACAGTCCCCTGTGCTCTACGGGTCTTTGTTGGTGACCTTTTTTGTGTACAGTAGTTTGTTCTATGGGAATGTCCACTGGGCTCCTCTGTGCCACACTCTGCAGTGTGGAATCCTGGGAAAGAGCCATCCCAGGGCAGGCAGTGTAGCCTCGCCACCTGATGCCTCTTGCTGCCTTGTTGGTTTTTATGTTCTTTTTCTCATCTAATGAGAAAAAAGAGAAAAAAAAAAGATGATTAAATAATTACTTTAAATCATTTGAAATGTAAGCAAAATAGCTTATATTGAACTTCAACCAGAATTGGTCAGTCAGCTTTAAATCACAGAAGGAAAGACTTCAGTACAAAATTTATTTTTTGCTTGCGTTGAGGACTTAACTCAGTGTTGGTACCAGCATGTTAAGACATTCGGCTGTAGCAGCATGTTAGCTGTTTTCTATCTTTACGTAGATTGCAACAGGGAATTTGTTTTTATAGCTATTAATGTTTGTTTTGAAATTAATATGCTAAGGGAGACATTTAATGATCCATAAAAATGTTGATTTTATGTAAAAGAAACAGCCAAAGCCAATTAGCATGTATGAATTTGCATAGGTAGTCCGGCTTGTTAGCTGTAAATGTGTTTGCAATGTGATGCGTGGTATTTTTTGACTATGTGATATGGTGAGAAGAAATGGCTGTCGTTTCGAATTTAACCTTTGAGGTGGCAAATAGAATTGTGTTGACTGATACAGTCTGTGTGCTTTAGGTAAAATATTTGTGTAGTTATTGATTTCACAGTGAAAACAGTGCTCTCCATGCTTCTTCAATCAGAATCCTTCTTTGGGTGTGAGGTGAGGTGGGTGGAGACAGGGGGCTTGAGGTCGTGGCTGGGCTCCGGGGTGTGTAGTTGGGTCTCCGTGGAGGACCGGTTATACGGTCTCCAGGGTGGGGTTTACAAGGAGGCCCGGGGGCCTCCCGAGAAAGGGTGTAGACTGGGCAAGGTGGCCCTGAGGGTTAGTGATAGGTGTCAGCTTTGGAGGGTGAGGTGGGATTTACGTCCACGCACTGCCTTTTGTCCGGCCTGGCCTGGTCTGGTGAACTTGGCCCGGGTCCCAGCGGGCAGTGGCAGTTTTCAAAACAGATGGTGGGGGTGTGACCTCCTGCACTGTTGGTGGGAATGTAAACTGGTGCAGCCACTATGGGAGAACAGTATGGAGGTTCCTCAAAAAACTAAAAATAGAACTGCCATATGATCCAGCAGTCTCACTACTGGGCGTATATTGGGACAAAACTATAATTTGAAAAGACACATGCACCCCTATGTTCATAGCAGCACTAGTTACAATAGCCAAGACGTACAAGCAACCTATATGCCCATCGACAGATGAATGGATAAAGAAGATGTGGCACATGTATACAATGGAATATTACTCAGCCGTAAAAAAGAATGAAATATTACCATTTGCAGCAACGTGAATGGACCTGGAGACGATCATACTAAGCGAAGTAAGTCAGACAGAGAAAGACAAGTATCATATGATATCACTTATATGTAGGATCTAAGAAATGATACAAATGAATTCATTTACAAAACAGAAACAGACTCACAGACATAGAAAAGCAGTTTATGGTTACCAAAGGGGAAAGGGGGTGGGGGGGGATAAATTAGGAGTATGGGATTAGCAGATACAAACTACTATATATAAAATAAAGAAAATCAACAACAAGGGCCTACTGTATAGCACAGGGAATTATATTCAATATCTTGTAATAACCTATAGTGGAAAATAATCTGAAAAAGTATATGTGTGTGTGTGTGTGTGTGTGTGTATAAAACGGAGTCACTTTGCTGTACACCAGCAACGAACGCAGCACTGTAAACAACTCTACTTCAATATAAAAAAGTAAAGACCCCCCTCCCCCAAATCACGGAGGGTGTGAACACTGAACAGCGTCTGGGGGTGGGGTGGTGGGAGACGCTGAAAGCACAGGTCGGTGTTGCGTGTGGCCTGTGTGGATGCGGCGGGGGGCGCGGAGGGTGGTGGCCCCCATTTGGGACTCGGTGAGTCAGGGCAGGGAGCGTGTGTGTGTGGGTGACCAGCGTGCCCTGGTGGCAGCAGCGGGTTGTGGAGATTGCGGTGGCCGAGGACCCTGGGGGGGCGGGGGGGCTGGGAGGAAGACACGGAGAGAGCCTCGTGTAGGTCGTGGGCACCAGCCTTGAATGGAGGAGCCAGTGGGGACGCTTGCGGGTGGCCGAGTGCCAGCAGGGGGAGAGGGCCGGCCGCACAGCTGGGATCCTGCTTCTGGCAACCCCCTACGTACCGCCCAGGCCCCGTGCCGTCTGGGAGGACAGTGCTGCACACCCCCGGGCATGTTTTCTTGGGCGCCCTGGCCCGGCCGCCTGAGCTCAGCCAGCCTCAGGGTCTCTGCACAGCGCTGTCGTCGCAGCGCCGCGGGGCCGCCTTCCCTGCAGGCTGAGGCTCGGATTCCTCATCGGGGCTTTCGCTGCGATGGTTTGAAACATGGCACTGAAACCTCCTCCAGGGAGCCGCTCTGCCGGGGTGTTCCCGGGCACCAGCCAGCAGCCCCAGAATCCTCTGCAGAGGACGGAGGAAGGGTGGTCCCCATGGGGCCCCGAGAACACATATCTGGGGCTCTTTAAGTGGGCGGGTGGAAGGGAGCGTGGAGACAGGGAATCCTAGACGTGTTCCCTGACACGCTCCTCAGCCGCGTCCGTCCGTCCGTCCGTCCGTGGAAGGGGAGCCGCCTTAACCCCGCCAAGAGGCTCCAGCCCGTGTGGTCCACTGGTAGAGATGTACTCTCTTGGATTGCAGTGTTGCTCCAGGTGGGATAAAGGTGCTGTCTGAGAGTGAAGTGGCCCAATTTAAATGCTTTTAGCTAGGAGCCCTTCTCCCCTCTCTGAACTCCCTTTAGCACCTCAGCTGTGGCCCACGTGCTGGGCACGTTCCCGCCGGTGGTAGGAGTACTCCTACGCGTCTCCGTCTCTCCTGATAGATTATCGCCGTCCGAGGGCTGCTGGGACCAGGCCTTACTCATCTCCCTTACTGTCAAGGACACCTCTTCCCCAGCGCTTTGGGACTGAGTTTGGCTGCATGTAATAGAAAATCGGAACCTCTAGATTGAAATGAGGTGGTTTATTTTGCCCGGGCAGCAAGACGTGCAGAGGATGTAGTGGTCCAGGCTGGTGCCCAGTCCCCCCGATGGTGCAGCATCCCTATCCTCAGCTTTCTGCTCTGCTTTTCTCTCATTCTTAGGTCTAGAAATGGCTCTTGTACCTCTAGAAATGGTCCTTATGTGGCCTTCCCAGCAGTAGGAAGGGTGAATGGTGACGTCAAAAGGTGTGGGCCAGCGGAGCGTGCTTCTCTCTCTTTTTTAAAAAGGACTTTATTTTTATTTATTTATTTGGCTGCGTTGGGTCTTCATTGCTGTGCGTGGGCTTTCTCTAGTTCCGGTGAGCGGGGGCTACTCTTTGTTGCCGTGCAGGGGCTTCTCGTTGCGGTGGCTTCTCTTGTTGCGGAGCACGGGCTCTAGGCACGCAGGCTCAGTAATTGTGGCTTGCAGGCTCTTGAGCGCAGGCTCAGTAGTTGTGGCGCACACGCTTAGTTGCTCCGCGGCATGTGGGATCTTCCAGGACCAGGGCTCGAACCCATGTCCCCTGCATTGGCAGGTGGATTAATTTTTGGCTGCGTTGGGTCTTCGTTGCCACGCGCCGGCTTTTCTCTAGTTGCGGCGAGCAGGGGCTGCTCTTCGTTGCAGTGCGCGGGCTTCCCATTGCAGTGCCTTCTCATTGTGGTGGCTTCTGGCAGGTGGATTCCTAACCACTGCGCCACCAGGGAAGTCCAAACAAAGCCTCGCTTCTCTTGTTCTTAGGAAGAGGACAGCTTTCTTCTGCCCACACCTCCATGGCCAGAAGTAGGCCATCCTTAGCTGCAAGAGACCCAGGGAAATGAAGCTTCTTTGTTATGGAGGGTATGTTGCTGCCTGGAGCAAAATTGGGGTTCTAATGGTAAAGAATAAAGGAGAAAGGTAGGCAGCTAGTGTTGAGAGACATGCTGCCAGGTAGAAAAGACTCAAATAAACACTTGTCAAGTGAGTGGTTTTAATAGCGGACAGGAAGCTCTGTGGTAAGAGGGAGGGTAAAGGTGTAGACCCTGAAGCACGCGGGATATTTGGGGTGGCTGCTTCCGCCAGTGCCGGAAGACTGTTTGGAGGGTTTAACTCTTGGAATTCACTGTCTTCCTGCAGTTTTCCTTTTTTCTTTCTCCAGCTTTGATGAGGTAATGATTGACAAATAAAATTGTAATATAATTTAAAGTGTGTAGCGTGAAGATTTGATATACTTGGTGAAATGATCACCACAGTCAAGTTTATTCACACATCTACCATTTCAGAGTTACCTTTTTTTTTTTTTTTTTTTTTTTGTGGTGAGACTACTTCTGATCTACTTTCTTAGTAGATTTCAAGTATATAACACACTATTATTACCTATAGTTCCCATGCTGTATCCTCAGGACTTCATTAATCTCATAACTGGAAGATTGTACCTTTTGACCAAACCAAAATCCTCCTCACCCAGAAATAAACATTCTACTGTTTCCATGAGTTTAAGGGTCTTGTTGGTTTTTTTAGATTTCACATGTGATACTATACAGTATTTATCTCTCTCTGACTTATCTCAATTCGCATAATGCCTCATGTTGTTGCAAAAGGCAGTACAGTTCACCCTTGAACAGCCTGGGGCTTAGGGGCACTGACCCTCCACGCAGTGGAAGATCTGCCTATAATTCATAGTCAGCTCCATTCCTCGTATACGTGGGTCCTCAGGACACAGTTCTGCATCCACAGACTCAACCAGCCTTGGATCCTGTAGTACCATAGTATTTCCTGTTGAAAACAATCTGAGTATTAAGTGGACCTACTCAGTCCAAACCCACGTTTTTCAAGGGTCAACTCTACTTCCTTCTTTTGGATGGATGAATAATATTCCGTTGTGTGTGCGTGTGTGAGTTTCACATTTTCTTCATCCACTCATCCACTGATGGACACTTAGGTACTTAGGTTGTTTCCATATCTTGCCTCATGTGAATAATGCTACAGTGCACGTGGGGGTGCAAGTATCTCTTTGAGACAGCAATTTCATTTCCTTTGGGTACATACCCAGATTTAGGATTGCTGGATTGTATGGTAGTTCATTTTTAATTTTTTGAGGAATCTTCACATTTTTTCCCACAGTTGCCGCTCCAATTTGTATAACTACTGACAGTGTTGCCTTTCCCCACATCCTTGCCAACATTTGTTGTCTCTTGCCTTTTTGATAATAGGTGTGATAATAACAGGTGTGAGGTGATATTGTGGTTTTGATTTAAATTTCCCTGATAATTAGTGACGTTGAACATCTTTTCATATATCTGTGGGCCATTTGCGTGGTTTCTTTGGAAAAATGTCTATTTAGGTCCTTTGCCCATTTTTAAATGAGGTTTTTTTTTTGGCTGTTGAGTTGTAAGAGTTCCTTACATATTTTGGATATTAACCCCTTATCAGGTACGTGATTTGCAAATATTTTCTCCCATTCTGCAGGTTGCCTTTTTAAAAAAAATTTTATTTAAATTTTTGGCTGCGTTAGGTCTTCCTTGCTGCGTGTGGGCTTTCTCTAGTTGCGGCGAGTGGGAGCTACTGCTCTTCATTGCAGTGCGCCAGCTTCTCATTGCAGTGGCTTCTCTTGTTGCGGAGCAGGGCTCTAGGAGAGTGGGCTTCAGTAGTTGTGGCATGTGGGCTCAGTAGTTGTGGCCTGCGGGCTGTAGAGCACAGGTTCAGTAGTTGTGGCACATGGGCTTAGTTGCTCTGCAGCACGTGGGATCTTCCTGGACCAGGGCTCGAACCCATGTCCCCTGCACTGGCAGGCGGATTTTTAACCACTGCACCACCAGGGAAGTCCCGCAGGTTGCTTTTCAATTTGGTTGATAGTTTCCAATGCTGTGCAGAAACCTTGTAGTTTGATGTAGTCTCACTTGTTTATTTTTGCTTTTGTTACCTGTGTTTTTGGTGTCAGATCCAAAACATTATTGTCAAGAGCTTACTGCCTATGTTTTCTTCTAGGAGTTTTATTGTTTCAGGTGTTGCATTTTAGTCCTTAATCCGTTTGAGTAGATCTCTGTGAGTGGTGTAAGAAAAGGGTCCAGTTTCATTCTTTTGCATGTGGCTGTCCAGTTTTCCGAACACCATTTATTGAAGAGACTGTCCATTCCCCACTGTATGTTCTTGGTGCCTTGTCAAAAATTATATGCATGTACTGTATATGCATGGGTTTATTTCTGGGCTCTCTGTTCTATTGATATGTGTGTGTTTTTTATGCCAATTCCATACTGTTTTGATTACTATAGCTTTGTAAAATAGTTTGAGATCAGGCAGTGTGATGCCTCCATCTTGGGTCTTCTTGGTCAGAATTGCTTTGGTTATGTGGGGGGTCTTTTCTGGTTCCATGTGAATTTGAGGATTGTTTTTTCTATTTCAGTTAAAAATGCCATTGGAATCTTGGAAGGGATTGCATTGAACCCATAGACTACTTTGGGTGGTGTGGACATTCGTACAGTTTTTCTGAAAATATCTTAAAGGAATGGGGAACTTCTGATTTGGGCCAGATCAGGGCCTTGGTGTTGTTTAATGCACCCAGTGTTGAGTAGCTCATGGTCCTGGTTGGTCATAGCAGTGGCAGCCTCAGGACTTAAGAACTTGTGCTTACTTCTGACACATCTTTATAGGATGACAAGTATCAGCATGTTAAGACTCCTCTTGGCAACACTGCCTCGTGGAGGGTACAGGATGCCTGTGCCAGAACGAGCCGCACTCTCTGACACATTCTCACCCTCTCTCCAAAGCATTCACGCACATGGTGAGGTTAAATGAATTACAAGTCAGAGAGACCTGTGATTGGAGCCGGGGCTGAAGGTGAAGTGACCACATGACTGGTGTGCCGTAGGGTCCTGTGTACTTGCGAGAAGTCGGGGGCACATTTAGCCCTGAGCTTTGTATCACTCAGCAAGTAGAGGGAACTAACCCTTATCCATGAAGCAAAGACAGACAGTTACTCAGGGGAAGCTTGATGCTTTCCAGTGCTGAGAGATCTTGTAGGCAGGGAGGAGACCTGTCAACAGCCATAACATCTCAAGGCGGCTTAGGATGATGAGAAACTTGGGCTACAGAAATCCAGGTGAGAGGGAGGAGATTCCTTCCTGTTTGTGGTGGTCTGAGAGGGCTTCCTGGGGGTGGTGACAGTTGCAGAAGGGACAGGGGTAGAGAAGGTGAAAATAAGTCCTTTATTCGGAGCAGAGCTCTCTTGCAGGAGGCAATCTGGGCAAATTTAGAGGCAGCTAAATGGTTTGGACTTTATCAGATGAGTAGCGGTGAACTGTGAGATGTTGGGCCCAGGGAAGTGACAGGGTCGAAGCAGTGTTTTTGAGAATTACTAAGTGCTCATGATGGGAAGACGTTGCATACCATAATTACCAGTTCATGTAAAATAAAAACAGCACATTGATGGCAAGAAAAAAAGAAAAGTGAATCTGTTCAGTTAGATCACTTGGAGAACACAGATGCGTTTCCTGTGACCATGCATTTCTGTTGGTAGAGCATAGGAATTGTGCACATTTATTTCAGCTTCAGTCTTTGGCTTCTACTTTGTAAACAGGAAAATGGATAAGAAATGGCCTGTGACGTTCTGGACCTTTCAGGCCTCATGAACTGAGTCTGTCGGCTCTGGGCTCTGAACTCCAGTCAGACAGTGTGTCACCGAATGCAAGTTCATGTGCCCAACGCACAGTGAGGCCAAACAAACCGAAACATTGGCGTTTGGAGCAGACAAAGGTGTATTGCAGGGCCAAGCAAGAGAATGGGGGCCTCGTGTCCAAAAAATCCACAAACTCCCCGAAGGGCTTCAGCAAAGCATTTTTAAAGGCCAGGTGAGGGAGGGGCGTGGTTGGTTGTTGCAGGTTTTGGTGCCGGAATCCTTTGTTCTCGCAGCTGTCCACGTAGGTCTGGTCAACCGTGTCCCGGTAAACCTCCAACAAGACAAATTGTTATTCTCCGTTCGGGTCAGGTCATGGTCAGGCTATCCTGTATATTTTAGGCTACACTCTTGTACAGCATTCTTTTGCAAAGCCAGCATGACTAAGCCCAGGCGACGGAGCACAGAGGTTGAAATAAAAGGAACAGATCTAAGATGGAGTCAGGTTTGTTCTTCCTCATTACAAGGGTCCCCACCATGCTGCAGCCTGTGGCCGGGGAGGACAGGCAGGGCCGTGGTTGGGTTCCTTGGCCACCGCGATACTCGGGCCCTGCCGCGTAACGGTGCCGAGGCTAGACTAGGGTACAGTTTGAGAAGCTAGAAATGACCTCTAGCCTTGAAGAAAGTAGTCTACAGACGTAAGGCCTAGCTTGGTGGCCCCTGGATGACCAGGCTGGGGTTGTTGCTATCTTGGCCCAATCAGGAGTATGGGGGACTGGGGCCCAAGGATCCGGCACCTGAGCTGGGCCCGCTGGCTGTATGGTGCTACCCCAATCGCCAGACCACATGAGGGGAGGCCTGAGGGGACTGTGGAGTGATGGGGTATGTTTTATTGGGGTTCTGGGGTGGTGATGACTTGACCTGCTGTATGTGTCAGAACCCACATAACCGAACACATGGAGTCTGGAGGCCCGGCTGTGAGGTCACTGCCCTGCCACCTCATCAGGAACCTCCTCCTGTACACCTCTAGGGTCCCTCCCACCCACCAGAAGAGGCGGCCGTGGTGTATAGGCCACGTCAACAGCGGCACCGTAACTTTGTCCCTTGCTTCTGTCACACGCAGTAATATTCTCTTGAAGCTGAATTGCACGGGACACGTGGCAGTGGCTTCCTCCAAGGAAATCAGAGTTGCCCCTTAGCTGCCCTGTGAGCTGGCGGTGGCACCAGAGGGTACAGGGAAGGCTCCCCTGGCCGTGTGGCGCGATGGGCTCTGTCCCCTCCTGCTGCCGGCGAGGCCACTTGTGTCGAGGCCCAGCCGGACCTGGAGCCCAGGGTGTGGCTCTCATGTCCTGTGTCTATGGGATGAATCCTGTTCTGAAAGGATGTGGGCGTTCTCGCCCGGACCCCAATCCCAGGGCTTGTGACACTCCATCTTTGTGGCCACGATCGCCAGCGTCATGTGGCCGGTGCGGGGTGGCCACAAGGCTTGTGGTCACGGCGAGCAGAATCCCTTGAGATCGCTGCACAGGTCACTGGGCCAGTGGGGCCGCTGGGGGTACAGGCTGGACTCGAGTCTCCACTTGGCACTAATCAGTTACGTGACCACTAGTGTTGACTGAGCTTTGGTTTCCTTGTGTCACACATTTGGATGATGACACGCTTAGCTTTGAAGTGATGAGGCTCAGTGAGAAAGTGCAAAGACCTGGGCACCATGCTGGGGCCAGTTAAGTCTCCTCCATTCCTCGTTTGCTAGAAGAGATTATTTTTTTTAAAAAAATTAATTTTTATTGGACTGTAGCTGATTTACAATGTTGTGTTAGTTTCTCTTGGACAGCAAAGTGAATCAGTTATACATGTACATATATCCATTCCTTTTTAGGTTCTGTTCCCATATAGGTCATTACAGAGTATGGAGTACAGGTCCCTGTGCTACACAGTAGCTCCTTATTCGGTATCTGTTTTATATATAGTAGTGTGCATATGTCAATCCCAGTATCTGCAATTACGTCTTAAAATGATGATCATATTGCAAAACTAACATCTGTGCAGTGCTTCTCATATGCATCGTCTCATTTAATCTTCACAACAGTCCTGTGACTTAAGTATGAACCTTCCTCTCTTTATCCCCACCGAGGCTCAGACAGCTAAGTCATCTGCCTCAGGCCACGCAGCTACGGAGAGGGGACCTGAGGCTCCAGCATGAACTGCTGTCTCTTAGTCATTTACGGTGAGCAGGAAAAGACCAGGTGAACCTGTGTATTTGGAGGTTGCAGGAGAGTGTAAGGTGGTGTAAAAGAGAAATGCTAATTTAAAAAAAGGGAAGAGTTTGTACCGTGTTATCAAAGAAGAAGTGATCCTGCTTACGATACAAGAGGAGCACATATAGAATATATATAAGCACACATAGTAATAAGACAAATCGACACCACGGGAAAACCTGAGGTTCTATTACACGAGGTAAAACGTATTTAGAAATACACTGCCTCCCAGGCAGCTCGTGCTGAGCGCAAAAGGGCAGGTCCAAGTGCAGCGCTGCGGAGCATGGGGGAAGCTGACTTATGATCACGAGAAATGAGGACGGGTTTTGATGGGTGTGTAACGCTTGAGGTGGATTTTGGTGTTTGGAGATAACGCAGGAAGGTTGCTCTGGGTGGAGGGGAGAGGATGAAAGGGCACAGAGGCGTTTCAGTGTCTGGGTGGAAAGACCTGTAAAGAACTTCACTCCCAACCTTGAAAGGAGTAAAAGCTGGACACACAGCAAGTTCACAACGGATCTGGAACCCATGGGATGCTGAAGGTTCAAGGTCCAGCGTGCAGGGACAGAGGAGACACAGCACTCACTCACCTGCACACAGGTAAGAAGAGTCCAGCAAGGCTGACTGGAGGTTGGAGAAGGCTGGCTTCTGAGTGATGCCCCAGGGGGTGCAGACATGGGGGAATCCGCACCACCTTGCAGGTTCTTCTCTCCGTGAACCACACCAGTCCCTCACAGAAAAGACTGAAAAAAGTCCATAGAAGATCTTTCTTAGCGGCAGAACTGGGGAGAGGAGAAGAAGCTGCTCTGGGAAGGGCAAGAAATTTCTCCTGAACTCTTCTCCTGTATCTCCGCCACAGACAGAAGCTTTGCTTTGGGAGAGGGCTGACAGACACCGTCGTCTTTAGGGTACTGCTGAAATCTCAGTGTAGCTGCGGGAAGAAAACAGGAAAGACAATCTCAACCCCCAAGGGAGGGGCAGGATTCCAAGTTAGATTCAGGACAATGGATGCAGCAGAGAGAGCAGGGTCACTGAGTAGGCCATCCCCTCGAGGTCCAAGGACACAGGACCTGCCTGAGACTGAGGCTTCATTGGAGCAACAGAGGAGACCCTCCACCCTCACGCCACCACCCGACTAACAAGTGTGGAATAACAAGTAATTTGCAAGAGGCAGACCTCTGAGGCCTGGTGTGAGGGAGGACTTAAGGCTGAGGGTGCAGTAGTCATCGGAAAACAAATGGACTCTGGCAAACAAATGGACTCTGGCATTTAAGTCTAACACTGGGGGGGGGGCACTGAGGGTAACCATGGCAACAAGAGACCTCAAAGCCAGCCCGACTCCTGATTAGATTAGCTCAAACTCAGACTAAGGCCTAGCAGAAGGAAAGGTGTGCCCATTTCCAGGAATTAAAAAAAATATCTTTGTTACTCTGCATGCCTACACAAGATGTCCAACATCTAAGTAAAAAATTACTAAGCATATGAAAAGGCAAGAAAAAAATCCCAGGAGACAAAGCAATCATTAGACTCAGACTCAGGCATGTCACAGATGTCGGAATTGTCTGACAGGACGTTTAAAATAACTGTGATTAAATAGGCTAAAGGCTCTAATAGAAAATATGCAAGATCAGATGGGTTAATAGAAACTACCCAAACTGAAACACAGGGAAAAGAAATAAAAGCAAGAAGAACAGAACAAAACCAAAAAAAAAAAAAACTAACCCCCCCCAAAAGACCAGAACATCTAAGAGTTGAGGGATAATACCAGACAGTCTAACATTTACTTTATTGGAATGCCTGAAGGAGACGTGAGAGAGAATGGGGAAGAAAAAAATATTTGAAGAAATAATGGCTGGGGACTTCCCTGGTGGTGCAGTGGTTAAGAATCCACCTGCCAATGCAGGGGACACAGGTTCGAGCCCTGGGCCGGGAAGATCCCACATGCCGCCGAGCAACTAAGCCCGTGCGCCACAACTACTGAGCCTGCGCGCCACAACTAGTGAAGCCCGTGCGCCTAGAGCTGGTGCTCTGCAACAAGAGAAGCCTGTACACTGCAACAAAGAGTAGCCCCTGCTCACCACAACTAGAGAGAGCCTGTGTGCAGCAACGAAGACCCAACACAGCCAAAAGTTTAAAAAAAAAAAAAAAAAAGAAAAGAAATAATGGCTGAATAATTCCCCAGATAAGTGACACTGAATCACAGATCCAGGAAGCTCAGAGAATACGTGGCAGGTTAAATACAACAAAACCAAACACACAGTCAAGCAGTTATGGACCAAAGAAGAAGAGAAGATCATAAAGGCAGCCAGAGGAAAGAAGACACATTATGGAGGAATAAAACTAAGAATTAAGCCGACCCTGCTTCAGAAACTATGCAAGTTAGAACACAATGGAGTGACATTTAAAAATTGCTAGGAAAGAGCTGTCAACCCAGATGCTACACTTGGTGAAAATCTATTTCAAAAATGAAAGAGAAAAGTAATTTTTCTCAAATAATAACTATGGAAATTCATTGCCAGCATACATACTCTACAAGAAACGTTAAAGAAAGGTTGTTAGGTAGAAGGATTATTATACCAGGTGGAATCTTGGATCTATACAAAGAAGTGAAGAACACTGGAAATGGCGTAAATGAAGGTAAAATACAATTCACTCTTTCCTATTTTTAATTGCTCTGAGCGAGAGAACATTGTGCAAAACAAAAGTGGTTGCAATGTGTTGTGTATTTCTGACCTACCTTTTATTTTTTAATTCATAATTTATTTTTTATAGAGGTCACATTGGCTTATGACAGTATATGCTTCATGTGTACAACATTGTATTTCTGCTTCTGTATACCTGTTAGTATGTTCACCACCAAAAATTTAGTTTCCATGTGTCACCATACAGTTGATCCCCTTTACTGATTTTTTCCCTCCTCCCCGCCCCTTACCCTCTGGTAACCACCACTCTGTTTTCTGTATCTGTGTGTTTCTTTTTGTTTGGTTTGGCTTGTTCATTTATTTATTTTTGTTTACTTGTTTGTTGGTTTTTCTTGTATTCCACATATGACTGATATCATACAGTATATTTGTCTTTCTCATTGTGGTGGCTTCTCTTGTTGCGGAGCACAGACTCTAGGTGCACGGGCTTCAGTAGTTGTGCCTCGTGGGCTCTAGAGTGCAGGCTCAGTAGTTGTGGCACACGGGCTTAGTTTTTCCGTGGCATGTGGGATCTTCCCGGACCAGGGCTTGAACCCACGTCCCCTGCATTGGTAGGCGGATTCTTAACCACTGCACCACCAGGGAAGTCCCCTGTTTACCTGTTTTATATATTACTATATACTACTTGTTTGTAGATGTTAATCCCAAACTTCTAATTTATCTCTCCCCCACTCCTGCTATCCCTTTTGGTAACCATTAAGTTTGTGAACAATATTAATTTTTAGATGTAATGATAATATTGATTTAGGAGTTTATACTGTAAAATCTTCCCTTAAGCTTAAGTTTTATTTGTGATGTTCCTTTAAATTGACACCACAGGGTCGGGATATATTACTTCTTGCCAGTCAACTCGCAGGATTTGATCGACCAATGTGAATCCTGTTAAAATTTATTGTTGAACTTGTTAGAATCTCTTCCTTTGTCTCTTTTTCTACTTCCGCCCCACCACACCTTCCTGCAGGAAGGTAATGTTTTCTACTGCTGTACAATTGATTGAGAAACATTTCAGGATGAAAATATCCATTCTAAAACTTTCAGTTTCTGTACTTCCTGTGCCTGCCCCAGCACTACTCAACTGTCATTTTGATGATTTCTTGATTTTTATTGGGCCCGACTTAGCACAAGACCATGAATTATCCTGTAAAGATATATGAGAGCCTGAAGTTGTATTGCTCTCTGAAACAGATTTATTTTGGAAGCATAAATTAAGGGAAAAAAAAGAATATGTAAAGATTGACCCAGATGTCTAAGTCAGTGGCAGGGCTCTGGAAGAGGTGAGTCAGGATCAGTCTTCCTGGGAAATTATGGAGACTGTCTGCAGTACTTTTAGGAAGAATGGCAGAGAGGCACTTAAGGTCCTCTTCTATTCAATCGAATAAGAGAGGGAGGAGAGTGTGAAATAGACAATCTACACAGCATTGAACAGATTTTCCTTAGCCCTTGTGTACAAATATAACAGGAGCACAAATGCTAATGATGAATTCTGGATCACTGCCTCAGAAACTGGCAAACAGTCATGGTAAGAAATAATTATACGGTTTCAGCCAATTTAACACATTATACAAGAAATGTTAAACGAGGAATTTTTTTACCCTTCAAATGTGCTCTCTCTCTTTCTCTTTTTCATAAAGTATAGAGTACATACAATAAGCACTCATGGACCACTCCCTAGAATGCATAACTATTGTGCCATGTTTGCTTCAGATTTTTTTTAAATGAAAGAAGTAAGATATTTCTGATGAAGGAACTCTTTGTCCTTCTCCTCCTCCCCAGAGGAAGCCACTGTGGTGCGTCCGGTGAGCTTCCTGTCACGGGGCATATAATGGTTGAAGTGATGATCGGCTTCTTTTACAGGAACCATCCTTCGTACGGATGACTTCTCTGCTTGACGATGGGCCATAAATTCAGCTGGGTGCCTGCAGCCATGGATGCTCAGCTGGTTATTGTTTCTTGACATGTGGATTATAAACCCTGTTCACTCCCCATACAGAGTCATGCTGTGTTAATTTCTAATTATTCACTTTATGGAATGCCAGAGACAATCATAATGAATTTATGCCTTCTTTTTTGGTATTTTTTTTAACACTTGAAATGAGAAGCGGTGGACAGTTGCCAGGGATATGGAGTATGCTGACTTAGTTGTCATGTTTTTCCTCGAAGTATTCCTTCAGGAGGAAAAGTCAAGGCTCCAGGGAGTAAATACTGCACACACACTGTCTTGCCTCCCTCCAGGCTGAGAAGTGAAAGAAGTAATGACTCCTGTACACCTGCTGTGGACACGCCCCCTCACCTGGCCAGGCTGCTGGAGCAAAGGTTCTGAGGTGGAAGGCCGCAATCCCCTGGTGCCCCAGGGCTCTGTCCTGAGCCTACTTACAGGCTTACCGGGGTGGTGCTTAACTCAGGCGGTGCATCAGAAACAGCTGGGGAGCCTGGAGACTCCAGGCCACACCCAGACAGTCGCCTCCCTAGGCTCTTGGACTCACCAAGTGCCTCCTCAGCCCAGGAGCACCTGCTGTACGTCTTCTGATGGGCCTTCCTAGACCAGCCTTTCTAAACGCCCCCCCACCCCTCACCAGCTGGGCCGAAGCACGGCACCTCTCTGTTCCCTCCCCCACATGGGAGTCCTCCGAAATGCTCTGTGAATTTGTTCACTTGCCTATTGTCTCCCCTGCCCCCATTAGAAAATGGACCCCTTGAGGGCAGGAGCCTGCTTTCTTGTTTACTCCCTGTTCCTGTGCCTGGCACGGTGCCATTATACACATACGTGTGAAATATTTGTTAAATGAGAATGAATTTTAAGGTCAGGAGGCCTTGAAGGGCCACTGAGCATAAGTTTGTTCTTTTTCTAAGGCCTAAAGAAGGGTAAGTTCTTTCCTGAAAAGATGGACCAGTCTCTTTGTGAGTATTTAATCAGAATATAGGGCAATGTACCCTGAAACCCAGTCCTGGGCCTGTATCCTGGTCTTCCCTCAGTATCCTCTAACAAATAATAATAATAAAAACGAAAACATAGACACAAGCATGTATACAATAATCATCGGCTCTAAGGAGCCTTCATATACTCTGACCCGATCCTTTCCTTGGGGGTCGGAAGATCACACACAGGTGATGGAACAGGCTCAGAGCAGGTAAATAACGTGGCCAGTAAATCGGGAGTGTGGGATTAACATATACACACTACTACATATCAAATAGATGATCCGCAAGGACCTACTGTATAGCACAGTAGTATCACGCTGTGATGACCTAAATGGGAAAAGAATCTGGAAAAGAATAGATACACGTATATGTATAACTGAATCACCTCGACTGACACAACATTGTAAGTCAACTAGACTCCAATATAAAATAAAAATGGAAGAAATTTTAGATATCAAATAAAATTAATTGGGACCAAAATAATAGCTAATAAATAAATAACGTGGCCGAGTCCACCTCGTGGTAAATGAGAGGGTTGGAATGGGTGACCATTTTGGGAACCTCGAAGGGGTGAGAGAGGGCATCGGAGCCCTCCAGCACCGGCGGGCACTGGCCGCCCCTGCACTCACAGTTTCCTGTGGCTCCTCTCTGGGTGCAGGTGAGGACCCGGAGCGGCTTGGCTCTGTTCCACCTGGTTGGCTTTGAGGGACGCCTCCCTCCTCAGTGAGCTGCTGGGAGCCCTAATCATGGCTGACCATGAGTTCCAGGAAAAGATCCTGAAGCCCGGAGTCATCTCTGATCAGTGCATCAGCTTCTAAGTGCCTGACTAATAGAGATTAAATGCATCACCCGGGGACTTCCCTGGTCGTCCAGTGGCTAAGACTCTGCACTCCCAACGTAGGGGGCCTGAGTTCAGTCCCTGGTCAAGGAACTAGATCCCACACGCCTTGACTAAAGATCCTGCGTTCTGCCACTAAGACCCGATGCAGCCAAATCAATAAATATATTAAAAAACCACGTCACCCCTCCCAGTGCAGGGGGCCTGCACGTGATGCGACGGGGTGGGTGCTGCTCTCTGGGTGGTGCGTCATGGGTGCTGAATTGCCTGGTTTGCTTCCTAACTCAGGTGCGTGTGCTGCATATGTTCCTTCGCCTGTAGAAGTATTGCATCGTTCGACCGTTAAACCATAAGAAATAAGACAGGGTAATGCGATCGGTTACCTTGCCCTCAGAACTAAATTAAACCGCTCTTCTCTGGTTCCATTCCCTTCCCTCCCTCCCCCGTCCCTGTCTTTGTCTCCGTCTCTGCCTGGTTCCCGGTCCTCGCTCAGAATGGAGCTGCCGGGTGGTTTTGTTGTTTGTGTCTAATATAGTTTTAAGCGTGCTTTGGGGTGGATTTTCAAGAGCATGTCAGTTAAACCTTTGTCCCTGCTATCGATTTAATTTGAACGTGACCCCCGAGGAGGGTGACTTTACACGTTGGCCCACTCGGGACAGCCCTGGGGGGCGTGTGCTGTCCGTGCACGGTTGTCGGACGTGTGCCTGTTTGGAGGCCGAGTTACAGACGCCAGCGTCTCCAGAGTGACCTTCTCCGTACTTCCCACTTTCGATCAAAGACTCTTTAAATAAACAGAGCCCCACCTGTGACGCTGTGTCACTCAGTAGTAGTTCCGGTAGTAGTTCCGGTAGGGGCGTGGTTCCCGCTGCTGACCTGCCCACAGGTACATCCTCATCTTAAATAGGGCAGCTTTATATAGGAAATGATCCGTAAGTAAGTTGGCAACTGCCGTGTTACTGGGTCCCTTAGTTCGTAGCATTAGTCACTGGGATTTAAAGGTTGTCGTTGGTTGTGCGTAATCGTGCAGTGCCTTTTGGACACAGAACTGCTTGATCTGTCAACCAGACAAGAATTTCCTTCCCTCGGCACCGGTATTTCGGCCGGCACTGCTGGTGTTCTCACATCCTGTTGAACCTCGTGCTGCTTTTCCCTTGAGCTGCCTTCCGGATTTCCCGGCCTTGGACGGCTTTGGTCAGTAGATCAGAGAGGCAGCAAGCAGCCTCCTGTTGGCCGGAGCCCTCAGCGCCGGGAGAGCTTCCCCAGGGCCTCCCTGCGGCCCCCTTTCTCACATACCCTGAGAGTCACGAGTTTTCCTTTTGTGACGTATTTTAGCTCGAGGACTGTCTGTGGTGTTGATTTTGCTCAGTTAAGGTGTGGAGCGAAGTGTGAAGATGAGCCAGAGGCCTGTGCTTGGCGTCCCCCCCAGGGGACCACATCCTGGGGGGACCTTAGCCTCCAGATGCCCTGGGGTGCGGCCCACAGACATTTATTATCTCCGTTACAGCGATCCTTCTCCTTCCCTCGTGGTTGGAGACTAAGAAGGATTCTCCTGCGGGCCTGGTGGGCTTCGGGCGAGGGACAGACACCCCCTAAGCCCCGTGCGGCGCCTTTGGCGTCCGGGTTCACGTTCCAGGCAACCTGCGTGGCAACACGGCCCCGAGGGGACCAGCAGCCCCTCCACAGCTTTCCTTTTAGGAAGTAACGTTTCCTTTGAGGATGTTGAGGAAACGCTGATCCCTCCCCACGACACACATAGGGCTGAGCTGGGCTTTGCTTCACACACTCTTGGCCCTTGTGTGAAATCTGTTAAGGCCGGAAACAGAATTCTTCCTAATTTGAGTGAGTTAAAGATTAAATTGGGGAGGGTTTGGGGGGTGTACTGGCAGACAAAGAAAGGGGTGTAAACAGCTCTCTCCCTGCTGTGGTTTACCGTGTACAGGCCGTGCGTGATTGGGGATGGAGTGGGATTAGACATCTATTTTTAAGTTAAAAACCAGCATTCGTGGTGCTTTGGAAAAATCCACCTAAACCCAGCGTCACGGGGCCTCCAGAAGCGTGTGGGACTCAGGTGCACTTTCTTTCTCTCCTCTTAGGCCCCAGGTTCACTTGGTGTCTTGTTTTCCGGGGGGTGTTGGGATGGAGGGGAGGAGGAGAGAAGGGTGTGAGAATGACCAGCTGAACTGCTTAACTCACCATAAAACGCAGCTAATTTGGAGCATTCTCATTCTTCATTCAAAACCTTGACCCACCTCCTAGAGAAATGGAAATATAAACAAATGGGACCTAATGAAACGTAAAAGCTTTTGCACAGCAAAGGAAACCATAAACAAGACAAAAAGACAACTCTCAGAATGGGAGAAAATATTTGCAAATGAAGCAACTAACAAAATTTACAAACAGCTCAGGCAGCTCAATATCAAAAAAACAAACAAACCAATCCAAAAACGGGCCAAAGACCTAAATACACATGTCTCCAGAGAAGATATACAGATTGCCAACAAACACATGAAAGAATGCTCAACATCATTAATCATTAGAGAAATGCAAATCAAAACTACAATGAGGTATCACCTCATACCACTCAGAATGGCCATCAACAAAAACTCTACAAACAATAAATGCTGGAGAGGGTGTGGAGAAAAGGGAACCCTCTTGCACTGTTGGTGGGAATGTAAACTGATACAGCCACTGTGGAGAACAGTATGGAGGTTCCTTAAAAAACTAAAAATAGAAACACCATCCCACTACTGGGCATATACCCTGAGAAAACCATAATTCAAAAAGAGTCATGCACCAAAATGTTCATTGCAGCTCTATTTACAATAGCCAGGACATGGAAGCAATCTAAGTGTACATCAACAGATGAATGGATAAAGAAGATGTGGTACATATATACACTGGAATATTACTCATCCATAAAAAGAAATGAAACTGAGTTATTTGTAATGAGGTGGGTAGACCTGGAGTCTGTCATACAGAGTGAAGTAAGTCAGAAGGAGAAAAACAAATACCGTATGCTAACACATATATATGGAATCTAAGAAAAAAAATGTCATGAAGAGATTAGGGGTAGGATGGGAATAAAACACAGACCTACTAGAGCATGGACTTGAGGATATGGGGAGGTGGAAGGGTAAGATGTGACGAAGTGAGAGAGTGGCATGGACATATCTACACTACCAAATGTAAATTAGATAGCTAGTGGGAAGCTGCAGCATAGCACGGGGAGATCAGCTCGGTGCTTTGTGACCACCTAGAGGGGTGGGATAGCGAGGGTGGGAGGGAGGGAGACGCAAGAGGGAAGAGATATGGGAACATATGTATATGTATAACTGATTCACTTTGTTGTAAAGCAGAAACTAACACACCATTGTAAAACAGTTATACTCCAATAAAGAAGTTAAAAAAAAAAAAAAAAAAGCTCTCCAGAGCGCAGTGTGGGATGTTAGTCTAACTGGGACAAGAAAAGCACAGCAGACTTGGATGCCTCCCTCCCCGGCCTTCAGGAGCTGCCGGCTGCTGGGGAGGATGTGACAGCCAGATGCCCGCACGTGGTGTATGTGTTCACGGGGCTTCTGAGAGGGGGAGGAGAAGCTCGCATCGTCCCGTGACTGGAGGACCCCAGCAGTAGCAGTACTCACCGTGGGGAGAACTGCAATCAAGTCACACCGAGTAGCTCTAGGCTCGGTCATCGTGCATGACTTGCTTTAGAATATGTGGTTTTGAGTGACTGAATCTGATAACTTTGTATCAGTCAGTGAGACCTGCAGCCCCAAGGGGATGCTTTGTATTTGGTTGCACTTGGTTTTCCTGTGCAAGGTGCTGTGCAGTCAGTAGTAATCAACCCTCCAGTTACCTGGGGGTCTCAGAAGAAGTGAGCCCCTTCTTCTGATGTACCAGCCTTGGGTGAGCGCCCTTCTGGATTTCCCTGACTTGGATGATTTTGGTCAGTAGGTCAGAGAGGCAGCAGCTTCCTGTTGGCTGGACCCCTTGGCCCCGGGAGAGCTTCCCCAGGGCCTCTCTCCTTCCCCTTTCTCACACATCCCGAGGGTTACAAGTGTCCCTTTTGTGAAGTATTTTTAGCTTGAAGCCTGTCCATGGTGTTGATTTGTTTTTATCTTGGTACGCGGGCCTCTCACTGTCGTGGCCTCTCCCGTTGCGGAGCACAGGCTCCGGACGCGCAGGCTCGGCGGCCATGGCTCACGGGCCCAGCCGCTCCGCTGCACGCGGGATCCTCCCGGACCGGGGCACGAACCCGCGTGCCCTGCATCGGCAGGCGGACTCTCAACCACTGCTCCACCAGGGAAGCCCAACAGAGATATAGGATCTTTTCAGCATCCTAAGTATTCCCCCTTAAGAATTGGATTTGGCCGAGAGTTAACAGACACTCTCCCCACCACGATCTTGAACTCCTAAGGGTTTACTTTCTAAACAAGAAGACTGCAGGTAGACACTTGCTGGCACTGCTTTGATGTCTTCAGGATGTCAGGGTAACTGAGATTCTTTTGGTCTCCCGCCTTCATGGGCTCAAGGTGGCTGCTGCCACTCTAGCCACCATGTCTGTCTCACTGAAGGAAGAAGCATGAAGGGTGGAAGGTCAAAAGGGTGCCTGCCGGTTCAATAAGCTCTCTTTAAAATTCCTCCCTAGAAACCCTACCTAAGGGCTTCCTCTAATATCTTCTTGGCCATCTCTATCTTCAGGGGATGTTGGAAAAGCTAATTTCCTCCAGGCACTTTGCCCCCCTCAAAAATACAGATGTTCTGCTGTTACTAAGAAAAAAGAGAAGGATGGAAATTCTGTGGGAAGCTAGAGGTCTCTGACACAGTGGGGCCTCACTGCAGGAAAACTACCTCAAGGGTTTCAAAGCATTTCCTCTATTTCTACAGTAGTAATTGATTGCCTTCTCCCAGGTTGAGAGCTTCTGGTAGTCTAATCAATTAAGCTTTTAGCATATTGTAAGTTTTTGCCTTTAAGACGTTTGTTCAAGAAAGAAAAGACAATTACAGAAAGAGATGGTAACATAGGATGTTTTCAGCTCAATTAATTGTCAGCACAGGTGTAGGGAGAAGTCGTAGTTTATACAAACTAAGATCCACTCTGTGGGTCACATAACAGGTGCTGTCTGACCCATGGTGAGGAAGACTTTGTCATCTGGTCCATATCCCGTCTGTCATGTTTCTATATGTATAGTCAGGCTGACAGTAGTATAACAACATGATAAATATATGCGAGATGCAAAGAAGGAAGGTAATCAGCCTGATTCTGTAGATAAGAAAGACATCAGGCAAGAGTTACCCATAAAGAAGGACCATGGCAACGAGCTGGAAGGACCTGCATAACCTCAAGTCCGAGTCAGAGCTGAAAGAGAGCCCGTGAGCGCTCTCAATGTGAGATCAGCGCCCGGAAGTAGGAGGTTTCAGCTCTAGGCGTAGAGCTGCAGTAACTGATGTATGTAACTTACCCTCCTGGTGCCCAAGTGTTTTGTTTCAGTCGTGGTGAAATACACATAACGTAAAGTCTACCACCTTCACCATTTCTAAGTGTACCGTTCAGCGGCCCTGAGCACGTCCCCGTAGCGCACCCGTCACCACCGTCCATCCGCAGAGCTTCTTCCTCTTCCCCAGCTGAACCTCCAGGAGACAACACCTCCTCATTCCCTCCCCGCAACCCCTGACAACCAGCCTCCTCCTCCGTCTCTATGATTTTGACTGTTCCAGTTCCCTCAGATGGCTGGAATCGTCCAGTACACGTCCATTTGTGAGTGGCTTCCTGCGCTAGGAATAATGTCTTCAGGGTGCATCGGTGGTGCAGCATGTGTGAAACTTTCCTTCCTTTATTGAGGCTGAATGATATTCCATTGTTTGCATGCACCGCATTTTGTCCGTTTGTTTGTCGATGGACACTTGGGTTGCTTCCACCTTTAGGCTGTTACAAATAATGGTGCTGTGAGCATGAGTACACAAATATTTCTTTGAGACTCTGCTTTCGGTTATTTTGGGTATGTACCCTGGAGGAGAATTGCTGGATCACGTGGTAATTCTATTTTTAATTTTTGGAGGAACAGCCATACTGTTTCCCAGAGCGGCTGCAGCATTTTGCATCCCTCCCGGCGGTGCACAGGGTTCCAGGCTCTCCACATCCTCACTAACACTTGTTTTCTGTGGTTTTGACAGTGGCCGTCCTCATAGGAGTGAGGTACCTACTGAAGTTTTCAAGCAGTATCAGCAGTGCCCCCACATCAGCTTCCTTTCGAGTCACTGCTCCTCTGCTTAATTCTTCAATCTTCTTGAGCGAGTAACTTAGCCCGAGAGCCTCAATTTCAGTTTCCACTCAGTAGAAATGCCCGTATGGAGGGGTTGTATGGATGTTGATGAGATAAAGCCCTAAGCTGTATGCTCATTCAAGTATTAATTTTACCGCCCTGGAAAAGCTAAAAGCATTAACAAAGTACACTCTTGTTAATATTCCTCTTGTTCCTAGCTATAGATCTCCTCCCACCTCTTAACCCAAAACACGATGTTTCCAAAGCATTATAGTGGGAAAGGCATTGGTCTTGGAGCTAGAAGGCATGGAACAGCATTCCAGCTTTCCCACTTGCTAGTCAAGGGGCCTTAGACAAATATCTGGGTCCTATTTTATCTTTTTAAAAAAGACATAACCGTGGGCACCTCAGGGGACTAGATTTTTATACTTACCTCTCCCTAACTCCCCACCACAGCCTAAAGATTTTTTCCCAGCTTTATTGGGGTGTTATTGACATGTAACACATGCAAGGTTAAGGCGTACAGGTGTGATGATTTGATACACCTGCGTATTGCAAGATGATTACCACGACAAGATCAGCTGACACCTCCATCCTCTCCAAAATTACCATTTTGGGGCCTCCCTGGTGGTGCGGTGGTTAGGAATCCGCCTGCCAATGCAGGGGACATGGGTTCGTTCCCTAGTCCAGGAAGATCCCACATGCCGTGGAGCAACTAAGCCCTTGCGCCACAACTACGGAGCCTGCTCTCTAGAGCCCACGAGCCACAACTACTGAGCCCTCGTGCCACATCTACTGAAGCCTGCACACCCAGATCCCGTGCTCCACAACAAGAGAAGCCACCGCAGTGAGAAGCCCGCGCACCGCAATGAAGAGTAGCCCCCACTCGCCGCACCTAGAGAAAGCCTGCACGCAGCAACAAAGACCCAACACAGCCCCAAATAAATAAATTTATATTAAAAAATTACCGCTTTTCTTGTGTGTGGTTATAACATTTAAGATCTACTCTCTTAACAACTTTGGAGTAAAGAATACAGTCCATTTTAGTCACCGTGCTGTACATCAGATCGCCAGAACTTCTTCATCTTCTAGCTGGGAGTTTGTACCCTTGGAGCAACAACATCTCCTCATCCCCCAGCCTCCTGCCCCAGGCCTTGGCGACCACCGTTCTACACTCTGTTTCTCTGAGTTTGACTTTGAAAAATTCTTCATGTAAGTGAGAACAGAAGGTATCTAATGCCTTTGGCTTCTTTCTCTGAGCATAACACCTTCACGGCCCATCCAAGTTGTGTCACATGGCAGGATTTCCTTCTTCCTCACGGCTGAATGATGTCCCATCGTCTCCACACACATCATGGGTCTGGAGAATCTTATCCGCTCATCCGCTGACGGACCCTTAGGTTGTATCCCCGTCTTGGCTGCTGTGAATAACGCTGCTGAGAACATCAGGATGCAGATGGCTCTTCAAGATCCTGTTTTCATTTCCTTCGGATAAACACCCAGAAGTGGGATCCCAGCAGCCTCCCTTTTTGCTGCCACCCTGTGATTTTCCATGCTTTCTTCACGCCTGAAGTTCCAGCTCCCCTGCAAACGGCTCTGCTGCTCTCAGCTCTCACGGTGACTCTTCCAATCGCCAAGTAGGGAGAGCGCGGGGCCTCGTCCTCCCTGACTCTTCTGCGGCATCTGAGCGCATTGACTGCTCCCTTTGTGACCTTCCCCCTTGGCTCCTGGGACAGTGCTTCCCTCTGATTTCCTGTGTCCTCCGGAGAGTTCTCTCTCAGCATCCTGATTCTCCCCTTCTCCTAATTCTCCTCACTCTCTCGGGGCGGCGCACCACCCGCTGCACGTGTTCCGATGAGCGTCGAATGTGTATTTCGAGACCTCCTTTTCTTTCTTTTTGACCAGGGAATATCTGTTTTATTATTTACTTATTTATTTCACATCCTTATTGGAGTAGAATTGCTTTACAACGGTGTGTTAGCTTCTGCTGGATAACGAAGTGAATCAGCTCTACGTATACATATACCCCCATATCCCCTCCCTCTTGCGTCTCCCTCCCTCCCTCCCCATCCCCCCATCCCCCCCCCATCCCCCCATCCCCCCCCATCCCCCCATCCCCCCCCACCAGGTTAGACCGCACTTGCTGACCGGCGGGTTCCTCCTTACCGCCCCCTCCTCTGGCCTTTTCCGGGAGCTCTGGGACCGCTCACCCTCTGCCACCCCGCTCCCAGCCCAGCGCCCCCAGTCCAGCCTCTAGATCCTCTCTTCCTGTTCTTCTTCTGTGCAGCCCTGAGATTTCGGGCCTAGCTGCCTTGCAGGGTATGGCCGGGCCTTCCCCGGGCCTAACCCGGTTCACCGTTGTGTCCGGACCCCTCCCTGCCTGTTCCTCTAACTCCGCCTGAGTTCCCATCAGGCCATCAGTCCCACCATCCGCCTTTCACCAAGGCCAGAGATCTGGCTGCCACTGGGGACTCCCCCTTGTCCCTTTCCCTCGTGACCTGCAGCCGAGGGTCCCTGAGCTCCTGAAACGGCTTCTGCATGGCTCCCGCATCCTCCCCTCCTCTGTGTCCCCAGTGCCGCTTTCCTTTTTCAGGCTGTGGTCATCTCTCCTTGTCACTGTTGCCTTAGTCCTCGTCCTGTCGCTTTGTCCCCATCCTTGCCTTCTCCCTGGCGTCCTCCACTCCGCCGCTAGACCCTCCGACGCTGCTGCTCTCAGCTGTCTAGAACGCACAACCCCTTGAAGATCAAGGTCTTTTCCGTCTGAAGGGCACACGCAGGCCTCTGCCTCTGTTCTTGCTGTCCTCACTTCCTGCCTCTTAAACCCCTTCACTGCTGAGCTACAGCAAGGCACTCGGGGTTGCTTTTCATGCTGGTGTGTGTTTGCATGCGTTGTTTGCTGCCAGGAAGGCTCTCTACCTTGAGGGGAGGTAGAAATTCCCAGTCATCATTTAAGACTCAGCTCCATCCCAGTTGTCTCTGTCATAAGGAGAGCAGCCAACACTTGCATGCACTTCCTGTGTGCCGGTCACTGCTTTAAATGCTCTACATGAATTAATTTGCTGAGTCCTCAAAACAACCTGTAGGGTAAGCACCATTATTACCACTCTCATTTCACAGTTGGGAAACGGAGGCTCAGTGAGGTTAAATGTCTTGCTCAGGGTTACACCGCTAGCTAGTGGCTAGCAGGGATCTGAGGACAGGCAATCTCACTGTAGACTTCGGGCTCTGAACCACTGGAGCAGTGCTGGCTGCATCAGACAGGGGTGGCCACTTCCTCCCGGGCTGCCCTGCCCGCACCTGACTCACACACAGCTCTATTATGGCATTTGGTACACTCTCCTCCACGTACACAACTAGGGAGCCCCTAGTTGTGCTTATGTCCTGGGTGCAGGGACCCTAGCCACAGCCATCAGAGAAGAAAAAGAAATAAAAGGAATCCAAATTGGAAAGGAAGAAGTAAAACTGTCACTGTTGGCAGATGACATGGTGGTACCATACGTAGAAAATCCTAAAGACACTACCAGAAAACTACTAGAGCTCATCAATGAATTCGATAAAGTTGCAGGATACAAAATTGATATACAGAAATCTGTTGCATTTCCATACACTAACAATGAAATATTAGAGAGAAATTAAGGAAACAATCCCATTTACCATCCCATCAGAAAGAATAAGATACCTAGGAATAAACCTACTGAAAACTATAAGACGCTGATGAAAGAAATCAAAGATGACACACACAGATGGAGAGATATACCATGTTCCTGGATTGGAAAAATCAATATTGTGAAAATGACTGTACCACCCAAGGCAGTCTACAGATTCAGTGCAATTCCAATCAAATTATCAATGGCATTTTTCACAGAACTGGAACAAAAACAATTAAAATTTGTGTGGAAACGCAAAAGACCCCAAACAGTCAAACAATCTTGAGAAAGAAGAATGGAGCTGGAGGAATCAGGCTCCCTGACTTCAGCCTATGCTATTAAGCTGCAGTCATCAAAACGGTATGGTACTGGCATAAAAACAGATGCATAGATCAATGGAACAAGATAGAAAACCCAGAAATAAACCCATGCACTTAGTAATTTATGGCAAAGGAGGCAAGAATATAATACAGTGGAGAAAAAAAAGACAGTCTCTTTAATAAGTGGTGCGGGGAAAACTGGACAGCTACGTGTAAAAAGAAGGAAATTAGAACATTCTCTAACACCATGTACAAAAATAAACTCCAAATGGATTAAAGACCTAAATGTTAAGACCAGATACTATAAAACTCCTCGAGGAAAACATAGGCAGAACACTCTTTGACGTAAATCACGGCAGTAATTTTTTGGATCCATTTCCTAGAGTAATGGAAATAAAAACAAAAATAAACAAATGGGACCTAATGAAACTTAAAAGCTTTTGCACAGCAAAGGAAACCATGAGCCAAGAAAACGAAAAGACAGCCTGTGGAATGGGAGAAAGTATTTGCAAATGATGCGACTGCAAGGGCTTAATTTCCAAAATATACAAACAGCTTATACAGCTCAATATCAAGAAAACAGGCAGAAGACCTAAATAGACATTTCTCTAAAGAAGAGACACAGATGGCCAACAGGCACATGAAAAGCTGCTCAACATCACTAATTATTAGAGAAATAAAAATCAAAACTACAATGCAGTACCACCTCACACAGGTCAGAATGGCCATCTTCAAAAAGTCTACAAATAATAAATGCTGGAGAGGGTGTGGAGAAAAGGGAACCCTCCTGCACTGTTGGTGGGAATGTCAATTGGCACAGCCACTATGGAGAACCATATGGAGGTTCCTTAAAAAACTAAAAATAGAGTTACAATCCCACTCCTGGGTATATATCCAGAAAAGACGAAAACGTCTGTATCCCCATGGTCCAGTGAGGCACATGGTACATACTCATCTGATATTTTTTGAAAGAATACCTGAAGGAATATATTAAAAATTAGTTGAATGAATGATTAATGAAAACATTTTGGGTAAGGTGTAAAGCAGGTGTCAGCCAACTCTCGGCAGATCTGGCCTGCGGCCTGTTTCTGCATTACCTACAAGCTAATAATTTACAGATGAATATTTGCAGTAGAGCTGCTGATAGGGAACATGAACTCTAAAAGCTAACTAGATGAAATGTTATCCCTCCCAAGATTCCTGTTCTTCCTTATTGGTAGATCGGTTGCATTCAGTTGGCGTGACTGCTGAATTTGGTCAGTATCAAATTTGAGGGTATTTGTGTGTTCCCTTATTATGTAAGTACCTATACAATATCCTCAATTTTGCCTCTTGGCCTGCAAAACCTAAAATATATAATCTCTGGCCTTTTACTGCTGACCCCTGCTCAAAGTTCGGTTTAAATTACAGTGTTACCGTTATCGTTGTCATGTATCACGATGGGAGCCGGGACTGAAAAATGTGAAATGTGTAGGACACATTTGTCTGATTAAATGGGATACAGTTTGTGAAGCATTGGACAGTGAGTGCTAAATAAATGTGATCTTTCTCTCTCCTGCTCCTAGGCCTAATTTTGGGTTGTTGGTTTGACGGCAGGTGACAATTCGGTGTGCGGTATCACGCTTCACTCGGTCAGACGGGGGTCAGTCAGTAGTGTTTAGGACAGATTGTATACGGTTTGAGTTGAAGACACGATCTTTTTCACGTTATGAGGTCCCCAAATTCCTGATGGCAGTGACCTGGGACTGCAGGGTATCTAATTACTCATGATGCCAGTGGGGAAAAGGACAGCTCTGCAGGACCCACACACAAGCCTAGTATCTATACATAAAAAAGACTCTTTATAGGCCTATGTCAACATCTATGTTTTTGCTACTGGTCTTCGATCTTGAATGTCTTTAAAAAATTCTATTCAGAGTGTTTTTCTGTTCATTTTTCATTTTGTTAAGAAGAAACTATAAATAAAACTTAACAATGCCACCGTTTTCCATTAGCTCTAATGACTTTGTGACAGGATGAAAGCCTTGTGTAGTGTAATATTTGATTTTTCTCTTCCTCACTTGCTGTCAGTTAGAAATACTACAAACTCTTCTGTACTGAAGGGAAAAGCTTTTGAGTGCAAATTTAAAGAAATGTGCATTACATCATGTGAAACCTTAGTAACTTTGGGAAGCTACTCTAAATCATACACGTTCCTTTATCTTTTTATTGTTGTTTCTCTTGTATTCGTAGTCTCAGCCCCAAGCTGCAGTGTAGCCTCCAAAATAGTTTTAGAAACCTAAGAGCCAGTGTTTTTATTTCATCATGCTTCAAATTTATCTTGAATGAAAACCTGCATTTTTTAGGTTAATTCTGGAGCCGATTGTGCATTTTAATCAGAACATTTAGGCCTAGAAGGGGCCAACCGCCTTGTTTACAAGAAAGAAAGATGAGGAGAGAGATTATGAAATATACTCATATGACTAGGCAGTGGTGGAGTGAAGAAAGGACAAGACCCACACACTCATATTTCCTAGTTGAAAATTTTCCCTTTTGTAAGTTTTCAGGGATGAAATCATCCAGAAACTTGGGTGGGAAAAAATAATAAAAGTCCAAGTTCTTACTTGTAAACTTAAGCTATTAAGATTTAAATGATTTCCCAATCTGTAGAAACCTGAACTTAAGGCAGTGGTTTTAGGAAAACAGTAAGAATGCACTTTGAAAAGGCACTGAATTTCACGTTGATGTTTCTACAGACACATTTTCTTGGGATTTTACATCCTCATTCAGAATGTTAGGTGATGTTAAAATACTAGGCTCTTGGCATCCAAATACAGCGAGATGGGGGCCTTGTGTTGGCCCAAGGGCTCTCAGGTGGGGTCTCCCGGGCTTGTCGAATGGGAGGGGCCATGGCTGTTTTGCAGACACAGTGCCCCCGTGTCTTTGCACAGGCAGCATGGCATAAACTCTTGGGGACCTTGTGCATTTGTGCAGTGGATCAATTTAGAACATAGTCTGTAAATCTGTGCCTGTTCTTTTTCTTCATTTTATTAATGTGCTTTTTCTTAAGACAGCTGCCTGCATTAGGTTCCGGGCAAACTTGGCATAGCTGAGTAAGGACAGAAGGTCTCAGAAGCACATATTAAGGTAGTTGGTCACTTCTCATAGTTTACTCAACATTTCAGGAAACCCTTACCCTTTCCCATTCTAGAAGCTCTCACAGACATGCACTGAATGTTTCCAAAAGCTGTAGTGCAGTGTGCAACCTGGATAAATATAGTGCTTGTCTGCCCAGGCAAGTCACTGCGTCTGTCAGTCTGTCAGTCCTGGCTGCAACCCCAGATCAACACCACCATGTTCTTCCTTACATGCAGTTGTTTGGTTAGCATTTTTCACTTTTGAGCTTTTTGAGAAATTAATTAAGAGAGTTGGGCTTTTAGAGTTTGGCCATTAAGGATAATTCGGTGATTTCTTTCGGAATGCAAGACTTGAAATGGGACCGCTCTCTCTACAAAACAAGAAGCATCAAGCAAGGATAGTCACTAATACTGTACTTACTGCACTTCTGTGGGTAGTTGCCCAAAGCATCCTCATTTTCTGGAACACTGTGTTCTGACTCTAGTCTGTGCATCTGCTGTATCTTTCTAGCCAAAAGCAAGTGGAATGTTGTGAAAATATCAGGTGAATTTGGGGCCAGTGAGATGGTTATTTCAAGGCACACATTTACTTTTGCCTGATTAACCTATCCGTGAATGGTGTATGGTTGCTCCTGGAAAGAGTTTAAAATGTAAAATATTTATTGGGAAACCCAGTGTGCGTATTAACTTAGTTACTGGGTTCAAGGAGGGACAGGTGGCCTGTGCTGGTCCTCGAGGGTACTGGAGTTAGGTGGGTATCCAGTCTCAGAGATCAGAGCTGGGGCTCTGGTCAGGGCACAGCTGCATAGGCTGGTATCAAATCTGGCTGATCACAGACAGATAAGAACTGAAGAGCCGGGTGTGAACAGGGGCTTCCCACAGGAGAATATAGTCCCGAGGAAAGTCTTGGCTAGGGAGTGGAGTCAGTCGTACAGGTGTCAGGTAAGGCACGATCAAGGCTGAAGATGTGAGAGGAGCTGCATTAGTCGTGGCCCATGCAGTCAAATAGGAGCCCTTTAATGCAAGGACTTAGTTACAAAGGTCTTTGGAACATCTGAAAGCCAAACTGGGGGCGATGTGGTCACCCAGAGATTGGCAACAGCAGGAAACCAGTGCCACCCTGAGGCCAAGAGCTGGATCTCCACGGAGGCTCACAGAGGCAGCAGGGGCCATGGAGGGAAGGCCTGTCTGGTGCCACTGCTAGAGGTACCATCCAAAGCAGAGAGAGGAAAGAGAAGAGATACTCCGGCCTCTTCCTCCCGTCCATCCTCCAGCCTTGCACCTCACCCTAGCTGGAGCCAGTCGGCGGGTGAGTCTGGAAAAGGTGGTTTCCAGGGGAAGGCCCGTGACCAGCAGTAGAGGCCCGAGGCTGGGGCAGGGCTGGAGGGAGACGCGCTCCTGGCAAGTTCCATGCTTGCCCATTGCATCTGCAGGAGCAGCAGAGAAAGCCGTCCACGAGGGTGACGGAGCCTGAGCATCGGGCCCCTCACAGTGGGAGACGGCGCTTCTTCTCCAGCTGCTGGGAGCGCAGCCAGCTGTGCGGGCAGTGACGCCTTCTTAGGATTCCAACTGCCGCATGAAGGCGCAGTAGCTGGCCTTCAACCAGGGCTCCCCAAACCTCCCTGGATCAATGATGGAGAATTCCGTGACGGTGAGAACGAAAATAAAGTTCTGTAAAGAAGGCTCCTTTCATGCCTTTCTGTCCTGGATGGCTGCAGAGCCAACGCTTTTCTGAGTTCGTCATATAAATTCCCAGCCGTGAACTATGGTGTCTTCTAGTCTCGGTGTCCCTTCCAGCCGCTCCAGGCAGAACAGTTGCCATTTTAACCGTCCCGTCACCATTGTCGGCCTCCGCATTGTCCTTGTCACAGAAATTGAACACATGTCAGTAGAACCTTGTGTCACCTGCCTTCCGGGGTAAGGGATGAGGTGAGCTGAGTTCAGCTCTTTGTATCCACGATAACTGTCATTTACTGAACTATTAGCACACACCAGGCACTGTGCAAAGTGCTTTAAGAACAGCTGGGCCAGGGCTTCCCTGGTGGCGCAGTGGTTGAGAGTCCGCCTGCCGATAAGGGGGACGCGGGTTCGTGCCCCGGTCCGGGAGGATCCCACGTGGCACGGAGCGGCTGGGCCCGTGAGCCGTGGCCGCTGCGCCTGCGCGTCCGGAGCCTGTGCTCCGCAGCGGGAGAGGCCACGACAGCGAGAGGCCCGCGTACCGCAAATAAACCCCAAAAACAGCTGGGCCAGAAGTTAGGAGTTTGGGATGGACACATACACACTACTACATATAAAATAGGTAAACAACAAGGACCTACTGTACAGCACAGGGAATTCTACTCAATATCTTGTAATAACCTATAATGGAAAAGAATCTGAAAAAATGTATTTAAGTATGTATAACTGAATCTCTTTGCTGTAAAACTAACCTAAAACGAACACATTGTAAATTAACTGTACTTCAATTTTAAAAAAGAAGAACAGCTGGGCCATGGTTCTCAGACCTTAGTGTGAATCAGAGTCACCTACAGGGCTTATTAAAATACAGGCAGCTTCTCCACCTTACGGGCTCCCACTCTGTTTCTGACTCAGCGGGTCTGGGTGGGGCCTCAGAATGTGTGTTTTGCACTCGTTTCCAGATGCTGCAGATGCTGCAGGTCCTGATGCCCTTTGAGAACCACAGCACGAGTGCCTCGGTTCCCCACAGAGTACGGGCAGGTGTTGTTACGTCCATCCTACGGCGGAAGAGCTGAGGCTGGGAGCGGCCACGTCACTAGTTCAGGGCCATGTGGCTGAGAGGCGGTAGTGGGAGGTCCTGGCGTGTGTCAGCTGCTGGTGTCCCCCAGGTTTGACCACAGTCAGGCCTGGACTATCGTTAGGGCTTTGGTGCTGCGGGACTGGACGGTGCCACCCTCGGTGGCCACCTGTGGCATTCGTACTTTGGTCTTACAGCCCTAGGGAGTTTTTTTCTTAAATTTTATTCTGGGGTGAAAGTGAATTGATGGGTTACATTTTTTTAAAAATTGAAGTATAGTTGACTTTCAATATCGTGTTAGTTTCAGGTGTACAGCACGGTGATTCCATTATACATGTATTATACCTATCTATTCTCCTTCAGATTCTCTTCCCTTATAGGTTATTACAAAATATTGAATATAGTTCCCTGTGCTATACAGTGGGTCCTTGTTGGTTATGTGGGTTACGTTTTTAAAAACATTGGGTCCTGTTTGGATTGGTTAGTGGACTTTCCCTTTGGGTGCAGACGCCCCTGCTGACTGAGGCTGGCTGTGCTGTCTGAGGCTGTGAGGCCTGGGAGCCCCACTCCGCGGCCCTTAGGGGGGGACCCCCTGCATGACCAGGTGACCTCTGGACTGGGAACCCCCAGCCCCGGGCCCACTGCCTGCAGCGCGGACATTCTCCACGGCGCTCAGACCTCTTTCTTTCTGCCCCGGGGTGCGGCCTGTTGCCTGGCATTTTGTTTCATAATAACGGAGGATATTTACAATAAAATCGGCCTCCCACGTGGGTGGATGCTGTGGCCGTTCCCAGTAACCCTCACAGAGTCACCGAGTCGTGAATTCTCATCCCTGATCTCGGATACAAAACCCACAAACTCTGCCTGACTTCCCGAATCACCCACTGAGCGAAACCGCCCACGGGGAGACACACAGGGCCTGAGGGATAAAGAGGGTGAGAGTGTGCCTGACACACCACCCCCTTCCCGGCTGGATTTAAATCACGTATGAATTATTAATTCCAAGCATCTTTTTTGTCCCATCTGCAAACTGCATGGTGAATTCCAGCCGTGTATTTTTAAACAGCTCTACTCAAGCAGATTTGATTAGCTCATGTCGTTTATTACACGTGGGCTTTGCTTATAAAGGAAAAAGCTGTTTTATATATGGTTTCTCTTTTTTTCATTTTGGGGAACTGTAACCAAATTCTGAGTTAGGAGCAATGTGAGCTCTCTGTCATAGTTCTGTATCTCACATTCACAGAAGCTCGCATCATGTTTCCTGTGCAGAAATAGCGAGTTACGACCCGAAGTACAGAAATCAATGTTCTAGGACCTGGATTAGATTAGAAGAATGGATGAATTTATAACAATGTAGATAATGAATTTGGATGATGAAGGTTTAAAACAGCTTTACTTGGCTATTAAAGCAGTTGATGGTGGCCTTCTGGAAAGAAAAGATGGAAAATTATATTTCCTCTTACTTTAGAAATGAATTCCGGAAGCATTCGTGTATTAATTGCTAATCAATATTAGGCAATCTATTAGAAAATAACTGCTTGTGACCTTTTATTCAAAACGCAGTTTTCTTCAGACTGTCACAAGTTTGTACCTGCAGTTTTCCAGTTAGCTCTAAAATACAGTATTGTACTTTATGTGATTCGTTTAATACATAGAAAATTCTCACCATCTCTCATTTTAGAATTTCTAAGTAGAAGCAGTATTTTCTGCAGTCCCGTGTGTGTTATTTATTGCCGCATAGCAAACCTTCCTCAAACATAGCAGCTCAAAATAACAACAGTCATTTATTATTTACGCACAAACAGATGATTTGGGCAGAGCTTGCCCTGGGAGGCTTGCACACCACGCAAGGCATGCAGGTCATGCATTCAAGGAGTGGGGAGGGGAGGGGATGGAGGAGGGGGATGGGGAGGGGAGGGGATGGAGGAGGGGGGTGGGGAGGGGAGGGGGGAGGGGAGGGCATGGAGAATCCTCTTCCAAGACTCTACTTGTCCCTCCCGCTGTGATACCCTCTGCGGGCACCTGAGCTCTCTCGTCCCATGGGAGCTGGGTTCTGGGAGCCATCATCCTGGCGGAACCAGGTGGTGAGCTGCAATGTCCTCTTCCTGCCAACCTTGGGAGTCTCAGGGTGTGACTTCTGTGTTCCCTTGTAGGTTGGGGACCGCAGACTGTACCTGTTGACAAGAGGAGGGCCACCCCTTATCAGGAGCCTCTGGTGAACATTTAGCTGTGGCTTCTAAATGGAAGACTTAAAAAATTTTTTTATTGAAGTATAGTTGATTTACACTGTTGTATTAATTTCTGATGTACGGCAAAGTGGTTCAGGTATACCTAAGTATATTCTTTTCTATTATTGTTTCTCACAGGATATTGAGTATAGCTCTCTGTGCTCTACAGTAGGACCTTATTGTTTATCCACCCTGTGTATAATAGTTTGCATCTGCCCGCCCCAAACTCCCAATTCTTCCTTCCCCCACCTCCCTCCTCCCCCTTGGCAACCACAAGTCTGGTCTGTTTCTCTTTCGTCGATAAGTTCTTTTGGCTCGTAGTTTAGATTCCATGTATAAATGATATCATATACTTGTCTTTCTCTTTCTGACTTACTTCACTTAGCATGATAATCTCTAGGTCCATCCATGTTGCTACAAATGGCATTATTTCATTCATTTTTTTATGGCTGAGTAGTATTCCGTGGTAAACATGTACCACATCTTCTTTATCCATTCCTCTGTTGATGGACATTTAGGTTGCTTCCATGTCTTGGCTGTTGTGAATCCCCAGTGGAAGACTTCTGATGGCTCATTGATCCGGAGAGGCTGCCCAGGTTCCTCTGATCACACAGCCAGATTGGACTCAGTCTGGGCCTAGCAGGTACTGCCGAGCAGCGTTCTTCAGGCGTGCACTGCCGTGGGCCCAGGTGAGCTGGGCGAGGCCGTCCTGTTGGGGTGGAAGGGAGGGAAGTCAGGCTGCGAGACCGCCAGGAGCCATGGGACGACAATGGCGATGCAAAGACAGCAAGTGTGGCGGTGCGCTCACTGTGCTTAGCCCCGGTTTGAAGAAGATGGTGATGGTGGGCCAGGACAGCTTTCCTTTTCTTTTTCTTTTTTCTATTTTTTTTCATTTTTCATGGCTGGGAGAGTTTGTAGGGTGAAGGGAAGGAACCGATGCCAAGTGTCAGGTGGCATCCCGTCCACCTGTGTGACTTGCTTCCTCTTTCAGTGCAGGGATCCTGCACCGTGCCTCACACCGTACACACGCCCTAAGTCTTTGCTACAGAACAAAGGGATTCTGCCTGGAGAAAAGCATCGTTTATGGGGCGGCTCACCAACTGTGGTGGCCTCTTTCCTTCCCCTTCAGGACGTGGCCCTTTGCCTGCCATTTTGCTTTGCAGTAGACCAAAGAGATTTTAAATACAAATCAATACCCCACGTTGCTGGAAGCCGTGGCCCAGCAGTGACCTCCACTGGAATTTGTGACACCTTCTCCTCAGTCTCACCTCAGGGAACTCACCAGCAAACTCCACGTCTTCCCAGCTCAACCCCTGAAGCAGAAGAGCCCGTAGGAAGACCTCGGGCTTGGAGGCTTCTAGAAGCCCTGATCAAACACTGATCTGGCCAGAGAGCTGTTTTTCTCGGAGCATCAGCTGGTCATCTGTACAATGGCGTATGAACACCTTCTTCAGGGGATGTTGTGAGATTGGTCACTCTTGTAAAAATGCTCTCTAAATGGTGAAGATTGTCAACTGCAGAGTGCTGTACAGGTGTAAGGAGCCGATTATTTGCAGTCCTGTAGGCCACTGTATTTACGTTTTATGAGAAAGCTGATTTTTTTCTCTGAAGGTCATATACTATCTGCTGCAGTCACTTTTCCATTTTTTTGACTAAGTTGCCTGGAAGTGTCATCAGTGGACACATTGCAGTGATTTTTTTCCTTCGTGATCTACAGTTGCAATGGACACGGTAATGAGTATTTCCTCTAGGTCGACTTTCTCTTTCTAAGGGTAAAAATCACGGACCGGAGCAGATAATAGGACGGTAGCGTTTCAGTTCTGGAAACGCGTGTCTTCAGAAGCGAAACCACCTTAACATGTGTTTTTCTGGCCCTTCTTTCTGTTAAATCTCACCACCACAGAGTAGGTACTGTTCTTAGCGTTTTTTACATACGTGATCTCATCAACCTTCCCCGTTTTACAGAAAAAGGAACTGAACGGCTGAGGAGTCTGCCTGATTCCAAAGGCTGGGCTCTAACCGTAACCGTACACCGCGTGGCATAAACGTGCGGCTACTTCATGAATTCGTATCGAGGACCTCCTCCCAACCCTGTTCCTGCTGCAGCGAGGTGCTTGTGATCACGGTGCTGCAGGGAAGCGTGAGGCACCCTGGGTCCGGGTTTTCAGGGCCTGAAGCTCGTGCAATGCGGTTTCTCTTTAGAAAAAGAATGTAAGAATTTGAATACAGAGTTAGATATGAAAGTGAATGTTTGCTTACAACGGAGAAGAGGAGTCACAACACATCACCAGGGCTTTGGAAATTCAGCTCCCTTTTTTTCTCCTGGGCTCTTTGGGCAGTTGGCCAGAAAAGCTTATACTAAAAAGGCTTCCTGATCATATTGAAGGTGGCTCTTCTGCCCTCCCTGGGGACACTGTGAGGGAGGGTCCCGCTGCTTACACTTCATTGGCCGCCCAGGGGAGGGAAGCAGGGCAGGGGAAGAGCCTGGCTCCAGGGCTGTGGCCAGGGGAGGGGGCTTCTCTTCCGAGCTGCGAGCCTGGGCCCCCCCCCCCCGGGAGTCAGCCAGCAGGGATGGAACAGTTCCTGTCCCACCCCAAGATGATACAGGCATTTGCTGGCATTTTCTTCTCAGAATGTTATGGTTTCATGTTTTGTCTTTGTCACATCTAGTTTAATCTGGTGACTGTTTCAGGGGTAAGGATCTAATTTATTATTTTTTCCAAGTTTTCACCAGGTGCTTCAATTCATTTGTTAACTAATCCACCCTGCCCCCAGTGATTTGAAATGCCACTTTTACCATATATTAAATTATTATTTATACTTGGATCTGTTTCTGGGTTTTCTGTTCTGTTCATTGATACACCTGTTTATTTCTAGGCCATTACTCCCTCAATTGTTGAACTTCAGTATATATTTTTATATTTGGAGGGTGGGGTCTTGCGCTGGCCTCTCAGTAGCTTTTCTTTAAAAAAAGTCTCTTGACTCTTCTCACATATTTTATTATTCCAAGTGATGTTTAGAATCATTTTTGCCAAACTCCAGAAAAAAATCCTGTTGGGATTTGATTTGATTAATTTTAGATTATTTTCTAAAGACATTAAGTTATGTTCTCCAGAAATGTGGTATTTCTCTTAATTCCATTTTCTTTTTTCTGTGATTGGTGTGGGTTTTTTGTTTTTTTTGTGTGTGTCTTTTTGCAAAATTTTAATATTCAGTTCTAGGTAGTATTTTTAATTTTTGTTCTGAAAGGGATCTTATGTCCCTCTCCCATAATCCTTTGTAACTGGCTGTTGTTGGTATGTAGAAAGGCTTTTTACAAAAGAATTCGACACCTCATCACACCCAGTTTTGGAGTGGTTTCTGATGAATAAAAATTCATCAGAAACACTATAATGACTGGCCCCTGTGCTGTGAGAGGAGGTCAGGGCCTGGTGGCCTCATCCTGGTGACCTGATCGGGCAGGATTCCTGATCATAACAATTGTGATGGAGCAAAGTAGGGCAAAGGTTAGGATGAACAGAACTTGTGGAATTTATTGAAATCACCGAGAGCCTGGCAAAGTGTGACCCACACAACACCGATCCCGCCGTAGCACAGATCGGGTCGCGTATCCTGAGCTGACACTGAACTTGGTCGTGGTCCTGATACTACACGGCTGCTTCTCACTTGCCCTGACTGTCCTGTCTGATGACGCGTGTCGGTGCCCCCTGGTCCTGCCTGCTCTTGGCCGTGCAGGACAGTGCCTGTTGGACGAGCCCTGGGTGAGTGCAGGTAGCAGGGAGTCCCCAGTCCGTGTGTCCCTGGGGGCCACCTGCTGTCGGGTGGGGGCCCTGCAAGCAGGTGTTACCGCTTCCCTGTGCATCGGCATGTGAGGTGGGCAGCCGGGGTCCGCGGCCGCGCTCAGGCTGTGCTGGGGCCCCGCTGAGGGGCACGGAGGTGAGCAACCTGAGACCTGCATCCGTGACGTACCTGTGAGGTAGATGGGTCACCGTTGCACGTTGTTGCACGGTGAAGCACCACAGTCTGTGGGCTTTGCAGCTCCCGTGGGAGCGAGTGGGCGAGTGTCGTGTGTGTGGCAGGGGAAGTGTCCTCAGTGGGAGTGAAATTTGGGGAACCTTCTATTGGGGGAGCGCTGGGAATCATTTTATTTCTAATTAAGAAGAGCCCTGAGAAGGGAGATCAGCTCACTGCAAACCTGAGCTGACCTCATGGGCACACCACCCACCCGGTGGCCTGGGTGGGGCAGGAGGGGCAGCCCCGCCCCCGACATGGGCTGGGCTGGGGCCAGGGGCACAGATGGAGGCTCAGGTACTGTGTGTCTGAACACAGACCTCAGAGGCATCGGTCACCTCCCTGTAAATCAAGTCCTGTCCTCCTCTCTTGATAAATACACCTTCATAACGACCTGGACAGCCGGGTTCCGGTCTGAATCCTCACCCCCCCTCTTGTCTGTGTGCTCGCCTGCAGACAGCCTCCTTGTGCACATGGTGGAGTGGTTTCCCCCCACTTGGGAGAATGGACCTTCGTGCGGTCTGGAAGATGGGGGCCCTGTGAGCCCCGTGCCTCGTGGACATGGCGCGGCTGGAGGGGTGCGGGCGGGGTCCTCTGGGCTCGGTGCCCAGCCTCTTGCCCAGCTTACAGTGCACAGCGGGGGCGGGGGAGGGAGATGGTAGGAGTGCATGGAGCGGACGAGGTGCCGCGGGGACGAGATCAGGCGCCCCAAGCCCGTGAGCCCTGGGACGTGCCAAACTGTGACGTTAGAAATGCCCATTTGTGACTTCTGGGTGTGGGCGATACGCGTACAGAGTCATGACTCCTCTGATGCAGACCCGGTGGACGTGGTGCCGCCTCGGACCCTCTCCTTCTCAGCCCCCGTCCCCAGTTCTCCCTTATCATGTGGCTTCGGTGTTGGTGGAAGGGGGTCCGCTGTGATGAAAGGGGCCACTAGGGGGCGCTGGGGAGGAGCAGGACACGTGGCTGCCTCTGTCCTTACGGATCTGCTGGTCTGGTCCTCACCCTGCCTCAGCCCCCGGCACCCACCCAGTACCCATCTTAACACTTTGTTTCCATTCTCTTTTTCTGTTCCTTTTATGCCGGAGCATTTCCTCCTCCCGGACGCTTGGTGACGGTGACGGTGGGGGCGATGGTTGGCCGGCAGGTGGGGGAGTTTCCCGTGCACCCCAGTGAGCGCTGACATTATTATGATGGCACTGCAGTCAGGTATTCTGCAAGCTGCTAGGCTTGGGTCAGTTGACATGGAAACCTAACTATTCTAATAACATTATTTCTACGGAGAAGTACATTCCCAGTTTCCAAATCACTGATTTAGAAATGAACTTCCAGAACAAAACGTGTTGGTCATTGTTACGACCAACTGGCTTTTTTTAGGTCTGCTGTTGTGTTTAGAATTGTGGATGGAAAAGATGCTCTCTGCACATCAGGAAGTGCACCCAATCCAATCTCACCTGATGGGGGGGCCCCTTTCAGCTCTGAAGGGCTGTGATTTGAGTCCATCCGCTTGGTGCTTACGGGCGAGGACACCTTGATCGGGGAGTGTGAAGTGATTTCTACAAGGCTCAGCAAAGCCTTGTCTGGAGCCGGGCCTGGGAGCCCACCTTGCTGGCCTCTCCCAGCCCTGTCAGGACGGAGGAGCGCTGTTTTGATTCCTGGGGGACTGGGGTAATAGCACCTGTTCAGGGGCAGGGAGATCAGGGTGGGGAGGGGGTGTAGGGGGAACCCCCCTTTGCTCCCGGGACCCTCAGCTCCACGCATGCCCGTTAGATTTCATACTCGTGACCACGTTAGTATGAGAGGACCTTTGAAGAGCAGCAGCAAAAGACTCATTGCTTCTTCGAGTTGAAAGGCGGCCGCGGGGCTCATGCACTCCACGTTCTTAGGGACGAGTGTCCTCGTCCCTACCCTGAAATGACACTGGTCTGCACGTGGAGTTAAAGGGCAGCACTCTTCTCCTGGCTTTCCGGCAATCTGCAATTTCCTCACCTTTAAGAGTTCTACTAGGTAGAATAGTAACTACTGTGTTTCCGAACTCTGTGACATCTGCTTCCTCTTGTATCCATCGCGAAACATGGTGAGGCTGTTCCTCGTCTATAAAACAGGGGTCATGACACGTTGGGAGGACTGGCACCCCCTGCCTGTAGTGACAGGACCCCGACTGGGTGCTCTCTCTCCTTGTCCTGTGGTCACTGCAGCCGAGGATGCCGTCCCGGCTGGGAGCCCCTTCCTATCTGCTCCTTAGTGGGTTTCCTGTGCTTTCTGGTGCCTCCCCCTGAATTTGAAGGTCTTCTCTGTCACTCCAGAGGAATCTGTTTCCTATTCTGAGAGCTCTCCTTCATGGGTCCGGAGGTCCAGCATTGCTTCTTTCTTACGTTGTGAAGACTTTGATTTGTTCCATTTCAGGAACTGGTTTGGATTCCTGTCTGCTGTCTCAGAGTCCTTCCAGCTTTTATTTTTCTTGACCTTTTCCTGTTCACCATTAGTCTGGGACCTTCGTTTCTTAATAATCTGTGGGTGGAGGGATATTCGTCAAGCCTGTTTACATTTCCTTTTGGGTGCCTGCTTTGCAGTTATGGCGGACGTTAGCAGTTTCTGCTCAGCTATGAGGATAAAAGGCGACACAACTTCCTAAATTTTGTGCGGCTTTGTGCAGCTCCTCCTGGGATAGTTTTTGGCTTTGTTGTTGGTTATTTGAAGAGTGCCCGGTCTGGAATTTCCGTCTCCCTCTCCTGCCGTTTATCTGGTTTTGATGTGTTAGTGTTTCACATTCATTCCCAGCGGCCAGTCTCCTTGAGGCCACAAAGCAAATATGCAGAAACCTCTTTCTAACCCCTGGCCATGCCTGAGCCCCGGAGGGCTGGGTGTTCAGGTTGAAGTGATTGCCTAGCATTTGGGATTAGTCCCTCAGGAAATGACTTAGGAAAGGGTTTATAATGTGGCTGAGGAAGCATTAAGTGGGGTTGTTTTTCAGACAGTTTGAAAATTCCAGTCATCTGTGACTTTCAACCTTCCCTACAAAGGAAGCCGCCTTACATCCCTGCTGAATTCTGTACTGTGATTTTCCCTGGTCCAGATATGCTGTCTCTCTCCAAAATGACTTCTTTCACACCTTTTTGTCTGCTCAAACCTCCAACATCTCCCACCCTTCCTTAATATCAGCTGGAGATCTTGCTTCTTATTTCACTGATGAAACACTTGGAGACAGTGAATCTATCCTTTCTGCTAAAACTACCAACCCACCACGTCCGCACTTTTAGACTCTGATTCCTTCTTGCTGCAACACCCACACTCTTACCCGTGTCCCTCTCTAAGACCTGTCCTCCTTGTACTGGGTTCCATCCCCTCTCATTCACTCCGGGACGTCCGTCCAAAGTTGATCCTTCTCTTCTGTGTCGTTACTTTTCCCTCTTCTCTGGATCAGCTCCATCAGCATTCAGAAATATCTTCCATCTTAAAAAACACACTCTTGGGGCTTCCCTGGTGGCGCAGTGGTTGGGAATCCGCCTGCCAATGCAGGGGACGCGGGTTCGAGCCCTCGTCTGGGAGGATCCCACATGCCGCGGAGCAGCTGGGCCCGTGAGCCACAGCTACTGAGCCTGCGCGTCCGGAGCCTGTGCTCCGCAACAAGAGAAGCCACGACACTGAGAAGCCCGCGCACCGCGATGAAGAGTGGCCCCCGCTCGCCGCAACTAGAGAAAGCCCGCGCGCAGCAACGAAGACCCAACACAGCCATAAATAAATAAATTTATTTATTTATTTAAAAAAAACACCCCAAAACCCACAACACACTCTTCAACCCACTCTGTCTGTAGAACCCTCTAGGTGGAACCCTCCTCCCCTTTTCTGCAAGACTTTTCAAAAGAATCATCTGCGCTCCCTTTCCTTCCTTCCTGCGTTGCATCCTCGTTATTTTGGCTTTTGTCTCCATCACCTTACCAAACGGGTCTTACCAAGGTCACTGATAACTCTGATTATCTAGTCCAATGGTTGGTTCCCAATCCTGGTCACACTTGATCCACCAACAGCATCGACACAACCCTCCACTCCTCACTTTCTGGTTTTCTTCCCTGGGGCCCAGGGCCCAGCCTCCCAGTTCTGTCCTGTCTTTTTCCCCCTTTACCTGGTGTTGATGGTCTCTCTTCCTCTTGAGTCTTAGCACTGGGCTCGGTTTTTGGGTCCCCTCTTCTCTTACGTTACAGAGGTTCTCATCGAGTTCCTTGACTTTATTTCTTCAGATATTTGTTTTTGGTCTTACTTTCATCATCTGCTCCTTCTTGGATGACAACGTGTCAGATCTTCTAACACTGTCTCGCAGGTTCATGAGGCTAATATGTTTATTATTGTTCGATGCTTGTTCTCTCTGTTCTTCAGATTAGGTAATTTCTGTCGATCTTCAAGTTTACAAACTTTTCTTCTGTCATCTCCCTTCTGCTATTGCGATGACCCTATGAACTTTTTTTTTTTTTTTTTTTTTGTGGTACGCGGGCCTCTCACTGCTGTGGCCTCTCCCATTGCGGAGCGCAGGCTCCGGACGCACAGGCTCAGCGGCCATGGCTCACGGGCCCAGCCGCTCCGCGGCATGTGGGATCTTCCCGGACCGGGGCACGAACCCGTGTCCCCTGCATCGGCAGGCGGATTCTCAACCACTGCGCCACCAGGGAAGCCCGACCCTATGAACTTTTGATTATAGCTCTTCTAGCTTTCAGTTCTGTAATTTCCATTTGATGCTTTTCTGTCGTTTCTGTTTCTGTGCTGCGAACACCTGACTCTCCGTTGACTTCAAGAGCGGCCACCTCATGGAACACAGCTCTAATAGCTGCTTTAAAGAGTTTGCTTGGTGATGGCTAACGTCTGGGTCAAATTGGGTCACCATTCGCTGATCACCTTTTCCCTTGGGAACAGGTCACATTTCCCTGGTTCTTTGTACACTGAGTAATTTTGCATGGTCCTGAACATTGTGGATGTTGTGTGTGTAAACTCTGGGTCCTGTTGTAATCTAGGAGGGTGTTTTTTGTCTGTTTCTTTGTTTTAGCAGGTAGCTGACATGGTTAGGTTAGGACTCAAGTTCTGCCTCACCCTCTCTGAGTGGTGGTTCCAATGTAGTTTAGTTTTCCAAAGCCTCCGTTTTGAGTCTGTCCTGCACGTATGCTGCTTGGGTGGGTTCACATGTAGAATTTGGGGGACCCCCCCCTTGTCTAGCTCTCTCTGCTCTTTGGTCCCGCTCACACTAGAGCCAGACGGACGGGTTTCTTCTGTGTGATTTATTGGACCGTGGACCTCTGTGACAGGGGCCCACACTTGGGGACAAAGGAAGGTGGAGGGGAGGGAGAGAAATGGGGGGCTTAACCCTTTGCAGGTCCCTTTTCCAACTTTGGCTCCTTTCCACAGTCTGCTTGCTTTTATTCCCCTGTTTTTTTTCTTTTTCTTTGCTGTGGTAAAATACATATAACGTAAAATTTACCATCTTATCCATTTTGAAGTGTACGGTTCAGTGGTATTGAATACATCCGTAATGTTGGTCAGTCACCACCGTTGGTCTCCATAGCTCTTTTGATCTTGCAAAACTGACCGTCAAGAAATATGTGTTGAATGAACAAACCAAAAGACAAACAATGTAGCCAGAGTATTTCTTCACAGAAAGGAATTTGGTAGAGTTACGTTCCAATCTTTTCCAAAAACACTGTATTAAGAGAAGGATGCAGACGTTGTTATGGTGTACGGGTTCCAAGGTGCTGGTGTCACAAGACCACCCTTGGAGAGCAGAGCATCAGTGCCCTGGTGGAAGCAGATGAATGAATTTTGACTCTCAACACACTTGGACTGGGTACTTGGTTCCCATTGGGCCGTTTTATTTTAAGGATAGCCTCTGGAGTCAGAGATGCGAACACGTAGTGCATCTGAAGACCGATGGGGTGGACACAGCAGTGTGGAAGTCAACCCTGGCCACATTGCAACATAACCAGTTTGGCCTCATTATCCCGCATCTTGTTCTGCTGTGGCCAGGTCCCAAGAGCGTGATGACAGACTGAGAGCTCTTATGCAGAGAGGCAGCCCCTCTCTGCAACTCTAAGCAGTCACTTGCTGCTGCAGCCAGAATCCTCCCCTCCTGTATTGATTTCAGCACTTCTGAGACGCAGCCAGGGGGTTGTGAAGACGCAGTTGTTATGGAGCTCAGATGCTTACACCCAGAAACCCAGTGAAGACTCTGAAATCCACATCTCCTCTCTTCTTTGCATCCGAGTCCATTTTCAGTGCAGTGGATGAAGGGCCACGAGGGTTGATTCACAGAGAGTTGTCACCCGAGGATGTGCGTTCTCACTGCTGGGGAGTATAAGGGGACCTTTGCCTCTCATTTTGCCTAAGGCTACATTATAAATGAGGAGCTCTTTTGAGATGGCGTTCTGGATTTACTTCTAACTTCTGAAAGTGGACTTGAAGGAGAGGAGTTCAAGGATGTTTTTCTCATAGTGAAATATCGCACTTACAACTCAGAGTCTTCTGTTCTCTCAGCATTGAAACTGTTACTACTCAGTTACATGGCCCCATAATGAACCAGTTAGGGGAAAAAGAACTGATGTCTGCTGATGTTCTTTGTTTGCTTTTTTGAGTTCTGTGTTTTCTTGTTTGCCAGGTTATATTTTTAAAAATTTTATTTGACTACAGTTGATTTACAATGCTGTGTTAATTTCTGCTGTACAGCAGAGTGATTCAGTTATATATGTATATACATTCTTTTTAATATTCTTTTCCATTATGGTCTATCACAGGATATTAAATATAGTTCCCTGTGCTCTACAGTAGGACCTTGTTCTTTGTACATTCTCTCTATAATAGTTTGCATCTGCTAATCCCAAACTTCTAATCCATCTCTCCCAACCCCCCCTCCCCCCTTGGCAACCACAAGTCTGTTCTCTGTGTCTGTGAGTCTGTTTCGAGTTGTTTGTCAAGTTTTTAATACACATCATTTTAAGGCTTTTCCTCTTTCTTTATGTGATAGTGTAAGTTTTTTGTTGTTTATTTTTGATGAGAGTAGCAGTTTATGATGCTATGGTTGGCATTTAGGATGACTAGTGGCTCATGAACTATTAAAAGATATACTTCTCGGGCTTCCCTGGTGGCGCAGTGGTTGAGAGCCCGCCTGCCGATGCAGGGGACACGGGTTCGTGCCCCGGGCCGGGAAGATCCCACGTGCCGCGGAGCGGCTGGTCCCGTGAGCCACGGCCGCTGCGCCTGCGCGTCCGGAGCCTGTGCTCCGCAACGGGAGAGGCCACGGCAGTGAGAGGCCCGCGTACCGCAAAAAAAAAAATATGTTTCAAGAGTAAGGTAGTATGTAATGGTAATTTTTCAGTTATTTAGTGTTTAATTTAGATGGTTAATAGTATTCTCTGGCTGTCCAGTTCATATGGCAATTTCCAATATCTGAAAGACATTACGGGAAATACTTCACAGCCCTTTTAGGAAGGTGTTGAATGTGTCTGAGATATGACTCACTCCTCAGTGGGAGGGAAATTTCTAAGCAGCTTCCTGGCTGTCCGAAAGCCAGAGGGATTTTTGAGTACTCATTCATTTTTCTATGCATTTATTAATCCAGTAGGTATTTACTGCATGCTCTGTTCCATACCAGACATGGCGCTAGGTGGGTGTCTAGGGGAGACTTCCTCTCCTTTATATACAGCAGCTCTTGGTGGGGCAATGCAGAAGCCGGAGCTGTGCTGGGAATTGATGGAAAGGTTGTCAGGTGTGGGTGGCAGGAACCTTGAAGGAAAGAGAGGACGAGGAGTCTGAGGGCATGGCTTGGAGGTGCTGTGCCCTGTGCACAGGCCTCAGCAGTGCCCTCTGTCTTGTGGAATTCCTCTTCTTTACATTTCTCTCGAGGAAACAGGAGCATTATTTATGATAGTTAAAGAAAATCTCATTGCTGCTTAGAGCAGAATGGTGAAATTAATTACGGTACATTTGCGAGATGCAGTTCTCTGCAGTCATTAAAAATGATTTTGCAAAAGAATGCGTAATGGCACGTGGAGACACCCACCATCTAATAAGTGGGCGAGGAAACCTGTAAAGCAGGATGATCTCAACGTGGTAGCACGTCGTTTTCACCCTGAGCGGGCCGCCTGGCGTACTCTGGGCCCACCCTGCCCAGCTCTTGACCTTTCCGTGCATACCACCTGCCAAGGTCCTATACAACCTACTTCTTCACATTTCTGCTTATTATCTTTCTCTGCGGATAGGATTTAAGTTGTAGGAGGGCAGGGGTTTTTTCCTATCTTGCTCCCTGATGTGTCTGGCACATGGCAGATCTTAATACATAGTGTGATTGTTGAATAAATGTTGAAGGAAATGGGGTTATAATGAGATGATTGTTATTATTTCCTTTTAGCTTTCGGAACTTTCCATATTTTCTGTAATAAACCTGGATTACCTCTATAAGTAGAGGGAAAAAAAAAAAACTTAAAAGAGATATTATTGCAAATGAATTCCTCGTGTGACCTACCTAGTTTATCTGGGGCTGGCTGAACGGACGATTGAAGGGGCAGAACCAGAGCCTTCTAGCTGGGAGTAGCGAGCATAGTCTGCGTGGATCTCAGGACCCCTGGGCTCTGGCCTGGCTTCTGCGTACCACCGTGGTCGGGTTTTAAGCCTCTCCTATTCCATTTCCCCTTTTCCCATCACACCCCGTGCTCGGGGCTGCCTCTGCGTCTCCCCCAGCTGTCTCCTTCGCAGGCTCTATTTTTCCTGGTCGCCATTTCAACTCCATTCTTAGTTCACGGCTCTCACACTGGCCTTTCGGAGACCCTTGTTTGCAACCGACATTAACCAAAGAGGCCAGCGCTACCGTTGTCAGGAGCCACGTGGAATCTCTTTAAGAAGCAACCGTAGAAATACTCTAAGCACATACAGGACGCTTCTCTCTGTGCTGTCTTTTCTCTGCAAGCAAATGGCAAGCTGCTGGACAAAAAGTTTTCTATTTTCTACTTCTCTTGCCTTCACTAACGCTTAGACAGTTCTGGTCTCCAAGTTGATACCACGTATAATACTGTTGGTTGATCCTTGGGTTCCCGTATATAAAATAAGTGTCTTTTCTGACCCTTCAAACATGGCATGAGAATAGAAAGGGGTGGTGACTCATGTGCCTTAGAAGGCATCATAATATATGTATGCACATATATAGTTAATGACAGTTTGTTATGAATAATTTAAAAAGCTAATAAACTGGGCTTCCCGGGTGGCGCAGTGGTTGGGAGTCCGCCTGCCGATGCAGGGGACGCGGGTTCGTGCCCCGGCCCGGGAAGATCCCACGTGCCGCGGAGCGACTGGGCCCGTGAGCCGTGGCCGCTGCGCCTGCGCGTCCGGAGCCTGTGCTGCGCAACGGGAGAGGCCACAACAGTGAGAGGCCCGCATACCGCAAAAAAAAAAAAAAAAAAAAAAAAAAAAAAAGCTAATAAACTAAAGTGAAAAGTCCCTATAACTTGGTTGCAGTAACCTTACGCTGTTAAAATTGTGTGGTTTTTATTCAGGGACTACAGATTGATTTTTAGGAAGCAGTTTATTCTATAACTGATGATTCAATTCAGTACATGTTTATTGAGATTCTACTGTTTATAAGGTAATTCAGTAAGCAAGGAAGGGGATTGTATAGGTCAGCTGAAAAATATAGTCTGTGAGGTGGGATTCCAAGTGCATAAATGATGCCGAAGGGAAAAGACATACATACTGTTTTGGCCCTTAAAGCGGGGAGAGGTTGTGTGAGATCTGGGGGCAGGTGCGCCTGCGGGGAGTAGGGGCGTGATTATGGGCCCAGAATTACGACTTTTGTTAGGGGGGAGATCGTAGACATGGGGAAATAAAGGATTCCAGGTGGAGGTAACACAGTTGAGAGGGGATGGGAGGAGGAGCTGGGGGCATGAATGGTGGTGGGTTCCTGGGCAGGGATGTGCAGGCGAGGGCTGGCAAGAGGAAGCTGGCAGGTGGATTCGGGGTCCACAGGGAGACCCTTCCTGCTGGAGAAGGAGCCTCTGTTTTCAGCCTCCCAAGGGACCCCATTAGAAACGGGGTTTGAAAGAAAAGGTTTCCGGTTTTCATTTGGTTTGATCAGTAGAAGAGGAACCATGTGCTTGTGCTATTTGTCCTATTTATGGTAGTACCTTTCATCTCATAGTGAAATTTATTAAGTGAACAGACATAAAATCAAAGAGAAAGTTGTTTGTTTCCAGAAACATGTGTTTTTTTTCCCTCTGTGGTTGCACAGCTACTGGATTGGACTAGCACTTGAATCTGCAAATTCACTCAACTACTGTTGTGAAAATGGAGGTAAATTTTACATGGTTAAATTGTTTTTTCTCAAGGGAATTTCCTGGCGGTCCAGTGGTCAGGACTCTGCACTTTTACTGCTGAGGGTGTGGGTTCGATCCCTGATTGGGGAACTAAGATCCCACAAGCTGTGTGGTACAGCCAAAAAAATTATTCTCTCAAAGCTGTATACCAAATTATTAAAATACTTTTGAATGGATTCCACGTGCCTAGTCTCTAAGAAGCGGGCTTTATCAGAAAGCATGTGACAGTTATCGATGTGATTCACACCACTATGTGCAGTGAGGGTTCTGATATTAATGCTATTTCTGTGTATTGCTTCATGCAGAATTAGTTTCGGAGTCAATAAATGATCATCTGTACCAGTTTTTAAAAACATTTAGGGGAGGAATTCAAATCATGATCACTGGAAATTCATAAACTATTTTTCATAGTATTTCAGAAGGTTTTGAAAGTGTGTATTCCTAACCGTACATGATTTATATAACTTTCTCATTTAAAAATAGATTTGCTACATGACTCTTCATGAATTATGGTTTTCTCAGGGTATATGGCCAGTAGTGGGATTGCTGGGTCATATGGTAGTTCTATTTGTAGTTTTTTAAGGAACCTCCATACTGTTCTCCATAGTGGCTGTATCAATTTACAATCCCACCAACAGTGCAAGAGGGTTCCCTTTTCTCCACACCCTCTCCAGCATTTATTGTTTGTAGATTTTTTGACGATGGCCATTCTGACCGGTGTGAGAGGATATCTCATTGTAGTTTTGATTTGCATTTCTCTAATGATTAGTGATGTTGAGCATCCTTTCATGTGTTTGGTGGCAACCTGTATATCTTCTTTGGAGAAATGTCTATTTAGGTCTTCTGCCAGCTCTATTTACAATAGCCAGGACATGGAAGCAACCTAAGCATCCATCAACAGATGAATGGATAAAGAAGATGTGGCACATATATACAATGGAATATTACTCAGCCAGAAAAAGGAACGAAACTGAGTTATTTGTAGTGAGGTGGGTGGACCTAGAGTCTGTCATACAGAGTGAAGTCAGAAAGAGAAAAACAAATACCGTATGCTAACACATATATATGGAATCTAAAAAAAAAAAAAAGAAAGAAAATGGTCAGAAGAACTTAGGGGCAAGATGGGAATAAAGATGCAGACCTACTAGAGCATGGACTTGAGGACACGGGGAGGAGGAAGGGTAAGCTGGGACGAAATGAGAGAGTGGCATGGACATATATACACTACCAAACGTAAACTAGATAGCTAGTGGGAAGCAGCCACATAGCACAGGGAGATCAGCTCGGTGCTTTGTGACCACCTAGAGGGGTGGGATAGGGAGGGTGGGAGGGAGGGAGATGCAACAGGGAAGAGATATGGGGACATATGTATATGTATAACTGATTCACTTTGTTATAAAGCAGAAACTGACACACTACTGTAAAGCAATTATACTCTAATAAAGATGTTAAAAAAAAAGTTCTCACCACAAAGGAAAGGAGCTGTGACGTGATGGATGTGGTAAGTAACATTATTGAGGTAATCCCTTTGCAATATACATATACATATATCAAATCATCACGTTGTACAACTTAACTTACACAATGTTATATGTCAATTATATCTCAATAAACTTGGAAAAAGGAAAAAAAGAAAAAAAATAGATTTGGAGTTTAGAAGTACATAGCTAGGAATCTTTGGATTTGAGTTTACTCACCCAGTAGGTGATCATTTACCTCTTTTTGGTCTTACTTAAAAAAAGATTCAGGGCTTCCCTGGTGGCGCAGTGGTTGAGAATCCGCCTGCCGATGCAGGAGACACGGGTTCGTGCCCTGGTCCGGGAAGATCCCACATGCCGCAGAGCAACTAAGCCCGTGAGCCATGGCCGCTAGGCCTGTGCGTCCGGAGCCTGTGCTCCGCAACGGGAGAGGCCACAACAGTGAGAGGCCCGCATACCGCAAAAAAAAAAAAAAAAAAAAAAAAAAAAAAGATTCAACTTGTTACTTTTTTTTAGTTTTGAAATTCTGAAATATGTTCAGAAAGAAAGTGAATTGAAGACTCATGTGGAATGTTTGCCTATTTTTGTAAAGTTTGTGCATGCGTGCATCTGAGCTGGGGCTGTGTGTGTGTGTGTGTGTCTGTGTGTGTGTGTGTCTGTGTGTGTGCATCTGAGCTGGGGCTGTGTATACACACACGTGTGTGTGTGTGTGTGTGTGTGTGTGTCTGAGCTGGGGCTGTGTGTGTGCGTGTCTGAACTGGGGCTGTGTGTACACGTGTATGTGTGTGTATGTGTCTGAGCTGGGGCTGTGTGTGTGTGTGTGTCTGTGTGTGTGTGTCTGAGCTGGGGCTGTGTGTACACGTGTGTGTGTGTGTGTGCACGTCTGAGCTGGGGCTGTGTGTACACGTGTGTGTGCGTGTATGTGTCTGAGCTGGGGCTGTGTGTCTGAGCTGGGGCTGTGTGTACACGCGTGTGCGTGTGTGTGTCTGAGCTGGGGCTGTGTGTGTGTGTGTGTGTGTGTGTGTGTGAAGCTAGGGTTCTGTGTGTAGAGAAACAAGCGGAGACGCATCCGGCCCCAAGCTGCATCCCTGAAGTGGCTCCAGGGACAAGGGTGGGGTTGGAGGAGTAACGGGAGGAGACAGTCACTTCTTACTTTATATACTTTTAAAAGAATGATGAGATTATGTATGATTTTTCTTTTCCTTTTTTGCAATTTTGAATAAAATATAGAAAAAAATACTTGTCACAACGGTTTTTCCCTGTGGAGATGACTGTGTTTTACACTTTGGAGCCAGTTTTTTTCTTTCTCGTTGGAAAAGTTACAGGATACGCTGTGTGCTGCTCAGGATTTTATTTTCTTAATCCAGCTTCTTCTCATATTTGAATTTTTACAGTTCCTTCTGTTCAACTATCCTATCCTTATTTTCAGAGGAGTTGGTAATCTGCACTTTAATTATGTTTCCTTTTAAAATATTTAGTTGAAGGCAATTTTATGATCTTCATAGAGTTTAATACTTCTTTCAAATGCTTTTTCAAGTTTTTGAATTTCCTACCAATATTTAATACTCATAATGAAAATATGTGCCTGGTATAATCTTACATTCCATCCTCTTCGGTATAACTTAGAGTGATTTACAGCCTATGATTTCACATTCTCTCTCACAAAGCAGCGAACAATCTCTGCTTTCTGGAAGTTCTCCTCATTGGAGGGAGAGACATTAGGTTTTGAGTTGCAGAAGCCATTTCCTGCCTGTCGTTTCGTGCTCGTGTTGGATTTAGGGTCTCGACCTGTCCAGACTCCAATCTTGCTTGTCCATAGGGAGTCCTGACCTATTCCACTCGTTGTTGTGTGAAGGAATACTTAGATCACATTTTTAAAAAATTGAAGTATAGTTAATTTACCGTATTGTGTTAGTTTCAGGTGTACAGCAAAATGATTCAGTTAAACATATTTATATATATATTTTCTGATTCTTTTCCATTATACGTTCTTACAATATTGAATATAGTTCCCTGTGCTATACAGTAGGTCCTTGCTGTTTATCTCTTTAACACATCGTGGCGTGTGTATGTTAATCCCCGACTTCTATTTTATCCCTCTCCGCTGTTTCCCCTTTGGTAACCGAAAGTTTGTTTTCTATGTCTGTGAGTCTGTTTCTGCCTTGTAAATAAGTTCATTTGTATTCTTTTTTCGATTCCACATATAAGAGATCACTTCACGTTTTAAGTACTAAGGTAGAATAGAAATTTTCTTTGGAGGAGAAGACGTTAGTAAATGCCTTGGGTGAAGTAGCTAACACTAGAACAGAGGCACGTAAAAGAGGTAGTGTTTTCTTCGTGGGACTTGGGGCAAGTGACTGCATTTCTCCGGGCCTCCGTCCCTTAGTTGTAAAGTGGGGCCGGTGGGTTGGATGCTTCCAATTCCCCTGCAGCACTAACACTATGCGGTCTGATTGGGGAAAGCTGGTAACGTGGGCTTTGGGGCTCTGGGAGGGGCTCTGATGGGTTGTCCTGGTCTCTGCTTCCAGCACGTCTGCCTCATTCCATGAGCCTTAGGGGGACACGGAACAGCCTCCTTTAACTCACTGTTACACACCACCGTAGGGAACGATCTCTAAGGTTGCCAGGATTTAAGCTAGACAAACAATAAGAAGTGACCGCAAAAGGAATTAAAATAACCTCAACGTGGACCACCACGTGACAGCTGTCCCGAGGGACATGTAAAGAGAAAGGAAACTTGGACCAGAAAGATGGAGGGAAGAAGTCTGGCACATCTTCAGGGGTGGGGTTAGATGAACGAGGACCCTTGACCTCATCCAGGGAGGCGAGACGGAGGGGTTGCCTCTTGGTCGTTGACCTGTTAAAGGTGAAATGAATAGAAGCTGTGCTCTTTGACAGGGGAATGTATATTTTTAGTTATCTGTTATCCCCAGGGTAACTAACGCACACCCTACACAATGTGTTGACTCTGGGGGAAATTCGCGTCCTCTGGGAGGTTATCGGCAGAGGATCCCGTCTTCCGAGGCGACCGTCCACCTTGGTCCTGATGGCAGAACCGAAGTCTCCTCGGTGGACTGCGGCTCTGCCCCGGACTGCACGTCAGCGAGATGGGGGTGAGGCCCACGGCACTCCGGGCTGCACGTCGGGAGGAGGCTTGGTGAGTCATTGCTGTGCGGAGACATTTCAGCACAGGCTTGAAATACAAGCATTTACTCCACCGAAGTCCACTCGGAGCCTCAGGACCTTTGAGCCAGTTGCCTTTTCTTGATCCTTCCTTCTGAGTTCTGGCTCCTGTGTATTATCTTAGGAGGCAAGCTGGCTATTAATAGACATTTGGTAACTATTTTACACACAGGGTTAAAAGCCTGAAAGAACCGCTGTATTTATCGTGTTGGCCAAGTACCTTATGGAAAAACCCGAACGAACTTTTTTGGCCAACGCAATAACAGAATTCAGTCTGGAATACTCTTGCAAACAAGTTTCTCTTTTATTTTTATAAGTCCCAGATTCATCTATCAAGATAGTTTGAAGCTGAGTAGAAATGCTATTTCTGTTTTTTTTTTTTTTTTTTTTTTTTGCGGTACGCGGGCCTCTCACTGTTGTGGCCTCTCCCGTTGCGGAGCACAGGCTCCGGACACGCAGGCGCAGCGGCCACGGCTCACGGGCCCAGCCGCTCCGCGGCACGTGGGATCTTCCCGGACCGGGGCACGAACCCGCGTCCCCTGCATCGGCAGGCGGATTGTCAACCACTGCGCCACCAGGGAAGCCCGAAATGCTATTTCTTTATTCAGCAACCCTGTAAAACCAGTAACGTCTTCATTCCACTCCTCGATGTACAGCTTTGAAAAATGTTTTCAGCGTAAAATGTGAGGCTGAGGAGCATTTGGGGAGAGTATAGCAATACCAAGAGGTCATGAGAGCAGAATTGCTGTTTCCGAGGGCCTCGCCTGAGCCACCGCATGGGCCCCCCCACGGGCCTGGGGATGGCGGCGTCCGGTCATGGACTGCCCTCTCCAGGGGGGGGTTGTGTCCCTCTGCTGGGAATTGGAAAAGTCTCTGTTACGAGGAGACCGTCTTCTTTAGTCTTGTATAGAAAGTGACATTGTCTATTGCCTTAACATTGCCAGGGTCTGCTCACACCCAGATTTAAAGGTGGGTTCAGGGTCAAATCAAACATTAGCAACAGAGAGTTGGAGGAAGCAGGGCGGGGGGGCCTGGATTATCTCCCTGGCTCTTACCAGCCTTCATACCTAATATTCCTTCTTGATAAGTTGGCACTTTTTGCACCAGTGAAATGTAGTATTACATTTCCTCCAGGTTGTTTCGGGTAATACACTCGTCTCTTTAAGTCTCACACACGTGTACATGGTCTCCTGCTCCCCTCCTTCACCCCCAGTCAGTAATCATTCTTTACCCCTTCCTCCAAGCTTTGAGCCTTGGAGGTTTAAGGAAGCACTGCACTCCCGGCCACGCATACCTGGAATGTGAGTAAGGCCTTCTTTGCAGCCTCCAGGACTGTCTATTCCCAGCTCGTGAGAGCGTGAATGCCCACCGTCTGGAAGGGAGCCCGTTGGAGGGACCCCTCTTCCTGGGAGGAGAGGCGGATTGGGGGCGCTCGGTCGTTGGTTGTTTTAGATGTAAGATTTGCTCTGGGAATCTTTCATTACAGTGAGTGATTTTCAATATGTTTGGCTCCTAGATTTTCTGGGGCCGGGAGAGTGGTTTAAAAGGAAGATAATCACCCAAAGAACACAGAGTGTTTTCATAGCATGTTAGCCTTCAACCGTGGTAGGAGATGAAAAACATACAGTAAGTGCCGACCTGACCCTAATAAGTCATGGAAGGTGGAAAAATCCATCGTCAGGACTGTGGTTGTCTTGAAATATGTTGATGGACTGTACGGGGGCCGGTGGGGGGGATTCAAGGCATCCCGGAAGCAGAGCAATCGTCATTGATGAGAAACACGGTAGCTACACGGACGGGGCCTGAACGCTGTGCTTGGCCTGTTCCAGGCCCTTTTGCCCTTAGAGATGTGCTTGACTGCGTGAGCCGACGATGGCCGGGTTTCTGCCTTGGCGGGGGTGGGGGGGGGTCTGTTGGGGGAGAGCTGAGGCACAGGCGTTTCCTCTCGGGGGGCAGCTGGAGGCCCAGAGTGGCTGGACGCAGCCCCCTGCGTTGGGGGACCAGGACAGCTCTGCTGAGGCCGCAGCAGATGGGCTGTGTCTCCTCCTGGCTCGCAGCGGTCGGCGGGGACAGAGCCAGATGAGGGTGTTACCAGCTTGGCCCCTGTCGCCAAAGGAGTGAAACCGACAACTGTCTTGCTCGGATGTGTTCACCGTCGCAGCCCCAGCGTCCTCCGAGCAGATTGCTTTGCCGAGCTTGCGGCCAGCTGCTGTGCTCCACTTTAGGACTTAAAGGTTTCCTATCAGGAAAGAGGAAGTAGAATAATAGGAGGCTTTCTTGCGAGGAGGAAATCTGTTTACTGATAATATGGTTGTTAACTGTGTAGGTGGCTTACACTTATTGGATGATGCAAACCTTTTGTTTTTTTTTGACAATAAATGTGTCGCATATTTACAGCAAAAGAAAAAAAAAAAGAACAAACGAGAACTACAGCTACAAGCAGCAGTGTATATAAGTCTCGCAGTCATAACATTAAACAAAGCTTCCAGAAATTGAAACAAAGCAGACACTGTATTACTTCATGTAAAGTTTTAAAATAGGCAAACTAAACTGTAGTGTCAGAGCAAGATAATTGCTGCCCTTGGGGACTGGGAGAAAGCACAAGATCGAGTTACAGGGATGCAGGTAGTGTTTGGTTTCTCGTCTCCACGATGGTTACATGGGTGTGTTCAGTTTGTGAAATTACACCAAGTTATATGTTTGTAATTTATGCACTTCCCTATATGTAACATTTAAATAAGTAATCAAAAACAAACAAAAAAGTTTACCCATGTCAAAAATAATCATTAACATAGCTGCATTTCTCCCATAATCCTTTCTCTGGTTTCCTCTTTATTTAAATTTAACTTCTTTCTCTCTCTCTCTTTTTTTTTTAACGTCTTTATTGGACTATAATTGCTTTACAATGGTGTGTTAGTTTCTGCTTTACAACAAAGTGAATCAGCTATATATATACATACATCCCCGTATCTCCTCCCTCTTGCGTCTCCCTCCCACCCTCCCTATCCCACCCCTCTAGGTGGTCACAAAGCACCGAGCTGATCTCCCTGTGCTATGCGGCTGTTGCCCACTAGCTGTCTGTTTTACATTTTGTAGTGTATATATGTCCCTGCCACTCTCTCACTTCGTCCCAGCTTACCCTTCCCCCTCCCAGTGTCCTCAAGTCCATTCTCTACATCTGTGTCTTTATTCCTGTCCTGGCCCTAGACTGGAAGATGCAAGCCTTTTTTTTTAAACTGAAACATCCCCTTAGCATTTTAACTTTGATTTTTTAAATCAGTGAGGGTATTGGGAACATAAATTTATGTTGCAGTTGTTTTAGTTACTGAACTTCAGTAAAGTGCAGGAGCTGGTGAATATGCAGAGGGACAGCTTTAAATGATGGGTGGGAAAGGAGTTAGTGCTGGTTGGGAGAATCTAAAGATATCTAACCTCTGAATCCAGAAGAGTGCACATTAAGAAGGGGAATGGCTGAGGTGGAATATGGGCTTGTTCCCCAAATCTTGACATACTAGGATGACAGGGCACTCTTAGGTCAAAGTAAGTCTCATAAGAAAAGATGCTGTTCACAGCTGAAATTTCTTGAGGCTGTGGAAAGGCGGGATACCCATAACTGTGTGTGTCGGTGGTAGATCCATCAGCACTTCTGTTAGAAGTCAAGATATACCTGCCCTTTAGTGCTCATGAAAAGGGAAGAGCGGACCCTCCCATAATAGAATATTCGACGTGTCTGTCCCATTATTTTTACAGGGAGCGTAACACAGACGGTCATGAAATAGATCAGGGATGAAGATCCTTATCTCTCTTCCAATCCAGGCTACATATTATCTGTGTTACTTAAAAAAAAAAAAATCTCTGTAGCAATAATAATACTGTATTACAGAACATTTGAAAAGTCTCAGAAGTGTAAGCCATGAAACCAGAACCTTCACACAGACACTATTGGTTTGGTGCATACTTCAGATTCTAGATAGCTTTTCATTTTGATTTTTTTTTTTTTTTTTTTTTTTTTTTGCGGTGCGCGGGCCTCTCACTGCTGTGGCCTCTCCCGTTGCGGAGCACAGGCTCCGGACGCGCAGGCGCAGCGGCCACGGCTCACGGGCCCAGCCGCTCCGCGGCACGTGGGATCTTCCCGGACCGGGGCACGAACCCGCGTCCCCTGCATCGGCAGGCGGACTCTCAACCGCTGCGCCACCAGGGAAGCCCCCTTTTGATTTTTAACCTTCATTTAATAAACAATTTTGCTGGCTGCTGCATAGTGAATCCGTGAAAGGTCTCTGCAGCGTCCCGCCGAGGACCTGTGCGGGGTGATGTCAAGGTACTCCCCGGTGGTGAGTCATCTTCACGTGGTCTGAGCGGAGCCGTGCCAGTTTCCAGGGCCTTCACCGGGCGAGCTCTTGCAGATCCAGGGTGGGAGGGTTGAAAGGCCCCGCGCCCCTAGCAGGAGGTCTGCCTAGGAGCCTTTGGGGATGCACGCTCTATTTAAGACCCTTGTGTTTTGCTGTGTGTAGGAGGGAGCGGGTTGTTCTGGACAGGTGCTGGTAATTCTCAGCTACGATGCCATCGCCTTTGCCATAGGGGGTGATGTGGAAGCGGGCTCTGAGAACGCTCCCTTAGCTAAAGGAGCTGTTCACGAGGAAGAGGGTGGCCTTTCTTTGACGGGAAGTGTGTCTGTGTGATGGCTCACCGGTTCACTGAGAACCCAGGCTTTTTGGATGTAATGGGACCAGGGGATTCTGGTTGGCGGTACAGTTGCCTCCCAGCCAGCTGGCAGCAGAAAGGTTTGCTCTTCCTCATAGTTTTGAAACGTTATTAATCTTCTGGAGGATGTGGCAACATAGTGTTACGGAAAGATTATGGGGCTGAATACTGCTCATCAGCAGGGATAGAAGGTATAATTATCCCCAGTTTACAGATGAGGAAATTAAGGCTTAGGGAGATCGAGTAATTGGCCTGAGGTCACACAGTTAAAAGAGTCGGGACTGTAACTCAGGCCTGTCTGGGCCCCAGACTACACTCTGAAATCTGCTGTACCCTCTCATCTTTTCCCTCCCTCCCCTCCCTCCCTTCCTTCCTCTTTCTCCCTCTCTTTCTTTCTTTCTTTCTTTTCTTTCTCCCTCCCTCCCTTCCTTCCTTCCTCCCTTCTTTCCTTCCCTCCTTCCTCTGATCTGTGGCAGGATGTAGGGGATAGTACAGTGTGCGCTTTATACATGTGTACATGAAATTGTGGTTACAAATGTGACCTGCAGAGCCCAACAGACTTACCAGGTTTACATCAAGGCCTGGCCACATCCTAGCTGTGGGCCTGGGCAAGTTACTTAACATATCTTTGCCTCAGTTTCTCCATCTGTAAGCCAGGGACAATAGTAGTACCTACTTTATGTTGTTAAAATAGTAGTGAATTACTCCCTAGAAAGCACTTAGGACAGAGTCTAGCATATGATGAGCTTTCACTACAAGTCAGCCATTATTATTTTGTCATAATTTGCTGCTGTGTCTTCAGGCAGGAGAAGAGGTGGGTACTTCGTGGCTGACGTGACATGCAGCTTTGTCCCCGTGCAGGTGCCTTGATGCTCGGGGTCTCGGCAGACAATGTTCTAGGTAACGTATTAAGCAAAACTGGGTGATCAGCCAGTCTTTAGGTAACAATCTAGGTACAAGTGAACAGGGTACGTGTCCTATACTCTTATTATGCAGAAAAGAAAATGAAAATTTAAGATGATATCTGATTCGGATGAAAAACACTGTCATGGTGATTTATAGGTTCTGGGCAGATTGAATTTAAAGACTTTTGGAAGCAGTACAGAGATACAAGTTCTGGGGGATTCGTATGACTAATTGCTCCCAAGGAGACTTCAGTTTTGTTGGAAACACACACTTCCTTGTGGTCGGCTTTGTGGGAGGGTTTGAATTGGTGAAGAGCATTCCCATTTCGGGTTGATGCAGAGAGTATGGAGGACATCATCCTGAAGGATGATGACATAGTGGGGTCAAAGAAGGAGATGCTTAGAGAGTTACAGATGGGAAATCATGGAAGACACGGACACAGTGGGCTTGGGTTACAGAGTTCTGCTTTTAGTATGAATTTAAGAAATACCATTGCACCCTCTTCTTCTGGGAGATGCCCTGATAAACTTGCCCAGAATATGTATGTCCCCCAAAGGTACACTGGGCATTAAAATGCCAAAACCATCCTGCAGAAAATGTAGACGACAAAGACATGCAAGTTGGAAAAACCTTTATCTTCTCCGTGAGAACGGAATCAGTGATTCCATCACTTAGATGAAGCTAGTGATTCACAACTTCAACAAATGTAACTAGCCATCAGGTACTGCATTTTGACTATTACATCCCACCGACCTGTTCAACACAAGGTTTACAGATTGGAAGGTGAACGCTGTGTGTTACTTTTTAGCCTCAAAATTCCCTTGAAGGAGCTGAAGCTTGCTTGCTAAATACCACAGCTGCTGAAAATCTGGGTTGCACAGAGAATTTGCTTGGATTTTGGAATTCCTCTTGACTTTCCTTGGTGGTTCCTATCTTGAAATATATCTTAATAAAGTATGATTGGTTGAATAATAAACCATAATTTCTCTATCATTGTTCTTCCTGAATAAGATTTCAGGGTTGAGAGGAGCCTTAAAAATCAGCTGTTTGGACCACAAATCAGATATCTCAGTCTCCTGTGCATCAAGCTGTCTGATCGATGTCTGCATACTCAGCAACGTGGGGCTCAGCCAGTGTGGTCAACTGGACCCTCCACTGACTTTCCCAGTGGAGAAGCTCAGGTCCTTCAAATTAGCTTTATAGGTCCATATAATGTGCCCCCCAGGGTCCCCTTTGTCCTCATCTCCTGGTAGCCCTCTTCAACTACTCTGCCCCCACCACACTGGCCTTTTTTCCAAATGTTCCAATCATGTGCCCATCTCCAGACCTTTGTACTTTGTACTTTCTGTCCCCTCTGTCTAGAATGCTCTTTCCATGATATATTTCTTTTGCCCTAGTTGTTCAGTTGCTTCCTCAACCTGTACTGGTGCTAGACTGACATTGATTTTCTGTCATTACACTAAAATTATTATTCTACTGATTTTTGACTTGCATTGTAGCTCTTGAGAAATCAGCTAATTGTTGTTCCTTTGAAGGTACAGCTGGCCCTTCCTAGCTATGGATTCCACACCTGAGGATTCAACCAACTTTGGACTGAAAATATTTGAAAAACAATCCGGAAAGTTCTGAAAAGCAAAACTTGAATTTGCCACAAGCCAGCAACTATTTATATAGCCTCTACATCGTATTTACAACGATTTACATAGCCTTTACATTGTATTAGGTATTATAAGTAATCTAGGAATGATTTAAAGTATACGGGAGTATGTGCATAGGTTATATGCAAATACTACACCATTTTACGTAAGGGACTTGAGCATCCATGGATTTTGGTATTTGCAGGGTGGTTCTGGAACCAGTCCTTCTTGGATACTGAGGGACAACTGTAATCTGTCTTTTCATTCTGGCTGCTTTTAAGACCTTTCGTCTCTGGTGTTCTCTAGTGTCTCTGTGATATGTCAGGAGGTCTTTTGATGAATCTGTTTGGGATTTCTTAGATCTTCTGAATCTTTGGATTGATGTCTTTCATCAATTCTAGGAAATGCCTAGCCATTCTCTTCATTTGCTGCCTCTGATCCGGTCTCTTTTCTCATGGGAATCTGATTAGGTTCATTAGACGTCTTCAACATCCTCATGTCTTTTAATATCTCCTTCAGTTTTCCATCTGTGTCTTTCTCTGCTTCATCCTCAATAATTTCTTTAGTTCTGTCTTCAAGATGTATCTTCACTGGTGTCTAGTCTGCTAATAAATATATCCGTTGCATTTTAAATGTCACTTATCTTACATGCTTTTATTTCCAAAAGCTCTATTTATTTTAAGAAACCTGCTTATTTTTTAACAGTTTCTTGTTTCATATTCATCTTATCAGTTGCTACTTTTATTTCTTTATATTCATTCATCTTATCAATTGCTACTTTTATTTCTTTGAACATAATTGTGTTACGTTTTGTGTTTGATAATTCTAATATTTGAAATCTTTGCTGATCTTTTTGTATGTGAGGTTCCCGCTGGTTATTCCTCCTGTATATCTGTGACTTTTAAGTGTGAATTCAGTTTTTTTGAGAATTTATATGTGAGGCTTCTTTGAGGTCTAGATTGAAGGTGGGTTCCTCCAGAGAATTTGTTTGCTGCTATCAGATTTCTTGGTGATCCCACCAACCTGGGAGCACCTTAAAATATGTTTTTGTCTTGAGGTTTGCCAGGCCACCAGGCACTGTGAATTTGCACTGCAGGTTCTGTGTGAGAGCTAGATCTTGATGACAGAGTTTTAGGAGAGGTTGTTTCCTCCAGGTAGTCATGAGGTTTGAGAAGTCAGATTTGCTTGCAGTCCTGGGAGGCAGCCATCCTGCTTGTTATGTGGTTGATGCTGTGAAAATTCATGTCATTTTTCAGGATACTTTATTTGAGATACTTTATTGTTTCTGTCAGAAAAATTTCATAACGTTACCAAACCAAACTTGGGTCCGCTTGCCGGCACACAGTAAAGCCAATCTACTGACACCGGGTTGTGGTGAAGGAAAGTACAGTGTTTATTTCAGGGCACCAAGCAAGGAGAATGGGCAGCTCATGCTCAGAAGACCCAAACTCCCCAACGGCTCTCAAGAAAGGGGTTTTAAAGGCAGTGTGAGGGACGGGCTGCAAGGTGCGGGATCAGCTAGTGCACAGTTCGAAGTGGGTGGAGACCTTCTCTGGGTGATGACATCCCCCGTCACAGAGAGCTTGGATTTTTTTGCACTGTCTCAGTGTCTGGAGTTCAGAGTGGTTTGGCAAAACTGTCTGTTCATGATAGAGTCAGAGATGTCTGTTATGGAGGAAAATCTTTGTATCATTCTAGGAAAATGATTTCTATCAGTTGCTTTTTCAAAGAGAGATTAGGCCAGACTGTTCTATAAAAATTACTCCTCTAAAGTTTATTTGATCTTTACTCAATATATTGCATTCAATTTGTTTAGTGCATGAACACATGTTGCAGTTCTTCTTCCTTTACAATTCTTTTCCAATATTAGGTGATTTTAGAATTTTTTTCCCAGTAGAACTGGAGAAACGTTTTCTTTAAAGTCTTGAGTTTGCTTTATCTGGTGCTTCTGGAAAATTTACTTTGAACTGGGAAGTTTTTATAAACTACCTGATCTAAACTTTGAATATCCTACAGGATTCTCATTTGAAATATTGGGAAACTGAAGCAAAATAATTTGTCCTAGTCACTCACCAATTAAGGATGGGACTGTTATGATTTGCGTCACCTGAACTTATAGCTCTGCTTTCTTTTCCCGACTCCACACATTCACAGGTTCAGCTTTATACTATGATTTGGTCAGATTTTAAATGTTAGACGTTAAACATGTTTAAACGCCTTCCCTTCCCATTTGAAATTCAAAGCTTATTGTGATATTCACAGGATATGACCTTATCGGAAGGTGACTGAGCATTCCTAGTTCCTGTTGTTTACTTTGTATTTGGAGAAACAGCAGGAAAATATTATCTGTCCAGTGACTACCACTGACAGTGACAAAGGCACTCAAGAGTAGTCCTAGGTGTTTTCCATGGTTGTTGGACAGGACACTGTTGGTGCCATGGGCACAGTGAGGGGGCCGCAAGGCTCTGGCTGGTGGCAGTGGGGGGACACGGGGTCTGGCGTGAACCACCCAGAATGGCTTCCTTACAAGGAGGAGGCACGCAGACGGTCAGAAACTACAGCCACTGTCGTGCGCTTGATGATACCTAAATGGAGAGGTGGGTGGATAGTTGGATGTAGGGGTCTGACGCCCTGGAGGAATGCACAGGTAAAGATTCTGATTGGATTCTTAAGGCACATAGATGGGACTGAAAGCTGTGGGGTTGGATCAGGACCAAGGGCAGGACCTTGAAGCACACAATGGGCCGCAAAAAGGGAGCCTCCAGGTGGTGGTCGGGGCAGGCGCCCGCGGGGGCGGGAGTGCGGGGCCCGTGATGTCAGAGGGGAGGGTTGCCGTCTGAGGGCGTTTCCGGCAGTGCCAGCCCTGCGAGAGATCAGGTCACGGTGAAATTGAAAAGTGCCCATTGGATTCATCTGGCAACATATGAAGACTCTGAGAGAATTACAACTGACAGCAGATGACCATCCGTGGAAAATGGGGCGTTTGGAGCAGTGGGGGAGGACAGTATTGTGTTTTGGGGAGCTAGGTGGATGCTGGTTCCACCGAGGGGGACAGCGGATCTGGGAGCGGGGAGCAGCTCTGAAGAGAAAGGGATGGATGCATTTTTCGTCGGTTCATCATTCCCTTCCATGGCTTTAATTAAAAGGATAAGTTTATGACTCTCAAACTCGGGTTACGTAAATTCTCACGTATGCAGACAGGAGGTTCAAAGCAGACACCTGTTGAATAGAAAACCTTTGAGGGAGGAAGAGGAGGAGCGCTTGAAGAGGCCACGGGCAGGAGAAGCTGGCGCTGGCTTGCCAGCCCAGCGGGGAGGGGGTTTGAAGGAGGGGATGGCTGTCCGCAGTTTCCATTGCTTGAGATGGTCAGGGACATTAGTGACTCAGAAGTGATTCTGGCATAGACTGTTACAGAAGCGTAGTGGGGTCAGAGTCCAATGAGCACCGGAGTGTTAAGTGGAAGTGCTGAGAAGTGGGCAGAGCTGGTGCAGGTCCCTGTTTCCTGAAGTTGACTGAGTGGTCGATAGAGAGGGATGTGGTCAAGAGGCGGAGATTATTTTAGGGGGACAGGATAGGCACGTGCTTTTTGTAGGCTAATGGAAAGAGGCAATGGAGTGAGGGCAGTTGAAGATCTGGAGGGGAGAAAGAAGGTTTAAGGAGTGAGGTCCCAGAGGAGGAAGGAGGTGGGTGGGAAGAGACACTTCGCCCCTCGATCAGGAGGGACGGAGGTAAAGGTGAGAGGGATGCCGATGTTTCTAGATGGGCACAGGTGGCTCTAGTCAACGACTGTTGAATTGCATGCAGGGTCACTTGTAAGTTGCATCAACTCCCCCTCCTTGATCTTTACCCCAAAATACCTAACGTGAGGATAGTAATCACCTCCCCCCACCTTACAGTTCAGGGGCATTGGCAAATCCAGCCTGCCTGCCGCCTGTTCTGTAAAATAAAGTTTTATTGACACACGGCCATGTTCCAATTCATTCATTTACACGTCATCTCAGACTGCTTTTGCATGGCAACGGCAAAGCCTAAAATAGTCACTGACTGGCCCTTTTCGGAAGCTTACTGACCTCTGTACAGGTGGCAAAACTGAGGCACAGAGAGGATGTTGCTTCAGAGGAGCCCTCTTCCCCCATCTCTGGGAGCACTTCCTTCTGTGTTCCCTGGCATTCTCCAGATTTCACCTGCTCTGAGAATTACCTGCCAACTCCTCTCTCAGAACTTCAACTGTTACAATTTTTAGGTTAGATCGCATTTACACCTATCCCGGCCACACCCTAGGGATACACCTGTCTGGGTGCTTCTTAAGCAGACCTGTGCTAAAGGCAGGAGCCCTGGTGTGGCAGGTAGGACTCTGCCAGCCCTGCTCCCTCCGTGACTGGGATGTGCTACTTTATTCTGCTTCCCTTGGATTACTTTTCTCCACCTTTTCTAAGAAGCCAAGACCTACTCTCTCTCTGAAAACATTACCAAACCCCTCACGTATTTCTTACCCCGGTGGTTTTGTTTCTTTGCCTTGAACTTCTTCCCCAGCACTTAATAAGTGTGTTGTTTCCATCCTGCACGTGCATTTCGAGTATCCTCTGTGTCCTGTGAGAGGCCCTGCCTCTCTGCTGCATGGTCCACTCCAACCTGGAGGACGGGGACCTCACTGACCCCGTGTCCCACAGTTGCTCAATGGGTACTGACACTCAGCACGTGCATTTTGACGAAGTTGAAAAATTTTAAGTGCTGTAGAATTGCTCACTTCTGCATGAAATGGTGCTAATTACGGGCCCTCCTGAGCCGCTCTTGAAAACCAGATCCTCTCGTGACTCTTTTGAATCCACTTTGAATTACTGACCAGATTGAAAGCAATGTGTTTACAGGTACATTTTTCCCTCTTTATGCCACACTGCTCAGTTTTCAAGAGAAAATACACATCCGTTCAAATCTATGTCTTTGCCGGATTTTCAGGTGCTTCTGAAGGTGAGACGGGCTGGGACCTGGGACCAGGGACCTTTGCTGCAGGGCTTGCACCTGGACAAACGTCTCTTTGAGCAACAAAATGCAAAGGAACTGTAAGGGACTAAAAATCACTGCGTATATGGGCAGGTGGGGCAAATTATGGACAGCAAGATACAAAAAGACCCAAAACCCAGCTGCCACTTCTGAGGAGCCTGGAGCAAAAGCAGGGTCCCGCGCACGCCCCCTGCTCTCAACCCCACCTAAGGGGTGGGCAGACCACCTAAGCCACCCTTCTGGCCTGACCCCTGGACCCGTCCCTACCCTCACCCCATGTAAGGAAGTAGCTCGCCGCACCTCGGGGAGCAAGCGAGCGAGGGAACCGGTGACTTGTTCTCTCTCACCCACTGCTGCAGCAGGGACCCCAGTAAAGCCTTGCCTGAATTTCTTCTCTGACCTCTGATCAATTTCTATTGACTGGGGAAGGCCAAGAACCCTGGTCGGTAAAAAAGGGACTAAGTTTTAATAGTTGCAATTCAGTTCTACAACTTAATTTATCAGGTTGTAGTTGTGCCTACTTACCCGTGTTGTCTAGCTTCTTGCTCCTCAAAAGTGTGGTCAGCCCACTGCAGTCTAGGTGTCCCTTGGGAGCGCGTTAGAGGTGCAGAGTCTTGGGTCCCACCCAGACTTACCGAATCAGAATATGCATTTTAACAAGCTCCCCATAGGGTGTGTACACACATTAAAGTTTGAGAAGCACTGCTCTGCTCTGGCCTATTGACCTTGTGTTGCAGACAAACACACAAAGAATAGAGCCCTACCTCACGGAAGTTTTATATCTTTTATATGTTGTGATAATGTGGTTTTATATTTTGTGATGAATGTTTTCGCTATCAGAAAATTTGGCTGTTTTTCTCGATTATTGTTGGAGATAGATCACACTTAAGAGACAGATCGAGTGTGCTTTTATTCTTTCTGCATTTAACTTCTCTGTTTATGTAGAAATAACAAAGTCTAATACTCCTCCTGCCTTTGAGGAGAGTCTGGGGTAGTAAGTGAACCACCTCCACCCTCACCTGTAGCAATAGGCTTAATGCTATATTTTGTGTGCATATTTTATCGTTCCTCCTTGATTATCTCGGAAATAGCTTTTATGCATAACTGTGAGCTCTGTACCAGGTGAAGTTTTATTTCCCGTTTTTTCAAGTCCTTGAAAAAAGTGAGGAACTCATTAAATATAGGAACAAGTCAATAGATGAATAAAACTACATTTCGTTAAAAATACATAATTCATTCGTAACACTGATTGATCTTGTCCTTCTTGACGATTAATCCAGGCAGGCAGAGTAAAAAATTATTGCATTTATTTATTTTGGGGCAGGTCATGCATATATATAGAATTCAGATTATCTCCTTCCCATCCCCACCTCCTAGCCAGGCAGTTCCCTCCATGGGGGCACCTCTTCGTATGAGTTTCTTAGGGAAACTCTCAGAGATAGTGTATGTACTAGAAAGTTAAGTATGGTCATGCCCAAGAGGGTGGGCTCTGAGGCCAGACAGAGCTTGAACCTTGGCTACTAGCTTTGTGACTTTGAGCAAGTTACTCAACCTCACTGTACCTCAGTTTTCTCATCTGCAAAATGGATGTATGAATGGGATCTCAGAGTTGCTGAGAAGAACTAATGAGATAATTCATTTAAGTGCTAAGAACAATTCTTGGCCTGTAGAGTGTGAGCATTTCTTTATGTCCTTATCATTTCTGTACTAAATAGTAGCATACTGTATACGCTGCCACGCCTTGCTTTTTTTTTTAACCTAACAATGTGGAGATTGGTTCATTTTATTATGTGTAGATCTGCCTCATTCTTTTTAGTGGGTCTGTAGGATTCTGTTTTATGGATATTATTTATGTATCCAGTCCCCTGTGGGTGGATATTTGGGTTATTTCCATTCCTATGATATTATAAAAAGCCTTGGTGAAATTGCATATGTACATGTGCTAGTGTGTCTGTAGGTAAATTTCTAGAAGTGGAATCTAGAAATGGTCAAAGTATAGGTTTTTGTTTTGCTGGATACCGACGAATTGCCCTCCGTAGAATGATGTACTCTTACCAGCAAAATATTCTCATATACTTGTTTTGACAATCAGAGTTTAATTTTTAAAAACACAATTTTGTATTAGAGAAATGCAGATCAAAACTGCAATGAGGTAGCACCTCACATCAGTCAGAATGGCCATCATCAAAAAGGCTACAAACAACAAATGCTGGAGAGGGTGTGGAGAAAAGGGAGCCCTCCTACGCCGTTGGTGGGAATGTAAATTGATACGGCCACTATGGAGAACAGTATGGAGGTCTTTTAAAAAACTAAAAATAGAGTTACCATATGATCCAGCAATTCAATTCCTGGGCATATATCTGGAAAAGACAAAAACTCTAATTTGAAAAGATACACGAACACCACTGTTCATAGCAACAGTATTTACAGTAGTCAAGACATGGAAGCAACCTAAGTGCCCATTGACAGATGAATGGATAAAGAAGATGGGGTGTATATATATATATATATATATATATATATATATACACAATGGAATACTACTCAGCCATAAAGTAGAATGAAATAATGCATTTGCAGCAACATGGATGGACCTAGAGATTATCATATTAAGTCAGAGAGAGAGAAAGACAAATATCATATGATATCACTTACATGTAGAATCTTTAAAAAATGACACAAACTTATTTGCAAAACAGAAACAGTCTCTCAGACATAGAAAAGAAACTTATGGTTACCAAAGGGGAAAAGGTGGGGAGGTGTAGATTAGGAGGCTGGGATTAAGTGCACACTACTATATATAAAATAGATAAACAACAAGGACCTACTGTATCGCACAGGGAACTCTACTTAATATTCTGTAATCACCTATATGGGAAAAGAGTCTGAAAAAGAATATATATATATATATGTATGTATAACTGAATCACTTTGCTATACACCTGAAATTAACATTGTAAATCAGCTATACTTCAATTTAAAAAAAAGTTTAAAAAATACAGTTTTGTTCATGAATATGTAATAAAAATACCCACGTGTATTTGGAAATTTCATTAAGTTTGCTGGATTTTTTTGGAACAGGTTTCTGGGAAGATAATTGTTCCGAGATGTTGAAGGAGAGAGATATAGTAGTATGGTGAGGGATGTACAACCTGAAACAAACTCAGTATATTCCCCGACTCCTGAATTATTCTCGAGATTCTGAAACAAAACAGTTTGGAAGAACCTGGAACAACAGTGTACGTCGTGTTCTAGTTGGCGTGGTGCTGGCCTCTGAAGGCTCCTTGGAGCGCCCGGCTTCTCAGCTCTGCCAGGCGCCTTCGTTTCTGAGGTTGGCACGTGGAGAGCCTCTTTCTGTCACTCACACATCTCGTGATACAAACCCTTGCTGCCACCCGTTCTGACTGTACAGCTTTTATTTAGGGTGTAGGCAAAACGTGTGACCTCCGCTTAGTAAGTTTTGAGCATTCCAAAATATTTGCAATCCTCTTATCTATTTTACCTTTTGTAAATAATTCGGCCGTTGAATTTCACAGAGTGCGTAATACAACTGCCCTCCTGGGACATAACACTTAGTCTGTGGCGACATGATGATCAGCGCTGAAATACACATCTTTAATCCATTTAGCAGACGGTCAGATCACGAGGTTCTTTTCGAATATTCAGGTGAGCTAAGGAGAAACAAAGATAACGTTATGTCCCAAGAGGCTTGTAAACGCGTGGCCATTTCTAGTCCCTGGTATCGCTCAGGAAATACCTGCAGGATGGGAAGAGTGTTGAACGGGGTAGCCGGTCAAGGTGGTACCCAGTGGGCTTTCAGCTGACCGCCCCCCACCTGGTAGGGATGAGCTTGCTGTTGCAGAAGCAGGAGGTGACCTTCAGGGCGGCCTGTGACGCCCACGCGTGCTTGCTGTTACTTTGTCAGACCCCCTGTGGGGGTCGCACAGGGCCACAGAAGGTTTGCTCTGATTTACTGGCCCGCGGACGAGTGGGGTCCCCAGGTACTTTGTGGCGGGCTCAATGACAGCCCGCCATGCTTGCCTGTGGTGCGGGGCCAATGCACGTGTTCCCGGGGGAGTTGGACACCAGACGCATCATCATCAGCATGGGCTGTCATCCCTTCTTAGTGACTCGACAAGCTCTTGACTTGAGGAACGTGTCTCCCCCCCCCCCCACCTTGAGAATCTCGCTCAACACGAGAGACGCTGTTAAACTTCACAGTAGGTACCATTTATGTGGCTCTTCCTGCGCGCTGGTCTTTTTCTCAGTTGTTCGTTGTCACCGGCACCGGTGAGACAGATGAAATACTGAAGCTTGGAGCGATGAACTCACGTGTCAGTTAAGAAGGGGACAGAGCTGAGGTTCGTGCTCAGGTCTTTTTCACACCGAAGATGGTGCTTCCGTATCCACTGTGCTCTCCTGCCAGCTAAAAGGAGAAGTGCCTCCACCGAGGTAAGGAGCAGTCACATTTGTCTGCAACAATCGTTTTTTCTAAATAAGGGCTCCTTATTACTCCGAGTTCAACAACCTGTAATTTTAGTGTTGCTAATAGTTTGCAATATCGCCTCTCATTATCTTTATTACTTCTCTGAAAACTGAGGCCTTAATGCATTGACAGCTTGTCAGAACTGCCCTTTAACTTTTTTTTTTTTTTTTTTTTTTTTTTTTTTTTTGCGGTACGCGGGCCTCTCACTGTTGTGGCCTCTCCCGTTGCGGAGCACAGGCTCCGGACGCACAGGCTCAGCGGCCATGGCTCACGGGCTTAGTTGCTCCGCGGCATGTGGGATCTTCCCGGACCAGGGCACGAACCCGTGTCTCCTGCATCGGCAGGCGGACTCTCAACCACTGCGCCACCAGGGAAGCCCTGCCCTTTAACTTTTCAGTGATTAGCAGCACCACTCAGGCTCTTTCATCAGCTTGTGGTGATGAAGGGAGCTGTTCTCGCTCTGTCTCTGTCTCTGTCTGTCTCTCTCCTGCCCCCTCCCCACCCCTGCCCCCCTAGCAAGGTCAATGTCTAATTCCCTTAGGATCCTCAAGCACCCCAGGCAGCATTCTTATTTTACACATCGTTGTATTTCCAGGATTCTTCTCTGTCTTCCTACTGAGTGATACTGATTTTTGGCTTCATTAATTCTTCCCATCAGTGCGAGATTTTCCTCTTCCTTTGTGATCAACATCTCTCTTTTTTTTTTTTTTTTTTTGCCGTATGCGGGCCTCTCACTGTCGCGGCCTCTCCCGTTGCGGAGCACAGGCTCCGGACGCGCAGGCGCAGCGGCCATGGCTCACGGGCCCAGCCGCTCCGCGGCACGTGGGATCTTCCCGCACCGGGTCACGAACCCGCGTCCCCTGCATCGGCAGGCGGACTCTCAACCACTGCGCCACCAGGGAAGCCCCAACATCTCTTTTAAAGTATTCAGTAGGCTTATGGAGATTTGTCGATTTTTCATTCTTGACTTATTTATTATTTTTTTTCTTTTAAGTATAAGGCTTACTATATTTGGCTCCTTCCCTGGGGATTATTTTGGCTGTTTTCCCGTCCCTTTTGCCCCATTTCTGTCCCAGGCTGTCTGGAGTCTGGATTGGGCTGTGGTGGGGCGGGGCCGTCAGCGCCCGCACTCGGTGGAGTCACCCAGGGTCTGTCCCTCATTCCCTTCCTACCCGCCCCTGCCCCCGTGCCAGCGCCAAGCAAGGCTTCTCCCTGGGGCCCACAAGTTGGCCAAACGGACACGGAAAGCAGTGCCCCCAGCATCGGGTACGGGTGGCCTCTGTGTCCCCTGGTCTTTCCTAACGGAGTGGGTAGTGGGTTCCATTCATGGCTGGGCACCTGGGCTTCGGTGCGGGTGTCTGGTACCTATTACCTCAAACCCTACACCCACCCTGAAAGGTTCATTACTCTCTGTGCTTGACGGTCAAGGAAACTGATGCTCTGAGAGCTTAAGAATCTTGCCGGGGAGCACACAGCTTGTCAGCGGATGCTCTGAGATTCCAGCCCTGTCTGTGTGACTCCAAAACCTGCGTCGTTTCCACTGCGGTACAGCCTTTCTGTCCAAATGAACTTGGTACTTGAGTGCTATCTACACTTTTTGTTATCTTCCTTCGGATTAGCGCCTTCGTGTCCTAATCGGAGGATGTCGTAGTTTGTGTCTTAATACTATTGGATCGTGCTCCCTATTTGATTCATTAATCATCTCAGTACATCGTTTCCCTTGTTCACTGTGTTAGAATCAAGTACCTGGTGAATCCTGGTTCCCAGGCCTGCCCTCACAGTAATACCACGCGTTGCCCTGACCCTCTAGTACAGTAATATCAAAATCAAGGTCACTGATTATTTTCCTTTTAATGAATTAAACTTTGATGCTTAAAGGATTTTTACATGGATTCTTTCATTTTATCAGTGCTGGCTTTTTAACTCTTAGACCCGTGTCTTGCCTAAACAGAGCATTCTGCTGATGTTTACATGGGAATATTATTAATATTGGGCTGCGTGCAGGCTAGGATAAGACCGTGATAAATTTAGGTTATGTCTCAGTTTCATAAGATTCTTATGATGAGTTTTAACCTACAGTGAAAGTTTTAGATTAGATGCCCGAGAAACTTTTTAGTTTTGTAATTCTGGTTTCCAATATGTTTTGGCTTGGTGAGTGTCAATATTGCCTTTCTTACTACCTTTTCTTGAGGGGTTGAGGAAAGTCTTTAAAGTGTATATTTTGTGAGTAGGAGGTTAACATGTATTAATTGGGGAAAATGTAGAAAATGCAGTGATATATAAAGAATAAAATATTAACCACCTATAATCTGACTTTCTCACTTTCTTTTGGCCACTTTAGGATTTTGTTCCAGGCCTTGTGTGTATGCGTGTGTGTGTGTGTGTGTGTGTGTGTGTGTGTTTTATCAGACCTGAGGTCACAACACATGCACAATTTTTTATTCTCCTTTCTCATTTAAAGTAGATCATAATAAATTCTCCATCATTAAAAACTCTTCATGAGCACTGTTTTAATGGCAAGATAATATTTCATAGTATGTATATGCCATCACTTACTAACCATTCCCCAGTGAGTAGGCATTTAAATTTTTCCTAATTTTATGAATAATGCTCCCATGTACACTTTAGTGCATCTGCTTTGTCCAGATTTATGATTGCTCTGTTTAGATTGAGTTTGTTTGAAGTGAAATTAATAGGCCAAAAAGTATGATCACTTTAAAGTCACTTGATGTATAATGCTTGCCAAATTATTTCCCAGAGATAGCAGATGTAAGCTATTTTATATGGGATGGATAAACAACAAGGTCTTACTGTACATATAGCACAGAGGACTATATTCAGTGTCCTGTGGTAAACCATAATGGAAAAGAATATTAAAAAAGAGATTGTAGGGCTTCCCTGGTGGCGCAGTGGTTGAGAATCCGCCTGCCGATGCAGGAGACACGGGTTCGTGCCCTGGTCCGGGAAGATCCCACATGCCACGGAGCAACTAAGCCCGTGAGCCATGGCCGCTGCGCCTGCGCGTCCGGAGCCTGTGCTCCGCAACGGGAGAGGCCACAACAGTGAGAGGCCCGCGTACCGCAAAAAAAAAAAAAAGAAAAAGAGATTGTATATATAACTAAATCACTTTGCTGTATAGCAGAAATTAACACAACATTGTAAATCAGCTACTCCTCGGTAAAAAAAAAAAAAATTGAACAGTAAAAAAAACCCAAAGTTATTTCCCAGTGAGAATTTCCATCCAGCCGGCAGTGGGTGGGAGCCTGGACACATTACCCCCATCAGACACTGTGTGCTGACCTGGCTAATTTGAGAAGCAAAAACGAATAGTGTTTCAATTTGCATTTCTTTGAGTATCAGCAAAGTTAAACATTTTTTATCTGTATATAAACTTTTCTACTCTTTTAAAAAAAATACTTTTTAAACTGTTGAAGTCTAGAATATTCCTAACAGTTTATAAGGGATCTTTATATATTAAGGCTACGGGCCCTTTCTCCATTATATTTGTTGAAAATATTTTCCTAATTAGTAGTTGGCTTTTAGTTTTTTGATGTTTAGATGCATTTAATTTATTATTTTTTATTTATAGTGTTAACTTGCTATATAATTTATAATATATTGTAGAACATAAGATTTACTATGTAAAAATAAATTTATTTAATTTACTAATTTTATTTATTTATTTATTTTTGGCTGCATTGGGTCTTCGTTGCTGCACGTGGGCTTTCTCTAGTTGCTTCGAGCTGGGGCTCCTCTTTGTTGCTGTTCGTGGGCTTCTCACTGTGGTGGCTTCTCTTGTTGCGGCCCGCGGGCTTCAGTAGTTGTGGATCACAGGCTCAGTATTTGTGGTGCACGGGTTTACTTGCTCCGCCGCATGTGGGATCTTCCCGGACCAGGGCTCAAACCCGTGTCCCCTGCACTGGCAGGCGGATTCTTAACTGCTGCGCCCCCAGGGAAGTCCCTAATTTACTAATTTTAATGTTTAAGTAGTCAATTTTATATTTTATGTGCATGTGATTTCTGTCATAGTTTTAGAAAGTCTTTCCCCATACAGAAAGGAGATAATACATTTAACTGTTTTTTCACAGCTCCTCTAATGGAATTTTTAAACTTTGTGATTTACTTAGAATTTATTTTGGAGTATATATTTCTAACTTCATTTCCTCCAGTAGGTAATCAGTTGACCCAGCAATTATTTTGTTGAATAAGCCATTGTGTCATCACAGATTTTGTCGTCACTTCATCATGTATTCATGTTTTGTATCTCTTAGGGTCTGTTTCTATGACATTTTATTTTATTGATCTGTTTCTTATTTACAGTAAAAATTATACTTTAAAAAATTTATTTTATTGAAGTATAGTTGATTAACAAAGTTGTATTAATTTCTGCTGTATAACATAGTGATTCAGTTATACATATATGTACATTCTTTTTCATATTCTTTTCCATTATGGTTTATCACAGGATATTGAATATAATTCCCTGTTCTATACAGTAGGACCTTGCTGTTTATCCATTCTCTATATAAAAGCTTACATCTACTAACCACAGCCTCCCACTCCATCCCTCCTCCACCTCCCTCCCCCTTGGCAACCACAAGTCTGTTCTCTTTGTCAGTGAGTCTGTTTCTGTTTCATAGATAAGTTCATTTGTGTCATATTTTAGATTCCACATATAAGTGATATCATATGATATTTGTCTTTCTCTTTCTGACTTATTTCCCTTAGTATGATAATCTCTAGTTGCATCCACGTTGCTGCAAATGGCATTATTTCATTCTTTTTTTTATGGCTGAGTAGTATTCCATTATATATATGTACCACATCTTCTTTATCCATTCCTCTGTCAATGGACATTTAGGTTGCTTCCATGTCTTGGCTATTGTGAATAGTGTTGCTATGAACATAAGGGTGCATGTATTTTTTTTGAATTATCGTTTTGTCCGGATATATGCCCAGGAGTGGAATTGCAGGATCATATGGCAACTCTATTTTTAGTCTAAAATTATACTTTTAATTACTGTAGATTTATAATATGTTTTATTATTTGAGAGGTTGTATTTCTCCTTCTTAGAATTATTTTCCAGAATTTACTTATTTTAACTTTTTAATTTAAAAAAATATAAGTCAAAGAATCATTTTGCCAAATTCTTTATCCTCTATCTCCCTTGACCTCCCCACTTCCACCCTAGAGCAAAAACAGACAAAATGAAAAACAAAAGGAAACACAAACAGCTCTGGGATTTATAATTGGAATTATGTAGAACCAATAAAATGATTTAGGCAGAACTGAGCTCTTTTAGTGCCTGTCTAGATAGGCACTTTCCTTTTAAACATAAGCTTCTCATTTTTCTGTATTTTGCTTAATCTACAACCTTATCATCTCAGAGATGGTTATCATGCGTTGCTGTTCGAGCCCCAAAGATGGTGCAAGGCAGAACTGTGTGACTACAGCCTGAAAATGGCCAAAGGTGGCCAAAGGCTGCCCACCCATGGCTCTGAAGCTGGCATGGTTTTTACACTTTTAAAAGCTTGTAAAATCAGGGACTTCCCTGATTGGTCCAGTGGTTAAGACTCTGCACTTCCACTTACGGGGGTGCGGGTTCGATCCCTGGTTGGGGAACTGAGATCCCGCATGCCATGTGGCATGTCCAAAAAAAAAAAAAAGCTTGTAAAATCAAAGAAGAATGTTTGACAGAGACCTTTCGTGGCCCACAAAGCCAAAAATATTTACTGTCTGGCTCTTTACAGATAAAGTTTGCCGAGGGCATCTATAGCAAACCACAGGCATACAGACAGGCATGCAGAAGGCTTTTGCTTGTTTGTTTGGTTAATGCATTTAAGGTAATCTTAGTTGAGTATATGAGTGAATGACTACAGGTTTTGTTTCTTTCTTCCTTTGTTTTCTCCCTACATTTCAAAATGTTTTTATACATTTTAAAAAGTGCCTTGAGTGTAGTGAAATTTTTTTTAAAGTACTTCTCTTTGAAGGCTCATGTCTGCTTGTAGGAACATCTTTTTTTTTATGACCTGTGTCCTGAAGCAGGGCTGGTGGAGTCAGCAGCTGTCCACACAGACATGTCTGCAGGGCTCCAAGCAGACTCCCGAGGTCTGCCCCATGCTCCAAACCCTACCAGCAGTGCTATTTCATATACTTCTTCTTAACGAGAGTAACACATTTTGTTAACCTGATGTGATCTGGTTCATTATCCGATCAACTTCCATCTACAGTCGACCTTCCATATCCATGGGTTCTGCATCTGAGGGTTCAACCAACTACAGATCAAAACTATTTGAGAAAAAAAGTCCCAGAAAGTTCCAAAAAGCAAAGCTTGAATTTGCTGTGTGCCAGCAACTACTTATATAGCATTTACATTGTATTTACAACTACTTACATAGCGTTTACATTGTATTAGGTGTTAGAAATAATCTGGACATGATTTAAAGTATAGGAGAGGATGTGTATAGGTTATATGCAAATACTACATCATTTTACATAAGGGACTTGAGTATCCCTGGATTTTGGTATCCACGAGGGTTCCAGAACCAATCCCTTGCAGATACTGAAGGATGACATCACTGGAGAAGGCTCAGACGTCCCCTGGGATGGGACAGGAGTGTGGGTCTAGCAGCCCAGGCAAGGAAATAGCCCTGCGGAGGCTGCGGGTGTCCTGAAGGAGCTTGAAGACTTTTGCAAGGTCTTGGGAGGAGACTTGAGGATGCGAGATGGTTGGCAGGAGACAGACGGGGTCAACAGGTCGCTATTACTGGTAACATGAGCGAATTTCCATGTCCTGAGAGACCTGGAAACCCCAAGGAAAGAAAGACTTAAGACAGAGGAGTCAGAATAATAACATCAGTTCTGCCTCTGTTCCAGAAGTTTCCATTGTTGTTAAAGAAAGGGACAGAGGACCAGTGAGACCTGGTTTCACCGTTTAAGCAGCCTGAGTCTCACGGCTGGGACCAAATTTAGAGTTTGTCTCCCGTGTCTTGGAAAATATGATTGTTCAGGCATTGAATCCAGCCTTCTGGATAATCTGAAAGGAAAAACGACCAACTTTTAAGTCTTAAGCTCCTAAGTTTACTTTCTGAAATATTGAAGGTGTTTGCTAGATGTTTCATAATCTTTTTCTCCCCTGCAGATGTAGCATTATTCAAGAGTAGTGGGAGGCCCTGCCGAGTTTGGTTAATAGTACTTAACAGCAGGCAAGTCAGGCAGAGACCAAATTTCATGGAAAAACTTCTAAAGCAAAGTTGCTGGAAATTTAAATTAGATTTGAGTGTGACTGATCACTACTGAGAAATGCAGTAGTGCCTCACTGTGAAATTCTACAGGAGTCTGCCTGCAATTAATAGTGCTGTTTGTTGATGCCATGGGGGGGACCAGTTTTGAGTTTTGAGTGCAAGTGTATCAGATATAATCATTTTCTCTAAGTAAATGAAAACATGGCTGTATCAGGAGCTCAAAGCTCTTACTTTGAGAATATGTCGTGCAGCAGTTGGATGTTTAGTCGGGAATATTCTAGCAGCTGAACTCCAGGGAGACTTTGGAGAATTTCCCACTCAAGAAAAGTATGGTTTTGAGAATCAAGGAGGAAACAAGATTAAAAAATGGGGAGATTAATCTGGATCTATCTATCCAGCTCACATATTTCATAAAATGAGCTGACACCTGGCAAGTGCAGTTGGATACACTGTGAGATGCTAAGGTAACAAGCTGTTTGTTCCCTAGACTATCCCTGAAGGAAATCAGAGCTGTATCCTTGTGGACCTCAGTCGTTTCCAACAGGTCCTCTTCAGCAGGCAGCGTGGCTCAGTGAGTTCTGTGCGGGCCAGCGGCGTTGGGGGGAGTCGAGGCCTTGGAAGCTTCCTAGGTGGTCTCTCTAGGAAGAGACCTGTTGGGTCTAATACCTCAGAGCTTTGCCAGGGCAGGGCTTCATTCTTCGCCAAGTCACTAGGACATATCTGTACATATTCATGAAAAGTTGCACCTAAACTCCCTCAGAAAGGGGTTTCTAGATGATTTTTAAAGATGTGCTTATTTCTTGGGGGGTATATTCAGCTCCCAGCAGAGTGCCTGGCACATGGTAGAGACTCAGTAGACATTTGTAGAGGGAATAAGTGGACTATAAATTAGGTGTCTTGAGATTGAATCCTGGCTCTCGCATTCACCCCTGTACAGTCACATTGATGGGGGCCAGTTTTATTGGTTGGTGACCGTACAAGGCATCGTGTTAAGACCTTCCTCTGTCATTTTGTTTGATCATCACAAGAAGAGGCCTGAGGAATGCTTGAGCCAGGATCTGTTGGGTGGTGCTGCGGTCACAGCCCCACGTGAGATGACTCCGTGGTCTCAGCACGCCTCTGCTATCTCAGCCCAGGGCTGGGTACCAGAGGGGCTTTGGCATTGTGGGTGCATGGGCTTTTCACGGTCCACACCTGGACCGCACGAGCCTGTATCTGCTCACATCTCATTGGTCAGAACTGGCCACGTGGCGCCATCCAGCTGCAGGTGGCCAGGAGGCCAGCCTTCTGTGCACTGGGAAGGTTGGGCGGGTGGAGGGGGGACCAGAAACTGGTGTATAATGACAGTGGCTCTCATAGGTCCATTGTACAGATGGTGAAACCGAGCCCAGAGAGGGTGGGTTACTGGTCCAAAGTCACACAGCTGGAATAGGGCAGAGCAAGGCCTGGGACTTAGGTTTGTTGCCTCCAAGGCCCATATTTTTAACCACCGTGCAATACTGCCTTTCTTAAGGAGATTAATATTCTTCCTCAGAAAACTTGACCTTAGTGAGGTGGTAAATAATAAAAGTACTGGGTTCGGGGTTGGGTGCTCGGTTTATGGGATGGATTCCCTCACTGGCTGTCTTTGCCATTTGTCTGGGTGACTTCCTCCGATGGGAATGATAATTACTATGACGGTGATCTAAAGTACTGACTGTAATGCGCCCGGAGAGGTGTAAAGATGTGATGCTGTTACGCTGGCACTGCAGTCAGCTGGTCGTGCGTGGGTTTTTCACATGTAGTAGCTTCAAGATTCTTACAAGGAAACAAGTAGACTTTTAAAATAATCTCGGTACATTTAGTTGTTTTCATTGTAGGAGAATATCCTATAGATTACAAACTAAAGCTTGAAGCTTTCAGGCATTTCATTAGACTGAAATGATGCTAAGTTGCAACTAACTTTATAAACTCTCACCTTTTAATCCCCTTCCTCCCATCTTTTTGTTATATCAGTTTTCAAAAAGTGTTCTTTTTTAAAAAATTAATTTTATTGAAGTATAGTTGTCCTACAAAGTTATGTTCATTTCTGCTATACAGCAAAGTGAGTCAGTTATACATATATACATTCTTTTTCATATTCTTTTCCATTGTGGTCTATCACAGGCTATTGAATATAGTTCCCTGTGCTCTACAGTAGGACCTTGTTGTTTCAAGAACAATTCCTTTTTTTTTTTTTTTGCGGTACGCGGGCCTCTCACTGTTGTGGCCTCTCCCGCTGCGGAGCACAGGCTCCGGACGCGCAGGCTCAGCGGCCACGGCTCACGGGCCCAGCCGCTCCGCGGCACGTGGGATCTTCCCGGACCGGGGCACGAACCCGCGTCCCCTGCATCAACAGGCGGACTCTCAACCACTGCGCCACCAAGGAAGCCCTCGAGAACTATTCTTTTAAAATTGAGCGTTCCAAAGCTCACTTCTAGATAATGCAAATGGATATATCCCTGTAAATCCAGGACACTGTAATATTTTGCCATCTGTTCACGGCAAAGGGAGGGGGTCAAAGCAGTTGCGTGTTGCCTGTGGCCTAATTAAGAAAAGCAGCCTTTGTGGGTCTGGGAGGAGTGGGAAACTTTTTTTGTCAGAAGTGTTAAATCACCGACCTGGCTTCCGGTCGCCCACACTTGGTGTGACTGTGGTTCTCAGTACTTGGTCCCGCTTTGGGGACCTTCCAAGCTTGGTGTTTTATGTGCATCTCTCTTCCTGACCCCTGCACCCCTACCCAGCTCATGCTGGGACGCGCGGCTCCGGGACCCCGATTGTATGTCACCGTGCTTCAGATGTGATGTCATAGATTTTTACAGTCCTCTGACTTCTTCCTGGCAGTGGCTAAAACTGCAATGAATGATCAGATTAGAAAAGAAAAAGCTTTCTGTGGAAATTTGGGAGGAAAATTCCCCTCAATTAAAAAAATACCCAGCATATTTTTCTCAGAGCCCATTGTATAGATATGTTTGGCCCTCACTGTTTCAATATAACCCACGGGCAAGTGAGCTGTGCCCCTGGCCTCTCCCGTTTGGACATAAAGCCTGCGATTGTTGATTGCTCTGCAGTGCGGTCATTTGAAAATGAGATTTCAATTAAGTAGAAGATTTCCATTACAGGATAGCAGGCCTTTTAAATTTTGTACCTTTATAAGGGCTAGGGAAACATTTACACGTACTCCCGATTTTCCCTTTTCAGAGTCCTGAGTAGACAGGGCAGATTCATTAGAGAATACATCATGATGATGCATCTCTTTATAGTTGAGCCATAAAAGCTCAGAAAAGGAACACAAAAGTAGGCATTTATAGTTTAAAAAAGCCTTTGTCAAATTATGTATGTGGTGGTTTTAGCTGACCTTGGAGTTACATAAGGCTTTGTATGTGATTTTTTTTTTTTTTTTTTGCGGTAGGCGGGCCTCTCACTGCTGTGGCCTCTCCCGTTGCGGAGCGCAGGCTCCGGACGCGCAGGCGCAGCGGCCGTGACTCACGGGCCCAGCCGCTCCGCGGCACGTGGGATCTTCCCGGACCGGGGCACGAACCCGCGTCCCCTGCATCGGCAGGCGGACTCTCAACCACTGCGCCACCAGGGAAGCCCTGTATGTGCTTTTATATCCGAATGTGGTCTATAAAAGTGACGATAATGCATTGACTTTACAAAATACCTTCGCAGCCGCCCAGCTCAGCTCTTTCGCTGTATCTCTCAGTGGGGGGTGTAACACTGCGGCCCCTCCTCTCCCGTTCCTGCTCTTCTCTGTCCGCTTACATAATCACTTCTTGCAAAGATCTCCTAAAACGGTTTGAATTCCAGGTGGGTCAGTCTTTTGTGCATTTAGATTTCGTTCCATTACAATAGGTTCCAAGTACCCTTTTATTATTCTTTTCTCTATTATTCCCTTTCCAATTCCTCCAGTTTCTTTTACTGCACTTTGGGATAACAGTTTTGATGCTTCTCAGAACCACAAGTAATTAGAACAATGAGCCACGTGAGAGCAGGAGTCTTACAAGGCAGAGAGAAGAAGGGTAGGTCTGGGGTCAGGTTGAGCCCAAAGTCAAGTAGGCCTCATTGGGGCGTGGCTGCCACGCCGGGCAAGGCGTGTCCACTTCTCCCCTGCAGGTTGTCTTGTCAGTCTCTCACCTCTGCCCTGCCATCTCGGTGGACATTAGGGCAGGGCCTGGCCGGGGCTGGCCTCTCTTAGGAGCTGACACTGGAGCTGAGGCCTGAAGGGTGGGTGGACCTGGCAATGCTGAGGGGGGGGGGGGGCAGGAATTTCAGGCACAGAGAAGGTTTCAGCACGTGTTATTAAGTGGGAAACAAGAGGGAACTCTTACTCAGTGCCTGCTCTCAAGGAACTGACAGTTCAGGCTGTTCCTCAAGCCGGTAAGCTTGATTCACCGCCACTTCCTGCCTTCCTGAAACGGATCCTCCAGTAACCCCCATCCTCTGGCTTCAGTTAAACTAGCTGTCTCTTTCAACTTGCACTTGGGCTCCAGATAACCTTGGAGGACCTGTTTAACTGATTCCTTGGGCCAACATCAGCTAATGTCTGCAAGAGACACCAGTCTGGTACATTTGTTAACAAACAGCAACAAAAAAACTGGTGAGGTTAATTTAGACTCGACTCTCATACCACGGCCATAATTCTTCAGTTGTCATTATCTTTGTCAGATGCAGATGATACTCAGACGTCAACCCTGCAACAGCAGTTGACAAACTGATTTCCTAGTTATTTGCTTTCCCTCTTGTTACCTTTTTAAAACGTTTAGCCTCCATTTTACAATTAGCCCAGCCCTGAGGGGAAGCTGCTTACTGCATGTGCTGCTTTAGACTTAATTTGCAAGGAATAATATTAACAGTATCTGTAGGCTTATTTCCCCATTTATGCATGAGACCACATAGCCATTCTGCTAACATTCAATTTTAAATGCTTTCATTTAAAATATCAGCCTTTGGGGGGAATAACCAAGACCTCACAGAAGGGAAAATTAGGCTTATGACATTATCATGCAAAAAAGAGAACATTATCATAAAATGTAAAGAGAAATGGTAAAATAAAAATCTTACCAACTGCATATGGTGAATAAAAAAGAATGATTGTGGCTATTACTAAATATTAAAATCATCAACTTTAACTTGGAAAAATAAAAGGTTTCTCATGGAAAAGAAGGGGGTGATTTGGTTGCATATGAACAAGAAAGAGAGCCTTTAAGGCAGAACAATTTCCTTATGACATTTTAATGAAAACAGATGATGCAATGTAAGTCATTGCTTTCTTTAATGAATGATACGTCTGAAACCATTGTCTCAAGGATTCTGATTATCCTATGAAAGCATCCATATCCAAGTGGTATAAAATGATGCATTAAGTAATAAAGGTAAAAAACTTCATAAAACCTCCAAGAAGAAGGACTTTTCTGCTATGCTTGTTGAACAGAGAATTCTAGAAGGATGTTACAAAGATCTGCCTAAAGTTAGGGAAGTGCTGTTGGCCGTGCATATATATATGGCACCAGTGAACCTCAATTGCTGTGAACACCGATTTTGGCCAGACATGTTGTGTTGTTCAGCTGTATTAAAACTAACAAACCAATGTGTTTTTATGGACCTGTCAATACGTTTCAGGGGGCTTCCCTGGTGGCGCAGTGGTTGAGAGTCCGCCTGCCAATGCAGGGGACGCGGGCTCGTGCCCCGGTCCGGGAAGATCCCACGTGCCGCGGAGCGGCTGGGCCCGTGAGCCGTGGCCGCTGAGCCTGCGCGTCCGGAGCCTGTGCTCCGCAACGGGAGAGGCCACAACAGTGAGAGGCCCGTGTATCGCAAAAAAAAAAAAAAAAAAAAAATACGTTTCAGATCCAACAAAACATAGGATATAAAAAAGTCAGCCCTTCTCTTATGAAGTGGCCCCAACACTATGCAAAAGTGGTGCTGATTTCAGAGGTATTTTTTCTGGGGTTCTGGCATTTCTTATACATCCTTTCTGGGAATATTATCATGAAATTTGAGAAATTGTGTGAGAGGTCTTCTAAACAGCTTGAAAGAACAGGGGAGTGAAAAGATGGAGAGGAAAGTGGAGAGACTTCCTCCCGTCCTTCTCTGGATCCCTCGCATCTGTTCCCTTCGACTCATCCCTTAATGAAGTGACGCCAGTAAGCCCAGGCAGTGGAGCTGATCTCAGAGGTGATGGGGGCGGTGAGGGGAGGAGCTGTTCATCTGGTGCTCTAGACAGGACGCTGGCACCAGGGAAGCTGGGCAGAGAAGCAGCCTCAATTCATCCCAAGCTCTTGACGCTAACATGCTGTGGCTTCACGTGAGCATCGCTGGCCGTGAGGTTCAGGCAGGGGCCCAGGCTCAGGCCAGGATGTACTGGAGAGGAGACAGGAGAGCCATCTTCTCCCCCCTCCTCCTGTTCCACTTTGCCCTGAGAGCTAACCCCAGGGCACAGGGCTGTGCCCTGGAACACGAAATAAACAGATCTTATTTGTTACTGAAAGCAAAGGAGCACAGCAGCTTAACTGAGACACAATCATTTAGACGTTTGTTGTACTTAAAGCACCTAAGACTTCCAAGGAGGGAGTTCTGACCCAGTTGATATCTGATTACCACTACAGAATTTGAGGTGTTTTCACCACTTCATTAAATTGTGTCCTCATTTGTGTATGACAACTGTCTTAACTCAGGCTACCATAACAAAATACCATAGACTGGGAGGCTTAACCAATAAAAATTTATTTTCTCACAGTTCTGGAGGCTGGGTGTCCAAGTGCCAATGTGTGGGTTTCTGGTGAGGACTCTCTTCCTGGCTTGTACTTCTGCCTTCTTGCGGTGTCTTCACATGGCAGGGTGGGATGGGGGGAGAGACAGACAGACAGACACACAACACACACACATACTCCAGTGTCTCTTCTTATAAGGGCACTAATCCCATCATGAGGGCTCCACCCTCATGACCTCCTAACACTAATTACCTTCCGAAGGCCCTGTCTCCAAATGCCATTATATTGGGGTTAGGGCTTCAACATATTAATTTTGGGTGAACACAAGTCAATCTATACCAACAACTTTTAAGCCAAAGCTATTTTATATGTGTAAAAGTAATAAAATATATTTTTAAGATGAATGACTATGACATAAAATATCCTAGGTATATTTTAATTTTAAGGTCAAATGAGTTTCCCAGTTTATTTTGGGTTTATTAAATATCAAAGAAACAAAAAACAAACTCACACGTCCCTGGAGGCCCTCCATGAATTCTGACCACAGACCTTCATTAAGGTGGTGTCCCTGGAGGCTATTTCCCTGCTAAGGGAAGTGCGGGGACAAGAAGCCAGGCACTGACTCTGGGTCTGGACAGGATTCTGGCCCTTGGGGAGGGGTAACTACAGCAAGGCTAACCCAGAGGAGCTTTGAAGGCCGTGAAAGTTTGTCCAGGCAGCAGGGTTTGAACCATTATCTGACACCAGAACCCGTTTTTCTCAAGGTGTGTGTACTAGCTTTCTTTTTTTTTTTTTTTTTTGATGGTTAATTTTATTTTTAATTCCCCCCAGCTTTATTCAGATGTAATTGACATACAACATTGTGAAAGTTTAAGGTGTACAACATGTTGATTTGATGTATTTATATATGGCAAAATGATTACTACCATGGCATTAGCTAATAACTCCATCTTGTTACATAATTACTATCTCTTTTTTGTGATGAGAATATTTAATATCTATTCTCTTCACAACATTCAAATATATGATACAGTATTTTTAGCTGTAATCATCAGGCTGTGCGTTAGATTCCCAGAACTTGTTCATCTTGTAATTTATAACTTGTTAGTCTTATATATACCACATCTTCTTTATCCTTTCATCTGTTAATGGACACTTAGGTTGTTTTCATATCTTGACTATTGTGAGTAAAGCTGCAGTGCACATGGGATTGCAGATAGGTCTATAAGATCCTGATTTTTAACTCCTTTGGATAAATACCCAGAAGTAGGATTGCTGGATCATATGGTAGTTGTAGTCTTACTTTTTTGAGGAACCACCATACTGGTTTCCATAATGGCTGTACCAACTTGCATTCCCACCAACAGTGCACTAGGGTTCCCTTTTCTCCACATTGTCGCCAACATTTGTAATTTGTATTCTTTTTGATTCTAACTGGTGTGAGGTAATACCTCATTGTGGTTTTGCATTACCCTAATGATTAGTGATGTCAAGCACCTTTTCATATAACTGTTGGCCATTTGGATGTCTTCTCTGGAAAATCAGTTACTCCACTGATTTTTTAAAAAATTAATTAACTAATTTGTTTATTTTTGGCTGCGTTGGGTCTTCATTGCTGTGTGTAGACTTCCTCTAGTTATGGCAAGCGGGGGGCTACTCTTCATTGTGGTGCATGGCCTCCTCATTGCGGCAACTTCTCTTGTTGCGGAGCACGGGCTCTAGGTGGGCGGGCTTCAGTAGTTGTGGCTTGTGGGCTCTAGAGCGCAGGCTCAGTAGTTTTGGCACACGGGTTTAGTCGCTCCGCGGCATGTGGGATCTTCCTGGACCAGGGCTTGAACCCGTGTCCCCTGCATTGGCAGGTGGATTCTTAACCACTTTAACTGCACCACCAGGGAAGCCCTCACTGATTTTTTAATTGAGTTGTTTGTTTTTTTGCTATCAATTTATATGAGTTCTTTGTATATTTTGGATATTAAGCCCTTATCAGATCTATGATTTGCAAATATTTTCTCCCATTCGGTAGGTTGCTTTTTCATTTTGTTGATATGCCCAAGCTTTTTAGTTTGATATAGTCCCACTTATTTATTTTTGCTTTTGTTGCTTATGCTTTTGGTGTCATGTCCAAAATTGCTGCCAAGACCAATGACAAAGAGCTTTTTCCTCTGTTTTCTTCTAGAAGTTTTGTGGGTTTATATCTTAAATTTAAGTCTTTAATCCATTCCAAGTTCATTTTTGTGAGTGGTGCACATTCTTCTGCGTGTGGTTATCCGGTTTTACCAATACCATTAATTGACGGGACTGTCCTTTCCACATTGTGTATACTGGCTGTCTTGTCAAGTATTAGTTGACTGTATATGCATGGGTTTATTTCTTGGCTGTCAATTCTGTTCCATTGGGCTATGGGTCTACTTTTATGCCAGTACCATACTGTTTTGATTACTACAGCTTTGTAGTACAGTTTGAAATCAGAAAGTGTGATGCCTCTAGCTTTGTTCTGCTTTACCAGAATTGTTTTGGCCATTTGGGGGTCTTTTGTGGCTCCATACAGATTTTAGGATAGTTTTTATATGTGCATGAAAAATATCATTGGAATTTTGAGAGGAATTGCTTTGAATCTGTAGATGGCTTTGGGTAGTAGGAACATTTTAACAATATTAATTCTAAACCATGAACATGGAATATCTTTCCATTTGTTTGTGTCTTTTTCAAATTCTTTTATCAAAGTCTTGTAGTTTTCAGCGTACAGATCTTTCACTTCCTTGGTTAAATTTATTAGTAAGTATTTTATTGTTTTTAATACTACTGTGAATGGGATTGTTTTCTTTATTTCTTTTTTTAGGTGTTTTGTTGTTAGTATGTAGAATCACAACTGTTTTCTTTTTTTAAAAATAAATTTATATATTTATTTATTTTTGGCTACATTGAGTCTTCATTGCTGCGCATCAGCTTTCTCTTGTTGTGGCGAGCGGGAGCTACTCTTCGTTGTGGTGCGCGGGCTTCTTATTGCAGTGGCTTCTCTTGTTGCAGAGCACAGGCTCTAGGTGTGCGGGCTTCAGTAGTTGTGGCACATGGGCTCAGTAGTTGTGGCTCGCGGTCTCTAGAGTGCAGGCTCAATAGTTGTGGTGCATGGGCTTGCTCTGCTCTGCGGCATGTGGGATCTCCCCAGACTAGGGCTCAAACCTGTGTCCCCTGCATTGGCAGGTGGATTCTTAACCACTGCGCCACCAGGGAAGTCCCTTGCAACTGTTTTCTACACGTTGATTTTGTAACCTGCAACTTTACTGAATTAGCTGATTACTTTTAGCAATTTTTTTGGTGGAGTCTTTAGATTTTTGAAATGTAAGATCATGTTATCTGCAAACAAAGACCCTTTTACTTCTTCCTTTCCTACTTGGATACCTTTTATTTCTTTTTCAGCTTTTACTTGAAGGTTCTTACACTAGAGGTGTTGCCATATAAAATATGGGGACGCCTAGCATCAGTTCTTGTAGGTAGCCAGTGGTTAAAAACAGAAGTGTTTGAATGTATCCTCCAAAAATGCATCCTCAAAATGCAAAGAAAAGGTATTCCACATATTAGGTTTATTCCTGGCAAATTCTTTTTTGATGCTTCTCTTAAATGTTTTGCCATTTTGGTTTGGAAAAGTTTTCAGGCATCTTTGCCACCTCATCATGGACTATTTCCAAGGCTTTTGAGGAGCTGCCATAAATAGCAGATCCAGAGTTGAGGATAAAGCACTTGTTTTATATGGGTTATATCATGCTTATTAAGAATGGGAACATAAAATGGGCTGTTTAAAAATTTAAGATGCCAATAATTTTTCAAGGTAGATGTGTTATGTGACTTTTGATTATGTTAGGTTTCATATGGCAAGTTCACGTGGATGCAAAAAAATGTGAAATTGAATGACTTCTTTCTTCAATAATATTTTTGCACTTTATTGCCTGAATCTTTGTTGAGATAATGAACATCAAGACCATTATATCAACATGCAGGTGTGAAATGCTGCTTTGACATAAATATAGTAAGAGAATATCTTTAACTGTGAAAATTCAAGCCATAGCAGGTGTAACAATATACAGGAAAATCTTTCTTCCCATTATTCTGGTGCTCTAGTTTCCATAAAAAGTGTTAGAGAACATCTGGACAAGCTATAGAGGAAGGAAAAACCCAGCCCTCCGTCTCCTCCCCTCTCCACAGGTTATAGTGTCTTAGAAATAGTACAAAGCAATTTAGGACTGCACAGTGCTTAAATCTGAGAACTGTGTTACAGCAAATCCAGGAACGTCAGAGGAAATGCCTGTATGTGGCAAGTGGTCACTAGAAGACATTTTTTTTTTTTAATCTTTAAACTTCAGGTGTCCTCCTGCCTTTGGAAGTTCATCTTAGTATATTAGTGATGAAGAGACACATTTTGCTTTGGCTTTTTCAAGCTCAGTGTATTTCAACTTCCAAGTCATACCAACCTTGCCTTTGGCAATAGGAATTAATTGTCTTAAAGATTTTTTTTCTCTCTCTCAAGGTAGCCTTTTTGTGTGATTGGAATTTCTGAGAATGACCATTATGGGCTAAATCCTGGCAGTTTATTATGCAGTTTATTAGAACTTGCTTTTTACTTTAGGGAGTTGAACATTGTGCTTTTTTTTTTTTTTTAACATCTTTATTGGAGTATAATTGCTTTACAATGGTGTGTTAGTTTCTACTTTACAACAAAGTGAATCAGTTATACATATACATATGTTCCCATATCTCTTCCCTCTGGCGTCTCCCTCCCTCTCACCCTCCCTATCCCACCCCTCTAGGTGGTCACAAAGCACCGAGCTGATCTCCTTGTTTCATGCGGCTGCTTCGCACTAGCTATCCACTCTACGTTTGGTAGTGTATATATGTCCATGCCACTCTCTCACTTTGTCACAGCTTACCCTTCCCCCTCCCCATAGCCTCAAGTCCACATGCTCCAGTAGGTCTGTGTTTTATTCCCGTCCTACCCCTAGGCTCTTCATGACATTTTTTTTCTTAGATTCCATATATATGTGTTAGCATACGGTATTTGTTTTTCTCCTTTTGACTTACTTCACTCTGTATGATAGACTCCAGGTCCATCCACCTCACTACAGATAACTCAGTTTCGTTCCTTTTTATGGCTGAGTAATATTCCATTGTATATATGTGCCACATCTTCTTTATCCATTCATCTGTTGATGGACACTTAGGCTGCTTCCATGTCCTGGCTATTGTAAATAGAGCTGCAGTGAACATTTTGGTACATGACTCTTTTTGAATTATGGTTTTCTCAGGGGAACATTGTGCTTTTAAAAAATAAATACTTGGGTTAAAACAACACTGAGATACCACTCCAGACCATTAGAATGGATGAATCTAAAACACTGACAATACCAAGTGCTGGCAAGGATGTAGACCAACAGGAGCTCTCATTTGTTACTGGTGGGGATGCAGAATGGTACAGCTGCTTTGGAGACAGTTTGCAATTTCTACAAAGCGAAACATATTTTCACCACATGAGCCAGCAGTCATGCTCCTAAGTGTTTTCCTAATGAATTGAAAACTAGGTCCACACAAAAACATGCACACAAACATTTCTAGCACTTTTATTCATAATTGCCCCAAATTGGAACAACCCCAAAAGTCCTTCATCAGTGAATGGATAAACTATGGTACACACATACCATGGAGTATTAATTACTCAGTGATAAAAAGAAACGAGCTAATGATGGACACACGTCCATATACATCTGTCATACCTGGTGAGCCCTAATGTCAAAGTGTGGACTTCAGTTAATAATAATGTATCAGTATTGGTTCGTCAATACAACAAACACCCCACACTAATATAAGTTGTAAACTGTGAGTGTGTGGGGAGAGGGGGTTTGTGGGAACTCTCTGTACTTTCTGATCTATTTTTCTGTAATCCTAACACTGCTCTTAAGAAAAAAGTCTTTAAAAAAATTTATCAGGTCATGAAAAGACATGGAGGAATCTTAAAGGCACATAGCTAAGTGAAAGAAGCCAGTCTGAAAGGGCTGCAGACTGTGTGATTCCAACTCTGTGACATTCTGAAAAAAGCAAAACTCTGGAGGCAGTAAAAAGATCAGTGGTTGCCAGGGCTTGGGGTGGGGAAGGATGAACAGGCAGAGCACACAGGATTTTTAGGGCAGTGAAACTACCTGTGTGGTTTCGTGACGGTGGATGTGTGTGTCATAATGCAGTTGGCGGAGCCCATAGACTCTGTAAGCAAGAGTGAGCCTTAATGCAAAGTGTATTAATAATAATGTATGCGTATTTGTTCAGCAGCTGTAACGAGTGTGTCACAGGAATGCAAGATGTGAGTAATAGGGGAAACTCCGTGGGGAGGTTGGGAATATATGGAAACTCTGCACCGTCTGCTCAATTTTTCTGTAAACCTAAATCAGCAGAAAGGGACCTGAAATTCCAATTTCGGTGTCCATAAATGAAATTTAATTGGAGCACACACACACATAAATACACACCCGTGGCACTTTGGGTGGATGCCTCTTCTGACATGGTAACTAACCATGGCTGCGTCACCATCTATTAATTTTAAAAATCAGAAAAAAGTGAAATGACATTCAAATTTTGGTGTCCATAAATGAAATTTTATTGGGGCACACACACGGAATCAGGCTGAAGAAGACCGTCGGCATCACCGTCTGCATAGGCTGGATGGGAGGCGTCCTCCCCCCGGGCCGCACTCGTTCTGTTTGGAAATCTTGCCGTGGGTCTCTCTGCAGCCCCGAGTCGCTTCCCACGCCCACCCGAGGGGGCAGCCCAGGTCCTCCTCTGGAAGGTGGGAGTCATTGTTCTTCCTTTGTCTCTCGAGTTCTTCTAATTCGACTGGACACCCACAGGGCTGTTTTAAAGAGAATGATAATCAGAAACAGGGGTTAACTTTCTGGATGAATCGAGCTCCTGAAAGATCAGCCTGGTAGGTATCAGGGGAAATGGAGCCGATGTAAAACCAGGTTGCCACACTTTGAGGGACAGATATTTTTGCAGCTGGAAAGGACCATAACACATGTTCACCCTGGCAGCTGAGGGGCTTAGGCTGGAACTCAGCCTCTCGGCAGCTCAGTTTCCTCATCTGTAAAATGGACCGGCCACACCCACTTTATAACCAGCTGATTCAATCAGATAGCATGTATTACACGCCCTTCACGGGGCCCGCACAGCACGGGGCTGGGGGACTGTCCACACAGGTTTGATCGTGAGCAGGATGAACTGCCAGTTTCACGCTTTCCTTCTCGAAGGTCTCAGAAGAGTCATCTCCCTCTAATCTGTCCTAGTTTTCTCCCTCCTCATGTGGTCGGGAAGATGTTTTTTAATGTCAAACTAAACTGTCTTTTTTCAGTGTAAGTCTCCTTTCCTTTGTCCCACATCCTCTGGACACTCTCTCAAGAGCCTTCATCAAGGTGGTAATTAAACCACCTTCCTGACTTCCTCTAGATTAAATCACCTCAATTCCTCTAACTGATCGATGCCCCTTTGAAAGTGTCCCTTCCCTCTCTCCAGCTTCTCCTCAGTCCTTAGAGACACATGGGTCAAAAGGGACCATGGGTCCTGGACACACACAGAGCAGTGAGGAATGACCGTTCCGGGGCCTTTCCTGCTGTGTCCATTGTACTCTCTTTGTGTTCTTTTTCTTTCCTTCCATATTATTGACTCCTGTGCTGACCTTTTCTTTGACTTGCTTTTGTTTTTTGTTTGTTTTTTTTTTTTGAATACTGCTTATTAGCTAAGGTTCTGGGGCCGACCTTCCTGGGTCTGAGTCCCACCTCTCTTACTTACCAACTGCATCCTTACCCAAAGTACTTAACTTTTCTGAGACTCATCTGTCAAATGTGATGACCACAGTGTCTACTGTAATTCAACTAGTTAATGTGTGGATAAATATAAAGTTCTCAGAACAGTACGGCTACACAGAGAGTACCCAACAAATATTACCTATTTGATTTTTTACTTGTTGTTTTGAAATCATTGAGACTCACAAGAAGTTGAAGAAATATTATAGAACGTTCTGAATCCACCCCAGCTTCATCTAATGATAATATCTTCCATAATGATAATGCTTTATCAAACCCAGAAAACTGACATTGCTATAACACTACAGATCTTACTCAGATTTCACCTGTTTTCCATGCTTTCTTTTGTGTGTCCATGTGCATGTGTGTACAGTTCTTTGAAAGTTCATGACACGCCTTCGTGTAACCACCACCCCGGTCAGGATGCAGAATTGATCCGTTTCCACAGTGGCTGTCCCGGCGCCGTCACACCCTCCCCCCGACCATCCCCTGGCAACCAAGCGTGTGTTCTCCATCGCTCTTGGAGAACGTCGTACGAGGGGAGATCATACCTTTTGAGATGGGTCTTTTTCACTCAACGTAATGACCTTGAGGGCCATCCAGGTCGTTCGAGAGGTGGCAGTGCGTGACTTCTCACTGCTGGGTAGCAGCCCATTGTATGGCTGCCCCAAGTTGGTTCATCCATTGACTGCTGGGAAGACGTTCAGGTTGTTGGCAATTCTTCGGCTATTACAAGCAAAGCTGCTATTAAAATTCATGTCCATTTTGTGTGAGCGTGTTTTCATTTCTCAAAGGATAAATACCTAAAATTGTGATTGCTGAGTCATGGGAAGTGTATGTTTAACTTAAAAAAAAAAAAAAAGTAAAGCTATTTTCTATAGTGGCTGTATCATTTTACATTTCCACCAGCAATGGAGACATCCAGTTTCTCTGCATTGCTGTTTTTTATTTTTGCCATTCTAATAGCTGTGAAGTGGTATCTCACTGTGCTTTAATTTGCATTTCCCTAAAGGCTAGTGACATTGGACATCTCTTCATGTACTTATTTGTCATCTGTATGTTCTCTTTGGTGATGGTCTGTTTTCAAGTCTTTTGCTTATTTAAGAAATAGGATTCTTGGCTTCCCTGGTGGCGCAGTGGTTGAGAGTCTGCCTGCCGATGCAGGGGACGCGGGTTCGTGCCCCGGTCCGGGAGGATCCCACGTGCCGCGGAGCGGCTGGGCCCGTGAGCCATGGCCGCTGGGCCTGCGCGTCCGGAGCCTGTGCTCCGCAATGGGAGAGGCCACAGCAGTGAGAGGCCCACGTACCAAAATTAAAAAAAAAAAAAAAAAAAAAAAAAAGAAATAGGATTCTTTATGTTCTTACTATTAAGTTTAGAAAGTTCATATATTCAGCATACAAGTCCTTTGTCAGATACGTGATTTGCAGATATTTTCTTCCTTTTGGTGGCATCCTGTTTGCAGGATGTTTTGCAGAGTGAAAGTTTTTAATTTATTGATTTTTTTTCTTTTATTGATCATGCCTTTGTTATGTCTGAGATTTCTTTGCCTAACCCTAAATTATAAAGGTTTTCTCCTATGTTTTTTTCCTAAAAGCTTTATATTTTTACCTTTTACGTTGAGGTCTAGGATCTATTTTGATTTAATTTTTGTTTAAGGTATGAGGTTTAGATTGAAATTCTTTCCTTCTTTTTGCATATGGATAAACAATTATTCAAACACCATTTGTTAAAAGCACTATACTCCCTCCATTCAGTTGCTTTCGTGTCTTTGTAAACAGATTCATCGGCCATACTTACGCAGAGCTATTTCCGGGTTCCAAAATCTGTTGTATTGATCTACCTGTTTGTTGCTCTGCTAGTAAATCCCACACTGTCTTGATTACTGCAGTTATAGAGTCAGTCTCAAAATCGGGTATTGTGGTTCCTCTCTCTGTATTCTTCTTTTCCAAAGTTGTTTTTAGTTAATTTAGTTCTTTTGCCTTCCCCTATAAATTTTAGAAGCAGCTCATCTTTGTTTAAAAAAAAAAAAAAAAAAGCCTTGCTGGGGTAAGCTGTTATTTTAAATGTTACTATTACTTTTTCCATTCTGTATTTGTTTCATTGCCTCACTTTACAGTTCTCACATTATCATAGAACCAAAGTGGGCTTTAAAGATCATTTAGCCTGGGACTTCCCTGGTGGCGCAGTGGTTAAGAATCCGCCTGCCAATGCAGGGGAGCCCGGGAAGATCCCACATGCCGCGGAGCAACTAAGCCCCCGTGCCACAACTACTGAGCCCGAGTGCCACAACTCCTGAAGCCTGCACGCCTAAAGCCTGTGCTCAGCAACAAGAGAAGCCACTGCAATGAGGAGCCCATGCACCGCAACGAAGAGTAGCCCCCACTCGCTGCAACTAGAGAAAGCCTGAGCACAGCAACGAAGACCCAACACAACCAAAAATAAATAAACAAATACATACATAAATAAATAAATTTAAAAGAAAAAGATCATTTAGCCTGATTCCAATGTTTTCTGGTGGAAAAAAATGTCATCTTTCTTTGGAACAGATTCAGTGTGGCTCCTAAGGTCACTCAGGAGGTTAATTGGTCAAGGACCAGTGTCCATGGCTTCTGACTCTTTCGTCTGCAGGATTTTCAATTTTCCACAAGGCCTCCCCTCTTAAACCTACTGAATCTTTTCTTTTGCCCATGCATTGTTCTACTTTCTTGGAAGGGATTATTTAGAGTTTGCTGTTGAATTCCAGGGGTAACAGGATGGAGTCCCTTGGAAACTTGTTAAGAGTACAGGTTCGTGTACCCAATGGTTCTTATTCAGTAAGTGTGGCGCGGGGCTCAGGAACCCACAATTTGAAGAGGCACCTCAAGGACTCTGATGCAGGTGGGCCCAACCTGAGATGATCGAGAAAGCACATGGCCTTGGAGTCATCAAAATGGATCCACTCCTCACTGGCCTGTTTACTAACTCTGTGCTTTGGTTTCTTCATCTATAAAATGGGGATAATGGCATCCGGCTCACAAATCTTCTTTCTGTTTGAACACAATGTGTGTGAAGTTGGTACTTACATCAGTGAAGGCTACTTCCTTCCTCCTTCCCCCTTAATGGCCTGGGAGGTTTGATGTCCACTTGAGGCCGGGACAGTGTTAAGAGTTTAACAGACCATTTCACTTTCCTCCCGATCACGGGAGACCACACCTGCCTGCCCCTTGACATCGGGGTAGGGTCATGTGACTAGTTCTGGCCAATGGAATGTGAGCGTGGCCAGTGTGTATCACTCCAGGGCTGAGAGGCTAAGTCTGACCCTGTCTGGTCTGACGTCCCTTGTATGCCTCTGCTTCTGCTGCACAATACCTGGAAGACACTGCAGCAGCAAGGTGACGGTGGCCTGAGTCCCCGAGTCACTGTAGTGGTTTGAAAGGGAACTGAACCTTTGTTGTTTTAAACCACTGAGATTTGGGGGGATGGGTTACAGCATTTAGTCGTAATTACTCCAATTAACATACTGATGGATGTTTAAAAACTTAAAACAAAATTATCTTTTGAATATTTGTTATAATACTCTAAATACTTCATGATTTTAATGAGCTGCAGGAATTACATTAGGAAGCCTGCAGGCAACTTAGTAGGAGGCTGTAACACAAGATCTTCATTTGTGATGGATATAAAATTTCAAACTAAAATATATATATATATTTTTTTAAAAATCTATTTATTTATTTATTTACTTTTGGCGGCGTTGGGTCTTCGTTGCTGCGCGCGTGCTTTTCTCTAGTAGCGGCGAGCGGGGGCCACTCTTCATCGCGGTGCGCCGGCTTCTCATTGTCGTGGCTTCTCTTGCTGCGGAGCACGGGCTCCGGACGCGCAGGCTCAGTAGTTGTGGCTCACGGGCTTCGCTGCTCCGCGGCACGTGGGATCTTCCCGGACCAGGGCTCGAACCCGTGTCCCCTGCATTGGCAGGTGGACTCGCCACCGCTGCGCCACCAGGGAAGCCCCACACTAAAATATTTTTGAGAGTTTTATGTGTTTGTGGTGTTATGTGTGTGTTCTGTGGTTTTCAAGCATCAGAAGGCCGGTCCTTTATCCAGGTGAAAGTCAAGGCAGTAGCCCCTTCAGGATAAGGGCCATCAGGAGCCAGAGTCTCAGAGGGCCTCCCTCTGCTGAGGAGGTCGTCTGGATGCTCTGATGCGGGTGGGCATTCTTCTCCTGGGAGAGTAATGCAGGGCACCAGAAGGAAAGGCTGTACCCTTGCTCACTGTAAAACAGTGCGTTGCATTGGGGTGGCTGCCCAGGGTCTATATCCAAGGTATTTAACCACCTGCTTCCAGTGACCTCCCGGACGCAAGGAGGAGGGAGCCCTCTTCTCAGGCGGAGGCTCAGTGTGTGCTTCGTTAATAACAGCGACCGAGATCTCAGGACAGCACGTCTTGAGGGGGGCAGCCCTCTTCACCGCTGTCAGTGGATGGATCAAAAGATGCCCTCTTTGACTTAGAGGTTTTTCCGTCTGGAAGGATTTATATTCTCATTATCATTCAGTGCTAAATAGTCTTTGATGATGAATTATTTTAAAGTTCATTGGTTGATATCCAGACACTGGGCGATTTTTCAGTTCTGTTCTTGATTTCTGGCTTCATTTTACTGGGATCAGTGAATGCGCTCAGTGTACCTTCCATCTTTAGAGATTTGCTGAGACATGCTTTCTGGCCCAGCATGCGGTCAGTTGTTGTAAACATTCTATTTATTCCTGAAAAGCATGTGTATTCTACAGTGGTTGAGTGTTCAAGAGTGTTAATAGCATTGTTTAATTTAAAAAATGTGTCAGACCAACTTTATACTGCCTATAAGAGACACTTCTTGAATTAAGGACATAGAGAAGTTAAAGGTAAAAGGGTAGAAAAATTGAATTTTTCAGGTTTATTCTATTAGCTCCTGAGAGAGGTATGTTGAAATATCTCACTATGATTATGGATTAGTGCTTGTGATGATTTCTCCCTCATTTCTCTTACTTTTTGCTTTATATGGTTCAAGGCCTGTTACTACCTTTATACAAAATATAGAATTGTTTTACTAGTCTGATGACAATGATTTTTCCCTTAAAGTCTCCTGTGATTAACATAGCTCTTCCAGCTTTCTTTCGGTTAGGGTTGGCTCTATCTTTTTAAAAAACTCCTATTACTGTCAAACATTTGCATCCTTATGTTCAAAGTCCGTCTCTTACAAGCGGCATAATTAAATTTTATTGTGCATCTAGTTTGTCAGTCTTTGTCTTTTAATTGGACTAGTCCGTTTGCCTTTGAAGTTACATATCTATTTTGATTTCAAGCTACCGTCTTACTATTTGATTTCTCTTTGTCCCACCTCTTCTTATCTGCTACTATATTCATGTATTTTGAATAACTCCATGAGCAATGATAATGGTGCAGTGTGGTAAAATTGATAGGAAGTAACGGTTCTTGATTATTTAATAACTTTGTTTAAAATTTTAAAATATAACTTATTTAATTATATGTCTAGATAATTTATTTTTTTTATTTTTTAAAAATTATTTATTTATTTATTTTTGCTGTGTTGGGTCTTCGTTTCTTTGCGAGGGCTTTCTCTAGTTGTGGCGAGCGGGGGCCACTCTTCATCGCGGTGCGCGGGCCTCTCACTATCGCGGCCTCTCTTGTTACGGAGCACAAGCTCCAGATGCGCAGGCTCAGTAATTGTGGCTCACGGGCTTAGTTGCTCCGCGGCACGTGGGATCTTCCCAGACCAGGGCTCGAACCCTTGTCCCCTGCATTAGCAGGCAGATTCTCAACCACTGCGCCACCAGGGAAGCCCTAGGTAATTTATTTTTAAGTAATGGTTGTATTTAACAACCAGCTTGCAGAATCCTTGAAAATTGAATAATTATCTTTTTTGAGCCAGTATGAGCTGGCTCAAGTACCACTGAGTGAGGTCATTTCTTTTTTTTTTTTTTTTAAGATTTTGTGGTTGTTGTTGTGGACCATCCCTAGAGTCTTTATTGAACTTGTTACAGTATTGCTTCTGTTCCATGCTTTGGCCTGTTGGCTGAGAGGCTTGCAGGACCCCGGTTCCCCGACCCCGGGATTGAACCTGCACCCCCTGCACCGGAAGGCAAAGTCTCAACCGCTGGACTGCCAGGGAAGTCCCTCGTGAGGTCATTTCTTAGACTGATAGGCAAGTTTAATAAAAGTAATCCTTGGAATTGCAAACATCTCAGCATCTAAACATGGGTATAGATGATCCCTAAACAATGAAACAAACACACATGGGTATAGATGATCCCTAAACAATGAAACAAACACCATGTTTTGTCAAGTTCCACAAATGGGGCACATTTTTACTGATGGCCTGGATGAAGGATTGAGAAGGAGTTTGTAAAACGTGCAACGATGAGGTACCTGCATGGTGCAAACACCATATAACCGTGTGCTACTGCCTTCCTTCCAAGCCCTGTTGAGTGGTGGGAACTGGCCTCAGTGGAATATTTACTTCTTGGGAGTATTGGCTCTACATCAGAGCGCGATTTGTTGTTTTGTTTCCTAGACTTAAGAAAATTGCAGATTAACTTTAATAATGTCTCCTGTCTGTAGCGTTACATCATGAAAAGCACAAAAAATTGTGGAAATATTCTTCTAATATTAAAAAACAGTTATCTGACTCAGCAAAAAAAAAAATCTTTTTTTTTTTTTTTTTTTTGCGGTACGCGGGTCTCTCACTGTCGTGGCCTCTCCCGTTGCGGAGCACAGGCTCCGGACGCGCAGGCTCAGCGGCCACGGCTCACGGGCCCAGCCGCTCCGCGGCATGTGGGATCCTCCTGGACCGGGGCACGAACCCGTGTCCCCTGCATCGGCAGGCGGACTCTCAACCACTGCGCCACCAGGGAAGCCCCATTCTTGCCATTGATAAGCGAGTGATGGGTTGTCTTGCTCTTGATGTAAAATAAAGTATGGACAAGCATTCATCTTGGAACTAATACACTCATCTTGTCAGCTGCAACCATCATAGGTTTTCTACAGATACAAGAACTTAGCAAAAATTAATGCATGAATTGGCTATATGGAATTTATTATAAAGAACATTGTATATTTCATTGTTATTTGTAAATTGTGTACTAATACTCTACATCAGTAAAATTCATAATTTACGTATGTACATAGGTATAGATAGATACACAGGCAATTCCTCTTTTTCCAGAGAGCTGGTTGTTAGCATTCGCCAGCACAGCACTGAATCATTCCTCTAAAACTAGTTAAAAGTGTTGTTACTGTATCTGCTGACTTGGCAACCCTCTGATGAAAGGTGACAGAAGTTACTGACTTAAATATGGCAATTGCTTCTTTGTACGTTTCTTTACTAGAGTTTCCCCAGGACTTGGACAAGTTGTCCTCTTATCACCTCTGTCAGAAGTACCCAGGCCTCACTCAAGGTTTTCACAATATTTACAATATGTTTTATAGTAGTGGGTTTCTCTGCTTATCTATTCAGAATACAAAGTAGATAATCCCTCTCCTTTTGCTTAAAAGATTTTTCTGTTACTCTGCCGGCGCCTTCTAGAGGTGCACTTCCCTGAGTCCTGCTGGCAGATGTTGGATGGGAACAGCTCACCGTCCCCCGTGAGGACCTTTGCTTCCTCTGATGCCCCTGCTTGAAACCGAGAAGGAGAATCTGACCGTGGCCGTGAAGTCATTGCTACCTGCTGGGTGTTGACGCTCTCTTTCTTGCCCAATGCCCAGAACTCAGGATATCTTAACAGTAAAAGCTAATGTTATAAATTAGAAAGTTATTCTTTTCCAGCCCTAGGAAATCCTCTGTACTATATAATGATAGCAATCACTTGAGAAGCACTCACTGAGGTCAGATCCTGCATTTTGCACGTTCTCCTTATATCAGTCTGCTGATTAACCTCCTCAGGTAGGCCCCATCCTTACCCTCATTTTAAAAATGAGAAAACTGAGATTTAATAAGGAAAACTTGCCCGAGGTTTCAAGTGGCCAGCCTGGGATTTGAACTCAAGTTCACCTGCCACTCGGACCTCTGTGTTGTCCTCTGACTGGTCAGCGGCCTGTGCTGTTTCTCCTTTGTCTCTCAGGTAACCTCACTGGCCCCTGCTTCCCTTTTTATTGCCAGAATTTAGTCAGGCTTCCTTGAAATTTAGAGTCTGAGGACAGGGCCATTTTGTTGTGGTTACACATGCACGTGTAAATGATTCAGACATGTGTTTTGAAAAAGAAGAAAGTTAAGTTTGAATAGCTTCCTCCTTTCCCTCACCCTACGGGAGAACCGTCATCTGTCCTGAGTACCTGCCTGCATGTCCCCTCGACCTGCCCCATGGCACCTGCCCCCCTCACCTAGCCCCCAGTCCTTTCGGCTGGGTGAATGCTGGAGCCTTCTGGAATGTTCCACACCTGGGGTCCTCACCTCCCCAGCCCAGCTGCAACACGTCCCTACAGTGAGCATTTTAAAACACAAGTGTGACCATTTCCAGCTCTCAGTTAAGTTCTGTTAATGGCTGCATGGCCTTTTGGACATGGTTCCTTCCTGTAGGGAGGCTCCCAGCCTTCTCTGCCCCCTTGCCTGCTTCCAGGGTCCCCAAGCATCTGCACTTCCGGCCATGTTTAATGCTGTTTTCCTCTCTCCTCTTCCCTCCCACCTGCCTGTCGCGGCTCCGGTGTGAGTCTGAGCCCCCTACTCTGATTAGATGCTCCCCCAGCACCTGCAATGCACCCCCAGACTCCACAGCCTTCTGCATTTTGGATGGTGGTGGGGCAGAGGGTCTGTGAGCTCCCTGAGCACAGGGGCTGTAGCCCCACCATAGAACTGCACCCCTGAGGGCCCTCGGGCCATTTCTGCTGCATGAGTGAGAAACGGGAGGTTTACCTGTTCAAGCACCAGCTCTCCACCCCATTAAACATTTCTCTTCTCCTTTTGAGGTAAAGAGTTCAATGTGGATGAAAATGGGTGGTGGTGATAATTACATTACGTAGATCCAGCAGGGAGGAAAAGTTCTGAAGGCATGACAGATGCGGCTACGCTAGGAAAGAGCTCCGGCTAAGACCTTGGATGAGTCGCCCCCTCCCTGGGCCGTGGTTTCCAGGAGAAGGGGACACTGGGCGCCGTGACTGCTGGGATTCTTTCAGGTCTGTGGCCCTTACTGTCACACCTGATAGCCGATGTACTATACTTTGGGGGGGGGTTATATTGTGCAAAGATACAGAACTTCTCAAAAGATCTGGAATCTGATTATTTCCTAATCATGACAGTGAGTACAAATCTCATTTTAAGCATATGGGAGTATAATGAATTTTACTGAGTCCGTCTTGTAAAAGCTTATCTATTCTTCCTTCAAACTGTTAATTAAATGACATGGTAACACAAATCAGTACAATTTTATTTTAAGATACCCTAACATGTAAAATATGTACATCAAAATGAATGCAAAGTAATTCAGTGAAGATATCCAGGATGCTGTTCCCAGGAGACTGCCTTTGCTTAAAATGTGTTTGGAACTTCTGTTCAGAATCATCCTTGAGAACTTGCACATCCTTGTTTCTAATGCAGGCAAATCTGTCTTTGCAGGATAGATTTGTGAACAAAGTGGGTGATCGAACTGTGTTACTGCTTTGTTTACTTATTTGTTTACTTGTTCTGTGTTCATTTGGAGAACCTAGAATAGAAAAGAAAATTAACATAGTTTATATTCCAGTTAAGAACTAGTCAGTACTTGGAAGAAAACTCTAAAGATCATGGTTTTAGATCTTGAAGGTGCTGTGAGGTTCAGAATTCTCATCCTGTACAAATAGTCTTTTCTTTAAGTTGCTTGCCAGTGCCCTGGGATGGGGTTTGTCTGTGTTAGGAAGTCTGGACACCTGAATTCATTTAAAGAAGCAAAGTCCCCTCATGCTACCTTTTCATTTATCTTGGACTTCAGGCCCTTTCTATTTTTTTTTAATAGGGAAAAATAGTGTAAAAAGTAACTAAAAATCTACCCTAATTTAACCGGAGTATTATTTTGGTATACTTTTTCTAATTTAAAAAATATCTCATGTATATTTTATTTTATTTTATTATTATTTTTTCATATATTTTATTTAAGACAAATAGAGATCCTACTGCCTATACCTTGCCTCTTTTATTTAGTATTGTATGATGAGTACATTGCCATTCATTAAATTTTTAAAAGGTGATTTTTAGTGGTTATGTTTTATTCCATCATATCTATCCATACTGTATTGACCATTTTCCTGTTGTCTTATTAATAGTAGCTCCTAGATGTGTCTCTTTACCTGTACACTTAATGATAAAACTATTATAATTAAAATATATTTACTAATTTGATAAACTAAACTGCTTCTTAAAAGCAAAATTTTTATTATTAGTACAGTTGAAATTTTTCAAGTAGTCTGTTTTGTTAAATGTTCTTTTGCCTCAAATTCTGCCTTGTTTGGTATAAATATTGCTATCTAAACCTTCCTTCCATTTGTGTTTTCTAGAAACATCTTGCCCTTCTTTTTATGTTAGATTTCTGAGTCATTTAGTTTTAGGTCTGTCTTATAAACAGCATATAATTGGATGCTGGGAATCCTTGTCTTTGTTGGGGTCTGTTTAACCCATTCACATTTATTGTCATATTTGATAAATTTGATCTTTTGTCATTAAAAATTTTTTTTTTTACTTTATATGCTTCTTGTTCTCTGTGCTTTTGTTATATGGATTATATTTTTGTCCTCTTTCTAGTGATTTGAAAGGCAACATCCAGTTTTTATTCTGTTGTTGCCAATTTTATAGCTTTAAAAGTAAAATTGACTCATTAGCTCTGAAAGTTCTTGTAAAAGAGGACGTTCGAAAGAAGTCATGGGCAATGGAGCATTATTGGAGTAAGTGTCTATCCAACCAAGGAGGCTGCTCTGACAGGCAAACTCATTTGATTTCAAGTGTTGATACTTTTGTGTAAAAAAAAATAGTGTTTTACAGTAAGGTGAGCTTACTGTAATTTGACCCTTTGGTTACTTAAAGACTCATTTAAAATAAAGATAGCAAAACAAAATCTTTGTCTAGGCCCTCTCTGCTGTGCACCCTGCCTTTTCTGTCAGCCTCACTGTGTCTCCTGTGTAAGGAGTGGCAAGCAGCCATCCAGGCCTGCGTGGGCAGCGTGGTGAGGCAGAAATAGCTCTGAATATTAGGTCCTTTCCTTCTGGGCTTCAGTTTCCACACTGGAAGTTTAGGAGGTTGGGACACATAAATCTCTGAGGTCACTTCTAGGTTTCAACCTTCTATGATTAAACACAATATTAAACACTAATTTGCATAGCTTCAGTACCAGGCCCTATGGAGAATGAGAAGCACAGAACCTGTCTGTGTTTAAAAAGTAGAGAAAAGATCCTAAATTGATAAAAGACTCTGTGTCTTGATCTGTGTGGTGGTTACATTGTGTATATGTATGTAAAAACGCATTGGCTGTACCTTTAAGATGAAGGCAACTTAATCACTTTACTTGTGTGTTTTATACCTTGATAAACAGGATAAATAACCCCCTCCAAAATAGAAAAAAAACCTGGCAAGATGTTTAAAGGTTGCGGTTATAAGGCAGGATGGTGTATGGAGGATTCACAGGAAGTAGATAGTGATTTGAATCACTATCAGTTTGAGTCCTGACAACATCAACTGTTAGCCTTCAGATCACATTATTTAAGTTTTTGAGACTCAGTTTCTTAAGTGAAAATGAAATTTACAGTGTCTACTTTATGAGGCAGTCAGGGGTATTAAGTGAGTTACAAGGCACATAAAAGCACCTGGCATGAAGTAGATGATCAATACCTATTTTTAAGAAGAGGCAGTAAGAGTATTAAACAAACATATGACAGATTCAAAGAACGAAAATACTTTACATTAATCTTTTGAAATCACCCCAAAATAAATAAAACCCAGAAAGCCCAATGTTAAAGACACTGAAGAAAAAGCTAGACTCATATTTTTCTGGTGACATTGCAAATTGGTAATGCTTCTTGTGGAGAGCTCCTGGCAACTTATAATAAAAGTCACCCAGCTGATTATGGTCTTTAAGCTGGTAATCCCACTTTTCACATTACAGCCTGAGGAAACAGCTCAAAAAGGAAAAATAAACTTTATTTATTTAAAAATGCTTGACTGAATTATAATGGGTGGAAACAATTAGATGAAAGATAGCTTAATTAAACCATTTTAGCAATACAGTGGAATATTTCTCCATTTAAAATGACAGATATGAGGACCAAGTAGATGCATGGAGAATTCAAGCAAAAAAGTTAGAAAATAGTGTGCACATCTGAACACAACCATGTAAAACCCATGCCTGTGCAATGATAAAGGATGGAAGCAAACTTTGTGAATCTCCAGTTTTATGTGGGAAAAAGGTGATCTATATTTTAATTTTTGGTTCATTGATAGTATAATGATTGCTAAGTCAGTCAATAAAAATAAAAATTATATGTTCTGAGATAGAACAGGGTATCTATGAAAAGAATGTATGAACTACAGAATAAAAATGTAGAGCAGGGCTTCCCCGGTGGCGCAGTGGTTGAGAGTCCGCCTGCCGATGCAGGGGACGCGGGTTCGTGCCCCGGTCCGGGAAGATCCCACATGCGGCGGAGCGGCTGGGCCCGTGAGCCATGGCCGCTGCGCCTGCGCGTCCGGAGCCTGTGCTCCGCAACGGGAGAGGCCACAACAGTGAGAGGCTCACATACTGCAATACATAAATAAATAAATAAAATTGTAGAGCAGAAATACAGGTCGAATTGTAGAAAAATAGACATCATGCTTCCCTTAATTTTTAAGCATTTGCCTCACCAGTGCATCATGAAAGTAGTTATCACACTTGATAACTGATATCACGCACGCTTTTCCCAGAAATAATTTTCAAGGCAGCTAAAATCCTGAAATTTGGAGAAGAAAACTCATAGAGAAATTGTTTTTAGGATATTTGGTTCCCTGTCAGTTGCATTTTTTTTTTTCCAGAGGCTTTTCCTTCTTTTCTTTTGTGACAAAGGAGTCAGTTTTATAGATGCTGAAGTGGTTTACAATCGCCTTATTTAGTTGCCCTTATTTTTTATGTCTCTCCAAAGAGTAACAAAAATTCATCATTTAAAAAGAGAAAATGATCAGTTTTTAGTGTAAAGAGAGAATAGTCACTTCAGAGAACCAACAGGAATGGAGATAAATGGAGCCTGGCCCCATGGCCACAACATGCTGAGTACTTTGGATCATCTCAGATGTTGGAAGCTTTACAGGGAAAATGGAATGAGCTGCGGGCAATGGGGTGCCTCCTTTTCAACTACCTGAAAGCCCAAATCAGTTTTTTTTTTTTTTTTTTTTTGCGGTGTGCGGGCCTCTCACTGTTGTGGCCTCTCCCGTTGCGGAGCACAGGCTCCGGACGCGCAGACTCTGCGGCCATGGCTCATGGGCCCAGACGCTCGGCGGCATGTGGGATCTTCCTGGACCGGGGCACAAACCCGTGTCCCCTGCATCGGCAGGCGGACTCTCAACCACTGTGCCGCCAGGGAAGCCCCCCAAAAACCAACTTTAAAAAAAAAAGTATTTTAAATTTTTAAAATTGAATTATAGTTGACATACAACATGATGTTACTTTCAGGTGAGGTGTATGTACCACATAATGATTCGACATTTGTGTACATTATGAAATGGTCTTCCTTATGCTGTGTATGACACCCCCTGACTTATTTATTATATAACTGATAAAACTGAAAGTTTGTACCCCTTAATCCCCTTCACTTATTTCACCCGGCCCCCACTCTCCTCCTCTCTGGCAACCACCCATTTGTTCTGTGTATCTAAGAGTCTGTTTTCATTTTGTTTTGTTTGTTTATTTTGTTTTTTAGGTTCCACATATAAGTGAAATCGTGTAGTATTTGTCTTTCTCTGACTTATTTCATTCAGCATAATACCCTCTGTATCCATCCATGTTGTCGCACATGGCAAGATTTCATTTTTTAGTGGTCGAGTAGTAGTCTGTGTTTTATATATATGTGTATATATATATAAATACACACATTTATATAAATATATAAAACCACATTTTCTTTATCTATTCATCTACTGATGGGCACTTATGTTGCTTCCATGCTTTGGCTATTGTAAATAATGCTGCAATGAACATAAAGATGCATACATCTTTTTGAATTACTGTTTTTATTTTCTTTGTGTAAAAACCTACAAGTGAAATTGCTGGATTATATGGCAGTTCTGTTTTTACTTTTTCAAGGAACCTCCATACTGATTTCCACAGTGGCTGCACCAATTTACATTCCCTCCAACACTGTTCCCTTTTCTCCACATCTTCTTCTTATTTCTGGTCTTTTTTGATGATAGCTGGTCTGACAAGCATGAGTTGGTATCTCATTGCAGTTTTGATTTGCATTTCCCTGATCATTAGTGATGTTGAGCATCTTTTCATGTGTCTGTTGGCCATCTGTACATCTTCTTGGAAAGATGGCCATTCAGATCTTCTGCTCATATTTCAATTGGGTGTTTGTTTGTTTTGATGTTGAGTTGTATGTCCTTTGTATATTTTAGATATTAACCCCTTATCAGATATATCATTTGCAAATATCTTCTCCTATTAAGAAGGGTGCCTTTTCATTTTGTTGATTGTTTTCTTTGCTGTGCAGAAGCTTTTTAGTTTGCTGTAGTCACATTTATTTTGCTTTTGTTTCCCTTGCCTGAGAAGACATATCAAAAATATTGCTAAGACTGATGTCAAAGAGCATACTACTTATGTTTTCTTCTAGGAATTTTATTGTTTCAGGTCCTCCATTTAAGTCTTTAATTCACTTTGAATTTATTTTTGTGCATTGCGTGAGAAAATAGTCCAGTTTGATTCTTTTGCATGTAGCTGTCCAGTTTTCCCACTGCCATTCAATGAAGAGGCTGTGTTTTCCCCATTGTATAATCTTCCCTCCCTTGTCATAGGTTAATCGATCATATAAGTATGGGTTTATGTCTAGGCTCTCTATTCAGTTCCATTGATGTATATGTCTGTTTCTGTGTCATACCATACTATTTTGATTGCTGTAGCTTTGCAGTGTAGTCTGAAGTCATTTCTGTGAAAAATATTCTAGTTTGCGAAAAATGACATTGGGATTTTGATAGGAATTGCATTGAATCTGTAGATTGCTTTGAGTAGTATGGTCATTTTAACAATTCTTCCAACCCACGAGCATGGTACATCTTTCCCTCTGTTTCTGTCATCTTCAGTTTCTTCCATCAGTGTCTTATAATTTTCTATGTCTTTCACCTCCTTGATTAGACTTATTCCTAGGTATTTTATTCTTTTTGATGCAATTGTAAATGGGATTGTTTCCTTAATTTCTCTTTCTGATAGTTTGTTGTTAGTGTGTAGAAACACAACAGGTTTCTGTATATTAATTTTATATCCTGCAACTTTACTGAACTCATTTATTAGTTTTAACAGTTTTTTGGTGACATCTCTAGGATTTTCTATATATAGCATCATGCCATCTGCAAACAGTGACAGTTTTCCTCATTCCTTTCCAATTTGGATACATTTTATTTCTTTTTCTTGTCTGATTGCTGTAACTAGGACTTCTAACACTGTGTTGAATAAAACTGGCATCCTTGTTCCTGATCTTAGAGGAAGTGCTTTCAGCTTTTCACCATTGCATATGATGCTAGCTGTGGGCTTATATATGGCCTTTATATGTTGAGTTATGTTCCCTCTATACCCACTTTGTTGAGCATTTTTATCATAAATGGATTTGAATTTTGTCAGAAGTTTTTTCTTTATCTATTGAGATGATCATATGATTTTGATTCTTCAGTTTGTTAATGTAGTGTATCACATTGATTGATTTGCAGGTATTCAACCATCCTCGTATCCTCAGATAAATTCTACTTGATCATGGTGTATGATTCTTTTAATGTATTGTGAATTTGATTTACTAATATTTAGTTGAGAATTTTTGCATCTGTTTTCATCAGTGATATTGGCCTGTAATTTTCTCTTTTGTTGTCTGGTTTTGATATCAGGGTGATACAGGCCTGGTAGAATGAGTTCGGAAGCATTCTTTCTATTCAGTTTTTTTGGAATAGTTTGAGAAGGTAGAATTCATCTGTGAACCCATCTGGTCCCAAACTTTTGCTTATTGGGAGTCTTTTAAATTACTAATTTAATTTCCTTACTGGTAATTGGTCTGTTCATGTTTTCTATTTCTTTTTGATTCAGTCTTGGGAGAGTGTAACTTTCTAAGAATTTGTCCATTTCTTCCAGGTTGTCCATTTATTGCTGCATAGTGTTTTAGTAATCTCTTATGATCATGGTGTCAGCATGGTCTGGTTTTGGTGAGGGCCCTCTTCCAGGCTGCAGACAGCTGACTTCTGTGTCCTCACATGGCAAAAAAAGAGCGAGCTAGCTCTCTCGTGGCGTCTTATGAGGGCACTAATCCCACTCAAGAGGGCTGCACCCTCATGACCTAATTACCTCCCAAAGACCCCACATCCAAATACCAACATACCGGGATTAAAATTTCAAATATGAATTTGGGGGTGCAGAAATCTTCAGTCCATAACAGATGAAAACCTGAATCTCTTTCTCTGCTCAGGGTTCAAGTGCAGCAGGTCTTCCTCATTAGCATCTGTGTTGTTGTCTAGCATGTGCCGGCAGCTGCAGCATCTCATAGGGGCAGGGCTGGCCTTGGAGGAGTTTCCTGGGAGAGGGCGTTGAGTGTAACTGCAGACTGTGCTGCGAAAGAGCTCTCTTTTATGAAGGAGCATCAACTATTTGTCTGTATCCCAGCTGATTTAGGAGACGGTTTGTGTTATTGGTCTTAACGATCAATGGCAAACAGAGTGCTTTAGTTTCTTTCCGAGAGATTAGACGTAACCCCGATTCTCTCCAGTCCTAGCCCATCTTTTCTGATGCTTTAACAGCATATTATTTGCGTCTCTATTTAGCATGTGAGTCATTTCATTCTCTCTCGTATTGGTGGTTTACATGTTGATTGTGTGGAAACGGCTCACACAGGGGCCTCACAGGGACCCCACGGCCTAGGGTAGGAGGCACTTGGTAAATCCTTGGAGCATAAGGAAATCTACTTGATACCTTGAAGGTACTATTAGACCAATGCATTTTAAAAGAGACTTCAAATAATTTAGCATCATAATTCTGTTCATCATCTTCGTAGTTCTGGTCATAGTGTCTGTGCTTATCCTCACTTATCAGAGTGAGAAATTGAAGTGAAGAAAGTGAGGGTGGCCGACTTCACGGGCAGGATTAGGAAAAAGAAAGCGGCATCTTCTCATTCAGTCCACGTCTGTACACACAAGACCAGAACACAGAGACCCTGTTTTTCACTCCACAGAAGAAAACATTGGGGGGGGAGAACCCATGACTTTTTAAAGTCAGTTGAGTCCTAAAACATACTGTTTTCAGTAAAATTATTTAATGTGGGAGGAATCTTGTCAAGCCTATAATCACATGCCACTTGTAACATGGAGCATGCAAGGGCACTTTCTTTTCTGAAACATACTCTTGAGAAAGATACTTTTAGAAGTTGGCTGCACAGTTCCCGACCCTAAGCCTGCTATGTCTCCCAGTGCTGCTACCCAGGGGACTCCATTGATTTATACAAATGAAAACACTACTATCAAGATTTTAAAACATGTATATTACTGTCCACATTTGCACAAAGAAAATCCCACCAGGCAGCCTGAGTTGGCTGACACGTTTCTAGTCTTTTGGTGCTTTTGTTTGTTATTTTAGGCACGCTGCTGATGAAAGGGCTTTTTCGTCTGCCCGTCTTACTTTTCACGTTTCAGGAATCAATGTGTCTGACACACACGTGTTTTAGATGGATTAAAGTTTAGATTTACATTTATGAGTATGAGGAAGCCTTGGAACTTAACCTACACAGATGGCTATAGTCACACCACTGGACTAGTTGTGCCTCTGAAGTTCTTTGCTTATTCATTGTATGTTGAATAGCACGGCTTCCTAGACTGTTAAAATAGTATTGATCTCAGTGTGTTCATTTTCAACTGCTCTTTTCCATAGTTGATTTTTGGCGGGCTTCGTTGGCATGATTAAAAGCTGACTTATTTATGGAGCGCTGCTAATTGACGGATGTCAAACTCTATTACTGTGGCGGTGGGGTGAGGCAGGCTTCCCAAACTTTAGAGTCCCAAACGGGACATTTCCAAAACCGAGTGTGTGATTTTCCCATGGACGCTCTCCCAGCCACTCTCAGGCACTTCCTGCCTTCTCCTGCTCACTCTTTACCATAACTAGAACTCGGGAAGCCCTAGAAGCCCCTCTGTAATCCTCACTCTCTAGGCCAAACTATGGAGAACAGCAGGGCATCAGATGACAGGAGAGGAGCCCTCAGACCTGCATCTGGCCTGAGGGATGTCGACGAGAACTATCTTCTGAATTGGACAAAGCAAGGTACTGTCTCTGCTCTGTACCTGCAGTTGCTTCCCTGGATTCAGCTTTTATTTTTAGCACATTGTTACTGTTTATTTCCTTGATACTCAGGAAGGCTTGCCCAAGAGTGGCTTTGTCACTGTGATTTCTTATGAAGGATGAGGGATTCAGGAGTCTGGGGAGGGTCTTTGTTCCCAGTACCTCACTGGCAGCCTTTGGATGCGGGCGGCATTTCTGCCAGGTTACCACTGGCGGCAGCCACCCACCCATTGGAGAACCACCCGTGAGGACCAGCACTTGCAGACAAGGCCACGTTGCATCCTAGAAGAAGTAAAGGCTTGCGTTTCTTTCTCTTTTTCGAGCTTTGTATTTTTTGTTTGTTTGTTTGTTTTTCGGTACGCGGGCCTCTCACCGCCGTGGCCTCTCCCGTTGCGGAGCACAGGCTCCGGACGCGCAGGCGCAGCGGCCACGGCTCACGGGCCCAGCCGCTCCGCGGCACGTGGGATCCTCCCGGACCGGGGCACGAACCCGCGTCCCCCGCATCGGCAGGCGGACCCTCAACCACTGCGCCACCAGGGAAGCCCTGAGCTTTGGTTTTGAAGTCAGAAAAATCCTGGCTTTACCATGTACCAGTCGGAGAGGTTTCTTAACACCTTTGAGCCTCATTTTCCCCATTTGTAAAATGGGAATGTTAATGCAGACATCCATGGCATCGCTGTGGGGATGGGAGGAGCTCACACGCAGAGCCGCTTGCTCAGTGGGAGGCGTGTGGGTGATGGCACTTCCCTTCCTCCTAACGGGGTATGTTAGCTGGACACGCCCACCTGTCCTTTACGTGTGGTTCACCTCCAGTAATTTTCCATGATGCTAATTCCCGTCCCACCGTGATCTCTAGGGAGTCTTGTCAGTGGTTCTGCCTTCCTGTCTCTTTCCTTTTCCATCACCAGCTAGAGATGCCCACCTTCCCAGGGCACGTGATGTTTGGAACTGCTGAGGAGACAACGGACTTCCCAGAGCCAAGGATCCGAGTGTTAGTGAGCTCTTTACTCGGGAAAGAACAAATTAGATTATTAATAATCATGTGGTAGTATGAGCTGAGTCTATTTACTTTCAGTGTTAAAACAAATGTGGTTTTGAATGATGTGGGCTTTTCCTCTTTTTATTTATTTGGCAAAGAATATTCATTACGGATATCAATAAAGACCACGTCGGTGATTTTAGCCTCCAAAGCTGCCCCCTGTATGCTAAAAGGCAGAAAAGGGCATTTAAGTGTCTGAGAAAGAGAAGGGAGCCTGGAAGCCAAATTATAAACTCATTTCAACTCCTGGCCCGCAGGCTCCGGAGGGTAACATTATTTGTTGTCAAGGATGGAAACAGCTCAGATTCGGGTCCAAGTGTTTATTCGATCTGGGCATTGCTGCCGTTCTGCCAACCGCATTCCATTTCGACACAGATTAATTCGCCAGGCAGGGACGGAAGCGGCTCTTAGGAGAGGCATCGCCGCGGGGCCCCCGGCTGGCCCACTCGCGGGAAAGTGGTGAGAGTGTGTGGACACGGACGGCCTCCCGACTTCCACAGCGACGCACCTCACACCTGTACTGACTTAGTGTCAATGTCGCAGAGAAAACCTTCAAACTTAACGGGAGGGAGGAACAGACACGTGACAGCCCGGCTCGAGCGCCAGGAGGCCAACGCCGCGGGGCAGGGGTACTAGTTAGTGGTCGCAGACCTGAGCAGCTTATCAGTCTTTTCTTTGTCCTCGTATAACACCCTGGGCCTTTTAAAATTCCTGCGTGTGAAAAGGGAACCATATAGTATTTTTTATTTTTTGCTATGACTTGAACTATAAACAGGACTCTGCGTGAATGAGGTGAAGGTAGCATTATTAACATGTACTTAACAGGGAGGCTCAGTCCTCTCCAGAGTATTTTCCTTGCCGTCGCTTCCCGGGTGTTTTGCTCGTACCTCTTCCCCATCTGCGTTGAGCTCCTTGGACCCAGGGGCGGCTCGGTGGGCTCCTGCAAGGCGGGGCGCGGGGGCGCGGGGCCGGGGGGCAGGTCTCGCGGGCTGTGCGCGCCCCCGGGTCCGGGCGCGGGGGCGTCCGCGGGGGCGCGCGTCCCGGGGAGCTGGGCTCTCCAACTTCCCCGGGATTTGCTGTTTCGTAACATTTCAGTCCCTAGGACCATTTTAAAAAGTGCCGGCGGCGCCGTGCGCGGTCCCCTGACCCCACCTGAGCCGCGGCTTCCGTGCGGACGCAGCGCCCAGGTCCCAGCGGGCGGCGGGCACCCTGCTTCGCTGCGAGGTTTGCTTCTTGGGGTCTTTTCCGAGCATGTGACTCTGCTTTGCTTTTACACACACTTCTACATGGCTCTCAGCATTTGTTTTAAACCTTGATTATCTCTGTGTGTGTGTGTGTTTTAACAAATATTTTGCATTTTACCCATTAAGATAGAAAGGGGAAAATACCATCCTGCTTTTTGGGGCAGGACTTTGGATGAATTGTATTTTATCTCCTAAATGATTTAAAATTTCGTAATTTAAGACATGGAAATGCACAAGGGCGACTCCTATTTTTATTTTATTTTAATTTTTGCATTTTAGATTCCTTTCCATTTCAAGGAGAGAAGTCAAGATATTATTACCCAGTGAAAAAATGATGTAGTTTCATCGTAACCTTCTTTTCCTATACTTCCAGGTAAGTGAGTCTGTTAATCATGAATTACTTAAGAAATGAACCCCTGTATGATCTGAGTTTATTCAGTATTGGGGCTATGTTTGAAATGTGCTAAATTTCATTTTACTTTCCATTAGTAACAAATTACTATTTTAAGATATGAGTACTTTTTCAACGTAATACAATTACTTGGCTGCTTTGGAAAAGCCTTTTCTTCACTTGTAAAGCCTGTAATCGATATTTAACTTTGCCAACTTCCTCAGAATTTGTCTCTTCTCAGAGTGGCAAATGCCCTGAAACTAGTAATGTAAACAGTTAGAAGAACTGCATAATTCTTTTTTTTACAAAGTTCACTTAAATAGGAACATTTGTTCTCCTTTTGGAAGTTGTGACAAAACGTTAAGCTTTCTCAAATATTTAACTCATAATCAAAAGGACATCGTAATTTTCACCATGCTACAAAATCATTATTTAAATAAGATGTTTAGGAAATTGAAGGATGATCTTCCTTTCTAACTTATAACGTCTTAGGGGAAAACTTTCTAGAATTCTTGGAGAATAATGGTACCCTGATGGATTGTATGGTTGGTCTCAGACTGGGGACACACGTAAATCTCGGGAACATTGTTTTAGTTCAGCTGTTGTAACCAGTAATTTTGAATTTCTTGGCAATAAGTTATTTTATTACATCTGGCAATACTAAACTTTGAAAAAGCAAGAACCTCAGGGACATCATTAGTTGAAATGGAACAGCATGAGATGGGAAGTCGAATATGTGGTTCTTACCTTCAGCGGAGCAAAACCCCTTTTTTTAGTTTTCTCTGGACATGATTCTGGAGCCATAAAAATGAAAATAGGTAAGATACGCTCAGCCTTTGCATATCTTCAAGAAAACCCCTTCACCCTTCTTCATTTAACAAACTTCTATAGAGGTTTTGTTCATGATTTTGTTTTTACTTTTGTTACACCGATTAAGATAAAAGAGTGAAAGTCAAAACCCAGGATGTGAGTTTGGGTTAATGAACCACTTTGTACTCAAACAGTAGAGAATGAGGAGTTAAAGGCACTGTATCAGAGTCACCAGTAACGAAAAATAAAACCAACCTTGCCCAAAGTTAATAATCAAACAAAAATAAGTAAAGAATAATTCTTCACAAGTTCTTTTCTGAGTAGAAAGTCGAGTGGCTAAGAGGCCTAAGTGACTCAAGGGCAGCTTAAGGGTCATAATGGAATTCTTCTAATCTGAGGTCTTGCGATGTTTAATGTTTCTGAGAATTACTTGGATGATGTAGAAGAGAGCAGTTCATTAGAACTCCATGATATCAAAGCCTTGAGGTAATAGTAGAAAAGAGCCAAAGTCAACTGTACAAAATAGAGATGTAATCAGAAGCCGATTAAGATGTTTATCCTTCAGGAGGCGGTGATGAGGGCGGCGGAGCTGGGTTTTGGCGGCGGCCTGGGGGCTGTGCGTCCGGCTGCAGAGACTGGATATTGCCAGGGCGTCAGGCTCCAGCGGGGCAGTACGAGCTCGGGAAAGCCTTCGGTTTTCCAGGAACTGCTCCTTACAGACTGAGTCCTTTATAGACGCAGGGACTTGAACGGCCCTCGGTAGCGGAGCTTCACCAGACCCACGGGGAACAGCGGTGTCAACTGGGGAAAGAGCGTCTGGGGTGTCGGTCGGCAGGTATCCCACCCCCGTGCACGGTGCTCATGGAGTCCCAGCCAGGACGGCTGACTGATTCAGATGCTCGCCAGCACGAGGCCTTGAAAGGCTTTGCGGGGGCATCGCCTGGTGTCCCCCGAGGCCTGCCCGGAGCCTGTGCTGCTCTCAGGGAAGCGCTGCCCTCCGAGTTTGTGCCCCACTCCGTGCCCCGTGTCTCCACACTCTCCTTCCCACCGGCGGCTACCCCCCACGGGACGTCTACTGGTCCTTCAGCAGCAACCCGCCTATGGGGCTGCCAGCACTCAGAAGCAGGGCCTGGCACCTGGAGGCACCCAAGGAAGCAATGAATGGGTGAGCGGGTGCGTGGGAAGGGGAATAAGCGGGGTCCCGGCCCCCCAGGAGCCACCGGCCCCTGGCCCTCCCGGACTGGCGCCCGTCGCTGTCCTGTCATCCCTGTTCCACGACGGCCTCCCGGGCTCCCTGCTCCCGCCCCCGCCCCCCCCCCCACCCCAAACCCCCCAGCAGGCCGCAGAATCATCTGTTCTCACCGCTTAGTTCCTCACCTGGCGTCTGAGGGATGCAATCTCTGTCTGTGGACGGATAACCCCGTCGTTCTTTGCAGCTCTACAAGCCCGTGACATGGCGTCTGCCAGCTCGTGTAAAGTGCTAGCTGATTCCGTCTTATGTTGGAGCGAAGCGGGTATTACAAGGAAATACTAATATAAAGCTATCATGGAGACACTTGGCAAGTTGCGCATTTTTGCAAAACGAGAGAATTCGGCAGAGCAGTTTGTGTTTTATAAAGTAGCCTTCTTTGGGACCTGTTTTAGACGCTCAAAAATCTTTCCACTTAACGTAATGAGACGTAAAGTCTGTGGGCTTTTCTCGAGTGTCAGTGTTTGCTGCTGCAATGTTAATTTGTCCTCCTGAGCACCGTTTGCTTTCTGCAGATGAGGCTTCTTCGGGTCACATCAGAGGGTCACGCTGGGCCCCGCGTGGGTGTCCACTGGCGCACGCCTGCCAGTGGGCCGCCATCTCTCCCTGTTGATCGACACTTCCTTAGGCCTGGCTCTTGTCTCTTCTGCCCTGCTCCGGGGCTCTGCCCTTTGAGACGCCTCTTCCATCCCGTTGGTTTCTTGCTTCAGTCTCTTAACGCCTGCGTCTTGTCCTGGCGGACCCTCCCCTCCCTGCCCCCTCTGTCCTCTGCCTTCCGGACTGCGTTCCTTCTCTGGACTCAGGACTCAGCCCTGGAAAGCCTTTCCTGAGCCTTTGCCTGGCCTGGGGCTGGGCGTCTGTGCCCCCCTGCCACCTCCCACCTTATTTCTCCATTGCTTACAGTTGTTTACCTACTAGATGTCTGTCCTTTGGCTGCCGTTGTCCTCCAAGGGAGCACCGTCTCTGCATTCGCGGCCTCTAGCGTGTTTGTTCATATTCACAAACAAACGTGGGGATGAATTTCCGGTCGTGAGTTTCGGTCTCGGCGTGATCGCTGCTCTCACTGTAGTTTGATAAGGCATCGCAACTCTTAGTTTAGTACTTCGGAAGTCAGGTCATGGAGATGCGCGTGACCCGCACGCGTCCCTCCAGCATCCGACCGTCTGACCACTGCCCTCAGAACTCTCACTCCCTTGGCTTATGTACGGTGACAGTGAACTCTCCCCCATTTTCTCCCTCTTTCTGCGGCTGATCCACGGGGCCCCCTTTCCCGTCTCTTGTTCCCAGCCTTCCATCCTCTCTGCCCTCTCATTCTGTATTATCCACGCAGCTTCCTCTGCGCTAAATGGTGAACTTCTGCTGACTTCACATTTGTTTCCCCAGGTCACGCTGCCGTCTGGCACGGCGGACTCTCGGCCACCTCTGCCACGTGTCCCGCCGGCACCCGGCACCCGTTACGTCCCCTCGGGCTCCCCCTCAGTCACCAGCCAGAGCCCCCCGAGGCATCCTGACTCCCTTACTGGCACTGACGGTGCTCCTGCGGTCCATCGCCGAGTGCCTGCATCTCACCTTCCCCTCTTCCTCGTGTCTCAGTCGGCGCTTGCACCCCCCGGGCTGTCCTTACCTCACCTCCTCACCTTCACCCCCACCCGCCCGCTGTGGCCACAGCGGCTCTTCTGAGCTACCTCATCTTGGCTCATGTTGGCCCTGTTCAGAATCTCCCAGTGGCCTCCCGGCACCTCCAGGTGGCCTGCGCTCTGGTGCGCCAACCCTGAGGGCCCTCTGGCTTGACCTGGGGCCTTTGCTGGGTCCCCTCCCCGGGACGCCCGTCCGGGCTCATGGGCCGGGCCGTTTCCTACTCGCTCTCCGTGACTTGGCTCAGGCCTCTCGCCACCGGCTGACTTGCGATCTTTGGCACGTACTAAATAGTGTTATTCCATTTGGTTTCCTTGCCTTTCTTTCCTGTTAACTAGCCTGAGAAGTCTGGAGGGTCCTGAGCCCCACTGGGACCACTTGACACCTTCGGTGCGGGGCACAGAGCACGTGCTCAGCGGCACGAGCTGCTGGGTTAGCGGGTGAGTGTGAACCGGCCCGCGGGAGCAGCCCCGCCGGCTCTTCTGACAAGGACGGTGGATGCGCGGATGCGTGGATGCAGGGGACCCGAGCTGTCGAGGGATTCAAACCAGCGTCTTTCTTCTCCCCTCTTCTCCTGCTCTGTGCCTTCCCCTCTAAGAAGGGCTCTCGTTCTTCCTGAGTAAAATCATAGGAGAAGCTTAAGACAAAGGACGCTATGAATGAAAGAAGATAATTAACTGAAAGAGTCAAAAGTGCATCAGAAAAATAACTTCTTGTTTACCCTACCCACTGCCCTTCTCACTCCTGTTTCCAGGTGTTTTACTTTGGTTTGGGGAACATAAGTACCTGGCCACCAGCCTGGCCACTTGCAGGCTGCACGTCTCCCTAAGATGTCTTTGTCCTAACGTGTGTTTCTTCCCGTTAGAAGCAGATTAAAGATGTATCTAGGCATCCACTTTCTTCTGAATTTCTTCTTCTTCAAATCAGGGCACAGGTGGCTCTCACCCTGGCCCTTCTGGTTGTTCGGCCGATTGGCGTTGAGGTCTACATTTCCCTGTTTCTAGAGGCAAGGCAGTTGGCTTCACAAAGACCCTAGAACTGGGTTCGGAGCCTCAGCTCCATCCCTTATTAATCCCGTGAGCTGGACAGGTTACGGAACCCCGCTACCCTTCTCCTCTTCTGGAAAATGAAACGAATGGTACCTTTTGGAGTCGTTGTGAGGATTGAGAAGTTCCTGGCACATAGTAGGGATGCAAGAAATTATCAATATTAACTAACAGGAGGTAAATGTTTACATTATTCTAAAATGGAAAAAAAAAGTCTCTGGTCCCTGCTTCCTCCTTTTTCCTTTCCCAGCTTCCATAATTGAAAGGATTCACTTGTTTGTTGGTTAATTAATTAATTAAGCAAATGTTGGCTTGGGTGTCGGCCATGAGTCCTCCACTGCTAGACGCTGGAGATTTGGTGGGATGGACGGTCCTTGCCCTGCAGGAGCCCATGGCGGGGTCCTTGAGCCGCTGCACTGAGTCATCTGGGATGCTGGGGACCCACCCAGAATCCCAGGCTTCACTTGGAATTGGAATCTTTGGGGAGCTCAGGTGTTCTGGCTCTGCCCGCAGGAGCCTCAGAAGAACGCCGACTTCACCTCCTCGTGGAGAACCTCTCAACCAGGGGCCCCCGAAGGAGGCGTGACTTTTGCTCCAGGCTGGCCGTCTCCAGTTTTTTCACTGTCCCTGCACCTCACACCAGAGCCTCCAACAGGCTGATGACTGGAGAGCCTCTTTCGACGTGCTCTGAACGTCCTGCCACCAAGACCACACACTTCTGATATGCACATTCTTTAGCTGTGGTTGCATGTGTCATGTTTAGTTACTTAAGCAGTTGTTTTCTTGTGCCCAAATGTGGTTCAGCACTTTACTGTTTGAAAATACGTTATTTGGAAATAATTTCAAATTGTCGAAAAGTTGTAAACATAAGAATAGAACCATGAACATGACACTTTTTGAATTATGGTTTTCTCAGGGTATATGCCCAGTAGTGGGATTGCTGGGTCGTATGGTAGTTCTATTTGTAGTTTTTTAAGGATCCTCCATACTGTCCTCCATAGTGGCTGTATCCATTTACATTCCCACCAAGAGTGCAAGAGGGTTCCCTTTTCTCCACACCCTCTCCAGCATTTATTATTTGTAGATTTTTTGACGATGGTCATTCTGACTGGTGTGAGGTGATACCTCATTGTGGTTTTGATTTCTCTAATGATTAATGATGTTGAACATCCTTTCATGTATTGACCCTCGACAGATGAATGGATAAAGAAGATGTGGCATGTGTATACAATGGAATATTACTCAGCCATAAAAAGAAATGAAATTGAGTTATTTGTAGTGAGGTGGATGGACCCAGAGTCTGTCATACAGAGTGAAGTAAGTCAGAAAGAGAAAAACAAATACCGTATGCTAACACGTATATATGGAATCTTAAAAAAAAAAAGGTTCTGAAGAACCTAGGGGCAGGGCAGGAATAAAGACGCAGAGGTAGAGAATGGACTTGAGGACACGGGGAGGGGGAAGGGTAAGCTGGGACAAAGTGAGAGAGTGGCATGGACATATCTACACTCCCTAATGTAAAATAGATAGCTAGTGGGAAGCAGCCGCATAGGACAGGGAGATCAGCTTGGTGCTTTGTGACCACCTAGAGGGGTGGGATAGGGAGGGTGGGAGGGAGACACAAGAGGGAGGAGATATGGGGATATATGTATATGTATAGCTGATTCACTTTGTTATAAAGCAGAAATTAACACACCATCGTAAAGCAATTATACCCCCATAAAGATGTTAAAAAATAACCCAACAGAACAAAAAGTACATAAGGCCTTTACCCAGATCCACCTATTGTTAATATTTTGCACTGTTTTCCATTTGTGTGTTCTCTTCCCCTCTCTCTCCTTCTCTCTATCTATATAGTATATATACACATAAAGATTATTTATACACATAAAGATTATAAGATTTATAATAAAGATTAAAGATTAAGATTAAAAAGATTTATACACATAAAGATTATTGTACATTAGGTTTTTTTCTGAACCATTTAAGTTCATACATCATAGCCCTTATTCCTGAATAGATCAGTGTGTATTTCCCAAGAATAAGCATGTTTTCTAATATAACAATGGTGCAGGCATCATTCAGTCAGTTTAACACTTATTTCAGTTTATCTTATTAGATAACAGATTGTCTGTCCTCTGACTCTGTAAGTTCACTTATAATGTCCTTTATATCATTTCCCTCTAGTACCAGGACCAGGCATTCCATTTAGCTGTTATGTCTGTATCTTCCTTAAATCTGAAATGTTTTCATAGTCTTTCTTTTGTGAAATGATGTTTTTGAAGAATACAATCTTTTTTCTGGCCATGGCTCACGGGCCCAGCCGCTCTGCGGCATGTGGGATCTTCCCGCACCGGGGCACGAACCCGTGTCCCCTGCATCGGCAGGCGGATTCTCAACCACTGCGCCACCAGGGAAGCCCCACAATCGTTTTTCTTGTAAAGAATATTCATCTGGGGTTAGATGAGTGATCGCGTGGTTGGATTCACGCTGTGCCTTCCTAGCAGGGATTCTGTTTAAGGATATGTTCTTACCAGGTCCTCATTTGCCCCTCAGTGGTGATGCTAATTTTGATGACCCAGGCAAGGTAATGATTAATTTCTTCACTGTATGGCTGCTGTTTGTCTCCTTGTAACTAATGAGAAATGCCTTACTTGTACCCCTTTTGTTTTGACACCTATCCGTCAACTCTTTGCCCGTAATGAAGCTAGCATTCTTAAAGCCTACTTTGTACAGTTCAGATGCTTGGCCTATGCCGAGGCTCCCACCTGATCTTAATTTTCTGGCAGGAGTTGGATGGATTGGAGATTGATGAATAGGAGGCCTGAAAAGGAACTGAAGTCACCGCCGCTGATTTTTTACAGATGCTCATATGGTGAATTGTTTGGAAGAGCTCACACTCCTCAATTCGCGATAAAAAATTGCAGTGACAATGTGGAAACCCATCTTTAGCTTGTAGGCTGTGTTTACTGGACGTATTCGGTCGTTCTATCCTTCTGTGTTTGAGCCCCAGAAACAAAGGTGGCAGTGGCCATACAACGTGGGGAGTTGGCGGTCCTGGCGGTCCTGGCCGTCCCACGGGGGCCACAGCAGCGATGCCGTCACCGTGACGCTTGAGGAGGCCGCCCAGGAGTGGACCTCTTCTTCCAAAGATCTGCCCTTTGCAAAAGAAACTTTCCTGTTCCCTGCCCTGTTTTGGAGATTGACCCAGAGGTTTAGGTCAGAGGTTTAACGGTGTGGTTAGTGTCCCATTCATTTCCCCAACACCCCTTGGCTAAGAAAATGGCTAACGAATGTTTTTTTTTCCCACTAAGTAGTTAACGTTCATTAGCTTGTGAGTCTTTATGTCCTAACAACTTAGTAGCTGCTTGAAAAAATAATACAATAAATTGAAAGAAAAATACTTGCTTTATCTCATTCTTAACCGCAGTTACTTAATAATGGGATGTGTCTCTCTCTAGGGTGCTGCACAGCTCCCCAAACCTTGGGGTCAGATTAGACACTTCATCTTACGTAGCCGTTGCTTTTCATCACAGGAACTGCTCAAAATGTAGGTTCACAGAGATGTGATATCTTCAAAAGGAATGTAGTTCAGTCTCACGTTGAAAGTGTGAATTACCTGGAGCCAGCAGTTTGCATAATGTCCAACAGATGTCTAGTATCCAGTGCTTTGGTTGAAAGTTTAAAATACTCTGAAGCACAGCTCTGAGCTCCCTTTGGTGCTCCAGGGTGCTTCGGGACACAGTTGCGAACCATCTAGTTAGGTGTAAGAATCTTTCTGGGGATGCTTTATAATCTTTCCGTAGCCTTTAGCCTCCCAAATATGTGCCTCCAGGGCAAGTTAGGGGTTGAATACCTGCAAGGAGCAAGAGGGAAGAGATATGGGAACATATGTATATGGATAACTGATTCACTTTGATGTAAAGGAGAAACTAAAACAGTTATACTCCAATAAAGATGTTTAAAAAAAAAAAAAGATTATAACTTCACAGCACACAGCCAGGAGACAGAGATGACATTTCAACCTAATTGGCAAAAGGTGAAAATTCCTTCTTTTTTTTATGGTATGGCTCAGGTAGGAGGCCTGATCTCTGCCTTTTGGTCAGTACTGCTTTATACCCTGCTTACCGTGGATAAGCAGATAGCTGTTTAACTGCATTGTTTATTTGATGAGATTTTCTTACTTGACCTTTTTGGCTTGGTTCACATGTTATTCTCCCCACAAGCTGCTTATTTTCTATGGATTAATGATTAGCTTGTCTTCAGGCTTTGGAAGAATGCTGAAAACCATCTCAAAACCAAAGTTGTCATAAGGTTTATATCTTTGGTAACAAGATGCGGATGAAATTAGATCTAGTTGGCATAATAATTGCAATTTTATATATTTGAGCTGCAGCTATGAAAAGCCTTTTGTGAGAGGAAAGCGGATGTTTTGAAAATCAGGGCAGCTTTAGAACAGTGGCGAGGGGCACCTGCTCTACCCAGTGTGAGGGCTTCAGAGCCGAGGAGCAGGCAGGCGGCCTCCCCATCCAAAGCCGAGACGGTCCTTAAAGAGAGGAACGGCCCGGTGTCCAGAAGGAGCCCCCGGCTGTGTGTAGCGATCTCGGCCCTGTGCCAGCTCTGTGCTCACAAGCTCCGTGGCCCGGGCGAGGCTTCTCCGGGGACCTGCAGGGTGTTTGGCGTTCCTGGGCTCACTCAGCTGTTGTGTCAGCCAGAATCTGCCCCCTCCAACATTTCCAAACACCCTCCACTACAGTGCTTGGGTCAAACTCGAACCCAGTCCTTGTTTAACAGATGAGGAAACCGAGGCTCAGAGCAGGAAAGGGGTCATCTGAGGTCACAGGTATGAGTACAGCCAGGATCTGGTCCCCTCCCTGCCTGCCTGCCTGGAGTCCATGCCAGGGACGGAGTGGCGCCGGTCATTTCCTTCAGCTCTGATAATCCAGGATTTTTGTGATCAGAGAGAGATGGGAGGTTTTTTTTTTTCTTTTATTGAACTATGGTTTTTATCTACAGTGTTGTGCTAGTTTCAGATGAACAGCAAAGGTTTTTTTTTTTTTTGCAGATTATATTTCATTATAGGTTATGACAAGATATTGAATATAGTACCCTGTGCTATACAGTAGGTCCTTGTTGATTATTTTATACATAGTAGTGTGTATATGTTAATCCCAACCTCCTAATTTGTCCCCATCTCCTTTCCCCTTTGATAACTGTAAGTTAGTTTTCTACGTCTGTGAGTCTGTTTCTGTTTTGTTAATAAGTTCATTTGTATTGTTTTTTAGATTCCACATATAAGTGATATCATATGGTATTTGTCTTTCTCAGTCTGCCTTACTTCACTTAGTAGGATAATCTGTAGGTCCATCCATGTTACTACAAATGGCATTATTTCCTTCTTTTTTATGACTGAGTAGTATTCCATTGTCGATATGTACCACATCTTCTTTATCCATTCATCAGTCAATGGACATTTAGTTTGCTTCCATGTCTTAGCGCTGGTGTGAACATTGGGGTGCACGTGAGATAGGAGTTTAATAGTGAAGAAACCTTAGAAGAAAATGGAAATGACAAAAAAAACCAGTTAACTTGCTAAATATTTAGATTCCTGGATCTAGAATAAAAGCTTCAGGAGGGCGGGGATTTTTGTCTCGTTCACTGCTGCATTTCGACCTCCTAGGATACTGCCTGGTGAAGAGGAGACACTCCAGAGATGTGTAGATTGGGAGCAAGAGCACGCTCTAACTTATAGGTAAAGTTTGTGGGTGATACCATACTTAGGTAGTCAGTACTCTGGTAGGATATAAGTTACTGGGTTCTTTTAAGTTTGCTTAGATGAACTTTATTTCATGTTACTCACAATCAAATAATAATCTGCAGAAATAATAATAATGTCTGTGCTGAGTTCTCACTGGCTAGAATGTGATATTGAAGGTAGTATTATGACATTAGTTTTTTTGTCATCACCAACTGAATACCCTGCCTATGACTTTATTCTGTTGCATATTTGCAGTGCTGGCCACAAAGGAAGTGCAAGTGTGATCCGATCATAGCCGGCGTCTGTTGCTTATGTTGAGTTTAAAATTCTGACCCCCCAAGAGGGGAAACAGAGGAAAGCTATGCCCCTATGTGACCTGAGGTTGGAAGGTACCTCCCTTTTAAGGATCCCTCTTGTGATGCAGGGGTGTTTGTGCCCTTGGCACTAGCTCCTAGAATAACAGCTTACAGGGCTTGTACAGCGCCATCTTTTTGGAAGGAGGTCCATACATGTTTGCAGTATCATTGAGAACCTGGCAATACCTGGCAACTTTATTCCAAGAAATTCGGTGCTACGTGCAGAGGCTCACTTTCATTCACTGCTTGGGAGTCATGATTACCTATGTGTGTTTCTGTTGGGACCAAGTTAGAGGAGTGTTGGGCTCTGTAGAGCAGCATCCCAGGCGGGGAGACATGGCAAAAGAGGTCCTCGTCACCGGCTTCTCGACTAATCTCCGGGTGGAGCCCTCATTGCCCCTCCTTGCATTCCAGCCTTTTCACCGTACTGTTCTTTCAGGAAACCTCTAGAGACAATTAACGGAGGACAGTTTGTCAGACCCAAAGCGTTTCCCAGAGATTACTAGAGCTACCAGACGTTTTTCGAAGGGAGAGTTTTCTGATCAGCTAAGCTTGGAAAATTCCGTATAGCGTATTCCTCTCTTGTAGTGTACGAGGAACCGGGGCCTGATAAAGGTTCTGGAAGTTCTAAAGGGAAGACTTAACCTCGTGGGTCCCAGCTTTCTTCTCCCCAGAATCCTTTTCCAGCGTGACAGTTCTTAACTTTTTAAGGACAGTGTTCCACCCACCAGCCTTGAAGAAACGCTGCCCATGATGGGAAAACCTGGTTCCGAGTTTGATTTGCTCCTCACTCATAGTCACAGATTCAGCCAGGGTTTCTCAGCCTTTGTCTTGGAGCTTTGAAAAAATACCGATGCCCAAGCTGAACCCAGAGTTTCTGATCCGGAGTGTCTGCCGGAGTGTCTGGGCTGGTGCCAGCGACGTACGTTTTTTAAGATGCTCTGCAGGGGGTCTCAGATGTGCTACGCGTTGAGAGTCACTCTGCTTGGAAGAGGTTTTTCTAAGTCTGGTTTTTTTCTCTAAGGCTGTAGTAGTTGTCTCCACTTCACGCTCTTTTTTTTTTTTTTCTTTTTGCGGGACGCGGGCCTCTCACTGCCGTGGCCTCTCCCGTTGCGGAGCACAGGCTCCGGACGCGCAGGCGCAGCAGCCACGGCTCACGGGCCCAGCCGCTCCGTGGCACGTGGGATCCTCCCGGACCGGGGCACGAACCCGCGTCCCCCGCATCGACAGGCGGACTCTCAACCGCTGCGCCACCAGGGAAGCCCCTTCACGCTCTTTGATGTTGGGATGTTTCCTCGAGGGAACTGGTTTCGCGTTGAAAAAAATCTAACGTGACGTGTGGCTCAGAGGTCCTTAGCCCTGGGCCTCCTGCTGTTGTGTGCCGGGGGTTTGGCCCTGGTCTCTTGCAGGTGTGGTTCTGAGGTTGCCGGAGGGTGGAGGGAAGTGGTGAAGAGGAGGGTGCGGCGAGGGACCTGCTTCTGAGCCCTCAGGTGCTGCTTAGACCTGGATCTCTGCCCATCAGTCACCTGGTGACTTGGCGACGTGGAGGTGGGTCTCAGGTCCTCTTGGAGGCATGTCCTGTTAGGTTCTCTGTTCTTTCCCCTCAGGACCTGACATCCTCTCCAGTCTCTGTTCCTCTGCCTCGTACCATGAGAAGCCAGGTGGGAAATGGCTCAGTGAGGTGGGTGGGTTTTTTCAGTAACTCCTCGGGGAATTAACGCAGGGAGAGTAAGGTGGGTCCTGCCGCCACAGGCTGTGTCCCCTGGGGGCTTTTCCAGGAAAGGGCCCAGGTGAGATCATAGGACACAGAAGCTGTCACTAAACTCAGGTCCAGCTTCTCACCGCTCACGAGCCAATACTGGAGAGGCAAGTGCTGGTAGAAAGGAAAGGTTTGCTTTATTTTGGAGGCTGGAAACCAGGAGCGAAGGCAGACTCACGTCCAAAGGCCGACTCCCCTCCTGCTGACCAGGGAGCAAGAGCTTTGAAGGGGGAGCTTCAGGGATGTACAGGCGGGGGGAAGGGGCTGCGTGTAGAAACGGCACGGTCAGCCCTGACAGTCGTCTTGAAATTGGTCATGCAGTGGTCTGATCAGCGTCCGGCTTGATTGTTTTAAGTACAGTTAATCTTCAGTTCCAGGGTTGGTTCCCATTTCCTTGCGGCCAGTTCTCTGAATTGTGGCAGCTTATGTCATGGCTACAGCCTGGTCATCGTCGTTGGTTAACTTCTTCCACCTGCTGGGAGTTTCAGTATCTACAAGACAGCTCACAGAACATGGCTCAGAATTTTATCCATAGCCCTTGAGGAGGAACTGAAGGTCCTTGACTTCGTTTAATGACTAAATTATTATTATTTTGTCCTGTTTGACTGCTTTTCTTTGCTTCTGCATTTTTCTCACTTCTCTGATTAAGTTTACTCTTTGCCTAAAGGTTTTCTACAGACAAAAGGCAGGAATAGGACATGGTGGGTTAGGGGTCTGTCCTGGGAAGGCCCCATAGGTTTTTTTCCTGCTCGGGTTTAAATCCAAGTCAGCGTCCGCCAAATCGACCCACGCTGCACGGGCTGTGGAACAGGCCCCAGCGGCTAAATCTTGGATCAGAGGCGGGCGAATCAAGCTTGTCTTCACATGGTCAACGTGGGGTCACTGGCCTCACCACAGAAATGATTCCGGTTGTCACCAGAGAGTGTAAACTCAGACAGAAAGCAGTTCCCGTCCTGGGAATTTATGGGCGGAGGAAAGAGCCCTCATCGGTCTCTCTCTGTGGTGCTGGGAAGTGACCCACCCAGGGCTGGGCCAGGAGGCGAGAAAAGGGGACCACTTTCTGCATGGGGTTCCAAGCACCTTGTAATCAACTTCACATATACTGTATAATCCCCCCATTTATCCCCCGCCACAGCTATGGACAGTACTTCTTATTAATTCTCTAGGTGAAGATGAGAGACACGGAAGCTCAGAGATAAAAAATATCTTGTCCAAGGGTACACGGATGGCTTGAGAGTGATGGGCCTAGAATTCAAACTTAAATCTGTTTGATTCCAAAGTCCGCTTGGATGTTCCCCAGCCTGTCCTGCTGTCTGTTGCTGGTCCTCATGTCAAGGTTGCCGTCACACTTGCTTCTGAATATCTTTTTTTGTGGTTGAGCTGGAGAACAAGCTCTTAAAAGCGTAAAGAGATGCCTTGTAATGCTTTATTGCTTATCAGATAGCGCTGCAGCTATGGGACAGAGCACTTTTTGTCGCCAGGCATTCTGGGACAGACTCTGAAAGAAAAGAACATGGTGGCGCAGGATCCAGCCTTGTTCTCCTCTGAGTATATTTAGATTATGCTTCTTTTGATTTTATAAATAGATGATTGGTTTTCGAATAAGCAGTCAATAGTGCTCTCTGGCAGTGTGCCCTACATCTAGAATTTGTGGCATTAGCTGGAATTTTATAACGGCATAAACAATTTCCTGGAGGAAATAGGATACCACCATGTGATATAAAGCCAGCATTAGTAAAATAAATATTAATCCAAGGTTAACTGTTAGCCTAAACTTTCTCTTAATTCAGAATCCATGCTAAAGCTTATTATGTTAAAACAAAAAAAAAAAGAGAAAAAAACCTTTATTTCAGCTCAGTTTGAAATTGTAACGCGAAAATCACCATAGACTTGCAAAAGCTCAGTGTGACTAATGTTAACTGTCTCCATAACTTAATTCCAGAAGCCAAATACCACTGCCCAGGAGGCACATGGCTGTAAGCTTTCAGGCTTAAGGAACACAGATTTCTCCAATGTTAGCTCTGGAGGGTGATCATTTAGTTTGACTAAACTTAAGTCATAAGAACATAAGCCTTCTACAGATGAAAAAGGTGCAGAGGTGAAGGGTCTTTTGAAAGTTGCAAGGTTGGTGGGTGGCAGACACTGCTTCTTATTTTGTCACCATAGGTAGTGTTGCCTTTAGCTGCAGTATTTTTTTTTTTTTTTTTGCGGTACGCGGGCCTCTCACTGCTGTGGCCTCTCCCGTTGCGGAGCACAGGCTCCAGACGCGCAGGCTCAGTGGCCATGGCTCACGGGCCCAGCTGCTCCGTGGCACGTGGGATCTTCCCGGACCGGGGCACGAACCTGCGTCCCCTGCATCGGCAGGCGGACTCTCAACCACTGCGCCACCAGGGAAGGCCCCAAGAAAAGAATTTATATGTCACAGTTGATATCTTGCAGAATTCTGCCCCAAATTAATTAAAAATTTTAACCTTGGGACTTTAAAAGGGGTGTTATCTGACCTTTTATCCTTAATAGCAAAGTGGGTGAGAGAGAGTATCAAAATTCCATAATTGAGATAAAATTATGAGCCAGGCCTAAATATGCAATTTATATCTGCCATTACTAGCCCCCGCCCCCAAATATATTTCCCCTAGTTGTGGTTCACGGAGCATCTTGGATTTGCAGCTCAATATCCTTAATTGGTTTTGGAAAACTCTGGGTGAGTATTTCTGCAACTATTGCTTCTTTCTCTTCTTTTCTCCTTTTGGGATTCAAGTTACAGGCATGTTAGTTCTTTTGTCCATGTCTCAGGTGCCACTTCAGCTCGTTTCTGTATTTTCATTCTTTTGTTCACTCTGTGCTTTGTATGTGGATATTTTCTCCTAACATCTCTTTTACTTTAGGAAATCCTTCTTTTGCTTTGTCTAATCTGCTCTTGAACCCATCTATTGCATTTTTAATTTCAATTATTATATTTCTATCTAATTCTTTTACATAGATTCCAGGTATCTGATAAAATTCATCATCTTTAATCTATGTTTTCTAGCACATAGCAATTATAATTATATCAAAATTCCTTTTTGATAATGATAGTATATCCCCTAGATAGTACACCTCGAGTGTATATATTATCTGTCCTTTCTCTTCAGTTTTTGGTCATTTGTTCTTGTCTCTTCTTGTGCTTTGTAATTTTTCTTTAAGGATCTGACATTGTATATGAAAATCGTAGGGTCTCTGGATGCTATTACCTTCCTCCAGAGAAGACTTAATTTCTTTCTGCCGGGCAGTGGAGTAAATCTATTCATCTAGGTACAGTCAGTGATCACGATGATTGGGCTGGAGTTCAGGCGGGTGTGTTTCTGTTGACCTGACTCCTAAGGCATTTGGCAATCAGGGCTTTGTAAAGGAGCTGCGACCTCAGGAGGGTCAGTGTGAGTGGAGTGGTGGATGCAGCAGCCAGACTGAGGGGCTGAGAGGTGAGAAGACAGAGACACCAGGGCCGATGCTGTTCTGAAAAACCCGGCTGTGCGTCAGTATTCACACGCACACTCAAATGTAAATTTATGGACGGCACAGAGGTGGTAGGGTCTGCAGTCCTGTAGAACAGACTCTTTTCATTTTGTGTGAGTATTAGAGACTGGGCTAAGCTATCCCCAAATACAGTGACTTAAGTAATAGTTAATTTTTTAAGTTAAAATCCAGGGTGATGGTTCGCCCTAAATGCAAGAGATCCTGGAAAAATAAATGTCTTCCTTGAGGCAGCAGGATCATAGGGTTGATTCCTAAGTAAAGGAGGGGTGTACACAAAGCCCAGGGCATGGCAGGTGTCCACTGCATTGGCTTATCCTAGGTCTCTTGGTGGCCAGGGGCTGGACTAGCTCTCATAATAGGACTGGGCTTTTGGGAGAGATAATATTAGAAATTGTGATAAATTGTCATCCTGAATGCCAGTGTCAGGGTGAACAGCTAGGGGGAGTAGAATCTCAGGGCAGCGTCTACAGCCCGCCTGCTACATTGTGAGTTGGGCATGGGCTGTGCACACCACCTGATCAGGTCCACCTGATCTGGACCCTGCACCGCTCTGTCGGCTGTGTTTTCCACCACTCCATTCAGGGAAGCACACCTACAGGGCCCACGCCAGTGGGCTCTTCACTTTTGAATCAGCTGTGGCAGAGGGCTGGGCTCACAGGATGCCAGGAGTTTCCTTCACTGGCCTCCAGGGCTCCGGGTCAGGGAGTCATCTTGGCCACCTCTCCTTTCCTGGTGACAGGGGCAAAGTCTTCACAAGGCTCCAGAGTCTTACTCAAGGCAGAGCCCCGGGAAGTGTCAGGTCCTGTGCCCACATTCACTCCCTGTGATGTCAAGGCCAGTGTGGCGGGTCTCATTTGCCTTCATATTCTCGTTGCCTGATGTCTAATAGCTGCAGCAGGGCAGTGGGAGGTGCTGGCTGAGATCTTTTGTGCCGCACCCCCCAGCCCCAACAGTAGAGCTAGTGTCCTGTTGAGAACAAGTTCTAAGTTCTCCAAGGCGCAGTACACCCCCAGTTGATTTCCATGTGCAGGAAGGGACACTGGGGTCTTCCCTGGTGGCGCAGTGGTTAAGAATCCACTTGCCAGTGCAGGGGACACGGGTTCGAGCCCTGGTCTGGGAAGATCCCACATGCCGCGGAGCAGCTAAGCCCGTGTGCCACAACTACTGAGCCTGCACTCTAGAGCCCGCGAGCCACAGCTACTGAGCCGGCGCTCTAGAGCCCGTGGGCCACAGCTACTGAGCCTGTGCTCTAGAGCCTGCGAGCCACAACTACTGAGGCTGCGAGCCTAGAGCCCATGCTCCGCAACAAGAGAAGCGTTGCCACCACAACGAGAAGCCTGCGCACCTCAACAAAGAGTAGCCCGCTTGCCGCAACTAGAGAAAGCCCGCGCGCAGCAACGAAGACCCAACCCAATGCAGCCAAAAATAAAATAAACAAATAATAAAATAATTTTTTTTTAAAAAAGGGACACTAGTTTGTCCAACTTCTACCAGTGACAGATAAGAAGAGGGACTTCTGGGGACACCCTTTGTGAGTCTGCCAAAGGAGAGCGGAGAGGCTAAGGGGGCTGGGAGGGTACCATGCTTCTGAGCTGAGGCGGAGGAGGGGCAAGAGGGTTGCTCATAAAATTCCTGGGGTCTCCAAGAAGTGAAGGCTGCGTGTGCGCTATCTTACTGGATGTCTGCTGGGCTACCGGACCTGCTGACCTGCCCCGGGGCTGATGGAGCACAGAGCACAGCATTGATGACAGAGGGTGTGGCGGGGTAACATGCAGAGGACACAAGACAGCCCCCTCGAGTTCGGGATCCCTGAGAAATATGCAGGCAGGCTCCCACCATGAGCAGGCCCACGTCCTGGCCCACAGAGGGGAGACTGGCTTGGGCTGTCACAGGCGTGGAGAGAAGGCTCTCGTCTCCGCGCAGGGTGGCATGATGGTGCTGGTGGGGCTTCAACTGGAAGGTGCGGTCGGATCTAACACCGTCGATGCCCAGGTACTGCTCGGGATTGAGCCCTGCCAGCAAGCCTTGCTGGGGCCTCCACCCATCCCTCTGTGTCCATCGTGTAAAAGAATGGGATACCAACACGGAAGCAACTAACCACGAAGGGAAGAGCTCCCCCCCAGCCTCTCTGCTCTGCGGCCAGAGGAGCGGGTGCAGGAAAGAGGGAGGGATGTGGGGAACAGACTACCCCTTCCTCTACCTTCTGTCTACCCACCTCTTCCCTCCTCAGCCATTAGGACCAACAGCTTGGCCTGCTTTACAGAGAGGAGGGAAATCTTAGAATTGAACGTGACATTGAGAGGTTGCATGGACTTAAAAAAAAAAAACCTTTTATTGTGAACATATTGAAATATACACAAAAGTAGGATATAATGAACTTTCATGAACCCATTACCCAGTCTCAACAGGTACCAGCATTTTGGCCATCTTGTTTCTTCTCTCCTTCCCCACTTTAACTTTATTAAAAAATTTTTTGTGAGAATATTTTAAAGCAAATCTTAGCCATTATGTCATTTCACGTGTAAATGCTCTTGTGTATATTTCTAGCATACGAGGACTTTTTTTTTTTTTGCAAAACCATTATGCCGTTATGGTTTGTGACAAAATTAATATGAATTCCTTACTTAATATTATATAACACCCAACTCACACTCAGATTTCCCCAGTTATTTCAAAGGGATCATTTCACAGTTGCTTTTCAAATTTGTATATAAACAAGGCCCACATTTTGCATTTGGTCCCTGTGTTTTATGTCTCTTTTATTATGTTGTTATTCCCCTAATGAACTCTCTCATTTTTCTTCCTGACATTGACTGATGGAGAAGCAGGTTCATTTGTCCTGTAGAACATTTCACCCTCTTGACTGATTCCTCTTGGTGACAATTAACTTGTTTCTCTATCCTTGGTATTACCTGTAAGCTGGTAGGTATATTTAGAAACTTGACTAGATTCAGGTTCAGTTATTTTTAGACAAGGTACTTCATAGGTGGTTATTTTAATATATCAATATTAAATATTATTAATATTAATGTTATTCATCTTTTAATAAGCAGAGGAGACTAAAACGTTTGGGAATGGACTGAGAATAAAAGTCACTCACTTCCCAAGGGGAAGGGGGCACAGTGTGCAGCTCACAGTTACTGGAAAAAATAAAACCATTGGTTGTTAATCAGTTGAGCCTATTAAAGTTAATTTCTGCTGCTGTACAGGAAAGTGATTCAGTTATACACATATATACATTCTTTTTTTAAATATTTTTTTCCATTATGGTTTATCGTAAGTTATTGAATATAGTTCCCTGGTATACACAGTAGGACCTTGTTGTTAATCCATTCTCTACATAAAAGCTTACATCTGGTCACCCCAGCCTCCCACGCCATCCCTCCCCCAGCCCCCTCCCCCTTGGCAACCACCAGCCTGTTCTCTACGTCCGTTGTGTCTTGATCACGTTCTCTGGTTGTGCCCGTCCAGCATGCTGGTCGCTCAGACAGTGTGTATTTGGGTGGAGTGGGTGGGAACTAATTTTCTGGGTTGGGCTGGGTGAGGAGAGTATAAACCAAGCTGACTTCATCTTTGTCATGTCTTGAATCGGAGTTAAACCTCTGAAGAGCAGCCAAGGGAGCGTATCCTTTTAAATGATCTGCTGGTGGGAGCGCCAACCCGCTCTCTGTTAATTTCATCCTCTGTCCTCTGTGTAGTTCTCATTTGATGTCATTTCCATGAGTGGAAAAGCATAGTTTTTTGTTTTGTTTGTTTGTTTTTTTTTTACGCATACCATACAGTTTTTTTTTTTTTTTTTTGCGGTACGCGGGCCTCTCACTGCTGTGGCCTCTCCCGTTGCGGAGCACACGCTCCGGACGCGCAGGCTCAGCGACCATGGCTCACGGGCCCAGCCGCTCCGCGGCACGTGGGTTCTTCCCGGACCGGGGCACGAACCCGTGTCCCCCGCATCGGCAGGCGGACTCTCAACCACTGCGCCACCAAGGAAGCCCGACGCATACAGTTTTGACATGGATTCCCTTGTATTGTCTTCTTTTCTGAATATGATTTTTAGGGCCATGGCAGTTTTCTAGAGAAAGTGCACAATTATATTTCATTCCAGGTTATTTACCTTAACTGGAACAAAATGAAAAGTAGTGTCTTTTGTCTTTCATGGACATCCATGAAAAGCTTGAATTGTCACAAGTGGCCCGATTAATAAAACATTAAGTGTGTAAACATTTAATAGTCCTTATGAAATGCCATTTTTAGCATTTGCTATCCAGTTTCCTCCCTTTTGCATAAGAAGTGTGCCTTGCAAATTACCCACCCAAAGGGTAAGTTTATTTATCTGTAGTTGGGTAAATAGAATTAAGTTGAACTGCTGAAATAATTTATTATTTTGGCTGAATTTAAACTTTTACTTTGTGAATAGTGTGCACACAGAAAGTGATTCTTTTGCTGGTCAAAGAAGCATTTGCTATTTGAGCCTAAACCATTCTTAAGGCTAGTTTCCCAGAAGGGACTCTTGAATCTTGTTGCTTTTGCTTTCTTGACTTCCTGTGTTAACCTGTTCGGAAAATGACTGTGATTTTTTTTCTTAGAATCAGTGTTAAGCCTAAAATACTACTCTTCTCTCACTGCCTCATATCCATGAAGAATGACAAGAAAAGGAGAAAAATGGTGTGAATTTTAAACTTTTCATCCCTTTCATTAGGGGAGATGAACTTTTATAGATGGATAAACATGTACGTCTTTTGGGGAAGTGACTCGATAATATTTTAAGGGGAAGTATTTACATTTTTGTTGTTGCTGACATTTTTCCAGTGATTGGCAGATTTTCCTGTTTTCAGTATGAAGAAGACACGTGATGCTGGATGATTTTCTGTAGCCGTTTAAAATACACAATTATGAGCTGATACATGATGAGTGTGTTTCCCATTCAAGTGGGAGGTCGGCTAGAGGGAAAAAATGATGTGATGACTTTTTCGTTGATGAAAACGAGGCTGGCAGTTTTAATCGAAATATTTTGAAATGAATCCAACTTATCCATCTAGACCCCACTGAAAACTTAACAGCATCTTCATAGACTTCAGAGGTATCATACGTTAGCTTTTCAGGTAGCCAGTTCTAGTAGCAAAAAGGGCAGAGGTCTCCTTTCCATTTTGCTGATGGCCTGTAGGTTTGCTCGAAAGCTCTGAAAGTCAGTGGCTGAAATAGCCGAGGCCATTTTCCATGGGCTTTTGGCTGTGGAAGCTGAAGTTAATGCTTTTCTCTGTGGCTTTTCAATATTATTTTTTTCGCAAATGTTGGGTATTTTCATCTGGAGTTTCTTAAACAACAATAACAACTCCTTTATGTTTAATCATTAACTTAAAGTATGTTTAGCGCCTTTTTCACGCAAATGCCATTGTAGCCACATCAGTCAGTGAGAAAGAGGTGGCGGCTAACAGCGACCCTTTCCCTGGTTCTGATTTCTGTCTGCTTTCCGCTGCCTTTGTCTTTCCACCATAGACACACCAGGCTCATGGCAGCAGTAATTCTCCTGCTCTAGTTTCTGTAACTTCCTGACTAACAGGTCTTTGGCTGGCGACTGGCTCATATAAGACAGAGGGTCTGGCCAGTGAGTGTTCTGTGCATCTCAGATGTAGAGTTTCAGGGATCAGAGGTGTCTCTGTACACATCTTATTACATTAGGAGAGTCCTCAGGGGTAGCAAGAGCCGTGCTCTGGGACCCTGGGGCCTCCAGTTGCAAAGCTGGAGACGCTTCTCAGTGTCTGTCCGCATTACCTCCTGCTCTCCGTTGATGTCTGGATTTTGATTAGGGCTTCTTTGAGATGTTAATGAGGACCTAACTATTGAGACAGTTAGAACCGCTTAAATATCTGAGTTGGGAGAGAGTCCTGTTCTTTATTTTATTGGCTAAAAGTTCCTTCCAAGTGTTTAGATGTTCAAAGTATTGCCAACATCAGAAATATGTTTAAAGAAAATTGGCTTCTCATAATTAAAGTGATTAAAACAAATATTAAACATTGATAAACAGCCACCATTTTTTCTTACTTACCATTTGGATGAGGTATAATTTATATAAAGTACACAAATCTTAAGTGTGCAACTCAATGAAGTTTTACATACAGATATACCCACACAGATCACCACACAGATCAAGATTTAGGACATGTCTAGCACCAGAGAGGCTCCCTGTCCACCCCTCTCTCACACTTAATACCCCTGCACCCAAAGATAACTGCCATTCTGACCTCTGATCTAATCTAGCATCTTGGATTAGTTTTGCCTGTTTTTGAGCTTCAGGTAAGTGGCATCATAAGGTCTGTGTTCCTTTGCGTCTGGCTTCTTTCACTGTGTGAGATGGATGCAATGGTTTCTTCTTGTTTGTTTCTGTGTAGTGTTCAATTGTAGGAATATACAGCAATTTATTTATCATTTTACTGTTGATGGGCAATTTGTGTCCATAAAGCTCTGGTGGACACATCTATTCTTGAATTACTGGATCACAGAGCCTCTGTGTATCTTTAGAACTCACTAATAAACAATTTTCCAAATTGGTGGTGTCAGTGTAGACTCCCACCAGCATTGTTTGTGAGTTCCAGTTGCTCTACATCTTTGTCAACACTTGGTTTTGTCAGCAGCCAACTTTTAACATTTAAAAAAATGCTATTTCTAATTTAAACATATAATTTTTATATCCCCAGAGCTAAGTTACTTGCTTTTAAATGAATTTTCAATTCACCGAATGCTATTACTGAGTATTATTGAGGGCTTTATTGTGCCTTAGGGTCTGTAAGAGAATAAAACATAACCCCTGCTTTCATGGGTTTACCATATTCCACGGGGGTGTTGTAGAGAGCAGGCCATCAGCACTGCAAGTCAGGATGTGAATAAGTGCCATATTCAAGTCATTCAAACACATCTTGACAGCAGGACTGTGTCCTCAGCTACATTGTCAAGTGCATTATGCTCATCTCTGGCATCTTTTCATTTTTCCCTTAGCACTGTAATGTTGTCAACTTTGTACTTTCCAGCATACCTCACTGTGCCAGCCCATCTGGCTAATGGTAGCACTATGTACTCCCTAAAAGTACTGTGCCTTTCTCCTGTGCATTGTCAGATTCGATTCCCCAAAATCTTGCTTATGAGTCAGGTAAATTAAGTTTTGTATTAAAATTGGATAATGACTCATATATATTACCTCCTCCAAGAAGTATTTTTCTTTTAAAAATGGATCCCAGGAGGCATAGTGTCTTAGCTCAAAGGAATTACCATTGATGCTTGGATTTTTGATGTTTTCAGGCTAATGGAGAATTTTGAGAAGTCTGCTTTATAAATATCACATTGAGGAAAGCTATCCATTCCACCTACATTTAAAGGTAGCTCTAACAGGGGAATAACTAAAAATTAAGGCAGAAATTTCAAATAATTCCCATTAAAGGATGAACTGGCCCCATTATATATCCATTGGTTTGGACCACTGATTCTAAATGGATTGGGATAGAGTAGATGGAGTAGAATCTCAGATGTGTTAAAATTTTATACATATCTTTAGATATGTGTTAAAGTCACTTTAGATCTTATATTCCAATAGACTTTTCTGTATATTCATTGTAAAATTAAAGGACTTAAAGTCCTTTTGTTTTTCACAGTTAATATAGTATTTAGTGTGGAAAAGTATGGTAATTCAAATGTTTCTTCAATGTTTACTTAAAACATGGGATAATGATAAGAAGTCTTTCTGGTCCACAATCAGAACCTACATTGTACCTGTCTGATCAAAATTCTTATTTAATGCATCAAGATACCTCTAGATTTCAAAAACCAATTTTGAATGAGAAGAAATGGTGATAATCATATCCAATTTATTTTTCTTTCATTTGTTATGACTAAAACCTATGTACACACTTGAGTTACTTTTAGAAAACTCAGTAAACTTGATAATTTTCCTTGTATAGGTTTTGCACATCTTTTGTTAAACCCCTTTCTAGATACTTTTTCTTTCTGATTATGTAGTCAGTGGTGTCTTTTAAATATTTTGTTTTCTGACCCTTTGTGCTGATATATTGAAATACAGTTTATTTTTACATACTGAATTTTGTATCTAGCAACATTGTTAAACACGCTTATTAATTCTAATATTTCATCTGTGCTTTCTTTTGGATTTTTGACATATATAATCACACATCAGTAAATAATGACACTTTTATTTCTTCGTTTCCATCCCTTATCATTTTTATTACTTTTTCTTGCCTTACTGCATAGGCTGAGATCTTGAGTACAGTGTTGAACGGAAGTAGTGGTGGTGGGCATCCGTATCTTATTCCTGATCCTGAAGGGAAAACTTTTATCATTTCACTGTTAGGTCTGATGCCTGTTGGAGGGTTTTTGTAAATACCCTTCATCAAATTAAAGAAGCTGCCTCCTATTCTCAGTTGTTAAGAATTTTTAACCTGTTTGGGTGTGAGTTTTATCGCACACTTTATCTCTATCACACTGTCTCTTTAATGGGAAGATGGCAGTGCTGACCGACACTCATTAAGATGTGACCTTTTGGATTGTTTATTACCTGGGATGGGTTCCAGGCAGATCCTTTCAATCTCTTTCTTGGCTAACTGATGCTGGAAGAATTGATGTTTACAATCGCCTGACACCTCCTTTTGGTGCAGGTTCTGTGTAGGGCCTGGCTCATTATCCTCAGAATACATTTTGGGTTTTTGTTTTGTTACTTTTCCCCTCATCAGGCCAAAGGGCTCTTGGCAGAGTCAAGGTACCTGGGGTCTCCTGGCTCTCGCAGGGCAAGGGCCTCACCCCGTGAGTTGTTATGTTCCCCTCCCTGGATCGAGGTTGGCGCTAAATTCTCCTCTAGGGCTACTGTAGCTCTAAGACTCTGAATCTTTGAGGGGTTGTCTGTCATCATCTTTTTTCTCATTATCCTTATGACCTTGAGGGGGTCAAGAATTTTAGTCTTGTATTTTCAGGTGGAAAACTGCCTTACAGAGATCAAGCGTTTGGCATCAAATCATGAGAAGAGCAGAGCACCATATTCTAGATCTGTCCTGCAAATGGAAATTGAATATAGTTCAATTATACTTCTTTAAAATGTAAATGTCAAAACTTATTCACTTGAAAACAAAAACTTCTTTTGGATAGCTATCAAACTTCTTGTGCCCTGCTTTTCATAGTGTCTAGCACATCGTAATGGTCAATCAAGCCACCACTGTAACAAATGTTGTGAAATGACCACAAACTGAAAGCTTGAAACAATAGCAATGTATTGTCTCACAGTTCTGGAGGCTGGAAGTCTAAAAGAAAGGTGCTGGCAGGGCTGTGCTCCCTCTGAAGGCTCCGGGGGGGTCTGGTCTTTGCCTCTTGTAGCATCTGCTGGTTGTTGGCCACCTCGTTCCAGCCCCTGCTTCCGTGACCACATTGCCTTCCCCGCTTCTGTCAGCGTCCCTGTACCTCTCTCATCTAAGGGTACATGGGTTTGCATTTAGGGTCCAACCAGATAATTCAGGAAAGCACCTCCTGTCAAGATCATTAACATAATCACATCTTTTACCATGTAAGGTGCCAAATTCCTGAGATAGTATTGGGGAGGACAAAGAGCTAAGTAGCCAGCATGAGAAAAGGGTTCCTATCTCCCTGGAGTGGCTGTGCAGGTGAGTATATATGTATAAACGGATATTACTGACAATTGAAACAAATCGGATGTTAAGGAACCCCGAATCCATAGAAAAGGAGAGTGTGCTAACAGGTACTTTTCGCGAACACCTGCAAACATGATACATACTAATCGGATGGTAGCTTCCTGCTGTTTCATGGTGGCGATGAGCTGATGAAGGAAATATGAGCGTCTTAGAATAAGAGGAGACGTCAGCGACCATGCAGTATAACTTCCTCATCCCAGAGGTGAGACCAGTGATGTGCCTATTTAGTAGAGTTGGGACTAAATTTGTTTGTTTGTTTCTTCATTCCTTTATTCAACACACATTTCCTGAGAACCTATTAGGTGTGAGAAATTGTTCTATACGCCGGGGATACGGTGGTGAACAAAGTCCTTCCCTTCCTCCCAGGATTTTATATTCCAGAGTAGGAGACAGGCAGTGGCAAAGAGCCCTGTGATAAAGTGACAGGTGTGGAGAGGTGAGAAGAAGAGAAGTGAAGTGGGGGCTGGAAGTGAAGATGACAGGGTTGCTGTTGAGAAGGGCGGTCAAGAAAAGTCTCGCTGAGGAGGTGACCTTTGAAATGAGGGAGTGAGCCCGTGGTCCGGAAGGCCTTGCAGTTTTGAGCAGGGAAATGACGCCGTCTGACTGCAGGTTTGAAGGGTGCCCTCCGGCTGCTGTAGAAACGTCTGAAGAGAGACCAGGATGGAAGAGGGCTTGGTGGGGAGGGGAGGTGGCTGCAGTTTGATGGCGCGAAACCAGGAGCAGTGAGCGAGAGAGACAGTGCGATGACTTCTTGATATATTTTAAAGGGTCAGCAGCGAGGTTGGCAGGAGAATTGGGTGTGGGATACAGGGGGGAATCCAGGCCGCTTACAGGTCTGCCTGTTCCCTTCCACCCGACTACCCCTCCTTAGAATGCTTTGCCGGAATGTGCTTTTGCTCTTCTTTCTCAGGGGTGTTTTTGAGTCAAGGCTTCAGGCTGTTTGCTGGGCAGACATCCTTCTCATCTGCGGTGAGGGAAGGTTTGTTTACAGCCCACCTGCCCACAGGTGTCACTAACTTGGCGTGGGATTGACTGTAAATGCCTGCACCTGGTTCAGTTTCAGTTTACACCTGAAAACTTCGTCATGTTTTCCTTTAATCTCTGCATTGACCTGAAAATTGCTAAGTCTTTCTGAGGTTAGATTTGCTTCAAGATAGATGGGGCATTAATACGGCTGTTGTAGCTGGGCGTGTTGGCCCTGAAGAAATTATCCTGGAAGAAGGAGAGAATCTATTAGTTGTGCCTCTTCACAGCAGAGAGGAGTTTGCATACAGAACAGTGCCAACAATGCAGTGGGCCAGTGGTGCCAGCTCATGAAACGGACCAGAGGACAGTGCTCTTGGAAGGCGGTGTCCCTCGCTCTGGTTCAGTGACACTGAGTCTTGACTCTGAATTGATGCCAAAGGCAGATCCGTTAGGTTTCGTGGATGCTGATTGCCAGCTGTTTTTTTCCTTCTTCTAATAAAATACAAGGAACACATACTCAATCAGGATTTCTTCACTAATGAAGTATTCCTTTTCATGCAGTCTGTTAACGCCAGATGTTGTTATTGCTTCTCATTGTAACTTTCAGTGTTATTGTTGTTCTTATTTTTGAGGGAAAAACACACCACAGCATAGACATTCCTGATGGCTGGGGGTTTTTGTTTTTTTGGGTTTTTTTTGCGGTGCGCGGGCCTCTCACTGCCGTGGCCTCTCCCGTTGCGGAGCACAGGCTCCGGACGCGCAGGCTCAGCGGCCATGGCTCATGGGCTCAGCCGCTCCGCGGCACCTGGGATCCTCCCGGACCGGGGCACGAATCCCGTGTCCCCTGCATCGGCAGGCGGACTCTCAACCACTGCGCCACCAGGGAAGCTCCTGTAGAGTTTTTTAAAAATGTGTTTTGGGTTCAAATTATCTGTCAGTTTTATGTGTTACAAACAGCTTTTGCCACTCTGTGACTTGCCTCTTTACTTCCTTTGGTGTATCTTTTAATAAACAAATATTTTTATTGTGGTGTAATCAATATTTGTGGTTAGTGCTTTTTCTGTCTTATGTAATAAGACAGTCTACTGACTGTAGAAAGTCAGTCTTTAATTTCGCTACAAAATTATTGGAACTTGCAAGTATGAATCTTGAAATTGAACTGAATTAGCTTTAAAAATAATCTTTCTTATTCCCAGAAGAATGTTTCTATTAGCAATAAAAATAAAGAGCTTGAAATAGCAGTGATTATTTTCTGCATGCAGGTCTAATGGAAAGAAAAGAAACATGCAGCTGGAAGAAATTTAAGAGGTCATCTAGTGCATTTTACCTCGAAGAAGTGGACTATTCTCGCTTTTAATATAATTCCAGAAAATAAAATTCCACACCCTCCCCTGGTAATGTTTAATATACTTCACTGTCAGTGAATTTTCCTTATGCTATGTCTTAAGTGCATTTTCTTACTCGGTTTCAAATGGAAACAGAGAAATTGGGCCAAGCATCTTGTGTCTGTAATAATCCTTCACCTGCCTGATGGCCATTGCTAAATCCTACACCATCCTTCTCTTTGTGGTATAATCTGTTTGTTTAGCTCTTTCTCTTAAGCCAGCTTCCAACTTCTCTAACTACTGTTTCTTCCCCATGTAAATTCTCTCCATATCCTCTATAAATTGTGATTTATAGACTCAAAAATTGAACCTAATACTTTTGCCAACGTATGACCGTTTGGTCATACCCTCGTTAACCAATGAGGGTGTCACTCTATTTAGAGAGTTCTCTAACCGAGACTTCTAAGCTGAGGTTTTTTTTTTTCATGATTAAAAAGATTTTTGGACTGAAGGCTCTACATGGCAGTTTGAACACAATTGTTTATCTCTGCTTCCTAAGATTACCCAGATTAGGCAGCAAATCAGAAAGGCATAAATCCACTCGGACAAGGAAGTTGGGAGATGAGGCTTGGTGGGTGAGGAGTGTCGACAAAAGTTTGGAGGCTTGACAGGGAGGTTTGGATGGGTGGGAGTTGAATTGGCAGAGGGGAGGAGGCTGAGAGCCAGGTGCCCACAGGGAGGGAAGCAGCCTAGGGAGAGTGACTGTGGTTGGGGACCCAGAGGCTCTGCAGTTGGCCCCCCAAGCTGTACAGAGGGGGCAGGTGAGGGAGAGTTTGGCACTGGGGACGGTGGGAACCCAGGTAAGGAGTAGTCGGACTCCCTCTCTCCCCAGGCTGCTGGACAGACACCCCTGGTTAGGTATATTGTCTGGAGAAATTAGAGCAGAGACGCGCTGGACTTGGAAACAACAGATACAGGTGAGAGTGCAGGTGAGACACTTTGGAGAAAATAGGAGTGTTATGTAAACGTCTACTTGTAGAAAGGCGCCACCTCCCTTTTGGGCACCCAGAGCTCTGACAACCAGGCTTGTATCCCTCCATCCCTGGATTAGAGGACTAGAAGGTTCTTCTCTGGGAAACTGACCAGTTGAGGAGATAAGACATAAGTTCACCTTTTTTGGGTCCCACGGGCACAGCCAAGGATCACCACGCATTGAGGGTCATCTCTAACACGGACGCATGGGACCAAAACAAATACACAGTCAGGGAAAACAGAGAGAAATGCAGAGAGGAGGAAGAGGTCAACAAACCATAACTGGTATTCTTTGAGAGGTTAGAGAAGGTATTGCATCTGTGAGAGAGGGCTTGGAAATAGATAGCAGAAATTAAAAACTCAGTGACAACAGAAAAACATGAGAGACAACAGAAAACATGAGAGAAAAGAGGAGGAAATGAGAGGCTCCTTTTAGGAAGCCCCAAATCTGATTAGTAAGAGGTTTAGAAAGAAAACAAAAATGCGGAAAACAAAATTAAAGGAGAATGATATGGAATACTCTTTCAAACTTGAAGGACATAAATTTCCACAGAGAAGGGGTACATTAAGTGCAATATATAACAAAGGACCAATTCCAAAGCATATTTGATAAAGTCTGTGAATAACAGACATTTTTGCTACAAGTTTTAACAGAGAGAAAAAGGAGGTCACATACAAAGGTTCAGGAACCTGACTTCTCAACTGCAGTAGTGCAATGTAGAAGAAATAGAGCTTTATCCCCAAATTTGAGGGAAAATAGCCTCCAGTCTGGAATCCTGGAACTGGCTGGATTGTTAGCCAAATGCAAGAGTAGAATAAGGCTATTTTCAGACGGACGTGAAAGGTCTCAAAACTTGGCCTCCCATGACTCTTTCTTGGTTAGTCCCTGGAGGAAGTGAAGGGGACTTCCTTACAGGAACATACCAAACACTGTGCGGGGAGCAGGGGAAAGGGAAGGAAGTTCCCTGATGGGAGGAGAAGGCATGTTCCAGGTGACACCTGCGTAGCACCTGCGTGAGGCCTGGAAAACAGCCTTTCCAGATCAGACGGGGATGGAAAGGCGAGAGAGAAGGAAACAGCAGCAAATCAGAGAGATCACCTAGTGTGTTTACCTTTGATGAGATGAGAATTCTGGTTCTGTACTAGAGAATGGGGGGAATGAGTGTTAGAGACCTGAAAAAAATCAATCAAATGGAAAATGGAGGTAATTATTAACATTAGGAAAAACAAAAGGTTGCACAATAAAAGAAATATAATTATAGTACATCATGGAGCTCAGCTTTTTTTTCCCACATCTTTATTGGAGTATAATTGCTTTACAACATTGTGTTAGTTTCTGCTGTATAACAAATTGAATCAGCTATACGTGTACATATACCCCATATCCCCTCCCTCTTGTGTCTCCCTCCCACCCTCCCTATCCCACCCCTCTAGGTGGTCACAAAGCACTGAGCTGATCTCCCTGTGCTGTGCAGCTGCTTCCCACTAGCTATCCATTTTACATATCCATTATCCATTGAGTAGTGTATATATGTCAGTGCTACTGTCTCAGTTCATCCCAGCTTCCCCTTCCCCCACTGTGTCTTCAAGTCTGTTCTCTACATCTGCGTCTTTATTCCTGTCCTGCCACTAGGTTCATCAGTACCGCTTTTTTAGATTCCATATATATGTGCTACCATACAGTGTTTTTCTTTTTCTGACTTCACTCTGTATGACAGACTCTAGGTCCATCGACCTCACTACAAATAACTCAAATTTCGTTCCTTTTATTTCATTCTTTTTTTATGGCTGAGTAATATTCCATTGTATATATGTGCCACATCTTCTTTATCCATTCATCTGTTCATGGACATTTAGGTTGCTTCCATATCCTGGCTATTGTAAATAGTGCTGCAATGAACATTGTGGTTTTCTCAGGGTATATGCCCAGGAGTGGGATTGCTGGGTTGTATGGTAGTTCTACTTTTAGTTTATTAAGGAACTTCCATACTCTTCTCCACAGTGGCTGTCTCAATTTACACTCCCCCCAACAGTGCAGGAGGGTTCCCTTTTCTCCACACCCTTTCCAGGATTTATCGTTTGTAGATTTTTTGATGATGGCCATACTGACCAGTGTGAGGTGATACCTCACTGTGGTTTTGATTTGCATTTCTCTAATGATTAGTGATGCTGAGCATCTTTTCCTGTATTTGTTGGCCATCTGCATGTTTTCTTTGGAGAAATGTCTACTTAGGTCTTCTGCCCATTTTTGGATTGGGTTGTTATTTTGATATTGAGCTGCATGAGCTGCTTGTATATTTTGGAGATTAATCCTTTGTCAGTTGCTTCATTTGCAAATATTTTCTCCCATTCTGAGGGTTGTCTTGATTATGGTTTCCTTTGCTGTGCAAAAGCTTTTAAATTTCGTTAGGTCCCATTTGCTTATTTTTGTTTTTATTTCCATTACTCTAGGAGGTGGGTCAAAAAGGAACTTGGCTGTGATTTATGTCACAGAGTGTTCTGCCTATGTTTTCCTCTAAGAGTTTCATAGTGTCTGGCCTTACATTTAGGACTTTAATCCATTTGGGGTTTATTTTTGTGTATGGTGTTAGGTAATGTTCTAATTTCATTCTTTTACATGTAGCTGTGTAGTTTTCCCTGCACCACTTATTGAAGAGGCTGTCCTTTTTCCATTGTATATTCTTGCCTCCTTTGTCAAAGATAAGGTGACCATATGTGCGTGGGTTTATCTCTGGGCTTTCTATCCTGTTCCCCTGATCTATATTTCTGTTTTTATGCCAGTACCATACTGTCTTGATTACTGTAGCTTTGTAGTATAGTCTGAAGTCAGGGAGCCTGATTCCTCCAGCTTCCTTTTTCTTAAGATTGCTTTGGCTATTTGAGATCTTTTGTGTTTCCATACAAATTGTAAAATTTCTTTTTCTAGTTCTGTGAAAAATGCCATTGGTAATTTGATAGGGATTGCATTGAACCTGTAGATTGCTTTGGGTAGTATAGTCATTGTCACAATATTGATTTTTCCAGTGTAGGAACATGGTATATCTCACCATCTGTTTGTGTAATCTTTGATTTCTTTCATCGGTGTTTTATAGTTTCTGAGTACAGGTCTTTTGCCTCCGTAGGTAGGTTTATTCCTAGGTGTTTTATTCTTTTTGTTGCAATGGTAAATGGGATTGTTTCCTTAATTTCTCTTTCCGATCTTTTGTTGTTAGTGTATAGGAATGCAAGAGATTTCTGTGCATTAATTTTGTATCCTGCAACCTTACCAAATTCATTGATTAGTTCTAGTAGTTTTCTGGTGGCATTTTTAGATTTTCTATGTATAATATCATGTCATCGGCAAACAGTGAGAGTTTTACTTCTTCTTTTCCAATTTGTATTCCTTTTATTTCTTTTTCTTCTCTGATTGCTGTGGCTAGGACTTCCAATACTATGTTGAATAATAGTGGCGAGAGTGAACATCCTTGTCTTGTTCCTGATCTTAGAAGAAATGCTTTCAGTTTTTCACCATTGAGAATGATGTTTGCTGTGGGTTTGTCATATATGGCTTTTATTATGTTGAGGTAAGTTCCTTCTATGCCCACTTTCTGGAGAGTTTTTATCATAAATGGGTGTTGAATTTTGTCAAAAGCTTTTTCTGCATCTATTGAGATGATCATATGGTTTTTACTCTTCAATTTGTTAATATGGTGTATCACATTGATTGTTTTGCATATATTGAAGAATCCTTGCATCCCTGGGATAAATCCCACTTGACCATGGTGTATGATCTTTTTAATGTGTTGTTGGATTCTGTTTCCTAGTATTTGGTTGAGGATTTTTGCGTCTGTGTTCATCAGTGATATTGGTCTGTAAATTTTTTGTGTGATGTCTTTGTCTGGTTTTGGTATTGGGATGACGGTGGCCTCGTAGAACGAGTTTGGGAGTCTTCCTCCCTCTGCAGTTTTTTGGAAGAGTTTGAAAAGGTTGGGTGTTAACTCTTCTCTAAATGTTTGATAGAATTCGCCTGGGAAACCATCTAGTCCTAGACTTCTGTTTGTTGGAAGATTTCTAATTACAGTTTCAATTTCATTACCTGTGATCGGTCTGTTTATATTTTATAATTCTTCCTGGTTCAATCTTGGAAAGTTGTACCTTTCCAAGAATTTGTCCATTTCTTCCAGGTTATCCGTTTTATTGGCATATAGTTGCTTGTAGTAGTTTCTTATGATGGGGCTCAGCTTTGAACAGACATAATAGTGTACTGCAAATGCTGAGTGTTATTGCAACCAAAAACTGATGTAGTTAAATTGAGAGGATTTGGTGGGGTTGCTGGGAAGTGTGTGTAGAAGGCAAGAGAGCTAAATCCTCACTTTCTACAGTAGGAAGCCCAGAGACAGTAAAAACGCATCAGAAGGTGCAGTTGAAAAATATTTGTTAAAATATGAATGTAAATACTACAGAAACCCCATACAACAGCTAAAAGGGTTGGAAGTGATTGCCTTTGGTTCCTGGGACTCAAGAATGGGAGGGCAGAGGTCTGCCATTTTAATTGTGAGCCTGTGTTGCTATTCAGTTTGGAAATTATGTGCGTGCATTATGTTGATAAAAGTAAAGTAAACCATTTACATAAAAGTATGTTTACACATGTAAACTTTCATGTATTTCACAAAATACTTTATTAATTAACATTTATTTAAGAAAAACTAACAGCAATGAGTTTTTGGAATATATTGAAAAGGTCACATTTTTAGTTTGTTTTGAATCCTGGGTTCAGAGTCATGGTTAGTTTGATATTTGACGTTGGAATTTGTGAGAACGTAGCTTTATTATTCACACATGGGATGTTCAATTTACTCTTTAATATTTATTAAGCATTAGAAAAAGGTGCCAGAATCATTGGAATTAAAATTTGCCTTCCTTGAGGAAAATTCCAGTTATAGTGAAATGGGCAAGTTGCCTCTTCTGAGTTTAATGATTAGTGTTGATTGTGGTTTGGCTGAAATATACTCCAGATGCACTATTTATTTTAAACATTTAACAAGCCTATAGTGGTCTCCTTCCAGCTCTAGAATCTTCAGGCTTTTAACCTCACAGAGTCCGGGTGAACGATGTGTTACATCATACATAGGATTTTGTAATAAGATGCTTGGGACAGGGTGGAAACTGAGCCAAGAACCTTAGCTGCTTTCCCCTGTCCCTCCTCCGTTACCACGGTGCCCCCCAAACACACCCCAGTCCCTCGGGGTCCGGCGGTGCCCTTCTTGTGCTGTTTGCCTTTTATGTAAGTTTTGCTCTTTCCTTCACTTCTGAGAATTATTTACTAGTCAAAATTTATTTTCCATATCAGTGATCTGTCTCTTTTTCCAAGGAATTTTAAAATATTATTCTTAATGTGAGTTGAAAGTCCCTAGAATACACTGTTGTTTCTTCTAAATATGTAAGTGTATTCTGATCCCAAATGACCAGGCCTGGACCATAAATAAAAGATTTTTCTTCTCTCCCTCAACATGTTATATAACCAAAACGTGTTATGTAAACATGTACCTTAAAACATGTTATATAAAGCCTCAAAAAACCCAACAAGTGATGAGTAGACTTTTGGCAAAACAGTGCTTTTATTGTTGCATCATCTAGAACCTTCATCTGTTGGCTAACATATATATTTTTTAGCGAGTAAGACTCCAGGTGTCTTTTTTTTTTTTTTTTTTTTTTTTTCTTGTGGTACGCGGGCCTCTCACTGTTGTGGCCTCTCCCATTGCGGAGCGCAGGCTCCGGACCCGCAGGCTCAGCGGCCATGGCTCACGGGCCCAGCCGCTCTGCAGCATGTGGGATCTTCCCGGACCGGGGCACGAACCCGTGTCCCCTGCATCGGCAGGCGGATTCTCAACCACTGCGCCACCAGGGAAGCCCATCAGGTGTCTTTTTGTATGTTATATTTTGGGTGTAAAAATACCAGGATATTCTCCTTTGAGGTACTGGTGAGCTCTCAGAAGATGTTTTTGGAAAATCACTGTCAGGTATTTCTAGGGAAGAGGCTTCTGATGATTCAGCTGCTGTCAGCTCCCTCTGGGAAGAGCATCTTGGCAGTTAATGGACTTTGTGAAGCCACAGGAGCGCCCTGCGTCCTGGCCCTTAACGTGACACTGATTCAGGGACCTCAGTTACAGTGGCAAGACCTCAGCTTGGCTGATTTAAAGTTCTTTGCAAGGAACAGTTGGGTTTGTTTTTAGTTTTCATCTGAGTTTGGGTAGAGATCAAGACGGCTTTTAAGATATCATTTTATTAGCAGTTTAGGGGGACTATCTAAATAATTGCACGATGAACGGGTAGATGGCAGATCAAGCAGAGAGAAGCATGGAGGCTTTGGCCCGTCCCTGTAAACAGCCTGATTCCGGCCGTGTATAATTAACTACCTTCACCGTTCGGTGTAGGGGTGAATTCATCGAGCACAGCGTCGTCTCTGTGGGGGACCCGCAGTTGTGGTTGATTGAATTAAATTGGGGATTTGTCACATTGGAAAGGCCAATTTCTTCTTGTTTTATTTGTTTTTGTTTGTTTGTTTGTTTGTTTTTTGTGGTACGCGGGCCTCTCACCGTTGTGGCCTCTCCCGTTGCGGAGCACAGGCTCCGGACGCGCAGGCTCAGCGGCCATGGCTCACGGGCCCAGCCGCTCCGTGGCACGTGGGATCCTCCCGGACCGGGGCACGAACCCGCGTCCCCTGCATCGGCAGGCGGGCTCTCAACCACTGCGCCACCAGGGAAGCCCAATTTCTTCTTGTTTTAAGACAGCTTTCTTGAGATATAAATTTAATACCGTACAGAACAACTATGTACACAATTCAAAGGCTTTGGTATATTACAGTATTTTTTGAAAAAATATGGTAATCGATATATGTGTGTGTATATTTATATGTATATATATATATAAAACAAACTGTCATTTAAACTAAAGTTTTTAAAAATTAAATTATTGTTAATATGCATAACATAAAATTTATCATCCTAACCATTTTTAAGTGTGCAGTTCACTTAAGCTCACGGTCATTAACTACATCCATGTTGTCGTGGAATCATCACCACCATCCATCTGCAGAACTCTTTTTCTTGTTACCTCGCTCAACCGAAGCTGCATGATGCCCATTTAACACGAACTCCCGGTCCTGCCAGTTTCTGGAGACCACTGTTCTGCTTTCTGTCTCTTTGAATACTCTTAAGTGCCTCAGGTAAGTGGAAGCATGCAGCGTCTCTTTTTATGTCTGGCTCATTTCACCGAGCATAATGTCTTCAAGGTTCGTCCGTGTTGCCGCAGGTGTCAGGATTTCCGTCCTTTATAAGACTGAATAATATAGTCCGTTGTGTGTATAGACCACATTTTGCTTATCCGTTCATCTGTCAGTGGACATCTGATTTCTCTCTTTCGGCTAATGTGAATAATCCTGCTATTAACATTGGTGTACAGATATATCTGTTCATGTCCTGAAGGGCCAATTTATGATCTATAGGTCCCTACAACTCAGTAGACTAAAAAAGAATTTAACTTGGGGCTTCCCTGGTGGCGCAGTGGTTGAGAGTCCGTCTGCCGATGCAGGGGACGCGGGTTCGTGCCCCGGTCCGGGAAGATCCCGCGTGCCGCGGAGCGGCTGGGCCCGTGAGCCGTGGCCGCTGAGCCTGCGCGTCCGGAGCCTGTGCTCCGCAACGGGAGAGGCCACGACAGTGAGAGGCCCGCGTAGTACAAAAAAAAAAAAAAAAGAATTTAACTTATATTCTTAAAGAATTTCTGTTGTTGTGCATTGTGAGAGGATATTCCAAGGGTTTATTTTCGAAATGATTTGATGCCACGTTTAGTTAAGGAAATTCTAGGAGGCCTTACGACCTCCTTCTAATTCTTAGTGATGCGTTCCTGTCTCAGTGGAGAGTGAATGAGGCACTGTTGTTCTAACACTTCTGTTGAGGTTCACAAAATGCTTCGACAGAGGTAAAGGCAGAGCTCTTATTAGAAAGAATAGTGTCTAATAATTTGTGTGTGGTCAGTAACTTGCACAAAAATTGTTGTAGTGGGAATGAGATGGACATGTGGGCATTTTGTTATTTTGGGGAAGGAAAAAATGCAAACCTTAATATTGAAACACAGCCCCTTAAGCATACATTAAAGCCATATTTAACTCATTTATCAAAATATGCTTAAAGAAATATTTTATTATATTGGTATATTTGATATACAAATATCAGTGAGTATAGAAATTGGGTAAAAATATTGAAAGTAAATATTCTACTTTACTAATTTTTTCTGCATACATTTATTTGTATAACTGAATTAAACATGTAAAGCGTATTGAACGTTTTCTTGTTTCCTCGTAAAACCTTTTTTCCTTGCGTTAAATGAAGGGAAAAGTACTCTAGTGATTTTATCCAACACTACGGCAACTGCACATCCTGCATTTCAAACTCTATCACACGCCGTAACTATACTTGCAAGTTACACACTATGTGCCTCGCTTATTTGCTTTTTTGTGTTTTGTTTTGCTGTTTTTTAAAAATGGGGTTGTCGTGCTGGTTCCACACCAGCTGCTCTCGGCATCTTCCAACCTTGTCTGGAGACTTTGGGAGGAAAAGCGCGTTGTGGTTTAGTCTAATCATTTGACTTGTTTTACTACCTCATCTCTTTAACAGACCCATTGCATTCATCCAGGAACATTTATTGAGTGCCTTTTATGTTTGAAGCCCTGTGCTAGGCGCTGGGTAGGAAGGAGTAGTAAAAGGCAAAATCCTTGCTGTCAGCAAGAGGCCGTACACGATGGCATTTTATACTTTCTCAGCATCCATTATCATCAAAGAAAAAAAGAGTCGTAGGCCAGGCTCTGCCTTTCCGGGATACGTCCGTGCGAAAATTCTCAGAATCTCATTTTCCGTGAGAGGCTTGTCTGTGAATTTACATCTTCAATTAAATGGTGACTGTTCTATAGAAAGTCTTTTCTTGACATTTCGTACATTTCATCTCAGCTCAACCGGGAGGATGCCCACATCCTCCTATAGCAGGCGCCCAGGGTGGCCAGTTAAACGCTGTGAACAGGCCTCCCTGACAGGCCAGACCCGGCCTTGGTCGGTCAAGTCCAGTAATAGGACTTGAACGGTTTCACTGGAGGCAAATGCATCCTTTGTAGCCTCAGGGCTGACCTGGGAGTGGCCTTGCTGTGCTCCAGTCCCACCCCCCGGAATCTCTGTGCAGCTGTGGTGTCACCCTCGTCTTGGGAGATAAGCTGGTGACAGTAGAAAGTGTCTGAAAGAATGGCTGGTTTCTCCCATGGTTCCTGCTCTTGAAAGCTGCTCTTTTTGAAAGGAAAGAGGCTCAAAGTTCCTTCCATAAAGCATAGTCTGTTTCTTTGCTGTCTTCCCAGGGGGCTTTTCTTGTTTCTTAGATTCACAGCCTCCATTTGGAGGATGAGGTTGGATACCCATAGTTACCGAGTGGGATGGATGAAGATCAGACCTACTGTGTAATCTACATACATATTCTGTGTAATCTCCCAGCATGCCTCTGGGGCCATTTTCCATATTTCTCTAGACATATAATGAAATATTTGGATAAGCCAGTTGCAGATCCTCTCTACAGTTTGTAACATCAGAGTGGTTAAAAAAAAGGAAGGTCTTCCAAGCTGGTGCATGTTTATTTGGGATCAGCTTTGGTTCAGTTCTGTGTATTTCTTCTTTTTTAATAAAGATTTAAAAAAATAAATTTATTTATTTTATTTATTTATATTTGGCCGTGTTGGGTCTTTGTTGCTGCGCGTGGGCTTTCTCTAGTTGCGGTGAGCGGGGGGGCTACTTCTCTTTGCGGTGCACGGGCTTCTCACTGCGGTGGCTTCTCTTGTTGCAGAGCACGGGCTCTAGGCGTGCGCAGGCTTCAGTAGTTGTGGCACGTGGGCTTCAGTAGTTGTGGCTTGTGGGCTCTAGAGCGCAGGCTCAGTAGTTGTGGCGCATGGGCTTAGTTGCTCCGCGGCATGTGGGATCTTCCCGGACCAGGGCTCGAACCCGTGTCCCCTGCATCGGCAGTCGGATTCTTAACCACTGCGCCACCAGGGACGTCCCAGTTCTGTGTATTTCTAAAGTAGTGAAAACAGAGTTTTCTTCTCTCAGAGTTATCAGGAAGCTCTGTGTTTTTTTAAATTGAAGTGTAGTTGATTTACAATATTATATTAGTTTCAGATGTACAGCATAGTGGTTCAATATTTTTATGGATTATACTCCATTTAAAGTTATTACAAAATAATGGCTATATTTCTCTGTGCTGTACAATGTATCCTTGTCGCTTATCTATTTGGTACAGCTCTATAGTTTTTTTTCTTTTCACTACTGGAGAAGAAAATTAAAACCTTATGTCCTTCTTTTGAACACCTGAATTTTCATGTTTATTATGCTCAGTGTTTCAGTAATAAAAATTAGTGACAATTTGTTCCCAATATCTTTTAAAGTATATATTTTAAAAGTAGTGGAGATGAGTCTTATTAAGTTATATTTTTCTTAAGATTGAATTAGAGGAATAAAGTCTTAGTCTCCTTGGTGGAGGCCCATATTCCAGCTGTCTGCTCTGCTTTATTTTGTTGCCTCTGGCAGAGAGCAGATTTATTTCTTGGGTTCTGTCTAAATCTACAGTTTGACAGCCATGTCCTTGTGGTTGCCAAAATCTTCTTTTTCCATAAACTAAATTGCAACAAACAACTAAATGGCAAAAAGAAAAAAGTTACAGCTGTGTCTCCATAATGAAAAGCCCGTATGTTAGCAGCATCAGGTTATTATTATGTCAGCTGGATTTAATGAGGGCAGTCTATTTTTCCCTTTAGAAAAATTAACAAACACAAAATACTTATCCAGTAAGAGCTAATATTTTGTTTTAAGCCTTTCGGGGGGGTAGTTTGGTGATTTCCTAGAAGGGCTCACAGGATCAGCATGTGGCCACACTTACGTCTGGGGCGTTTACAGTGACACAGCAAAGGTTGTGCAGTCTTCCTGCGCCGTCCGTGTGAAAGAGACCCAAGCTACACCCTCCCGAACGGCGAAAACTACAGCTGACTGTCTGCAGAGCTTTCTGCCCAGAGAAGCCCTTTTGGGTCTGAGTTTAGGGTTTTATTGTGGGGATGGTCAGGTAGGCACTGTCTGCCTAGCACGCCCACTAAAATTCCAGCCTCCCGGAAAGAAAGCAGGTGTTCGCCATAAATCACATTGTTTACGCAGACAGCCCGGCCGCAGCAAAACCACGTTGAGTTAGGAGATGCTTCACATCGGTTTAGGGAGTTTTGTACGAGCCAAGTTCCCGGACACCGGCCAAGGGCCAACCTTGTAAGCAGGCCTTTCTAAGGACAGGAGCCTCGGGCCTGCTGTGTGAACGCTTTCCCACACGGGCCTGCATTTCATTTTTGTAAACTGTTTGCAACAGTACGCTGAACTCTAAGTGACAGTGGTGGGGAAAGTGATACGATTGTTCCTCTAAACTGTCATCAGGATCAGACTTCGCATTTTATAAAGGTACCTGGAGCCAGAGATGAAAAACTGTGAGGGTTCTCTGTGTAACATACTTCTATTTTTAGAAGTCTCATGAGCCTAATATTTTTAAGTTATAATTCAGTCATCGTCAGGGTTACATTTTGCAGACGCAGGCGATTGCTTCTGAAATGCTGGAGCTTGGGCATCGTACAGTTTAAATTGGTTTTATTGACAGTAGTTTATCTTCGTGTTCCTGAAGGATTACACCTGTGGGTGAGTATTCTAGGAGTAGCTGTGACCTCTCTGATGTTTCATTTTTGAAGCTTGCAGAACTAAATTGGATTTATCCGGACACAGAATTGGAATGTAAGGAAGGGCTTCATATAGTGCTTACAATGTTACTTTTATAAATTAACCCAATAGCTTTAGAGCCATTTAGGCAATTGAAACAACTTAGAAATCATGTTTTCTTCTTTTCTGGCTCTGTTTTGAATAGCAACTGTTCTAAAAACTCAAGGGAGTGGCGAGGTTTTAGGTAGGTAGGTAAATAAAAATGACGGAATGAAGAAATAGCAAAAGCAGAAGGGGACTCCCTGTTTGTCTCCCTGTGAAAAGACATGGAAATGTGTTTTGCAGAGGAATCATCTCTGGTCTCCGTTACTCCTTTGGTGTAGTTTCGCGAGGTGTCACTCAGGACCCGACTTGAAAAGAGGGAGGACGGCGAGCACTTGTGAGGGAGGGAAGAAGCAGGTGAGGGGGGGTGCCTGGGAGGGCATCTTCAGGAGCCACCAGCCAGCCTGGGGTTTTAGAGTCAACCATTCTTCTGCCACTAGCGTGGTTTCAATCTTCTGTGAAATGGACAGTCTTCCCTTCTTGCTGTGGCTGAAGTGACACAGCCCTGGTTTGGCTGACTGTTTTCTTTATAAGGAACCTAAATGGCCTTCCTTTGGGTTAATCTAAGAGGCTTCAGTTACGCTGTCTCTGTGTGTGTGTGTGTGTGTGTGTGTGTGTGTGTGTGTGTGTGTGTGTGTCCTTGTGCCTTCCCTCTTCTTTCTTGGATACTTGGAATGAAATCCTTGTCAAAACCAAATGGCCGGACCTCCCTGGTGGCGCAGTGGTTAAGAATCCGCCTGCCAATGCAGGGGACACGGGTTCGAGCCCTGGTCCGGGAAGATCCCACATGCTGCGGAGCAACTAAGCCCGTGCGCCACAACTACTGAGCCTGCACTCTAGAGCCTGCGAGCCACAACTGCTGAGCCTGTGTGCCACAACTACTGAAGCCTGTGCGCCTAGAGCCCGTGCTCCACAACGAAGAGTCGCCCCCACTCGCCACGACTAGAGAGAGCCCGCACGCAGCACCGAAGACCTAACACAGCCAAAAATAAATAAATAAAATAAATAAATTTGTTTTTTTAAAAAAAAACAAAACAAACTAAGTGGCCCATAGAAGAGAGCATTCAGAAAATGGTTCCTTGTCATTTAAATACTCCTTTTCCTGCCTAGACAATCTTCTGGGATTGAAAATATTTTCGGTAGCAAAATCTACCTGTGCCAAAAGTGCCCTTCTTTTGTATAAAGGTGTCTTGTCTCCACTCCAGCGTTTGTGGGTCAGATGTTGTAGGGTTCCAGCGAGGACCTCCAGCAGCAGTGTTAGACCGGAGTGCGGAGGACCCTCCCCCAGAGCCTCGTGCAGACACTCATTGGAGGGAGTGGGGAAGTGGAAGCATTCAGGAATGACATTTACTCTCTGCTACAAAGTACATTTCTGTGAAGCTAAACATGGAAAGCCCGTAAGAATCAAACTAACAACAGAGAAAATTCTTTTATTGTCCTACTACCCAGAGAACATATTGACGCGTGTGATTGACCCATATGTGCTGGTATAGGCCTGACAGCATAGAGGCAGCAATGAAGAGGACAGAGCTCTTTCTTTCGGTGACAGGTAGTCTGCAGATGGGGTGGGGTGAACAGGTGGCCACAGGACAGTGTGAGGGGGGCTGTGTCAGGTGACCACACGGGGGGGTGTTTAACCAGAGGCCACCCAAGGATTCCTGGAGGCCACATTGATGCTGAAGGATGCACGAGAATATTCAGGCAAAGGTACTGGAGGGAGAGGACAGCCTTCCCAGGCAAAGGGAACAGGACAGACAGAGCTTTCCAGGCAAGGAGAAGGTGTGAAGATTGAGAAACCTCCAGCGTAAGACAGTAGGGCTGAAGCGTCAAATCCAAGAAGTGAGGGCTGAGAGTAGTTGAGGTCTGGAGAGGAACGTTCCAGGCAGAGACGTGTACGAGGCTGGGGGCAAGAGTGAACTTGGGGGGCTCGGAGATGGCACCAGCCCATCAGTGTGGGGTACTGGGGAGCGAGGGGGCGAGGGCCGGAGACCTGCTTTATAACCTTGACCCCGGTGCCCAAAGAGCACCGTGAAGCCCTGCCTTTCCCACTAATCTCATAGTCACCTGCAGCTCGCCCTGCCCGAAGCACGCCTCGATGTTGTTTTCTCCAAGCCGGTCTCCATCAGCTCAGCAAAGGAAGCCATCCAGTGGCTCCCCGAATCCATAACACCTCCCGCCTCCCACGTTACCGTGCAGTCGCCCAGTCCTTCAGTCCTACGTCCAGCAGAGAGCCCAAGTGCCTTCCCTTCAGCCGCACCTGCTCCCTCATCCTCATCTGGACCACTGTTATCTCGTGCTTGGATCACTGCCTTGGCCTCCTGGCTGATTTCCCACCTTGCAAAATGCCTGTTCGTGTCCTTTTGCCCATTTCCTAATTGGATTATTCGTGTTTTTCACTGTTGTGTTTTGAGAGTTCTTTGTGTATTCCAGATGCTAGGCCTTTGTTGGATATGTGGTTTGCAGATATTTCCCCCAACCCTTAGCTTATCTTTTCATTCTCTTGACAAAGTCTTCTGCAGAGCAAAAGTTTTAAATTTTGATGACATCCAATTTATTAATTTTTCATCTTATTCACTATACTTTTGGTGCCAGGGAAAGAACTCTTTGTCCAGTCTTACATCCCAAAGATTTTTGCCTGTGTTTTTTTCTAAAATCTCTATAGTTTAACATCTTACATTGAAATTTATGATCCCCTTTGAGTTAATTTTTGGTCGACATTGTGGGGAGGAGGAGCTGTGGATAGTCAATCGCTGTAGCACGCTTGTTGAAAAGGCTGTTTGTCCTCCATTGAATTACTTTTGCACCTTTGTGAAAACCCAGGTGGGCATATCCATTGGGTCTATTTCAGGTTCTCTATCCCGTTCCATTGGCCTGCGTGTCTGTCTCTGCCAGTATCACACAGTCCTGATTACTGTAGTTGTATAATAATTCTTGAAATGGGTAGACTGATTCCTCTCATTTTATTCTTTTGCAAATTGTTTTAGCTATTCTAGTTCCTTTGCTGCCTTATAGAATCGTTAGAGTAATCTTGCCTGTATGTATAAAACAATTTTGCTGAGATTTTTATGGGTTGCAGTAAATGTGTGTATCAGTTTGGGGAGAATCTGTGTCTGTCCTATGTTGAGTCTTTGAATCCATGAATCTGTTTTCCAGTCCATGAATCAGTTTATTTAGATCTTTCAATACTTTTGTTAGCATTTTGTACTTTTCAGCACATAGGTCATATATATGTTTTGTTAGATTTACACCTAAGTATTTCAATTCTATGAGTGATTGTAAATGCTGTTGTATTTTAAATTTGTGTCCACATGTGCACTAATAGTACATAGAAATATGATTGATTTTTGTATTTTCTAGAGACAATCATGTCAGCTACAAATATGTGCAGTTTTATTTCTTTACTTCTAGTGTGTCTGCCTTTTCTTGACTGTTGCACTAGCTAGAATTTCCAGTACTAGATCTAACAAAAGTTATGAAGGTGGACATCCATGCTTTGTTCCCAGTTCAGTATTTCACCATTAATGTAATGTTAGTCGTAGGTTTTTGTAGATACTCTTTATCAAGTTGAAGTTCCCTCAATTCTTAGTTTTCTGAGAGTTTTTTTTGTTTTTTATCATGAATGGATGTTGAATTTTGTCAGATGCTTTTTTTGCATCAATTCATCCGATCATGTGATTTTGTTCTATAGCATGTTAATGTGGTCTATTACATTAGCTTAAATGTATGGGTTCAATCTGCTATCTTGCAACTGGAATCATGTTTAGTTTCTAAATTTCCAGCCACTGAATTGGAGTATTACGTTTCCTTCAGTTATGAGAAACAAAACCTCACTTTTCAGTTGTTAATCTGGGGCTATTAATCATTGTTTGAATGATTGCAAATGTTTAAAATGTTAACGTGGTTATGAATGGATATTTAGTTGCACCGGTGATTTTGAGATCGAGTGTGTATTTTTTCGAAAGCTTCTAATCAGGAGAGTTCAGTTGATGAATTACAAGAAGGTCTATTTTAAGTAGTAATCAACGTTTATCCCATTTTTTACTGTTGTCATTGGAACAGAAGTTGTAACTTATTCAGTTATCTTAGACCCTTGATTTTGGACATAGTTTAAGGGGCAGCTTGGATGATGAACCCTTCTTTGAGGTGCTGGGAGAGCACGTTGGAATTTTTTTGCAGGCCTTTAGAGAACTGGAAGACTTCACTAATTATTCTATAAAGTTAAACATGGGAGACAATGTTTCTCTTCTTATGTATTGTATGATCTAGTCATGTTTCTCTTCTTATGTGTTGTATGATCTAGTCTACTCACGGATAACAGGCACAGGGCTTATAATTTGGAAGTCAGTTTAACATTTGTTTAAGTACTAGAGACCTCTTTCCACATTCTTTTTCTCACCACGGATGGTTTCGAGCCTTTGCTGTTCTCCTTTGTAAACGCTTCTCTGCAGACTCAGTGCCCTCACCTTCTTTAACCAGCAACATCTTGGGCCCTGTCAGCCCCACGCATGTTTTGGCAGCTGCCTGGGATCAGAAGCTTCTCCTGGGAGGAAATATTGGGAAGTGCAATGGAGAAACACAAAATATAATATATAGTTATAATCACCAAAACTGTTTGGATTGCAAACTCCCCACTTAACCGGAGGAGGAAAAAATATTGCCGCTTGCAGAATTAGTCCTGATCTACTGCCTATTATTATTATTACTATTCGATTTCTTCCAGGCATTTCTTATGCCTCTTTAAGCGGTCATTCCCTGTGCATTTTAGGTACCTGTGAAAGAGTTTAGGTCACTTGGGGCTTTTCCATTTCTGAGTCACTTTTCTATTCCATCTGCTTTGAGTTCTGACAAGAAATAATTCTTGGTGGATTTCATTTAACTTCCCCGGCCCCTGGTTTAGCGGCCTCTGCAGGGTTGTGATGGGTGTTTTCCTGCTCACATACCACCATCTGCAGCAACTCAATAGGCTGGCGTTTGATTTCCCTGCGGTTTGCTTCTTTGTTATGTAAATGCTCTCCTGCAGCTGACTATCTCACCCCATATGAGCTTGGTGATAGCAAGTGTGTTTTGGGGGTTTTTTTTTCCAAACTTTATTCTGATTTTCACACATCACTGAATAGGATATATTTTCATATTATGCTTACTTTAATTTACGCCTTTAGGAAAGAAGACAAAACGCTGGAACTGAGTTTTTTTTTTTTTTTTTTTTTTGGTGGTATGTGGGCCTCTCACTGTCGTGGCCTCTCCCGTTGCGGAGCACAGGCTCCGGACGCGCAGGCGCAGCGGCCACGGCTCACGGGCCCAGCCGCTCCGCGGCATGTGGGATCCTCCCGGACCTGGGCACGAACCCGTGTCTCCTGCATAGGCAGGCAGACTCCCAACCACTGCGCCACCAGGGAAGCCCTGGATCTGAGTTTTTTACGACAGTGGATTTGGTCGGGGGTGGAGGTGCTGGGGAGGACAGGGAGTCGGGGAGACCGGCCAGAACATTTTGCGAGGCTGTATTTTGGTCTAATACAAAAGATTCTTTTTTTCCTCCTTTCATGCTTTTGAGTATCTTATCATTTTAGCCATTTTAAGAAGTTCTGTCTAAGCTTTGTCATATATCTAATTTTTTTCTCTTCAATTATATTGCATATTCCTTGAAGAAAAGAAAAGGATCTTTAAAATTCTCTTCTATACTCCCCAGCAAGGAGGCTTCCAAATATATTGTAGACGCTCAACAGATTGGATGTTGTTCTGTGCCCTCTGTGCTGTCAGTGTACAGAGGGGGCAGGTCCAGTCGTGCCCTCAAGGGGCTTACAATCCCTCAAGAGGACATGAAGTGCCTAGAAGTATGCGACTGGAGACAGAATGTCCGCGCCACGAGAAAGATGAAATCAAGGGACTTGAAGGCTAAGCAGGAGAGAAAAGCAGTAAAGAAAAGCTTCGTGAACAGTTAGGTATTTAAGATGAGTCTTGAAGAAGGAGTCAGGTTTGGAAAGGAATAAATTAAGAGTAGGGAATGAAGAAGAAGAGAAGACCGTCGTAGACCAGGGTTACACCACGAACAGGTACAGCAAGAGAGTGCAGAGCACGATGGACGAGCAGCTTGCTTTCCGTTCCCGCCGTGGTCCGGATGTGGAGCGCTGTCCTGGGGGCGGACGGCTCTGGATCTGGGCACGTTAGCCGACGCCTTGCTCTCTACGCCGGCTGCCGAGGGCTGAGCGTCTGTGGGGCTGGAGGGCTCACCACCTGCCCGCCGGGCACGCCCCTGGCTAGACTGTGGAAGAAGGCAAGGCTGGAGGACGGCAGGGGTCCGCATGAACGGGACCTTGAGGGTCAGCGTGAGGGGTGTTTCCAGTTATTTATGATTCAGATCATAACTGAAGCTGTGAGTTTAGTAAAACCCTAATGGCAGCTGTGGAGGGGGGTTTGGAGTGGGAAGACGGGCTGGGGGGCTCTTGGTATGATCAGAACCTGAAAGAGAGGGATGTTTCAGGGACTAGAAAAGAGAGGACATATACAAAAGCCTTTTGTAACATGGGTGATGTTTTGAAGATACCAGTGTGTCTGGTTCCCAGTAGCCCCGGAGTGTTCCGTGCTGCCCTGCAACTTCCATCCATTGAAACTAGGACCTTGATTATTTCTGGTGCTGCCTGGGTGTAGCGGCCACGGCTGGGCTTCCAGGAGCAAAATGAGAGTTGTTTCAAGGTTCATAGTGCGACAGTAACCTGAAAGTACGCACTGAATGTTTCCAAAAGCTTGGCTTTGTTGAGAGGGAGAAAGAAGGAAACAGCCCAACAACAAGAAAGGATCTGTGCTTTCCTATAAGCCCAAGCTGACAGCCTAAGGGTAGAGTTTACAGTAAACCAGAATCTTGACGTGGGGTGTGCTCTCCGGGCTGTTTCCTTGGGAATGGAAAAGAAACTCAGGCAGCAGCAGGAAGCGGAGAGGTTCCGAGGGGCTGGCCCTTCCATTCCCTCCGGGAGCCTTGCCTGCAGGACAAGGGCAGGAGTGGGGGGGAAACCTCGGGGCACTGCCTGCTGGAGGAGGTGCAGCTCTGGGCTGCACAGTGCGGCACAGGGCACGTTCAGGTGCGCGGGGTCGCTTGAGCTGGATCGGGCCGCGGCGCGAGTGCCCCAGAACAGACGGGAATCTGAGGTCTGCTCCCTGCAGATGGGGTCCCTGAGAGCGGATTGAATTCCGTTGCAGAAGATAAAATTCTTTTCTTCCAAGTAAGTCGTTGTTGATACACAGTTTCACCTTGGCTACACGCTCCAGAGGTGAGACCTTCAGGCCTGTAGCCAGAATACTCAGGGAGGCTGTATTTTGGTTGATACTTAAGTTTCTCTCTCCTTCCCTCCTGGTTTTGAACATCTTATCATTTTGGCATTTTTAAGAGGTTCCATTTAAGCGTTGCTTTCCACATATTTAATTTTTTTCCCTCAGATTACATATTCCGTGAAGAAAAGGATCTTTAAACATTTCTTCTGTCTCCCCGTAGCAAGGAGGGTTCTAAATATATTTTTTTCTTCATTGTGTGTAGATGTGAATGAATATTCTGGCAGGCCGATTCATTAATAATTATTTTACATTCATCCAGAAAGCTTGTGCTTTGGGGATTTAAATTTTTCTTTCTCTCAAATAAGGGTAAAAGATATCTGATCCCTTAGTAGCATGTCATGAGGAGTAGGGAAATAATCTTGTCTGTGATGAGTTTCGAGCTCCCTGGAATCAGTCAAAGGTTTTTAATTTATCATCGTCATGTTTTCATTTGATGGGAATGGCAGCTTTAGCAAGTAACCACTGACTGGGGTTCTTTGAGCCCCGAGCGCAGCCCAGGTTCTAGGTTTGACCTTGAGCCCCGCTGACCTCTGTCTTGAAGCAGCTGCTTCCGGAGAGGCCGGGGGCATGGCTGCAGCCTTGGTCCCGCTGTGTGTGTGGTGGGAGAGCAGCTCCTGGAGGCCCGAGTGCAGGGAAACGCTGTGCTGAACAAAACTCCGTGGCTGCTTTCAAGGGGCTCTTGTCACCAGCCCCGTTCTCATTCGACCGTCTGTGAGGTGAGACGTAAAGTCCGCGAACTTTGTGGACAGTCGCCTTTTTCTGCTTTGCCCTTGGTTCCACAATTTTATGGAAACGAGATTTTTAGCGTCTGAATGACAGTGAAGCTTGTATAACATGGTTATAATTTATAAACGTAGAGACTAAACTAAATACAAAGTCTATTACTGATCTATGTTAATGAAGGAAAGAGTTGCAGATATTATGAAGTTTCGTAGATACAGTCTTTTCGTTCACTCCTATCTGTGATACTCATTAGGCAGTAATGGGGGAGGGGACATTTGTGGGGCCGATCAGTTAAATGTTGATCAGAGGCCAGAGCCTAAGGGTAGAGGCAGCCGCAGGAGGCAGGGTCTTCTCTTCTCCATGTGCCTGTCCTGAGTGGAGGTCCATACGTCTCACCTGTCACGTGACACCACGCACCTTTCCAGCGCTCTCTGCCTTCTCCCTTGCAGCTAAACTAGAAAACGTTTCCCATACTCACTGTCTCCATGTCCTTCTCCCTCTGTCTGTAATCCACCCTATCCTGCCGTTCCCACCCAGCAAGCCAGCAAGAGAGCTTTCGCTGAGTTACCGCCACCTCCTTTTCTCAGCTCTTAGCTTCACAGCTCAGCAGCATCGGACATTGTTATTTTGCATCCTCCTTCTTAAAAGCATATTGTTAAAGATTTCAGACATAAAAACATTTTATTAAGAATATCGGGCTTCCCTGGTGGCGCAGTGGTTGAGAATCTGCCTGCTAATGCAGGGGACACGGGTTCGAGCCCTGGTCTGGGAAGATGCCACATGCAGCGGAGCAACTGGGCCCGTGAGCCACAACTACTGAGCCTGCGCGTCTGGAGCCTGTGCTCCGCAACGGGAGAGGCCGCCATAGTGAGAGGCCCGCGCACCGCAATGAAGAGGGGCCCCCGCTTGCCACAACTAGAGAAAGCCCTCGCACAGAAACGAAGACCCAACACAGCCAAAAATAAATAAATAAAATTTTTAAAAATGTAACAAATGTTCAAGTACAATTGGTGTCTTAAAAAAAAATAATAGGGCTTCCCTGGTGGCGCAGTGGTTGAGAGTCCGCCTGCCGACGCAGGGGACGCGGGTTCGTGCCCCGGTCCGGGAAGATCCCACGTGCCGCGGAGCGGCTGGGCCCGTGAGCCGTGGCCGCTGAGCCTGCGCGTCCGGAGCCTGTGCTCCGCAACGGGAGAGGCCATGGCAGCGAGAGGCCCACGTACCACAAAAAAATAATAATAATAAAATTTTTTTAAAAAGAATATGACAGCCCCACATACCACCCACTGTAAGAAAAAGAATCTTAACAATATCAACACCTGTTTCCTTCTAGGGCTTCCCAGGCTCCCCGTCCTCCCCGCTCACATTCCCCTGCTCCCTCCTGAGAGGTAACTGCTGTCCTGAGTGTCCTGTCCTGGGGCCCCAGGGCTCAGCATATTTGTCTTGCTCACCTGAGTTCCGTCAGTTGTCTCCAGCCACAGACAGGAAGGCGGTACTTGGTCCTCCTGGGTCTGTTGCTCATTACGATAAAGACACACTGTGGAGAATCCAGGGGGTGTCAGGAGGAGGCTGTTACAACCTAGTATATGGATTTGGGTTTCAGTCTGAGGAAGGGGAGATTTGCTCCAGATTGGCTGCTGTCAGAAAGCGGGGTTAATGCTCTGATGTGGCATCTCAATAAATATTATCCATTGCGGCAGTGGCTCAAATGGGGAACTAGGATAGAAGTAGCGGTCAGTCACTTTGGCCAAGAAGGGGGCTGTTTGGTATTTCGTGGGTGACACTTTCTTTGTTTTTGTCTGTGATGAGGCAGAATTATGAAGTGGCCTTATTTTGTTTGTGTTTGTTGATTCTTGTCCTGGTCCCAGAGCGACCTTGTGGGAGGCTGATGTTCTTCAGATGTTTACGTCTAGTACGAGGGTACGTGGCCTTGCTGGGAGGGTCAGGGCAGCTTCCGAATGTCCGGAGTTGCTTTCTTTTTTCTTTTTTCTCAGTTCTGAACAAGCGGAGAAACTGTATTCAGGCAGACGGAGACCCCGAGATCAGCTTTGTTAGGAGGTTAGTTTGCAGGACACGGTTTGAGTATGTGGCAAAAGTGGGCTACCTGATACTGAACCTAGAACAGGCAGACTCCCACCCATTCGTAGGTGGCGCGGGAGATGCGTAGGCCCAGCGGCCCAGGGTCTTTGTCTCTAGATCGAAACAGTGCCGTGAACTCGGAGCTCCTGGGAAGTCCCTTCTCGGCTCCTTTGCAGCTCGTCTCCTTTTCCTGGCCATCCGGTGCTGGGGTACCAGCTTTGCTTTCTGCTCTGTGCTCTCCCCACGTTACCCCTTCGGCCTCGGGGTTTCAGTACCGTCTCTACAGCGATGGCCTAGATGCTGTACCGTCTGTATGCTAGACTTCCTCTGATTCCCCGTCTCCACCTGCACGTTTCCGAGGCATTTAACATGCCCAGGGCCAAAGCCAAGTTTATAATCTCCGCCCTAAACTCGATGTTCTGCACAACCTGATCCCATATGCTCCAGCCACCCCAGTGGGCCTGCGCGGCCCACGTGCACCATGTTGCTTCCTGCCTCCAAGCCCTGCCATGGGGTTATTTCTGCCAGGAACGCTCTTTCATCCTTTCTCTCCCTGCTAAGTCCCTCCTTCAAAACCCAGCTCAGGGGTCACCGCCTGCAGAAAGCCTTTTCTCTGCCCTCAGTGCTGGCTTGGATGCCCCTGTCTGTGTCGCTCCTTTCTTACCTTTGTTCCTCCAGCAGTGAGCTTATTATGGTTCGTGGGCTTTCTTTCTGCGGGGCCTCTAGCTTGTGCATCTTTATGTCTTGAGATGTATCTGTACATCTATACTTTGTCTGTACTTAGATATCTGCACTTACACTTGTATCTAAATGCAGACATGTAGCTACGGGTCTGTATGATATAGGTAGCTGATACCGTGAACTAGACTTGTCACTTAATTCAGTATATTCAGTGCATGCTTGTTAAACGGCTTGTCCAAAGACTCTGTTAGCATTTTGTCCAGTCCTGGAATGACCAGAGCTTTGGTGACTTTAGTATTGAGAAGAGTAAGCCAAACATTTTTGATCTGGGTGTCTTTTACTTTACTCAGGATATAATTCAGAAAAGTAGTATCTGGATTGAAGTTTGTAAAGTACACAGTTTTCCCCCATTAAATTACAGGATATTTTCAGGAATGCTTTATTTCCGTTTCTGATTGACTGCCATTGGGTTATGACTCCTGAGAGCTTAGGTAATATCTTTATCAGTCAAATAAGCATTTTTCATTTTGTCTGTAATTTTTATCTATAAATCTTAAATGTATCTATAAGCTCAACGTTAAGGGTCCTTCAATAATGGCTATCGTCCCCTCCTAGTTAAGGGAGTACACGCCTCTGGGTGGAACCCGGGGCTCCAGCCTCCTTATCCCGTGTTCCTTAGACCCCGTTGGCTTTCAGGGCTGGGGGCGGGGTGTGCGATCGGACAGGGGGCAGCTTTACGGGACCTGACGGCGGTCCCTCCGCAGGCAGCGGGGAGGAGCTGCCTCTGGCCTCACCCGTGGGGTGTGACGAGGTGCTCGGGTGGTAGGCCTGCAGCTCTGGGCATCCTGTGACTCAGCCGTATGCCCCAGATGTGCTGCCCCCAGCGGGCAGCTTTCCCCTGGGTCATTGACTCCAGCTTTCTGAGCCGGGCCTCTGGTCTGGCTCCGATCCTTTTGAGCCAGACCACACACCAAGCAGTCTCTCCGGCTGGCCATCTCTGGGGGAGGGGAGGCGTCTCAGAACACACCTGGTGCCAGGGGAAGGATGGGCCAGGTGAGTGTAGGTCGGGGGGGGGGGGGCCGCAGGAGGAGAGAGGAGCTGGGAGGGAGAGGCGGAGGCCAGTGATCTGAGAACAGGCTTGGCCTTGAACTTCCTGTGTAAACGAGAATTTTTTTTTTTTTTTTCCTGATTATCACCTCCTAATTTGGTTTTCTCCAGCGATGTTCCTTTGAAATTTCTGCACATTCTTAGTGCGGGTCATGATGAAGATGAAAGCAGTAATGATCCCAACCCATCATGGGGGTTTTAGTTTGTACTCTGCATTTTCACACTTGTTTAAAGAAAACGGACGTTACTTTTTCATCAGCTTTGCAGCTGGGATTGTGTGCCCTGGAGGGAGACCTTGACCTGGCAAATAAATGGGATAAAGAACATGAAGTTTCTGTGCTGAGGGGGTTGCTTGCTTTTCTGAATTGCTACAGATAAAGATATAACGAAACAGTGAATTATAGGCAGTGCTGAGGCCTGAAGGTGTGGTCATTGTGTGTGCTTTGCCCTGTTTGTAGATTCCCTGGTGGCTTCTCAGAGCCAGCTGTGCTGGTGAGCAGAGCCGCAGTGCTGTTTGACAGAGGTACCCTTCGTTTCGTTATGTTTTTGCTTATGTCAGCCCTGTCCGGGGGCCAGAAACTCGGAAGGAGCCAGAACCTTGGAAATAATTAGAGGCTTTTAGTAGAGATAAAGCAACGTTCATTTAAAATGGAGCCCTCCTCAGACCCACTTCTCCACCGGATAATTGCCTTTGTGTCAATCTTGAGACCCATTAGCTTGGTTTCGAGAAAAAAAAAATTCAACTCTTCTTTCTATGTAGAAGGAGCTGATGTTAAAAAAAAATAAATAAATAAGGACTGTGGCAAGGCCATGGGGTTTTCACCTGGCTTGCGACACATGAAAGAGATTTGAACACAGAGACACACTCAGAGAGACACAATCTGGGAGGGGGGAGGGATATATTAGGAGTCTGGGGTGAACATAGACACACTGCTGTATATAAAATAGATAAACAACAAGGACCTACTGTATAGCACAGGAAGCTCTACTCAGTATTCTGTGATAACCTATAATGGAAAAGGATCTGAAAAACAATCTAGGAAGAACTAGAGTCTGTGAGTAAAATGCTGAACTTTTATAGTTCTTTTATCTTTTTCCCCTTTTAAAAATTAAGACAGCAGGCATCCTAAGTAGTGGAATTGGAGCCGGAGTGGAAAACCTTAACTAGGTCTGCATGGTTTATAACCAAGGTCATGGAGGGATTCTCGGAGGGTCCCCAGCTCTACCACCTGGAAGGTTCCCCTGATCCAACCAGAACAGTCTCTCCTCTGAACCACAGCGACATCTTGTTTGTATTAATGAAGATTGATCACATCCCCCTGGCAGCCGGTTATTTTTCACCTGTCCCCTCTCTCCCCCTTGCCGGCACCTTGTGAGGACGGGAACCTCGACTAACCCCCCCTCTGTCGCTGTCATAGTCCACACAGTCTCCTTCAATACGTATTCAGTGACTGGGTGGATAAAATTCATGTTAATTATAACGTCGTTGCTGCATTTCAGGCGTCATTTTCTATGCTCCTGTTACTATGGAGAAAAGGCTTGCCGCGAGGGCTCCACGTGCCGCCCTCCGGTGGGAACTGGTGAGCATGGGGAGAGGAGGGGGTGGTCTCAGAGCCCCCGCTCATCTTCCACCTGTCCTGCGGCCCGCAGGTCGCTGCAGCTGGGCTGAAACGCTGTTGTGTGTTTTGCTCCTTTGAGATGGGGTCGTGCAGTTGTAGCCGTTTTAGCAAGTGTTGCAGGCTCAGTGTGGAATCAAAAGGATAGTATTCCCGTTTATCTCCCAGGAAGAGGCATTTTATGCCCACCCTGAGCAGCTTGGAACTGAGGACTGTTACGTATCAGGATGATGGCGTGCAGTCAGAAGAGGGGATCGTTTTTTTTTTTTTTTTTTTTGCGGTACGCGGGCCTCTCACTGTTGTGGCCTCTCCCGTTGCGGAACACAGGCTCCGGACGCGCAGGCGCAGCGGCCACGGCTCACGGGCCCAGCCGCTCCCCGGCACGCGGGATCCTCCCGGACCGGGGCACGAACCCGCGTCCCCCGCATGGGCAGGCGGACTCCCAACCACTGCGCCACCAGGGAAGCCCCAGAAGAGGGGATCTTGAAGCCTCATTTAGAGAAGCAGGTTTTATTGTTGTTTAGAAAAACTTTTTGAACCCCAGGAATATCTCTAGTACTGGCAGCTAAAATTAGAACACTGCTGTATCGAGTCATGTCATTTTGAGCCACTGGAAAATTGCATTTCAGAAATATCTTAGGAGGGTCTGAGATTCCTCCCAAAGGGTACCTGCTGACCTTTCACCAGGGACCTGGTGGGTCCGACCTTGGCTGAGTTGTGCCCGTGGTCCAAGTGGGCAGTCCGCTGGTCGGACAGTCTGCCTGCTGCTTACAGCCGGGAGGTGTTTTGTCCCGAGATCTGAGTGATGTCTAGGAAACGTGATGACCACCCCCCCCTGCCCCGTGCCCGTCCCCGTGCCTGGGCACCGAGCTGCGCCTTCACATGCAGTGGCCTCTTAAACCCCCCCCCCACCCCCCGCAGCCTGCCTGGGGTCCCCGCCTCTCTGTTTAAATGCAGTGTGGGGAGAGCTTTTAAGACACACTACGGTTTTCATCTGTTTTCTTTTTAAAAATAAACTGGGCTTTGGGGGATGGGAAGGATGTGAGAGAGCTACTTTGATTTAAAATTTCTGGAGTGCGGGGCAGAGGCAGGGGCCGGTGTCCGGAGCCGTGGGCTCTGGTTCTGACGGTGCTGCAGCCGAGCCTTCTCACCGTCTAAACGCCAGCTGTTCTCTCCGAGGCTAAGCTTCCTGGCGAGTGAAACGACGCCGGCGCCGGCTCGGCTCTCTGATCAGGTTCCGCCCGCGTTCGATTGACGGCTGGCTGTGCAAGTGTGACGCTCGGGAGTCAACGGGGCGACCCCCAGCCCCCGTCCGTTCAGCAGCAGCACCCGCCGGGCGTGTCCAGCACCAGCCCGTCTTTGCCCTGGGTCCTCCCCGGTACCTGTTCTCTCCCAGCGGTGGCTCCGTCCTCCACCCTCGTGCTCCCTGGATCCTCTCTATCCCGCGTCAGGCCGGTCTGCAGGCCCTGGAGATGGCACCCGACACAGCACTCTGGAACCACAGCCCACGTTTTACGGCTGCTATGCCCCCACGTCCCTTATTCGGACACCACAGAGGTGCGCTGGCCACGTGCCCATCTCCCCGAGGCCGGCCTCCCCTCTCCAGTCCCTCTCAGCACTGCCCGTGGGCTGAAATCCAGTTCACATCATGTGGTTCTCCTGTTTACAAAGGTAGCCGGCTGGCTAACCCATGCCTATGGCTACCGTACAAAGTCCCCGTCGTGACAGGAGGCCTGTCTTAGGCCGGAGCACTGTTCTGACACCGCAGACCAGGTGGCTTAGATGGCACACGTTTATTTCTCACAGTTCTGGAAGCTGGAGGTCTGAGGTCAAGGTGCCAGCCCGGCTGGTTGGTTCCTTCTTTTCAGGCCCTTCATGCTTCAGCACTGCTCCCTGGCCAGGCTTTGTGCACCCCTCTAGGATGCCCATGCCTCTGTGACAGCACGTAGAAACTTGTAGAGGAGCGTAGGGCCCGGTGATGGAGAGACGGAGAGCAGAGCCACGCTGCCTGAGCTGGACACCCAGGTCTGCTGTTCTGTTGCTGGGTGACTCGAGCCAGTGACTAACCGCTGCCTCCATGACCTTACCTACGAAATGGGTATGATGTTAATAGAACCTGCCCCATTGGAGGCTTCAGAGAAGCAGGAAGAAGATGCAGAGAGGGTGGGGTCCTAGAGAGGAAGGTGAATGTTTCCAGGAAGGACAGGGAATATTTTAAGAGTGATGCAGAGGAAAATTAGCATAAGATTAACTAGTATTAAACTGAAAAACAAACTTGGATGAAGTAAGCACTCTGTGCTGTCTACCTTGTGTAGAAATAGGACAATTTCTATTGCAGGTAAATTTCTTTCTGGGGGTAATACCTTTTTTAAAAAAGTAAATGTATTTATTTATTTTATTTTTGGCTGCCTTGGGTCTTCCTCGCTGGGCGTGGGCTTTTCGCTAGTTGCGGCGAGCAGGGGCCCCTCTTCGCCGTGGTTTGCAGGCTCCTCATCACAGTGGCTTCTTTTGTTGCGGAGCACGGGCTCTAGGCGTGCGGGCTCAGTAGTTGTGGCGCACGGGCCCAGTTGCACCGCGGTATGTGGGATCTTCCCGGACCAGGGCTTGCACCTGTGTCCCCTTTACCGTCAGGCAGATTCCTAACCACTGCGCCACCAGGAAAGTCCCTGGAAGTAACATCTTGAAATGCTTTAGCTAATCCCTTAGTGATCAGTTGACCCCGCAGTGGGTATAGTGGGCAGTAGAAGAGTCTTGGCCCTGGTGTGGGGTGCAAGCCGAGGAAAGGCTGGGACGCCAGAGGAGGGGCCCGTGGCCTACGGGCCGCAGCTGGCCACAAAAACGGTCTGCGATCAGCTCTAGGTTTTATTTTTGCGAAAATAATAACGACATTTTGCATTTATATAATATTGGACTAATATTTTTTCTGCATTATTGTTTCTATTTCTCTACTCAGATAGACAGCTCTGCTGATCTAGCCCCATGGGGTTTCTAAAGTAATTCTGTACTGTCCGCAGTTTCTCCAGTCCTGTTCTGTAATAGCCACTTTCTAGAAGCCAGACCCTCGTTTGTGTGCTGGGGAGAAAGAGGAGAACCAGGCAGAATCAGTCTGGTTATTCTGTCTTGACTCAAGGTGGCGGTTTCCTCCTTAACCCTCTCGCTTCAAACATGCCAGCAAAACACGTCAGTGGGCTCGAGAGAGTGGGTCCCCAGCACCTGCGATGCAGGATGTGTCCAGGGGTTGTTCCTTCACGGCCGTGCTGCAGGGTGAGGAGCTGCTGTGTCACCCCCTTCTGTCACGAGACCTGGGGCGACCACGCTCATACATCAAGTTGGCTGACGCTCGGGGTTGGAGTGAAACCCCTGGGAGGGGCAGCACACGCCAGCCACCGGGTGACCACAGGGCCAGAGCAAAGCCGTGGGTCGTCACCGTTTGCAGTGGAGCCGAGTCTCACCCAGGGAGCCCAGGGTGGGGAGCGGGGAGAGCTTCAGGCACCTCCAGGTCCAAGGGCCGCCATCTTGCACTTTTAGAGGCTGGTGTCTGGTTCCGCTTCTCTTCAGGGCCCGTGTTTTATCCTCTTTGTGGGGCTTTCCCTGCTGCATTGCCTCCCCTTTGCTGGTGAGGTTTAGTTCTGTACGTGTGGCAGCTCTGTCTGCACTCCGGAGCGTCAGGCTGATTGGTGTCAATGACTTTGGAGGCGTTTGGGGATGTGGAAGCCGCTAGCTGTGTGGGTAAGTCTCGGGCCTCCCCACGTCCCAGATCCTAGTCTCAAGACTGGGACCTGCCACTCACATGAGGTTCGGGTGACACAGCAGATGATGCTCGAGGTCCAGGGATTCTCGGAAGGTCCTCCGTGGAGCCCCTGGGGTTGCCTGAAGGGCCACCAGGTCCCCGCCTTGGACTTTCACCTGCTCTGGGAGCTCTGTGTCTAGAAGTGCTTTAAAGGCATTGGCCTGGGACATGGTGGGGGCATTTGGTGAACCTGATTTCTCATCCTCCTCTTTCCTTCTCCGAGCTGCTCACAAGGTACACGGATCATCTTACCAGGAAGCAGAGAGCCCCGCTTTCCCTCTCTGTGCTGCCCTCGCTGTAACTGAAGCTGAGCCCACCTCAGCCTTCACGGCACAGGGAGGGTGATTCACAGGTCCGACCCACCCTCGGCGCTCACCTTTGCTGCCCAGCAGCTCCACCCGGCATCTGCTTGGGGGCCTGTGCTCGCTGCTCAGCTGGAGGGACGCACGAGCACCGCTCACTTTTAATTACCCTCTCCTGCGGATCAGTCGCGCGCCTTGCCCTGGAAGCTGGGGCCTGCTCTCCCCAGCGGCACACTTCCCGGAGTCTCCGGCGGTGTCAGCGGCCGGGGTGACTTCTGCCTGCGTGCGAGCACGGTAGGGGACTCGCGGTGCGTGGCACTGCACGGGCAGCTCCTTTTGCCAGGCTCTGTGGAGGACGGAAGGGAGAAGCCGGCGCCGGACAGGAGAGAACTCGTGGTGAGGCCAGCCAGCAGCTTGGTTAGCTGACTGAGAGATGTCCCGTCTCTCTCCTTTCAAAGAAGACATTCCACTTGCCAGGATGCTTGTCAGCGGGTGATAAGTGGGTGTCAGCTTCTGGCATCTGCTCAGAAGCCCTTGGATGTCGCAGGGGGTGTTCTGTCCCGAGCCCACCGAGGGGCCGGAGCAAGGCTCACACCCCGGCACAGCCAAGATCGGCATTGTTTCCAGGGGTGGCGTGAGTTTGCAGAGCTGGTAAGGGATGTGGACATGCAAACCACAGTTAAGTGGGGAGGCAGAACATTATATAGAGAAGAAAAGATTGCATTATGCTACATCTGAGGGGCCAGGCAGGATCCACTAGGCATTCAGAAGCAAGAAGAATTGGACAGGTTGGGTGCAAGATGAGGAACGGGTCTCAGCAAGCAGCTCGGGATTAGTGATGGTGGTGAACGGTACAGCCTAGTGGGTAAGAGCAAGGTTTAGCATCACACTGAGCTGGATTTGAAACCAGGCTTGGCCGCTTACCAGCCGTGCACCTTGGGCGAGTTACGTCAGTGCTCTAAGCCTCAGTTTCCCGATCTTTAAATGGGATCATAAGACGTAGCTCATAGGATTGTTTGGAGGATTAAATGAGATGATGTTTATAAAGTGCTTAGTCTGGTGTCTGGCCCAGAGCAGATGCTCTCTAAGCGGATGTGATCGTAAGCAGCAGGAGATGCTGGGAGCCTGGTTTCTGGGGCTCTCGCCTTGCGGGCAGGGTGACCCCACCAGCCTCAGAGAGCCCGCAGGACGGGGCAGACCGAGGCCGGGCAGGTCTCTCAGCAGGCTTTTGGCAGCTGACTCAGGCCTGCAGGCCTGCTTGGGGCATCTTCCTGCCGGGAAAAGGTTGTCGATTCAGCTTATCCTAAGTAGCGTGAGTCCTGCCCTCTTGTGCAGGTGCGGTGCCCTTCTCTCTTGTCACTCCCCAGGCCCCGTGGCCGCCACCTGTGCTGGTTGACCTCCTCAGATGCTTCCTGAAACAAGGTTGGAGGTGGCAAGGGGCGGGGAATAGAAAAATCTACGTGTGTTCAGGAAGGCCCTCTCTTCCAATTCTTCTCTACACAGGTTCACCAGTGAATTAGAAACCAAAAGCAAAAGAAACTAGCAGAAAGGGCTTGGGCCTGTTTCCTGGCTTTTTGGCTTTCCGAGCTGTGATTAATCTCCGTATGTTCATTTTCTGATTAGCAGACCTCAGTTTCTTCTTCCACATTTCCCTTCTTCTGCTTCCAAGTAGGGAAAAAGGAATCAGTGATTCTTGCAGAGCAGTGTGGAGGTGAGGGGATGGAGGGACACCTCCCAGCGAGGGGATTTCGGTCCCTCTGGGCCATGGGGAACCAGCCCCCGGATCTGGTAACAGGGAGGACCTCAGAACGGACCCTCTAGGGTATCTTGAAGGCCGCGTCCAGGTCCTCTGGGTTGGAAGGGAGGGAAGCGTGTACCTGGCAGCGGCCAGGCAGTGTCTGGGCAGCAGGTGTCGGGGACCCTGGGATGGAGCCGGAGGTCCAGAGGCAGGAAGGTCACCTTGAGGAGCGGGAGGCTGCGTTGGGGCCCTGGGGTGGGCGAGGCTGCAGCTCCGTCCCAGGGACACTGGGTGAAACTCGGTGCGGAGGGAAGTTACTTGGGAGCTGGAAGCGGGTGCCCGGGGGGCCTGGGACGGTTCCTCAGGGTGAGAAGACATTAAAAACAATTTTTTCGTTATTTTAGGGGTATTGTTTGGCGAATGCGTACTACAACAGTACTCTGACTTATCAATGAGCATGTTAACATGTGGCACTCGCCCACTGGTTATTTCCTGCCTGGAATACGCTCTTTATGTTGGTCAGTTTGGAGACCCCTGATCCGAGTGCGAAGGGCGAGGGAGGAGCGCGACCCTTGGAGCCCAGTTGTGTGTCCGGGCGGAGCCTCGGGCCAGACAGCCTGGTGTCAGGGTGGATGCGGCCCGCGAGGACGCTTCTCGGCCACGTTGATGCTGTGATGGCGTGTGGAGGCCTGTGCCCCCCCCGCTGGCCCATACCTGGTCCTGCGCGGACAGTGACACAGGGCTTCCCTCCGCTCCCCAGCCGCCGTCAGAAGCGCCCCGAGGATAAAGCACTTGGCCCGTGACGGATGCTGACTCGAGCCCCAGTGGAGCAGAGACGCCTGCGTTCCGGAAAGGTCTGCCACGCCTGAGGAGCCCTGCTCCTAAGACCCCCCTTGGGGTATGGTTTGGGGAGATTTTGCTCATCTTCAGGCTGCTTTAGCTTCTCTGCAGCGTCTCGCCCTGAAGTAGAGGTGTGCACAAGAGCCAGGTTGCTGTGGACCCTGCAACGCCGCTGCAGGGGTTGTGTGTAGACGCTCGTCTCTCTTAAGAGACCAGATGGAGACCAGTTAGGAGGAATCTGCACAGGAGGCAGCGAGCAGGGGCTCGGGGCTGCGGGGGGCGGTGTTCGGCTCCTGCAGTGGCTTTGATCCGTGTTCTGCTGGATTCTGCAGAATCCCCCCACTCCGGCCGTGCGGCCCCGGGCTGACGGGGGGGAGGTAGACACCATGGTGGGAAGGCAGGGACGCAGAGGCGGTCCTGGGCGCCAGACGGAGGCGGAGGGGATTCTAAATGCAGCGCTGAGGCCGGGTGAAGTGTACAGAGTTACTTGATGTGTTTCCGAGAACACCTCTGAATAAGAATCTTTGCAGGTTGCCGTCTCCATGCACATTCAGGATGGTGTGTTTACCCAGGAGATAGGACCTCGCTTTATGTTCTGTTAGTACAGCTAATCCTGCCGCTGAAGGTTAGCTGTGCCCCTGCCGTCAAAGAGCCGATTGTCTGTGCCCAGGAGGAGCCGATGCACACGGCGGCCTTGGGGCCCTGGCCCGCCGCTTCCTGGCTCAGGACACACAGCTGGTTTTCTTCCCCACCATCCCTTTTGGCTGTGCGTGTGCACAGGGTGGAGCTGTCCGCCTTGGAATTTATTACCACTCCCTGAATGGTCTCCTTTATCACTCACAAGGCCTGTCATTGTGCTGTGTAGCGCCTCCCGACCCGGTCTCGCCACAAAGCCACCGTCCTTGCCGCCTGCCGCGGCCCGGACAGCATCCCACAGCCGGGCATGTCCTGCGGGCCTCGTGATTTATGAGCCTCTCGTAGACGTTCTGTCACCGTACACAGCCCTCGTGACCAAAACGTCCCCTGGGGTCTACAGAGTACAATGAGTGCACCCGTCCTAATGGTGCCTCTGTCCTAGCTGTGGGAGTTCGAATTTCCACTGTCCCCATTTTGGTTGAGTGTCAGACTCTGGACCAAACTTAGACCTGTCTTAGTCTCACTCTCGAAGAGTTTCCACTCTTAAGATGAAATGATAAACAGTTCCGTTGGCCACTTGCCTATCTTATTTTAACGAATGATGTGGATTCCTAACATTTATTTTAAGCTTTTCTCATTTGGAAATTTATTTATTTATACTTTTCTTCTCAGCCCCCGCATACACACACACACACACACACACACACACACCCCTCACCCATACATTTGGTAGGTGGGAGCATGGCATTAACGCTTTGTATTTGTTTTAATGGCATTTGCCTGCTGGGGGCTCATGTTATAGTTATTTGCAAAGGGCTTAATGCCTCTATAAGCTCATGAACTTGCTGATGGAATTTGTGCTTACTTCACTCTTCGTCTCCTGTAACAACTTATCAGTGTAGAATAACAATAGATGCTCCGTAACAGCAAGGACGAATAATGACAGTATCCTGGGTGACATGGACTGTGATTCTGTCCTGTGGTTGGGCCATCGCTGCGTTATTTGGAGATACAGGGCTGCCCAGGATGCTTGCTGGTCTGGCCAGGACGTCAGGGCTGCCGGACAGCTTTTGCACCTGGAGTCTGAGAAACCCACCCATTGCTGGCCCCCCCTTGGCCTAGGGCCCCCTGCTTCTTTCAGACTCTCTGCCTTAAATGTTCAGAAAGAAATTCCTTATGCAGCCCCCTACCTGTATACCCCAGGACAGAGCTCTTAGGGTTATTCAGTCTGTCCAGCCTGCGAGTTTGGGGGGTAGCGCTGCGTTCGTTTGGCTCCCACTGGGGCATCTGGCGAGCATTGCTCTGCAGCGCATTCTCCCTTCACAGAGGACCGTGGAGGAGCCTCCGCCCGCTGTTTTGTTGCCCAGAGAGGTTGTAAGAGTGGCAGCAAAACCGCTGGGCTTGGATGTCTCTTCAGTCTAATCAATAAGTTCAGGGTTTTGGACAAGGTGCGTCACAGAACATCCTCGGGGATTTGACAAGAGGCAGGAAAGCACTGGAGAAGGATGGACGTTTAAAGTGTAGGTGGCAAGACACCTGACGAGCACGAGGGATTTTCTGCGGTGAAAAAGTAGGAGCACACACCTCTCTTCACCGACACTTCTTAACGTTGGTCACTGACAGGGCTTCATCTCACGCTCCAGCCACCCCAAAGATGGAGCTCCTCTGAAATCTGGGTGCCCTTTCTAAGTTTTTAAAATAGTAGCACAGTGCTGCTGGGATGGTACAGCTGTATTTTCACTGTCGTCTCTAACTTGTAATAGTGCTTGGTAATTACATGGTGTTCTCCATCTGCAGCTGTAAACACATTATAAAAGTTAACTCTTGGGCTTCCCTGGTGGCGCAGTGGTTGAGAATCCGCCTGCCGATGCAGGGGACACGGGTTCGTGCCCCGGTCTGGGAAGATCCCACGTGCCGCTGAGCGGCTGGGCCCGTGAGCCATGGCCGCTGAGCCTGCGCGTCCGGAGCCTGTGCTCCGCAATGGGAGAGGCCACAACAGTGAGAGGCCCGCAAAAAAAAAAAAAAAAAAAAAAAAAAAATTAACTCTTTAATTCTCCCAGCATCTCTGCAGAGAGCGGGAGAGGTTGTACTTTTGCGGTTTGGCTGTACGTTCGGTCAGGGTTACATCTCATTGAGGCCGTTCTTTCCTGTGTGTGGTAGAGCTGGGAAGGTCGGATCTTTGCCGCAGATGAAAAACCCGATGTCTCCACAGAAGTAAGAGTGCAAAGGATGAGCCTCCTGACTTTAGCAGACAAACGCGTGGCCAGGTGTTACTACTATGATTCCAGGTTAGATTGCTAGAAACATCCAAAAAGCACTGTGTGTTAAAAGATGCAGAATTTTGTTTCTGACGTACATTATCTGCTCTTGACATTTAAAAGGAGAAATCCATCACTGCTCCTTTGGCAGTAATTTTTACGGCTTTTATTGCTTTTAAAAAGTCATTTCTTCCTAGATCTGATTTCTTTCTCCTTTTACATCCAGAAGAATGGAATACCAAATAACTTTGAAATTTATACTAGTGAATTTCAAAAGCCAGACTAGGCTTTCAAGAGCCTTATGGAACAGAACTAATAATTGTTGTACAGTTTTAAATTTCTTTAGCCATTGCTTTAATACATTGCTTTGGTTAACCAATGTGATTTCAATTTATTATGCAAACATAACCATTATTCAGTTAAAAATATGTTCGAAAGATTGCATGCTTTGTTTCCACAGTACAACAAATGGCGTTGAACCTTCCATTTTTGTTATTTGACTTGCTGATTTTGTCTTTAATGACAGTCCATGTAAAGTAAAAGTCTTTTTAAAGTAGCCGCATAACGTGATAACATGTCTTCACTGGTAATTTAATACTTGGATATAATGAGTTCATCGGAGAGATTTCATTAAAAACAGCAAGGTGCCTGAATACCAAAGCTGAGATGTTTTAAATCACAGAATTATAGTCATTATACAAAGCCTGAGATTTTCATCAGACAGAGAAGGCTTCCACGTCTAAACGTACACTTTAAACTCAGCACTGATAACCGTGTACTGTGCTAAATTATAGGAGAGAGAAAATCCTCAGGCCAAGGGAAATATTGGAGAGAATGTTATGTGTTGAATTTTAAAGGAAAATTGGGAAATAAACTACTTTGATAGCATAGTGATATATGTAAGGCGCACATCACCAGGGAAATAGGAGAGGAACTCGAGAGTGTGGCCATAGGGCATGGCAGGTGACTACTCAGACCATCAGTCTTACTGGTTACGGTGCTCTGGGCGTAGGGAGGATGCCAGAAAGTCCATCTCTCCCTACTCCCAGGGGTCCTGAAGTTGCTAATTGACCGGAGTCCTTCCAGTCAGTAAAGGGGACAGCCCACCGGTAAATGAGGTGAGAATCTGGATTTCTAGGTCGGGTGAAGACTGTAAAAATTAATTTAGGGAATTCCCTGGTGGTCCAGTGGTTAGGACTCTGTGCTCTCACTTCCGAGGCCGGGGTTCAATCCCTGGTCGGGGAACTAAGATCCCACAAGCTGCAAGGCGCAGCCAAAAAAACCCGAAAACAAACATAAAACCTTAAAAAAAAAAGGTAATTTAGTTTTCATGGGGATTTTTTTAATGTTGAATTTTTATAAAATGGCCAGGACACAGTACCCTCAGGGAGGTTGTTTAAGAGAAGTAATATAAAAAGATGCATCTAGGGCTTCCCTGGTGGCGCAGTGGTTGAGGGTCCGCCTGCCGATGCAGGGGACGCGGGTTCGTGCCCCGGTCCGGGAGGATCCCACGTGCCGCGCAGCGGCTGGGCCCGTGAGCCATGGCCGCTGCGCCTGCGCATCCGGAGCCCATACTCCGCAACGGGAGAGGCCGCAACAGTGAGAGGCCCGCGTACCGCAAAAAAAAAAAAAAAAAAAAAAAAGATGCATCTAGGAAAATGTTATTAAAATCTCCCTACAACAAGAAATCTTATTTGATCCATTGATCATTCCTTTTTGTGGCTCAGATGGGCAGGGGAGATGAGCAAAGGGGATTAAGGAAGGGAGGGCACTGAGGAAGGAGTGCCAGCCGGAGGAGGGAGGGGCTTCCCAGGGGGAGGGGACAGTGGGTGAGAGCCAGGCGGCTCCTCATTTGTCTGGGGGTGGGTGGAGTTGGATGACAGGCCCTGTGGTCTGGCTGGGTGACCCCGATGAGCGGCCAGGACCCGGAATTGCTCCCAGAGGTTGAGCAGAGGCATCCGGGGTTTGAGTCCTGACAAAGCAGTATTTACGGTCTTCTTCCAGCGCCGCCCCTTTCTGCGGTAAACTCATCATCCCCTGTCCTGGAAGAACTGCCCGGATGCGTTCTGAAAGTTATGGACCGCACTCAGCGTTTGCATATTTGGGCCTCCGGGTGCCTCCTCCCGTCCTCATCAGAAAGTACGAGGGCCACGCTGAGCGAGCTGGCAGGCCTACCCGGGTTGGGTGCCCTCAGGAGCCCGGGATGCTCACCGTTCGCATCCAGTGGTGCTGGGAAGGCCCCGTTGTGCAATTTCATGGTCATTCAGGTTTTGCTTTTTCCTTCTAACCATGAAAATAATAACGTGCCATTGCGGCCAATTTGCAAGATAGAGACAATTACAGAGAAGCAGAAAAATCACCATTAATCCTTCCACCCAGAGAGAATTCACATTTTGCCATGTTTCCTTCCAGTCTTTTTTCTGCATCCTTTGTTCTTTGTGTACGCTACTCTGCAGGTGCATATTTGCATTCTGGTTTAGGAACACTAAACGATAGTTAATCAGCTGTTGTAAGCATTTTCCACAAACTCCATTGAATATTGATTATTGATCGCCGTGGCGAGCACAGGGGGGTTATCGTCCTGAGTAAGTGTTATTGTCGTTGGTCTCCCCAGGTTCCCTCTGGAAGGCTACGATGGGAATGAGCGTGACGACTCGGACGGTTCCCCTGACTCGTTGCCTCTGCCTGGAAGTGCATCCTTTAGGAGTCAGGAAGCTGCTGCCCGTGGCCGTGGACTCCCAGGAACGAGAGGCGGTGTAGACCGAAATGGATGAGAGCGGCTCGGGGACCCCCGGACGTGTGCTCCCTGTGGTCTAGTCCAGGGACGCCCCTCGCGGGCCGGGCGGTCTGGGATGAGCACCGCGGCCGCCGGACGCGTGGCTGATCCCTGAGCGAGGATGGTGCGCCGGGGGCTGCTCGCGTGGGTCTCCCGGGTGGCGGTCTTGCTTGTGCTTCTCTGCTGCGTCGTCTCCGTCCTCTACATGCTGGCCTGCACGCCAAGGGGCGACGACGAGCAGCTGGCGCTGCCCAGGGCCGGCGGCCCCACGGGGAAGGACGGGTACCAGGCGGCCATGCGGGAGTTGGAGGAGCGTCATCGCGACTACATCAGCAGCCTCAAGAGGCAGATCGCGCAGCTCCAGGGGGAGCTGCAGGAGAGGAGCGAGCAGCTCAGGACCGCGCAGCACCTGGCGGGGGACCCCGCGGGCCCCCCCGGGAGGGCCCAGGCCGACCTGCTGGCCTTCCTGCGCTCCCAGGTGGACAGGGCGGAGGTGCACAGCGGCGTCAAACAGGCCACCGAGTATGCCGCCGTACCCTTTGACAGCTTCACCCTGCACAAAGTGTACCAGCTGGAGACGGGCCTGACCCGCCACCCCGAGGAGAAGCCCGTGCGCAAGGACAGGCGGGACGAGCTGGTGGAGGTCATCCAGCTGGCCGTGGAGGCCCTGAGCAGCCCGGCCGAGAGCGGCCCCGACCAGCGGCCTTACACGGCCTCGGACTTCGTCGAAGGTTGGCCCGCTTGCGGAGGGGGTGGAAGGTGGTCGGGGGTGGGGGGGGCGCCCGGGTCTGGGCCCGGCCAGAGCCCGGCTGCAGAGGCTGGCGGTGCCTCGGGGGATGGCGCGCGTAGGCGGCTCTGCGTGAGCGACTGAAGGCAGGGCTTGGCTTTTTGTTCTCTTCGGAAGTATCTGCTTCCACTCACTTCCTCGTGGAAACCACGGTCACTGAGTGGACAGGTTCCTTGTTTCTTGGCAGAAGAAGGTGGAACTTCTGGCTCGCAATAAAAAAGAAAGAAAACAAAATATAAACACGAAATCTGGAAACCAAATAGAGTGTGCTAGGCAGTTTTCGTTTAATGCCTTCTCCCAGGCACGTCTGGAGACCGGGCCCTGCCTGTCATCAGGCCCCGGACAGGACGGTAGTGGCGAACGTGTACGTGTAGCACTTACGTCCGCCCGGCTCTCTTCTGGGAGCTTTACACGTGCGGTGACCCCTTTTGCGGGGTGAGGGAATGGAGGCTCAGGTTAATTAAGTAGATCACCTAAGCGGGCTCTGTTAGCAAGTGACCGAGCTGGGATCTGACCCCAAGAAGTCTGATTCCAGCGTCCACGTCCTTAACCACTAGGTCATATTGTAGAGGTGGTCAGAGCACCTGGAAACTAGGAGGGTGAATGCCTCACCTTTCTTCATTGGCACAGAACAACCTAGCATTAATTGTGTTGGTGTCAATTTGAGAAGAAAGCAGCCTTGTCTTGGAGTTTCTTGGAAGACTCTTCTTACCAATTTTTCCGTTGTTACTGACTCAAAAATCAACTAATAATTTGGAAGAGGAACTGCCTTCGAGGGCATCCAGCTCTTCCTCCTGTTTCCGGAAAGGAGATACTTCCCAGACACATGGCTTGTCCACCTTACCCCGCTCCCTACTTGGGTTCTGTAACGACCATCTCATCAAGCTGTAGGCAAGACAAACCCTCTTTAGTCATACCAGAAACCTTCCCTCTGCTATTTATGTCTGTTCTCTCTGGACGCTTTCCTGTCTTATGGTTTTTTCCCCTTTACATGTGAACTGTAAATTAATGCAGTTTTGGTATATTATCATTTTTCATATACCTACAGCTAGGTAAAGAAATCTTTTGCAAGATCTAGCTTTTGGTCTCTCGACTGAAAAAAAAAAAAAAAAAAGCACAATGTGAGAGTAGTGAGTTAAATTTTATGTGGGGACAAAATGAGGACGATAGCTCGGGAGAGCATCTCAGACAGCTCTGAGGAACTGATCCGAAGAGGTGGGGTGGAGGTCAGCATATGTGTGACTTTGGTGAAGCGGGTCCATGCAGTGAAGCACACGTTTTGGCAGAAGGTGGCTGCTAGTCACGAGGAGCATTTGTCACCACTCATGATTTTAGTGCTTTTCTAGATACGAGAAGATGCAAGAAATTGAGCTCATAAAATCTCCTGAAAACCTCTATCTATCTGAAGGTCTGTTCTGCCAGTTTTTCCCTGAGCACAGAGGGCCTCGTTCCTGATCTTCACCCTGAACTCCTTTCAGGGTGAGTTGAAGGTCAGCGGCTGCCGTGGCTAGGGACTTCATTCTTGTAGAGGCCGATGGCAAGTGACAGTTTTTCATCCACCCATGTCAGGATTTTACTCATTTCTATGAGGTATTAAAAGCCTAGTGCACTGAGGAGCTAGCAAGTATAAGCACAAGGTAAGCAATCAGTTAAGCATTTAAAGTATCATGAGGGTGTAGTAGCATCCCACTTGATCGTGCTTTAGAGTTTATGAAACATTTCCACAACTATTACTTGCCTAGCTGACCCCCAGGGAAAATCATTAAACATCCTTAAAAAGGAAACCCTGGTTGTGGAGTACGCTGCCAGAGCTGCCCTCACACAAAGCACTTTCAAAAGAACTTGATTACAAATCAGTGATTTTTAACCTGCATTCATGTTTGAAATCCCCGTCTGCTTTTCTGTGTACAGGATCTAAAGTGCAAGGCCTGTGGTTCTCAGTGACTTGGGCCTCTTGTCCCTGAGCTGAGGTGCTCTGCGGTACCTCTGACTTTGCCAGAAACCCTCTTGTCATGCAGCCCCGTGGGGCTTAACACAGCCTCTGTGTGAAGGCAGATCAGTCCACACACACCTTCCAAATCTGGGGAAAGTCTCGTCAGCTATTTTCATATGACGAGTAAATAGACGCAAACGCTTTCAATATGTTTCTACATATTTGACTATCATACACAGTTGATCTCACTTTTTCATTCTTATCACAAAAGATGGTGGAGGGCATGTTTTATATTCCCAGGAATTGGGACATCATGAAAGACTTCACTAGTCAGGGAGCTGCAGGAAGGCAGAGTTAAATTCAGCATAAGGAGTAACTGTCAAACAGTGATGTTTCGGAACAAAGTGGGATTCCCGTCACTGCAAGGATTCTGTCATCAGCTGGATGGCCAGGAGGTGATAATTCATGACTCTAGCATCCGAGAGGTGGTTGGACTGAGTTACATTTGAAGACCTTTGCAGTCCTGGCTCACGAGTCTTTGACCTATGCCCAGTTTAGGAGAACGAAGGGAACGGAAAGGGTCTGATTTGAAATCTGTGTTCTGTAATGCATTGGAACAAGCAATGGGACCCTGTAAGGATGAAGTGTATCTTTAACACAACGTATTTGGGTTTTTTAAGGTAACCTTGGAGAGACTGTCTTGTGTTGGGGTGTCAGTAGTCTAAATGTTGGGGCAGTTGAGTGGAAGTCCACGGGCCAACCTGGGTTCCACACCCTCAGAGAGCTCTACACGAGGGCCACGGATTCACTGAACCCTGAACCTGTGTGATAAGCACGGGGGTTCTTTGTGTTTAAGTGAATAATAATAAAACCCTGTGGAATGATATGCTTCTGGATGATAACAGTTGAGTAGACTTAAAGCCAATCGTGGGGCAGGAGACGTGATGACACAGCAGAGGCTGTGTGACTCGGACCCAGACCCCTCACCTCCTGGCGGCTGGGTCTCCTCATCCTTCAATAAGAGGTTGATTTTCATGTCCCCCCAAGGCCCACCCGGCCCAGCCTTCTGCAAAATACAAAGCACCGCTTTGGCTTTCTTCTTCTTGGCTTTGCTGAGGAACCGTCCCTGAGGGGTACCCTGCCCTGCCCTCTGCTGGGTGACAGGACATGCCCCACCCCTTGGGATTCTGCTCTGTGGAAGGAGGGATTCAGACAGATGATCTTGAAGGTGTGCTCTGACCATGGCCACTTCCCAGAGTTCTGTGAAGCCTGTGGAGGGTGAATGCCTATTGATGACCATCTAATTTATTATCCATGTTGACTGAATTATTATCTATCTCTGAAACATCGAGGGAACAACATTTGCCCCAGTTTCCCTTCACCAGACGTTTCACTGGCACTGATTCTTGCATCGGATTCTCACATAATAACATGATTTTTTTTTTTTTGTACAACCGTCTGGGGAAAGAAGATAAAGTAGAAAAGCATGATCAGATCCTGTGCTTTCGGAAGAAACCTGTTTATCTCCTCAAGTGAATAGAAAAGCTCTCTTTGTGTTTGTGGTTCATGACTCCTGTGTGGGATACACAGACTCCCGTTTAAGTCTGAGTGGCACAGTTTTTGGCTTTGATGGCATAGCTAAATAGAGCTCCGGGGCCTACATTCGACGTCATTCCATAAAACAATTTAGCCTCCCGAATTACTCCCCTTTTATAACCCGACCACCCAAAACCGTGAGTCCTGTGTGAGGTGCTGTGTCTGCTGTCTCCATGGGGAGGTTCTGTACCGGCCTGGGCACCTCCCCTCCTCCAGCTTCCGCAGGGTTAGTGGTGGCAAGAGTGGCTCAGACGTCAAAAGGCTCGATTTTACGGTGAGATGGAGTCAAGCCACGAGCCACAAGAAACTGAAGGTTTTTTTTTTTTTTTTTTTTTTCTCGGTATGCGGGCCTCTCACTGCTGTGGCCTCTCCCGTTGCGGAGCACAGGCTCCGGACGCACAGGCTCAGCGGCCATGGCCCACGGGCCCAGCCACTCCGCGGCACGTGGGATCTTCCCGGACCGGGGCACGAACCCGCGTCCCCCGCATCGGCAGGCGGACTCCCAACCACTGCGCCACCAGGGAAGCCCAAGAAACTGAAGGTTTTGATGGCGCCCTGAGACGCGTTTGAAACCAAGGGGATGCGGGAATAGCTCTAAAACCTTAGTGACCACCGCCTGCTCGGTAAGCTCTCACCTCCCGTGCTCCACAGCCAAGACCGCGTGCTTCCTGGGCGGCCGGGGCACCGAGCGAGAGCCCGGAGATTTTGATGTCCATTGTTGGCGCCTCCGCATAACCTCCAAGGAGGCCCTGTGACCACGTTGCTAAGCTTTTCTAGACAAGCTGAGTCCAGTCCCAGGGCCGGGTGCTTGGGCCTGTGATGCTTGGCGTGCTTTTCAGGGAGATGCTCCTTTGTGACTTGGGGAGGAAAGGTAAGGCAGGCGTTCACGGGCATTGCCGGGCATTTGGGGGCGCCTGGGGGATCCTGGTGCCGAAATAAGGGAGAGCAAGGATTCTGCACAGTGGACGGGGTGTGGAGGGAAGATCGGGTGGTGTGGAGAGAGGTTGCTGTGGGCAGGACATCGGGCTTCAGGTCCTGAGCGGGGCCCCAGTCCTCAGCCAGCATCTCCAGGGAGGCGAAGGCCGTAGAACCCAGGACAGACCTTCCCACCCGCCCTCACGTCACGTGCACCAGAGGACCGTGCGCGTTTACTGTCGAGTTCCCACCGGGCCTGCGTGGTGTTAGGTTCCTCTGTCACCTCAGCCCGTTCCCTTTGTCTGCTTCCTGCCTGAGGTCTCCTCACGTGTTTGCTGATGCTTTACGTTCCTAAAGAGGGAGAAATGCTTTTCATTCGGAAGTCAGAGATCAAGAGGCTTAAATGCCAATAAATGTTTTGAGGCTACACTATAGAGGGATTCTTCCTGGGGGGGGTGGCGAGAAGGAGGGTAGCGGCCTTGCCCTTCTGCGGGGGCGGGACCCTAGCCCCCTCTTCTGGGGAGTGGATGAGCCTCCTGCCAGGCTAGGTGCTCTGCTGTCTCAGAATATTTTGAAATTCTTAGTAAGTTGTGAACAAGGGGCCCTACCTTTTCATCTTGCTCTGGTCCCTGCAAACTGGGCAGCCGGTCCTACCGCCGAATAGAGAGGCCAGGAGGGAGGGTGAGGCGGGGACATGGCACTAGGACACCGTGCAGCGCAACAGCATCGCTGAAGCCAGCTCTGTGGACCCGCGGCGGACCGGGACAGGCGCGACCTTGGTTTGACACCCATCCTGTGCGTGTGCGGTACTTTCTAGCAAGACTGCAGAAACCGGCAAGCCTTAACTTTGTTTTACGATAACGTCGCTGTTAGTATTTTTATTGGACTCCTTCGCAGCACTTTCGTTCCCAGGGGATTTTTCTTAGATTGAGGTGTCACTTCTTCCTGCCTCGCGTTTCCTGCTAGGGACGTTGCTATAAGAGGGAGCCGGGGATGCTGTGGGAACGTCCAGGACGGAGGAACGTGGCTGCGTTAGCGGGAGTGCTGAGCAGAGGCGTGGCGAGTGGAGGCCTGGTCCGGGGCCTGGGGCTCCGTGGGAGGGGCAGGGGGCAGACGGCGGGCGAGGGGCGCGGCCCAGCGGGCCCGGTCTGTCCGCCACGTTGGGGACGACCTGGTGTTTGTGGAAAGGAGCCATGGTTTTTTAGCCAGACCCCAAGTTTGTCCCGTGCGGGGTCGTGGATGAGGCCCGGTGCCCAGGCTTAATCGACGTGCGTGGACGCGACACCTGCTCCGTGGGCAGAGTGTCCCCAGTGGCCTGAGGGGCGGGGCAAGGAGGGATGAAGCCAGGTCTCTGGCCTGAAGGACCCGGTGCCACACACGGGGAGACGAAGCTCTCAGTGACTGAGGTTCAGTGGCGGGACGTGGCCGTTGGTCCGAGGGTGTCAGAATCGGTGCCCCTGGGGCTCGGGAGGGACCTCAGAGCAGCAGGTGGGACCTGAGGCGGCCTCGAAGGGGAGACGGGGTCACGGGGAGGGGCGAGTGAGAGGGGAACGGATGGCAGCAGAGGGCGGGGGCCGGGAGGCCAACTGACCGGGGAATAGGACCGGGGTGGGGTTCGGGGGAGGCCAGCCCAGCCAGCAGGCGGGACCCGAGAGTCCCTGGGAGTGTTGGACACAAGGACCCTGAGGCCTGGGCCAAGGGGATTAGCTCACAGGGTCGCCTGGATCCGTAGTCAGATGGTCCCTCGTTTGGGGGGGGCGGTGGGTAGTGAGCTCAGCTCCCGAGTCCCGCTCAGCGCCCCCCGCCCTCCCACTTGCTGTGGTTCTCAGGTGCTCAAGCGGCCGTGGCACCTTGGAGGCCCCGTGGTGGGAGATGGGGGCCCCGTGGTTTATCGTAGCTGGTCTTGTGTCTGTGCACCTGTCCTGACATCCCACCAGCACTGGTTCATCTCATCCCCTCTTCCACCAGCACCCTGGATTCATTGTATCTCCGTTTTGTCAGCGTGAGTCTGCAACTCGGAGGTTACGTGACAGCCTCCAGGCCACTCAGCTGGCAAGTGATGGGCCCAGATGCCAGACCTTGAGATCGCAGCTCCTGGCCGTGCCACCTCGGACCTCTGAGGGTCTCTGACCTGTCCACACGCTTCTCTGGTCCCAGATGGTATGGGGGAAACCTAAAAGCATGTCCAAGGGGCGCAGACGGTTGGGAGAGGTTCTCCCCGGGTGAGCTGTGTGAATGTTCTTGGGAAGAAGTTTTTAAAGGAAGAGAAGGAAATTCATGAGCTCTTGGGGGAGACGGGCAGACAGAGGCACGGGAGGGGCCGCATCATTCACTTAAGGCGAGGGGGTCATGCGGGGCTGGGCGCCTTCAGCATGAAACGCTTTACTTAAACTGATGGGGGTGCGTTTCTTCTGAGACTCCTACAGCAGTGTGGAAGAGGGGTGGGAGCTGACGAGCCAGGGGAGAAGATGGAGTGCAGAAGAGCCAGTCAGGAGCCGTCAGGGAGCCGGGTGGTGGGCGCGTCCGGTGCTTAAGGGAAGAGGCGGGGCTTACGGTCCTGTTTTCTTCTCCAACGTACTCACTTTATGTGAGTTCTGGATTTGATGAAAGCCCACGGTGCGGGCAGTCCTGGGGGACCCCCTCTGCCTCTGGTCCCAGCTTGCCTGCCAGCTCCGCTCCTGCTTTTTCCTCCTGCCCTTTCACCCCTCGCCCAGTGCCCAGCTCTCCTGCCTGCCCTGACCCTCCTCCTCCCCGTGCGCCATCCTCTGCACCCAAGGCCCTGCCCTCTGTAAGACTTTCCCCTCTGCCGTCTTCAGGTTCTTCCAGCGAGAAGTTCCCTATCATCTTCCCGAGGCCGTGCGATGAGCTCGCGGACCCTTTTCCCTCTTGGTTTATCAGACTCAGCCCATCTTCCTCACCACGTCCAGCAGCACTGATGGGTGCACAGTGCTTTCCCTGTTCAGTGGCTGCACAGCCCTCACGGTGGTGTTTCCCATTCGGGAGCCTCGCCTGGCCAGAGTCTGACTCCCCCGAGGTCCCCTCCAACCCCGCTGGCCCTGTGGGGGGCTCGGCCTCCTGCTCCCCGTGCCGGGTGAGCAGCGTGGGCCTGGGGCACCAGACCCGTGGCCCATTCAGCTCCTGTCTCTGCGTACACCCTGCCCGGTCCGTGCGTGTAAGAGAGATGGCTCGAACCTTGTGGAAGAAAGTTTACAGAAAACCCAGGGCACACAGTTCTCACCTCTGCTCTTCAATTTCCATTGTGAATTAGCTGTTTGATGGGAGGATATTTTCCATCAAAACAATACCATAAAGAGTACTTGGGTTCCTGGGACCCATCACAGATCAGATTTAAACTCTAAACTCAAGGACATAAATGCCAGAGGTTGGGGATGAGTGGAGAGGACGTCTTTAGAAAGTTATCTTCATTTTCTGCCATGGGTATTACTAGTACATTCTCAACAGAGTACCTAACACCAAAACCACTTTAAAAAAACGCTGTGTTTTGCAGTCATTTTGGAAATACAGAAGAGTTGCAGGAACAGCGCAGGGTTCCCGCCTGCCTCTCCCCAGCTTCCCCGCTGTCAGCATCCTGCACGTGTGCAGGCATCAGCCCTGGGAAGCAGCACTGGTTCGGCACTGTCTCCTCAGTTGTGCCTCAGCTTTGCTTCGTTTTTGTGTTCCTCCTGCCTGGTGTTCTCGGGACTGCTTAAGCTCTGTGGTTTGGTGTCTGTCATCCATTTGGGGAAATTCTGAGCCGGTATTTCAGCCAGTCCTTCTTTGCCCCGTGCCTTCTGTCTCATTCTGGACTCCACCTGTGTGAATGTCTCACAGCTAGTGGATGTTCTGTTTCTTTTTGGTTTTCACTTTTTTTTCTCTTTGTGTTTGGTAACTTCCATTGACCCACCTCAAGTTAACTGATTCTTCCTCAGCAGAGAGACTACCCATCCAGGCGTTCTTTATGCCTATTACTGCGCTTTTAATTTTTAGCATTTCCATTTATTTCTGATCGTTTCCATCTCTCTGCTGAAGTTGCCCATCTGATCGTACGCGTTGTCCACTTTTTCCACCTTTAACATATTAATCATAGTTGTTTTAAATTCCCTGTCAGGTGACTCCAGCATCTGTGTCATCTCTGAGTCCGGTTCTGATGATTGCTTTGTGTCTTGGGTTTTTTTCTTGTCTTTTCCAAACCTCATAACTTTTGTCGAATCTGGTGTAGGTAGTAGAGACTGAGATAAATAGTGTTTATGCCTGGAAATGGCACACTTTTCCCTTTCCTGTGCCGGGTGCAGGAGTGGGCGGGGCTTGAGGTTTGTGGTTGCTGTGGTTACCCTAAGTGTATCCCAGGCTCCAAATTCCTCGGTCATACCTTGTGTTAGGTTGGAGGCGGTTCTGCCTGAGGGCTGTCCGTCCAGCCCTGTGAGCCCTCGGGGAAGGTCTCCTTGTGCTCCTCTCCTGTGGCCTCCCAGCATTTCTGCTGTCACTTGCTATTCAAGCTTGTTAGCTTAGTGCAGGGCAGTGGGGAGTGGAGCGGTCTCTGATGCTCTGATTAAATCTCAGTCCTACCAGGTCTTTGGTTCTTGGGGTGTCTCCTGTCCTGCCCCAGGAATAAGGCTTTTTACTCCTTCCTCCCCAGCTGCAGGGAACTTTCACCAGTTCCTGAGGGTGAGAATGTTTGTTGCACTTTCCCCAACAATAGGTTTTGGTTCCAGAGAGGGGGACAGGGGGAAAGGCCCCCCGACATGGCTGCTGACCCCCACCCCCGGGCCTGCACCTCTTGGACACTTCTAAGGCTCTGATTTTTCTGTGAGTACCCAAGGAGGCTTCTGGAGGAAGAGCCGCGGGGGTACAGACCTCTCCATTCTCTGGAGCCCCAGGTTGGGACCAGCCGGTTGTTCTGTGGCCTCAGCTCTCCCCGAAGTTCAGAAAAGTCCTGCATTTGAAGGGAGTCTGGCTCTTTTTCATTGTGAGCAATGTCTTTAAACTCATCATACCTTGGAGTGGAAGCAGAAGTGTGAAACCACTTTTTAAAATAATAATTTAAAATCTATTGATTACTTCGCCTGCTTCCATTTCTCTATGAATCAATAATCTCTTCTCACAATCTGTCGATGGTTTCACCCATCATGCTCAAGCCAACAGTTTAAAAGCACTGAATTGCATTGATTTCGCTCATGAGCGGGAAAGGTTGGGACATCCCACACCTGGGTCCTCTGAGCAGAAACCTTGAAGGCCATGGTCTCTCGAGACTCTGTGGCTGTGAATCAGAGAAACGGCAGGGTCACTTAAGCCTATCTGGTACCATATGTCTATTCTTTGAGTTTTAATGTTTCAGTGTTGGCCACTTGGATTTCTTCTATCAAATGTCACACGATCGAAATAAGTAACAGTATTGTGACAGTCGATCACTTCCAAGCACACTTCTCCAGACTGGCGTGTGGAGCCATCCCTGCCTTCTGCGTTGTCAGAACTCGGGGTTACTATTTTCCATCCCTTTTTCTGCCTTTCACCTTGGTCAGCCTGGGATCCCTGTCACCCTCCTGCTGGTGTTGATGCGGGTCCTGTGTTAGCTGGGTGGGGGGAGTTAAGGGGAAAAGGGGGAAAGGTACTGCCCTGTTCCCACATCAAACATCTGCCTTCTTCCTGCATTCCACCCCCTCCCACACGTCCCCGAAGGCCTGGGGACACTTGGGTGGCTGAAGCTGGCACCTGCCGCCCCACCTCTTTGTCACCCTACACAGACCGTTGTTTAGGAAATAAAGCCAAGACTTGGAAGCGCCGGGAGGCTGTGCTCTCCCCTCTGGGTCCTGTCCTGCTGCTTCCTCTGGGGCTCTATCCCTGGCTGTCACCGGGCTCCTTCCTTCCTTCCCTGCAGCCGGTGCCCCTTGTCCCCAGTCTTGTGCGGGAGGGAGGGATGGTCCCCTGTCGCATCCCATGTCTGTCGTGCTGACTTGTGGAGCCGTAACTGTGACTGGACTTCACGGCCGTGGGCTTGGGCTGGTTCACAGCACCGGTGCGTCTCCACAGGCGCGTGGTGGATCAGGGCTCTGTGGCTGGCCCGAGGACGTCACCACCACAGATCCTAGCGTTCCTGTGCCTTCGGAGCGATTTACACGTGCACTCTTGCACGCAACCCACCTGTAAATGGGGGACCCCCCCCAATCTCCTTTGCATTGTAAACGTTTCTGTCAGCAGCAGCCAGCGCTTCCTGCACTACAAGTCAGACCCCATCCGACTCACCCAGGGAAAGGGAGCCTATGGGTGACAGTGATGAGATTATCTTTTATATTTTGCTTAGAGTCGTAAGCGGTCACCAGGGTCTGTGAGACGTCTCTCCTCTCTCTCCATCAGCCTCTCCTGAGGCTGCTGATCGTTAAGTCAGCATCCGCGGGGAGATGGGTTGGAAGGGCCGCTGAGCCTTTGCCCCGATGGCTTCCTTCTCATCGCAGGACCCATAGGAGCTGAGGTGGGGGAAGAGGAAACACCAAAAGGGGTTCAGTCTGTCCACCCACTGGCCGTGCCCTCTGTGCCGGCATCGTCCGTGCTAGGGGTGGACACGGCCACACGCGTGGTCCCTGCCCCTCACAGGCGATGACGGCAGAGTCACACCTTAAACAGGTGGTACAGGGGGAGAGATTGCACGTAGGTGGCGGGGTCAGAAAGGGCATCCCGGAGAAGGCCTTTGAAAGATGATTCCAGTTGTCTCAGGTCAAGGGGGTGTGCTCCAGGCAGGGAGCGTGACGTGGGCAGAACCCGGAGGCTGTGAAAGCTTGGGGCGGTCACGGACCTGCAGGCAGTCAGAGGATGCTGGAGTGTTAGGTAGGAGGGTGCTGGTCTGGGTGGGAGGAGGTGTGGCCAGATGAAGACCCTGAAGGATCAGGACCAACACCATCAAGGCTTTATATGCATTTTAGGGTTTCTAGTTTATCCTGCAGGCCCTAGGCACTGTTGGCCATTTTTAGTAGTGGTTAGATTGGCTTTCTTAGCTGGGTCACTATGATAGCAGGATAGAGGGGATGTTGGAGTGGGCTGGGAGTCGAGGCAGGTTTGGGGAGTAATTTGGCAGTTCCTCAACACGGGACGTGTAGAGTCACTGCATGACCCAGCAGCTCTACTCCGCAGTATGAACCCAAGAGAGAGGAGGACGTACATTCACACAAAAACGAGTTCAGGATAGCCATATTGGTGGAAACGACCCGGCTGTCCGCCTGTGGATGGACTGACAGACAGAATGTGACCTATCCCTACAAAAGCATTTGCCGTAGAAAGAAATGAACTCCTGATACATGCTACAGCACAGGTGTCCCTTGAAAACACGTGGCTGAGTGAAAGAATCCAAATACAAAAGACCACGTATTGTATAATCCACTTACATGAAATGTCCAGAACCGGCTAATCGGTAGAGACAGGAAGTAGATTTTTGGTGGCCTAGGACTCCAGGTAGCTGGGTGGGTGGGTAGGTGGGAATGAGCAGTGACCACTAATAAGTATTGGTTTCCTTGCAGGGAGATGAAACGCTCTAAAGTTAGATTGCGGTAGTGGTCACACAACTCTGTGACTGTAGTTAAAAACGGTGACTTGTGTGGTTGAAGTGGTGAGTTGTTTGGTATGTGAATTATATCTCAGTAAAGCTCCTTATAAATAAATAAAACTAAATATGACACGATTTCTGTCCTTAAAAAAAAGTGAAGGCTGGTAGACTAATGACAAGGCTTTATAAATAGTTGAGGTGGTAAAGGCTCCTGCACCGAGGCTGCAGCCGTGGGACGGGAGGGCAGGGAGGGGGCGTGGTATGGAGCTGAGTATGTCAGGAGGTGGTAACTCCTTGGGTCCAACCCTAGAATCCTGGGCTCTTCCATAGACGTTTCTCCGGAGTGTGTAATGAACAAGCTACCAGGAGCATATTTACTTCCATCGTGGCTTTTTCAAAAGGGAATTTAAGGCAGCGGTGGTATTTATTGATGTCACACCTCTTTCCCCCTTATGTAAGTGCTAAATCATGTCCTTCTTATACGAGACACTATTATGGGCAGACACTGGGCGGGAAAGTAGAGCAGAGGCGGAAAAAAAGGAAGACCCACATCTTATTTTTACTATAAGGTTAATTCAACAGACAGAAAATACGAAAAATCTCTGTTTACGCGTTTCTGACCATAGTCAGCTGACTGGCTTAAAAACGGGCTTCCAGTTTGGGAACCATCGTCCAAACACGCTGTCGTTAGTCTGAGGCAAAACATTCAAGCATAAGAGCCAAAAGCGTGTGTGCCGTCGCTGGGCAGTGGCCGTCAGCGGAGGCCTGGGAGCTGGGCTGCAGGGTGGACCAGCTGTGAGACCCAACCACATCTGGGCCTCCAGCTGGTGTTGAAGGGGACAAAAGCCTTTAGGGCAAAACCCGGTCCGACTGGGGCGTCAGGCCCGATGCAGGCAAGGTTCGGCACCAGTTGGCAAGGAGGCCCAGGCAGGGAAGGAGGTGCAGAGTTCAAGGGGCTCAACAGGGATAAAGGTCTGGGGTTCAGCTGGACACAGGGAACAGGCAGGAGATGTGATCTGAGTCAGGTCAGCAGCAGTGAGCTCGGCACCCTGGGGCAGTTATTTATTCAACAAACACTTATTGAATGTCTGCTGCGTGTCAGGCAGAGCCCAGGGGTATGTTGGCTGATCTCAGGGTGAGGGCTGTGTGCTTCTCTGAAAGGAGCCTTCACAGTCCTCACCTAGATAATATTATGTTACTAAAATCCTCTAAATTTCTGGACGTTTTCTTAGGGATTCTCACTAGTTACCAATGTTCCTAAAAGGCTGTAGTTGAAACATGTTCTTATTTTCAAGTTCATGGCTGAACCTCAAATTATGAATATGTTGATGGTCAATAAGTAGAGTTTATTAATAGTACAGAGTATACTTTGGCCTTCTCTACCTGTTTAGTAACCTCTAGCCACAAAGTAAATTGCACTGGAGGTCATGAAAAATAGCAAACTGTGTGGCCTCACATACAGTGTGTGGATATAAAAGTATGTCTTAGTACCGTTCAGTTATGTACCAGATTTATTCAGAATCAGTCATGTCCTTTGCAGATTATTGGATAACAGAGAGGCACACATCAAATGCTAAGAGTGAAATCTAAACAGACCCTACTTTATTTGGCTAAAGGTACAATGAGCCTGATATAAGTTCTTGCTTAAACTTCAGTCCAGACAAATATTATGAAAGATAAACGGGCTAAAGATATGAACAGATCACAGAAGAAGAGACACGGGTGCCTGAAATACACATTAAAAAGCGAAAAGTAGTTAAAAATGAAAACAAAAGTTGAATGTTAAATCGCCATAATTTTTAAAATGGCAATACATGGCATTGCTGAGCGTGAGGTGAAATGAACATGTATACCTAGTAATGTGAATATAAATGGGTACAACCATTCTGTAAGGCAGTTTGTATCAAGAGCCTCTAAAATGTTCATACCTTTTCCCAGTGTTTTCATTTCTGAAAACTGATTCTCGGAAATGCCCGTGAATATTTATATCAAGAATGTTCGCCATAGAAATGGTTATAATGGTGAAAAAATAGAAACAACTCAGATGCCTGACGGTAGGAGACTGGTAAGATCATGTAGTATCTTTAAAGTGGGATGTTGCACAGCAACTAAAAATCGTTTATTGAGTAACTATTAAGTAAAATGGGGCAAAGCCTATGTCATGAGCAAAACTGTAATTTTAGCTGTGAAAGTAATGATAAAGTTTACACCTAACTATGTAAAGAAAAAAGATTAAGAGGATGAAAATGCTATATCAAAGCATTTATGGATTTATTTGCAAGTGGTGGAATTATAGGTGATGCTTTGTTTCCAGATATTCTACTTTGACAATCTGTTGCTCTTATATTTTGCAAAAGGACATAGCAGTGCTTGAATGATGTTGACAGGATTAGAAAAGAAGAGAGTGTTTGATCTCCTCAAAGTGACAAAATCTGGTGGTTGAAACAGACAGAGAATCCAAGGTGGTGGTGGTAGTGCATTTCTGTCCTGCTTCTGGAGACTCAAGAAGAGAAAAACACATTGTAGGTCGCTTCTCAGTCTTGACCAATCTTTAGCCTAAATATCAAGCCTGGAGAAGACAGCCAGCTTGCAGAAGTGAGGGTCGTTCTTAGAAAGGCAATGGCCAGCCTCTTGGAAGAGGCTTGAGCACATCTTCTTTGTGCCCTGAGCTCCGTTTCCATCCTCATCATGATGTATCGCAGGTGTCCAGGCTGGAGGGAAGGATTCGGCAGAGAGCCATATGTCCACCCTGGTCACCAGCTCTGCAGGACGGTGGCCCTGGGTCCTGTGGCCCCTGGACAGCAGTTTGGCGGAGCCTGTGTTCCCGACATCCTCGTGGCTCTGGTGCTCTCCGTCTGAGTCCCTGTCCCCATGACGTCTTACTCTGTTATCTTTCTTTTTTTTTTCCATATCAGACAAAACAGACTTTATTTTTGTTGTTGTTGTTATTCTGTATACATAGCTGTTTTTTTTAAACTTTTTATTTTATATTGGAGTGTATTTGATTAACAATGTTGTGTTAGTTTCACATGTGCAACAAAGTGATTCAATGATACATATACATCTACAGTATCTATTCTTTCTCAAATTCTTTCTTCAAAGCCCTCCCAGGACTCCTGTGAGAGGAACAGGAGTTTCAAATGTCAAGAAGGAGAACAAAACACCTCTTCTTCCTCCTCTTGGAAGAGACCCTACTGTCAATGGTGCCTTTTTTTTAAGCCTGTCTCTCCCCTTTCCCTTCTTTTCCAAAAATATGTCTTGCAGTCAGTCGGTTTGTGAAAGACAGCGTGAGCTGCGGCAGCCTCGCATATGTGGCTTTCCATCTGTAGCTTGTTCTGTATGATGTGCCATATATTTAGCTGCCTAAATTGGGACTGTTCCGTGTGCTGTTTCAAGAGGAGCTGGAAAGTCAGATGGGAGAGCAGGACTATTGATGGGATTGGCTGCTGAATGCTGTTGGCTCTTATCTGCGAATCCAGAAGTTAGAGATATCTGGGGACATCAAGAGAGCAGTTGGCCCGTGAAGGCAGCTGGCCCAGGTGGTAACTAGTCCGTGGAGGCAATTGGTCATTTTCTGAGCTTGGCGCAGAATTCCGCATCTGTGCCGTTTGAGTTGTGGACGGAGGCTTTGGGTAGAAAATGTGTGTAAAATGAATCATCACAGCTGAGAGATAATAGCTCTTCTTGGCTTCCCAAATGAAAGGTTCCTAGCAAAAAGATGGAAGGAGAGGGGTTTGGTTTGTGTGTTCTAAATTTGAAAGTAGAGATACTCAACTCTTTAATTGGGGTAGAGAGAGATGTCTTTGTCAAGGGAGCTAGCGGAAACCCAAGCTGGGGCATTTGGCGCTGACCTCACGCACTCCTCTTTCATAGCATTTGTGTCCTGTGATTGCTAAGTTTTCCCACTAGCCTGAGATGAGGGACCATTTCTCATACCACTTTCTAGCCCTAACGCTAAGTGGAGTGCCTGGTACATAGACGCCGGCAGGTGTTTGTTGAACGAATAAACTAATTCACAGGAGCACAGATAGAGGGATTAGCCTGCCCAGGAAGAAGGAGAACACTTCCTTTGAACCGGAGGAGAGGGTGGCCCTGCAGTGTGATGAGTAAACTTCTGTTCATTTGATTTTTTTCCTCTGAGAGAGAGACTAGCAACTTAAGGTCAACACATAACAATAACCACTGTACTTAACTATTCAGTAAATGTTTGACAGTGATGATTTCATATGCACTTTTATTCTGCCATATCTCTGTGTATTTGAGTGTTTCAAGTGGAAAGCTAAGCTGACGTGTGTTTGGCGTTTCTATTTTAGTAGCCATCCTGGTTCTCGCCCTTGGTCCATTTTCCTTCTCGTCCGAGGATGCCTCACCCCGCTGCGATTCACAGCGGGCTCTTTGCTGTTAACCTGTCTTAGGTGACCTGGCATTCTCTTGTTCATCTCCATACTGCGCCAGTAGGAGATGCATCTTCTGCGCTTCAGAGGGGGGCCAGTGTGGGCCAGTGTCGGAACTGCATATAACTAAGTTTTTACAATCTTGGTCTACGTAAAATGCAAACCTTCTCATTCTACTGTGACTCGTGGGCAGGTAAAAGGGTTCTGTGCCCGATTCCAATGTGTGTGGGGGGTTTTTCCCCAGACATCCAGCAGGGAATCCTCCGACACCAGCTGGGCATCATAGAATTCAACTCACCTCTGATACTTTCTACCTGGAGAGTGCATTGGATCCCACAGGTTGGGGGCTCAGTCCCACAAGTCTGTCCCCTTCCGCAACTTCAGACGCCAGTGGAGACCCAAGTTACCACCTGTGCTTCCGACTGGCCAGCTATAGATTGGAGGTTCCGATGCCCCCATTGGGTTCAATGAATCTCCTAGAGTGGCTCACAGAGCTCAGAGAAACATTTCACTTACTAGATGACTGGTTTATGATAAAAGGATGTGATAAAGGATACAGATGAACATAGAGATTGGAGAGAGATGTAAGGCAGGCTATGTGGGAAGGGGCAGAGTTTCCATGGGCTCTCTGGGTGCCACCTAGCATCTCTACCTGTTCGCCAGCCCGGATGCTCTCCGAACCCCCATATGTTTGGGATTTTTATGGAGGCTCCATCACACAGGCATGAACGATTATTAACTCCATTTCCAGCCTTCCTCACTTCTCAAGAGAATGTGGAGGTGGAGCTGAAAATTCCATGCTTCTAATCATGACTCTGTCATTCCGGTGACCAGGCCCCATCCGGAAGCCCACCCAGAGTCACCTCATCAAAACAAAAGACACTCATGTCACCCAGGAAATTCCAAGGGTTTGAGGAACTCTGTGCCAGGAACCTGGGCAGAGACCAATATGTATTATCCATGATCTCACAGTGGGGAACATGTATTGATATTAGACTCTCCCATCCCTCTGCTGTCCTCTTACATAAGTTTGGCTTTGGAGTCGAGCTGCCTGGATTTAAACCTCAGCTGAGGGACTTCCCTGGTGGCTTAGTGGTTAAGAATCCGCCTGCCAGTGCAGGCGACACGGGTTCAAGCCCTGGTCCGGGAAGATCCCACATGCCGCGGAGCAGCTAAGCCCACGTGCCACAATTACTGAGCCCGCGCTCTAGAGCCCGCGAGCCACAACTACTGAGCCCGCGTGTTGCAACTACTGAAGCCCACGTGCCCTAGAGCCTGTGCTCCACAACAAGAGAGGCCACCTCAATGAGAAGCCCGCGCACCGCAACGAAGAGTAGCCCCCGCTCGCCGCAACTAGAGAAAGCCCGCGCGCAGCAACAAAGAGCCAACGCAGCCAAAAATTAATTAATTAATTAATTTTAAAAAAAACTGTTGAAAAGAAAAATCTCAGCTGAGCGATCTAACTAATGGTACCTGTAGACGTATAGACAGAAACCACTCCCGTTTCTCTTACCTGTGCAGTGGGCATTACTAATGCCTCATGAGATCGTTGCAAGGAATATATGGGTTAATACACATAATGCTTTTATAGTGGCCCCTGGCGCAGTAAATGTTTATTATTATTACTGCTTTTGCTATTTGTTGGTAGGCCTGGGGCAAGCATTTTTATAGCCCCAGAAATTTCTTAGACTCCTTCCCTGGTTCCTCATACCCTCCTGAATTATAGTTGATTTTCTCTAAGACACCATTGAGGTAGTGGTGAGTTCATTTCCCTTTCTTGACTCATCTCCAAAATATCATTTAATGCAAGCAAACTTAAACGTTGTCCAGTGAAGAGGTTTTGAAAAGTTAAGAGTTCTGATCTAACCCGGTGCTTATATGATGGTTATCAGTGGTCATATTTAAATGTCAGTAGTGTCCTAATCATAGTTTTGCGCTTCCGAATCTATTGAAGTAAGAGGGTGTCTTTGTGGAGAATTTTGGATCTAGCATGATTATCAATACATTGATTTCAGCACATCCTGGAATGTGAGTTTTCGTTCTTTCTCATTTCTCTCTCTGGGCTGCTGTGTTCCGTTCTCAAACCCCAAGCCTCCTGTTGCTGGAGAGCCCAGTGATTTCGCGACCCCCGCAGTACCTTCTGGATAAGAATCCTCTTAGGAGACGGCGGCAGAGGAGGGGGTCTCGCAGTTGGCATGTGAAAAGGCACTTCTGTGCTGAGAAGTACTGTCAGCAGCTGTATCTGAAGCTGCAGGCAGATTGGTTAGTGCTGTGGCTTCTGGCCTGTTGGAGTTTATGAGTAGCTGAGTCTTTCAAAGCCTGACCATTTTCCTTGTCTGGAATTTCACCCATTATCTTACTGACTTTCCATTCACCGTGTTAACTGCGATTAGATGCTCCTTGCTCTGGCCCCAGCCTCACGCGTTCCGCCTGTTGAACTCGGTGCAGGTCCTGCCATGGCGGCCCCTTCTCCACTGGGGGCCTGTGTCCAGACCTCTCGGTCACGAGACTGGGCGGCCAGTGCTCCTGGGATCTGGGACCAGTGGGACCGAGCAAGAGCAGGAATCAAGTAAATTCATTCTTTTGTTTCAGTGCCCCACAGCTACCGTGGTGGGGGGGGAATGGTCATAACTTTGGGGCGTCGGTTGGAATAAAATCGTTCGCTTTCTAAAGCAATACTGTGTTTTAAGATATAGTTTATTTCATAGTGCTTTTCAACTATTAACCTGATATATAAGTCTCTGGGGCAGATCACAGGTAAATGTGAAAGCACGAGCTTTGGGAAATGAAATTTAAGCTCTTCAAAGTTGTCAGCTTGAGGGGGAAAAATGAGGTAATAACTTCAGAAAGGAAGCATCCTATAGAAGTGTGAGGCGGCACCTGAATATAGGTTACCTTTCTTCCCCAGAAATAATGGAGAGAGGATTTCTCTTTCCCCTGGCTTCCTGACGCAGCGTGGTAACTCCTGAGACGTTTGCAACAGGCGTTGAACAGCAGACAGCCTTACGGCTCCCGTTCCTCCCGAGGCATCGCCGGGCGCCTACTGAGGGCCCAGCAGTGGAAACCCAGACACGGAGCCTGGCTCGTGGAGTTGATGTTCTAGCTGGCGAAGAGAGGCAACGTAAACCCGAAGGAGCAAACTATGCAGCAAGAGTAAAAACAACAGGCCCCGCTATCGGGGGAAAACAAAGGAGTTTAAGAGGAGTTGGGGGCCGCCCGGGAGAGTACTGCAGTCTGAACTAAGGCGGTCAGACGAGGCCTTGCTGAGCCCGTGACAGGTGGACAGGAGCGTGCAGCAGGTGAGGGAGCTGGTCCTCCAGGTACCTGGAGGGAGAGGGGTCCAGAGAGGACAGGCGGGGGCGCTGGCGCTGCCCGGGAGGGAGGTGTGGGCGGCCGGCGAGCCGGGCAGAGCTGCGGGGGAGGAGAGGGGAGATGGAGTCGGGCGGGGCGGGGGGGTGTCTGCGCCTCATCTCACGGACTTTCGTGGGGACTTGGCTTTACGTGCCTCCGTGAAATGGGGAGAGCCTGGCTGGCTTTCCGCTGAAGGGTAGCATGGGCTGACTTGAGTTTTGGAAGGGTTATTTTGGATGCTGTGTTGGGAGTAGACCGTGGGGTGGGGAGAAGCCGAAGACCCGTCAGGGGCTGTCGCAGGGACCGTGCACAGGTGGAGTGGTTGAACCAGGGTGGTGACAGGGGAGGTGGTGACAGTGGTCGGACGCTGGGCGTATTTTGAGCGTGGAGGCGGCTCGTTGGCCGGCGGATTGACGAGCAAAATAGGGGAGTCAGGGGTGATGCGGGGACTTCAGCCTGAGCATCCAGAGGGCACGCTGCTGTTGACGGAGATGGGCCAGCTGTGGGCAGAGCGCGTGCGTGCGCGTGTGTGTGTGCGTGTGCACGCGTGCGTGTGCTCGTGTGCGCGTGTGCATGTGTGTGTATGTTAGGGGGAGAAGAGGGGTCTGTTTTGCAACTTGCAGATGTCTTTCTTTCTCGTGTCTAAACTACATGAAGCTTGTTTTTGCGAAAATGACAAGAAACGTACTCTGATAATAGATTTCCTAAACAAGTACACACACGTGTGCGCACACGGGAAGCCCGATACGTTCGGGGGAGGTAGACCCCCGTGTAACTGATGGTGGTCGTCGTTGGTCCCAGGGCTGCACGACAAGTACCATAGATGGGGGAGGGGCTTAAACAACAGACGTTCATTTTCTCACAGGTCTGGAGGCTGGAAGTCCAAGATCAAGGTGTAGGCGGGGTTGGTTTCTTCTGAAGCCTTTGTCCTTGACCTGCAGGCTGCCATCTCCCCGCCGTGTCCTCACACAGTCTCTCCTGTGCACACGCATCTGTGTTGTGTCTGTGTGTCCTCATCTCTTCTTTAGGGGCAGCAGCCTCTCTGTAACATAATCACTTCCTTAGAGGTCCTGTCTCCAAACGCAGTCACATCCTGAGACACCCAGAGGCGGTTAGATACGAATTTTTGGAGGACCAAGTTCAGCCCATAACGTTGGTCATTTTTGGTATCTGGAAATCTGAAGGCGTGTGGTTGGACTGTCTTGCAGCCGGGAGAAATGACCCCTGGAGTGAGAATGTCAATAACATTCCTTACGTGAAAGGACAAAACATTGAAATAAATGCTCTTGCTGCGTGCATTCATCTCACTCACTCAGCACTGTATTAAGTACGTCTGACAAGTTATGCATCGAAACAGAGATGGATGAGATAGTGCCCCTTGTCCAGCTGGGCAGCCAAGTCCACAGAGATCACTGACAGTGGCGAGGTTCCATAGACGGAAGGCCACCAAGCCCCCTCCTGTAGGGCGTGGGGAGGACTGGCTCCTGCAAGAGATACTCTGTGCTGAGTCTTGAGGGACGAATGGGAGCTGGGTGGGGACTGGGGGAAGGCAGACTGGAGGTGGGGAGCCAGGGCCAGCATGAGATATTCAGAGCCCTGGGGACAGGCAGAGCTGGGTGAAGTCATGGGCTGGAACCCATTTTGACTGGAGCTTTGGGTTGGGGTCAGGTGTGTTGAGATCAGGCTAGAGACGTCACTGAGAACCAGATGACCCAAGTACCTTAGCTTTACATGCCTGGGGACTTGACCTTGATGACACCGGAAAGCCAGAGGACGGGGCTCCACGGAAGGGTGATACTGTCAGAATTTAGCAGTATCACCTGGCTGCCCTGTGGAGGATGAATCAGAGGGACTCAGCCCAGTGGGACAGTGATTCGGGGCTGGCATAATGCCAGCTGATCTGCGCTAGCAGAATTGGTGATATGGGATGTGGGCGCTTCCAGAGATGGTGACTGGTTCCGTGATGGTGATACCCGCCATGTAGCTGAAGCTCGCTGTGTGCCAGGCAGGGCGTGGAGAGGGAGGGGTTCAGGTTGAACCTCAGGTTTGGGCAGCTCCTTTAATGCTGGTGCCATCCACTGCTCCTCAGAAGAGGAAGAGCAAGGGGAGGTGGTCAGCCCAGCTTTGGTGGTGACTTTGACGTGTCTCTGGGACCCGTGAGCGGGGGGTGGTGGTTGGGACTGTTGGAATATGGGTTTGGAGCTCAAGACAAAAATCAGGTCTGGAGCTACAGAGGTGGGACTTACTAGGGTGTTGATGTCTATCCGATCTGTGGAGAGGAGTGAGATGCTCTGGTGAAATACCTGAGACCAGAAGCCCGGGCACCCAAGGCCCACACTGAGTGGCCAGCAGAGAGAGAGGGCACCTGTGCGGAAGGCTAGGAAGGAACAGCCAAGGAAGGCAGCAGAAGCCCAGGAGCATTTGGTACCTAGAAAGCCAAGGAGAGCAGGCAGGTATTCCTGTGGGATGCTGGGGAGGCAGGGCAAGATAGGGCCTCACAGCATCTCTGGATTTGCCCCAGGAGGTCACTGACACCCTGGGCTAACAAGAACGTTTTCGGTGCTGTGGTGGAACAGGAGGAAGATCGCAGTGGGTGGAGGAAAGCGAGGGGAAGAGACGGAGTCCTCGGACACAGACATGGTCTGGAACTGCTCTGCCAGCACGGTGGTCACTCACATATGTGGCTACTTCAAATGAAAATTAAGATGATATCAGATTAAAAATTCAGTTACTCACTTTCACTAGTCACATTTCGAGTCTCCGGTAGCCATCTGACAGCACAGATTCAGAACATATTCATCGTCTCAGAAACTTCTGTTTGACAGTCGTGGCCTAGATGCTGAGCAGTGAAGGAGAGGAAAGAAATGGAGCAGTGGCTGTTCTTTTTTTTTTTTTTTTAACATCTTTATTGGAGTATAATTGCTTTACAATAGTCTGTTAGTTTCTGCTTTATAACAAAGTGAATCAGCTATACATATACATATATCCCCGTATCCCCTCCCTCTTGCATCTCCCTCCCACCCTGCCTAACCCACCCCTCTAGGTGGTCACAAAGTACCGAGCTGATCTCCCCGTGCTATGCGGCTGCTTCTTACTAGCCATCTATTTTACCTTTGGTAGTGTGTATATGTCCATGCCACTCTCTCACTTCGTCACAGCTTACCCTTCCCCCTCCCCGTATCCTCAAATCCATGCTCTAGTAGGTCTGTGTTTTATTCCCATCCTACCCCTAGGCTCTTCATGACATTTTTATTTTCCTTAGATTCCACATATATGTGTTAGCATACGGTATTTGTTTTTCTCCTTCTGACTTACTTCACTCTGTGCAGTGGCTGTTCTGAGCTCTGTGTGTGTGTGTGTGTGTGTGTGTGTGTGTGTGTGTGTGTGTGTGAGATGAGAGAGTGGGGGGGGATGAGAGAGACATAAGATACTTAGAGCTGGGTGGAAAAGAGCTCATGTGTGAAATATATGTTTACCTCTGCCCCATCAGGCAGCTGTAGTGAATAGAAAAAAGATCCCCTCTACTCCTGCTAGCACTGTGATACTCTTTAAAAATTATTTTGAATACTTCTAGGTGTGTTTAAAAGTTTCCTTGGGAAGAGAAAACATGGTTTTATCCCTGTACCTTGATGATTTGTAGCTTTGCACGTAAAGCAGGGTTGGTACCTGTCTGTTAACCTCTGAACTCCTCCTGGGGCATCGGTGCTGGGTGACATACTGCACGGCGTGATCACGTGGCATCGTGTGCTCCGTGCGTTCTGTGCTCCGGCTCCCGAGCTGGGCGTTGAGGACGTGGAAATGAATTTTGCCCAGAGGAATGCCTGTGTGTCTCTAGTTTTGCACTCTCCCCAGGCTGGTTCCCAGGTCCACTTCTTGGGTGTTGCCCTATTCTGTAGTTTGGGGGTCTAGAGACCTATGATGTTACGTCCCTGACTACATGGCAACCCCTAAGGTCACCCCTGTCTGCACATGTTTCCTGAGCTCCTGCTAAGTGCCTACCCGTTTACTTCTCAGCACCGGAGCCTCCAGACCACGAAGTTTCAGCATCTCTGCTCTTTGCTAGGCTTGTATAAAATATACTGCTTATTTCCTAATCGGAATTGGAGAAGGAGGCAACTGAAATATGCACTGCTGTAGGTATTTATAATTCGAATTTGAGAAAATAAGCCTGCTGTCCTGAGAATTACTCTTTAAGGCTCTGCTATCGGGTATCTGTCATTCCTTTGTTTACATGACACCTGCTTTTATATATATATATATATATATATATATATATATATATAAATTTATTTATTTATTTATTTTTGGCTGCATGGGGTCTTCGTTGCTGTGCGCGGGCTTTCTCTAGTTGTGGTGCGCGGGGGCTACTCTTGTGGTACGCGGGCTTCTCATTGCGGTGGCGTCTCTTGCTGCGGCGCACGGGCTTTAGGCCTGCGCGGGCTTCCGTAGTTGTGGCTCGTGGGCCCTAGAGCGCAGGCTCAGTAGTAGTGGCGCACGGGCTTAGTTGCTCCGTGCCTTGAGGTGTCTTATTCTGTGTCGGTGACAGCTGTGATGACCTCCATTCTTATTGGAACGGATGGGACCCAGAGCCCAGAAGACAACTTTTGCACAAGCTTTACAGATGGGTCCCTGTCCTGAAGGATGATATTTTTTCCTCTCTCTTCCCAACTGCATCTCCTCACCATGACAACCCATATCCCATAGTAGCCATCATGCATAAGACCTTTACCCTGCGGGGCTTTCATGCTGAATTCCATGTCTGAATACCATCAGACAAGCCGTCTCCAGGCATTCCTGGTGTCCTTGTGCCCCCAGGGTTCCCCCTCCATTTCTTCTCCTAGAAATGTCCACCATTCACACACTGGCAGCCTAAAGTGGATTTTGCAAAACGGGGAAACCCGGGGCTTCTCAAGCCCCTTATTGTTACGCACTCGGCGAAGATACACAGCGTTCTGAACAGCCATTTTAAGGAGTATGACAAGCAGTGAGGGCGTGAAGCCCTTCTTGGTTTCGGGGTTGTTCGCGCCAGTTCACGTGAACGTCAGGCCCCCAAGGGGTGAAGCCTCGGCCGCGTCAGGCCCCTGCAGCCAGGACGCTCCTTTCCTGGTGCAGTTTAGGGTGAAGAGTCAGAGCGGTTCAGGGTGGAGAAGGGGGCATCGTTCCTGTCCTTACCTCCTGGAACTGCTCCGCCGTGCAGCCCCCGGCTCCCGCGATGGCCTCGCTCCCTTCGGAAATCACTGGCTTGTGGAAGCGTTGACGTCATAGTCCCTAAAGCAGTGCTTTCCAACCCTGGCTGCATGTTGCAGTCTCTTGGGGGAGTCCGGGGCGCGCTACGGACTAACTAAATCGGGATCTCTAGGGGCGGGGTGTGGGCATCGCTGTTTTTAAAGCTCCCCGGGTGACCCCAGTGTGCAGCCGCTGTTGTGAACCACTGCCTTGAACGACTCGCCAGCCCTAGAGCTGGAACACCCTCCCAGGTAATAGTGCTCAAGCCCGTGCCCGTTTGGGGGCTGGTCTCTGGAAGTTGTGATACTCTTTGTGGAACATTATGAAATATATTTGACCTTCTCTCTGTAACTAGCACGTGACTTTCATTTGGTCCTTTCCTTCTCCCCCAATAATATGCTAGCTAACACTTACTGAGTGCTTGAAGCATTTTGTGTGTTAAGTGCTCTATGTGTACTTCAGTCCTCACGAGGACCCCATGAGATGGGTCTTATATTACAGTCCTGCATATTTACAAGCGAGGACACAGAGGCAAAGAAGGCTTCAGTCGCCTGCCCAGGATTACACAGCTGGCACTTGAACCCAGGTGCCCTGGCTCTGGGGTCTGCGCTCCTGCCTCCTGCCTCTCAGTCCACGGAGAGAAAGCCAAGCACTGATTCATTCAGTAGGCATTAACAGAGCCTCTACAGTGTGCCAGGCCCTTACTCATACTTTCATCGTCGTGAACTAGGGGTGGCGTAACAGATAACAGCCCTGTGTAATGCTGTCAGAAAAAAAATGACTTAAAATCAATTTCAAAATAATTATTCTTGGTTGATGTCCTCTAACACCAATTCTTCTATATCTAGCAACTTTAAACAGCAAGTTAACTATCTAATTGAATGTACTTTGTTTTACTTTCTTTGAGATGCCCTCTTTGACCCATGGATTATTTAGAAGCGTGTTGTTTAATTTCCAAGTGTTTAGCGATTTCCTTGTTTTTCTGTTAGTGGCTTCCACTTTGAATTCATCGTGATCAGAGAACACACTCTGTATAAATTTCACTTCTTTTAAGATTGTTGGTTACTTTATGGCCTAAGATATAGTCTATCTTATTGAATGTTCCATGGGTGCTTGGAAAATACGTGTATCATGCTATTGTTTGGTGGAGTATTCTATATATGTCAGTTAGATCCTGTTGCTTGACTGTATTGTCCACATCTTCTATACCCCTTTGTTTTTTCTTCTGTATCCTTTATGATTTTATGTCTAGTAGTTCTATTAGTTGCTGACAAGGGGATTGAAGTCTCCAACTATAATTGTGGAATTGTCTGTTTCTCCTTTCAGCTTTATTGCTTTTTGCTCTATGTATTTTGAGGCTCTGTTGTTTGGTGCATATGTATTTAGGATCATTATGTCTTCCTGGTGGATTGATCGCTTTATCATTTTATAATGTCCCTCTTTGTCTCTAGGAATTTTCTTTGCTCTAAAGTCTACTTTATCTTATACAACCACTTCTGTTTTATTAATGTTTGCATGGTACATCTTTCTCCACCCTTTTTCTTTCAGTTTATCCATGACATTTGTCAAATTTGAAGTGAGTTTCTTGTAAACAGCTGGAGTTGTGTTACGTTTTTATTAATCGACTCTGCCAATCTCCTTTTTAAAATTGGTATATTTAGGCCATTTAGACTTGAGGTAATTATGATGTGTTAAAGTTTGTCTCCCAAGTTAACAGTTTACATAACCAGGGTACATTTTCTTTTAGAGATCTCACCAAGAGATGAAATTAACAACAGCTGTCAGTGGGTACTTGACCAAGGGATCTTTGTTTATTTGCATGATTTTATGGCCAAAGTAAAAGTTCGATGTCATCCTCTTGAAAAGTTTTCTAAGCTAAATTTATTGAGATCACACTTAATTGCACGGGGTTTTAGCAGCTCAGCTAAACTCAGCTAATGCCCATTTGTTCGTGTGTTTGGTGGACCCAGAACTTCTGAGGACTTTTTAGTCTCATCTGGGGACTCCCTGTGCGCAGCTCCTTGCTGAGGTCAGGTGGCCGTCTGCTCTGGCATGTGCCCTGTGTGTCATAGGAGGATGTCAGTACTACTGCAGTCGTGGTGGCTGGCAGTGTTTGCATCTGCTCGTGGTGACCAGCATGGTGTATCTTCGTGTCTGCACGCCCTTCTCAGTTGCTCTCACTCCATTATTACTGCTGCATTGCAAACTATCCTAGAATTTAGTGGCTTTTGATCCCCATTTTCACATGCTGACAGATTCTGTGGGTCCAGAGTTCAGAAAGGAGCCAGTGGGGACGACTGTCCCTGTTCCAACTTGTCTGGGGCCACGTCTGGTAAGGCGGGAAGGTTGGAGTGACTCGACCCTTGGGAGACAATCACCCAACGTACCTTCCCTTGCAAATCTGGAAGCTGTGCTGTGGTGACATGAGCACCAGGACGGTCCCTGGAGCTAGGCAACCCTGGGGTAGTTGACCTCTTACGTGGTGGTCTGGGCTCCACGAGAAAACGTTCCAGCAAACAAAGTAGCAGCTACGTCACTCTGCAGTCTTCTCTTGGACAAAGTAGCCACAAGCCCACTCAGATTCGAGGGGATGGGGCCCTCCCTTGATGGGAACCTTGTCAGATAATTTGGGGGTCATGACATACTTGAGAAAAAAATATTCATGGAGTACTGCCACCTAGATGGGTTAAGTGGTGTCTGTTCTTTTACATTCTCTAAGTTAAAAAAAAAATTTCTATTAAACTATCATTTGAAAACTGCATAGCCAGACAGACCACCTTGTTTTGATATGCTGTGGAATTACTTTATGCTTGACTAGTAGGTCAGTTTCAGGCTATTTGAGTAAGGTTGCTGTAGGAATTCTCTAGAGGTTCATAACCCTAAGATGGGTTTCGCCGGGTTTATTGTGATTTCACAGATGCAGTGAGTCATGTGCTATTTGTTGTTGTGTGTCCTGTGCAATTGGAGAACCTGAAGCTTTGCGAATTGACTTTGCCCAAAGTCACAGAGCAAGTTCATCGTCGACTGGAATTAAATTCAGTGTCTCTTTCTCCTGGGGCAGTGTCTGTGTAAGAACGTCCCTGGCTCCTTCATCTAAGGTGTCCCTTTATGACGTGCCACCTCATGGGGTGGCGGACACATGGCTGGGCGTTCTGAGCAGATTGTTTTACTAAATGGGATGTTCCTGTTGGGTGACTGACTTCACAGCTCCCAGCGGTCGGTGTTACATTGTTTCCTACTGTGCTCTTCACCCCAGAGGAGAAGCACCTTCTCTTCCTCACAGTGTGCGTTTCCCTGGTGATCAAGCTGCAGCGTGTGTCCACGTCTCTTTCTAAGGATGGGGAAGAAAGTGTGGCGTAAGATTCATTCTTCTAAAAGAAAGCTCATCTCAACGGGGTTTTCTTCACAACCCGTTATGGTGACTAGGACATACTTTTTTACAGCTTAGGATCGAGGTTGTTATATTTTAGCTATGATGATTGTCAAAAAGTAAAAGAAAATCCACAGACCAGGATCCAAGCAAAACCAATAACCTGTGTGGTGGTGGCTGCTCCGACCTTGGTGTGACTCACAGGTGTGGGAGACTGGGGACCCGCCTGGCTGCTCTCCCAGCCTTAGGACTGTCCGAAGCTTTCTGCGTGGACACGTCCACCTCCTCTCCGTCACTCAGCCCCCACGTCTCCTGGACAGAGCTAGGGGCTTCTCACCGCGCCCCCCGCTCCACCGCAGACCACAGCGCTCTCCAGGCAGGCCCAGGCCTTATTCATCTCAATGGCTCTCGTCTGTTACCGTGATGGAAGGTGCGTATCAAGGGACCGTGGAGTGAAGGAGCGACTGGATTGATGGTTCACAGGAGCATAACCTATCACTCACCAGCCTCTTGCCTTTCCTTCTGCCCTTGTGGCCCCAGGGTGTTTGCAAGAAATGATTCATTATTCACATTTCATTTAAAATACGGCTAAAGTTTGGGCCATAGCTCCAAACTTTCTCATGTTATGAAGGAGATGTTCAAATAGAAGAAAAAGAGAAGAGGATTGGGGTCCGAAAAGTGCTTTCTTTCCGTGTTAGTTTTCCAGGCTGTTGTGGCCTCAGTTCCTCTCCCTTTCTGTGACCCTGGTAGCGGCGGGGGTCACAGGCCAAGCCGTGCTCTGGGGCCTGCTCCGTGGGCCTCTGATCACGGCCCCCTCCCAACAAGCTCCATCGATTCAGAACATTATTATTTATTGCAACGGCTACTTCTGATGTGTCCTGTCTAATGTTGGTACCAGTTTGGGGTAAACCAGTGGTTCCCCAATTTAATAGGTCTGGTAGGGGCGGCCCAAGAATCTGCCTTTTTTCTAAGGCTGACCAGTTCCTACCAGCAAAGACAATTGCAGGTGGACCAGTGTCTGTTGTGGTAGAAAATGGTGACCTGTATGCCAGGCCTTCTGATTCTTTTACTCTTCAGCTTGCTGTGGTTGATCTGTCTTGGGGCAGTTCCACAGTAACATACATGCTTTCCCCCAGATATCCAGTGGTTCAGTGTTAACAGCCTATCTGTAAAGCTAAAATGAATTCTTACCACTGACTAATTGGATAAGTTAGCCAAATAAAATAAATGCTTACAGGAGGTCCAACTTAGGATATTCCTTGAAGCACAAAGCAGTCGACATGGATGCTTTGACCTTTCCCTGTGATTCGATTTTTAAGACCAGGAAGCAAGAGCTCGGTGCCGTGAACTATCTTGTTTAAAGTGTTGTGAAGTGAGTGTGAAGCCAGGGTTGGACCGGGGTCTCTGGCTTAGGTGCTGCCAAGCACGGCGACGGTCAGGACAGCTCGGGGCCTGGACGTGTCCGCAGCGGGAAGGAGGCTGCTCTAATTGTGTTGATGAGGGAATGGGTGTAGGCGCGCGACGGTGCAGGGTGGTGCTAACCAGGGTGGGGGGTGTAGTCAGGTAAAGGGTTGTGGTATCTGATAACTGCAGGTCAGTGATTTGAAAATTCCAGTTGATATTATACATTAGAAATGGGTTTCTCAAGCAACGGGTAAAAAAATTCTGTTGCGATATTGCTAAGAAACTACCTTGACTCAGATTTTATATATGCTAGTTTGTATATCACCAGGCCTTTTACCAGAATATCAAGAATCCTGGTCTCATACAGATGGCCAAAAGGCACACGAAAAGAGCTGAACGTCGCTAATGATTAGAGAAATGCAAATCAAATCTACAATGAGGTACCACCTCACACCAGTCAGAATGGCCATCATCAAAAAGTCTACAAATAATAAATGCTGGAGAAGGTGTGGAGAAAAGGGAACCCTCCTACACTGTTGGTGGGAATGTAAATTGGTGCAGCCACTATGGAAAAACAGTATGAAGGTTCCTTAAAAAACTAAAACTAGAACTATCATATGACCCAGCAATCCCACTACCGGGCAATATACCCTGAGGAAACCATAATTCAAAAAGACACACGCACCCCAGTGTTCACTGCAGCACTATTTACAATAGCCAGGACATGGAAGCAACCTAAGTGTCCATCGAAAGATGAATGGATAAAGAAGATGTGGTACATATATACAATGGAATATTACTCAGCCATAAAAAAGAATGAAATAATGCCATTTGCAGCAACATGGATGGATCTAGAGATGCTCATACTAAGTAAATCAGACAGAGAAAAAGACAAATATCATATGATACCACTTATATGTGGAATCTAAAAAATGATACAAATGAACTTATTTACAAAACAGAAATAGAACCACAGACATAGAAAACAAACTTACAGTTACCAAAGGTTGGAAAGGAAGGGAGGGATAAATTAGGAGCTTGGGATGAACATATACACACTACTATATGTAAAATAGATAACCAACAAGGACCTACTGTAGAGCACAGGGAACTATACTCAATATTTTATAATAACGTATAATGGAAAAAAATCTGAAGAAGAATATATGTGTGTGTATATATATATGTATGTATAACTGAATCACTTAGCTGTACACCCAAAACTATCACAACATTGTAAATCAACTAGACTCCAATAAAAAAGTAAAATTAAAAAAAAAAAAAGAATCCCTGTCTCTGGGTCCACAGTGACTTAAAAGAACGAGTTATTGGATCCAGCCTCCAGGCATATTTGATGCCATTGTATTGATACACATAGCACAGCAAGAGGAGGGCTTGCCCAAGCCCGGACCCATCTGACTGAGAGCAGTGATGCCGTCAAAGACGAATGGGGCAAAGGGGCAGGATGTCCCAGTATTGATAATGACATCGTTATCGTTATTACCACTGCTGACATCACTGAGTGCTTCCTGGGTACCAGGCACGTTTCCACGTGTTAATTTATTTAATCTTCACAACATCCGTATAAAGAAATAGGGCTGTATTTTTATTGATCCCGTTTCTTAAAGATGAGGAAAGTGCTATCAAAGACTCAGTCCATAATACGTTATCTCAATCTTCAAAAGTGAGTCTTGAGACTGACTTTTCTGATATACTTTGGACAGTTATTATCTTTCTGAAGTATCTTTATTGATGTTTTTCTGTTCTCAAAAGTCAATCTCGAAAAGAAAGACTTGTAAACAACCTTTAGATGGTGAGGTTGATTGACCTTTAAGAGCTTGAGCATGACAGGCTCTTGGGACCTCCGCTCTCCCGTCTGTAAGAGGACGTGGTAAAGGGCGGACCCTCCGGAAGCCTCCTTCGAATCGAGGTGATATTTGCGGACACGGTCGGAGCAGCCACGAGCAGGCACAGCTGTTTGGGCTGCGTGGCCCCTGCTTCGGGGTGAGCTGGACCCAGTAGTCGCGTACACACAGCTCACGGTCACCAGAGAAACGGCGAGGTCACACACGTGCCCTGCTCTCGGACCCTTAACCCCTGCGCATTGCTGCCGCTGCATCTTGAGTTGCTGCCTTTCCCACATCCTGGACGTGCCATCGGCAGCTGGTGGGAAGCGTGATAACGGCGTCCGACTTCCTGTCCCCGGGTGGAGCCTTGAGACCCCCTGCCTGGTCCCCGCTCCAGGCCCCTCAGACTCTGCTCGGTCCGGCGGCGTCGCTCTGTGTGGCTTCCACGTTGGTTCCCTAGAGGAAGGAGAGGGCTGCATCCCCTGAGACCCCGTCCCCGCAGAGTGAGAGCTCGGGTGGAGAGGACGCGGTGGGCTTGCGGTCTGTCCTGCCAGCGTGGAAGCCTGGCCTCCCCGGGAGCCCGCTTTTCCACGAAACCTAAACGTCCTCAGGAGCCTTTTCCCGTGACTCTGCTGTCCCTTCCGACCTCGGCCCCCGAGCCGCGGATGCTCACTTGGCCCGATTTCTCCCCCTCCGATCCTGCATTGCCTTCGGCTCGCCCCGCACCGTCGGCCGGACCCCGGTGAGTCCCCTCGGCCACTGTCTACGCGGTGCCGACCCCCTGGCCCTGCACGTGTGTCCTGCAGAGCCGGCCTGGGTCCGCATGGTCCGGTCTGCCTTTCCTTGCTCTGCTCCTCCTGCTGCCGGGGACAGTCCCCTCGTGCACGTGCCCAGTCTGGGCTCACGGGGGCCCCCTGCGCCCTCGTGCCCGGCTCTGGGCCCCTCTGGCCCTGCCCTATGCCGCCCCGGCTCTCCACCGGCCCGGCCCGCCCTGCAGCCTGTGTCGCCCCTAACCCCCACTCTCAGCCTGGCCTTCCTCCTGCTGCACGAGAAACTGGACGTTCGTCCTCGTGCTTCTCTGAGCTCCTCGTCCCACCCCTGCGTGGTCCGCACCCCGCTGGCCTCCTGCCCTGTGCTGGGGGGGAGGTTGCCTCCTCTCTGTCCCAGACCTGGTCCTTCCCTGGGTGGGATCCCACCCCTCCTTCCATCCGTGTATCCTCGTGATCTGTTTCTGTTTGCTTCTTCCTCTCAGCGCGTGACGGGCTTGCTCTTCTACTTTTCAAGTCCTTCATGAAGCACTTGAAGGACTTTCCAACCCTCTGAGTTCCTCTGGCTGCCATTGTGCTGGAGCCATCCCTTCTTACCCAGCACCTCCCCACCCCGCCCGCCTTCTGTGCCGCAGAAACGGACCTCTGGCCCCCGTGGAGCTCAGCTGTGGGGGGCACAGGAGGGTGGACACCCGCAGGTAACGGGCGGCGTCGGCACTAGAACGGGGCACGTGGAAGAGGGGACCGAGGGGGACGGGAGACAGCCTCCTGGAAGAGGTGCATCTGGGTCGAGACCTACAAGGGCGGAAGGATCCGGTGGTGCCCAGCCTGGGGAGGCATCCCAGGCAGAGGCGGAGGAAAGGGCAAAGGTCCTGGCGCAGGAAGGAACTTGACAACGTCCAGGAGACAGACGCAGGATGCTTTCCTCCCTTAGCTCACTCCTGCTACACGACCTCTCACCCTCTTTCAGATTTGCCCCAGACCCTGTCGCTTCTGGGAACGTCATGGCCGGTGCCACCGTTGGGCCGCTTGCCATCCAAGTGGGCTTGCCCCATCCTCATCTTACTTGACCTTGACGCAGCAGCGGGCGCTGAGCTGCCCTGGCCCACCGTGAGCTCCCTGCCGCCCCGTCCCGCGCCTGACCTGGCAGCCTCGCTGCTGGCTACGCAGCACCTGCCTCCGGGACCCCTCTTCTCACTCTCCACACTTCTGCAGCCCCCCAGACGCTGGGGCATCTCACCCTGTCTGCAGAGCTTCAGACACGAGCTCCTCAAGTCAGCATTTCAGACTTTAACTCATAGGCCTCGCCTCACCTGCAGCTCACTCCCCTCGCCTGCCCTGTCACCTCTAACCGGTTCTCTCCAGCCTTTGCCACTTGCCCTCCTCTGGCTGGCGCGCTGTCTCAGCTTCCTGCTGAGTCACGGGGCTTCTTCCTTCAGTGCTCTGATCTCACCCCCTGTCCTCCATCCACACCGCCGTCAGGCGATGGCACTAACGCCACTTCGCCTCTCCCCTGGGCTCGGGGGCGGGGGGGGTTGCTCCCTAGGAGGCCCTGGCGGCCAGCGCGCCGTGTCCTGCCGTACCATCCAGCTCCACCTCCTGCACCTGCCTCTTGTGCCCCAGCCTGGCTGAACTGCTGCAAGTTTGCCAAACATAACAAGTTGGTTTTGTTTGTTCGGTACCTTTGTTATCTTTCCGTGGAATGTTCTCTCTGATTTTGTAGTCTTGGCAAACGCCCAGTCTCCAGTTCTGGTGAAATATCATCTGTCAGCCTGTCCGCACCCTCAGCGGGTGGAGACGCCCTCCTTTCTCTCGGGTGCTTAGCATGTTATGCGTGCCTCTTTGGTTTACCTGTCTGCCTTCTCTCTAGAATGTGAATTCTGAGAGCACAGTGATTTTCTTTTTTAATCTTTATTTTTGGCTGCGTTGGGTCTTCGCTGCTGCATGTGGTCTTTCTCTAGTTGCGGCGAGCGGGGGCTACTCTTCGTTGCGGCGCGCGGGCTTCTCATTGCGGTGGCTTCTCTTGTTGTGGAACACGGGCTCTAGGCACGCGGGCTTCAGTAGTTGCGGCACGCGGGCTCGGTAGTTGTGGCGCACGGGCTTAGTTGCTCCGTGGCGTGTGGGATCTTCCCGGACCAGGGCTCGAACTCGTGTCCCCTGCCTTGGCAGGCGGATTCCTAACCACTGTGCCACCAGGGAAGTCCCCACAGTGATTTTTCTTTTTTAATCACAACCCTCTTTATTTCTCTGATGGAGAACACAGTCCATGGTGAATGATACCCATAAGGAAAATCAATAAGGATAAAAATAACCACGTCATGTGACTGTGAATTGTGCGTGGCTGGTGGTTCACCTGGCGAGGAGCCCAGCCCACTGCTGCGCTGGGATCATAACACGTCTTCGCTTCCCACTTAGTATCAGGTGCAGGATTGTCTTCATGCAGTTGATATGTAGCTTTGTGGGGAAAAGATGGCTCTGAAAAGAAAAGTCGACTGGCAGTATCAGTGATGAAGTAAGGAGGGACCCTCAGTAAGTGAGGTTCTTAGAAATTCTTGATGCATTAAGAACGAAGTGTTGGAGCCCGTGCTCCACGACCAGAGAAGCCACCGCGATGAGCAGCCCGCGCACCGCAAAGAAGAGGAGCCCCCGCTCGCCGCAACTTAGAGAAAGCCCGCGCTCAGCAACGAAGACCCAACGTAGCCAAAAATAAATAAAATAATTTTTTTTTAAAAAAAAAAGAACCAGGTGTTGAGTCTGTCTGCATGGATCTACAGCATGAACAAATGCAATAAATAGGAATAAAAAAGGGGATTCATGAATTGTTTCAGCAAGGACATCAGTCGGTGCAGCCGTTTCTTATCCAAAGAAATGTTTAATGAAATTAATGGTGATGAACCTGAGTGAGGACGAGTACAGAAGCGGCTGTGAGCTGATGCCCTGTGACGCAGGAGAAACAAGGTGCGTGCGGGCGCCCCGTAACCTGGCAGAGGAGGAAACCTGTAAAGTGGTTACTTTTTACTGTCTCTGTGGGGAGAATTATTTACACTGTAGTCTCTGAGCGTCTGGGGATTCACGGCAGACTTGCGCAAATGTCAAATGTCTGCTACTTTCCCTAAGAAAACAGAGCTGACAACAGATGGCACTGTGATGATGTCTTGTTATTCCACGTGGCCTGAGAGGGAGACCTTTCATCGAAGTGGAATTCTCTAGATAACTGAAGCACCACAATAGTAGAAAATTACCGTTGTGAAATAAAATCGTTCTCAGGTACGTCCCAGTTTCCCTCTCTGAACAGACTAAGGAGATTAGGCTCCTACAGTGATGTCTTCAAAGGCAGGTTACGTGGGTGGAGTATTTCTTTTTTCTTTATATTAGATGATCCCAGACATTTCTGTTAAATTAAATTAAAACAGTAACATTCTGTCTCCCCACTGCTGTTAGTAGAAGGTGACCTGTCACTACTTAACTACTGTCAGCATTTCTGCCTGTTACACCTTTTCTTTCCGCATATACTCTCCTTTTTCTGGAAGTAATTTTTTTTTCATGAAAATCCCCCCCTTTTCAAAATCTACTGCTTTTAGTGTGTTGTAGACTCTGAACTCAGATGATGGTTATTTAGCAGCTGTTAGAGCTATGTGTAAAAGAAAAAGCTCCGGGCTTCCCTGGTGGCGCAGTGGTTGAGAGTCCGCCTGCCGATGCAGGGGACACGGGTTCATGCCCTGGTCCGGGAAGGTCCCACATGCCGCGGAGCAACTAAGCCCGTGAGCCATGGCCGCTGGGCCTGCGCGTCCGGAGCCTGTGCTCCGCAACGGGAGAGGCCACAACAGTGAGAGGCCCGCATACCGCAAAAAAAAAAAAAAAAAAAAAAAAAAAAAAAAAAAAAAAAAAAAAAAAGAAAAAGCTCCAAGGGGGCTTGTAAGGGTTATGCGAGGGTAAAGGAGCTATGAACCGTGGGTTTAGCACAGGCCTTATGGTGTTTGTCTGACTTCTCAGACGCTGCTGGTCACGTGCTCGCTCCTTCCTTTGTTCTGAGGGGTTCGTGCTGGGTACGGGAGGCGACCTCGAGGGAGGAGACAGCGTCCCTGGGTCTCGGTGTGCTTGTCTGTAAAATGAGAGGCCGGACTTGACCATGTCCGGGGGCACACGTGTCACGGGCCAGGAGAGCAGCTCCACACACAGCTGTTTAAGCTCTCAGATCCGCGTGTCTAGAGGAGCAAGCGATCACTTAGGGTTGAGAAAGTCTGGGAATCTTCCCAGGGGAGGAGGGTCCTGTTGAGAAGGGGGTGGGGGTGGGGCACCAGTAGGGACCTATGTCTTGAGAAAGTGTCAGGCCTTTTCACAGGACAGCAGTTATTGTGGTAAAATACACATAACGTAAAATGCACCACTTTAAGCTTTTTTTTTTTTTTTTTTGGCCACTCTGTGCAGCTTATGGGATCTTAATTCCTCAACCAAGGATTGAAGCCGCGCCCTCCACAGTGAGCGCACGGAGTCCTAACCACTGGACCACCAGGGAATTCCCTATTTTAACCATTTTTAGCTGTACAGTTCACTGGCATTAAGTACACTCACACTGTGTGTAACTGTCATCCCCACGCATTTCTAGAATTTTTTCATATGTCAGACTGAAACTCCGTGCCCATTGAACACTAACTCCCCTCCCCCTGCCCCAGCCTCTGGTGAGCTCCTGTCTACTGCCTGTCTCTGTGAATTTGACTGCTTTAGACTCCTCGTACGAGGGAGGGGGGGTGTCATACAGTCTCCGTCCTTTTCTGTCTAGCCGACTCCACTTAGCTCGTGTTTTCGGGTGCATCCGTGCTGTAGCATGTGTCTGAATGTCGTTCCTTTTTAAGGCTGAGTAATATTCCATTGCACGTATAGACCACGCATCCAGTCACCTGTTCACGGAGGTTTGAGTTGTTGCCACGTCTGGCTGTGTGAACGATGCTGCCGTGAACATGTGTGTACAAGTGTCTGTTCAAGTCTCTGTTTTCAGCTCTTTTGGGTGCACACCCAGAAGTGGAATGGCTGGCTCCGATTATAATTCTGTGTTTAACTTTTGAGGGAACTGCCAGGCTCTTTTCCACAGCTGCACCATTTTACACTCCCACCAGCGTCGCACTTTCGGTTCCAATTTCTCCAGGGCGAAGAGTACTTGTATATGCTCGACGTAAACCCAGTTTCACGTGAGGCAGGGGCAGGACCTACAATTAGGACAGGAGTTCGGAGCCAGATGAGGGAGGGTTTGAAGGCTTGGCTGTAGTATTGGTGCTTTGCTATCTGGGCTGTGGGAAGCGGGGGGGCTTCTGAGCTGGGGCAGAGCAGGGGTAGAGTGATAGTATAGGAAGCTAAGGGCCTCAGGGTATGTGCAGGATAGACCGGGCCCTGGAAGTGGGGCAGGGGTGTCAGAGGCGGCAGGTATCCAGCTGGGGGACCTGAGCCCCATGCAGGAAGGTAGGAAAGGCAGGGATGAAAGTGGAGAAACCTCTGGGCTCAGCAGTGCGGCACTGGCCACAGCCATGTCCACTCGTCCTGAGTGAGGGCGGGGACGTGAGGGCGGGGACCTTTGCCATCATGATTTCTGAGGTCCTTACGTGGAAGGCAGGACGGAGGGGGTCGCGTCCGCATCTGGTAAGCTCCTCGCCTACTGAAGGAGCAGACGTTTGCAGCGGACCGGGGAGCTGTATCTTGGGTTCCTGGAGGTGTCCCCGTCTAGATGTTGGGCCTGGCCCCTGGAGGAGAGCAGGACAAGCACGGGTCTGCCTGCGCGGGGAGTAGAAACAGCAAACTCACGGGGAGCTCGGCACCTAGTGGCAGAAAGAGGGAAAAGGCGTTCGGCTCAGCTCTAAGCCAGCTGCAGAGTCCTTATTTTAATCTGTAATTTGCATGGTGGATAAGAATGATACCGCCCTAGAAAATACGACGAGGGGGGTATTCGCGTGGCCAACGTGCTTTGCCTTTGCCACCGTGCATGCAGCTCGTTGGCTGAAAACCCGATCCTGACGCGCTGCTTCCCTTCCTCTTCCCTCAGAGGGAGGCTGTCTTGAGTTTCCACCCCTGAAGGTTTCCAGGAGGCACGGGCTTTGTTTAGGTGCTGTCCTTATGTCACAAGGAGACTGGGGTGGGGGCACGTACCTGTGGGTGTGGTGGACGGGGGCTGGGGCTGGGCTTTGGTGGACACAGCCTGCAAGTGAGCTTTCAGGAACTTATTTAAAAAGGATGGGATTGGGCTTCCCTGGTGGCGCAGTGGTTGAGAGTCCGCCTGCCGATGCAGGGGACACGGGTTCGTGCCCTGGTCCGGGAGGATCCCACGTGCCGCGGAGCGGCTGGGCCCGTGAGCCATGGCCGCTGGGCCTGCGCGTCCGGAGCCTGTGCTCCGCAACGGGAGAGGCCACGACAGTGAGAGGCCCGCATACCGCAAAAAAAAAAAAAAATAAAATAAAAAGGATGGGATTAAGGGATCTAAGATCAGGTTTATAAGACATAATGAATTGAATTAAGCAGAGTAGGGGGAAATATGCTAAAAAGTTGATGTAATAGCTGTTTCAAGGCACAGGATGCAGGTGACGCCGACAAAGAAGCTGGAGTTGTGGGTGAGGTCAGCCTGGCCCGCTGGCTCCTGGTAGCCCCGGAGGGGTGGGGGGAGGGTGGGTCCGGGAACCAGGCACGCAGGCCGCTCCTGTCCCCCGGGATGCTGGTGCCACCCCCCACAGGCATGGTTGTAGGAATCACTATTAATGAGAACTGCTACGTTCTCTGGTTCTTTATAAATGGACGCCCATCTCTTGAGACAGGTGCATACCTGCATCTTCAAATCTGTGGATTTAGATTTTTAAAAGTTAATGATTCTGGGCTTCCCTGGTGGCGCAGTGGTTGAGAATCCGCCTGCCGATGCGGGGGACACGGGTTCGTGCCCCGGTCCGGGAAGATCCCACATGCCGCGGAGCGGCTGGGCCCGTGAGCCATGGCCGCTGAGCCTGCGCGTCCGGAGCCTGTGCTCCGCAGCGGGAGAGGCCACGGCAGTGAGAGGCCCGCGTACCGCAACCAAAAGTTAATGATTCTGATTCTGGTGCTGAGAAAGAAGCTGACTCCGATTCTGAGAAGCCATCCCGGCCCGCACACGAGTCATCTGCAGGTTCAGCTGTCGCAGCCTCGCGCCGGGTTGCCGTGGAGAGCAGGGGTGCTTCCGGCCCCGGGTCCCAGCTGTGTTTCCGTCCAGCAGAGACGCTGTTCACTGAGCCGACCGCTTCCTGACTCAGCCCCGCCTCACCCGGGCCCCTGGGAGCTGGCGGCTGCGCAGCCGCTCTGGGCAGCAGAGGTGGGAGGAGCCCGTGCCCTCTGCCAGGACCAGTTGCCCGAAAGGGTGAACAGGCTTCGAAGGGAACCACTTCACGTTTTCAGAGACGTGCTCCGAGCCTCGTGAGAAGTGCCCCTCCCTTCCCCCGTGAGTGGTCCCCGTGGGGATGCTGGCACCCCGTCCCAGCAGGAGCTCGGCACACCTTCTCGCAGCTTCCCCGACCTGCGCTGGGGAGCCCAGGGGGCTTCAGGAGGGAGCTCCGCGCCATCCTCGTAGCCCTGTGCCCAGGTCCTCGAGTCCCCGAGCTGCCGGCGTCGGGCTGTGCGTGTGAACCTCTGGGCGGTGGGAGGTGAGACCCCCCTGGAAGATTCGCGGTCCAGGCTCCTCTCTGCGGCCGTGGAGGGAGATCAGAGAGGCCGCAGAGCCGGGGGTGTGGGGTGACCAGCTCCTGAAAGGCGAAGAACAGAGGCTTTTGTGCAGCAGACCTGTGGTCCCCACAGAAGTGGGGGGCGGTGAGGACAAAAAGAGAAGGGCTCGGAGAGGCCTGGAGGATGCCTTCTGTGGAGTCGCCTTTGTAGCTACTCAGAGCCCAGGGTGCGTCCCAGACAAAGTAGGGGCCCAGAGGAAGGGAGGACGAGGAAGAGAAAACCTGGCCAGTCAAGAGAAGAGAGACGAGGACGCTTCTCTGGTGACTTGTCGAACGGGCTGGGTTTTTCTGCCGGTAGGAAAACACCCACAAGTCCAGTGACACGGGGAGGTGTGGAACTTAGGTCCCAGGGGATGGTTGGCTCGCGAGGCGGGGAAGTTCCGTCTGGTCAGGCCTGCGGAACCTCATCCCATGGTTGAGCGAAATGCTGGGTCACATGGTCCGTCCAGCAATGAGACGGTGGAGTTCCAGTGACGGTGACGGTTGGGGGGGCCCGTCGTCGCCCCAAGTAGTCTGGCTCTGTGGCGCTGGCTGTGCTGCCTCCCAGGGGGGAAGTTACGTAAGATGTGCACCTGCCGCTGTGCTGGTGCTGTACATGCCGTCTGCTTTAGTGCTTCCAGAAGGTTCCATGGGGCCACGTGACCCGTGGGACCGGCCCGGGTGGCTCCCAGTGTCCCGAATGGACCACCGTGGTCACTTCATCTGAAATGGCTGTCGTTTCTCAGAGATGAGAAACTTAAATTAAAATTAAATATAATTTTAATTTAAATTAAAATATAATAAATTAAATAGAATGTTAAATTAAATATAATATTAAATTAAATATAATAAAAATAAAATTAAATTCTTCTTAAATTAAATATAATATAATTAAATATAATAATATTAAATATAATATTAAAGTATGTATCTTATCATATTGCAGAAATGTAGATAAATAGCAGAAAAGAAAAAACACATAACCCTGCTCCACAGCACAGCCGGTCTTATTTTGACGTATTTCCTTACAGTCCTTTTTTTTTTTTTTTTTTTTTGCGGTAAACGGGCCTCTCACTGTTGTGGCCTCTCCCGTTGCGGAGCACAGGCTCCGGACGCGCAGGCTCAGCGGCCACGGCTCACGGGCCCAGCCGCTCCGCGGCACGTGGGATCTTCCCGGACCGGGGCACGAACCCGTGTCCCCTGCATCGGCAGGCGGATTCTCAACCACTGCGCCACCAGGGAAGCCCTACAGTCCTTTTTCAAATGCCTCTGAATAGTATAAATGCAGCTTTGTATCCAACGTTCCAAACTTTTTGCCGTGTGTTTTGTTGAGGTCTTCATAACCGAGTTTTAAATTGATGGTATTTTCATTTCTTTTGCGATTTAAGTGGGAGCATTTTGAGTTTTCTAATAAGTATTAGGTGTGGAGATTTAATCTTCATTTTTTTAAGTAAGGCATTTTGTGCTAGCTCTTGGCTATCAAAAACACTCAGCAGCCACGGTTAATTTTAGAACTGTCTCTCCTCGTGTCTGTTAACAGGGATCTACCGCACAGAAAAGGATAAAGGCACTTTGTACGAGCTCACGTTCAGAGGGGACCACAAGCACGAGTTCAGACGCCTTGTCTTGTTCCGACCGTTTGGCCCCATCATGAAGGTGAAGGAGGAGGAGCTGAACATGGCTGGCACGCTGGTCAATGTCATCGTCCCACTGGCCAGGAGGGTGGACAAGTTCCGGCAGTTCATGCAGAATTTCAGGTGGGCCTGTCGGCACGTGTGTGTGAAACGCTGATGGCGCATCCCGTCCCTCCCTGGTCCCTGCCCGGCTCGAAGGCCCCTGTCTCTCCCTGTTCTACTCTGTTTTCCTCCTGTAAAGTTTATCGTTGATTCTGCCTTTCCCTCAAGCAATTAGAAAACTGCCAGATAAGCACATTTACCTTCTGAAGCGAAGGTTAGGAGGACTGGGTTTTCATCAGGATCTGTAGGTTCACGCCTGCTGGGTTCCATTCTGACTGCAGTTGGGGCTCAGGTTGGGGGACCACGAGGCTGTGCTGTCCCCTCACTGGACTGGGCCCCTCCCAGCCTCCGAAAGGCCGGCACCCGTGTGGCCGTGGACCTGTGTGCTCGGCTGCAGCCTGGCTTCCTTTGGTGTCCTGCCCTGGCAGCGGCTGGAATGCATTCAGTCAGAGGCTTTTTTATTTTAACCTGGGTCTCCTCAGAGATTACATGTAAACTTATGCCGAGAAGTCTCCCAGCACTCATTTTTGTAGCTACTCAAGAAGATTTAAGCGGGTTTTATGTTCCGATGTGGTGTGTAGTTTTTACACGTGTCTTCAAGCTCCTGATGGCGCCGTGTCGGATCTTACACTCTTGTGGACGACGCTCACGCTGCTTGAGGCCAATCGGCTAGCTGACTTAGCCTGCTTATTTTAAAGATAGAACGTCGTGTGTGCCTAATGATAAATATTGGAAGATCAAACTTATTTTTAATCTTTTATCATTAAATTCACTTTATTAAAAGCCAGTAAGGCTCAGTATAAGGGTGTAGTTGCTACTTCTCAAAATTCTGGATAATGAACACGTTTGAAGAGTAACCCGTTTCCGGCCAGGCTTCAGAGATGGGAGTAAATGAAGCCCAGCACTTACGTATCTGGGTCCCTTTCTGTCTTGTAACCTCAGTCTGAATGTGTCCTTCAAGCAAAGGTGACAGCTCCTCTCAAGATGGCCCTTCCCTCAAGATGGTCTCATTCCAGCTTCCAGAACCTTCTCCACTAGCATGTTCAGGCCTGGAGATGATAACAGCTCTGCAGTCACTAGGAGGGGATGTTGCTCTCATCCCCGTGTCCTCCTTACACCCTATCATTAAGCTTTGTAAATAGGTCCTTAATACATCTTCTCCAACTAAAAAGAGTAACCCTTTTCTAGCTACATTTTAAGGCCAGAACCCAAGAGTCTTTGGGGTCCCTCTGGCCTGGTCTTCTGCGAGTTCAGAATCCTTCGGCTGCACTCCTGATACGACTGTGTGTGTGTGTGGTGTGTGCACGTGCGTGCCAGGGCGGGCCGCAGCTCCGGGTAGAAAGCTCCGCTGTTACTTGCACCTGAAGTCTGCCTCCCTGTAATTTCTACCCAGTGGGTCTAGTTGTGGCCTTTGAAGCAATGGCTGCCTTTGTCTTCTCCGGGTTTGGGAGCTGGGTCTTCAGCTTGATGTCCTGCGGAGCTGGCTGGGCCGATCTTCCCACACCCACACACCCCCAGTTTGGAGAACACCCCGGCGCACGATCCCACAACTGTCTGCAGCACCCCTCTGGCTCCGGCACTTTAAGTGTCTGTGTGGCTCTGGCTCCCTTCAGCCCCCCTGGGTGCATCTGTGTCCCTCTCTGCCTTCTCTTCGGACCGGCCGAGTGCACTGGCCGGTGAAGCATCCATCCCGGGAGGACGGACCCAGGGCTGGGTACCAGGCCTGAAGGCAAACCCTGACTCCCAGTGCGTGTTCCCAGGACAAGTTTCTAGAAAGTTCCCTCGGCCAGGAAACTGCCTGGAGCCTGGGGCAGGGCCCTGAGGTTGGCTTCAGCGCACAGGCCCGTCGCTGGAGAGCTGAGCTGGGCGCGGCGGTGCCCCTGCCGGAGGGCTGTCTGCTCAGGGGACAGCCGAGTCCTCCTTGCAGGACTCCGGAGCCTGGAAGAAGGATTCTCTTGGGTGCATATGACTAATAATTATGACTGATTATTGCCTTAGTGTCACGAGGATGGCAAGTAATTAACAGTAGGAATAAAATTGGAAGGGAAATACTGTTGAAAAAAGTAAAACCTTTACAAGTCTCCAAAGTGGAAGTGGTGAAATGAATGTCATTCCAGTTAATGTTTTAAAAACGAAAACCCAGGGGTCCTTTCTCTTGCCTGTCCCGGTTCAGATGCCCACTGTAGCACGTGGGCAGGAGAGGGTGGTCGGGGAGACTGGTTCACTGGGGACAAGGGGGCCCCGTGTGTGCACCGGACACTGGACCAGATGGAGAGAAGATTCTCTCCAGAATCAGATGGAGATTCTTCTCTTCATGGAGAGAAGAATCTTAGTCCCACAGAGATAGAAATAGAGACCAGGACAGTGGGCGAAGAAAGGCTTCCCAGATGGAAGGCGCTGGAGCAGAGGCTGACAGGGGGGCCTGCTCCGTGGACCAGGGCCTTCCGAGCACGCCGAGGTCTCTGAAAAATTGGGATGATAGAGGGTACTCAAGCCTGGGGTATTTAATTCCGGGTCACAACTTGGTAAAGGTGGCATTTCAAGTTGGCCAGCGGAGAATGGATTGTTCAGAGCGTGGCTTTAAGACAACTAACCAAACAGCAGAAAAGATTTAATTCTGACTTCACACCAAAACCGGAAGTAAACTCTGGTCAATTAAATATTTAAATGCCATTAAATTGACCATAAGAGTATTGGGAGAAAATATACGGGGCTAATTATTCAATATTTGATGTTGTCTTTGTGAAGTCCTTTCCATCCCAGGAATGGAAACTGTTAACTGTGGTTGGCACTGAATATGGAACTATGAGTGATTTTTATTTCCTTCTTTTGGATTCTCTCCGTTTTATACATTTTTGTATTGTTTTGTAAACTTTTATATAGTTAGCATTTTTTTATGTTTTCTTTAAAAATTCAACGAAATATATTGTTTTGCTTTTATAATTTAAACCTGACTTTTAAGTTTATAAAAGTGACGCGTGGCTATTACGAGATGTTTAAACAGTAGAACACAACCAGGAGTAAATTATTTAAAAATTCACTCTTGGCCCTGCTTCCCTAAATTAGCCATTTTTAACATTAACTGAACATTCTGGGCACCTTTCTTTGCACAGACAAAGATAGAAAATAACATGCTTGAAATGTAATTAAGCACGAGACATGCTATATGTTCTATTTTTAATTAAAGAATTAAATTTTACCTTACTTAAATTTATAGAAGAGAATCTGAAGTATAACAGAAGAAATTGCTGAACTTTGAGAAAATGTTTCTGTGCTATAAAAGATCCCTCTAAAATTAAAAAAGTGACTCTATAAACCAGAACAGATTGGAATCATTATGTATTTTTACCCCATATTTTAGTTTTAGACTACATTGGTTGAAAAATTATAATAAGAAGAGGAGAGCAGCACAGTTATATTTTCTTGCTCTCCTGGTCCCATCTCCCCATTTGCTCTATCATTTTTTTTCCTTTAAAGTAATTTTTTTTTAAACATTGTTATTAGAGTATAATTGCTTTACAATGGTGTGTTAGTTTCTGCTTTACAACAAAGTGAATCAGTTATACATATACATATGTTCCCATATCTCTTCCCTCTTGTGTCTCTCTCCCTCCCACCCTCCCTATCCCACCCCTCTAGGTGGTCACAAAGCACAGAGCTGATCTCCCTGTTGTACGCGGCTGCTTCCCACTAGCTATCTAATTTACATTTGGTAGTGTATATATGTCCCTGCCACTCTCTCACTTTGTCACAGTTTACCCTTCCTCCTCCCCATATCCTCAAGTCCATTCTCTAGTAGTCCTGTGTCTTTATTCCCGTCTTGCCACTGGGTTCTTCATGACCCTTTTTATTTTTTCTTAGATTCCATATATATGTGTTAGCATACGGTATTTGTTTTTCTCTTTCTTACTTACTTCACTCTGTATGACAGACTCTAGGTCCATCCACCTCACTACAAATAACTCAATTTCGTTTCTTTCTATGGCTGAGTAATATTCCATTGTGTATATATGCCACATCTTCTTTATCCATTCATCTGTTGATGGACACTTAGGTTGCTTCCATGTCCTGACTATTGTAAATAGAGCTGCAATGAACATTTTGGTACATGACTCTTTTTGAATTATGGTTTTCTCAGGGTATATGCCCAGTAGTGGGATTGCTGGGTCGTATGGTAGTTCTATTTTTAGTTTCAACATTGTGAAAATGACTCTACTACCCAAAGCAATCTACAGATTTAATGGAATCCTTATCAAACTACCACTGGCATTTTTCACAGAACTAGAGCAAAAAATTTCACAATTTTTATGGGAACACAAAAGAACCCGAATAACCAAAGCAATCTTGAGAATGAAAAATGGAGCTGGAGGAATCAGGCTCCCTGACTTCAGACTATACTACAAAGTTACAGTAATCAAGACAGTATGGTACTGGCATAAAAACAGAAATATAGATCCATGGAACAGGATAGAAGGCCCAGAGATAAACCCATGCACATATGGTCACCTTGTCTTTGATAAAGGAGGCAAGAATATACAGTGGAGAAAAGACAGCCTCTTCAATAAGTGGTGCTGGGAAAACTGGACAGGTACATGTAAAAGTATGAATCTAGAACACTCCCTAACACCATACATGAAAATAAACTCAAAATGGATTAAAGACCTAAATGTAAGGCCAGACACTATCAAACTCTTAGAGGAAAACATAGGCAGAACACTCTATGACATAAATCACTGCTCTATCATTTTTACCTCGTCAGGGTTTGCAGCCCTTACACTTTGCATTGTAACCACAGCTCCTGTGTGTTCAGTGGATTTAGTGCATTCCTCAGCTGTCCTCTGACAGTGGCTTCTTCATTCCTGAGGTTTGGGTTGTCTGGATTTCATGGTCAAGACATTTCTTCAAGAAGGGTCATGAGTGCTTGAGAATAGAATGTCTGCTTGTTATCAGCACAGTTTAAGGATGACGTGGCTGGGCTTAAAACTCTTGGATACACTTTCTTTCCTTAGGACCCTGTAGAGGTTCTTCTGCATCTGATGATACCATGGAGAAGCGTTAGGACAGCTTTATTTTGTCTCCCCTGAAAATGACGGGAGAATGCCTTCCTTTGTCGTGAATCATGATCACTTAATCAGGATACGTCTCACTCAGCTCAGTGCCTGTTCTCTCTCCTGTAATTCAGTTTCCTTGTTTGTTTTGTGGATTCTTTCATTTCAGGGAACTTTTTCTGGTGTTCTAATTTTGAGTACTTCTCCTGCTTTGGGTTTGATTTCTCTGCTTCTCAGACCCAGTTGTGCATTCCATAGGTTTTCTCCACTTACTAGCTTCTCTCTAGTTTTTAATGCATTAGTCTTTTATCTGCTTTCATGTAAGCCTTTCCTTTATGTGAGTAATTTGATTTCCAGATACATCTATTCTGTACCTTGCTGTTTCTAATTTACTTCTTCTGTTTCTTTTGGTTATCACGTTATTTTTCTGAGCACAGAATGTGCTTCTTAATCATAATCTGTTATTTTTATCGTTTCCTCTTTGAACTTTTTTTTATTGAATTCACATTTGTATTAAGAAAGTGTGAAACCATTTGTAAGATGTTTTCTTCAATTAGAGTTATAGTTTCTCTCAGACTAAGGTTTTCGTTCGCATTTTGAACACTGTTGCTGTCTGAACGCCCTCTCTTTCTTCCTTTAACTTTGCCGTTGTCCTTCAGATGTGGCTCTCTGCTCTTTGTCTTTGTCCCTCTTGTATGCGGCGTGCTTTCTAGCACTCTGACGTTGTAGTGGTGGGTTGTCCTTGGCTGTCCCCCACCCCGACTGAGGGCTGTGTCACACTCCCAGCTGTATTTCGTGTTCTCCTCACGTTCTTTGTGGTCTGGAAGAGCAGGTGAAGGAGGAGACAGCTCCGCTGGCCTTTGTGCACCTTTCTTAGAGGCTCCAGATTCCTGCAGCCCCTCCGGGCCTTGGGGCGGCCGTGTGGTGGTACCAGCCTCACTCTACCTGGTTGTGGGTGGACCTCTGTCCTAAAGGGTGGAGGGGGGATCCTTTGGCTCCCAGCAGGGGCCTCTGTTAAGGGCTGAGGCTAAAACGTCAGAGGGAATCGGCCCCTGTTCATTTTCCTCTCTCATCTTACCCACCGGTTGTTTTCAGCTCTTTCCACTCCCACAGGTAAAAATGGGGAAAAAAGATGAGGTTTTGGCCCTGTATTTGCTGGGTGGGCGGGGAGGGGCTCCTCCCCGGCTCCTCTTCCTGCTCTTACGAAGGATTTTGACTTAATGCGATGCCTTTTCCCCTCTGGTCGTGCCACACCTGCCTCTTTGCGGGGGTTAGTTCACCAAGCATCATTAGGATGGCCCTGCTTCCTTCGCCACTTCCCACGCGATGTAGAGGTACCAGATACCCCGCTGCGGCCATCCCTGCGTGGAGACCCCGCCACCGAGCCGGGGCCCCTGTCCCCCAGCCTTCTGCACACCTCCAGCCCCCTCTTCTGCAGCACTTGTGGAGCTGGAACCACGAGGCTATGGTGGACTCTTCCATTTCTTTCCTTGGCCTCCTCTTTGTGACGTTTATGGCAGATTGTATCTCTTTTTTTGGCCATTCGTCGGTGGCAAGGTTTTTGCCATTTTCCACTATTTTGGGTACATGGTTGCAATGATCACCACTTGAGGTTAGTTTATTTAAAACATTATTCTCCAAGTTCATCTCCTTTAAAATGTAAACAACCTTTGCTCTGACACCATTTGCCTGAGGACTTTTATAAGTCACTTCATACATCTGGGCTTTAGCATCTTCTATAACATCAAAGTACTGGTCCACATGAGTCCCTTTCACCTCTGATGCTGAGTGTTAGGTTTTTTCTTTCCCACCTCAGCATCAGTGTGCTAAGTATTCAGCTAGAGAAGACCCAAATGGCTAAGAATTATAACAAATTTTATAACAAATTATAACAGATTTATAACAAATTTCTTCTTGGACAGAAGAAATTGATGTAGAGCCTGGAATCCCCCAGAGAGAGCAGGCCTGGTCACAAGACACGAAGAGCCCTGGGGATGGCTGGATCTGAGAAATTGCTCACTTGGGGTGATGACCGGGCAGGGGGTGCCATCTGCAAGGACCAAGGACCAAGCTTTCCTGGTCCAGAACTGTGTCCGGGGTGGGGTGGACCCCCGTGACAAAGTTGATTTCCTGGTTTTATGGAGTTCATGGCCTAAGATATTTATTATGATTGCTCTTCTATTCTCATGATTATTAGAACCATCTCAACAAATCCTAAGAATTATTTGTGTTTATAAAAAATACAAATTCCATAAAACCATTTTTATAAAGGTCAGTGGACAAGGACTCAGTAACAGTGTGGAACAGGGGTGAAGTACACCTGGGCGCTGGGACTGAGGGAAGCAGTGCGACTTGTCAGAATCACCAGCTCTGAACCCCCTGGTCGGCAAGGGGGGGAGAGAAAAAGAAAGAAAAAGAAAGCCTAGTTTTCTTCAGCCTCAGTGGTTAATGAAAAGGAAGCTGCTGTTTGTTGGGTGAGAGAAGATTTTCCTAGCCCTAGACCCTAAGGGCCTTTATTTAAGAGGCCATGAACAAGAATGGGTGATGTTCTGGGATTTACAAGAAGTTAGGAGGTGAAGCACAGGGAGATCAGCTCGGTGCTCTGTGACCACCTAGAGGGGTAGGACAGGGAGGGTGGGGGGGAGACACAAGAGGGAGGGGATATGGGGATGTATGTGCATAAAAGTGGGGAAAAAAGATGAGGTTTTGGCCCTGTATTTGCTGGGTGGGCAGGGGGGGGTCTGGCTGTCAGTGCCCCTCGCCCCGGCTGATTCACTTTGTATGTATGTATGTATGTATGTGCTGATTCGCTTTGTTGTACAGCAGCAACTAACACAACATTGTAAAGCAATTAGACTCCAGTAAAGATGTTAAAAAAAAAAAAGAAGTTAGGAGGCTAAAGCTCCTCATAAGTTGTCCCCTCCCTGAGTGGCAGTGACACCAGGATGTGTCCTGAGGGAGATGTATGGACCCTCTGGTCAGTTGCTGTGGAGTTGCTCCGGGCTCCACTGTTGCTATGGAGATAAGATGGCTCTTTGCTCCAGCAGCCTCTTCCTCCCTTGCTCTCTGGTGGTCCTGATCTGTGGATGAGCCTCACAGGCTCCATGTGCCATTTCCCCTCCCAGGATGGCTTTACGCGTGGCCAGGAGTAGAGGGGGTGCCCCCAGGGGAACTTGCTTCAGATTCAGTCCCCTTTGCCCAGTGGTGTGTTGCCTTAAACCCACCTCCCCCTCCTCCTCCTCTCCTTTTTTTTTTTTTTTTGCGGTACGCGGACCTCTCACTGCTGTGGCCTCTCCCGTTGCGGAGCACAGGCTCTGGACGCGCAGGCGCAGCGGCCATGGCTCACGGGCCCAGCCGCTCCGCGGCACGTGGGATCTTCCCGGACCGGGGCACGAACCCGCGTCCCCTGCATCGGCAGGCGGGCTCTCAACCACTGCGCCACCAGGGAAGTCCCTCCTCTCTTTTTTAATCCCCTCATTCTGCCTTTCTTGAAACTATTCTCACCTTTGCTTTTTGGCTGCTCAGTTTCCCTTGGCATCTGGCTTATCAGTTTTAAGCTCATCTATTGTTGTATTGTGTACTTGGTTCGCAGTAGCAGGAGGAACCTCACGGTAACAAAACTATAGACGGTCTTAGTGTCTTTGTCTCTGAGCCTCTCCTAGAAAGAAAGGATTTTTATGGAAGTGATTTTTTGTGATTTTCAAAGATCTTTCCCAGTTCATTCCAAGTTTGCTTGATGTTTATTCTGACTCCTTCCAGCTCGACTGAGAACCCTTTTCCATGTTGCTGTGGGTCTTCTCAGACTTTGCTGGTTATTTCTGTTTTAATCTGTCCCTTTCTCCTTCCTCTGACACTTCTCTTGGTCCCTCCCTCGGCATTTATGACATTTAAAGGTAGTATCAGGGACATCTTTTACTTGAATTTTCTTCAGCAATTTTTAAAATCCTTTTCCTGCTTAGCGCCGTTGAGATGTTTTTGTGGACACTTCTGGATCTTTAAAAAAACAGTGACGGGCTTCCCTGGTGGCGCAGTGGTTGGGGGTCCGCCTGCCGATGCAGGGGACACGGGTTCGTGCCCCGGTCCGGGAAGATCCCACGTGCCGTGGAGCGGCTGGGCCCGTGAGCCATGGCCACTGGGCCTGCGCGTCCGGAGCCTGTGCTCCGCAAAGGGAGAGGCCACGGCAGTGAGAGGCCCGCGTACCGCAAAAAAAAAAAAACAGTGACCGTGGACTCTCTGAGACTGAAGTGGGGCTGCGGCGTGGGCTCAGCCGTCACGTGTGCGGTGGACCAGCGGAGCCCCCCGTGCGGTGTGCTGGGCTGCACCTGCAGGCTGCGATCCAGGAGGGGCTCGGTCTTCGCTGTGTTTCCCAGAAGGAGAGCTGGCGTACCTTTCCCAGCTCCGTCCTCCACCCCTGCCTCGCTCCACGAGCTTTCGTCAGGCAGCCCCTCCTCTGCTCAGACCTCAGTGTGGCGCCCAGGAAAGTTTTATGGTTTACATGTTTGAGAAACGCGAGTCTACATCATTCACCTTATTTCCTTAAAAGTTTCTCTGTGGGACCTAATAAAACTTGTTTTTCACTTCATTTGGGCCACAGATTATGTAGAAACATCCATTCAGGAGAAGAAAAGGGTCAGTTGGCAATGGTCTAATTTGCTGTTCTGGAACATGCAACCAGGAGAGCGGGTCCCGATGCCTTGGCTGAGGGTCACTGGTCACTCTCACATCTCAGCTTGTCAGCCGACGGTGTCCAGGAGCTGTGTGTCCCTTCAGCGTGGGGTGCAGGAGCGGGGAGAACCCACCACAGCAAAAGAAGAACGTCATTTTCTAAAGCCTGATGATGACAGGCCCCCACCAGTCTCTGTTCCCCCCTCCATCCCTTTGTACCTGAACACATTTCTTCCTGGTGCCCTCGACGACCAGAGGGAGAGATGGTAGCCTGACAGGCCGTTATGTGTTATTTCATTTGCATGGGACATAATTAAAGCCTAAACAGCGTTTCTTCTCATACCTGATATACCTGAGTAGCAGATTGACTGAGAGAAGGATCGGGACGTGATTTCCTTGCATCTGCACCTTCTCAGCCAGGAGAGCCCTTTCCCCGGTCCTCTCCACCTGCGTGGCGTCTACTCACCTGTCCAGGCTCGGCCTGGATGCTGCCTTGACCTTGGTACCCGTCCCCATCCCCTATCAGAAATGAGTCCCGTCTCCGCCGCACTCCCCTGGCTCATTAGACCTGTTACTGCCGTTACTCTGTCCCGCCTTGTCCTGTTCTCTTCAGGTGCCCATTCCTTCCTGTCAAGTCCCTGATGCAGGAAGGGTGACCAGTTGTCCCAATTTGCTTTGAGGTGTTTCCTGGGTTGTGGACTTCCAGTGCTAAACCCTGGAGAATCCCGGGCAAACCTGGGTGGTTCCCCTACAGGGCCATACACGATGATTCTTTTAAAATCTTACTCCAGTGAGAATTACGCATCACACAACAAAGGGACTCAGTAATGTTTGTCGTTGAGACCGTGTTTCCACAGGCTACTCAGCCGAGGGTATAAGAACAGGTCCCCTAACGATGAGAAACATGGTTTTCCCGCTCTCTCTCACCTTCTGTGGCGAGATGTTCACCCTCCTGTGCCCTCTGGTCTTTGTCCCACTTCCCAGGGAGGTCTCACTCAAGGTCAGATACACTTCAGCCTCCGCTAACTGCCTGGTCAGCTGCGGGGTGCAAACTCAGTGCTTCTCACGAGAACAGCATCGTTGGTCCTCACGGATGCCGAGAGGCTTTGGTGCTGCCGTGCTCCCTGCCAGCGGCATCCGTCCTCCACTTGGCCATGCCCACTACCCAGCTCCGTGCTGCGGTCCTGAGGGGTAGGACCAGAGCCGTGAGGCATTCTGGGTGCGTCCCTCCCTGTCGCCAAGGAAACCTGAGCTACCAATCCCGGGCTGGTCCCGAGGGAAACTGGGCTGCACGCCTAGGTGGGCAGGACATTGGAGCCCCTCTTCTTACCTGTACAGGTAGGGTGTGAATGACAGTCAAGGGTCTTTTTCCACGGTGCGGTTGTACAGATTAGTAGCAGAACTCAGAGACCATGACGTGCTCCCAGCCTCTTGGGAAATAAAAATATAGGTGTTTAAGTGGCTGTGATCCATGTTTTCTGGCTGAAAAGATATCTTATTTAGTCTCTATACTCTGTGTTACAATATCCTGAGTGAGAAGGAACTGTTGTTTCCTCTCTAAAACCCTAAAAAGATAAAGGTCTTGGTGACATAGAAACAGAATTTTTAGGCTTCCAGGTTGAGGTGGAAGAAAGTCCAGTGCGGAGCTAAAGCAGTGGAGCCCGGTGAACCGAAGAGCTTCCCAGAGGTTTCTTGGGAAGTTGGGTTCCCTGAGGTTCGACCCAAACACCGTCACCCTGCTGTTACAGAGACGAGCTAGCAGGGCACCTGAGTTGCCTCCAAGGACCCAGGCAGTGTGGGTCCAGGCACAGGTAATTACACCAGAACACACATCTCCGGGCCCACCGTCACCCACGTGCACAACTCTTTCTTACACATCTTTCTGGGGATGGAGTCCGGTGAGAACTGTTCTGAAAAATATGAAAGTTACAAGATCATCAGACATTTGGTGATGGTGTTTCTCTCGGGCAGTGTGTTTTGGCTGCAGTGTAGATAGCTTTAATCATGCAATCTCCAATCAGATGGAGAAACTACTCAAGGGTGGAAACGGCCTGCTCATTTTTTAAGAGTTATTGTTTGGTGAAGGAAGGAAGGAATAAATGAATAAATGGAAAAGGGCCCTGGAGGTGGCCCTCAGAACAAACTCTGCTTTGCCTTTTCGGGAAGCCTGAGCTGGTGAATGAAAAATAAAGGTCCAGTGTGTCTCTGTTTTATTCCTTGAAAACAGGAAGTCCTTTGATGGATTTTAAAATGCCAACAAAGATGTTACTAGAAAAAACAAGAATGCTGTTTATTCAGGCTCAGCGGGTGACCCTCTGCTGATTCTGGGATGCATTTGTCCAACTGCCCACGCTTTTAAAGCATAGTTTTTCGGGCCCTTGGTGCTGTGTGGGGGCTTTTATTCTGCCCTGGCAAAGGAAGTTACAGCATCATCTGGCAGGTTTGCAGAAGGGATCTTTTATGTACAGGGAATTTTGTGCTCGGTGGGTGGTAGCTCTGTCTGCAGGGCTGAGGCTGGGGGAGCACTCAGTTTTGAAGCAAGAATAGCACCGGGCCCCATTCCCGGCCCCATTCCTGGTCCCTTGTCTGCTTCTCGGAGCCCCGCCCCCCCATCTGCTTTTAGCATCAGCTCTTCCCTTCCTTCCTCTGGAAAGAGAGAAATTCTCCGAGCCAAGCCTCTGACCGCGTGAGCCCTTGTACCTCTCCCAAGGTCAGTAGAATCTTCCCCAGTATTTCTTCCCTCTGGATTCTCTCCTCCTCCTCTCTGCCGTCCTAAACCTGGCCCATCTACAGGGTCCCAGCCGTCCAGCCCACAGGCTTGGCCGTGCTTTCTGAATTCTGTGAACTTTTATCAATGCCACTATGTGTCTGATGATTTCATTTGAGCTCGTTTATTTCTCAAGTAAGGTGTTTGAGTGCAGGAACCTTATCTTCTCTGATCGTTCCAGCAGCGCCAAGTAGGCAGTCCCTGTTTCTTGATGTCACGACAAAAATCACCGCATAAACTGGCCTCTGCAGTTAGAGCTCGGAGACTCTGAAAGACTCTGACATGGATTGTTGTCAGGCGTTCAGGGACGTTGCAACACAGCGATAAAAGGAATGAAATGGGAAGGCACTCAAAGTATCAGCGTATCACAGATACCATCCTGCCAGTAGAATCGTTTCATTCATTTGCTTTCAGAAATCTGCTAAAATGACCTACGCACGTACATATCCGTACACACATATGTTTTACACATAAACGCATTTTTATACACACATTGACGTATGCATCCATATACCCACATTATGCACGTGGTACACACATGTGTATGAAGTAAACCCTCAGCAGGGGACAGGGCACGGGCAAATAACAGATACGCTTTGGTGGGGAAGGCAGGTGTAGGCCTGGCCCTGCCCAGGAGGGCTGCCGGGAGCCTGGCATGTGTGTGCTGGGTGCCTGGGGCCGTCAGCCATAGAGAGGAGCAGTGAAGGAATCCGCCTAGGGAGGGTGAGGTACAGCAGCTATGCTTTTGGACTATCGCCCCTCCACACAGCCATGACACTGGGTGTCCCTGGGGTTCCTAGGGTCCTAAACAAATAAATGTCTTTTTACCTTTGCTCATTCAGTGTCTAAGACGATTTGTGTTGCACACACGAGAAAAGGCAAGGACGAGGAATCCAGTCTCACCCTCGCTCGACTTCAGTGTTCTCATCTGTACATTGGGCTTTGTGTCTTCTGTACCGTGTAGATTTCTTGTGGCAGAGAAGGGTATGGACCCAGGGCCGTTCTAGACACTGGATCCAGGCCCTGACGGGCTGGACCTGAGGCAGGTTGAGCCTTTTGGCCTCTTGCATCTGAATTTTCATTGACCAGGTCTGCATGTTTAGATTTCATGGTTTTCTTGGTAAGAGAAATAGGAATAGAGGTGATGGCAAGAGCCGGCCAGAATGTCCTGTCCCCTCTCTGCTCTCCAGGCAGCCCAGTTCCCTCCCAGGACCCTTTTGCACTTTACAGAATAGGTATTTGTTTTGGCTTTGCCTGTTGCCGTGAACACAGGACCAGACATCCATGTTTTGTTTTCCAGGGAGATGTGCATCCAGCAGGATGGGAGAGTTCATCTCACTGTCGTTTACTTTGGAAAAGAAGAAATGAATGAGGTCAAAGGAATACTTGAGAACACTTCCAAGTAAGTCTCATGTGGAGCCATGGTGGAGAGTCTGAAACCCGAACGCGGGAGGAGATACCTGAGCTCACGCAAGCCGTTTTGTGTCCTTTTCACTGTGGGCGACCCAACCGGGGAGAGAGACGGGCTGGCCTTTTGCGTGTGGTAGTGTCGGGGGTGGGAGTTCTGCGCCCTCCTTCCTGGGGACCGCCTGCCTCACACCCACCCTCCCTGTGAGGGGTGTCAACTCGGACAGTGGAGACAACTGCCCAGAGCAGCCAGGGTGGGGGGCAGGGCTCCTCCGGCCCCCGTGTGGCACAGCAGGTTTGGGGGCCGCCCGTGGCAGGGGTGGACTCGGGGAGCACAGCCGTGCAGGGAGCTCTTTCTCAGTCCCCGCTCGTCAAGGTTCGCTCTCATCCACTTAGCAGATGGCCTCACCCTTCTGACTGTCACTCGTTCTGCATTTTGAGAGATCAGGGGCCAGTGGTGCCGGGGAGGGACCCTAGATTAACAGAAGCTGTTTAACCAACACTTTTGGACCGAGAGCTCGGGATTTTTACCTCGTTCATCAGTTACGTGGAGGATTAAATGTATTCAAAAGCAGAAGAGAGGGGGTTCTTCTTACCAGACGAAGTGAACAAGCATGTATTTAATGAGTACATATCTGTGGCATTTTCTACTAGTGAGGAAGCCGGCGGCACTGCCCGCTCCCTCTGGTTGACAAGCTGCAGGTGAACGACGAGGTGGGTGGTTTCTCCATAGGTGCAGCTTGGAGGGTGGTCAGAGGTACTGGGGGCAGAAGTCGTCTGAGTAGCTCCGTATGGTCTGAATATAAACAAGTCCCTCTGTTTTGAGTCTTTGGTAAATGGTAAGAGGATGATAGTCAAAGGATAAGATGCCGAGACTGAGCGCACTTTTCGTATTTATTTTCAGGCTTTGTTACCAATTTTGTGTTACGAGCACAAGATCAGAATGCTAATTATTATTCAAACATCTGAAGCAGTGCACTGGTCAAATTTTGTCCACACTTACTTTTGTAAATAAAGTTTTATTGGCTCGCAGGCGTGCTCATCTGTTTCTGTATTAGTTATGGCTGCTTTCGGGCTACAGCTGCAGGGTTGAATAGTTGTGACAGATACAGTGTGACTCGCAAAGCTGAACTCTTTACTATCTGGTCCTTTACAGAAAAAGTTTGCTGACCTCTGTTCTAAAGCAATAAGGAGTTAAAAGAGTTTAAAACTAGTAGCAGCTTAAAGCTATGGCACCTCTTGAAGGGAGATCAAAGGGAATAAAATAATTCAATATCCTAAATGTAAGTGAAATAGAAATCTCTCGACTCCAATGCATTGCAATATCCTTTTCATCTCTGCTTAGGAGTGAGGAGCGTGAGTTATTCGAATTCATTTCCTCTGCCCAGTGGATAGGTTTTAACATCTCTGCAGGTAGCCAACCCCTGGGTGTGGACCTTGTTCAAGTTTCCCAGATGATTCTGACATGCAGCCACGATTGAGAACGATTGTTTGGGAAAGTGGCGCCCCCCCCAGGGGCTGCCCGAGGGAGGCCTTGGTTGCAGCCAGCTGCCTCCTTTCGAGGTGTTTTGAAGTAGAGATCCAGGTGATTTGAAAGCCCAGCCAGGACTGAGACATCAGTCCTGTTGGCTCTGGCACCTTCCGAGGACATCAGAAGGTGATCAGATGTCTGATAGATTCATGTAACCAACTTTACACGAGTCTGATGGACGAGTGGAAGGCCAGTTGAGACAGTGTTACGGGAAATGCCCTTTCCACTGGCCGGAGCACCCAGGATTCTATCAAGGCATTCTCCACCGTATCGCATGACCTGGCAAGCTGAATTTGCAATCAGAAGGTTGTGTGGTGAGCAAAGAATGAATCTGAACGAGAAAAGTAAAATCATTTGAGGGGTAGAGATGGCTTGGAAAATTTCCAGAGCTGAAGCTACTCGTGATGGGGCTTCGTTCTGGAGCCTGAGTCAGTCCTTAAAGCAGTGCTGCAGAAACCTCGGCGAATTCATTGGCGCGGCGCCATTTTCTGTGTTGAGTCCTCTTTCTGTTCACTGGTGACACTGCAGTGTTGATGTCACTGATGCCGTGGGCTTTGTCCTGCCCCTTCCAGAGCGTTGCTCTAGGAATGCCCTGCCCTCTGCCACCAGCCTGAGCTGATTTCCCATGGCTGCCTGCAGCCCCAAGGTCCAGATGAAATTCCTCATCACCCACTGTCCCAGCCTGGTACCCAAGCTGGCTCTTCTCTCTTTTTTTTTTTTAACATCTTTATTGGACTATAAGTGCTTTACAATGGTGTGTTAGTTTCCGCTTTATAACAAAGTGAATCAGCTATACATATACATATGTTCCCATATCTCTTCCCTCTTGCATCTCCCTCCCACCCTCCCTATCCCACCCCTCTAGGTGGTCACAAAGCATGAGCTGCTCTCCCTATGCTATGCGGCTGTTTCCCACTAGCTATCTATTTTACATTTGGTAGTTTAGATATGTCCATGCCACTCTCTCATTTTGTCACAGCTTACCCTTCCCCCTCCCCATATCCTCAAGTCCATTCTCTAGTAGGTCTGTGTCTTTATTCCCGTCTTGCCCCTAGGTTCTTCATGACCTTTTTTTTTCCTTAGATTCCATATATATGTGTTAGCATACGGTATTTGTTTTTCTCTTTCTGACTTACTTCACTCTGTATGACAGACTCTAGGTCCACCCACCTCACTACAAATAACTCAGTTTCATCCCTTTTTATGGCTGAGGAATATTCCAGTGTATATATGTGCCACATCTTCTTTATCCATTCATCTGTTGATGGACACTTAGGTTGCTTCCGTGTCCTGGCTATTGTAAATAGAGCTGCAGTGAACATTTTGGTACATGACTCTTTTTGAATTCTGGTTTTCTCAGGGTATATGCCCAGTAGTGGGATAGCTGGGTCGTATGGTAGTTCTATTTGTAGTTTTTTAAGGAACCTCCATACTGTCCTCCATAGTGGCTGCACCAATTTACATTCCCACCAACAGTGCCAGAGGGTTCCCTTTTCTCCACACCCTCTCCAGCATTTATTGTTTCTAGATTTTTTGACGAGGCCATTCTGACCGGTGTGAGATGATACCTCATTGTAGTTTTGATTTGCATTTCTCTGATGATTATTGATGTTGAGCATTCTTTCATGTGTTTCTTGGCCATCTGTATATCTTCTTTGGAGAAAGGTCTATTTAGGTCTTCTGCCCATTTTTGGATTGGGTTGTTTGTTTTTCTGTTATTGAGCTGCATGAGCTGCCTGTAAATTTTGGAGATTCATCCTTTGTTAGTTGCTTCATTTGCAAATGGCTCTTCCTTCTAACTTTGTTTTGATGACTTACTGCCCCACAGCCAGATGGGGGCGCAGTTTACCCTTTGTCTTCACGCCCATTATTCTCTCAGGTTTGGCCTTCCCTCCATCCTCCTTCCTACTTCCTCAGACCCTCTACCTGTGCATCCCCCCCCCCACCAGGTCCACACTCTGGAGCTCATCCTGACCTGTCCTCTCCTCTCTGAACTGTATCCGTACACCCCTTCAGCATCTCTTATCTGTGGCCCTTGGCGTATGATTTGCCTGTTTACGTTTCTTTCTCCTGTCCTCACTAGATTATAAGCTGCTTAGTAGTACTGTGTCGCATGCTTCTGAAACTCCAGCTCTTGGCACTGGGCCTCACTCAGGTTTAAAATGTTCAGTGTTCGGTCATCAGGAGAAGGACAATGCCAGGTGTGGAGTAGATTTGCACACATTGTAATCTATATAAAATGCATATACGAAGCTTTATTTAAATACCATTTTTATCATTCTCTTAAGATGCTAAAGCTTTTATTCAAATGCATCTTAACTTTGAATAATATAATAACCATTGTTATTAATATGAGTTATGTCATTTAATATTCACAGCAACCTTATGAGATAGAAGCTGTTATTAACCCCACTTCTTAGATGAAGAAACGGAGGCTTAGAGAGGTTGTTACTTAGGCTGCCACCCCGGCCCAGGGGGACAGCCAGGTCTGAACCTCATCTGTAACTCCTGGACTCCCCAGTCTTAACATTGCATGAAATTCTTACTCCAAAAACCGATAATTGTTCATTGAGAATAAGAATATTTGAAACCAGTTTAAATGCAATTTATTTCATTTGGCTATCAGCATTGTGATCAAACTGTTCTAAATCTAGCTAATGTATATATTTTAAGAATATCTTGAAAAACCCCAGTTCAGTGACTAGCATGCAGTGTCTGTGTCTCTCGGTTTACGCTTACTCTGTCGAGCCTTACGTCTCAGTCGATTGCTGTACAGCAGTGTTTAGCAAACGACAGTTTGTGATTCGTTAGAGGGTTGTGAAATTGATTTAGTGGGTTACGTGCAGTGTTTTTAAAAAATCAAACTAGAATATAAAATTATCAGAATACATCACAAGTATTAAAGATAAATATTGTTTCATGAAACTTTAATTTCAGAGTGTGTGTGTGTGTGTCTGTGTGTGTGTGTGCATGTGTGCGTGTGCTGTGTCATGATGTAAAATATATTCTTTTGAAAGGGTAAGGGTTGTGCTCAAAACATTTAGAAGCCACTGACGTAGATAACAGTACAAATCAGTTCTCAATATCTGATTTTTATTCCACAGAGTTTTTCATACTAAGCTTCAGTTAATCTCAGATTACACCCTAGCTCAGTGGTTCTCAAATATAAAGGTACTTTGAATAACCTGGGGTGCTTTTTAAAATACAGATTCCTGAGATCCAGCCCCAGAAATTCTGAGTCATTAGGCCTGAAATGAAGCCTGGGAACCAACACTGAGAATGAGCTCAACCTGTGATGCTGTTGTGGATGGTCCGTGGCCCACATTTTGAGGAATTCTGGCCTAGGTGGACATTTGCTTGGAGCTATGTATTAGGAAATTTTTTAAAATTCATACTGGTTGGTGGATTTGCATGAGTTATAATTTACTGCATGGTATCTTCATCTTTGTCCACTTGTGGGGACACAAAGGCATCCTTCAGTAGAATCACCTCTGACATTGAAGCACTAGAACTGAGATACTGCCCTGTCCTGCGAGTATGTGCCTGAGAGAGGGTTTTGTGTGTGTGTGTTGTCAGGAAAATGCCCTGTTGCCATGGTGTTGTCCACATTTCATGCCTCTTTGAAGGGATTTGCTTGACATGTACCCTCAGGAACATTTTATCAGGACATCCCAAAAGAAAATTGGGGGGAAAGTTGTCTGAAATTTGAGAATTGTTGCTTTGTTTTAATATTTTTTCATAAACAAGGCCATTTTAGATAAGAATCTCATCTGCTAAAATGAAAAAAGCTACACAGTGAATTCCTTCCTAGAAGATAAAGAGTCTTGGACCCTGGGAAGCACCTCACAGGTGAAGGCAGCACCTAGGCCTGTGCCCAGTGAGAACTGGGCATCTGCCAGAGAAGGGGCTACGCATGACTCTGCTTGGTGACCAGCTCTTTGTGGAGATGTGCCTGTATTTTTAGGTATTCCAAGTTGTTCTTTGGGGGATTCAAACATGGCATATAGTTTATAGTATTGTGACAGTGTTAAATTTCTTGAGTGTGATTATTACATTGTTATAATATTATAAAGGAGAGTGTCCTGGTTCTTGGGGAGTACTTATCTTTGAAAGTGAAGTTGCCATGATATCTGGAACCTCAGATGGTTCAGAGGAAGGAAGGAAGGAAGGGAGGGAGGGAGGGAGGGGGGAAATATGGCAAAACTTTAACACTTGGTGAATCTGGGTGATGGTATATGGGTACTTTACTATGCTTACAACACTTCTAAAGGTTTAAATTTTTTCCAAGTAAAAAATTGGGGGAAAATATATTATGGAAAAAATTAAATGATATTAAGTTCATACAATGGAATATAATGCAACAGTTTAAAAAAGGTGATATCAGAGAAAATGGTGGAATAAAGAGCTTGCAAAATTCTCTTCCATAAAAGCAGTGAGAAAATTACTAAAAATTCTCAGAATCAACGTTTTTAAGAACTGTGGAAATTAAAGTTTGCAACAGTCTGGAAAGTGTTTATCCAAATGACTGAATTTTGGTGTGAACAGGGAGCTTTGCGAACTTTAACTTGCCCCATTTCACTCCCGCCCCCAGCTCTTCAATAGCCTTGAGGACCAGCAGACCACAAGAATCACAGCTGGGCAGCCACTGGGGGCTGGGATGGGGCTGGAGCTCCTTGAAAGCATTATTCTCAGAGAATTGTCATTATTGGACCTGCCTGCAGATTTCTTTGGAAGGCCCTGCTCACGAGGTTGTCTTGCTTTGACCTGACTCAGAGGCCTCCCTGTGGAACTTTTTATCCCGTGGTATATGACAAAAAACAATTTTAGGAAGTCTTTAACTTTGTGGCTGCCTGAGGTGTAGATAAGAGTTGGGGCAAACAGTAGACTAACTAAAAAGCTCAGAAGGTGAATCTGAGGAGTGAGATCTCCAAAGGGGCTTTGAAAGCCACAGCACATTCCTGGGGATCCAGAGGCGGCGCTCATACTTAAGAAAGACCTGAGCAGGCCCTTACTTTTTACCTCTGACTGATCTTAAGGCTCTGTTCAAGAAGGAAGTAAAGGCTCAGGTAAGTTGTTACCTGCTTGGTTGTGTGTTGATGACATGCCCCGCCGTGCTCACAGAGTCCCCGCCGTGCTCACAGAGTCCCCACCGTGCTCACAGAGTCCCCGCCATGCACACAGAGTCCCCGCCATGCACACAGAGTCCCCACCATGCTCACAGAGTCCCCACCGTGCTCACAGAGTCCCCGCCATGCACACAGAGTCCCCACCCTGGCAAAGACTGGGAGACTTATTGGTTCCAGACATTTAAGGAAATCCCTGCTTAATCATTAGCTTACCACTAAGTGGTCACACACAAGAGTACACTTTACAGAATTAGTTCAGGAAAGTCACTAAACAAACAAACAACAAACAGCGACAATAGCAAAACCCTGAGGGGAGTGGAGATTCTGATTTCCAGGGCTGCCACATTACATTATTTAAAATGTTTAGCTTTAAACAAAAAAAATATGAGGCATGCAAAGAAACAAGAAAATATAGCTCATGCACAGAGAACAAAATCAATCATTAGAAATTGTTCTTGAGGAAGCACAGGTGTTGTACTTACTAGACAAAGACATTAAGTCAACTGTGTTAAATCTGTTCAAAGAATTAAAAGAGACCATGTTTAAAAAACTAAAGAAAAGTATGAGAACCATGTCTCACCAAATATAGAGAGATCAGTTATAAAAAGAACCAAATAGAAAGTCTGGAGTTGAAAAGTACACTATTTAAATAAAAAAATTCACTGTGGGGCCTCAACATCAGTTTTGAACAGGCAGAAGAAAGAATCAGTGAACTTTAAAATAAGTCAATTGATTTGACATAGTTTGAGAAACAAAAATAAAAAAGAATGAAGTAACAGAAAACCTCAGAGGTTTTCAGCAAAACCATCCATCAAAATTGAAAGAGAAATTAAGACATCCTCAGTTAAGAACTGAAAGACTTTATCACTAGTAAACCTGCCCCACAAGAAATAATGAAAGGAGTCCTCGAGGCTGACATGAAAGGACACTGGACACAAACTCAAATCCATGTGAAGAAATACAGAGGGCCAGTAAAAGTTACCACATAGGGGAATATGAGACACAGTATAAATGTGTTTTTTGCTTATGCTTTTTTCCTATCTGATGTAAAAGTAAAAAGATAACTGCAGGGCTTCCCTGGTGGCGCAGTGGTTGAGAATCCGCCTGCCGATGCAGGAGACACGGGTTCGTGCCCCGGTCCAGGAAGATCCCACGTGCCGCGGAGCAACTAAGCCCGTGAGCCATGGCCGCTAGGCCTGCGCGTCCGGAGCCTGTGCTCCGCAACGGGAGAGGCCACAACAGTGAGAGGCCCGCATACCGCAAAAAAAAATAAAAATAAAAATAACTGCATAAAGCAGTAACTATAAATCTGTGTATTGATAGACACACAACTGATTTTTACATGTTATTTTGTTTCCTGCAACGTTACTGAATTCATTTATTAGTTAAAATGGTTTTTTGGTGAAGTCATTAGGGTTTTCTGTAGATAGTATCATGCCATCTGCAAATAGTGACAGTTTTACTTCTTCCTTTCTAATTTGGATGCATTTTATTTCTTTTTGTTGCTTAATTGATCTGGCTAGGACTTCCAATACTGTACTGTATAAAAGTGGCGAGAGTGGACATCCTTGTCTTGTTCCTGATCTTAGAGGAAAAGCTTTTAAATTTTTCTGTTGAGTGTGATGTTAGCTGTGGACTTATAATATACGGCCCTTATTATGTTTAGGTACATTCCTTCTATTCCTAATTTGTTGAGAGTTTCTATCATAAGAGGATGTTTGAATTTTGTTTGAATTTTTTCTGCATCTATTGAAATAATACTATGATTTTTATTCTTCATTCCGTTAATGTGATGTATAACATTTTTAAATTTGCAGATATTGAACCATCCTTGTAACCCAGGGATGGATCTCTCTTGATCATGGTGTATGATCATTTTAATGAACTCTTGAATTCAATTTGCTAGTATTTTGTTGAAGATTTTGCATTATGTTCAGGGATATTGGCCTGTAATTTTCTTTTCTTGTGTTTTTGTTTGACTTTGGTATCAGGGTAGTGCTAGCCTCATAAAATGAGTTTGGAAGTGTTCCTTCCTCTTCAATATTTTGGAAGAATTTGAGAAGGATTGGAATTCTTTAAATGTTTGGTAGAATTCATCTGTAAAGCCATCTCACCCTGGGCTTTTATTTGTTGGGAGGTTTTAAGCTCCTTGTTCATTATTGGTCTGTTCAGATTTTCTGTTACTTCATGATTCAGTCTTGAGTGTTGTGTGTTTCTAGGACTTTATCCATTTTTACTAAGTTATCTAATTTGTCAGCATGTAATTGTTCATAGTTGTCTCACAATATTTGGGATTTCTGTGGTATCAGTTGTAATGTCTCCTTTTTTTGTTTATAATTTTACTAATTTGAGTCATCTCTCTTATTTTTCTAGATAATGAGCTAAAGCTTTGTCAATTTTATTTATCTTTTCAAAAGAAACTTGCTGAAACAATTGTATAAGCAGGCTTGTATATAAGCTCAGAAACTAGAAAACTCTATATTGTTTAAAATGCCTACTGTGAACAACTGGCTGAGAATATGTTTAGCCTTAAATTATTTACCATATTCAGATCCCTTTAGTAAATAGAACTCATAAGAAATGTCAATATTCAGGGCTGTTAGATTTAAATTTTTAAGTTATACATCAAATATAATATTTCTATGTAAATTTTTAAAGGTTTTTTTCTTCTTTTTTATGAAGGGCTCTTGTGGGAAGTGTCACATTAAGAGAATTTCCTTGCAGGGGTGGGAAGAAATTTGTATTAGAGTAAATCACGTTAGACAGCAAGATCTTTTATCATTTTTAAGCCAGCAGTTCTGGGAAATGCACGTCAATTAGAGAAATTAAATCTCAGGTTGAAACAGTGGCTGCCTCAGGTCATTGTAACCTCTGTCAGCATGACTACATATAACCTGGAGGAGACCCCATGCATCAGACTTATTATATAAAGGAAAGGAGTTGAATGAGAGACTCAAGAGTTTCATCAGTTGATAATACAATTCAAGAAGAAAAGAGAAGAAATAATTATAAGTAATCCTGGGGCCGTTTGGAACTGCAGACTCTGATTCATAACAGGAAATTACATAGTAGAGAGTGTAATGCCCACATTCTACTGTGAAAAAGCCCATTCCTCACGAGGCCAGTACTCTAGACATGCCGCTAAATATTACATTTCTTTGTATGGCTAAATTAAATATTTCAAACCAAATTGCATTTTATTGTCCTCAGCTCTCTTTTCCTCTGTTACTTACATATTTGTCATCTCCTTAAAAGCTAGGTTTGTGCCTGTCCTTGGGAACGTGTTGGTTGGAGCCTCTTTCTGATGGGGGAGGCGGGCTTAGGATGTGCGAGGGCCTCTCCGGTGCCCACCTGAGGGGATGAGGTGGCGTCTTGGGGCAGCCTCTGCCACAGTGACGGGTCTGAGACACGCTCTGCTTTCCATTGACTCGTCTCTTGATTCACCCAGTGTTTATTGAGCTGCACTGTGTCCCCGTGGGCGCCACTTACTGCACAGCACTGATAATCTCTGAAGATAGAGATAAGAAAATAAGGCAGTCCGTGTCCTCCAGGGTTTAGAGGACAGACCAGGTGGTCCAGTGCACAGGGCACAAGAATGCACTGGGCCCGGGGGGAGAACGGAGGCGGGACTGGCCCAGACGCCTGGGGGCCCGGAGAGGGCACCTTGGTCCACAGGAGGGTGAAAGGCAGTGACACCCGATGTGGGGAGGAGGTGGATTCCGGGGAGGGACCACTGAGCTGACACAGGAGGCCCCAGTGTGTCCGCACTCTTGGTACCTATCTTCCAGCTGGTCGCTGCGGAGGGGATGGAGATGAACAGAGAACTAAACGGGACCCCTGCCCGTGTAGCTCTGCGGCCTGCATCTCGGGCTGTGGCCCTGTGGTCTTGTCATGCACATTCCCAAACCCACAACCCCACGGGCCAGTCGGGGTTCTGTGTTGAAATGCGTCCTTGCTTCTGCACGGCCTCTTAGTATGCTGTCCACGTGCTGCTGGGCAGGACGCTCGAGCCCAGAGAGCAAGTCCCTCTGCGGGAAGGTCCGGGGCCCGGTTGTGCTGCAGAAGCTGTGTCCCTTCATCCCGTGCACCCTGTGCTCCGGAGCTGGTGCTGATGAGTCTGAGATGGGAGGGGGGGCGTCCCGCTCCCAGCCCAGACGCTTCGCGGTGTGTTCATCTCGCCGTTCTGGAGAAGAGGGGAGGGAGGTTGTTCTGATTTGGTTTCTGGTGTCTCCAGCTCAGCCCTCTTTCTCAGCAGAGATCACGTGTCAGTTATCAGAGGTCCTTCCTGACGGCGAGAGAGGAGGAGGAGGGGTCCTGGTTCATTATAGGGGGTGCTGGGCTGAGTGATCAGGAGGAGGGCAGCACTGATATCCACCTGCAGACGGACGTGTAACTGATCACAGTGACCCGACCGCCCCACTGGGAACCACGGATGGTGACAGAGTCACCCTGAGCCTCCCCAGTGCCCAGGACCGGCCGATGGGGCTTCCCGGGCCGGCGGGGACTCCGTCCGCACCCTGCCTCGGTGTGCAGTCTTGTCCAGGTCCCTCATGTCCCCTGCCGGCCGGCGTTGGTCAGGGTGGACGGGAAGCCGGGGTTCTGTGGGGCGTGGCAAGCAGAGACGGCCGGGGCGCGTGGGGCAGAGGGGCCGCTGCGTGGACAGCCAGTGGCAGGAGCTGTGTCCTGGGGCTTTGCGTCTGGCCTGTGGACGCGCTGGAGAGTGGGTTCAAAGTGCACGTTCAAGTCGGGTGGTGCCGTGGGTGTAACATGGCTTGTCTCATCCTCGTTGGGAGGTTGGACGAAGAGAGAGGAGGCAGATTGCGTGTGCATCCGGCCATGGGCCCGGCACCTGTTCCCCGAGATCTCTTCCCCTACAGACCACACGCTGAAGCATGGAGGCCGATGTTCTAAGACTTATTTTTTTAAAACATCTTTATTGGAGTATAATTGCTTTACGATGGTGTGTTAGTTTCTGCTGTATAACAAAGTGAATCAGCTCTACATATACATATGTTCCCATATCTCTTCCCTCTTGTGTCTCCCTCCCTCCCACCCTCCCTATCCCACCCCTCTAGGTGGTCACAGAGCATGAGCTGCTCTCCCTGTGCTATGCGGCTGCTTCCCACTAGCTCTCTATTTTACATTTGGTAGTGTAGATATGTCTATGCCACTCTCTCACTTTGTCACATCTTAACCCTTCCACCTCCCCATAATCCTCAAGTCCATGCTCTAGTAGGTCTGTGTTTTATTCCTGTCTTACCCCTAGTCTCTTCATGACCTTTTTTTTCCCCTTAGATTCCATATATATGTGTTAGCATACGGTATCTGTTTTTCTTTCTGACTTACTTTACTCTGTAGGACAGACTCTAGGTCCATCCTTTAAAATAAATTCTTCTACATCAAGGTCATCTCAAGCACTAGGACAGGGAGCTGTCCCAGCCCCCTTTCCCAGGGACGGTGATCAGCAGGCAAGCTCCCTCCCCTGCCCCCTCCCCTCTCCTCCCCTCCCCTCCCCCTCCCCTCCCCTCCCCTCCCCCCTCCCCTCCCCTCCCTCGTCCCCTCTCCTCCCCTCCCCCCTCCTCTCTCCTCCCCTCCCCCCTCCCCTCTCCTCCCCTCCCTTTCTCCCACCCCACCTCCCCCACTGCAGCAGGGCAGAGAAGAGCAGTCCATCAGCAGAGTTCAGACCAGGGCTTGGGGAACTGGGGGACAGAACAAACGAGACTAAACTCTGTGTGGAGTACGCGTGTTCCCCCGGTCACCACTCTCCCTGGACCTGTGGCCCTCTGCTGCCTCCCTGCTACTCACTCAGCCCCCCGGCTGGGCATGCCTTCGATGCTGTTCGTTCCGTTTCTAATGCTGCCTGTATTGTTATTTAAGTATTAAACATGACTCCACTTTGTGTAAATGTTTGATATTCTACCCAGTAAATAGCAAATATACTATTTGTGTGTAAATATTTGCTATGTCAACACAAATGGACCGTAAGCTGTTTGGGACAAAAATCCTGCTTGTCTTTAACACAGTGGATTAAGGACCTGCCTTCCCCTATTCTTGGCGAACGTTTCTTGCCATTGTTCAAATGTGAAGCATTTTGCTATTTGCAATCTCTAACGACAGACCGTGGGAAACCTCTGGGAGGAGTCAGATACACGTGAACCAGGATTTGGTGCTTGGGTATGTCAGCCCTCCCTGCCCTGCAAATTAGTCCCTGTGGTCTCACAGAGTATAAACTGTGAGACAGTTGAGGAAAAGAGACCTGCTACAGCTGTGAGAGAAAGCCGGGCCATGGGCAGTGGACAAGTTCTGTGAGGCTAGCTTAGGTGAAAACAGGTGAAAACCCAGGCATCTCCCAAGGGTAGAAGTTTCCTGAGAACTGATCAAGTAGGGCAGGGGGAAAAGGGCTGTAGAAACCTCCAGGGGATGCAGAGGTGCTGCAAGGGTCTCACTCCACCTGGACGTCTTCTTTGCAGACAAGGGGGCAGCGCTGTCCCTACCAGGGAAGGCTGGGGCATAACCCCCAGGTGACTCACAGAAAATAGGAACTGGGGCCCGCCTACCCAGAGAGAAGAGTCAAAACGGAGTTCTGAAAGAGTAGAATCGGGTAGAGCAGTGCTGAGCTGAATCATCCAACAGTAGAACCGTCACATGCAAAGGGCCTGAGGTCTGTACCATGAGGCTTTGCAGCAAGGAAACTGAGACCAGAGAAGCGAAGTGACTGCCCAAAATAATGAGAGGCAGTGCTGGATTGCAGTCCTTCATCTATGGACACGTTTAGTCACCAGCATCCGTTGGGTACCCAGTGGGGCTGGGCAGCTCCAGGCCCGGGACCTGGGCTCCCGGCTTACACTCCAGTGCTCCTCCAGGCACCAGGCCTTCTGCCTTCATCTGAAAAGCATGTTTGGCCTCAGACTCAGACAAGCTTGGGCCCAGACTCCCAGGATGAAAAACCCAAGCTCATTGCCAGGTCTGAAAGGAGGTGACAAGTCAAGGAAGGGGTAGCACAACTAGTTTCACTGATTAAACTGCCAGATACATTTGAAAAGTTTATGACTGTATTTGTGTTGACCTTTACCGGAGATAGTTACAGACTTTAAACAATGGAGATGGTTTTTTTTTTTTTTTTTTTTTTTTTTTTTTTTGTGGTAGGCGGGCCTCTCACAGCTGTGGCCTCTCCCGTCGTGGAGCACAGGCTCCGGACGCGCAGGCCCAGCGGCCACGGCTCACGGGCCCAGCCGCTCCGCGGCATGTGGGATCCTCCCGGACCGGAGCACGAACCCGTGTCCCCTGCATCGGCAGGCGGACTCCCAACCACTGCGCCACCAGGGAAGCCCATGGAGATGGGTTTTGCACCTCTTTGGAGGCATCAGGATTAGGGAGAATCGGGGGATGGGATAGGCTGGGTGGGGGGAGGGCTCTGAGCTGGGGGCGAGGAAGCCATCGGGACGGGAAGGGTGTGTCACGGGAGAGGGGCCGGCCAGATGCCAGGCCTGTACAAGTGGAATTGGGAGTCCAGTAGGACCAGAGTGGGTCTCTGGGAGAAGACAGTCCCTGTCCCACTAGGTACTAGATGAATTCCTGGAACTTTTGCTCAAGACGTGCCGCATCCCAGAAGGTCCTGGGAGAGAGCAGCCAAGCGAAGGAGCACCTGGGCTCCATTTCCTCCGGCCTGTGCTGGTAACAGACCGGCTGATGCTCACCGGATGCGCGTTATACTCTTAGCGTCACTCACCACGCTGATCGTTCTGAGAGCGGTGAAGGAAGGTGTCGTTGTTATTTCTGTTTTGCAGGTGAGGCAGCCGAGGCTCCGGGAGATTAATGGGTTTGCCTATTTCACAGCGTTAATCCACATGGGAGCCAGGTCCCAAACGTCCTCATCTCCTGAATCCAAGTGTCGTTTCCTTACTGTGCTCGGCTATGTCACCTTCGGGTGGGGAAGGGATCCGGGTGTGAGCGTGTCTGGGGAGAGGCATACACCCGGGCCACGCTGCCGGGTTCCTGGAGGGAACCCCGATGAGAAGCTGCTCAGCGGGGCCCTTGCGGTGTGGCTGTATTTCCTTGGCCAGTGGTTTCATTGGCTCCAGAGGCATTGGGATTGTCCCGGGTTCTGTCACCTGGTCTTCGCTGGCTCACGTTCTCCCCCTCGTGAGGAACACACGTTAGCCGCGACGGTGATTTTCAATATGGGGAAACTGCTAGAAAAAGAAAAGATAAATTGGTGCAAAACCTTCTCGAAGTGTCCTTGGTGCCCTTAATCCCAGTGGCGTCGGGTCACGGAAGGCGCGTGGTGAGGTGCCGTGGGCCTCGGTTGTGTGTTTTCCGGGGGAGCCCCCGGCCGCAGGCGCGGGCGCCCCAGTGACTGTGTGTGCTCTCACCTTTCAGAGCCGCCGGCTTCAGGAACTTCACCTTCCTCCAGCTGGACGGGGAGTTCTCTCGGGGAAAGGGGCTGGACGCGGGCGCCCGCGCCTGGACGGGCCACAACGTGCTGCTCTTCTTCTGCGACGTGGACATCTACTTCACCGCCGAGCTCCTCAACACCTGCAGGCTGAACGCGCAGCCAGGTGGGGCTCCCCTCCCGAGCATCCTCTCAGCTCGGCCCGGCGACCCGCTCGCGGATCGGCCTTATTTACCCCGCTGACAAAGACAAGGACGCCGTCTGCTTTGGTTCCTCCTTTGGTGTCGTGCTGTGGGCCCGTCAGCCACCGTAGCTCTGGGACTCGTGGTCCAAAGTTCGTGTGTACGGCCCCTTTTCCATTCTCCCCTAGGAGCTCAGCTTTAGGGGACGACCCGGGAGCAGGTGTGGTGAGGAGGACTTGGGCCTGGGAGACGCCGCTGAAGCCAAAGGGAAGCAGTGGCTGTGGGCGGTTACCAGGGCAGGAGGGGCTCCAGACGCAAAGAACCCACGGTATGAAAAGTGTTCTCATAGCTTTGACTCAGCAGCAAGGCCGATACTCAGCGGATAACCACTGAAATGGCCGTGTCCCTTGTTCAGATCTGTGAAAACTGGTAAAGAGCAGCTGCCCGGGGCTCCCAAAGTCTTTTCCTGCTGCCTGAGGTCCCCCTGGCTGACTGCCCCATGAGCCAGCAGTGAGAGGGTTAAGGTCTGGCAGGACAGGGGCACTGGGGCCCCTTTTCACACCCACTTCCACTAGTTGTGCCCAGTGCCAGGTCCACTGGCCGTCAGAGCTTGGAACGTTACCCCTCGCGCTGGGAAGTCGGGAATCCGAGTGTGTCCATCTGGTCTACCTGCCGCACTACTGCTAAGGTCTGTGTCAGAGTCCAGCGGAGGGAAAAGGGACAGCGGACGCAGATCCCTAGGCTCTTCCTGAGGGTCGCGTGTAAATGAACAAAGGTAACAGCTTCATCTGTCGCTTAGCGCATTTGTTTGTTTTCTGGTTTGCAGGGAAGAAGGTGTTTTATCCGGTCCTTTTCAGTCAGTACAATCCTGGCATAATATACGGCCATCATGACTCGATCCCTCCCTTAGAAAAGCAGCTGGTGAGTGCTCCCCGCGAGGGGCCTTGGTGGGGCTCTGTTTCATGTCTTTCGTCACCAGGGGCACCTGACCGTGCGTGGAGGCCTGTGGATCGCTTCCCAGAGTAATTTGCGAGTGTGACAGGTGTTCTGGCCTTTGCTCCCAGCGCCTCGCGGATTAAAAGTGCTTGCAGGGGCTTCCCTGGTGGCGCAGTGGTTGAGAATCCGCCTGCCGATGCAGGGGACGCGGGTTCGTGCCCCGGTCCGGGAAGATCCCACGTGCCGCGGAGCGGCTGGGCCCGTGAGCCGTGGCCGCTAGGCCTGCGCGTCCGGAGCCTGTGCTCCGCAACGGGAGAGGCCACAACAGTGAGAGGCCCGCGTACCGCAAGAAAGAAAAAAAAAAAAAGTGCTTGCAGTATTTAATAAAAGTGGAAAATAAATAGGAACACTACCTTACCGAAAGGTAATTTCATCACTTTCTTCTACGGTTTTGGAAACCAGTATTACTGCATTATGGTTGCACCACATTTCCCCTTTATTGTTACAATCCTACGAGGTAAGAAAGGTGAGACTTAGGCTCCCATCTGACAGGTGGAAAGCGGAAGTCAGGAAGAGGAGACTGACCGCCCCAGGCACAGTGGGGCAGGGGCCAGATCCCTGCTCTCCGTCACCACTCCCACATCAGCATCAGAAGTGTCACCAGCAAGGTGGCTTTCCCAGGAATATGGGAGGGACTTCTGTGCTAAGATCCCAGCCGCACAGGTGATGGGTAGGGGACCCACGCAGCGCCCAGGCTCTCTGTAAGCTGAGATGTCTGCGCTGGTCCGTTCAGCAGAGAGTGCAGGCAATCGGGAGACGGGGTGAAGCCAGCAGAAGGTCCCTGTGCCGCTGGAAGGTGTGCCCCTCCGAGGCAAAATGTCCCGCTCTTGTCATTGCCAAGCTGGGCTGTGATCTTCTGTAGAGACGCCAGCGGGGCTTATCTGAAGCTGTTGCCAGCTCACGCTGAGCCTGGGGGACGGCGGTAGGAATTGCCTCAAGTGGCTCTCTCTCCTGTTGAGGTGGCGAAGCCGTGTTTCTTTGCCTCTCAGGGTGGAGAAAGGAAGCCGCTGTCTGACCATGAGGAGGTGATGGGACTCAGTCTCCCATGCTTCCCTGCAGTGGGAAAGTAAACTGATTTGCATTGAAAATGTGTTCTGTGGAATTCTTTGGGAAGGCTGATTCTGTGTTGAAGCTTCCAGAAGTAGGAAAACCTGTTCTCTCCCACCCCATCCTGGGTCCCCCTCCAGTTAACCTCCGGCAGCTGATGTAATGATCTTTTCCAGCCTGGGTTCCTCTAGGCTGCACCCGGTTCATTTCTCACCACGTCTTAGCGTGCTTTCACTTGCGGCGTGAGGCGCACAGCACAGTGATAACACCGTTCTCTCTTCCCCCAGCGAAACCGTAATACCGCACATGCGTTGTGTATCTGTACGTACCGTGTGTATGCATGTGCTTTATACATAAACACGGTAAGAGTTTTTCACTCCTACCTAGAGGTGATATCACTCCCATTGAGACAGAAAAACTTCATGTTTCCTTTCCATAGAGTTCTGAGCTTCTAATAGGGCTTGAGGGGGGAAATGGGATACAGATTTATTTTATTTCAACCAATCAGAATAAAAGTTCCTTTGATTTTAAGTAAAGTACTGCTTTACATTTGACATTGAATAGGATTAATGTTTCAAATCAAAACCTTATTTGCTTTCAAGGAATTCATTTCATTTCACAATTTAATGAATTGTGACTTCATTAAATTCACAATTTAATGAATTAAATTAAATTTGAAATTTAATGAATTAAATTAAATTTCAAGTCAAGACCTTATTGGCTTTCAAGGAATTCAATTCATTTCATTTCATTTCACAATTTAAAAGTTTTATCCCTTTTTTGCCATTCCTGCAGGGAAGCTCCAGGCCTGGCGTGGTCCGGCCAGCTTCTCAAGTCCTCAGAATTAGTGGTCAAGTCAGAAACAGAACTCAGATCGCTGTGTCCACAGCTCCGAGGCCTCTGAGTTATCCTGCAACCTTTGCCAGTCACCTCTGAATATAGCTGAGAACTTCCATAGAGCGCACAGGTCTGGTATTTTAGGAGTCAGTATTTATGGCTATTTAATCCCAGAAAGAGCAATTGTCTCTGAGACAAAGGGATCTCCGTCAAAAAAGAAAAGCATCCATTCTGTTCTTACTGGATGAGCCGTTTCGGGAGCACTTGCTGCCCACAGAGAGCTAGTTGAGGAGTGCGTGGTGATGCCCCAGGTCATTTCACTCACTCACTTCTCTCTCCTAGACTCGCCCAGGGTCACACAGCCAGCTAGAGCTCAGGCCGAGACCAGGCTTCCCTTATCTAGTGTGGCAGAGACAGATCTGCTTAAGATCTAGGCGAGAGCAGAAATGGAAAGGAAATGACCAGAGGAGAGCCTCAAACTCCAGAAGTTAATATGGTGGAGAGAGAACATGTGGGTGCAGAGAAGGTATAAAATAACAGGTAGTGATCGGAGGTGGGTAAATGAGGAGAGACTTCCTGCCAGGGGTTCCTTTTGGCTCAGTCTTGAAAGATATGACACATATATATTAATAAATCCTTGAGAGCCTTCACTGGAGTGCGTCAGTATCAAGGTGAAGGGAGAGCCCCGGTCGGGAATGCGGCTGTGACAGATGACTGCCACGTGCCAACGGGAGGCTTGGCCAGCAGCCCTGCAAATACGACCTTGGTGGGCAGCGTACCACTTATTACTTCTGGCTCTTACCACTGACAGGTGATAACATTTGCCTGCAGAGAGAGGCGAGAAACCAAATTGATGGGGATTATTTGTGTGTTCAGGTTACTTCTTTCTTTACATTTGAGTACAGACCGTTAGTCATCAGTAGTAAGTGAAATCATGGGATTTCATACTAATATTTAATTTGTAGAGTTTTAAACCTGAGGTGAAACTTGCTGATGCTTTAATGTAGAAACAGCCTTCCGAGAAAGGAATAACCCTCATTTATGTAACTGCTAACTTCAGACATCCCCTCTCTCGGTTCGAGCCTTGTCAGTTCCTGCTGAGGCCACAGCAGGAGCCCTCACACTCCAGTCTCTCCTCCACCCTCGGCCAGAGATGCGTTTCCAAAACACAGATCAATTGCACTAAAAAAAACCTTTGAAGGCATAAAGCCAGTGGTGTGCTCAGAAGTGTTTCAAGGCCACTCTCCGAAGGGAGAAGGAGCTGGCTCCCAGCATTGGCTGTCTATCTTCGGGGCGTCAGTCCTCCCCCGGGGCCTGGTTCAGGCTCCCCCCGTGACGTCTCTGGACAGAGCTGGGAAGAGACTTCCTTGCCCAGGCGGTGAGCTGGTCCCGGCCGCGCCAGCACAGCCCCGAATCCCGATTCCCTGGGGGGTGAACCGCCCTCCACAGTCTTGACTCTCGTAGTGATCACCGAGGAAATGTCTGCAGCCCCGACCCCAGCACCTGGGCTTGGCGCCAGCCGGAGCACCCCTGCCCCGAGGGCCATCTCCTCTCCGGCGCCGATGCCCTCAGTGCCTGGCCACGCCCCCCGCCACGTGGCCCTGCCCATCACTGTCTGACAACTGGTCAGCGTACGCCTGGTCCGCAGGCCCTGTCCTCGCCTCTCTCTCGTTACACCCTTCTCTCTCCTTTAGTCCAAAGACTACTTCACCACTGAGCTGCATTTCAGTTTAAACTTCTAAAAAGTGCTGGCTGGGCCTGGTCCATCCTTTTAGTCGGTTTCTGGTTGTTCAGGAAGCAGACATTCGTGGAGAACAGAAGTCACATTGACAGATGCCATGTCCGTGGCCTTTGGGCAGCCGGCACTCTGCCCACGTTGTCCCGTGTAACGCTCAGTAAGGTGAAAAGCAGTGCTACACTCATGTCACGGGTGAGAATGTTGAAGCTCAGAGGCATGTGTCACTTGCTCAGACGCCCTCGGTGCTGGGTGGCAGGTCGGGAACTGAAGTGATGGGACCAGACTGCGGCAGCTGGGGGCAGGGGCACGTTCTCCACAACCGCATGCTTCCAGGGGGCAGAGGGTCTGACTTTGGGTTGCAGGCTCCCTGGGCAGAGTCCTGGTCCAGCAGATGCCCTTCAGAAGACATTTCATTTTTTTTTTAAATTTACTTTTGGCTGTGTTGGGTCTTTGTTGCCGCGCGCGGGCTTTCTCTAGCTGCGGCCAACCAGGGGCTGCCCTTTGTTGCCATGTGCAGTCTTCTCATTGCCGTGGCTTCTCTTGTTGCAGAGCACAGGCTCTAGGTGCGTGAGCTTCAGTAGTTGTGGCTTGTGGGCTCAGTAGTTGTGGCTCACGGGCTCAGTAGTTGTGGCGCGTGGGCTCTAGAGAGCAGGCTCAGTAGTTGTGGCGCACGGGCTCAGTAGTTGTGGCGCGTGGGCTGCAGAGCGCAGGCTCAGTAGTTGTGGCACATGGGCTCAGATGCTCTGCAGCATGTGGGATCTTCCCAGACCAGGGCTTGAACCTGTGTCCCCTGCATTGGCAGGCGGATCCTGAACCACTGCGCCACCAGGAAAATCCCAACACTTCACTTTTTCACGCAGATGCCGATGAAAGGAGACTTGTAGAAAAGTGTGGCTTAGTTACAAATCCTGGAGGTGGTGGCAGTTGAGTCCGTTCTTAGACCAATTCTTTGAAAGCTGTGGCTTGAGAAACACCTTATTTGTCAAGAAATGGACACCATCACGGCCAGCCTGGTGCCGGTCTGGGCTCGACTGGCTGAGTGATCGTGGGCAGGTCATGCTGCCTCCCAGCCCGAGGCCCGTGCACACCACGCGCGGCCCCTGGGATCCTGTGCATGTGACCCCTGAGCCTCAGGGCCCAGCCCACGCGGGGTGTATGGGGGGCGCTCACCGCGCGGCGGCACGGCCCGGTGCACGGTGAAATCACAGGCCCTCAGTCCTCAGGATGTCCGAAGACTTCAAGGCAACAACAGCAGAGCCTCACACCAGGCACGAGGCCTGTAAACCCGGGGCCCGTGGGGTTTCCGGTGACGTGAGGCGGGCCAAATGCAGCCTCAGTTCCCGGGAGACTCTCTCCGGTTTAGAGGAAATACTCTGCCTGAGAATTTGTAACTGATTTTATTTTACGGCCCAGATTGCTTCCCCGGCATTTGCCAAGTCAGCCACATGGAGCCCCAGAGGCGCGGCTGAACCCGTGGGGCCTCGGGGAGGAGCCTTCCCACATCTGTGGGGAGAGGCGCTGATTTGTGCTTTGTGTTTTGGTCCTGATAGGAAGTCATCACTCCCGTCACGTGACCCCCCCCCCGGAGCGCATGTCTGGGGGCTCCCTGAGGGAGGGCGGGCCTGACCACTGTCCAGGGGTCCGGTTGTGGTGTGTCGTGCCCGGCAGAGGCTGCTGGGATCCGGGTGCACAGGGTGCTGGGGGTCGAGAGGAGGCGTGGTCATGAGGACACAGCCCTGGAAGCAGAAGGGTGAGACCAGGGCAGGGGGATGGTCCTCTTACGGTATCATCTGCATCTCCTCCGCGGTAGTAGACGTCACCCGCGTGTGTGGCTCCGTGTAGAAGCTTGGGGCAGAGGTTCTAAGAAGTCAAGCCGTCTGCTTAGAGCCCAGGAAGGGGAAAGCGTTTCTGCCTGTGGGTCCAGAGCCCAAGGTTCTGAGGGCTTCCTCAGTGGACTCCGAGGCCTGGGCTGAGCCCCTCGCTGCTGAGAATTCCCTACCCCAGCCGTCTCCGTCTCCACTGGCCGGTTGCTCCTCACTCATTCCTCGGAGAAGGAGTGACTGAGCGCCTGCTGGGTGCTGGACAGTGACCGGACCTGCACCTCCAGTCTGAATGAGACCAAGGCCCCGAGCTCACGTTCACCAGTGGGGGGTGGGTGAGGACAGCAGACGGAAACAGCCCCTCGACAGGAGAGTTTCAGAGAGCCCTCACGTTGCAGAGAAAATAAACCAGCTGATGTGACGTGACACCGGTGGGGGGGTCAGGCTGACCGCTCTGAGCAGAGCCCGGTGGTGAGCAGGAAAGGGTGACCCCAGCCGGGCAGACTGAGGGTGTCCAGCCTTGGAGACCTGTGAGCTGGCACATTCGAGGGGACAGGGGATGGACAGGGCAGGCAGGGGCGGGTCACGTGCGGCCTCTGCAGGCCGGATGTTCCTGTGGATTTTATTCTGATTGCCTGGGGGAGGGTGCGGTTAAACCACCGAGGGCTCGGAAGGGGGCTGTGCTGCGGCCTGCCGCACGCTCGAGGTCTCATGGGCTGTCGAGGGCACTGCTTCACACCTGATGGGCGTGGACTTGGCACGTGCTCCCGTCTTGCCCGCACGGTACGTGCCGAGGGCACCACCCGGATCTCTTCCCACCAAGGGCTGAATTTCGACGCGCTGTTCAGATACTGGCTTTTCATGGCCTGCCAGCTTTAAATCCCCCGTTAATAAGTGTTTGTGTAGCTCACTCCCCGCTCACAAGTTAATTTGCCTCTGTCACACTGTCCCCTCTGTCACACTGTCCCCAGGTGAGGGTCATACCTTGCCGGGCACTGTGTCCACTCAGTGGGTCTTGGGAGGCTAGCTCTGCAGGCCCTCTAGTGTTTCTTCTCAAGCTCTGGCCCCTTGTTTTCCCTGTGTGGAGCTTTCTCTCTCAAATGCCAGGTAGACCGCTGCCAAGTATTTGAAGTTCGAATGCTGCACGGCTCTTTGACTGCATTTTTTTAATATATAAATTTATTTATTTTATTTATTTATTTTTGGCTGCGTTGGGTCTTTGTCGCTGCGCGCGGGCTTTCTCTAGTTGCAGCGAGCGGGGGCTACTCTTTGTTGCAGTTCACGGGCTTCTCATCGTGGTGGCTTCTCTTGTTGCGAAGCACAGGCTCTAGGCGCGAAGGCTTCAGGAGTTGTGGCGTGTGGGCTCAGTAGTTGTGGCTCGCAGTCTCTAGAGCACAGGCTCAGTAGCTGTGGCGCACGGGCTTAGTTGCGCTGAGGCATGTGGGATCTTCCCGGACCAGGGCTTGAACCTGTGTCCCCTGCATTGGCAGGCGGACTCTTAACCACTGCGCCGCCAGGGGAACCCTCTTTGACCTTATTTTTACCCAGGCCATGTCTGTGTCCCGGCCACCAGAAAGGACAGTGAGCCATTAGCTGTGGCAGAGACAGTGTACCTGCCATGACTGAGATGGAGCAGAAAGCATTTTTTAAAAATGACTCAGTGAAAGTTTTTCCCGACTTTCCTGCCCTGTGAACTCTTTCCAGTTGATACTAATGACACTTGTGGCTGGGGAGCCACCGTACAGCAGGCCTTTGCTCTGGAGTCGAGGGGGAGAGACAGGCCTCTCCCGGCCCTTCTTCTCTCCTTGGTCTTGATTTGTGCTAACCATAGTGTAGGTGACGGTTTCATAGGTTGCAGAGTACAGGGAATGTTAAGTCCATCGCCGCTTCTGCAGGCCGTTTGTCAAGTGTAGTTTAGCCTGTGGTACAGGTGGAGAGAGCCCTCGGGAAGGTGGAGGGCAGCGAGCGGGTGAGTATTGGGGTGTCAGGCTGGGAGAGCCCTTGGGGCGACTTGGCTCAATCTTCTCATTAGAGAAACAGAAACAGAGGGACTGAGGGGCCCGCCTGAGGCAGACACGCCGGCCGGAGGTCTCGCCGGGGCGGGCCGAGCTCCCTCCAGTTAGCGGGCAACGGGCTGGGCGTGTTCCTAACACCTCCGCGAGCGAGTAGGACAAGTCCGGAAAAACAGCCATTAGGGTCGCAAACCCACTCCCAGGATTAGTGCAGACAAAAATACGTAAACAACAAAAAACATTGAAAATTAGTCTTGCTGCTCCAGCAAAGACGTTAGAAACGTACTTGCAGGGTGAGACACGGGGCAGGGCCAGGCCCGGCTTTTCATAGCCGGTCCCTGCCTGGAGGCGCCGCACGTGCGCGGGCAGCAGCTGATGGGAAAACAGACCGCGGATGAATGGACAGAGCGTGTCCTCAGGACCTGGCCTCTCGGTGCCCTTGTCCAGGGCCAGCAGCGCAGCCTCGGGTTTTCTCCTCAGTCCCTGAGGGAGTCCGGTCGTGCCCCGGGCCAGGGTGCCTGAATTCTAGGTGGTTCTGTCTCCTTCTCTCAGCTTCCTGAGCCCTTTGCTGGCCGCCCACCTGGGCTGTGGGCCCCAGGAGGTGTCAGGCCGGATGTGTAGGTGGCTTTTCCATGGCACCGCCCCAAACTGGCTCCCCAGCCCGGACCCCGCTGCGCTGTGAGTGTGTGTGCGTGTGTGTGTGTGTGTGTGTATGTGTGTGTGTGTGTGTGTGTGTGTGTGTTCAAACCTCTGCCCTGGAAACATTCCGGCCACAGGTGCCCAGAATCACAGAGCCCCTTGGGGACGGGTGGCTTGCTGTGTCCTGTCATCCACGTCCCCAACCAGGGGGTGGCTGTGTGTCAGCGACGCGCCCCCCCCCATGTGTGACACCCCCATCCGCGCGCACTCTGTCCTCCGCCCTCAAGTGACGGTGCCCTCCCTGCAGGTCATAAAGAAGGAAACTGGGTTCTGGAGAGACTTCGGGTTCGGGATGACGTGCCAGTACCGGTCCGACTTCATCAACATAGGTGAGCCCGGGGCCCTGGTCCCTAAGGAGGCCGCTCTCCGGCCACGGATGTGGGCGCCGGGCTGAGGGCGCTCGGGGCAGTGGGGACCCTATCTTCTCCTTCAGCATCTCTCAGTGTCCCTGGGGGAGGACAGAAATGAGGGCAGAGTCAGGCTGTTGCATAAAGGCGGCTTCGAAGCAAGTTGTCCAGGGCCCGCCCGCCTCCAGCCGGGCCGGGCTCCTGTGTCCTCCGCACAGAACGTCCTCCACGGAGAGGGGATCCCCCAGAAAGAAGGGCAACACGGAAGACTGGGGAAAATCACACACCACGAGGATCCCGGTTTCTCTCTGCTGAACCTGTGAAAACCCCAGATGTCACTTCAAGCCCAGAGTGCGTAGTCACTGTCAACAGGTACACGTGTGTGTACACGGATGCATGGACGCGTGCACACGCACACACACGTACACGCACAAGCGCGTACGCACACGGCTCCCAGAACACAGAGAGCAAAGGCCTTCTGGCTGCAGATGAGGGACCGAGTCTCTCAGAGGCAGATGGACCTCATGGCCGTCGGGGGGCATCGTCGGGATCAACACCGAGGGTCTCCTGTCCCCTGGGAAATAGTGCACAGGCGCGCGCGCGCACACACACACACGCGCGCGCACACACACACACACACACACACACACACACACACACCCCTCCCCATGGCAGCACCTACTCAGGTGCCTCTGCAGGGAATAGATCTGTGGATTGTACATGACCGGGGATGAGTGAACAGGCCCAAGCCCTGACCTTGGCCCCAGAGGCTCGGGCGGGCCCTGAGCGGGGTGGAGCTAGGGGCCCGCCCTCACGTGGAGAGTCCCACCCCTGCGTCCCCCTGGGGCCCCTCAGCCCCCTGTCTTGCTCTCTCCTGGCCCCGCCCCCTCCTGCCCAAGGCCTAGGGCTTCTCTCTGTAAGGTCAGTGAGTCGGTCTGAGGAGCCCCAGTTTCTCTGGTTCAGAAGTACGGTGGGCAGCAGGGACTACAGGACCCTCAAAGAGAACCACCAAGTTAGAAAGATCAAAACTCCCCAACCGCCTCCAAGTCCAGTCCTGTTAGAAGCAGCGGAACGTGGAGGACGTGGGTCTCTGAGTGGTGGGTTTGCTCAGGTTCCCAGCAACTCACCACGGCTGCTCCTTGATTTCTGCAAGGAGTCCTCCTAAATGATTATGTGCAACTAATTTCCAAAACCGGCATATTTTTAAAATGTCCTGAAGGAAATTTCCATCTTGAGAAACTCTTGTTTCCTTGCTCTGTGTACGAGCAAGGGTGATTTTGAGACGACGTACGTGTATCAGTCTGGGAGTTATAACTCACTGGAGTTTCCTGACGGTGGAGCACAGCTGTCACTGACACCCGTGGGGGTGGCGGGTGGAAAGGGGGCTCCTGCTCAGAGTGTCCGGGTCGCATCTGGACCCCCGTCGCCCTTTGCCGTCCTGTGCGTATTTGCAGGTGTCTCACTTGCACGTCTTCTGTTGAATAAGTAGTAATGACGCCGGTGGCGAGAAATCCATCTCAGCCAACCAAGCACTGCCCCTGACCCTACTGCCTCATCTGGTTCTGGCAACTGCTGCATTTCAGGGTAAAGAAACTAACCTTAAGAGAGGGGAAGTGGCCGCCGCCATGGTAACCAAGACGCGAGTTCAGGCCGTGAGTCAGATCTTCCTGTCCTGCGTCCGGGGGCCGCGCGGCACCCGTGCTCACCGCCAGGGGCGCAGGCTGGGCTCCCCACCTCCCCCTCCAGTGGAGGTCTCCATCGGAGCAGCGTGGCCTGGGGCGCTGCAGGGAATCCGGGGCTACGCGCCCAAGACACCGAGTCGCTCCTCCACAAAAGGTCCAAGAAGTCTCCTGAGTGAGAAAGGAACGGTGACAACAGAGAGGCCAGTGCTTCTTGGTTCCGTCTGGGACGCCGTGGCCTGAAGTGAAGAGAAGATGTGAGCCCATCTCAGTTTTCAAAGGCGAGCCTTCCTCACTGTGTGAAGGAGTCACTACAACGTGAAACGAGATGCTCCGAGTCAAACTTCAGAACTGTGAGGCCAGTGCCTTTAAAATGACTCCTTTCACCAGCCTGTGGAGGACACACAGCTTCGGGGACCCCCTTTAGTCGATCGGAGGAACGGTGCTTTAGCGGGACGTGAATCTTTCACACCGCAGGGCCCCGGTCTGTCCTCCGCAGTGGCGGGAGGAGGCCACGTTCAAGGAATCCCACGAGGTTTCGTTCAGAGGTTCTGGTTGGGACGTTGGGACGCTGCGGCAGCCCTCGGTCTAAGGCTGGGGGATCGCCGACCCCAGAGCTGTTATAATCGCGGCCAGCCACGCACGCTGCTGGGGCCCCCCCCCGGGACGCCGTGTGCAGTCCCTCTGTCTCGGAGCTGGAGCCGCGGCCAGCGAGGCCCTCTGTGTCTGGGGCGTCTGAGCTCCCCGACCCCACCGGGCGCTCGTCACTAGGCGGGGCGGGGAGACCTCGCCGAGATGCTCCCGCTCTCCACGCGGCGTCCTGCGCTGCTGCGGGTCCGGGGGCCCCGGCAGCGTGTTCAGCAGCGTGTTCTCTCCCACAGGTGGCTTCGACCTGGACATCAAAGGCTGGGGTGGCGAGGACGTGCACCTTTACCGCAAGTACCTGCACAGCGACCTCATCGTGGTGCGGACGCCCGTGCGGGGCCTCTTCCACCTCTGGCACGAGAAGCGCTGCGTAGACGAGCTGGCGCCCGAGCAGTACAAGATGTGCATGCAGTCCAAGGCCATGAACGAGGCGTCCCACGGGCAGCTGGGGATGCTGGTCTTCAGGCGCGAGATAGAGGCCCACCTCCGCAAACAGAAACGGGAGACAAGGAGCCAGAAAACATGAGCTCCCCGAGGCCCATGTGGGGAGATGGTTTATTTTCTTTCCTTTTGCAATTACCAAATGAATGGCTGCAACAAGGAGAAGATTGCCCTGAAGGGCAAGAAAAGAATTTGACTGATGAAAAGAATTTGATTAGTAAAGCGGGGCGAGGGGGGAGCCTCCTGTTTTCCTCTGCCTGTTTAGCTTCTGCATCCTGGCCTGCAAAAACAGCCCAAACGCACCCGTCCGGTGTCTGACAAAGGCGGCCTGATCGTGAGATTGTGAGCCTAATGGTGTGTTTACGCAAAGCAAGAGCTGTTTGTTGTCTAGGCTTACTGAACTATTCACGAACGAAGACCAGTTTTGTAAGAAGTTCATTAGAATGGAAGGCCAGCACATCCCTCCCCATCTGAGCGATTATCAGCGGGGCTGTAGTGTCTGGGATGCTGAAATGTCAGGAGGCCGGTGAGGAGAGACCCTGTGAAATTCAAAGATACACGCATCGTGATCTTTGTGACTATATCAAGCAAAACCAAATGGACTAAAAACGAAAAAAAAAAAAAAACCCATAGCTATTGTATCATCTCCGCCCAAGATTAACCAAAAATAACCTGCTCATCCATCTTTTTGGTTGTAGTTTTAACAATCTCTGTTAATTTTATTTAAAATGCACTTTTTTGGCTTATGAGTTATATTCTGCTTCTTTAATTACCCGTTCGCAAGCCTTACCAAGAGAGCATAAGTTAGCTACATTTTTGCGTTTTTTTTGAGAAGATACTTTTAGCTGCATTATGAGAGCTTTCAGTTCAGAGCATGGGATTGTTAACGCTGCTTCTATCCGAGGACGTGGCGGGCAGCGACCCTGCGGGCACTGGACGGCGGATGGTCATCGTGGGGAAGGCGTGGCCTGGGGCTGCTGGCCGAACGAGACACACGGATACTTTATCTCAAGAGTATTTCCGGAGAGGAGCAACTGAACACTGGAGGGAAAGGAAAATGTACTTTTTACCTTAACAGAAGAGGAAACATTCAGACTGGTGACAGAAGTCAGAAAACACATTTTCTCCTCAGGGGAACTGGGGACCACTTTCTTACCTGTTTAAATAAACCAAAGCAGACTGTGTGAACCAAACATTCTCTTTTCCAAGCAGGGTGCTGTTCCTGGCTTCTGGCTTGCTTCCACGAGAAGAAACGCAGGAAAATGTCTTTTGTGAAAGGTCACTCTCCATCCGCGGGCATCCAGCGGGACGGAGGTTTGTGCTGTGTGTTCACCCACCCCAGCCCAGGGGCAGTAACTAATTATTTTTTAAATTAAGCAGTTCTACCCAGTCAACCAAGATGCTTCTGAAAATTGCCTTTTGTTGTAGTTTCCAACTATTTAAAAAAAAATAATAAATGCAGTTAACATTGAGTGGTTTCTACATTCATGTGAAAATTATTTATTAGCCAACACCAGATGCATGAGCTATTATCTCTCTGGGTCCTTGCCTTCTGTTTGCCCACAGTCGACTCATTGTTTAAAAGCTTCAGGAACATTCAAGCTGTTGGTGTGTTAAAAAAAAAAAAAAAAATGCTTTGTATTGATCTGTACTGGTAGTTCATAAAATTTAATTAAAACCCAGGACGTGAATGGAAGGTGGCATTGGAGAACTAATAAAATGTAATTTGTGGGTACGATTTCTTCTTGGATTAAGAACACCACATCTTTAGTTTTTGGAGAACGGTTTTCTGTGTGTGTAGACCAGGGTTCCCTGGCTGTGGCCCTACAGCGTTTCAGGCTAGATCACTCCCTGCCGGGGGCTGTCCTGTGCCCCCAGCATCCCTGGTCTCTCCCGCCTCTCACCCAGGGGGACACCTAAACTGGCTCCTGTCACCGCCAGGCGTCCCCTGGGGGGGAGCTGGTCTAGAGGGAGGAGAGAACCGTAGTGAAGACCCTGGCAGTTAGCACAGCCCGCTCGTCCTTTTTGATTAGGAGACGTTGAGGAATGGTTTCCAGGAGCCCTTTTGGCTGTACGTGCATTTCGTACTTCCGGGGCTGGGGGAGGAGGCTCCGGGCACCTGTCTGTCTCTCCAGTGGGCCCTGGGCTTGGTGGGGCCGACCTTGCCCGCTCCTGCCGTCTTCCTCTGGGTCGGCAGGTTGCTGTCCCAGCCAGGCCACAGCAACAGGAGCGAATGTCGTCTGTGGAATGAGGTCTCGGGGTCCCGGGACGGGGGCTCCAGGCTGCACTGTCAGGGGACCAGCCATTTGTGCGGGTTTAAATTGCATATCGTGGGTGCCTGAGGCAGGGGTTAAAAATGGGATTTTAAAGGATGCTGAGGGTGGCTGAAGAGACAACGGCAGAGTGTCAAACTATCCCTCTTTTCAAAGCTTAGGTAGGTAAACGGTTTTATCAAGAGGCAGGAGCCCTCGCAGAGCACATGCAGAGGGGTCTGTCTCAGCTTGGTCTGTAACACATACCACAGACAGGGCGGCTTCATCCACCGACGCTGATTTTCCCAGGTTCTGGAGGCTGAAAAGTCCAAGGTCAAAGCACCACAGATCAGGTGTCTGGTGAGGACCCCCTCTTGCTTTTGTCCTCACATGGCTGAGAGCAGACAGAGGGCTAGCTTTCCTTCATATTCTTAAAAGGACACTAATCCCGCCATGGGGGCTGCACCCTCATGACCTAGTACCTCTCAAAGGCCCCGCCTCCAAATACCATCTCATTAGGGCTTCAACTTAAGAATCTTATGGGGGCACAAACATTCATTCCCTAGCAGGACCTGTCCCGTTCCCTGCCCAAGATACTTATTTATAACGGAAGGGTTGGTGATGCCCCCACTGTAGCATTATAATCAGGGACTTGGCATTTAACCTTAGACAGCAAAGGACGGCAGCTGTGGATGACATCTTCTAAAGGAGGAAGGATGCTACCAGGGAAGCACTGAGGCTGGGGCTTGTCTGAGGTCCCTTCCAGCTCTGCATCCTCCACTGTTCTGACTGTATGTAAATCGCCCAGGAACTGGCCCCAGTCACCCCACTGGAGCAGGGTCCCTAGTAGAACCTGGGGTCCCATCCAGCAGCCATGCACCAACGAGAGCCAGTTGCTGGCACTCCCTCCCGCTCCTCACTTGTAACCTAAAGACACGGCAGCTTGCAGTCAGCCCCGGCGGGGGGACAGTCCTCTGCTGGCATCCACGGGGGCTGCTTTTGTGCAAGTCTCTCACGTAGGATGCGTCGTATTTGCAGTTTCAGTTCAGCGTGGGAATTAGTATCAGGGTTTCCCCAGCCACACATGCCTGGGTTCAAATGCAGTTCTTTCACTTCCAGCCCATATGATCTTAAACCTGACACTCATCTCCACCCGTTTCCTCGTTCATGTTCATGAATGCAATCACATTTACATCATACGACTGACCATGGAATTAGGACACGTCATGCATGTAGCAGGTATTCACATCCATTTGTTACTATCTGATACCAGTTTTGCATTCACAGCTGTGTCTGCTACACTTCCCAGCGCGCCCCTCACCTCTTGGGTATAATCAGACAATGGGTCACACAGTAGAGGTCATGAACCCGTCATGCGTGCACCACTGTCATTTATTCCTGTCATTCTGAAAACGATTTCAGTCTATCCACAGAAGTGTTAGCAGGAGTGTAAAATATAAGGAATAGTTCCTCCCTTAAATTCTGTGCTCAGTGATTTGGAGTTGGTGACCCCCTAGACAGTTGAGAGGCAGTAGAGGTTTTTGAAGTCAAAAGCATAGCCAGGCACCTTATATACAGAACGCCAACCTTCTAAGGCAGCTAATGTCATTACTTCCATTTTCCAGGTGCAGAAAACCAAGGCTCAGAAATGGTCAGGAACTTGCCCAGAGGCCTGGCCAGAAATGGGCATCATTTTCCCTCCCAGGACCAGCTCCAGAGGGCTTGATGGCCTCGGGGCAGGGGCAGGGGCAGGAGCTTTGGCCCGGCTGGAGCCCAGCGCCTGTCCTCTTGTGCCTCGGGTTCTCACTGCCCCCGGCACGTTGGAGGCCTCAGAAGCCAGCTCTCCAAGCAGGATCCCAAGGTGTTAGCTGTAAAGTCTACCTTGGGTTGGAGGGGAGGGCAGGTGGGAATTCTTGCTTTTTGGAAAGGATTTGATGTTGTTTCTGAGGATTGCTGATCAGAGGAGAATGCCCTTGAGTGGGCCCTTGGAAGGGTGGGTGGGTTTTACTTCCAACACCCATCAAATAGCTGGCAGCTTTGTGTGGTCCCTATTATTTTGAGCTTTATATCTGAATTCAAAGCTGTTTCTCTTGGCAGGACTCGGGGCTTTGCTGTTGATGCTGCCAAAAAACTATGGGGCCTGTGCCAGTTGGTTGGGGGATTTGGGTGGTGGTTTTATCCAACACAGAGAGAAAATGTTCTCGTCAGTCAGCAGAGGTGCCCTTCAAACATCTCTGCATCACTGATCCTCTGACACACCCTCTGGAGTAGCCAGCCCAGTGCCCCTCGGCTGTGTCTGCCTTGTCCACTCTTCCAAGGGGCAGGGGTGGGGAGACGAAGTGACAGTGTGCTGCCTCAGGCCGTCTTGGCCTCCATCATCACGCAAAGGTTCAGAGAGGGCCGGGCCACATTCATGGCCTCCGCCCAAGACTCACCTGGCGGCTGGCTGTGCAGATGGCCTGCCTTCCACACACAGGCAGTACCCAGGGTGGCAGGTGGGGACGCTGGGTGAACTGAACTTATTCTTCATCTACTTGAGGGTCACACACGTTAGCTTGAATCAAGGTGAGTACACAGCACCACTGGCACCTCCCTACCTAGGTCATCAGTCCCCCAGCTTGTAACCCCATCACCAAAACCAGCTCCAACTCCAGTGTTTACAAATCTACAACAATTAACATCACCTCTTTGGCTGGGATGTCAAACCTCATTTGAAAAGGGTAAGAAAAATAGATGGAAATTAAAGACAGACCCCACAAAACATGTCTTGATAAATTTAAGAGGATTGAGATCATATCAAAGATCTTTTCTGGCCACGAAAGTATGAAACTGGAAATTATTACATGAAGAACACTGGAAAATCACAAATATGTGGAGATTAAGCAACATACTAGTGAATAACCAATGGGCCAAAGGAGAAATTTAAAAAATACCTTGAGACAAAAATGGAGACGTAATATACTAAAATCTATGGGATGCAGCAAAGGCAGTTCAAAGAAGGAAGTTCAAAGCGATAAATGCCCGCCTCAAGAAACAAGAAAAGCCTCAAATAAAAAACCTAACTTTACACCTCAAGGGACTAGAAAAAGAATGAAGTTTAAGGTTAGTAGAAGGAAGGAAATTTCAAAGATCAGAATGGAAACAAATGAAATTGAGACAAGATAATACAAAAGATCAATCACATTAAGAGCTGGTTTATGGAAAAGATAAACAAAATAGACGAACCAGTAGCTAGCCTCACCAGGAAAGAGAGAGGACTCAGATAAAATCAGAAATGAAAGATTGGAACAGAATGATTAACAAAGAGATTGAATCGGTAATCAAAAACCTCCCAACGAACAAAAGTCCAGGACCAGATGGATTCACTGGTGAATTCTACCAAACATTCAAAGAAGAATGAATACCAATCCTTCTCAAACTCGTTCGAAATATAGAAAAGAGGGGAGCTCTTCCAAACACATTTTACAAGGCCAGCATTACCCTGATACCAAAGATGCCACAAAAAAAAAAAAAAAAGAAAGAAAAGAAAATTACAGGCCAATATGCCTGATGAACATAGATGCAAAAATCCTCAACACAATATTCGTAAATCGAAATCAGAGGTACATTAAAAGGATCATACAACTGTGACCAAGTGGAATTTATTCCAGGGACGCAGGGATGGTTCAATACCTGCAAATCATTCAAAGTGATACACCATATTAACAAAATGAAGGATAAAAATCATATAATCGTTTCAATAGGTGCAGAAAAAACATTTGACAAAATTCAACATCCGTTTATGATAAAAAACTATCAGCAAAGTGGATATAGAGGGAATGTACCTCAACATAATAAAGGCTATATATGAAAAGCCCACTGTTAATATCATACTCGGGCTTCCCTGGTGGCGCAGTGGTTGAGAATCCGCCTGCCGATGCAGGGGACACGGGTTCGTGCCCCGGTCCGGGAGGATCCCACGTGCCGCGGAGCGGCTGGGCCCGTGAGCCATGGCCGCTGAGCCTGCGCGTCCGGGGCCTGTGCTCCGCAATGGGAGAGGCCACAACAGTGAGAGGCCCGCGTATCGCCAAAAAAAAAAAAAAAAAAAAAAAAAAAATCATACTCAATGATGGAAAGCTGAAAGCATTTCCACCAAGGTTAGGAAAAAGGCAAGGATGCCCACCTTTGCCACTTTTATACAGCATAGTATTGGAATTCTTAAAGCAGTAAGGCAAGGAAAAGAAACCAAAGGCACCCAAATTGGAAAGGAAGAAGTAAAACTGTCATTATTTTCAGATGACATGGTACTATATATAAACCCTGGCTATTCCACCAAAAAAACTGTTAGAACTAATGAATGAATTTCGTAAAGTTGCGGGATACAAAATTAACATAGAGAAATCAGTTGCATTTTGTACACTAATAACAAACTATCAGAGAATTTAAGAAAACAATCCCATTTACAATTGCATCCAAAATAGTAAAACAGTTAGGAGTGAATTTAACCATTGAGGTGAAACACGTGTATATTGAAAACTATTAAGACATTAATGAAAGAAATTGAAAGACATAAATAGATGGAAATATATTCTGCGCTCATGGATTGAAGAAGTACTGTTGTTAAAATGTCCATACTAGCCAAAGCAATCTACAGATTCAATTCAATCGCTATCAAAATCCCAGTGGTATTTTTCAAAGAAATAGAACAAACAATGCAAACATTTTTATAGACCCATAAAAGACCCCAAATAGCCAAAGCAATCTGGAAAAAGAGGAACAAAGCTGGAGGCGTCATGCTCCCCGATTTCAAACTGTATTACGAGGTTAAAATAGTATGGTACTGGCATAAAAACAGAAACTTAGATCAATGGAACAGAATAGAAAGCCCAGAAATAAACCTATGCATATATGGTCAATTGATTTACAACAACACAATCATGAATATACAATGGGGAAAGAATAGACTCTTTCATAAATGAAGTTGCAAAAATTGGACAGCCACGTGCAAAAGAACTGGATTACTCTCCAGCACTGTACAAAAAATTAACTCAAAATGGATAAAAGACTTGAACTTAAGGCCTGAAACCACAAAACTCCTACAAGAAAACACAGGTTGTAAGCTTCTTGACATTGGTCTTGGCAATGATTTTTTAATTCTGACAGCAAAAACAAAAGCCACAAAAGCAAAAAGGAACAAGTGGGAGTACATCCAACTAAAAAGCTTTTGCACAGCAAAGAAAACCATAAACAAAATGAAAAAGCAACCTACAGAATGGGAGGAAATAGTTGCAAGTCATATATTCTGATAAGGGGCTAATACCAAAATATGTAAAGAATTCCTACAACTCAGGAACAAAAAACAATCTGATTTTTAAATAGGTGGCAGATCCGAATAGGTCTTTTTCCAAAGAAGGTTACAAATGGCCAACAGGCATATGAAAAAATGCTTAACATCATTAATTATCAGGGAAATGCAAATCAAAGCCACAATGAGATACCACCTGTTAGAATGGCTATTATAAAAATGTGTAGAAATAGTAAGTGTTGGCAAGGATGTGGAGAAAAGGGAATCCTTGTGCACTGTTGGTGGGAATGTAAATTGGTGGAAAACAGTACGGAGGTTCCTCAAAAAATAAAAAAAAAATAGAACTACTATATGATCCAGTGGTTCTACTTCTGGGTATTTATCTGAAGAAAATGAAAACACAAAATTAACAGATATATGTACCCACACATTCATCACAGCATTATTTACAATAGCCAAGATAAGGAAACAACCTAAGTGCCCCCTGATGGATAAAGAAGATGTGGTAAATATACACAGTAGAACATTATTCAGCCATGAAAAAGAATGAAATCTTGCCATTTGCAACATGAAAGGACCTTGAGGGCATTATGCTAAGTGAAATAAGTCAGAGAAAGACAAATACCATATGATCTCATTTATATGTGGAATCTGAAAAAAAAAAAAAAAACCAAACAGCAACCCAAGCTCATAGATAGGAAGAAAAGATTGGTGGTTGCATGTGGCAGGGGGTGGAGGGGAGGAGAAACGGATGAACTCTTTCAGTTTTTTTGGGGGGGATGGGTATAAAAAAATTATAACAAAAGCAAGCGTTAGAGCCTGCATACGCCTATGCTTTCCCGCAGTCAGGACAAACAGAAGAGATAAAAGAGAAAAAAGCTCACACCCACAGTGTGTGGGCTGCCAGGAATGTAGGCAGTGGCCTGGTTAAGAAGCCTTCTCCAGAGCTCTGCCACACCACCCAAAGCACCTTCCAAAGGTGGGGTGCTCGCCGTGTTGTGGGGTGTTGGGGCCCAGTGCGATGGACGCTTACCAGGTCTGGACTCAGGTGGTGGGAAGACTCATTACAGGAACATCCTTTCAGTGGAAGAAAAGTAGAAGCCGATTTAGACTGACAAGGGTGTTGGGCCCTCCCCGCCACCACCCCCGGCCATCTGCCTGACCTATTCACAGACAGGGCAGAGGTAACTCCCAAGCGATCTGGGTTTGTAATTAGACTTCTGGTCAAAAAGAGAGGCAAATACTTGCGGATTGGTGACCAGGAACGCCAAGGCAGCTGAATCTGTTGTCAGTGTCTAGCTTTGGGGTGAAGACTGGGGGGGACACGGGCTCGTGCCCCGGTCCGGGAGGATCCCACGTGCCGTGGAGCGGCTGGGCCCGTGAGCCATGGCCGCTGCGCCTGCGCGTCCGGAGCCTGTGCTCCGCAACGGGAGGGGCCACGGCAGTGAGAGGCCCGCTTACCGCTAAATAAATAAATAAATACAATTTAAAAAAAATCAGACATTAGAGAATGCCCTTTCCGTGCCATTTCAAATCCAAACTGGGCTTCCCTGGTGGCGCAGTGGTTGAGAGTCCGCCTGCCGATGCAGGGGACGCGGGTTCATGCCCAGGTCCGGGAGGATCCCACGTGCCGCGGAGCGGCTGGGCCCGTGAGCCATGGCCGCTGCGCCTGCGCGTCTGGAGCCTGTGCTCCGCAACGGGAGAGGCCACGGCAGTGAGAGGCCCGCGTACCGCAAAAAAAAAAAAAAAAAAAAAAACCTTCCCTCAAATCCAAACTAAGTGAGCCATTTCTCTGCAGGTCGACTGGCTGATATATTGTGTGATTCATCATTAGGTCCCCTACTCTATAGAAGTTTCCCTTTCCCCCTAAATTCATCCCAGAAACTCTAGCAAAGGGGCCATTAGGATACACAGCCCATTGGTTATATAAGCTGAGCTGATAAAGGGGGAGATGGAGCCTGGGCTCAGGACTCACGGGAATAACTGCTATTTGTGGAGAACTTTGTATGTTCCAGGCACTTTACATATTTCTTTTCTAAACCTCAGAACCCAAAGGGTGACTTTAGAACTCCTGTTTCAGAGATGAAGCTGAAGCTCATACAGCTTAGCTTTTTTTTTTTCTTTTAAGATTCCACACAGCTGATGAAGTAGCCAGGATCCAAACCCAAACCTGCTGTGCTTTCCCTCTACTCTATACCAAGCTACCTCATTACCAAATAATGCGTTTTTACCACACAATAAAAAGAGGAATCTTTTTTTTATCTTTTAAGCCTCCTGGTGTCTTTCAGTCTGGGGCAGTAGTAGGACGTCTAAAGATCCCTGAACAGGAAGGTAAAGAGGCAGAGCCAGTACTTCTGGAAACAGAAGTATTAATGTCCACACTGCAGAGTGTACGAGCAGAATTATCACTGCAAAGAATGTAACCTGTGAGTGGAAAAGAAAGAGTGAGCAGGGCTTCCCTGGTGGCGCAGTGGTTGAGAGTCCGCCTGCCGATGCAGGGGACGCGGGTTCGTGACCCGGTCCGGGAAGATCCCACGTGATGCGGAGCGGCTGGGCCCGTGAGCCGTGGCCGCTGCGCCTGCGCGTCCGGAGCCTGCGCTCTGCAACGGGAGAGGCCACAACAGTGAGAGGCCTGCGTACCACACACACACACACACACACACACACACACACACACACACAAAGTGAGCAGTTCTCCTAAAATACAGGGAAGGGGATGGAGAGAGGAAAACACTAAGGAAGAGATTACAACAATGGAAGGCAAAGGAGGGAAATCTAAGTAAGATGTATAGTGATAAATGGAATATTTATGAATGGAATATTTCCTGCCATATCAGTAAACAAAGGATGTCACAGTCACCAATGATTGCAGCCCTGCAAAGAGAGCCGGTGAGCCTGGAGGAAACTCAGGGCTGAAAAGAATACCTGCCATCTAGCAGCCAACAGACTGCAGCCACCCCCTACAGCGAGCCCTGAGGAAACTCAGGAGGTGAAAACAGAGGATACTGGCCCCAGATAGTTCAAGTGCATATCAAAGGAATGATTTCAGTGAGCCCAGATTCTTGCATCTTCCCATACATAGAAAAGTGCTAAATTCTTTAACTTGAGATATGGTTTTCTTTAATTAACAATAACCCTTTGATTTTCCCGACTACCTGCCCTTCGTTGCAAAACTGCTATATGTCCTGACTGCCCCCTCGCCTCCTTGGAGCAGTTTCTCCTGGGCTGCAGTCCTTATTTTGCCCCAAATAAAACTGAACTCGCAACTCTCACTTTGTGTATTTTTTTAAGTCAAAAATCGTTACTCTGGAGGACGGAACACATAATTCAAATTGAAGTATTATTTAAAGATATAAATGTAGAAAACTTATGTTCTAAAACAGAAACCTGTGCAATGCAGTCTGGAACATGTTCTTGACAAAATGAAAGCAAAGAGGCCCCATGAAGACACATCCGAGCATCCCCTACAAATCACTTCTGTGTCTTCTCTAGGTGAGGATATAACCAATGTTTGGATGCGTGTGCGTGAAGAAAGCCGCTGCTGCAGAGGTGGCGATTGCAAAACTGTAGACCATAATTTTGAAAAATTAATTAATTTATTTATTCTGGGCTGCGCCGGTCTAGTTGCGGCGAGCGGGGGCTACTCTTCATTGTGGTGCGTGGGCTTCTCATTGCGGTGGCTTCTCTTGTGGAGCACGGGCTCCAGGTGCGCAGGCTTCAGTAGTTGTGGCTCACGGGCTCTAGAGCGCAGGCTCAGTAGCTGTGGCGCACGGGCTTAGTTGCTCCGCGGCATGTGGGATCTTCCCAGACCAGGACTCGAACCTGTGTCCCCTGCATTGGCAGGTGGATTCTTTAACCACTGCGCCACCAGGGAAGCCTGGTAACAGAAGTTTCTGACTACCAGCCCTGTGTATGTCTGCAATTTCAAAATGTCATGACTGCCAAACTACTGTTAGAAATGAAAGCTAGGAGACAGGTTCTCTTAGGCAACTGACCATTGTCTCTCAGTCAACAGAAACCACACGGAACATTTCAAGAAACACCTAACAATGATCAGTTTTAAAACTCTCTCATTAAAGCACACATACACCCATGCACACTCACACATATACGTGCACCCCACCCTCTTCTCTGGCTACATTTTACACTGTCCAGGTGTGTTTTGCACAGCCAACAACTTCACAAACAGACTGCTACAACCCTATGCGTCCTTTAAATGAATGCGGCCACAGGAGTCAAGCCTGGACTACCAGGGAAGCCCGTCCTCCCGCGTGATCCTGGTGGCCGCCCAGAGGCCGTCGCCCTGCTGGGCTGGCCTGGGAGCTACTGCACGAGACGCCTGCCTGACTGAGCATGCGTCCAGCGCCGAAGAGCCGGGGGCAGTTATCTCCCGCCTTCCCGTCCTCGGGAGGCTGGCGGGCCGTACAGCAAACAAAGGTCCACAATGCACATCAGGGTCTGCGATGACACAAACTTGTATATTCGTTTCCTAGGGCTGCCGTAACAAATGACCATAAACTCAGTGGCTTAAGGCAAGAGACATTTATTCTGTCATGGCTCTGGAGGCTAGAAGTCTGGAATCGAGGTGTCCGCAGGGCCATGCTCCCTTCCAGGGCTCTGGGGAGTCTGCTCCACGCCGCCCCCCCAGCCCCCGGCGTCCCCTGGCTTGCGGCTTGTCACTCGGGGCCCCGCCGCTGTTGTCCCCTGGCTACCATTTCCTCTGCGTGCGCAACTCAACTTCCCAACCCGTCTCTCCTGATAAGGACGCCGGTCCTTGGCTTCGGGGCCGCCCTAATCTGGTCTGACCTCGTCTTAATTTGATCACATCCGCAAAGACCCTGTTTCCAAATAAGGCCACGTTCACAGGTGCAGGGGGTTAGGACTTCAATGTCTCTTTGGGGGACTCGACCCACAGCACCTAGTGTCCAAAAAGCTCACTCTTCTGCCCTTGTCTACGGAAGGCACGCACGTGGCTTCACCCTCCTCGGCGAGGGCCCGGGTGGAGCCCTGCCCCGCTCCCCGGAGCCAGGGAACCCCTCACACAGGGCCCCTCACCCCCTGCCGCCTTCCGGAGTATTTCTGTACACGTGGAGGCTCTCGTCCTACACCTTCAGACTCCTCGTTCAGTCCGCAACACCCGCAACTTGTGTCCCCTGTGTCTTACACCCTGGCCCACACACGCACTGCAAGCGAGGTGTGCGGGGCCGTGGGCAATGCCACCAGTGCAGGCTCTTTCGCCAGTGTCTGAGCCACCGAGGAACCTCATAGGAACAGCACCCCGAGACCTTCCGAGGTGAGGCAGAGAGGGAGTGCCGAGGCCCTGGAGGACTTCTGGTTTGGAGGTGCCCCTTGATTCCTAAAAGGTTCCAATTTCTTCTTCGTTTATTCCATACATCACTAAGGCTGTAGCCTTCATGTTGGGAACTGCAGAAATGGGGGGTCTTCTCCCTTCACTGCTGGGGTGTGTACAGTGCAGCGGCGATTCCCTCTCAGCGTTAATTAAACTCCAGCATTTGTGCAGAAGAGAGGTCGCCATGGGACCCCCCCCACCCAAGGGTCCTTTCACTTGATCGGGATTGGCTCGCTGCAGGGTGATGTGGCTTCATACACAAGTGTCCATCTCCGTGGTGTCCGTCTGTCCAGAGGACGGCCCAGCTGGCGGCCGCAGGATGACACGATGAGGCTGTCACTCAAACAGCGTCTGGTAGTCGGGCGGCTGTCCCTGCTGACCGCAGGGGTACAGAAGGAGCTCCTTCCCCAGGGACGTGATGGGTTCCTCCTGTGTGTGAAGCAGAGGGTGCAGGTCAGGCTGTGGCCAGTGACAGCGGCACAGGCATTAGGTGGCTCCTGAGTGTTATTTATTAGACAGTTTCATAAGAAACCATGCCCTCCCTACCTCACCAGAGCACATAACTTCTGGTCTCCCCTGGGTGTACACAAAGCTTTCTTGGCTTAGGCAGCCTTGAAAGAGATTTTTCTTGCCCGCAAAACTGCCACGTGGTCTCCCTCCCTCCTGGGCTTGTGCTCTAACTTAAGAGGGTTCTCATGATGGAAAAGAATATATTTTTTTAAAAAGAATGTGTACTCAACATCATTAATCGTTAGAGAAATGCAAATCAAAACTACAATGAGATGTCATCTCACACCGGTCAGATTGGCCATCCTCAAAAACTCTAGAAAGAATAAATGCTGGAGAGGGTGTGGAGAAAAGGGAACCCTCTTGCACTGCTGGTGGGAATGTAAATTGGTGCAGCCACTATGGAGAACAGTATGGAGGATCCTTAAAAAACTACAAATAGAACTACCATACAACCCAGCAATCCCACTACTGGGCATATACCCTGAGAAAACCAGAATTCAAAAAGAGTCATGTACCAAAATGTTCATTGCAGCTCTATTTACAATAGCCAGGACATGGAAGCAACCTAAGTGTCCATCAACAGATGAATGGATAAAGAAGATGTGGCACATGATACACAATGGAATATTACTCAGCCATAAAAAGAAATGAAACTGAGTTATTTATAATGAGGTGGATGGACCTGGAGTCTGTCATACAGAGTGAAGTAAGTCAGAAGGAGAAAAACAAATACCTTATGCTAACACATATATATGGACTCTAAGGAAAAAAAAAATGTCATGAAGAGATTAGTGGTAGGACGGGAATAAAACACAGACCTACTAGAGCATGGACTTGAGGATATGGGGAAGGGGAAGGGTAATAAGCTGTGAGGAAGTGACAGAGTGGCAGGGACATACACACACTACCAAATGTAAATTACATGGCTAGTGGGAAGCAGCCGCATAGCACAGGGAGATCACCTCTGTGCTTTGTGACCACCTAGAGGGGCGGGATAGGGAGGGTGGGAGAGAGGGTGATGCAAGAGGGAAGAGATATGGGAACATATGTATAACTGATTCACTTTGTTGTAAAGGAGAAACTAACACACTATTGTAAAACAGTTATAGTCCAATAAAGATGTTATTAAAAAAAAGAATGTGTATCTATATATAACTGAATCACTTTGCAGTACAGCAGTAATTAACACCACATTGTAAATCAACTATACTTCAAAAAAAAAAAAAAAAAAGAGTGTTCTCAGATGTGATCGGGGGCACAGATTTTGTAGCATCTCCTGCATGCTCGGCCCCAGTGGGCTCTCCCTGAGCATCTGAGGAGGAACTAGGTTCAGGGATAAAGGAAAGGCCATTGACGATCCTGATTACCAGGAGGGGTCGTCAAAGGCTAACCCCCCACTGCTCGTGTCGGTCACTTTTCTTGGAATTGCCTTCCACCGCCGGAGCCGCCGCGGGACCCCGATCACAGGGCCGGGGAGCTCCGCGCGCTGCATCACCTTGTGGTACTCCACCAGCTCGGCCAGGCTGGCGTGCTGCAGCTGGTCCGCACCCAGGAAGCTGTACGAGTCCGTGGAGGCGTCTATGAGGAAGTGTTTGCAGCCGTCCTTGGACAGGTAGGACAGGACGTAGCCCTTGATCCTCTCGCTGACCCGGATCAGAAAGCTGCCCGGCACACACGTGCTCAGAAGCTCATTTGCTCTCTGTAGGGTGAGAATTCCTGTGGGAGAGAAGAGGTGCTTCAGCCAAATCATTTCCCAAACTCCCCTCTGTTAAATGCAGCCGCGGGGATAAAGCTAATAAAAATCCGAGCCCGTTTCAGTCCAGGTCGGACTTCTTAGGAATACGGTAGAGTATCGTTCGTGACCGGGCCGGGGTAGGTGACATCAGCAAATGGATAGTATAAACGAGAGCCGAAACGTGTACGCCTCGGAACACATTTCCACTCGCACAGCCGCGGACAACAGCACGGGCGTCACGTGGCTTCTGAGCGTGGTCGGACCCTTGACGCGCCTCCTGGGAGGGTGAGCTCTCCCCGGCTGACTGATGGGGAGTCTATGGCCTGGGAACGATCCTGCTTCATCTGGAACGGTGTTTCTCAGCCAGGGCGATGTCTGGAAGTGTCTGAGACATTTTTGGTTGTCCTGGGGCGCGGGGGGGGGGCTACTTTCCTCCAGTGCGTCGAGGCAGGGCTGACGCTAAGCCTCCCACCGCGAACAGAACAGCCTCGCTACAAAGAGTGATCCGGCCCCAAACGCCGTCAGTGCCGAAGGTGGACACCCCGGCCGGGCGTCAACAAGTTAGCAGCAGGACCAGGATGGCCCCGGGCCTGCCCAGTGCCCTCTGCTGTGGCTACTGCTAAATGATGCTTCCTGTACAGGAATGAAGGTAGATATATAGCTATATGCATGTACATGTGTATATATATATGCTTATCTACTCATACTTATGTCTTCACATACATTCAGAAGAATGAAACCCTTCATATATACACACATGCGTCGTGGACCCCTATGTTTACATGTGTATAGTCTGGATGCCTCATGGATTCACACTGATTCAGACCGGCCCCTTCCCCAGTGAGTCCGCACTCAGGGCGTTTGACTGGTGTCCCCCTCTGAACTAGCGACGTGATGAGACAGCCAGAAAGCGCACAGACGTGCCGTGGCGGGGCGGGGAGGGCGGTGAGCGGCGCGGACCTCTGACCTGGGGCGCGGCGTTCTCTGGGACCCCCTGCCTTCTCCCATGCTGAACCTCAGTGCTGCAATCAGGAAACCCCAGAAAACCTCTTGCTGAAAAGGCAATGGGTTATCACGGCCCTTTAGTCTAACATGACTAAAGGTGGTAAAGTTAATGGAGAATTAAACCTAATTCTCCAGGGTGAAGCCTAAAATAAAACTGCTTCTGTGTTCCCTTTGGTAAGCAGACCTTTCATAAAGGGAGGATTGGAAATCCGCTGTTCTCCCCACCCCCCACCCCCCGCCGAGACCAGCCGACCGGCCCGCCTCCTGCCCCGTCCCCCCTGCAGGGCCCGCACCTGCACGTCCAGGTGCGCGAGGCTCAGCCCCAGGGCGACGCCAGGATGGGGGTGGGAGTCGGGGCACCGGACAGGAAATGAGCCTGCCGCCTCTCCTCTGGCCCCAGCTCTGCTGTGTCCCCGCCCCAAGGGGCACCTTCGCCGTCCTCTCCAGTCACCTTCCTGCCCTTCCCCGGCGAGACTGAGCCACTGGACACGGCAGGCACCGTGGCCCCGAGGAACCCCCTGGGTCGGCTGTGGGTGTCCCCGTCAGGTGCCCGAGTGACGGCCAGGTGAGCTCCCCCAGCTACGACCGCTGCTGTCTGCCTGTTTTACCTTCTGCACACAGCCGGTGCCACGCAGGGCGACCGGAGGCCGAACCAAGGCCTCCGGTGACCAGCCCGCCCGGGGCCTGCAGGCGACCAAGGTTTGAAGACTCTGGGTCTGTCTCTGAAACCAGGGGTATTTTTCACTGACTTCAGAATCGAGCTGAGGGGCTCATTGCAAAAAGATTTCTGTCCCCTCCCCGACTTACTGACGGGCTAACTCTGAGATTCCAGATTACTTCAACAGATGGGACAGATGTTATCATGTATAATGTCTGGATTTCATCAAGATGGATTTGGATTCCTAAAATGAAAGCTATTCTGGAAAAGTATAACCAGAATAAGGCAAATTCCTCCTAAAATCAGGGCACATAGGAGCTGTAAATCAAACCATCCGAGAGACTCACAGTCTGCAGCTATTCCTCACTACACACAAGTCCTGGTGCTGTCTCATCTCCAGAGACACCAGAACTCGGTCCTCATGGGGCCTCCTCCCACTCGGTGGTACCCAGGGCAGGTGGCGAATGCTTCGGGGACCCGGCTTTGTTCTTTTTGCTTAACAACAGGGTCACCGTGCCCGAAGGGCGTGCTCTCTTGGTGCAGCTGTGATACAGGTCGATGGACCATTTCTCACGATTCCATCGAGGGGAGCGGACGCCTTCAGGGAGGCCTGACTGAGGTCACTGCCAAGCGGGGAGCTCCGGAAAGGGAGCTCTTGAATGCAATGCCGAAGTCCAGCATCAGATATTAATCACCACGGACTCGTGCCCCGTGCACGCCTCTTAAGAAATTAATTCTAGAGCAGTGAGTGGCCTTCCTCCGGTCCCTGAGGCTGTGACACCTCCAGGCCACCTCCCTCGCACCTGCTCTCCTCACACAAGAACCAAACCTGTCTGAGAGCACAGAAGGATCTCCGCACTGGCGGCAACGGATACATACAAGCTTCCTTCTGCTTCACCAGTTTTTTTGAAATGAACCAGCTCTTCACCCAGCGGTCTATTTTGGAGCTGAATCCAGGCCAGGGGGGCCAGAATGGTGGTGGCCTGGGGGACAGCAGAGGGCGTTGCGCCAGGGGGAAGGGGCTAAGCTCTCGAGAGCCTGGACCCCCGGCTCGGAGGGGAGCAGAGGGAAAGGCCCCACTTGTCCCTGTCGTCTGCGTGACGCCCGGCGCCCTCCAGAGCAGTTCTAGTCAACAGAATTTTCTGTGACGATGGAAATGTTCTCTGTGCTGGTCACGTGTGGCTACTGAGCACCTGACACGTGACTGAGGGACTCAATTTTTAATTTTAATTAATTTTGACGTAAAGAGCCAGGCACGGCTAGTGGCTCCATATCGGAGAGCGCAGCGCTAAACCCCTGTCAGTGTAGGTTGAGCGCTCCAGGCCAGGCCCAGGAAAACTGTTTTTGCACGGGAGACGGTAAATGGACCCCAGGAGACCTGAAACAACTCAGAACCCCCCCGCAGGACCCTCACTGGAAAGCCAAGTGACAGCGACTCCCCCACAGAAGGAGGGCAGGTAAATAGGATGCCCTTTGCCGGCCCTTCCTCCCTATTCTCCAAGATTCGGCCCAGCAGCATGAAGCGTTCTCATCTCTCCCTGGGCGATCTGAGGCTCAGCGTCCTCCAGGCCCGGCGAGAACCCGGCCCCAGCCCCGCTGCGCACTCGCTCGGCCTCTCCAAGGGCTCACCTGGCCCGACCTCCACCTGGGCAAGCGCCGTCCACAGCTCTGAGGGGACCTCGGCACATTCTGCTCTGCTTCTCCCCGCTCTACGTCCTCGTGAGCAACGAGGGGGCAGCGGCCACTCCCTATTTACCTTCACCGCCTCAGCACCTGCCACTCAGGATGCCCCGAAAAGGTCTAGCGAAGAATTTCGTCTTGCTTCTTCCTCTAGGACACTTCTAGCAACCACTGCCTCTGGTCTGAGAACTGTTACCACGGGGACAAGGGGTGCACTCACGTTTCTCCAAGGCACCTCTAGGTCTAACTCTGCTGGTACATGTACGTCTGTGTGACCTGCTTCCAGCGTCTGGAAAAGCTGTGTTTAATAACCAGACGAACGGTAACCCAATAACAACCGCACTGAGGGTTCTTCGTGTCTGCCTGGCGCTCCTCCAGGGGTGCATTCCCTCGTTTAATCCTCACGGTGGCCTGAAGAAGAGGCACTGTCACCGCCCTTCAAGGACAAAGGGGAAGGCCCGCGTTGCAGAGCTCCTGGCAGTGCCTAAGGTCTCTCGCGTGGGCCCGGAGTGCTGGCTGGACCAGGTGCCTGACCCGAGGCCAGGATCACACACACCCATCTGGAACGCCTGTCCCCGGCGGGCACGTCGGTTCTTCCAGGCAGAGAGCCCTGCAGACTGAGAGTGTACACGTTATCCCCGGGGAGGCTTAAACTTGGGAGCGAGCTCCTCCCTACTTTACACTCTCTGACCCTGCAGTACGGAAAGGAAGCACGTTCAGAGAGGCTCTGGGTCCTGCCCTGGTCCTCTGCGTGGAAGGAGACGCACCGTGAAGCTGACATCCACCCTGGACGTCTCAGGCACCTTAGGGATGAGGAAAAACGGTCAGAGCTCCTAAAGTATTATTCATAATGTTTCCTTAATAATTCAGAGGTTAAAATTACATCGTTGGTTCTCACTTCATCACCTTAATGGCTAACGCTTACTAACCAGGCCTGAGTATGCGTCACACACAGCGCTAAGTACTTTATGTATTTCGCCTTGTTCAGACCAGCCCTGGGAGGCAGGTCATGTCGTTATCTGCATCAGACCGATGAGAGTCAAGTGCGGGAGTCATGCGACTTGCTGAGGCCACACAGCCGGCTGGCGGGGGACCGGGAGCTGAGCGCAGGCGGCCAGGCCCCAGAGACGCGCTTGTCGCCAGTGCGCGTGCTCGCCTACCCGCACCGGCTCGAGAAGCAGCGCCTAGCCTGCTCTGCCTGCGGCAGCAGAAGTCCAGGACACGAGGCAGGTGACGACAAAGAAAGTCTGACAGCAAAAGCGTGGACTTAAAACTGCTTCTCTAAAGAGTAGAATGCCCCTTTCCAGAAACGCATCCCAAGTCAAGCCCCAAGCAGAGCCTCTCCCCTTGGTGGGGCCCACCCACTGCCCTCTCTCTTCCCTCCGAGGTCCCTCCAAGACCCACAGTGGAAACCGCAAGCCCAGAGCCGTGGGCGTCAGTGATGGGACGTGTGAGGCTCCGAGTGCAGGCAGGCCCTGACCCCGGTGGCCAGCAGCGTCAGGGTGAGGACCCAACTGCATACTAAGCCCTGGGTAATTTATGAGAAAAGCCAGGGTCTCCCAGAAAAAAAGCAATGCGTAGTATTCACTGCAGAAAAGATAGCTCTTCTCAAATCTGAATAAATACTGCAGCTTTCACCTCTTCCTGTTTCATCTTCAGGTATTTCAGAAACCTGAACTAACGCTACGCAGGCGCATAGGAGAACCGCAGAGGACAATTTGGACAAAGTGCTCTGATGCCTCGTGGTAGATGAAGCTTTGATGCTGAACGGAGGTGACTCCCAGGGCTCGTGGCTCAGGCCCTGCTGGTCCCTCCCAAGGTCAGGGCTCCCCCGTGCCCTCCCCTGCGGAGGCTGGAGATAGGTGGGCCCCCAGCCAGGCATTTACAACTGGCCTCCCGTTTACATTTCAGGGGGCAGGAGAAAGTGGGCTTCAGGCCAGACTAGCCTTCTGTTTGCATTTCCTGAGACAGGAGATAGACGGGTTCTAGGTTAGACATTTAAAATCAGCCTCCTGTTTGCTCTCCGAAATGGAACTGACAAAAGAAACGGTGTAAATAGCCAGACTTTGTCTCCTGTGGATGCCTGAAGGTAACAGTCTTGGCAGGAACAGAGAGGGGCTAAACTTTGTTTGGGTAAAGGATCAAGAGGTCACATATTTTCCACCCTTGGGGCAAGGGAGATGCTGCACATGTGCAGAAAGCCTCCTTGGTGGTCAAAAAGGAGGGGGCACCAACCCATAATAGGTGATGCTAAGGCCATCCAATAGGCCTCTGGGCTGGAATCCATCTTGGAAAAAAGTTGCGCACACGTGTTAGGGAGGGTCCTAGGGCAGGGCAGGTGCGGAGAAAGAAACCAGATAATTGGCCAGAGGTAAACAGAGACCCGGAAGAACTGCCCTGTATAAGTGACTTCACTGCCTCTTTACTGCGGCTCCTCCTCATTAGGGAGGACGCCCACACCCTTCCTCTCTGGGTGTGCATCTCTGCCTTGTTTCTGTCTTAACGAAACAAACTGCTTCCCTGTGTGCTCTCCTACTTGCTGTGCTGTGTCTCTAATAATAAACTTTGTGCCTGTTTTTACATTTTTTGCCTCTGTGAGCAATGCATTTTCCACTGAGGGCAAGGGCCAGGGGGTGTGGCGGCTAGAAGTCCTGGTTTTCATCCAGGCTCCCCAGGTTCAATTCCTGGGCAGGGAACTAAGATCTCGCTTCACGCCACCACTCCCTGCTGCCTCTGCGAGATCACTGCCACGCACAGGCACCGATGTCCTCCTGCTTCCGACCACAGCCTCTTCCACTCCATGAGGTAGCCGAATCATAGATGTAAGTGAGGCAGGGTGAATACATTTGGGTGACTTTGGAAAGTCACACAAATCAGCAATTTGTGCTTAAGAGAGAAGCTTGAAAAATCCCTTCGTGAGAGATGGGTAGAATTTTGATGGCCCCCTAATTAAGAAATCTCCACTCCTCAGCAAAATAGCTGGAGGACAGATTATCACTTATGGATGCCAGTTTCCAGGTTAATTAAGGTTGTAGCCTGAAAGAAATCTAGGGAGGCTTCTGTGAGACTTTCTCAATGCAACCCATCCAGGCATATACACTCAGCCCTGGAGGACTGTGCTGGTGGAGCCTGGATGGCACACTGCAGGTATAATGGAGAAGAACAAACCTGACTCCTTATTGGACCTATTTCTTTAGCTCTAACCTTTGAGCTGTGTGGCCTGTGCTTAGTCACGCTGGCTCTGCACCTTTGTAAAAAAGAATGCTGCCTATAGCCTGAAATATACAGGGTAGCCCATTCTCAAGGCTCTGACCTTTAAAGGTACAATGCTTTCCATTTATATAGAGATAAAAAGTTGCAGAACAGAGAATAACCTTTGTCTTGTTGTGACCTGACCTACGTGGACAGCTGCGAGAACAAAGGATTCTGACACCAAGAAGTTTGTAATAAGAAGCACACCGCCTCCCCTTTTAGTGTAAAAGAAGCCTGAATTCTAGCTGGGGTAAGATGGTTCTTTGGGACACTAGTCCACCATGTTCTCAGTCTGCTGGCTTTCTGAATAAGGTTACTCTTCTCTGCCCCAACACCTCATCTCTCAATGTATTGGCCTGTCATGCCCCAAGCAGTATGAGTTTGGACTCGGTAACAATGGGGAGAAAAAGACACAGGACTCCTCCTGGACAATCATCTCTAGGGAACTTAAGTTCCAGAGAATAAATGCCTCCACAGAAATGGACAGGATTTACCCCCAATGGAGGATGAAACTTTGGAGGGTGTAGCAAATATGGAAGGAATCAAAATAGTTGCAGTATGAACTGTGTTGGTGGCCCACAGACGTTAAAAGGATTTGCTTTTTAGGTAGCTTAAAATGTAAAGTTTTTAAAAAATGTAAAGCATTTGGAGGGCAGGTTCGATCATATGCCACGACAGCAAAGACATCCACAAGAAATAAATCAGGTGGAAATATTTCATCAACAGTCTAAGCATTTCCAATTTTGGATAAGGAAGCATAAATTATATTTCAGAGGAATAATGATGAGCTATTGATGCATAAAGCAAGCATGTGAATGATCTAACAACAACAGAAGTAATTAGAAAGTTCCTAAATCAGAAATCTATTTATACATTAACTTCTATCTTTTCCCCACCTTCCCACTCCTAGTTCCTGCTGGTTCCTAAGCTCCTGACACTGTTGCATATTTAACAGGAGTAGGAAAATGGACGGAATGAAGAACTGGGTCTGTGGGTTTCTGGATGGACCTTCAAACTTCAGTTTTGTTTATTCCTTGGCCCTTTTCTCCAAGAAGTCGTACAATTAATTACATATCTACCCACGTTGAAGACTCAGAGCAGGAGACAGAATGAGTGAAATGACTTTGCTCAGAGGGGTGTTAGGTTTGGCCAGGAAGGCTCCCCGACATTTATCACCAAACTGCAAAAATGGTCCAGACCAAAAGGTGCTGTAATAGGGTGGCCATACGCAAGAATGAAATGGATAAAAACAAGGATCATATTCGAGGGTCAAGACAGTCCTGAACGGAACACAAGCATATGCGAGGAGACAAGCAGTGAGGAACAAAGAAAACAATCCCTCTTAAGGAAACAAAACCAAACGGACTTAACAACTATACTACTCAGAAAATTATAAATCTAGAAAAGAGAAGACACTGCTTCAGTGACCCTAGGACTCACTGCCATCTCACCACATCCTCCCTCCTAACCCCACGCTCAACCCTAACTGCTTGTTAGGCTGAACTTTCCACACAGCTTTATTCCCCATTTGTGGGGTGACTGTCCGTTTGTCCTTCCAAATTACTGTCGCCTTCTGGGGTGACCTCCTGGGCTCTAGGCTTTTAAAGGACAGGCCCTAAGTAAATACTTGAGGAAACAGCGTAGGACGGTTTTGGCAGTAATTAAGATCTATTTTGTTGAAGTGCTGCCTCTTCCTTGTATGTGATGCCTGCTACTCAAGACAATACTGTGTGGTGGGGTGAGGGTGATGAGGAACAGATACAGGCAGGGAGGACAGGAGGGGCGAACTTCCAATCGGAAGCTGATCGGTTCTGGTTACAACAGAAACACTGCACCAGGCCCTGAGCACTTCATGCATGTCAGCGGACTTACTTAAAAAACAATGCTGTGGTGTAGGTATTACACCCATTTACAGAGGAGAAAACACAACTGAAACCCAGTGATCCATCTTGGAGTCTGGTACTAAGCCTGCACCATACTACCTTTCCGAGATAGGAGCTAAGAAAACTTTGTGCTGCTTTGGGGCATTAAATTTTTTTAAATCAGTCTGAGATATCATTTACATACAATAAAATTCACCAATTTTAAGTGTGCCATAGATCAATTCTGACAAACGCATACAGTTGGGTAACTACTACCACAATCATAATAAGATTGCACTTCTGTTACTCCAAACCCTGTGGCCTTGGAACATTTGTATGTCAAATAACTGCTTCTTGGAATCCCATCTGGAAGTGAGCAAAACAGTGTCCAGACAAAAGCACGCTTTTCCCTTATTCTCAGAGGCAGGGATGGGGCAAGACATAGCTGAATGAGGTCTCTTTGACACTCCCATTTCACCACTGACTGTGAGACTGAATGACCTCGTTTCATTTATCACAGAAGCAAATCTCTGTGGTATTACTGTTCACTGACTTAAACTTCACAGCTTAATAAAAAGCACCACGTGGGTGTTCTCACTTGTCCTAGTGCAGATACACTGTGGCTTTGAAGTCAAATAGATCTGGGTGTGAATGCTGCCTCTGCCACCACAGGTGGGGAAAGAACCTACAACCTTAGTTCCTGGGTTCTTCTGTGGAGTGGGAATGAAAGTTACCTTCTTCAAGAGCGCAGTGCAATGCTTAGCCCATGTTAGCCCTCGAAATATTACAGCTCCAACAGAATACTCTGACAGTAGAATTAATAAGAGTTCAACAGTGTTACTGGACTCAAGATCAATATATAAAAACATAACTTCTTTACACCACCAACAACCAATGATATACTTTAAAAAATCTCTTTCAAAATAGAAACAAAAATTGTAAGTACATAGAACTAAAGTCTGGTTTGCTTTTTTTAAAGTGCATGTCATGTATGGGGAATTTATTTAATGATTTAAAAAGAAATATAAGGAGACATTTACCATGTTCATGGGTGGAAAGATATGATAAAATAAAGATGGCAATTACCGCTCCAAATTAATCTACAAATTCAATGTAACTCCACTAAAAATTCCAATGAGAGTTATAAAACTTGACATTACAAATCAGTGGAGAAAGGAAGGACTATTTAAGGAATGATGTTGGGCAACTGGCCACTTGTACAAAAAAGGATAAATCAAGCCTCTATATCACATATCATATATAAAAATAAATTACAGGGTGGAGTCAAGATGGCGGTGTGGGAAGACGCAGACTTTGTGTCTCGCCACAACTAGGGCACCTGCCCCAATGCCCAAGGAGATGAGAGGAACCCCCAAGTGAACCGGCAGGATGAGGAGGGACTGAGAGGGCAGGAGAAATGGGGGCTGGACAGGACCGGCGCCCCTGAGGGGTGGCTGAGAGGGGGCAGGGGTTCCCACACCTAGAGGGACCCTCGGGGGCTCAGACGGGGGGATGTGGGCCCAGCGTTTCCCCTGCCCAGTTGGCCGGGGAAGTCTGCCCGGCTCTCAGGCCGGGTCCTACACCCTCAGAGGTCCCCTCTGGGCTGGGTTGGTCCTGGGGACATAGAAGGGAGGCCGGGAGAGAACAGGAGAGGCAGGCGGGAGGGACCCTCCAGGACCAGAGGAGTGGGAGAGGATCACAGGGTGTTTGCTCTGCCCACTGGGGCCTGGGGAGCCTGCTAAGCTCCCAGGCTGATCTCCCACCATCTAAAGCCCACTCCAGACCATGTGGTCCTGGGGACATAGGAGGGAGTCCGGGGAGATCAGGAGAGGCAGGTGGGAGGGGCCCTCCAGGATGGGAGGAGCAGGAGAGGAGGGTGTTTGCCCTGCCCCTTTGAGCCCAGGAAGCCTGCTAGGCTCCCAGGTGGGGTCTCCCGCCCGCTGAGAGCAGGGGTGGGGGGCATGCCTGGGTCCCTTATGTTCCATTGAGCCTAAGCCCCACCCCCCTACCCCCCACCTTTTCCAGCCCTGTGGGTCCTGAGCATAGGCCCCACCCACTGCCAAAACCTCGCCCTTGCTTAGGCACCACCCTCCACAACTAAGGCCTTTTCTACCTTTTTTTTTCTCCTCCTCTTTTTCACTATTGTGGTTCTGTTTTACCTTCTTGTTGTTGTTTCACCTATATTTTAATTTTTCTATTTTTTCTAACATAGTTGTTAGTTTCCTAGTCTAATTTTATTTTTTACATTGTTTTGTTTTGTTTTCTTGCCACCTGGTGTGGCCTGTGGGATCTTGGTTCATGAGCTGGGGGTTGGGCTGAAGCTCCTGGGGTGGGAGCTCCGAGTCCGAACCACTGGACTAACAGAGAACCTCAGACCCCAAGGAATATTCATCAGAGTGGGGTCATCCGGAGATCCTCATCTCAGCACCAAGACCCAGCTCTACCAAAGAGCCTACAAACTACAGTGTTGGAAGCTTCAGGTCAAACAACCAGTAAGACAGGAACACAATCCCAGTCATAAAAAAAGGAAAAAAAAAAATGAGATGGCAAAAAAATATGTCGCAGATGAAGGAGCAGGGTAAAAACCTACAAGACCAGAAAAATGAAGAGGAAATAGGCAATCTACCTGAAAAAGAATTCAGAGTAATGATAATAAAGTTGATCGAGAATCTCGGAAATAGAATGGAGGCACGGATTGAGAAAATACAAGAAATGTTTAACAAAGATCTACAAGAACTAAAGAACAAAGAAACAGAGATGAGGAATACTGTAAGTGAAATGAAAAATACACTAGAAGGAATCAATAACAGAATAACTGAGGCAGAAGAACAAATAAGTGACCTGGAAGACAAAATGGTGGAAATATCTGCTGAGGAGAAGAATAAAGAAAAAAGAATGAAAAGAATTGACGACAATCTCAGAGACCTCTGGGACAACACTAAATGCACTAACATTCGAATTATAGCGGTCCCAGAAGAAGAGAAAAAGAAAATATTTGAAGAGATTATAGTTGAAAACTTCCCTAACATGGGAAAGGAAATAGTCACCCAAGTCCAGGAAGCACAGAGAGTCCCATATAGGATAAACCCTAGGAGACACACACCAAGACACATATTAATCCAACTAACAAAAATTAAATTCAAAGAAAAAATATTGAAAGCAGCAAGGGAAAAACAAAAAATAACATTTAAAGGAATCCCCATAAGGTTATCAGCTGATTTTTCAGTAGAAACTCTGCAGGCCAGAAGGCAGTAGCAGAATATACCTAAAATGATGAAAGACAAAAACCTACAACCAAGATTACTCTACCCATCAAGGATCTCATTCAGATTCAATGGAGAAATCAAAAGCTTTTCAGACAAGCAAAAGCTAAGACAATTCAGCACCACCAAACCAAAAACAAATGCTAAAGAAACTTCTCTAGGTGGGAAACACCAGAAGAGAAAAAGACCCACAAAAACAAACCCAAAATGGTAATAGGAACATACATATCGATAATAACGTTGAATGTAAATGGATTAAATGCCCCAACCAAAAGACACAGACTGGCTGAAAGGATACAAAAACAAGCCCATATATATGCTGTCTACAGAGACCCACTTCAGACCTAGGGACACATACAGACTGAAAGTGAAGGGATGGAAAAAGATATTACATGCAAATGAAAATCAAAAGAAAGCTGAAGTAGCAATACTCATATCAGATAAAATAGACTTGAAAATAAAGACTGTTACAAGACATAAGGCAGGACACTACATAATGATCAAGGGGTTAATCCAAGAAGATATAACAACTATAAATGTTTACACACCCAACTTAGGAGCACCTCAATACATAAGGCAAATGCTAACAACCATGAAAGGGGAAATCGACAGTAACACAATAATAGTAGGGGACTTTAACACTCCACTTATACCAATGGACAGATCATCCAAACAGAAAATAAATAAGGAAACACAAGCTTTAATGACACAATAGACCAGAAAGATTTAATTGATATGTATAGAACATTCCACCCAAAAGTGGCAGAATACACTTTCTTCTCAAGTGCACATGGACCATTCTCCAGGATAGATCACATCTTGGGTCACAAATCAAGCCTCAGTAAATTTAAGAAAACTGAACTCATATCAAGCATCTTTTCTGACCACAGTGCCTATGAGATTGGAAATCAATCACAGGAAAAAAACTGTAAAAACCACAAATACATGGAGGCTAAACACTGCACTACTAAATAGCCAAGAGATCACTGAAGAAATTGAACAAATAAAATACATAGAAACAAATGACAGTGGAAACACAATGACCCAAAACCTATGGGATGCAGCAAAAACGGTTCTAAGAGAGAAGTTATATCAATTCAATCTCATCTCAAGAAACAAGAAAAATCTCAAATAAACAATCTAACCCTACACCTAAAGCAACTACAGAAAGAAGAACAAAGAAAACCCAAAGCTGGTAGAAGGAAAGAAATCATAAAGATCAGAGCAGAGATAAATGAAATAGAAATGAAGAAAACAATAGCAAAGATCAATAAAACTAAAAGCTGGTTCTTTGAGAAGATAAACAAAATTGATAAACCCTTAGCCAGACTCATTAAGAAAAAAAGGGAGAGGACTGAAATCAATAAAATTAGAAATGAAAAAGGAGAAATTACAACTGACCCCACAGAAATAAAAAGGATTATAAGAGACTACTTCAAACAACTATATGCCAATAAAATGGACAACCACGAAGAAATGGACAAATTCTTGGAAAGGTACAATTTTCCAAGATGGAACCAGGAAGAATTAGAGAATATAAACAGACCTATCACAAGTAATGAAATTGAAACAAACTGTAATTAAAAATTTTCCAACAAACAAAATTCCAGGACCAAAAAAAGAAAATTATAGACCAATATCACTGATGAACATAGAGCAAAAATTATGAACAAAATACTAGCAAACAGAATCCAACAACATATTAAAATGATCATACACCATGATCAAGTGGGATTTATCCCAGGGATGCAAGAAATCTTCAATATACTCAAATCAATCAATGTGATACACCATATCAACAAGTTAAGGAATAAAAACCATATGATCATTTCAATAGGTACAGAAAAAGCTTTTGACAAAATTCAACACCCATTTATGATAAAAACTCTCCAGAAAATGGGCATAGAGGGAACGTAAGTCAACATAATAAAAGCCATATATGACAAACCCACAGAAAACATCATACTCAATAGTGAAAAACTGAAAGCATTTCCACTAAGATCAGGAACAAGAGAAGGATGTTCACTCTCGCCACTCTTATTCAACATAGTTTTGGAAGTCCTAGCCATGGCAATCAGAAAAGAAAAAGAAATAAAAGGAATACAAATTGGAAAAGAAGTAAAACTCTCATTGTTTGCACATGACATGATACTATACATAGAAAGTATTAAAGATGCAAGCAGAAAACTACTAGAACTAATTAATGAATTTGGTAAGGTTTCAGGATACAAAATTAATGCACAGAAATCTCTGGCATTCCTATACACTAACAACAAAAAATCAGAAAGAGAAATTAATGAAACAATCCCATTTACCATCATAACAAAAAGAAGAAAATACCTAGAAGTAAATCTACCTAAGGAGGTGAAAGACTGTACTCAGAAAACTATAAAACACTGATGAAAGAAATCAGAGATGACATAAACAGATGCAGAAATACACCATGTTCTTGGATTGGAAGAATCAATATTTTGAAAATGACTATACTACCCAAAGCAACCCCTATCAAACTACCAATGGCATTCTTCACACAATTAGAACAAAAAATTTTACAATTCGTAGGGAAACACAACAGGCCCCACATAAACAAAGCAACCTTGAGAAAGAGAAACGCAGCTAGAGGAATCAGGCTCCTTGACTTCAAACTATACTACAAAGCTACAGTAATCAAGACAATATGGTACTGGTACAAAAACAGAAATATAGATCAATGGTATAGGATAGAAAGTCCAGAGATAAACCCATGCACATATGGGAACCTAATTAATGACAAAGGAGGCAAGAATATACAATGGAGAAAATACAGCCTCTTCAATAAGTGGTGCTGGGAAAACTGGACAGCTAAATGTAAAAGAATGAAATTAGAACACTCCCTAACACCATACACAAAAATAAACTCTAAATGGATTAAAGACTTAAACGTAAGGCCAGACACTATAATAAATTCTTAGAGGAAAACATAGGAAAAACACTCTTTGACATAAACCACAGCAAGATCTTTTTTGACCCACCTCCTAGGGAAATGGAAATAAAAACAAAAATAAACAAATGGGACCTAATGAAACTTAAAAGCTTTTGCACAGCAAAGGAAACCATATCAAGACAAAAAGACAACCCTCAGAATGGGAGAAAATATTTGCAAATGAAACAATGGACAAAGGATTAATCTCCAAAATATATAAACAGCTCATGGAGCTCAGTACCAAAAAAACAAACAATTCAATTAAAAAATGGGTAGAAGATCTAAATAGACATTTCACCAAAGAAGACATACAGATGGCCAAGAGGCACATGAAAAGACGCTCAACATCACTAATTATTAGAGAAATTCAAATCAAAACTACAAAGAGGTATCACCTCACACTGGTCAGAATGGCAATTGTCAAAAAATCTACAAACAATAAATGCTAGAGAGGGTGTGGAGAAAAGGGAACCCTCTTGCACTGTTGGTGGGAATGTAAATGGATACAACCACTATGGAGAACAGTATGGAGGTTCCTTAAAAAACTAAAAATAGAACTAGCATATGACCCAGCAATCCCACTACTGGGCATATACCCTGAGAAAACCATCATTCAAAAAGAGACATGGACCACAATGTGCATTGCAGCACTATTTACAATAGCCAGGACATGGAAGCAACCTAAGTGTCCATTGACAGATGAATGGATAAAGAAGATGTGGCACATATATACAATGGAATAGTACTCAGTCATAAAAAGAAACAAAATTGAGTTATTTGTAGTGAGGTGGATGGACCTAGAGTCTGTCCTACAGAGTGAAGTAAGTCAGACAGAGAAAAACAAATACTGTATGCTAACACATATGTATGGACTCTAAAAAAAATCGTTCTGAAGAACCTAGGGGCAGGACAGGAAGACTCAGATGTAGAGAATGGACTTGAGGACATAGGGAGGGGGAGGGGCAAGCTGAGACGAAGTGAGAGAGTGGCATGGACATATATACACTACCAAATGTCAAATAGATAGCTAGTGGGAAGCAGCAGCATAGCACAGGGAGATCAGCTCGTGCTTTGTGACCACCTAGAGGGGTAGGGAGGGTGGGTGGGAGATGCAAGAGGGAGGGGATATGGGGATATATGTATAAGTATAGCTGATTCACTTTGTTATACAACAGCAACTAACAACAACAGAAAGCAATTATACTCCAATAAAGATGTTAAAAAATAGTACATTAAAAAAAATTGTGAATATTTTTTTAACCAATAAAGAAGTCAACATAAGGTTTTTCATGGAAATTAATGTAAGAATTTGAAAAATAAATTCTTTATAAACTAATAAAAAAAGGCTAACTGGACAACAAATCTATGCCAATTAAAATAAGGTGGTTCCACCCCAGGCTGTTAGATTAACAAACAAGTCTGACAATACCACGTATGTCAAGTATATAGGAAGAAAAACTCTCAAGTATAGCTGGTGGAAGTATAACTTTGTATAATCACTTTGGAAGGCATTTGGCAATATTTAATATAATTAAAGATGCACCTACCCTACCTCCCAGCATTTCCACTTCTAGATGTAAACCCTGAAGAAATTATCATGAATGTCTACAATGAGACATGTTCAGGGTGTATACCACATCATTTTCTGCAACAGCAAAAAAACTGTACCAAATGTAGGAGAAGGGATGAATGAATAATGATATGTGTGTGTAATAAAATATATATCATCGTTAAACACAAATAAAACATTATGTGTTTTACAGCCTGTGTATTATAAATATTTAAATAACATATATCATATAATACTGCACTACAGGCAAAATGAATGAGCCAGTCTACATTTATAAACAAAGAAAAACCCAGATAACATAATGTTGAGAGAAAACACACGTTGCAGAAGAATGTCTATAACATGATACCCATGTAAATGCTAAACACAATATTCTGTTTTATAGAAACATACATATACCTATGTTTTATATTTTTAAAATATATTTTATAGAAATACACAGGTATGCATATATATAATGAGTATAAAAATATGGATGGAAAGGACAGCTTCAGAAGAGTGGTTCACCCATTGGGAAGGAGAGAAGGAAATAAAATCAAAAAAGGAATAAGAAAGGAGACTTAGGGCTTCCCTGGTGGCGCAGTGGTTGAGAGTCCGCCTGCCGATGTAGGGGACACGGGTTCGTGCCCCAGTCCAGGAAGATCCCACAGGCCGCGGAGCGGCTGGGCCCGTGAGCCGTGGCCGCTGCGCCTGCGCGTCCGGAGCCTGTGCTCCGCAATGGGATAGGCCACAACAGTGAGAGGCCCGCGTACCGCAAACAAACAAACAAAGGAGCCTTAATTCTCTCTGTCCGGATTTATTTCATAATAAAGACAGATATGAAGTAAATATGGTTTTTAACATTCACTGTATCTGGAGAGTAGCTATAACGTGTTTCATCACTGGCACTAGATATATTTCCCTCTGTACTGTTCTTGTTTAAAATACTTCATAATTAGAAAAATCATGTTTAGGGACTTCCCTTGTGGTCCAGTGGTTAAGAATCCGCCTGCCAATGCAGGGGACATGGGTTTGATCCCTGGTTCAGGAAGATCCCACATGCCACAGGGCAACTAAGCCCATGTGCCACAACTACTGAGTCTGAACTCTAGAGCCATGAGCAGCAACTACTGAGCCCGTGAGCCACAACTACTGAAGCCCACATGTTTAGAGCCCGTGCTCCACAACAAGACAAGCTGCTGCAATGAGAAGCCCGCACACTGCAACCAAGTAGCCCCCACAACTAGAGAAAGCTCACATGCAGCAATGAAGACCCAGTACAGCCGAAAGAAAGAAAGAAAGAAAGAAAGAAAGAAAGAAAGAAAGAAAGAAAGAAAGAAAGAAAGAAAGAAAGAAAGAAAGAAAGAAAGAAAGAAAGAAAGAAAGAAAGGAAGGAAGGAAGGAAGGAAGGAAGGAAGGAAGGAAGGAAGGAAAAATCATGTTTAAACAAGGAGAGAAAATCCTCCATAATGTGGGTGGGCCTCATCTAATCAGTTAAAAGCCTTCACAGGACAAAGACTGACCTTCCCTGAGCAAGAAGGAATCTGCCAGGGGGTGGACAGCCTCTGGATCTGAGCTGCCAATCTGGTCATTCTCCCTCTGGCTGGCCTGCCCAGCAGGATTTGGACCCACCAAGCCTGTGACAGAGATGGGGGGTTCTCTGCTCCTCTCTGCCACCGCACTGAGTGGTGGCTGGCACTCCCTCAGGATCTGTGCCTGGTCTTCCTCTCTTACCATCTTCCCAACTCACCCCTGGAAAGTCTCATCCCCTCCATGCTTTTAACTATGGGCTAACGATCCAAACTATTATCTCCAGGGTTGACCCATTAATCTGATTACCAAATGGATACTTTCACACAACGGCCCCAAAGAACATTCAAACTCATCATATCCCAAATGAGTGCACTGTCCCCCTCCCCTAAGTCCCTGCATCCTCCTGGCTTCCTGTCTCACCAACAGTGTGCAGCTCCCACCCACCCTACAAGCCAGAGGCCCAGCAGCCCTCACTTCCCTGCTCTCCTCCTACCCAGCCACATCCTTACTCAAAGCTAATTAAGAGAAAGGGGTGAAATAGAAACTTCTTTGGGGTGGAAGATTAGGTGGCCAAAACAGTAATTTAGGAAGGGTGATTAACGGAGTGCATGACAATGAATGGAATATGGCAAACCAATAAAGAAGAGCTTCCGGGCTTCCCTGGTGGCGCAGTGGTTGAGAATCCGCCTGCCGATGCAGGAGACACGGGTTCGTGCCCTGGTCCGGGAAGACCCCACATGCCGCGGAGCAACTAAGCCCGTGAGCCATGGCCGCTAGGCCTGCGTGTCCGGAGCCTGTGCTCCGCAACGGGAGAGGCCACAACAGTGAGAGGCCCGCATACCGCAAAAAAAAAAAAAAAAAAAAAAAAAAAAAAAAGAAGAGCTTCCATGCCACTATTTCAAAACAGGCTTCCTGATAAATAAACAATTATATTTCAAAATGATAAGATGTGATCCATCTTCTGTGATAGAACTGTGAAATTTTGTCTTCTTAAAACTGAAGACCGGGGCTTCCCTGGTGGCGCAGTGGTTGAGAATCTGCCTGCTGATGCAGGGGACACAGGTTCGAGCCCTGGTCTGGGAGGATCCCACATGCCACGGAGCAACTGGGCCCGTGAGCCGCAACTACTGAGCCTGCGCGTCTGGAGCCTGTGCTCCGCAACAAGAGAGGCCGCGATAGTGAGAGGCCCGCGCACCGCAATGAAGAGTGGCCCCCGCTTGCCACAACTAGAGAAAGCCCTTGCACAGAAACGAAGACCCAACACAGCAAAAATAAATTAAAATTAATAAACTCCTACCCCCAACATCTTCTAAAAAAAACCAAAAAACAAAAAAACTGAAGATAATGATTTACATTGACTACCTGGCTGTGTATTTATTTATTATTACCTTATTATATTGTATCATATTATTTGCTTTGCTTATAACTATGATAAATGTTTGTATAAATGAAAATAAATCAATAACAATTAATAAATTATACGTAAAACTCAAAAGTCTTATTTTTTAACCAAAGCTTCAACTAGATTTTTAGTCCGACTGTGTCTTCCTAGCTCGTAGCAACTGTTTCAAACAGATCTGCCTGTTGAAGTATCAGGATTTTTAATAACACCAACACTTTGAATTTTTCACTCCCTGCTGTTAAAAAAGCTAGTGACGCAGAAGCTACAAAGTGGCTGATTTCCTCACTGCTTATCTGCACAGGCTCCGGACGCGCAGGCTCAGCGGCCACGGCTCACGGGCCCACCAGCTCCGCGGCATGTGGGATCTTCCCGGACCGGGGCACGAACCCGCGTCCCCTGCATCGGCAGGCGGATTCTCAACCACTGCGCCACCAGGGAAGCCCACTGCTTATCTTAAAAAGGAAAAAAAAACAGGCAATGTGGGGCAGCAGAGTTGACCATGACAGACAGGTCACTGACCATGTTCTTTCTATTCATCTTTTGACGCTGTTGTCACTCTTTCCCCCAGTGTCTTCAGAGCAGAATGGAAAAGAAGGATCTGGTCCTGGGAGGGCTGGGCTGGGGGGCTCCTCGGGGGATGGACAATTACAAAACCTAAATCGCCAAAGAACATGCACTTTCAAGGAAAACTAGGCTGCTGTGCTGTACCTGTAAAGGCAGCCCTTTGGCAATGAGGCTACCGCAGATAATGTGGTTCTTTATAGAGGAGCTGCCACGCTGTGTGTTTGGCAGCTTGTTTTTGTGGCTTTATTTATGTGTGAGACGATCCTACTGAAAAGAGAGTAAGTAGCCTTAAACATAACTCAAACCGAGATACGCGTTAGCACAAGTGTGCTCCACGAGAGGACCTGATCTCTGTCTTAAAGCTGTTGTTGGGACTTCCCTGGCGGTCCAGTGGTTAACCCTCCGTGCTTCCACTGCAGGGGGCACGGGTTCAATCCCTGGTTGGGGAACTAAGATCCGGCGTGCTGCACCGTGCGGCCAAAATAAATAAAAAAGCTTTTGCTGTCCACGGGACCAGTGAGTCCAACCCAACCACGAACCTCGTGGAAGCCAATCGAGGCAGGAAGCCACCTCCTTCCCTTGAAGTTCAAGAAACGGAGAGGTCAGTGAGGCAGGCGCTGGGTAAACAGACGGCTTGGATGAGCCTAGCTTCGAGGGTCGAATGAAGACGTGCTTTACGAGCTGACCTCTGCTCGGCCCCCAACAGACGCACTTCGCGGCCTTAACCGCACGGGTCAACTTTTAAGTTCAAGATCACAAAGTCCCGCCCCTTCACTTAACAGACGAGGAAAGTGAGGCTCAGATAAATGGACTCGCTGCGGAGAACGATGATCTGCTCAAGGTCCCTTAGCCCGTGACCTTCCGACCACGCACAGAGGCCACATCGGCCCCTCCCTGGGTGGGGGGTAGATGACAGCACTGCCATCTGGGGGGGGGGGTCCCAAGCAGCCTGCATTCCCTCTGCCCTGAAGATAACTACTGACCCACACAAAAGGAGATCTTTGTTTTTTAATTTTCCGTACTCCTAACAGAGAAGGATTTTTTGTTTTTTGTGTTTTGGGTTTTTTTGCAGTACGCGGGCCTCTCACTGCCGTGGCCCCTCCCGTTGCGGAGCACAGGCTCCACACGCGCAGGCTCAGCGGCCACGGCTCACGGGCCCAGCCGCTCTGTGGCACGTGGGATCTTCCCGGACCGGGGCACGAACCCGTGTCCCCTGCATCGGCAGGCGTTCTCTCAACCACTGCGCCACCAGGGAAGCCGGATTTTTTGTTTTTATTTCAGAGGAAAAGGCTTTAGACGGTTGTGTCTCATTAAATCAATATTTGATTTCTCTTGGTTATTTTAAATATCATCTTCCTACACACCAGAATATGAAAAAATCATATAATAGCAATAACCAGGAGAAAATAATTTTATAATTAGTGAACATAAGGGATGGGGGTTTCTGCTGTGATATCACTGCATTTTTCTTTTTTCTTTTAACATCTCTATTGGAGTATAATTGCTTTACAATGTGGTGGTGTCCGTCCGGGGTAATGAACCACCCCCGTGCTGGCAGCCACTGTGGCGTGGGCCTCTGGTTTTGAGACTGCAGCTCCCTGACAAAGCCAGGAAAAGCTGCTCTGCGAGAACAAGGTCAGAGCCTCTTTGGGGGCAGCTCAGGTGAAAGGCAGCCCTCACCCTACACACCTGGAGGCTCACCCACCGCCAGGGGCGGGGCCGTGCACTCACCGTGGAACCATGGGGCGACGCTGTCCGAGGTGGCCAGGTAGCCGGCCCGCAGCGGGAGCTGCTCCTCCTGGAACCAGCGCACGATGTCCCCCTGGGCCGAGCGGAACTCCGGCTTCGCCGCTGCCCGGTTTCTGGCATTCATGAAGGGTTTCAAGTTAGGTTCAACTGGTTGGAAAGCAATGCTTTCAAAAATCACACACGCATGCAGAGAGTATAACACGTCTGAAGATCTGGCCTCGCAGCTGAGCTCATGGGGTGTGACCCTGAGCACGGCTGTCACACGGTTCCTCCAGGGCAGGGAATAGGAGGGAGCAGGTCTGTCACCTGCCCTTGCTGTCCTGCAGGCTAGCCATGAGCTGCTGCTGTGTCGACACACAGACTTTAATTCATTTTTAATATGAATGAGAAGCTCCATTAATTAAAATTTGACAAAATGAGCATTAAAAAGTGAAATACACCCCCAGCCATATTTTCCTGGAGAGCATGTACTTGCAAAAGGAGGAAACCAGATGCAACAGAATAAACTTTCTCCCTAACACTTTCATCATTCAATTCCTCATCTTTGTTTCCACTAACCACTCTGACTTGCTTCCTTCTCTCCCATACTTTGAAGAGTTCTGCTAAAAGGCGGTCTCAGAAATAAAAAGTTAAAGAAAGAGGAGTGTTTGAAGATAGGTTAAGAGAAAGATACAGGCAGCAGAATGGTTTTGAAATAAATTCAGTAGCAGAACTTAAGTCAATTTCCACTACAAAAACTAATACTGCAGTGTAACAAATATATTCCCAAGTTCCAGGCCCACAAATTCTGAGCAGAATTCTATGCAAAAACGAGTTTGGATGAGCTACCGGAATATCCTGCCATGTAAATTATGTTCTTTATGCTTTTTATGGTAACACTTGCTACCAGGAGTTACATGTGACTTACATGTCAGATGTACATATACATACACGTGATGTATATGCATGTACATACGTACATAGCATTTTGGAGAAAACAGCTTATAATACTTGACTTTCCAAGGGAGCAGACATTGCACACACATGAGATTACATGTTAAGTTCTCCTTCCGGCCTTCAGATTAAGTTCTTTTCTTCGGGAAATCTTTGGAGGTCAAGCAGAAACTCCAAGGACAGCCTGTGTCTGTCTTTCCCTGGGCTGGCTCCTAGCTGACCTCGGTCATCACTGTTTGAAGTCCCAGCCCTGAAACCATCTGGTCTGGCCACCTCACAAAAAGCACTTCATGCAAGTGGCTTAAGTTGGAAAAAACGAGCTATTGGAGCTTAAAACATCGCCTTAAAACCCTCATTAAAAGGCACCTGCAGGCTTCCCTGGTGACGCAGTGGTTGAGAGCCCGCCTGCCGATGCAGGGGACACGGGTTCGTGCCCCGGTCCGGGAGGATCCCACATGCCGCAGAGCGGCTGAGCCCGTGAGCCATGGCCGCTGAGCCTGCGCGTCCAGAGCCTGTGCTCCGCAACTGGAGAGGCCGCAGCAGTGAGAGGCCCATGTAACGCAAAAAACAAACAAACAAAAAAAAACAAAAGAAAAAAAAAGGCACCTTCATTGCCGTCAGTCACATAAGTTGTGCTCTAAAAATACTGTGGGCGCGGGTGTATGACAAGCCGTATTCCACCCTTGGAGGAGCCTGGAGAGGCACATAGCCTGCGGGGACCTGCGGCCCGACACAGTGACAGGCTCGGGTGTGGGAGGCGCCTGCGCAGGAGCTCACACTCCGTGCCCCAGTCACAACGTTGAGGGGCCTCTGTTGTTGTCATAAGGAAAAATTCGTTCCCCAAACTGTCACTCTGTAGAACATGGTCAGTTAGTGCTAGTCCCCAAGTCCCCAGATGGAACCTTTCAACTGAGTAAGTATAATCATAGCAGAGGAAATGATCCACCTTCCTGCTTCCTCATAATCCCTATTAGGAAAAAGCCCTGAAGATAACTACTGACCCCCACAAAAGGAGATCTTGGTTTTTTATTTTTCCATACTCCTGACAGAGAAGCACTTTTCGTTTTTATTTCAGAGGAAAAGGCTTCAGACAGTTGTGTTTCATTAAATCAATATTTGATTTCTCTTGGTTATTTTAAATATCATCTTCCTACACACCAGAATATGAAAAAATCATATAATAGCAATAACCAGGAGAAAATGATTTTATATTTAGTGAACATAAGGGATGGGGGTTTCTGCTGTGAAATCACTGCGTTTTTCTTTTTTCTTTTAACATCTTTATTGGAGTATAATTGCTTTACAATGTTGTTTTAGTTTCTGCTGTATAACAAAGTAAATCCATTATATGTATTCATATATCCCCGTATCCCCTCCCTCTTGCATCTCCCTCCCACCCTGCCTAACCCACCCCTCTAGGTGGTCACAAAGCACCGAGCTGATCTCCCTGTGCTATGCTGCTGCTTCCCACTAGCTATCTATTTTACATTTGGTAGTGTATATATGTCCAAGTCACTCTCTCACTTTGTCCCAGCTTACCCTTCCCCCTCCCCGTGTCCTTAAGTCCACTCTCTACGTCTGTATCTTTATTCCTGTCCTGCCCATAGGTTCTTCAGAACCATTTTGTTTTAGATTCTATATATGTGTGTTAGCTTACGGTATTTGTTTTTCTCTTTCTGACTTACTTCACTCTGTATGACAGATTCTAGGTCCATCCACCTCACTACAAATAACTCAATTTTGTTTCTTTTTATGACTGAGTACTATTCCATCGTATATATGTGCCACATCTTCTTTATCCATTCATCTGTCAATGGCCATTTAGGTTGCTTCCATGTCCTGGCTATTGTAAATAGTGCTGCAATGAACATTGTGGTACATCACTCTTTTTGAATTATGGTTTTCTCAGGGTATATGCCCAGTAGTGGGACTGCTGGGTCATATGCTAGTTCTATTTTTAGTTTTTTAAGGAACCTCCATACTGTTCTCCATAGTGGTTGTATCCATTTACATTCCCACCAACAGTGCAAGAGGGTTCCCTTTTCTCCACACCCTCTCTAGCATTTATTGTTTGTAGATTTTTTGATGATTGCCATTCTGACCAGTGTGAGGTGATACCTCTTTGTAGTTTTGATTTGTATTTCTCTAATGATTAGTGATGTTGAGCATCCTTTCATGTGTTTGCTGGCAATCCATGTATCTTCTTTGGAGAAATGTCTATTTAGGTCTTCTGCCCATTTTTGGATTGGGTGGTTTGCTTTTTTGATATTGAGCTGCATGAGCTGCTTGTATATTTTAGAGATTAATCCTTTGTCAGTTGCTTCATTTGCAAATATTTTCTCCCATTCTGAGGGTTGTCTTTTCCTCTTGTTTATGGTCTCCTTTGCTGTGCAAAAGCTTTAAGTTTCATTAGGTCCCATTTGTTTATTTTTGTTTTTATTTCCATTACTCTAGGAGGTGGGTTAAAAAGGATTTTGCTGTGATTTATGTCATACAGTGTTCTGCCTATGTTTTCCTCTAAGACTTTCATAGTGTCTGGCCTTACATTTAGGTCTTTAATCCATTTACAGTTTATTTTTGTGTATGGTGTTAGGGAGTGTTCTAATTTCATTCTTTTACATGTAGCTGTCCAGTTTTCCCAGCACCACTTATTGAAGAGGCTGTCTTTTCTCCATTGTATATTCTTGCTTCCTTTATCAAATATAAGATGACCATATGTGCATGGGCTTATCTTCTGGGCTTTCTATCCTATACCATTGATCTATATTCTGTTTTTGTGCCACTACCATACTGTCTTGATTACTGTAGCTTTGTAGTATAGTCTGAAGTCAGGAAGCCTGATTCCTCCAGTTCCATTTTCCTTTCTCAAGATTACTTTAGCTATTTGGGGTCTTTTGTGTTTCCATACAAATTGTGAAGTTTTTTGTTGTAGTTCTGTGAAAAATGTCATTGGTAGTTTGATAGGGATTGCATTAAATCTGTAGGTTTTTTTGAGTAATATAGTCATTTTCACAATGTTGATTCTTCCAATTCAAGAACATGGTATATCTCTCCATCTGTTTGTATCATCTTTAATTTCTTTCATCAGTGTCTTATAGTTTTCTGCAACAGGTCTTTTGTCTCCTTAGGTAGGTTTACTCCTAGATATTTTATGTTTTTTGTTGCAATGGTAAATGGGAGTGTTTCCTTAATTCCTCTTTCAAATTTTTCATCAATAGTGTATAGGAATGCCAGAGATTTCTGTGCATTAATTTTGTATCCTGCTACTAATTCATTGATTAGCTCTAGTAGTTTTCTGGTAGCATCTTTAGGATTCTCTATGTATAATATTATGTCATCTGCAAATAGTGACAGTTTTATTCTTCTATTCCTATTTGGGTTCCTTTTTTTTCTTTTTCTTCTCTGATTGCTGTGGCTAAAGCTTCCAAACCTATGTTGAATAATAGTGGTGAGAGTGGGCAACTTTGTCTTGTTCCTGATCTTAGTGGAAATGGTTTCAGTTTTTCACCATTGAGAATGATGTTGGCTGTGAGTTTGCACTGCATTTTTATTCAGGGATTTTCCAAAACAAATTGTTCTGACTAATTCCTCCCACAGCCTAGGAGGCAAAGGGGCAACCATGGCCAAATAAAGTCTTCATTTAAAAAAGAAACATTTCCAGCTGCTGCATAGCACAGGGAGATCAGCTCGATGCTTTGTGACCACCAAGAGGGGTGGGATAGGGAGGGTGGGAGGGAGGTTGACAAAAGAGGGAAGAGTTATGGGAACATATGTATATGTATAACTGATTCACTTTGTTGTAAAGGAGAAACTAACACACTATTGTAAAACAGTTATACTCAAATTAAGATGTTAAAAAAAAAAAAAAAAGAAAGAAAAGAAACATTTCCAAATTCTCAATCTATGAGCTTGGCTGTATATCCCAGAATGAGAATTATCATCAAATCTTTAATCCTGAGCAGTGGAAATGTAGCTCTGCTCATGATGTGAAGGCCGGCAAGCCTGGGTTCCTACTGTGATGACCCCCCAGTTGTCCCCCCCTCCCTCACTGGCTGTCACCAGGTGTGGGTGAGCTGGGCTGGTGGCACAGAACCTCGCTGTGCATCTTCACGAAGTTTCTGGCTATGTTAATGGTACCCACGGTGGGGATTTTACAGATGAAGGAAGATGAAGGGCTACGCAGGTGTCTCAGCATCACAGACTCAGAAGTGGGGCCGGATTGAATGGCACCGGCAGGCTCGCTCCTTGCAGTGGCCATGCAATTCATCTATTCTAATCGGACATTTCACGGCTTATGCTTAAAGCCACCTGCATGGTTTCTTACCTGAGAGGTCTGCAGGGGTGTCCCGCAGGGCTCAGGAACTGAGGCTTGGGTGGAAGGGGGGGCCTCCGGGGTTTCTGGGGGCCACCGGGGGTGCTCTGTGGCCCCTCGCCGCCTCTCTCCCTCTGGGACAGCCTCTTGTAGTCCTCCCGCGCCTGTTTGGCCAGGGAGCGCCTCCTCTCATCAGCTGCCTTGGATTTTCGCACTAGAAAAACAGTGGGTTTTGAGAAAGGCCCTCATGAGCCCACGGAGATGTTTAGAAGAATCAGCACCACAGACGGTGAACAGAATGGACTCTGGTAACAATGAACAGGCACCAGCAATGCCTAGCATTAAAGACCCTAATGCAGGATGTAAGAATAAGCTTTACTGAGTGTATCTGCACTTCATACATTATTGGTCAGAATCTGTTATGTTTGATTTCACAGAAATGCCTAAAGTGTTCCATTACAGTAAGATTTCACTGCATAGAAGTGATTGGATCTGGTAAACATTTTCACTTCACAAAAATTGTCATTTTAATGGTGTTCATTGTGACGGAATTCCCAACATTCTGCAAACACGGCTGCTCCTGTTCTCCTCCTGTTGCTTCAAGGGATGACCGGGCACTTAGGGTGTCTTTGTCCAAGTCAGATGGAAGCTCTAACCCTGTCTCAAACCGGAATCCTCCCAGCATCCTCATACATGCTCTGCTCTGCCTTCATCTGCACTGGCCTCTCCCTAGGAGGATGATCTCTGGGCAGTGCTAACTCAGAAGGGGGCAGGGTTGAACCACAGCTGTGGGAGGGATGCTGACACATCCAGCCTGTTACCCCTGTAATTCTCCTTATTACAAAGGTAAGATGTGTTCACTGTTGAAAACTGAGAAAAATACAGGAAAACAAGAAGAATTCCAATAAATAATCTTGAATCCTGCCTCTCCAAGAAAACTAATGTTAATATGTTAACCTGCCACTTCTTTTCCCTCATATACTTAGACATTTTTAAATAGGGATATTTTTCATACTATTTTAAAATGATTTTTCTTCTCTAAGCTAAAAATATATAAACACATTCCAAGGACTTCAAACAGCCTTCCAAAACATTTTTTCATAGCTAAATACCATTTCATCTTATACATACATCATAATTTTGATGGTACAAAGATGAATTGAGAACCTTTCTGCTATTCAATGTTTAGATGAGATCATTTAGGCTATTCAATGTTTGGATGGCTCTGTAGCCTTTGAGTAATAGTTTAGTGTTAAAACATCTCTCAACAACCACTCTACATGCTTCCTAGATGGATCATCTTATTCGGTGAACAAACTAGCTCAGTGTCACTGTTATGGAGGTCTCTGGGTACTCACAAGAGGCCTGCCACTCCGAGTCTTCTTTCCAGCTCTTATAAATCTGCTTGGTTCTCTCTTCATCTATTTGTTTTACTTCTTCATCTTGTGTTTTCTTCCCAGATTCTTTCTTCTGTTTAAAAAACCAAAAACAAACACTGGTGAGCGACTCTGGCAGTTTCCTGCAGTGAGGCAGCCACTAGGCATGGTATGGGCACAAAAACAGGCATATAGATGAATGGAAGAGAATAGAAAGCTCAAAAATGAAAACACAACCTTACAAAATCTATGGAATGCAGCAAAAGCAGTTCTAAGAGGGAAGTTCATAGCACTACAGGCCTTCCTCAATAAACAAGAAAAATCTCAAATAAATAACCTAACCTACCACCTAAAAGAATTAGAAAAAGGACAAACAAAATCCAAAGTCAACAGAAAGAAGGAAACAATAAAGCTCAGAGAGCAGATAAATAAAATAAAGCTCAAAAAAAATAGAAAAGATCAACAAAACCAAGAGCTGCTTTTTTTGAAAAGATAAACAAAATTAACAAACCTCTAGCCAGGTTCACCAAGAAGAAAAGAGAGAGTACCCAAATAAACAAAATAAGAAATGAAAGAGGAGAAATAACAACTGATACCACAGAAATATAAAAAAATCATAAGAGAATACTATGAACAATTATATGCCAACAAGTTGGACAACCTAGAAGAAATGGACATGTTTCTAGAAACATGCAGCCCACCAAAGCTGAGTCAGGAAGAAACAGCTAATTTGAACAGACTAATCACTAGAAGTGAAATAGAATCTGTAATTTAAAAAAGAACTCACTGCAAACAAAAGTCCAGGACCAAATGGCTTCACTGGGGAATTCTACCAAACATACAAAGAAGAACTTATACTGATCCTTCTCAAACTCTTCCAAAAGACTGAGGAAGAGGGAACATTCCCAAATTCGTTCTATGAAGCCACCATCACCCTGCTGCCAAAACCAAAGACACTACAAAAAAAGAAATTTACAGGCCAATATCTTTGATGAATATAGCTGCAAAACTCCTCAACAAAATATTTGTACACTGAATCCAACAACACATAAAGAGGATCCTATATCATGATCAAGTTGGATTCATTCCAGGGTCACAAGGATGGCCCAACATACGCAAATCAATCAATGTGATACACCACATCAACAAAAGAAAAGACAAAAACCACATGATCATCTCAATAGATGCAGAAAAAACAAGTGACAAAATTCAACATCCATTCAAGATAGAAACTCTCATCAATATGGGTATAAAGGGAACATATCTCAACATAATGAAGGCTATTTACAACATACCCACAGTCAACATCATAGTCAATAGTGAAAAGCTGAAAGACTTCCCAAAGGAACGAGACAAGGATGCCCACTCTTACCACTTCTATTCAACATAGTATTGGAAGTCTTAGCCACTGCAACCAGACAAGAAAAATAAATAAAATGTACCCAAGCTGGAAGGGAAGAGGTAAAACTGCCACTATTTGCAGATGACATGATACTCTGTATAGAGAACCCTAAAGTCGTAACACAAAAACTACTAGAACTAATATATGAATTCAGCAAGATAGCAGGATACAAGATTAATACACAGAAACCTGTTGCACTTCTTTACACTAACAATGAAATTTAAACATGATTTTAAAATCATGTCAAAACAAAAACAAAAACCTAGGAATAAACTTAAACAAGGAGGTAAAAGACCTATACACCGAGAACTATAAAACATTTATAAAGGAAATGGAAAATGATTCAAAGAAATGGAAAAATATCCTATGTTCTTGGATTGGAAGAATAAATATTGTTAAAATGGCCATACTACCCAAAGCAGTCTACAGATTTAATGTGATCCCTATCAAAACACCCAGGACATTTTTCACAGAACTAGAACAAATAATCCTAAAATTTATATGGCACTACAAAAGACCCAGAAGTGCCAAAGCAATCCTGAGGAAAAAGAACAAAGCTGGAGGCAAAAATCTTCCCAGACTTCAGACTACACTACAAAGCTACAGTATTCAAAACTGCATGATAATGGCACAAAAACAGACATATAGATCAATGGAACAGAATAGAGAGCCCAGAAATAAACCCTCGCACCTATGGTCAATTAATCTATGACGAAGGAAGCAAGACTGTACAATGGAGAAAAGACACCTTTTTCAACAAGTGGTGTTGGGGAAAGCTGGACAGCTACATGTAAATCAATGAAATTAGAATACTCCCTCAAACCATACACAAAAATAAACTCAGAATGGCTTAAAGACCTACATATAAGACACGACACCATAAAACTCGTAGAAGAGAACACAGGCAAAACATTCTCTGACATAAACTGTACCAATGTTTTCTTAGGTCAGTCTCCCAAGGCAAAAGACATAAAAGCAAAAAATAAACAAATGGGACCTAACCAAACGTATAGGCTTTTGCATAGTAAAGGAAGCCATCAACAAAGTGAGAAAACACCCTATGGAATGGGAGAAAATATTTTCAAACGATGCAAACAACAAGGGGTTAATATTCAAAATATACAGACAGCTCATAGAACTCAATATCAAAAAAACAAACAACACAATCAAAAAAGGAGCAGAAAACCTAAACAGATGTTTTTCTAAAGAAGACATACAGATGGTCAACAGGCACATGAAAAGATGTTCAACTTTGCTAACTATTAGAGAAATGCAAATCAACCACAATGAGCTCTCAACTCACACCAGTCAGAATGGCCATCATCAAAAAGTCCACAAATAATAAATGCCAAAGAGGGTGTGGAGAAAAGGGAACCCTCTTACACTGTTCGTGGGAATGTAAACTGGTGCATCTACTATGGAGAACAGTATGGAGGTTCCTTAAAAAACTAAAAATAGAGCTACCATATGATCCAGCAAATCCCACTCTCGGGCATATAGCTAGAGAAAACTCTAATTCAAAAAGATACATGCACCCCAATGGTCATAGCAGCATGATTTAAAATAGCCAAGACATGGAAACAACCCAAGTGCCCACCAACAGATGACTGACTTAAGAAGATGTGATATTTATGCACAGTGGAATATTACTCAGCCATAGAAAAGAATGAAATATTGCCATTTGCAGCAACATGGATAGACCTAGAGATTACCATAATTAGTGAAGTAAGTCCAACAGAGACAAATATTATATGATACCAGATATATGTGGAATCTAAAAAGTAATACAAATAAATCTATATACAAAATAGAAACAGGCTCACAGACATAGAAAACATATTTATGGTTAGCAAATGGGAGAGGGAGGGAGGGAGGGAGGAACAAATTAGGAGTATAGGATTAACAGACATAAACTGCTATATATAAAATAGACAAACAACAAGGATTTACTGTATAGCACAGAGAATTATACGCATTATCTTATAATAATGTATAATGGAATGTAATCTGAAAAAAATAACTTAATCACTTTGTTGTACAACTGCAACTAACACAATATTGTAAATCAACTGTATTTCAATAAAGAAAAGAAAAAATAAAATATACAAAAATATCTATTAAAAGCACTGTGGTTTTTTTTTTTTTTTTTTGCGGTACGCGGGCCTCTCACTGCTGTGGCCTCTCCCATTGCGGAGCACGGGCTCTGGACGTGCAGGCTGAGCGGCCATGGCTCACGGGCCCAGCCGCTCCGCGACACGTGGGATCTTCCCGTGTCCCCTGCATTCGGCAGGTGGACTCTCAACCACTGGGCCACTAGGGAAGCCCTTCCACACACATATTTTTAAATGATTTTAAATAATTAGAAAAATATAGCTACAATATTAAACTATGCTATCATAGCATACTGTTATGCTAAGGATACCGTTGCTTAGGAAAAGCAAGAAGTTTACAAAGTGAGTCTACTTAAAGAAATATATTAAGTAAATAATAATTCAGGCGGTACTTGGTTGCTAACTTGATACTGCAGTGTCTGAGAGAGCTGTGTTTAGTGAGTCTCACTCCTTTTTCATCCACAGTGTCATTATATATGGGCACAGTGAGAAAGGAGACAAAATTAATGTTTCATAGAGTAACAGCTGATGAGAGCTGACCCTGGCCACTGTTTTTATTCAAAGCAGCTAGAACACTCAAGAACTTGTCCCGAATTTCTCTCAGGATTCCTCCAGAAAATTTACTTTTATAAAAGTCTTTACAAGTTGATCTTTACTTTCTCTGTTTAGAAAACCATCATTTCTTCTTGAGAAGTGTTCTGCTGCAGCACACAGGTCCAGGATGAAGGCCAGGGAGTGGAGGGGCAGCAGGGCTGAGCCTGGACACTGGAACAGACGCCCAGGGGCCGGGGTGTGGAGCCAGGGAGGGGCCGACAGAGCTGTCAAAGGTCCCTGACACAAAGCCACTCGTCCCGGGCTGCTGATGCAAATACTCCCACCAGCTCCCTCATGAGCCCCTCACTCCGTCTCATTACTGACTTCTGTGTCGTTCCTCCGCCGTGTCCAAGAGCTCTTGCCTCTGTGCCCTCCTACGTGCTGTTCCCTCTGCCTGGAACACACTTCCCCAGCCATCCCCGTCACCCCGCCCTCATTCTTCAGGTGTCTGCTCCAAGGTCAACTTCTCTGGCCACCTCTATAAAATCCAACTCCCACCCTCCCTGCGTTCCTCAGCTCCCTTATCCTGCGTGATTTTCCTGCAGAGCTCTTAGGACCTGACTTCACACACAGATGTATCATCTGTCTCCCAATCAGGAGTAGAAGGTTTCCAAGGGCAGGGACTTTATCTGTTTCATTCACTGTGTCTCTAGTGCCCACAGCAGAGCCTGGCACGCAGGAGGAACTCAACATAGGTCATCTGAACGAAGACACAGATCTTCTGTCCTTTCTTCCTCACCCGCCCTCATTTAAAATGACATAATGTAATCAGGGCAGTGTCACTGAGGAGTTCCTTTAGGGACTATTGCTACTGTTTTATAAAGAGGCATGTATTACATTAGCATCTGCACGCCAGGCCCACAGCTCCAGACCTCCCCATGACTGAAGCCTCAAACGTGCGAGCTCTCCAGCTCACACGTGGCCCTGCAGAGGAGTCCGGGCCTGGGTCACCACCCAAGGGAACGGGCCCCAGCCACCTCCTGACAGCCTCCATCCCAGCCTGTGGCCCCCAGAACCTTCATTTTACAGCCTCATCTCTCGCTCCACGTTTCCACACCATCTGTGGGCCAAACCCTGCAGGGTTTCCAGTCTCTGCGTCAGTTATCCTGAGCTGCATATATGGTAACAAGGCAGTAGGACGGAGGGAGCGGAGAGGTCCCTCTCCGGATGGACCCGGAGACCTGAGCGCCTGGAGGCCCTGCGGGCACCGTGGGCACAGTCACCCAAGCAGCTGCTCAGCGCAAAGGGACAGGCTCGAGAAACCGCGAACACCCAGGGAACCTAACGTGAATTGAAGATTTCCGCCAAGTTTCATGCTTCGTTTATCTCTCTCTGAAATCAGTCTCCCCAGCGTTTGCCTCTGTCCTGGATGCTATCTCGGGTCAGATCTTCAGGGAGGAGTCAGATACGTCCTGACGAGCAGATACGTCCTGGCACATCCTTTCCATGATACTCAAGACTCTCCAACTCCAGATAAACAGGTAAAGATGAACAGCTGTGCTCACAAGCTTTTCAGAGATAGAGTTCACAGTCTGCTGCTTAATTTCACTTCTGCATGAGGCTAATAAAACAATTTGTGAAACATTAGTGGAACTGGCTCTGCACTTAGCCCCTGAGATGGAAGGTAAGTCTTTTACCTGGTGAAATCCATATTCCTTCATACGATTGATAGAATCTGCCAACATTTGGTGAACATTTCTTGAGGAACTGGAGGGCAACTGAAAATTAAATGAAACACATTTTTATGCCATTTAGAGCTGCAGTGCAATTCCAGAAGATAACCTGTTAATGCTTCCCTCATGTCGAGGTTCCCAAATGCCGCCCCCCACCCCCGCCGCCAACTGGATCCACCCCTTTCCCACCAGCAGGTGAGCTCCTGAGCCCATCGTGACTGAGGGGGCAGGTGTATGAAGCCCCAGCCTCTGCACCCAGTAGGGTTAGAGATGAATCCCTGCCCAGCAGCCAGGAGCTGGCGGTTTGCTCTTGTCTTGCTCCCAGCTGGCCCCAAGGTCCCTGGGATGACTTTAAGACATCGACACTACTCCTTAATCTCAATTCCCTTCTTTCTCTCTTAATCCCTGCTCTACCCCACCCCGTGTTTTAGGTCGGACCAGAGAAATGCCTTCGTTTCGGCCACTTAACTGCATTCCCCTCTCTCCCCTTCTAGGGCTGGAGACATACCTGGAACGCCCAGTGCCTGCGAGCCCCGCCCACATCCCCTCCCCCGCTTCCCCCACTTCCCAGTTCCGGATCTAGGCTTCTGCTGCTCTAGACGGATTTCCTAGGAGCCAGCTCCTGCCAGAACTGGGATCTCCGTTCTGCCGCCCGGATTCCCTGGGGCCGTCCTGTGGACCACCTACCAACCCCTCTGGCTCAGCGGCCGAGCTGGCACGGCACACGGGGCGCCTCGTTAAGACCAGATCAGTTACACGGGCTCCCGCCACCCGGTCCCTGGCCTGAGGCCAGCACGGCAGCCGTGTGACCTGTGTGGCCGATATTAGCCACCCTCAACCCACGGTACCACGACTCATGAGCCTTGTGCCTGAGGACTCCTTCCTGGATCCTGGCATAGATGAGAAACTGCCTGCAACGCTTCAGCCAAAGGTCAGTACCAAGATTCAGCGTGGAGCACAGGGGGTACTTGAGGGTCACTTCTATGCCATGAAACGAACCAGCATGGCTACCTCAATCCTGCCCCCTGCAGTTAGGTGCCCATGTGAATAATTATCTCCAAAATAATGCAGGTGATAACTGGTATTGGCCGCTTCTATCCGGGCCCTCAAAACCTCCTTCACGTGTGTCTCCAGGCCATCTCCCCCTTCTCTGGGCTGGAATGGTGACAGCAGTCATGCTACTAGAAAAACAGCAGAGCCTCCAAAGCCTGAGCCCCTGAACGGCTGTGTAGACCTGAGCCTTCCTGGACCAGAACACCCATCCTGGACGTTACAAGGGAGAAAGATGAACTTCCATGATGTTTTGACCATTGCCTGTTTGGTCTATTCTTTCTTAGCTGAGAAAGCAGGCCACGGCAATCGCTGGCGGCCCTGGACTCCAGCTCTCCGCTGAGGTCATTTACTGATCACGGGAGTACAGTCGATGCTGATTTCCCTGCTGGCTGAGGGTCACTGGAGCCTGTGCTACCCAGGCTCTGCACCAGGGCCTTAGTAAGTGTCATCTTCAGTGCCCACAACATCGCTGATGGCAACATAAGGTCCATTCTCAGGTGAAGGAACTGAATCTCAGAGGAGTTGTGCAGCTTTCTGGGATCACACAGCCAGCCTGTGCCAGAGTTCATGCATTTCCCACTATATCAATATTGTCATGATAGGGAAATGAGTTGCAGGTCAAAAGATTTCTTATACCTATTACTTGGCAAAATAATGAATCCTATAGGTTTCACAATTGCTACTTGCCATATTCTGTCTCATTTCTTCCTTATTCTGATATTATAAAAGGATATGTAGCTGCCCTGCATCTAAAGCAGAATAGGAAGACAACCAGTTCCTCTATTGATGAACGGATTAGAACTCTTCCAACAGGTTTTGTATAAGTCTGTCTGTTCAAAAGTCTGAGGTGGCTTTGAAGGGCTCAGGCTTGCGGTCTCTGAATACATTTCCACTGTAAGAACTGTGAACTCTAAAGACAGGCTCACTCTCCCTTCCCTCAATGATGTAAGATCTGTGGGGCATCATTTTGCAAAAAGGATGTTTCTTCTATGCTGAAAACTAGGTGGCAGGTGACTGTGCTCCACGGATACCTCCTCAGGTGCTGTAGACAAAGCTGCAGCCCCCGCTTCTCCACTCACGTGTTTCAGAGGCACCTGGGCTTTTGCCACTAGCAGAGCTTTGGACCAAGGTCTCATCAGCAGCACCTCCACCACGATCAGCTCCTGAACAAACTCTTAGTTGTTTCCTGAATTTGCGTCAGGCTAACAGATATCTGACGTTGCTCTTCTAAGTCATATATCCCAAAGTGTGGTCTATTTTGTCAAGCATTTTCCCCCATCACTTGACAATTACTGTCCTCTGCTTGGACATAACACCTTTAACACACTGTACAAGTTATTTTTGTCCCTCAGAAGTACTCCTTCAATGGAACTATTGATCTCACGTATACACACAAAAGTGTTTTCTCACCACTTGCTTTTTAAGAAATTACAATCTGGATTTTTTCCATCATCATCATCATGTGCCCTTTCTCACTAACACTTTCAACATGCTCACCGCTTCTGCACTCGTCAGATATTACAGGGTCATCAATATTTTTAAAAGAGCTCAGATCTACGCACAGATGCAGGAACAAGACAATTTTCAGGACTTGGTGCCGGAGACTGAAGGGACCTCTGTGACCATCAGCGCCACCTACTGGTGCTACTCAGAGTTGACAGCCTTTCCTCGTCTGAAGGTTTAGGTTTTGTTTTTAGTACATCAAAGCTCACAAGTTGGTTCTTGAGGAGATAAGATTTAGCATAAACAGCTGATGAATTTAACAACCACCCCAGAGATCAGCACTTCTATTCAAATCCTTCCATGTGTCCAAAACATACTGTCAACTCTAAAACTGTTCACACATGCTAAGAACCACATTTATAAAAATTCTCATTTTAAGGGTGAGCGAAGATTCGCTCTTATTCCAAAATGTTAAAATCATATGAAAAAGTTAATCAAGATTTGCGTAGAGCAGTTCATTCAGATACACTTACATGCTTACAAATCCGCAAAGCACATCATGTACAACGGAATAGACCGAAAGCAGTGTGAGACAGGTCTCCTTTACTAAAAAACAGCCAGATCCATGCATGGCTCAAAAGCGATGGTTCACGATGTCAATACCAGAAGGAGACAGCCTCAGGGATAGCATCCTGAGCATTCCCAGCTCAAGGATGAAGAGGCGTCCCGAAGAGGGTGCCGGGCCCTCTCTGAAGCTTCCATACGACGCTGGGTTCCAAGGAACAGACTCTCTAGCTATTCCAATTTGCGACACAAGGAAGGTTGGAAAACTACCCACCTCCCTGCATAATTTTTTCTTACAAAGAACTTTCAAGTCCATGCGTCATTAGACCTTCATATCAACACCCATAGGGTATCAAAGCAGGTATTATCCCTTTACCAAAAAGGTAAGGCGACCTGTTCATAGGTAGGAAAGCAGGGTCTGAAACCCTCGCCCTGCTGCCTCTGTGGGGTGTCCTGGAGAGCACATCTGTCTGCTCTCGTGCACAGAAGCCACGACAGTCCCCTCCCACCTGCTGCATTACAGAGACTTCTGCAGCTGCTGAAGCCCTCTGGGCAGAGTTAAAGCTATTATATCTTCTTCATATTTGTTTTATTTAAAAACGAAAACTGCCATGGAAAAGCTTGCAAAAGCATTTACGCAAAAGCTCCAAAAAAAACAGAAAACTTGGAAGCCAATGACATCACAAGCTAGTGGACTTCCTGCAGACACCAAGTCAGAATGGTCCTCTCCAATCAATGTGGACCAAGGAGACCTGGGAGTGGAGCCCCTCCACAACGACCAAAGGATTTTATAAGTATATATAAATTACCATTAAACTTAGAAGTATGGCCATTCAGATCTATATAAGCAATGGGTAAACAGAAGACGCTGCCAGCAACATCAATATTCTATGGTTACAAATTGTATTTCCTCCAGAGACTACGTGTCATGTGAGAATTATTCTAATTATATTCACTTTTTAAACTGGTTTGAAAAACGGCTCATTCTGGCTTCTAACCTAATATTCACTCTGTTTAAAAGTAGGACTATACAATCAAACAAAAGTCAAGAGCCTTTGCAATAAACAAGAAAGCTCCAGTGAACAGAACATTTTTAGAGCTTATGTTTTAATGGTGAATAAGAAAATGATGAATTAAGGCAGGGGTTCCCAAACCGCAGGTTGCAGACCGCTACCGGTGTCTGGCCTGTTAGCAACGGGGTCGCACAGCAGGAGGTGAGCGGCGGGCGAGCGAGCGAAGCTGCATCTGCCGCCCCCCTTCTCTCCCCATCGCCCGCGTTACCGCCTGAACCATCCCCCATCCACCTCCCATCCGTGGAAAACTGTCTTCCACGAAACCAGCCCTGGTGCCAGAAAAGTTGGGGACAGCTGAATTAAGGGGCTAAAATCAAGAGTTTACATTTGAAAACAAACTGCTAGGTTAAGTATTGGCTCACCCTGATCTTACACCTCTTAAATCCATGGTATTCCTTAACAGACTGATGGTTAGAATAGTAACCTCTGTGAGGGCCAAGACCACGTCAGCTTAATTAATTCACGATACCTGGAGCCTCAGCAAAGAGAACAGTGACTGGGCACTTAGTAGGGCCTCAATAAGTATTCGGTGAATGAATGAACACACTATATATTCATGAACACGTTCTCAAGCATTAAAAGATGTTCAGTCTAGTTTTGATACTCATAAGAGAGACTGAATTCAAATTCTCCAAAACTCGATGGCCTGTCCCCACACTTTGCTGACCAGGTCGCTGGAAAATCCGATTCCTATTTCTATTCTCAGCCGTTTTAATTTCCCAGTGATGACTCTCATAGTAAGCTTTTGAGCATACTGGGGTTTAGCTTTTTTTTTTCTTTCTAAAATAGTGAGAGAGGCAGAATAATGAAACTGTGCTTTGATAAGGGGACAAAGAATAATAATATAGAGAAAGTGGAGATACTTTCCTAAGGCCAACTAGACTAACAGGATGAAAAAGGGACATTCAATTTTACTGCCGAAAATACGTTGTGTGGTCCCTGCGGAGAGATTTCACTGAAACATGAATTAGGACAACGGAGACCTTAGGGAATCTTTTCCCCATTTCTCTAACATTGTTGCTAGCAAAATCTATGCACCAAGACTACGGGAGAGTCCGACTTGAAAATACAGTGGACTCTAGGATGATGGGTAACTTTAGGGCACCTCTTTAAATAACGCATTAGTCTTTAGTGCCTGAGTTTATTCAGAGCAGGGCAGAGCATGGAAGTGTAATGCTGCATGCAGGTCAGTCCGCCGGCATCGCACCCCACCCACGACTCCTCCAGGTGACGTGCAGACAGCAGAACTGGGCACTAACATCCTCAGGAAATGCAATAATCAGAACTAATAACGGTTGTCAGGGCAAAGTGTTTCAGATATGAAAGAGTTGCAGAGGCCGCTCGTACAATTCCACCAGGGAGGATAGGATCCACGAAGGAGAAAAGGAAGACAGCAAGAGAAATAAAGTCATTGTTAAATGTAAAGTTTAAGGCTATTATAAATATAAATACATTTATATATTTATTATATTTATATAGCTGTAATATATATAAAGTATAAGAATATAAAGTATAAGGATAGTAACAAAGGATTGTTAGGAGAGTAATAAAGAGTCCTAAAAACATGCTTGGATTTGGGAAGTCTTGACGTAACATAAAATAGGAGCCTAACAATAAATAATAATAGAAAATAGTATTTACATATATAATATTTTACTCACATCCAACCCAGTGATCTGTAGCTACTGTAACCTCCGTTTTGCAGACCAGGAGACTGAGCCCCAGAAAGGTCAGCAAGGCCCCACAGGGTGTTCCATATTTTTCTTCCCAGCATGCTCTGCTCCAGTGAGGCAGATGAACGAATCATCGCCCATGTCACGGGCATCACACAAAATGAAGCTGTGTTACCGACTCTGTAATGTACAGCTCTCAACACCAGAACTGTTTTTCTCTTTTGTAATTCACTTTATACGAAGCTTTTAATATGACATACTACTTTGAAAACTCCAAACAGCTTAAAAGGCTTCTAAAGGCTTACGATTCTGTGATTCTATCTTATATAAAATTTTGTTCTACAAAGTACCATGAAATTCTATTACAGTTACACAAAACCTACTGGGGTAATTGTGTAACTCTCTGATTATGGCTCTCCTCTTGAATTAATCAAATGAGCACGGTTAATTCCTCATCTGTTTTTACCTGGTATACGCAATTGTTTCATCTCTCACAAAAATAATACTGAAATGCTTCCTTCACGTATACTAGGAGGGAATATACATCAAGAGAAACGGTTACTGGTTTGGGATTATCTCTCTTTTTTCTTCACATTCAACTCAACCCTCAAAATGGCACTTGCATTTCAAGAGTACATTTCCCCTTCTGTTTGCAGTGGTTTCCTCGTTATTAGTGTGACCCCTACTCCCTCTGAGGGACGAGCAACATGTCTGTCTGCAGACGAGAGCCAGCCGTCCCACGATGGCTCCACCAGGCCCTGGCACAGGGCGTCTACCCCTCGGTGGGGGGCAGGGTTCACCACCCGCCTACTCCCCTAGGTTAAGTCACCTAAGGAGCTGTGCTCTAATACTACTTTTCACTCTTAATAGAAAGCCTGTGCCACATAGCACCCCAAACTTCGGTTGCTATGTAGAAGCACCTCGAGGTGAATAAGGGTCCAAAAGTAGCAATCAAGCATAGTCTTTTCCATTCTCTTCAAGTGGTCTGAGCTCAGTATCTTGCTTTTGAATCTCTCCTTCATGAAGGCAAACAATCAAAATCCAGTTTTAGAGAACTGCTGGCTTCTGAGTAGACAGCAAGCTCAACAACTTCGGTCTGGAAGGCATGAAGGAGGTAAGGAAGAAGGAAAACCTAAGTGGAAGCCTTCCATTGTGTCTGAAAATCTTTATCCAGGTGCCCCTTCACTGCTCTCTACTGAAGGGAACATAACGCTACACGTTAGAATAACACCTAAAAACACAACTGAACACTGCCACAGTTTCAATGTCAACTTTACGATTAAAATGCACATTTTAGTGGCATGTTTTTGTTATCAGTTGTAGTGAAATGACAGACGTAAAAGCAGGTGCCAGAGCCTTGGGGCAGTGTGGGAGGGGTGTGTGTGTGTGTGTGTGTGTGTGTGTGTGTGTGTGTGTGTGTGTGGTAGAGGTGGAGAGGTGAGAGGTCTCATCTCTAGCTGCATTTGGTTAAAGAAGATACTGTGTATGATGGGGAAGACTCTTGCTCCAGGGTTTTTAATCTGCTAGCTTCAAGGTCTTTTTGGGGTTTGTTTGAATGCTTTGAATTCCAAATGTGTTTTGTTCTAATTTTTTTTTAATCTCCTGGTTTGCAATGTGGTCCACTTTGAAGGACATTTCTGTTCAAAACAAGTAATTCTCTGGAAATAAAAATATAAAAGTGAGCAGAGAGTTTTATCCAAGGTCCCCTTTGGGGCACGGACAGTCATTCTACTGATGAATGAGTCCCCAGCCTACAAATCGCCGACACAGAGACACACAAGGGCTTATCTTTTAATTAGCCTCCCACCCACCACCCTCAAACCTGTTCTTTTCCCTCCCAAATTCTCCTGCAAGAAGGGGTTAAACGCTGACTGCTTTTGGAGGGCTGTCCACACCAAGGGTCCCTAAGGATCTCTGCTCAGCAGAGGGGTACTCCTAATTCTTACCCAGACTCCCCCAGGGAGGGGCGCCTGCTCACACCGTGCCTCTGCTGCCCTCTTCTCTGGCTCTTATTAACTCCTCATCAGACTTTTCTCTGCCTGGGAATGGCCTCTGCTTCCCAATCTGCATGTCTTAGAACACGGCTGGGTGACAGCTAAATTCTCATATTTACCATCACCTCCCATTCAGGCTCCCAGCAGCACTGAGTGTTTGCTGCGATCCACTGAGAACCAGAACACTCTCACTAGATACTAAGCAGAACATCATTTCTGAGTTTCCCAAGTGCTACCAGCGCTACCGAAAACAAGGAAAGGGCCGGTATTTTGTAGAGGACAACAGCTTCCCGAAAAGAAGCCATGCAGGCAGCTCTAATCTAGGCATCATTTCTGTCTCCTCAGATTTTGCACCAACCACTCAGCTTCCCTCTGCCTCTACCTCCTCGTCTGAAAAATGCAAAGGACCAAGCCTGGGCTCGTGGTAAGAACAGCATCTCCTAACTGAAGGACTTCAGGGGCAATTCTTGCTGTTTCCATCAGGTGCTATTAGGCATATGCAACCTCATAGATTTTTTTCAGCTTCCTTTGTAAAGAAACAATGTTGCTAATTTAATCCCTATTTTATAGAGGGACCGGATTCCTGTAGGATGGGGCCACAGGTCACAGAGCTCCTTCTAAGGATGGAAACCTCCATTCCCAGACTAGAGGTATTCTATGTCAGTGGCACTGTTTCAAGGTATCTGGTACTTAATTGGGCAGTCTTACTTTTGGTTATCCATTTGTTAAAATGAAAATTTTAAGCTAACATAAATATATTCTTAAGAAGTATTTTGTAAAGATTATCCTCAGTGTGTAAAAAGATGCTGAGACTGGACCCCAAGTTTTCCAAACCCTGAGGCAGGCATCAAATAACTCTTCTCAAGTCCCCCAGGTTTGCTTCTTATGGATCTAAGGGTTAAGCAGAAATTCTCTACCCTTAGAATTGGGACAAATCCTTCACTGTTCTTCTAGAAAAGATCTCCTTGGATGAAGCCATCTGCCAATGAAGATATAAAATAAATCACTGTTACATTGGCATAAAATAATCCAAATGCAAACCTGAAGATTGGGCTGTTTACTGTTCTGGTTCCATGGAGGGAAGGGTACAGGTCTCTACAATTTTTTATATGTGAGAAGATTAAGTAGACCCAGGTGGGTCAAGAGGTATAGTTTCCAATCTGGGGTTGGAGGGCTGTGGTGAAAATCTGAGGATAGGTTAGACAATTGACTAAAGAGGACGTAATATGTACTTTATTTCCAGAAATGGGGCTGGGTTAACCTCGGCCCTGTACTGCTGGGCTTGGACCTCACACCCCTGCCTAATTCCTGCTTGGATGTGAAAGTCCAGCCCTGGTGATGTGATTTTTCCCGTGAAACTGCATGGAAACCCTCCTTAACAGGCAGAAAGACATGAGAAAATATTCGCCTTCAGGCTACACAGGCATGGGTGTTGTTTAGGATCACTGGCATTTAGAGATGGAAGGCTAGGGGGAGTCATCTCAGCAAATAGATTCCATCTCTAGCGCTCTCTCCCGGGACTGAACACGGAGACATCTGTGGACAGGACGCGAGGGCGCACGTGCCCTGGGTCGGGGAAGGAGAGCTGTGATCCATTAGTGATGTCTGCCCAGGTGTAGGTGCATAAGAGGTCTTATGCTTTGTGTCTACATACCTTTTAAAAGCCTCTCATTGTATAGATAAGAAAAAACGAAATCCTGCAGGCACAGAGTGAAAATGAAAGCCCAGTTCTTCTGACTACGTTTACCATGCTTGCTCTCATTATGTTACTACAGAGCAAGCACCTACCATAAGTCCACAATCCCTTATTAACAATTCTGAAATCCAACAAGCTCTGAACGTACATTTCCCCTCACATTGAGGGGAAAACCTGACTTGGACTAACGTGAGATCATTTACAGTATTTAGAGTAACTGATTGCAAAGTGTAACCAAACCCTGCTGGGGACACTATATATTATACAGTATATACACAGCATTTCTTTTATAAAATCTGAAAAAATCAGAAATCTGAAACACATCTGACCCAGGGGTTTGGATAAGGGAGGGCAGGCCAGTGGTACTGAGTCCACTGCCTACACGGTGAGGCAGGTAGAGTAGCACCCAAATGTCTACACCCTCATCCCCCGGAACCTGTGTCTGTGTTACGTTACACAGGAAGTTTGCAGGTATTCAGTATAAGCTACAGACCTTAAAATAGGGAGACGTTCCTGGATTGTTCTATTGGCCTCAACTAACCACATGAGCCCTTAAAAGCAGAGAACTTTCTCCAGCAGGAGTCCGAGAGATGCAGCAGAAGGGCAAGTCTAGAATCTTAGCAGCTCTCTAAATTCTAAGCAGGAGAGAGATTCCACCTGCCTTTGCGGGAGGGGCCACCCTGGCGGCATGAGAAGGAAGGCAGGCAGCCCCAGGACTGGCCCCAGGCCAACGACCGGAATAAGCAGGAAGCAATTCTTCCCCGAAGCTTCCAGATAAGATCCCTTCTCAGCCAACACCTCAATTTCTGCCTCATGAGAAGGGAAGACCCAGCCAAGCCATGTCAGATTTCTGACCTGGGGGCTGTGAGATAACAAGTGGGTATTAAGTTCAAAGTAATTTGCCACAGGCAGCAACACAAAACTAAACAGGACAAGCCTGATTCCTCCCCCGTGATACAGCCTCTAGACACCCTCGCAAAGCGCCTTCCCTGCGTCCCAGCCAAGCCCTGCTGGGGTCAGGCCGCTCCCTCCCTGGACCGGCTCAGGATGCTTTCACTCACTTTCCACTGACACCCTGCTGGCCCCCAGGCCTCCTCCAGGCCTCCCCCGGCCAGCCCCGCCCTCCCCAGGGAGCCCCGCCCTCCCCACCAGGAACTTGACTCTGTCCTGCCTCATTGGGCACAGTGCTTTCCAAGGGGTGTCCCTTCTTTCTCCCAAGTCCTGAGACACCAAGACGCAGTCAGGTGCCTCCCTTATGGCCCCGTAACACCTATCACTACACGTATGGAGCCCCCGACAAGCCTTAGCTCACGGAAGGACCGATCCACCTCAGTCGGCCTCGCCGTGCAGGGCAGGTCGGGTGTAGGACACTGTCACGCAGACCTGGCAAGGCTTTGCGTGTTTCTGATTAAAATAACCCCTTGGAGTTGGAGTGGGATTTGCAGTTTTCCAAGCATTTCCAAATATATTATCTCATGTAATTTTTACAAAATAAACCGTGAGATAAAACAAGGCAGGTATTTTTGATTCCCAGTTTTTACAGGTGAGAAGACAGAGGCTCCAAAAGGTTCTGAGGTTCGTCCACTAGGCCACGTGAGAAACCCTGGCTCACAGACTCAGTGCCGCCACGCGCAGGGCAAACGCAACTCTGAGAGTGTGGCCGAGGCGGCGGCAGGGCCACGTTGAGGGCTCTGGGGTCACTGCCGTGGATCCGCCCTGGCAGGTGTCCAGGCAGTTAGATCTCATTGCGTCTGTTTCTCCGCTCTCCTCTTTCTCTTTCTGCATGTTTCCTTACAGAAAAAAGTCTACTGTTTCATTTGAAAGCCAACAGCATCTGGGTCTAAAGCACTCCTGCTTTGGGGGCACAAAAGCAAACCCTCTCTTGCCAGCGGTGTGACGGCGGCGCTGCAGCCGTGATAGCTTCCCCGGGGCAGACGAGATGGCCCAGCTCTGCCTGTAACACAGGCTCTGCACAACCCACCGCTCTTGCTTCCTCCCCTCGGACAGCAGACCCTGTTTCACGTGTCCGACGGCTGCTGTGAGGATGGAGGGAGGCAGCGCATCTAAGTCATTTGTCAGCCGTCCAGGGACGCAGGCACGTGAAGTGTCAAATTCCTCCCCCTCGGCGCGATCACCCCAGTTACCCGCGTGAAAGCCAATCTGCCTTTTCACCAGAGAATATCCCAGGTTCCTGACTATGCTCTTAGGATGTGCTGTTTTCTCCTCTGAAGCTGGCCTTGGCATTCTTTTAAGCTGATTTCATCTTATTCAAAACATTAGTGGGTAAAGAGAGAGGATAATGAAGGAATAACTGTGGGATTGGCCCCCAAGTCCTACACAGGCCCAAAGGGGTCCCTGACTACATGTTCTCCTCCATTCACGAGATAATCAGAGCAGAGCTGAAAAGACACTGGCTGATACAAATGCAGAAACCCAGTCCACCCTTATACCCCAGTTAAATCATTAACTAAGAAGCACCACCTCCGACGAGTGACTGACTCTTACACCAGAGCTTCCACGGCGCTGAAGGCACATCGACACTTGGGCTGAATTTAACTTTTACGTCTTCTTCATAACCTTTCAGAGATTTTAGATCAGACCAGTAAGGAGTGCTTTCAGATTCAGGTCTGGAGAACTTTCTGAGCATATGGGGCACATTTTCTGGTGATGGTCTGTCATGTGGAAATTCATTACAAGTCCAACAAGACCATTTTATTTTAGTAAATCTACAGCTGATTTTCCTTGAATACTTTTTATAATTCTGGAAAATTGATGGCTCTTTAAATCCTCCCATGGTTATTCAGATAAGCATTATCATCACTAACATCAATAAAAATGGCTTGATGACTTTTCCTTTTATAATAAACTTTAGGCCTTGTGCAGACAATGCAATTTTAAAGACATGACAATATCCTTCTAGGTACTATGGTTAAATTATGGCCGAAACACGGAAATCTTTACAGCGCAAGCCTGGATTGCATTTGGAAACATGCACTGGGTGACATCCGAAGCTCCTGCCTTGGTTTCTCACTAGAGTTTTTGTCCAAGGAGCAGATCTGGAGAAGACAATGAATCTGTTTTAAGTACATCGAAGTTATGATGGGAGTGGAAGTTCAAGTAGATATACAAAAACGAGGACTTTCTGAGATATGGGGGGCAAATCAATCTCTCTTTGAGCATTAGTTTGTTCATCTGTACAAAAGAAATCATACTGGCTTTGTGTTGTAAAATGAACTAAATCCCTGAGGAAAAGCTTTGTGACCGCTAAGTCAAATTGTGTGTGTTTTATTCTTTTGTATAAAATGAACTTACATCTCCACCTGCAGGAGCATGAGACGTCCTTGATGTTTCTAAACCAGACTCATCTTCTTTAAAAGCAGCAACTGCTCCAGCAGTTCCTTCCTGTTTATGCTGCTGACACACCCACACCCCCAGGCACGCAACCTTGGAAACCTGGGCTGTGCTAGACACCTCACTCCCCTGCCCACTGGGATGCCCGATCAGTTCCTTTCAAAATATGAATCTGCTTAGGTCAGCCCCTTGCTCAAAAATCACGGACAATTTCCAGCTGTTCCTGCACAAAGGGTCAGAACACATACGTCGCCCCCGAGACCCTGTCCTGTGTGGCCTTGCCCCGCCCCTCACCTGTCATGCCCTCTGCGTTCCAGCCACACAGCCCTGCCCAACTGTCCCTTTGCTGCAACCTCCAGCCCCAGGCAGCCTCTGTGGTCACCTCCAGCTCTGAGTTCCCTGCAAAGCCACTATGCACGGCCCGGTAATGCTCACGTCCCGGGGTGAGAGAGGCACAGAAACACACCCCAGTCCTGGAGCACTGCCATCGTCTGAAATGACATTTGATGTGAAGTCTTTCCCTGCTCCCTCAACTACGAAATTCATGACAGCAGTGATTCTATTTTCACTCCTGCATTGTCACCTCAAGCCTAGCACATGATGGGTACTTGTTCACTGCATGAGTAAATCAATCAATCTTGGGATCTTCTCCTCAATGTACCTCCCACCTGACAGCCTCCAAGAGGTAAAGAGCACACACAGCGTCATAGAGCCAGAGACCTAATGGAAGCCACACAGCTGCAAATCCCCTGGCAGTTCTCAGGGTGATTCAATTGTTGGTAGAAGAAATACTTCACCGTATAGTTTCATTATTCTTCCAAACCACAATCCAAGCCGCAAATTACGTTTGAGCTTTTTAAACCACCTGACCTAAGAGAATTCATCCTTGTTCTGAGTATAGGATGCTGTTGTGTTGAGACAACAGCTGTTTCACACGCCCAGGCAGAATCTATGAAAGCCAAGAGACACTGATGCTCTGTCCTCAACAAAAGGGGAGACCCGTTAGGACACATCTAGGTCCCGGAGGTGCCCGTGCTATAGGCAGGCCCAGCAAACCGCAGCCCAAGCACCAGACCCGGCCCCAACCATCCTGGTGAGTAAAGTGGCCACAGCCCGAGCACACCTGCGACAGAGGCCGCAGGGCCCAGAAGCTCCGTGGTCCACCATCTGGCCCTTCAAGAAAGCGTCTGCCGGGCCATTATAGAAGGCACATAACACGGGAAAATAATCCCGGAAGTATCTGGAAATGCACAGTTTTATATCTAGAGTTCTTCCCCGACACCTTCTCCCGTGGAAAAGGGTGCCTTATACTGTTTATGAAAAAGCAGGTGAGCCAAACTCCCGAATCTCCCAACAAGGAATAACAGCAGGGCCTTCAAGCTGGGAGGGATTTTTCCCCGAAAAGCCAGTTTAGCACATCCTGACGCTCAGCGGCCCCAATACCTTCATCTCGCCCGTCATGAAATTCCGCACATTTACAGACAGGAAAGACTCACGGGCGTTTTCTCCTCTTCGAGGGGTGAAGCTGGCCCGCGGCCGCGCCCGCGTCTCCCCTCTTCTGCCGCCTTCTCACACGTGCTCCGAGGCTCCCGGTCACCTGGCGCCCGCACATCCGAGGAGTGTGACTTTGGTTTCAAGCCACTGATGAATTCTCTGGACTGAGTTTTTCTGAAGAGAAACAGATGTGGAATTTTCAAAAACAGTCTTCAACAAAGACAGCTTTCCCAGAGTAGAGGTCTGCATTCAAATTACGTGGAAACCAGTCATGGGTACCGTTTACTGAGCGCTGATGGTAGGCTGAGCCCTTTGCTAGGTATTTAAAGACATTAACTCAATCCTCATAAGAACCCTGTGAGGAAGGCGCTGTTATCCTTGCTTTGCTCTAAGAGGCTCAAAATAATGGTATCACTCATCCAAGGCCACGCAGCAGCCAGGACTGAAACCCAGGTCTGCCCGGCTCCTGGTTCAGAAGCTAAACAGCCAGAGCGCACGGCCTCTGTGTCATCAGCAGCAAAGAGTCCCTTTCTCTCCGTGTGCGCACTTACGGTGGTGAAGTCACAGGACTGTGGCACGGAAGAGAGGCCCACGTGTCTGTTCCTATTTCCCCGCTCGCACGGGGCTGCCAACACTTTGCAGAGGCCACCCTGGCACCCAGCACGGGGGACCCGTCCCCTGCCTCACTGCTCCCACCCAAGCTACCTTCCTGTCTCTGCAGTCGATCACGTCGCTTCCTCACTCACCACCTCCTCACTGTCACAGAATAAGGTCCGAACTCCTAAACCTGGCCTTCCAGGCACTTCAGAGCACGGCCCCCTCACCCCTGTGCACCCCAAACAGGCAGCAGGACTCACCATCACCCAAAAGCGCCATACACGCTCCATCGAGCGGTCCAGATGACCCCGCTGCCTGCGTTGTCCGGCCTGACCCTCTGTAGCTTGAAAACTACTTACCTTTCAGGGCTCACGGCCGTGGGTCAGGATGATGGCTCGGGGAACCCCTGCCTGGCCTTAGTCCCGGCGCACAGCACAGCCCGTGTGTCTGCCTGTTTCTCCTCCTGGACCGCGAGCTCCTGGTCCGTCCCTGAGCTCCCAGCACCCAGCACAGACAAGCACCCTCGGGCCCGCTTCCTCCGGGGCCCCCGGAGCCTGAAGCCCGAGGGGTCCCCGCGCCTCACCCCCTCCCACAGCTGCACTGTTCCAGCGCGAGGCTAGGGAAGCCCGGGGTCACCGGGGAACCACCTCCACGCCCAGGCGGGAAAGCGAAACGGCCGACATGGTGGCGCCGTGAAAATGAAGGGGCCGCCGGAAGTCGGAAGGAACTTTCCAGAAACTGGGAGTCACCGTGCGCCGTCAAGTCCCACCTGGCCCCCCACAGGGTCTGAGAGCCAGAGGCCTCGCAGCCCTGTTGCGTGGCGCCTGGCCAGTCCCTCAAGGCCCCGCGGGTTCATACCTGAGCTCCCGCACCTCCTGCTCCGCCTTCAGCCGTGCCCTCTGGGCGAGGATCTCATCGCAGAGCGCGTCGTAGGGTTTATCGAGGTGGTGCTCACCCATCACCCACACCCAGACTTCCTCGTCGGCTCCCAGTTTCCAATGAACCGATTTGCTGTTGTCTGCAGGCAAAACAGAATTTGGATGAACAAGTATCTTTAGCCATGGGTCAGGATGCTTTCTCCATCATTACAGTGTTTAAAAGTCAGATGAGGCAAAGCCCGTGTGGGCTGCAGTACGTTTGTTTGAAGATAGGATGAACGTGGTGCCCTTTTCTAAGCGAAGACGCGAGATGGGAAGAAAGCTGGCACTGTCTGCATTATCTTTAGGGTAACGGAGCCGCATCAGGCACCAGAGCAACTACAGCCTAAGAACCTCCCTGCAACCCGGCTGCTCCGGGGCTTGGGGGGTCCACCACATTTCTAGGTTTCATTGCTGAATACAAGGCAAACACTTGAGAGTCAGACCGGCTTTAGTCTAAATCCTAGCCCTGCCACTTAGCTGTGTGACTTGGACAAATAATTTAATCTCCCTAAGCCTCCATTTCCTTATCTGCAAAATGGGAACGCTAGCATCTACTCGGGAGGATGTCTGTGGGGAGGTGGCGACAGCCGTGCAGGCAGGTCCCCAGGTGTCTGACACACGACAGACTCTCGGGAGAGGCTGGCGCCACCGTCCCCCGTGCTGTTGACCGACGGACGTGCCAGCTCAGAGACTCGGGCCAGCCCGTGAGAGCTGACACGCCCGAAGTGTGAGGCGGGGAAGGAAGCTACTTGAATAACCGTGTGTTTACGCCTGCTCCCAGCTGGGGTTGTGTTACATTCTCTCCAGTTCCTGCTCCTCAGATGCGGCCACACAGGTCATGTTCCCTGAAACCTGGGACGGTGGGCCATTCCCAGGAGAGGGGGTGGGCATTCCTAAACCTGAAGGCCCCAGAGGGGACTCACCAGGGCTCTCATGGTCCACGGCTGGTCAAGGTGCCTGGGCCTGAGGACCCACACTAGCCACTGGTGTTGAGTGTGTGACACGGGCAGCTGCTGGCATGCAGGCCGGGCCGTGGCCACGTCACAGGAAGTAGAGGACGGGTTCCAGTGAAAGCATCTCTGTCCAACGTGCTGTGGACTCACGTCCTGCTGTTGCCTCAGGACACGTTAAAAAAGCAGCTGCTCAGGGCCAGGCTTGCTCTTTCTTTGGGCGCCTTCCACCTTCCTCGGGGGCCACAGAGGTGTTCTGGGGACAGTGCTCTAAAGAGGATATTTGAGGGGGCAGGGTCACAGTCTTCACCACAACAGGAGCCAAACATTCTGTGCTCACGGGTGGAACAGGTGTGACGGAGGGTCGGTCCCACGTGAGCCCTGGGGCTTGGGGGCCGGGGGAGGCCCAGCCAGCTCTGGCTCTTTTGAGGAAAGGCCCGCTGGTTCATTAACCGTGGAAAGCTGGCAGACCTCACAGAACCCCTTTATTACCTCTCTAGGGCAGCTAAGAGTATTTTCACTCTGCCCACGTCTCAACCTTCGCCTAAGTAACCACCTACCCGACAGTTTTGGCAGCAGGAGGAAGGTGGCCGCAGAGGAGAGAGGCCAAGAGCCAGGGGACGCAGGAGGGGACCACAGGTCCCCACAGCCCTGCTCAGGACAGCGACACACGCTCCACCCCCCCAACCCCCCCCCCAGCCGTGTCCGCCCCCGCCCCGCCCTGGCCCCAGAGCACAGTGGGAGTGGGCGGGGCCGGGCGGGGGCGTGACTCTCGGCGGGGAGGGCCCTGCTCTGCGCGGACCGAAATCCCAGAGACCCTGTGAACACAGGAGGGCCTTAGAAAGGAAAGGGAGGGGCAGCAAAGGAGAGGACAGAGTGCTGACGCCTAGTAAAGAGGCAGAGGCTCTGGGGCAGGAAGAAAGGGAATTAGATAGGATGTGTCAGATTTAGCGGCCCTGACAGGGGCCTCTGCTCTGAAGACACTGGGGTCCTCCAGGGGGCCCACACAGCTCCCTGAACCCAGGGAGGCGGAATCATTCCAGTAACGTGAGTGTCGGCCTGGTGCCCTCTGCTTCGTACCAGGACAGGGGGGCTAGCAGGGCCTCCGTGTAGCTCCTTCCACAAAATCCTACTGCGTTCCTAACGCTGGCAGGATGCAGGGCTGGGGGCTGCGGAGATGTGGGGTGAAACGTCCTCCTGCAGGTCACCCAGAGCCTGGGAGAGAAAGGGTAGGGTGGTAGGTCACTGACTTAATGGACTTCACTGTGTATCTGCTATGTGCCAGGCCCTGAGGTAGACACGCGTGAACACTTACACACAAGACAGACCAGTCCCTCCTTCTAGCTGGGGGAGGCAGGCGCTGACCAACTAGTTACCTAGAAAAGTAGCAGTAACTGGGGAGGGGTGTTGAAGTGCTGCGGGACGTGTGGAGGGCCGGGGACATACACTGTTACCACGAGAGACTTTAGTCCATCGAGGATTCAGAGGATGGAGGATGCTTCGGAAGGACAGGGAAAAAATAAGAAGTTCTTTGTGTTCAGTTTGGGAGGATGGATATGGAATCTGGACAGAGAATAGGGCTGGGTTTGGTGCAGGACACAAGGAACAGCATGACCAAGATCAGAGAAGGGAATCAACATGGGGCCATGGGCAACAAGGGTCTCCACCAGGGCCGACAGGCTTTAGAAGCCACCTGGCCGTGGGCTGAGGGTCATGCAGGGGGAGCAGGTGGCCGCCTGGCACAGGTTCCAGACACCAGGCTGAAGGGTTTAAATTTAGGCCCTGTGTTGCATAAAGCCAGCAAGTGGTACTAAAATCCCAGTGCTTCTACCAACTCTTCACGTGACCATGTATACATCACAATATTCTCCGAGCCGGAGTTCCCTCTTTGATAAAACACAGGTAATGAGTCTGAACTCACAGGCCTGTCATGTGACAAGTGCTCAAAAAGCATTAGCTCCATGTTCTTGGTCTGAGTGACCAAGCAAGAGTCCACACCTGTAAGACATGACACCATACAACTCCTAGAAGAGAACGCAGGCAAAACCTCCTCTGACATAAATTGTACCAATGTTTTCTTAGGTCAGTCTCCCAAGGCAAAAGACATAAAAGCAAAAAGTAAACAAATGGGACCTAACCAAACGTATAAGCTTTTGCACAGTAAAGGAAACCATCAACAAAATGAAAAAACAACCTATGGAATGGGAGAAAATATTTGCAAACGATGCAAACAACAAGGGGTTAATATTCAAAATATACAGACAGCTCATAGAACTCAATATCAAAAAAATAAACAACCCAATCAAAAAAGGAGCAGAAAACCTAAACAGATGTTTTTCTAAAGAAGACATACAGATGGTCAACAAGCAAATGAAAAGATGCTCAACTTCGCTAACTATTGGAGAAATGCAAATCAACCACAATGAGCTATCAACTCACACCAGTCAGAATGGCCATCATCAAAAAGTCCACAAATAATAAATGCTAAAGAGGGTGTGGAGAAAAGGGAACCCTCTTACACTGTTGGTGGGAATGTACATTGGTGCATCTACTATGGAGAACAGTATGGAGGTTCCTTAAAAAACTAAAAATAGAACTACCATACCACCCAGCAATCCCACTACTGGACATATATCTGGAGAAAACTCTAATTCAAAAAGATACATGCACCCCAATGTTCATAGCAGCATGATTTAAAATAGCCAAGACATGGAAACAACCCAAGTGTCCATCAACAGATGATAAAAAAGAATGAAACATTGCCATTTGCAGCAACATGGATGGACCTCGAGAATATTATACTAAATGAAGTAAGTCACACAAAGAAAGACAAATACTATATAATATCGCTTATATGTGGAATCTAAAAATAATACAAATGAATCCATATATAAAACAGAAACAGACTCATAGACATAGAAAACAAACTTATGGTTACTAAAGGGGAGAGGGATAAATTAGGAGTATGGGATTAACAGATGCAAACTACATAACAGGTACATAAAATAGATAAACAAGGACCTACCATATAGCACTGTATAATTATTCTACTGTATAATTATACCTACTATATAATTATATTCAGTATCTTATAATAATCTAGAATCAAATCTAATCTGCCAAAAAACCCCAAAACCAAACCCTATGCTGCACACCTGAATCTAACGCAGTATTGTAAATCACCTCGACTTCAATTATAAAAAGAGTCCAGGACAATCTCTGTGTAGGTGGTGCCAGGACCAGGAAGCCCTGCAGCGCGTCCGCGACCCAGACCAGGCGGTGTGCAGCGGGTGTACAATGATGTTGCAGGAGATGAAGGGTGGAGAGAAGAGGGGTGAGGCCGGCCAGGCCTGAGCGAGGGGAAGACGGCCTCCAACGGGGCGATGGCGTCTGGGCGGCCGAGGCAAGGAAGGACTCAAAGATGAGGCCGAAGGTTTGAGGACGTGGGATGATAAACAGTGACGTCAAGAAAATACATGTGTTCGAGGAGTTAGGTAGTGAACGTTTGGGGAAACGAAGAATAAACTATTATCAATTTTACTAGAAACCCAGACGGCAAGGTTGAGCCCATACCTGCAACATGGAATTGCAGTTTACAGTGAGGTCGGGATGCCCGGTGTGAATGTGGGGGTTACTTTACAGATGCCATCGTGGACGCCGCTGGCCCGGAGAACAAAACCCAGGAGAGACGCTCGTAAAAGCATGTGCTTCGTCAGGACACAGAAGAAAAGACGGGAAGGAGAGTCCTGATTCAAAAGGAAAAAGCGGGAGAGGGAATTCTGACTCCTGAATAACTGGAAGGAGAGTGGGGAGGGTGTCTTGCCTCCTGGAGAGGAGAGGTTCTGACCTCAGAGACGGTCACTTCAGACGGATGGGGCAGGCTGCATGGGGACACAAAGGACTGGGCACAAGTTACTAGGGGAGGAGCAAAGAGGGTTCGGCGGGGCTCAGCAGGCATCACTGAGCTCCTGCCATGACCTGCTGCGCCCACGGGCAGGACAGAGCAGCCCAGGCACTCGGGGGAACGTGGATGCTTCCACTGGGTTGCAGGGAGGGGAAGAAGTACGGATGCCAGGGACCAGGCCGGGGGTGGGGACACAGGGACAGGAGAGAGCAGGGAAAGAGGGTGCTTTTGAGGAGAGAGAAAAGCTCGGCTGCTTAGAGTTGAAACCTGGCTGCACGGAACCACGTTCAGTCCCCAGTGTGCCTCCTTAAGGTAAAGGTACAAGCATAAGGGGTGTTAACAGGGCAGGCACTGCAACTTGTCCTGACTTAATGCTCTCCAGGTGTCCTGGGCCTCCTGTTGACTCCAACTCAGAGGACAGTGAGAAAGGGACCTGCTACAGCGCCTCCATTGAATTATGAGCTTGTTTCTTAGTCTTAGACTCATGTTTCTATGCTGCAGTGCTCTCAAGTTTGCTCTTAGGGACTCAAGAGGCAGTGCTGTAGAAAACAGCAAAACACAAAAACAGTGCCAGGTCACGCACGTCCTTGGCAAGGCCATGGCCAGGCCCATTGCACTCTGACAGGGGAGGGTGACGCCACTCATGCAGCACGTGTCAGGCCTGCAGGGGGCAGGAGGCAGCGCCCGGAGGTGTCAGCAGGGTCGTCTCCTCCACTGAGGTCAACGCGACCCCTGGGGCTATGACTGCGCCTCAGAGTCAGCACCTGGTCTCCACTCCGGCTGATCCACTTAGAGGGACGAGCACAGTAGCAGGTGCTCATGAGAGGGAGAGGGATGGAGAGAGGGAGAATCACGTGCTCTACCTCCACTGAGAGAAGACCATGGACTTGGAGAACAGAAGCCAGAGGAGCAACAGAACCGGGGCCCCTAACACATCACACATGAACTACACCAGGGCTGACAGAAGCAGGGCTCCTAGCAACCCCAGGCTGCCGTGTCCATATGCTCCCTGAACTCACAACGTCCCAGGACTCTCCCGCCACTCTGGCCGCTCCTCTAGGTCACCCACCTCCAACCCAGAAACCAAAGGGTGAATGAATGCCTGGCCGGTGGGGCCTCCGGGACTCGGGTGTTATGGCCATGTCCCTTCTGACTGATGCCCGTGCCAGGTCTGCCTTGAAATACTTAGAGCATCACCGAGGCTGTTACTAACCCTACTTGACCACAAGGAAATTGAGGCTTAGGGAGGGCAACTTGCCCAAGATCATAGAGGTGGTGAAACTGGAACCAGAATTCATAACTCGGCTGTGAGATGGTAAAACCTGTGTTTAGAGCCACCTCTGACGCATCGTCCAAACGGAAATACTTTTGAGAGCAAAAAAGGAAGCCCACCAATAGGAATGGCAGGAAATGAACAACGTGCAGGGCTCTGCTGAGCAAGCTGGCTGTGGGGTCACTGTCATGTGCCCTCACGGCCCTGCAGAGCTGGACAGCTCCAGCCTCATGTGCATTTAGTGAAGAACAAGGCCCAGTCCTACAGGCACTTCCTGAGGTTAACCTGGGTAATAATCCTGCAGTGACTAACACAGGTCCATCTTTTAAAACTTCAAAAATGCATATGCTTACTATAGAGACAAAAGGACAGGAAGGAAGCTGGAGAACGTGCATGGCGCCATGGTCCAGGGAAGCAGGTGGTGGCACAGACAAGCGAGAAGATGAGCCAGGTGGGAGGCCCGCTGAGTCCACAGCTCGTGGAGGTGAAAGGGAAAGGCAGCCAGTGAGCATCTGCATCCGGTGCTCAACGCATAAGACACCAAGTCCGTTACACCATCCAGCCCAGAGTAAGGGGCACAGACAGCGCCAGGACCAGTGGCTCAGAACACACCTGGAGTAGACCTGGACCTGAGTTCACACCCTGACTCCACCAGTGACCCACACAAGTTACTTTCTCCAAGTTTGTTTCCTCATTTGTAAGAATAAGGGGGCAACGTTCACCTCCCTGGATTCTTGCGAGGATTAAATGAAACAGCATAAATACAAGGCTTCTGGCCGGCACACACTAACACACAAGCAGGTTGGTGGGGAAAACCTCCCTGGGATGGAGCAGAGCAGATGGGGTGCAGTGAGGTCAGGAGTAACCAGGGGACTCCCAGGTTTCTGGCTTTGGTGACTCAGGGCCACAGATCATGGTGGAGATTGAGAGGCAGGACCAGGCCTGGGGGGTGGCGAGAACCATGGTGATGCTGATGAACTCGGTTTTGCATCAAGTTTGCAGGGCCTAAGGGTCTTCTGAGCGGAGATGCTCATTGGGTAACTGACATGGAAACCAAAGCTCAGGTGAAAGGTCTGGCTTCGAAATGCGGGTGTGAGAGCTGGTCCAAGCTTTTCATAAGTTTTCCATGGAATCTATGGGCCCCTCAATCCCACCTCAAGGTTACCAACCACCGGTGTAGAGTGAGACTCGCCCGGGGAACACAGGTATTCAGGGTCAAGCAGAGACGAAGAAGAAGCAGTCATGGAGACAGCAAGTGACCATGACACCGACGAGAGACAGGCAACTCACAGCGTCAGACGCAGCTGAGGAATCAACTGCCGTTAAGAACTGACTCTAGCAGCAGAGGTCACCGCGCTGGGTCAGGAATGAAGGGAGGGGAGGAAGTAGACACGGCAGGTGGCACAAAGCAATGCCTCATCATCATTTCATGAAAAAGGGAAGGTTTTGCATAAAAGAACTTGCCTGAGAATCCCCAAATGAAATTTCACAAGCCCGAGTCTGTTTCAGGGGCACACGCGGAGCCTCTCGGGCACCACACACGGTGCCCAGAGGCCAGCCTCCTGTGTGCGGCTTCTGCCAGCTGGAGAGAGGTCCACTGCTAGGCAGCCTCCTTTGTGTGTGCTACCAGAGAGAATCTTACAGAATAAATGCTCCACGGCAGGACGCCGATGCAAGCACGCGTTCAGATGCGAGCAGGGCACCTGAAGACAACAGGAACTGTTACAAAGCTCCAGGTAAGCTGAACGGGTGGTATGTTTGTCAACAGCATTGGCTCCGGGAGAGTCAGACTCAGGGTCACTTACTAGTTGCCGCCCTGGGAAAGTGATTAAGGTCCTTCAGCCTCACTGTCCTCACCTGTAAAAGGTGAACGGTAACTCAGCTCCAGGCTTGGCTGTGATTAATGAGATGATATATTTAAGCACAGAGTTCAGGGTCTGACATGCCCTCAGCTCAATCAGTGCTGGCTGGTGCCATGTTTACCGTCTAGAGCAGTGCTGTCCAATGGGCACTCCGCCTGTAATTATACATTTTCTAGTAGCCCAATTAAAAAAATCAAAAGAGGAGTTTGCCCAAGATGATAGAATAGAAAGACCCTGAGCTTACCTCCTCTCACGAGCACACCAACATCGCAACTATCTGCAGGACAACCATCGATGAGAAAGACCAGAGCCTTCAAGAAAAGATATTCTACAACTAAAGACATAAAGAAGGAGCCACATCGAGACCTGTACTCCAGGTGGGTGACCCACAGGCTGGAGAATAATTGTACTGCAGAGGTTCTCCAACAGGAGTGAGCGTGCTGAGCCCCCATCAGCCTCCCCAGCCCAGAGTTCCTACACGAGGAAGATGACCCCCAGAGTATTTGACTTTTAAAGGCCAGCAGGGCTTAATTTCGGGAGCCCCACAGGAGTGGGGGAAAGAGAGACTTCACTCTTAAAGGGCACACACAAAATCTCCCATGCACCAGGACCCAGGGCAAAAAGCAGTAATTTGATAAGAGCCTGGGCCAGACCTACGTGTTGGTCTTGGAGAGTCTCCCAGAGAGGCGGGAGTGGCTATGGATCACCTGGGCCCATAAATACTGGTGGCAGACATATATGGGAACATTCTACTGTGAGAACATTGCTGTTGGTGGCTGCCATCTTGGCTCATGAGCGCCAAGATCTGGTCCCACCCAACAGCCTGTGGGCAGCACTCCTGGGATGCAGGCCAAACCACCAACTGGATGGGGACATAGCCCCACCCATAAGCAGGCTGCCTAAAGACTTCCTGAGCCCACAGTGGACTCTGGACATACCTCTAGACTTGGCCCTGCCCACCAGGGGGCCAAGACCTAACTCCACACACCAGTGGGCAGGTACTGACCCTTTGCTCCAGGAAGCAGGCACTAGTCTCTAGACCAGACTCACTGGCCAGGAGGCAGACACCAGCAGCAACAAAACTATGATCCCACAGCCTGCAGATCCAGCCCACCCACAGCTTGCCAGACCCTACTGTGGGACCAGCTGGGATCTGGCCCTGCCCACTAGCAGGCCAGCACAAGCTTCAGGACACCCCGGACCCCAGACCCAACTGTGCTAGAAACTGGCTCCCCCACCACCAATGATTTGAAATGAGTTCTGGGATCCCTGGGCCCTGAAGCCACACTCCAGGACCTGGCTCTCTCTGCCAGCAATCCAGCACTAGTGCCAGGACCTACGTTCACCTGTCAGTGGGTGCGCAACATCCCTGGAGTCTTTGGTACCCTGATTCCACTCACCAGTGAGCCAGCACTAGCCCCAGGGCCCCCTAGGATTCCTCAACCAGTCACCTCATGACCAGATCCATCTACACAGCAGCCAGCAGCAGCCACACAAGGCAGGGCCTGAGAACCAACCAGGCTGGGGACCAACCAAGCCTCCCAGATGGCCCACATACTCAGCCCCTACGACAGAAGGGCCGACACAGTCCTCTTAGGGGGCACTCCTAGAGCCTATAGCTTGAGTGACAAGGGGGGAGTGCGCTGCTGGGACACATAGGACATCTCCTACAGAGGGCCACTTTTCCGAGGTCGAGAAACATAACTAACCTACCGCGTACATAAAAATACAAATAACAACTTAGACAAAATGAGGCAGCAGAGGAACACGTTCCAGATGAAGGAACAAGATAAAACCCCAGAAGGAGAACTAAGTGAAGTGGAGACAGGCCATCTACCCAAGAAAGAGTTCAGGGTAGTGCTCGTAAAGACGATCAAAGATCTCTGGAGGAGACTGGATGCACAGAGCAAGAAGTTTGAATTTTTAACAAAAGAGTTAGAAAATATAAAGAACAACCAAACAGAGAAGAATACAATAACGGAAATGAAAAATACACTAGAAGGAATCAATAGTAGACTAAACGATACGGAAGAATGGATCGGTGATCTGGAAGGCAGAGTAGCAGAAATCACTGCTGCTGAACAGGAAAAAAGAAAAAAGAATGAAAAAAAAAATGAGGACAGTTTAAGAGACCTCTAGGACAACATCAAATGCACTAATATTCTCATTATAGGGGCCCAGAAGGAGAAGAGAGAGGGAAAGAGCCTGAGAAAATATTTGAAGACATATAACTGAAAACTTCCCTAACCTGGGAAAGGAAATAGTCACCCAAGTCCAGGAAGCACAGAGTCCCATACAGGATGAACCCAAAGAGGAACATACCAAGACACACTGTGATTAAAATGACAAAAATTAAAGATAGAGAATATTAAAAGCAGCAAGGGAAAAGCAACAAATAACATACAAAGGAAGCCCCATAAGGCTATCAGCTGATTTTTCTGCAGGTCAGAAGGGAGTGGCAGGACATATTTAAAGTGATGAAAGGGAAAAACCTACAACCAAGAATACTCTACCCAGCAAGGATCTCATTCAGATTCGATGGAGATATCAAAAGCTTTACAGACAAGCAAGAGCTAAAAGAGTTCAGCACCATCAAAGCGGTTTTACAACAAATGTTAAAGGAACTCCTCTAGGTGAAAAAGGCCACAACTAGAAATAAGAAAATTACAAAATGAAAAAGGCAAACATACAGTAAAGGTAGGAGATCATCCACACACAAAGCTAGCAAGGAGGTTAAAAGACAAAGGTAGTAATATCATCTATATCCATAATAACCAGTTAAGGGGTACACAAAACAATTAGATGTAAAATATGATATCAAAAATAGTAATTGTGAGGGAGGAAAGTACACAAGCAGGATTTTTAAAATGCATTTGAAATTAAGAGATCAGCAACTTAAAACATTCACGTATATATATATATATATATATAGGCTGCTATACAAAACCTCCTGGTAACAGCAAACCGAAAACCTATAATAGATATACACACACAAAAAAAAAAGAATCCAAACATAACACAGTCATCAAATCATGGGAAGAGAAAAAAGAAGGGGGGGGGAACCTAAAAAAAAATAATCCAAAACATTAACAAAATGGCAATAAGAACATATTGATAATTACCTTAACTGTAAATAATGGACTAGATGCTCCAACCAAAAGACGTAGGCCGGCTGAATGTATGTAGAAACAAGACCCATATATATATACTGCCTATAAGAGACTCACTTCAGATCTGGGGCTTCCCTGGTGGCACAGTGGTTGAAAGTCTGCCTGCCGATGCAGGGGACATGGGTTCGAGCCCTGGTCTGCGAGGATCCCACATGCCACGGAGCGGCTGGGCCCGTGAGCCACAACTATTGAGCCCGCGTGTCTCCGCAACGAGAGGCCGCGATAGTGAGAGGCCCGCGCACCGCGATGAAGAGTGGCTCCCGCTCGCCGCAACTGGAGAAAGCCCTCGCACAGAAACGAAGACCCAACACAGCCAAAAATAAATAAATAAATTAATTAATTAAAAAAAAAAGGCAGACTCACTTCAGATCTAGAGACACATACAGACTGAAAGTGAGGGGATGGAAAAAGGTATTCCATGCCAATGGAAAACAAAACAAAACAAAACAAAAAGCCAGAGGGCTTCCCCGGTGGCACAGTGGTTGAGAGCCCGCCTGCCGATGCAGGGGACACGGGTTCGTGCCCCGGTCTGGGAAGATCCCACGTGCCGCAGAGCGGCTGGGCCCGTGAGCCATGGCCGCTGCGCCTGCGCGTCCGGAGCCTGTGCTCTGCGATGGGAGAGGCCACAACAGTGAGAGGCCCGCGTACCGCAAAAAAAAAAAAGCCAGGGTAGCAATATTTATATCTGATAAAATAGACTTTAAAATAAAGATTGTTATAAGAGACAAAAGTTACTACATAATGAGCAAGGGATCAATCCAGGAAGAAAATATAACAATTGTAACATTGTTCCAGTTGTATATGCACCCAACATATGAGCATCTCAAAATATAAGGCAAATATTAACAGACAAAGGAGAAATTGACAGTAATGCAATAATGGTACAGGACTTTAACTCACCACTTACAGCAATGGACAGATCAGCCAGACAGAAAATCAATAAGGAAACACGGCCTTAAATGACACATTAGACCAAATAGGCTTAACAAACATATTGAGGGCTTTCCATCCAAAAGCAGCAGAATACACATTCTTTGCAAGTGCTCATGGAACTGTTTGCAGGATAGATCTTGTGCTAAGCCACAAAACAAGTCTCTCGGTAAATTTAAGAAAACTGAAAACATATCAAGCATCTTTTCTGACCACAATGCTATGAGACTAGTTCTACCAGTTTTTCACAACAAAAGTTCATTACTCCCTTCAATTTAACACTTGGAACAATACGTTTTGCACCACAGTGGTTCCTCTTTGACTACAGAAAAGGAAAAGGTCTGAGAGTCTTTCTCCACTTCCCTTACAAAGACAGGTCTCCTCTGTGTCTCATCTTGCTCTGTCTTTGGTGATCAAGCCACAGAGAGTCAAGGCCGCGTTGTCGTGGCTGGGGCTCCCCATGCTGCACGAGGCCGCAGCTGCTGCTTGTCGAGCCCTCAGCCTGTGTTCCTCCTCGACGGTCTGGCTGACTTAAGTGCTACTTTTCCTTAGTGGTTCGTAGCTGGGCTGTGGCTTTGAGCTTGTCCTTTTCTTGGCTCATAAATACATCTATGTCCACCCCATTCCTTTACCATTCTAGCTCACCACTTAGCAGTTCTTTCACTGTCATCCGGTCATTGTTTTCTCTATATAGCCTACTGTGGTGAGTTTTCAAAAAGCATCACTAGACTTTTAGTGATACTAGCATATTTTATATCCCAGGAACCTGTCCACCTTTCAGTAATCCTCAGGCTAAAGTAGGAGAGGCTAAAAAACAATCAGAAGTATGGATTTAACTCAGCAATAGATCAGAAAATCATTTCTGATCTATTGTAGCCTGAAAATATTATTGTTAGAGAGGGACAGAATTCTGGACCTCATCTGCCTGTTGGGGCATAACGAGAGGGCGGAAGCTTGCAGGGTCCAGTCTGGTAGCCGCTGGCCACAGGTCACTACTGAGCACATGAAATGAGGCTGCTCTGGGCTTAGGTGTGCTAGACAGGTAAATGACCAGAGACTCGGTAGGAGGAAAATTAATGCAAAATACCACATTAATACTTTCATATTCATTATATATTGATATGATCATATTTTGGGTATCTTGGGTAAAATAAAATATATTAAAATTAATTTCACCTTTTTCTTTTGATACTTTTCTGATTTTAATTTACTTTTATTTTATTTATTTATTTATTTATTTTTAGCAGTACGCGGGCCTCTCACTGTTGTGGCCTCTCCGGTTGCGGAGCGCAGGCTCCGGACGCGCAGGCGCAGCGGCCATGGCTCACGGGCCCAGCCGCTCCGCGACATGTGGGATCTTCCCGGACCGGGGCACGAACCCGTGTCTCCTGCATCGGCAGGCGGATTCTCAACCACTGAGCCACCAGGGAAGCCCACTTTTAAAAATTTTTATACAATTTTAAAGGTTACACTCCATCTACAGTTATTTTTAAATATTGGCTCTATTCCCCGTGTTGCACATACACCCTTGTAGCCTGTCTCACCCCCGGTAGTTTGTACCTCCCACTCCCCCTCCCCTACAATGCCCCTCCCCACTGCCCCCCTCACTGGTAACCACCAGTTTGTTCTCTACGTCTGTGAGTCTGCTTCTTTTTTGTTATATTCACTAGTTTGTTGTATTTCTTAGATGAGTTAAGTATACACCTATTCCACTGTGTAAATCAACATACGTTTTTTATGATCACTTAACTTACAAAGTAACATAGGTTTCTGAAGAGGTAGATTCAAAACCCTTCAAAGGAAGAACTTAAGCAAAGAAACGGAAATTATTGTCTTAAGTCAGCACGAGGAGAACAATTCAGCCAATGTGAGAAGCCTGAAGTGTTTCGAAGAGCCCAGGCCCATGATTCCAGGGGCAGGAGCCCTTCTGCTGTCACCAGGCTTCAGTCACCCACCACATCTGTGTGTTATGTTCACAACCAGCATGGTGCCAGTGGCCTGGTTATCCCTGGTAAACTCTGACTGAAGGATGCAAGGAGATGAAGGAGCCAGTTCAGAAAGATAAAAGCTCATGCTTCAGTTTGGACGTGTTACCTCTAGAAGGAAAAACGAGCATCTATTTGGAGAGTGGAGGGTACTGTGAAGCCCAGCAGATCTGAGCACTAACTGCTGGTGTGACCTTGCATTTATTACTGAACTTCTCTGATTCTAAGTTTCTCCATCTGTAAAATAGGACAATTGATAGCTATTTTGCAGAAAGATTGTGAAGATGACATATAACGTATGTAAAAGTGCTTTGCATGGTGTCTGACAAAACAGGTGTCTAATAAATAGCTGCCATTGATGCTAATAATAATAAATGAGATATTCATATTGATTTCTGTATCACTATAAAGGCTTAATTCTAAAAGGTGCCGCATGCTGCAACTAAAGATCCCGCATGTCACAATGAAGATCCCGCACGCAGCAACGAAGATCCCGCATACAGCAACTAAAACCTGGCACCGCCAAATAAATACATATTTTTTAAAAATATAAAGGCTTAATTGGAAAAAGGTTTTAATGAAAGGCAGTACAAGGTAAAGGTCACTAACCTGATTTCCTTTTTGAGTCTGTGTATACAAGTTAGATTCATGTTCTCAATCTTTGAAACCCTGAATGGTTTTATCAAATTTCATTTTTCCTGGCTTAATGAAAAATGAAGAGAAATTGATCTTGAATACCTCTCTGTAAGTGACCTTGAAAACTGTGTTGTTTTTTTCCAAATGATAACTTTTTATTATACAAAAAGCATCCCAAATATAGGATTTCATAAACACTTATAAGTGAACAAGTGCAACTTTAAAAGTAAATACAAAGTAAAGAGGCAAAACCTACAAGCATTTTGCCTTTAAGAGAGAATGGAATGCTCTCCTACAGAGGGGACCCCACCCAGAGCACAAATGTGGCTCCAACTCCTGTAAAGGCATCAGGTTTGCTTTCTGAACTATGCCCAGTTTAACAATTTCAAAATGATAGCAAGAAGTGGCATGGAATAAATCACTAAGACCAATTAACTTTCTATTGACTATTACTCAGTAAAGGCTCCCCACCACACTTTGACAATTTAAAGCCGAAAACTGTGCTTTTTTTAAACAAAATAGGTATTCATCCATAACAGAATGTGTGTGTGTGTGGGGGGATGTTAAATGTGTGCTTTTCCACATCTGTGTGTGTATATGCTTTACGCCTGATGTACAAGGAATTCCTCCTCACCCATGGTCCCCAAAGGCCTTCTCAAGTTACCAGGGATTCCTTGAGTCAGGAAGACATAGTACATCTGAAAAATGATCTCACACTAAAAAATTAGTATTATGACTTTTTTCCTCTCAGTAGTATTTGCATTTTAAGAGTGAATTTCCCTAAAAAAGAAAACTCAAAGAAATATCTCGTAGAATCTAGGAAATGCAAACAGCATTGCTACAAAGATTTTGACACAAAGACTTTGCACGCTGGTAGCAGAATATTAGCTGTCTGTGACAATAAGGGGATAGAACTCTTGCTTAATTCCTCTCAAGTCCACCTCCACGGGTGACTTTTTACTGCAGCTTAAGATCAGTCTGGTTTCAAGTAAGAGATCTGCTTTTGGCCTCACAACTCCAGGGTAATTGCCACGTGTGTGCGTGTGTGTGTGTGTGTGTGCGCGCGCGTGTGTGTGTGTACATGCACGAGCATGGAGACTTCATGTCAATAAACTGCACCATTAAAATCTCAGTAACACTGAGGGTCCACCTGCCAAATTGGACCTTGCACCTGGCTTGCTTCTGACTGGTGTGAAACGTGGGAACGAGCAGGGAGGCGTCCCATGTGTAGGCTCCCAGGCAAGGCGGGCTCCGCTTACCTTTCTTTGGTCTGGGTTTCACTGGCAAGGACTCCTGTTTTTCCATTGCTGCTTCTCTTTCTTTCCATCGGCGGACCTGCTCCTCCCTCATCTTGAAGAACAGGATCTGTTTCTGTTCTTCGCTGAGCTCTGCCAGCAGATCAGGATCTATGTACATCTCCGACAGTATCTGTTTCAGCATCTTTGCAAGGCTGGAGTCTTTTACACCTGTGGCAAAAGTTCTTGCAAATGGCTTCCAGGGCTGCCTTCACCTGGGCTGGCCCTGGGGGGCACCCGCAGACCTTCCCCGAGACTCGAGGGGCTGGGACAGTAATTCAACAAACTGGCTCTGGGTTCCCGGCACCAAGCATCCTGTCCAAAACGCCACTCATGAACCTGCAAACAGCAACAGCCAAAACGCAGGCCGTGTTGAAAAGTGTTAAAATGTGCAGACATGGGGCCAGGACAGGCTTAGGAATAAAGCTTGGAGGAAATACAGTATCGCTTTTCATTTCACAAGAAAGCTGAAGCAAGCTTTGTTAGGAGTTTGTGTAACCTGTATCCTGTAATTTCCAAAGATACTTTATCACAAAACAAAACAAAACAAAACAAACCCTAACCTTTTACAGGTCAATCTCAGGGAAACAAAAAAATTAACAGAGGTTTGGCCTTCTCCCAACTAAGCAAACATACTATTCCCTCAGAGCCCAACAAACCACCACGTCCATGGCTAAGAACAGGGTTAAAGAGACAAAGGCACAGGGAGAAATTAAAAGAAGTTATTACCGTTTTTGAGATTTCTCAGAATTACCCACGCAAACCCAAACCACACCTAAGCCATGCTCAAGGAAGGAAAAAGAAGCAATAAAAATTAGACCACAGTGCCATTATCCCATTTCTCCTTAAAAGTAGCACGAAATCAACCCAATTATGTACTCTCATCTTCACAAAAGGACAATGCAATGTTCAGACAACACACTAGGACCATGAAAACTGGGCAGGTGCAGAAGAGAACATCCATGTGCATTTTGGAAGGTCACCAGGTTTTAGGTGTACCTCTTCTAGATAACCTAATTTAATAGGATCTAAATTTACACACCAGATAAACTGAGGGAGTGGAGGTGACCAGGCTCATCACAAAGGGTCCTGGTTCTGTAAGAGCGTTTCTCAGAGGAAGGAACCTTGGACCTAAGCACACAGGTTGTTCCATGGGGGTGCCTACGCCACTGCGGTTTCATTCTACTTCACACGTTTCTATTTGGGCTGTTTAAAAAAATATATATCCAACCTTCATATTTTTGTAATCAGAAAGAAATAATGTATAGATTTCCATTCTGAAAAAAAGACGTTGATTTGGTTCCAGTATAATAGGATACACAAAAAAAAGCTTACTCATTTCGACTTTCCAGGATCACCTATGTTCTAAGAAACTGACTAATCCTTTTGTGCTTACGATGCCTCAATAATCCCACCACCTAGCCACGCCCTCTCAAATATCTTTTTCTCCAGACCAAGTTCAAAGGCGCTTAAACCTCAGACCAGTCACTTAGCCACACCATGGCTCTCCCAGTTCCATCACCTGGTCCTCCTCCAGCCACACTGTGATGCTCCTCTCACCCCTGGGAGGCCCCTACGGCTTCACCTTTTCATACTCCTCCTCGTGCATCTGTTTCTCCATTTATACCAGTCTTCCGAGACAAGCGTGAGGGTACCCAAGGGCCAGGGTACGCAGAGTGGTTTGCATACGCAACACACAGTTCGATTCACTAACGAGTCATTGTGTAGCAGGGACCTTTACTACGGAGGCTACCACGCCTCCCGCTAACCGCATCCTACAATCTGCAGCATTCAACTACCACAACTCAAATGGAACACAACTGTTAAGAGAAAATTTTAATTAAAGGCACTGTCTGACTTTAACTCAGTCAGCCATGCCCGCCCCAGGCTCCCTGGCTAGCTTTGTATTTGGCTTTGAGGTGATCTGCAAAGGCTGTAACGGCCACAGTACTGAAGTTCTGTGATGCTCTCTTGACTCTTGGGTCTCACAGCTTCTCCAGGGGTGGGCCAACTAAATGCACACTAAAGGGAGGTTTCCTGAGGCTGAGCTCTTATCTGTAGGTGTCAGAACCGCGGGAAGAATGCAGGTCCTCAGCTCACTGGACTCAAGTGGTAAGAAACCAAAGTAAATGAGTCCTTGACATTCCGGTAAGTGTCCTTATGCTGGCACATTCCTTGGGCAGGGGTTGACTTTCACAGAAATTAAACATGGGGAGGGGAGCAGCCCAGTGAAGTGGAGGCTTCCAATCTGTTTCCCGCTTTGAATCGGGTGACTCCCAGCAACAGGGACAGTGTGGGTTGAGCCTAAAAACTAAAACCCTGAAAAGGCCAAATCCCCACCCAGAGTGTTCCTGGTCACAAGTGCTGACACCTGCCGCGCAGCCACTACCTTGAGCGCTTGACACGCAGTAACTAATGAATCTTCGCCATAATCTTGGAGTTCAGTCCCTCCCTCTCCCCATTTTATAGAAGATGCAAAGGGGTACACCAGGCGGTCTGTCTCCAAGTCAATACGGCAGAGTCTGCGAGCCCAGAATCCGAGCATCAATGGGATGCGGTACAACGGGTGAACTTTTAGAATGAAAACCAGCAAGTTCTCGCGAGAGCGGAAACGCTGAACTGAAAGCGCATGGGGCAGGGTCCCTCTCGGGGGCAGAAGCCTCACCCCTGCAACTGCAGGTGAGCTCAGGGGAGGCCAGGTATTGAAAAGCCCCCACCCCAGGAAGGACGGCGGGAAATGACCGCCATGCCGGCCCAGGCGCGGATGACGCTGCCCACGGCATTCACCGGGCACTCAGTCTCCTTGGCTCCCCCTCCCACTGTCCCTGGGAGCAGCACGGGCGGACCGTGGGGTGCAGGGCTGCTCTGCACCTCGGGGATGACACATTCAAGCTGTCACAGCTTCAATTTTGTGCTGTTTCGCCGTTTGTAGCAAACATGGATTTTTTTGGCATTAAAGATAACGAGTGGACCTTCAGGGAAAGACACTGGCTTCCCTCTGTCCTCAGAGAAAACTTGGGGACCCAGCTGACAACATTCTTGTGAGGCGAGGCGCTGCCTGCCACGCTGGGGCTGTGGACTCCCAGTGGTGTGAACGAACGCCTTCCTCAAATACAGCTCGGGCCGCTTACAGGACGGCCAGCTCTGCCTTGCGGTTTGTGTGTCTGGGCTGTCACTTCACTTCCCTGTAGTAAGTTTCCTCACCGTGAAATGAGCCTGAACTGTGACTCTTTGTAATCTGATGTCTAGGCCATACAATCTAGCAGGGAGTTACGGAGACAAGTGGAGGTGGGGTAGAGGAAGCAGAAATGAGGAAGTTAACTGACCAGGGTTTCCCCACTTTACCCCGGACAATCAGTGCTGCTAGTGATTCAAAACGGGCATGACTTTCCGTGTCTAACACACTGAGGGCAGCAGGCTTCCACTTATACAAGATACAGTAAAAAGGAAAGCTCGGCTAACTCGGTTTTCTCCTTGTACAACACTTTTCTTAAAAGACAGAAATGACAAGCAACAAGTCCACATCTGCTACTTTTTCCAAAAATAAATTTCTCATGGGTCACAGTTGTCTTTCAGGATGCCTAGAGATGTGGCCTAGCTCTCACACTTTCCAGAGCCACTGTCCCATTTTTTTAATTGTATTTTTAATGACTCTGAGACCCTACCCAAAATGCCAGAGATACAGCCAAATCAATAATAAAAAGTGGGATATGGACGGTATAACTTGAATGGTAAGAATATAGTTTGAATTCTTATTCTTTTAAAACAGCCAGCTCTGTTCTCAGACTTTCAGTTATCTTACTCAACTTTATGTTATTAATCTATCTGCACAGGAGCTATCTTTGAGGATAAAATGAATTGCCAAGGGTGACAGCGATTTGGTAAATTTTGTAAATATACACCGATCTTCAGAAATTTGAAATCACTGTACACGGATTTACCCAGAAACTCCACTCATGCCAGATCTATGCCCGCATACGCCTTCCACTTACTTCTTCACTCCAAAAAAAAAAACTGTATCCAAGTCGTTGTTTCTATTAAGCAGGCAGTCAAACAAAGCCCTTTCGGAGGCGAGCAGGCACTAAGTTTAGAAAGAGGGGAGCTCGCCTGCCTCCTTCCTGTGACTCTTGCGGGGGAAAGACGACTCTGAGCGAACCTGCACAGTGACTCGCCGCTGCCCCCCACGCCACCCCGGGGGCGCCCGGCTAACCCGAGGGCGGGGGAAGGTCACCGCCGAGCCGCCTGCGGCCAGCGTCCGGGCCGGTCTTCCGGGGGCGGCGCGCGCCCACCACGGGCCCCCCCCCTTCCACCCGCACCCCCAACGCCCTCGAAGGAGGGAAGCGCCCCCGCCGCCCGGCCCGCGCGCGCCCGGCAGGCCGTCCTCCCCCGCACGCGACCCCCACGCGACCCCACCCCGCCGCCTGCGCGCTCCCTCCCGGGCAGCCCCGCGCGCGCCCCTCCGGGACCCGGCCCGGAGCCGGAGCTGCCCGCGCGCCCCGCGGCCCCGCGCGCCCCTCACCACGACCACCGGCCCGGCCCTCGGCGCCGCGGCTCTCCAGCCGGCGCTGCGACACCGGACACCCGACACCGGACACCGCTCCGCCAGCACCTGAGCCCGCCGGGCGGAGGAGCGCGGGGTCGGCCGGCGGGACCCGGACCCGCGGGAACCCCCGCGCTCGCTGGCTCCTCCCGGCCCTTCCCGGCCGCCTCCAGCCTACGCGGGGCTGGGCCGCCCGGGGCCGTCGGGCGCCGAGGGAGGGGAAGGCGTGGGCCGAGCACGTCCCCGCCCGCCCCGCCCGTGGTCCAGGCCCGCCCGGGCCGCCCGCACCTGCGGCCGCCGGGGCTCATCCCTCCACGCGTGTCCCGCGGGCCGCGGCGGGTCCCGGTCGGGCGCCGGGCGTCCTGGCAGGTGGGGCCCAGGCAGGCGGGCGGGACCTTCTCAGCTGCACGGGCTGAGCTTCTGCTCCGGCGTCGCTGGAGCTCACTTTTTTTTTTTTCTTCCCTTTCCCTTTTGTTGACCCGAAGTAAATTATCAAACTCTCCGGCGCTTGTCCGTACGGGTGTGGCTTCGTAGGAGGCCAGGACCAAGGAGGAGAAAGGCTGGAAAAGATGAAGACAGCGGAGACGGCGGAGAAAATGAAAGAAACGCGGCGAGAACGAAAGCGTAAAGGAAGGCCGTGGACTGCGGCCAGGCCAGGTCGGGGTGTTGCACAGGGGAGGAGCTGGCTGCAGACGGAGAAGGAAATCTGGGAGGACAGTTCAGCAGAGGCAGAGCGGAAACGTTGGAGGGCATTTTACATCTAGAGGAACGTTCAGAATGTGTGAAGCAAACAGGCTGCTTTGGTGACGCCCAGGTCGCAGGTGTCCGGGAGAGGGGCTGTAAACGGCGAGTGTGGACCTCGTCTACGCAGCCCACCTGACTTGCTCCCTCAGAAATGAAACCCATTTCTAGCCTCTCCAGACCTCGGAAGATACCCAAAGGTAGAACCTGGGGGCAGAGGTCAGGACTCCTGAGGAGCTATTTAAGAACTATTCTAGGGATCCTATGAGGGAAGAATTTCTGGTTGGGTTTGGTTCCCAATGCTTATTAAATGAATGGCCTGTAGGGTGTTTCTGGCCGGAGTGTCATTTGCCCCCCGGCTAGCTGCTGTGGCCAACTCAGAGGGAACGCTAACACTGTATGGTGTAGCAGTCGAAGAACTACGACGTTAGCATTTGACACATCCGAGAAGCATTTAATGAATACCTGCTGGGTGCCAGGCCCGTGGTGACACGGACCCACAGGGAGCAGACAGCCGGGCCCTGCTGCCATCCTCGGGGCAGCACTGCCTGGTACGGTAGCTGTGTGTATGTTTTATGCCTCTGTGAAATCATAAACGTGATGTCAGGACTGATCCCAGGCAAGTTTGAATCCTCCCTGACACCCAGGCACACAGCAGGCACGCAGTACACGTTGGCTGAATGGATGTTAACAGCCGACTAAGCACAGACTGTACACTGCATCGTTCTCTCAGTTAGGAGCCCGGGGTGTCTTTCCTTTTCTCTGCCGCCTCCTCTACATCTTCCTTGCCGTGGGCCTCGCTCCTGTATTGGTGAGATATCTCTTCTCCTCCTCTCCTTTCTCTGCTTCCGCCTCCATCCTCGTCACCTTGTTCCCCTCTGCGCTACCACCTTCCCTTTCTGTTCCTTCTCTCCCGTCACCCATTATTTCCTCTTTCCACTGGCATAATCTGATATCGAAAATATACTTTTTCGTTAATTTCAAAAGCAGACAGTTGAAATGTTTTCTATTGCTCTAAAAACAACAATGGCTCTGTTACTTAATTACGAGGCCCTCAATTATTTTCCCTCCCTTTGGGCCCATGCCCTCAGAAGAAAGCATGTCCCCACCCCGTGAGCCAGGATGAGTTGTGGGAGGGTTGCCGCCTTCACAGGCCGGCAGTGCCCCTGTCGAGTGTGAGGTCTGGGCCACCGGGCCTTGGCAGGGGCCGGGGGCTGAGCCTCTCCTGCTTGCAGGCCACCGGCGAGTCACAGACCCCTATGATGGGAGTGTTCCGGAGTTCCCGATGCCCATCCAGGGCAGTGCTCCAAGAGAAGAGCTAAAATAGCTATTTACTTGATACTAATTTTTTTTTTTTTTTTTTTGGTATGCGGGCCTCTCACTGTTGTGGCCTCTCCCATTGCGGAGCACAGGCTCCGGACGCACAGCCTCAGCGGCCATGGCTCACGGGCCCAGCCGCTCTGCGGCATGTGGGATCCTCCCGGACCGGGGCACGAACCCGTGTCTCCTGCATCGGCAGGCGGACTCTCAACCGCTGCGCCACCCCCAGGGAAGCCCCGATACTAATTTTTAACATTAGTCATTTATTTGTAGTAATGGATACCATGAAGCAGATGGCCTACGTTTTGATGAACACGTTCCGTGGCATTCCTTCTAGAATTTTGCTTAAGGTCCCTGCTTGTAGGCTGCGTGTACAGCCACGCGGCCAGCTCTGTGCAGCTGGAGGGGCGCCGAGCAGAGGGGACAAAGCATAGGTCGCCCCCCAGCTGTGAGACACAGCAGCCCCAGTGCTGCCAGGAAGACCAAGAAGACCACTTTTCATAAGTGTGTGAGTTTTACAGAAAATGAAAGTTACCTTCAGATGTTTTCTTTAGAAAATAGCATAAACACCAATAATGTTTTTCCCGTCATACTTCATCATCAGAACGTCCAGCCATGCTTTTAATTCCCCAAGAAGTAAGCTATACATGTGTCCCTCAGTGACTGTGAAGTAGATGTGAAAGAAAAAGACTAAGAAATTTTAATTTTACTAAAAATTGACCAAATCTCAAAATAAATCTTAGTCATCAATTTTTTTTTTAACGTATTGAAGGGCTACTTTGTCTTCAGTTTTTTGCCAGCAGTTAGATTTGATTTTGAATGATTTTCATTCCTTTATGACTCTGTGTGGCTTTTATTTTTTCATCTTCATGAATATCAAGATAAATTATTGGTCTTTACATCATTTTTAAACTAATGAGATTACTCTAATTTTTGATGTTTCTGCTGAATGACCTTTACGGCATTGTTTCCTCCCAAACCACGCTATGGGCTGGTGATAAGACGTTCCTCATTTCTTGTGTTTCTGTAAAAGCTGTTGCTAGCATCCTGGCATCCTTGGCTCTTCCCAGGCAGCTTGGAGTAGGTCTTCTAATGCAAAGAAAACCAAAGTCTCATCTCTTAATCTTGGACCAGATTCAGAATCAGGTTTTGATTTCCCAACCTCTTTCTTACGTGCTAGCTTTTCAAAAATCACACAGATTCATTTTAGTTTTATGAAGCTGTACTGCCGGAGATCCCAGAAGTAGCTCTCAAGCACATATGAAAATAACCTAAGGGAGGTTTAAAGTTTGCCCCTTTATCCCCTCCCCCAAGGGGTTCTTTTGACGGGGATGGGATGGAGCACAGACATCAACATTTTTCCAGCGCATCCTCGGAGGTCCTAAGGTGTGTCCAAGGGTGAGAATCACTAAGAGATGTGGGAACACAGTTAATTGGTTAAGGGAGATCTTGAAGGAGTAGTAACGGCAGCCCCTAGACTTTACTAAAATAAACATAAAACTAGATGTTCACCTTCTTGGTTCTGGTCTTGAAGTTAGTCCCACAACCTTGTCTGGGGGGTGGACAGCCTCTCACTTCATAAATGCAGTGTCTGGCTCGTCACTGCTGCTCAGTAGGCCTGAGTTTTGCTTCTTTCCTTCCATTCACTGCTTCCTGGTTGTGAAACCCAGATGTTCCCTCTGGCCTTTTAGTTGAGGACAGGGTTTCTCACTCTGGCCCAAAGACTCCCATCTAGGCTCCTGGCTTCAGGCGTTCTTCTTGTCCTTGTCCTTGCCTTTCCTGGGGCTATTAGCTCTTTAGTTCTGCCCTCTAGGGCCATCTCCCCCATTATACTCTGTTTGCCTAAAGACTCTTCTTTAGCAGCAAGGAGAGCCTCACCCTGGGGTAAAGTAAGATACTGTGCCTCTTCCCTTAAGTGTATGTTTAAAGAAGAGCCAGTTTATGGCCTCAACGGTGAATGCCATTGTTCAAGTTTGAAACGGAGAGTTGATTTTATTGGCACGTCCATTTGTATAGCATCCAGTATAATGGAAGGTTATGGCCAACAGATGACAGATCCTGCTTTGTAAATAGGGAATATGAAAGAGGACAGACTCCCTTTGCAGAAAGGAGTCTGTATTCATAGAGTTTATATAGCCACACTGGGAACCGTCATTGGGAGTGCATGCTACAGCTCTGTCCTCACTAAAGGATAGTACATCATATACAATGTTTAGGGCCGGAAGGAACTTGGACGTTATCTGGACCTCATTTTGCAGCTGGAAAAAAATGGGGGGAAAGCAAGGTTAACCATAACAGAGCTTTAGTGGTGAAAACAGAATTAAAACAAAGAGTTTCTGACATACAGTCCTTACAGAGTTATTACACTATAATCAATTAACCAGATCATTTACCTTACTGAGTTCAGGAGTAAGAATGAAGGGAACCATCACCTGTGTTTCTCTTCCAACATAAGCACCTCTGTCTGGTGATGAAGAGGCAGACAGGAGCCTCTTCGGGGCTGCACCAGCTTGAGGCCAGCTGTGGGGCACAGGTCTCCCCTCTGGGCTCTGCTGGCCGTGCTCAGAGCACTTGCAGAAGGAGACTTACAGGTGCCACATCGAGCTTTTCAGCCCCTCTGGAGAAGGCAGACCTGAGGCTGTGACCCTCCCTCTTTCTTCAGTGCAATAAGCAGGTACTGGTGGAAACACCAATCAATTCTGAGTGTTTCCTTGGGTCAAATTCTGCCCAGAGGAAGAGACGGAAGAAGAAGGAACAGAGGAATCAATGCCGGAAGAATAAAGAGAGTGGAGGTGATTTTTTTTTTAATGTCTGCATGACTCAGCTGATTTCCTAAGTGAGCTTTGTTTCCCATTGGTGCTTCCTGTGGAGCCTGAAATCTGTACTCCTTCCTAGCAGGGGAGGGGTTCACACATGAGAGGGGAAAGAATGCATCCAGCATCCAGAAATTACTTTGAGTCTTTAATGGAAGAGGAGGAATTTCTGGTCAATACTGGGCTTGAAAGCATGAATTTTATTGCTAGTTTTGCTCCCAAACTGTCTGAAAAAAAAAGTCTAATCAAATGCCTGGGAAACAAAAGACTCAAATCCTGTTTTTTCCTTTAAATAACATTTCCTGGTTAGACTCCAAGGAAGTAACATATGTCACTAAAGAGATGACAATGTCAGATAGAAATGGTTTCTAGTCCTCCGGGTGTGCGCTAAATCATCGTGACACCGTAAATCTGTACAGATCAACACTTCAAAGCACTTTCAAGCTCTGATTTCCTTCAGTCCTCCCAGCATGTTTGGTGAGATAGGCCTTTTGATCTTAATTGACAAATGGGGACACTTGGGTTCAGGGCACTTCCATGATTTGCCTGGTTGATACATTAGCTTGGGTGATAGTGGACCAGGGCTGGGACTCGGGTCTTCCCACACCTAGTCCAAGGCCCTTTTCCCCACACCCTACTGCCTCTGTCACCCTGTCATCCTCCCTGCGTGCATAGGATGGCTGGAGCTTTGTCTCATTATTTTTGCAGCCCCCAAGCCTAGCCCAGGCTGTGATATAGAGTAGATACTGAACACATGTTTGTTGACGAGCGGAAAGAATCCAAATTTGGGCTTGCCCAGAGAGAATCAGCGCCTCCCTGCAGAGTCTGGGTAAGCTTCTTTTTGGAAATTAAGGTTAAGTAGCTTTGCAGCCTAAGAACTTATCAGTGTGTTTTGAGGAATTATCTTAACCCCAGGAATGGCTCATGTAACTTGAATGTTCTGACCTGAGACGCTAGTCTGTATGAAAGGAGGGGATAATCTTAGGAGGATTATATTATTATCCTGCCACAGAATCATATGCCTTATTTTTATTTTCCCTTAATGCTTTATTATTTTTCAACTTATTATTCATTATGTGCAATGATGTAAATCTTCCGTCCCTATGATGTGAATGACACACATGTGAGCAACTACTGTTTTGAAATACATAGCATTTTCTGACCCAGAAGGATGGTTATTTACATGATCAGTCTTGCAATTTTAGGAATGCACCATCTTGAGTTATTATTCAACTGTTTCATTGCTGTTGGTTCTCCAACTAGATTATAAATTCCTTCAGATAGACTCATGCACTTTATGTATTTTATCTCCCTCATGCCTAATGAAGGACCGACACAAAACATGGATTTCTGAGTACACAGATCAAGGCAAAGAATGTAGATTCCCTTGATGGAGCTCTTAGTGTAGTCTGGCAATGTTCGCTAGAGAATGTTTTTTTTTTAGTTTTCATCTTGATCCAACTTAATATTGTAGTTGGGATGGAATTCTGTTTTGTTAAACTCCTCATAGTATTTCCTAAGAGTTATATATTTGTATAATGAAACTTTCTGTTGGTAGGGCAAAAAAAGTAGATGGAACTGAGGGAGCTGCTTCTAGGATATTCGCATTAAGAAGAGAAGCCACATGTGACCTCACCTCTTCCTGCTTTTCCCTCTCTTCCTTCTCAGATAGCATGTGAAAACCTACAGATGGGAATTTCCATTGCTAAAATGTAAAGGAAATGAATGATTGCATCTGCTGGCTTGTCAAACATTTAGTAAACCCGTGTCACTGGGGGCCGGGGGGTAATGAAAAGAAACAGTCTCTGATGGCCATGAGCAAATACCTAAGAGGGGGAGAGTTCATGAATAAAAACAATTAAAATAATTTTAATAACAAGGTTGAAAATATAAATACTACAAAGGCCACAGAGATAAAGGTGTGAGCATTCATGAGAAGACAGATTACATCAACCTGGGGGACTCTGGAAACTCTGATGGTTATCAGAGAACTTATCGTACATTCCTTCCTCCTTCCGGTAGCTTAGTCATAGGGGATGGTGGGAATTCGTGGGGCAGTCACAGAGGCACTTGGGGTTGTCAGTGAGGCTGAACACATAACAGGATTTTATGAAGGTTTTCTTAATTAGAAAGTTTTAGTCCTCTGGTCTGATCTTTCCAGCTTGTATCAGTTATCTCTTGCTGCATAACAAACACCAAAAACTTAGTGACTTTAAACAATAACCTTTAACATTCCTCATGGGTCTGTGGGTTGCCGGGAGGGTTATCCTGCTGGTCTTGCCTGGGCTTGTTTTTGCTGGGCAGCTGGATCCTGGGGCAGGCATGTGGCCTTTGACTCTCACGGGGTCCAGGCATATTTCTCCACTGGCAGCAGCAGCATTCCAAGAGGACACAGCCCGGTGTGTCACAGCACATGTGCTCGTGTCCTGCTGGCTGAGGCAAACCCAAGGCCACCTCCAGAGTCAATATAAGAGGGGCTACACTGCACAGATTCTAGGAAGTGTGACTCACTGGGACCATTACTTTTACAGTGTACCACACAGTCCAGCACAGAACTCTCTAGAACATGGACAGCTTGCCCAGGAAAGCTCAGAGTTGTATAGGAATTTATTCCACTGTTTCCTGCATTAGCTTGTTTCTGTAGATGTCTCATGTGGAGTGTCTGGACAACCCCTGGACTGGGATAAACCACTGGTGACACTACCTACAAGAACCTTTTCTTCCTTTTCTTTTCTTTTCTTTTCTTTCTCTCTTTCTCTCATTCTTTCTTCCTTCCTTCTTTCTTTCTGTCTTTCTCTTCCTTCCTTCCTTTTTCTTTCTTTCTTTCTTTCTTTCTTTCTTTCTTTCTCTCTCTCTCTCTCTCTCTCTCTCTCTCTCTCTCTCTCTCTCTCTCTCCCTCCTTCCCTCCCTCCCTCCCTCCCTCCCTCCCTTCCTTCCTTCCTTCCTTCCTTCCTTCCTTCCTTCCTTCCTTCCTTCCTTCCTTCCTTCCTTCCTTCCTTCCTTCCTTTCTTCCTTCCTCCCCCCCTCCCCTCCCTCCCTCCCTCCCTTCCTTCCTCTCACTTGCCCATGCTAACTTAGGGAGTGTTAAAGACTAGAATTGAGATCTCAGTCTAACGATCTCTGCATAAGCCACCACCCTCCCTCTCCAGACCCTGTGGCTATCATGTCTCCAGTTTCATTTACTTTGTAACATTTGAGGACTTCTTGTCTAATATTTTATGTGCTTTTCAATATTTATAATTAATTTATTTGCTGTTTCCTCTACTTTTCAATGCTATGAATACTCCTTATTACTTCACAATCTCTCATTAATTTCATTTTTACCATGTTTCACATTAACTAGTAGAGGCACTACAGAGGAATGACCCCAAACCAGATCCTGCAGCCCTGAACCTTACATTCCCCAAACTGTGTTTCCTCCTGTTTATTATTAACTTTGATTTACTTTGCTTTAGCTGGTATTCTGACCATGAGACTATGTCTGACACTTGATAATGTCAGTTGTTTTTCAGAAAAGAGGTGATAATTCCACATCAAATGAAGCTCAGCTTGTAACTGTAAGTGAATTCAGAGCACATTTCTTAGAGGCTTTATTTTTCATTAAGCCTAAGGGTTTAATTTAACAAACAGCAGAGTGCTAAATAGGAACAGGATGTTGAGTACTTCTTTCTGTTGTACCTTTTGTCTAGTCCCAGTTCCCCAGTCTGTCCGCCACTATGCAGGGATAGGTGGGTATCTCTGGGAGCCACAGTAATGCTCGCTTGCACTTCTGACTCAAGCCAGCAAGTAAATTGGCATTAGGATAGCAGGTCCCTGAGCAAGGCACATAGTCTTTGTTCTGTGTGTAAGGTTCAGGTTAAATAAGCAAACAAATCCAAACCTATGGGTTCCCTTCCTCAGGAGGGCCGGTGCTGGGTCTATGCAGTGCTGTCATCCATGGGTTGCCCTGAGCCTTGTCATCACCCCCGTTACCATTATTCATATTGTTCTCCTCACTTGTCATCAAGCAGCACATTTTTGTTCAGGCTCAAGTGCACGCGAAGGGCATGGAGAGAAGAAGAGGGGGTGTCACAGGAAATGATGTCAGGGTTTTTCTTTGGGCTCAGTTTCAGGCTGTTGGAAGGAAAGGTTGACAATTTCACCATATCCTCCTTCGGTCGGGTTGCCTTTGGGAAATTTCGTTTGAATTTGGGTGCCACAGTTAAAGGTGACATCAATCATGGACAAGTGTAGTTTTTCCGGGGAGGAATGGATAAGTTAAGTACAGTTAAAGGAATTGGGGGGTGATTAGCCTGAACCCAAGAAAGTTTGGGGGTATGTGGGAACCTCCTCAAATATCTGAAGGAGTCTCACGTACTAGAGATACCTTGGACAAATTAGGACATTGGGAATTTGAGGTCAGCTGTTGCTCACGACATCTCATCTCTTCTGGTAATCGTCATTTAGCAGATGAAGGACAATGGAAACTTACCACCACCTTCACTCTGTCCTGGTCCATTTTCTTATTTAGGGCTACACTGGGTTTCACAAATGTCAGTTCTGGCTGTGTATCCTTTCAAAATATGTTCGCCCACAACTGCTGTTTCTAATCTATTACGTTCCTGGCATTAAAGCTCATTCCACGGTGTCAGACTGTTTCATTAAGCTGTCCCATCTCACCCCTTTCACCACTGTCACCTACTCAGCTCCCAGGCACTGCCCCGCACTCACAGACTTTGAGACCTGTTACTAAGTCTTCCCCTCCAGTCCCGTTCCTGCCCGCGACCTGGAAAATCTCACCATCTACCTAGACAGATGATCCACCCCACAGCATAGCTCACCCTTTCCTGGGTCTCTTTAATTCCAAAGACATCCTCTGCTCCTTTGGCTCTGTCCACAGCCTGGATCTTCTGTTCCTCTTACATTTGGTATTTGAACATAACCGTTTCTGGCCACAGCCTGCTGTTCTCCCAATTTTCTCATGAACTCACACTGCACTGCTCTTTTAGCCTGAAGGAACTTTTATTCCCTGATTCCTTTAATTTTATTGCCTTATCAGCTACACTCCGCCCCTTCCTTCTTCTCTCCGCAGCGTAATCCTCCTTTGCGGATTTCTCACCACCACTTTCCATTCCCTTACTCCTCCCTCATTTTGCTGGAGAAGGAAAATCACACGGTGATGAGGATAAGGGCTACCTAGAGTCATGGCTCGAACTTCAGCTGGACCTTAAGTCTGACGCTATCTCCCGCTGTTCCCACCAACTACTCTAATGATACTATCATAATCACACTCTTCAGGCCCCGTCTTTCCATTTCAGCAGATGACCTGCCTCCTGTCTTGAGAAAACTGATGCTTTTAGACGTGTTGGCTGCATCAGTCAGGGTTCTCTGTTACACACAACGGAATCCAATCCACTGGTTGAATGGCATGTCTGTTAGAAGTTACTTTGAAGTTCAGAGACTCTCCGGAAGGACCTGAGAGCCCTTGGAAGCTATTCGGCCCCAACCATGCCATGGGGGCTGTTGTAGTAAACACCACTGTTGGAATCCAAACCTTAGCTCGCACCGTGCACCGATGATGGTCACAACTGAAAGCCGGAGGTTCTGTTCCTATTGTGCTTGAAGAGGTAAACACTTCTTCACTTCATTTGCCGAAACATGGAGTCTGTGCGTACCTACCTCCTTACGCTGCTCCCTTCCAAGTCAACACCTCATGCGGAAGCATCTGACCGGTGGGAGCTGGATTCACATGCCTGCCTCTCAGCAGCAAGGGATGCCAGGAGAGTGAGTTCTGGTTTCTACCTTGTGGAGGCAGGATTCATCGTATGGGAAATTCTCCAACACGAGAGGGGTGACCAAAAGACATTTGGCAGCTACAAACACGATAAACAGCCCCTGTGATCTTTTCACCTTTCATCCCCCTACCTGAAAGTTTATCTACCTCCAGAGACCCATTCATATCTTCCTTCTTGCAATCATAGTGCCTCTAGTTTTGAAGGTCACCCTCTTTATTTCTGCACTTAACTCCACCCCTTTCTGTGTCTTCTGAGTCCTCTATCATACCCTCTCCTTTCTATAGTCTGAATCTTTCTCTATTTTAACTATCCTCAATCAATGAATATATTCAAGCTTCTTCCATCCTCAAATCCCTCCCTAGACACCCTCAATCTGCACTCCCCTGTTTCTCAAGCTAACTTCTTGAAATAATCAATCAATCATTTCCATTTCTTCATCAACTATTCCCCTCGACCTATTGCTGTGAGGCTCTGGCCCACTCCGCAACGCCCCTAGCCTCGCCTCCACTGAAGCTGCTCTTATTACGACAAACAAACATGCACCAAGTTGTCAAACGCAAAGGACAGATTAGTCCCTGATTCACAAGTGCGGAGCTGCTGCTCTCGACCCTGGAGATGCCTCCTCCTTCCTGAAACTTCCTGCTCCTTTAGCTCCTGTGAATGCCCTGCTGTCCTAGGCTTCCTTACCTTTCTAATCAGTCCTCCTCTGCTTCTTCATGGGCTGTTCACCTTCCGCTTTCAGTTTAAATGTTGGGGTTCCTAAGTCCACGACTTTGATTCTAACAACTTGAGTGGACTCTGCCTGGGCTCTACTTGCATTTTTTGAACCACATGTATGTGGATGTCTCCTTAACTGTACCTCTAGTCCATACCTGTTCCTTGAAATCGAGACTTGGATAGGAAACTGCCCAATGCACACCGTCACCTGAACATCGCACCTGATGTCAGCTCTCATCGCACACACGGGATTAACATTTCTCCTGTATTCTAATCTCTTTTAGTTGGTGATCTCAACCAGTCCCTCAAGTTATTCTTACCATTTCCTTTTTCTTTACTACCCCCCATCCCATGTTAATTCTAACCTGGCCATGTCGATCCTAACGCCTAAACATTTCTCGAATTCATCACAGCCTCTCCAGCTTTGCTGTCATTGGTTGAGGGTCTCATCAGCTCTTTCTGAGTTTCTAACTGGCCTCCTTTCTTCCCATCTCATCGTCTCTAAGTCCATACTCCACATAGCCACAAAACAGGATATATTAACCAACTGTGCTGTGACATCTCAAAGCCCATCACTGACGCCCGGGGGGTGTCCTGCCTCTCCAGCTTCATCCCTCACACTATGTGTCCCATAGTTTCGACCTTGACAGCACTAATGATTTATCTAGTTTCTTGCATTTTCATGCTGTTTTTGGCTTCTCTGTCATTGTGCACGCCCTCTCTCTTGCCTGGGATGTTCTTTCCTTTCCCCTCTCTATATTGACACCTCACCCCACACCCCCCAAACCACCTATTTAACTCTTCCTCATCCTTGCATGCTCAGCTCAGGCATCAGCTCCTCCACAAAGCTTTTTGGGCCTCCTTGATCGTCCACTGCAGAGTCAGAGGCCCCTCTGCCTGCTCGCATAATGCGGGTTACATGCTCCTCAAAGCACTCATTGGATATTTTATACGATCAAGTTATAATAGGTCTATTTCCCTGTGAGAGTGTAACTTTCTTAAGGGACATAGTGGTCTCATTCCTTGCTGTAACCTCAGAACCTGGTAAAGTGCCTGACAGCTGGTAGATACTTCGTTAACGTTTGAGAAACACATGAAATAATGGATCTCCTTTACAAACCCTAGAGTCGGGTGTTGGTGCCAAGATGCTAACCCTCTCATTGTCCCCGGTCATCTCCCCGACAGCATATGAAAAATGGTTCTACCGTTTGACAATGGTTAAGACTTGCAGAGCTGCCTCCACACACTTCTGAAGGTACTTTAAAAGCTAAGTTCACACAGTCGCCCCATCAGTAGCAGAAGCGTGGCAACGTAAAGACCATCCTTTGTCTAAAATCATGAAGCAACGCTAACACTGACCCATGGGCTCAGTGGGTAATCAGAGTATGTCCAAGGTTGGAAGGTAAAATAAAAAAAGAAAGACTATGCCAAGGGAGACGAAAATAGCTGACGTGCTGCCATCTTTGGGCTGAAATTAGAGCAGGTGAGAGTTTCAAAGATCAGTTGTTAAATATTCCAGCCTGTAAATAGTCCAGTAAAAGGAAGATAACAGAAATGTGTTACGGTGAAGTCATATAAAGTTTTTTAGGCACAAATTTTATGCTTGCATTGGAAACGTATGATTGGCTTTCACTAAGGTAGCTTGAAAGGGTTGGTGGGTTATTTTAATCTACGGGCTGCATCGCTCAGGGTCACCTGGCCGCTCTCGCCCACGATTGCAGGAGCCTTTGCTCTCAGCCTGTGGAATGACGTCCACTCTGGCTCTTGCTGTTTTGTTAAACTCATTGGAACCCCCAATGGAGCCACTCCTGCTCCCTGGGGACACGCCAGCTCTTGGCCTGAGGCCACCGTCCCCACTTCCCTGCACTGCCACCATGCACTGCCCTCTGCCCGGCATGGTGGTAGCAGTATTCACCATGGCTAGGAGCGCCCCCTTCTCCCCCAGGTGGGTCCCCGTGTGACCAAAGACACCACTGGGCCCGGCACCCAGTGCGGATGTGTCTCTGGGAGGGAACGGACTTCATCGGAGGACAGAAGCAGCTTTCTGCAGCCCGCCTTTTGGAAGTGGTGAGTTAGTCATTAACTGAAACACCTCTGCTTCTGGGACTCAGTCCTGACAAGCTGAATGCTGTTGTCTTGTAGAAGTGGCCCGTGATTGAAAGAGGGCTGGCAGCTGGGAACAGAGCAGAGACCAGCTGAAGAGTGGAGAGAGGGGACCCCTTGGAGATGCATCCCGGCTCTAACAGAGCAGAGGGGCCCAGGGCCCGGCAGCTCCTCTCTCCCTCCCGCCCTCACTACATAACGAAAGGCTTCTAAGGGCAGGGGCCTAAAAGTCCAAAATTCTACAGATCCATGAAACTTGAGAAGCAGACAACTAATTAGCCTGAGAATCTAAGTTAAATGTAATTAAGGGCGTATGCAATGAATTTCAAGTTCCAACAAATAGTCTACACAGATTTACAATACAGACTAGACGGGGGAAATTTTTGAAGATGCAAGTAGTCTGGTTTCTCTGGCCCATCACAGGGTTTATCCAGTTGTCAATCGATTTCTTGTTCTTTTCATAAATCAGACACCTAATGGTTTTGAGGTTCAAGTGTGGAACATTTCAAGACTAGTAATTTCGGTTGTGTCAGCTGGCCTAGAGCTGTGACCTTATAATCACTTAACTTTTTTTTTTTTTTCATTCTTAAAGATCAATCTGAAGTCCAAAGGCTGGCCAATTATACTTCTCAGCGATGGCAGTTTGCTGGAGCCTCACTAAAAGCAAGGGTCTGGGAGGAACTAAAGGTCCTTCCGGCGTTTCTTGTGAGGAGGCACCTGGATGAATTTCAAAACTACTCTGCCATCTGCCAAAGTCAAATGACGTCAGATCCAGGCCCCATCGCACGGCGGTGGTTAGCAAGAGGCTGGTGACGTATGAGGCTTTGGAGACCAGATCCCCTGATGGGTTTCCAACCCTTGGAGAGCCTTCCCAAGTGCACTGCCTGTTCCCCAGCATGTCCCGCAGCCCTTCCAAGGGAAGGGGCGCAACAGCATGGGCTCCTATGTGGAGCTGAACTATTTGGATGGTTCTGTTACAGGTTTTCAGCATCCGATCCAGCAGTCAAAAACTATGTGCCGAGTGCTAGCACGTCTGCAGCACAGTGCCAGGTTGGGGAAGGTGTGAAAAAGCAAGAAGACAAGGCTTCTGCCCTCGGGTTTTCAGAGCAGTAGGGAAGGATGCCGTTCTCCAAGTTGATGTGACAAAGATTCCAGGTAGATTTCTACGAGGCTCCCGTAGCATAAGACCAGGATTGATTGGGTAAAAACATCACTCAGGCTGTAAATGTCCTGATCACCACCTACTCTCCGAAAAGGCCCATTGGCCAGAGAGATGTCACGGGATTGATTTAAGAACCTAAAGCACTGGGCAGGTGGCATCTTCTCCTATCTTGCTCAGGCTCCCATGCCCCCTCTTCTCTCTTTGCCTGGCTCTACTTTTGTCCTCTGGGTACACATACTTTGAGATGGAAAACATTGACTCAGCGACTGTGGTCTATTAGCTCCATCCTGGAGGTTATCTGTCTTGCGGGCGGTGTGGTCCTGGATCATGTAGTGTGGGTAGACAACAGAATGTAAACACCAGTGGACAGAAGTCATGTGTAAAGGGGATGCAGGGCAGACTCGCACGGACTCTGTCATTCCTCACCTTTCCTTTTCTCCAGCTGATTTATACAACTGGATGTAGTCCTGCAGAAATGGGGCAAAAGGTCCAGAGACCACTGCCCCACGTGGACTGGCGTCTTCTTTACGAAACAATTCAAATAGCCTTCAGTGAAAACACAGCTTACATCGATTGCGTGTTTACCGTGTGCCAGGCACCACATGTCTCGTAGTTAGACCTTGTGTTATCTGCACGTTACAAATGAGGAAACTGAGGCAGAGCAGTTACTTGCCCAAGATCACACAGCTAAAGAGTGGTAGACTTGGGAAACCAATTCAGGCCATTGGACTCCTAAGTTTGGGTCCTTAACCATTACGGGTTCTTCCATCCTGGAGTGAAAATAGATTGGGGGTCCTCTTTGTCACATTACACATCCCTCTTGAAGATGTGTCAAGCATGTTGCCATCTGAAGTACGCCTGGTGCCCGTGGGAACCAATCAGTCTGCAGCGCCAGCCTCCCCTGCCACGAGGCAGCACACGTGACCCTGAATGGTCACAGCGTGAGCATCTGGCTGAGCCTGTGCCTTCCGGGCCAGTGAGTCTGGGAGCGAAGCCGTCTAACTGGCTTTTCCACTGACATCACACAGGGAAGTAATTTTTATTAAATTAAAAAAATTTTTTTTTTTTTAGGGAAGTAATTTTTAAGGCATCTCTGTACTTTTCTAGCTTCCTTGAATAATGGTGTTATTTATGTGGTTATGAAACATGGCTTGAGAATTATTCTTCTTTGATTTAAATAAAAACGTCATTAATGAAGCATGAATTTTTAGAGTCAGTCAGTTTTTACAGTCATTGCATAATGTGTTGAATTCATAAAGTGTGCTTCATAATTTGCATTGTGGAATAGTCCATCAGTATCATGCTTTTGAGAGGGAACCAGTCTCTGAAATCATAAACAGATTTATATAAAAATGTCCTGCTTCTTGACCTCCATGGGGTGCAAATCTATCCATCTTAGGTTGTTATTTGATTGTTTTCGGTGAATGTCTCTATACCAAGATTTTAAACTCCTTAAGGATATCTCAAGATAGCTGGGGACACAGTAAGTGCCATACCTAATAAGTATTGTTGCAGAGCTGCACAGGAAATGTACAGGTACTAACTCATCATTAGGTACTAAAAATCAAGACTTGAATGATAAAACTTCAGAATTAAGTTTGAAGACGAATATTCTCCTTCACTCCCCAAGAGACCACAAGTCTCCTTTTCTATTTCTGTTTGAAAGTTCGAATTAAATGACCCATCTTTGTGAATATAACGGAGTAGTTATTGTAAAAAGGGATCTTAAGAAAAAATCAGTGAGTTTCTGAAAGACATTAAATCCGATGAAGACATAGCCTACCTTTCTCACAGAAGAATTTAAAATAAATAAGTAGTCAGAGTTTATATTTTAATCTATTCTATTTTATTATTTTTACAGAGAGGGAAGTTTCATTCATTTCGTTTCATTCATTCCCTTCCGTGTCCCACTCCCCAACCTTGGTAGAGTTGGAGGCTTTGAAGGTGGCCTTGAAAGGAGGGCCTTCTAGACATAATGCCGTCGTTCAGCCACAGTCCTACAAAAAAGCGGAGCTGCAAATAAAAACCGAAATCTTCCAGCTGGAAGTGTCAACTATTGTCTGTTGTTATGGAACCCAGAACTTGGCTGTTAATTCTTGGGGCTGGCAAAACGCATGCAGATCAGTGATGGAGTCCCGTTCTTTTTTTTTTTTTGCGGTACGCGGGCCTCTCACTGCCGTGGCCTCTCCCGTTGCGGAGCACAGGCTCCGGACGCGCAGGCGCAGCGGCCGTGGCTCACGGGCCCAGCCGCTCCGCGGCACGTGGGATCCTCCCGGACCGGGGCACGAACCCGCGTCCCCTGCATCGGCAGGCGGACTCTCAACCACTGCGCCACCAGGGAAGCCCAGTCCCGTTCTTAAATAGTGCTTTTCATGTTCCTGGATCTCAGCTCGGAAGCTAGTGAAGAAATGACCGTGCTGGATGGCTGTGCGGAGAGCAAGGGCAAAAGCCGTAAAGGCAACGTGTTTTATAAGCTGCCTCCCTCGAGAAACAGGCCCGGCAGTGGGGGAGCATAGTGAGGTGCAGCATATGTGCCCAAGGGCAGCCCAGGCTTAGCCGGGAGGCGTGCACGGTGGCCTGTGCGCGAGCTCGCGCCAGGGCGGGTGGTGGGATGTAGGCGAGGAGGGAGACGGCAAAGAGACGGGTGCCAACTAGTGCAAGAAGAGAGAACTGACCTGCCCAAGAAGGGAAAGCAGCTGTCTCCAGGCCTCGAGTTTTCCAAGCTTCAAAACGAGGAGACTGGCTTAATGTCTTAGCTTGATAGCAGTTCATAGGAACTCACTCTCGCCGGCTAATGCACAAGTGAGAAAAGACTGGAAGGATGCTGGGGTGTGCAGAGTCCAAAGAAGGGGTAAAAACCCAGGCCTCGGTAAAAACAGGGACCAGGGGGCTGCAGGAAGCTGGGCCGCTGCATCTGGGGCATTTCTCTTTAGAACATTGCTGTGGACGAAAGTCAGCAGCCAGGACCCTCGCCTCAACTGCCCTCCCCCCACCCCCGGCCCCCAGAGCTCCGTGTCTCTCAAGTCGAAGTTTCTAGTTTCTGGGAGAGACATCCGACAAGCTTAGGTTCGGTCAGCCGTCCACGCCTGGATTGGTCACTTCTGACCAGGAGATAGAGTCTTTCACCGAGCCCGGTGAGTAGATCAGGAAGGAGTTCTCAGAGGGGAGCAGGTCTGAATAGGGATTTAAAGGGCCCTGCTTGGTTCAACGGTGGGAAGAGTGCACAGACGCTCAGAGTGAACAGAGCTTACAAGCGTAAACGAGTCATGTTTGGGCAGAGGAACCGCTTTGTTTGGTCAGAAGAATTAGAGACTCAAGCGCTGAGATAAATTGGCTTAAAGGTGAGATCATTCATCCAGAGCCTGGAGCTGGTAGGCAGCCTGGAGGAGGAGAAAGAGCAGGTGGCCTGGGAGCCTGGGAGCCTGGGGTCCGCCACGAATTGGCAGTTTCTCCTTGAGTAACCGAGTTCCTTTGGCCTCAGGTATTCACCTGTAAAAGGAGTCTATGTTGCTACCACTGGCAATCGTGTTTCATTTAGTCATCCAAAAGACGTTTATTGAGCAACTACTATGTGCTGACACCTCTAAGTGCTGAAGATTCGACAGTGAACAAAACCAAGTGCCTTCCATCCTGGAGCTGCGTACCCAACGGATAAAGTAACCACCAAAACAAAGTTCGATTCAGACCCAGGATGGTAAGTCTTGCCTTATTGTCCTGCCCCGGCATTTCCCGCACACACTTCCTTTCATCGAGTCCCTTCCTGGGGCGGCATCATTCCTTTGCTAGCTCTCCCTGCCGTGTCACATGGCACAGTCATCATCGCAAAATATTGACCCGACTCTTAAATTGAAGTGTTTGAGGGGTCCCGAAATAACACCTCTCTTTCCTTTCCATGTTCTGAGGCATTTCAGAAATAAAACAAGAGTCAGGCAGACGGGAGAACCAATCCTAATCCCTAATCACTGATAAATGCCAGGCTTAGTTTACGTCTGCTGTGAAGCAGGCTTTCTGACACTGAGCTCCAGAACCAGACACCCCCTCCCGCCCTCCACCCGCTGGCCTGCCCTGAAAGGTCTCCTGGCGGAGGAGAGGGCAGAGTGCATGCTTCCTGCGGGCAGCAGGCTCCGGGACAGGGGACAGAGCCTGGCCTGGGCGTGCCTGGTGCCCCTGGCCCCATCCCCCCTCAGGAAGTCACTCCTCCCCCTGAACTTACCCCCTATTGCTATGTTATTACCCATTTGCTGAGTTCCTTCCTATTTGGATAAAGGGGGAATCTTGTTGCACCTCCCCAGTGGAAACAAGGCAGAGATGGGGACGCCAGGAAGCAGGTCCTGTGTCACATTGTTCCCCACCCGCAGGAGGGCCAGGGTCTCATAACTACTATGGCACAGCCCGCTTCGCCGCGTTGTCTAAACTCTCGGGTAATGTTCTTGTAAGTTCTGGGGGCTACGGTGAGTTTCCCCACCAAAAACTTGGAAATTAGGAAAACTGCTTCCATAAGAGATGAGACACAGATATGTCAACTGAAGGACAAATAAATAACTGCCAGGCCAGCAGTAGTTGACTGAGTGAGCGGCTAGCCCTAGGGCTGTCCAATATGGTGGCCACGTGTGGTGATTTAAATTAAAATTAATTAAAATGGAATAAAATTGAACAGTTCCCCAGTTTCACTAGTCACATTTCAAGTGCTCACGTGGCCAGTGGCTATGACGTTGGACAGTGCAGATCAAGGACATTTCCATCGTCACAGAAAGCTCTGTGGGTCAGCGCTGATGTAGAAAAGCTCCCGTGATCTGTAGAAGAGTTGACCCGCTGATTAACCTTGCAGACAATGGAGAATCTCCAGTTAAACACTGGTAGTGAGGCTGCATCCGCCTGGGTCCTGGGAGAAGTCAGATGATGGCACTTGGAAGGTTAACTGAAGAGGGTGTAGTGAACAGATTATTGACAAAGATAGGGCTACGCTGATCTAAAATCGAACCCAGGGAGCTGGTGAAGCATCTGGGGCCTTTGCACAGCGGGGAGCTAGCACCACGCGGCGGATGAGAGGCCCGAGGGGGTATGACGTCACTGGGCCCAGTAGCCTCTGTCAAACTGATGGCCCTGCCGTGGGCATTTTGAGGGAATACCCCACTCTTCCCGCCCTTCACCTGTCTTGCTGGCGCCTCCCGCTGGCCTCCGACTGGAGGCCTGAGGGCACAAGAGCCTGGGGATAAAGGCTGCCCCCCCCCGGGGCCAGGGAGGGACAGAGAAGAGGGAGAATGGACAAGGAGGGGGCGAGGAAAGGGGCCAGCCCTCCCTCCAAGCGCCGCCCCGGGGCCAGGGGGTTTGACCTGAGAGTGGTCCAAACCTCAGGCGGGGTTCCTCACGTGGAGATGGAAGCCCGAAGGTGGTGTGATGCTGCGATAGTTTAGTTTCCACGTGGGTCTGGCTACACAGGGAAGAATATCCACGACCTGTAGTGTCCATGCTTGTTGGTGGGGCAATTTTCTCTCTTGCTGTGAATGGCCGTTTGAAACACCTGGCCAAGTGTCTACAAGCTTGCAAGGCCTCAGGCCTCGGGCCAGAGTAAACTTCCCAAAATGAAGGGCCCTGCCCTGTGAACGCTTTTGGGAAACGTCCCGCTGGCCTTGCCCTGAGAAGGACTCCAAAATATCACATGGGCTTAAGGACACACATTTACATTCCTGAAATAACATCTGCCCCACGGAATTGCTGAGAGGGGTTCCAACACATGACTTAAGTGAAGCACCTGGCCCAGACCAAGGAACACAAAAGGGCATTCGTTCATTCACCTGCTAACGTCTGATAAGCCTTTCCGAATGCCTGCCACGTGCTGGGGACGGAGCAGTAACTAAACAGGCAAAATGTCCTGCCCTCGTGGAGTTGGCATTTTGGTAGGGGAGAAGGATGGTAAACAATGTAGCTAAGTACAGCATATATGATGCGGGACAGTAGTAAGGGCTGAGGGCAAAAATAACACAAGGCACAGGGATATGAGACGGGGTGGCCTTTTACACAGAGAGATAGGTGGCCGGGGAAGGCCTTCCTCCGAGCATGGAACTGGGGAAAAGCCAAAAGAACGTGAAGGAACAAGCCAGGGACACCTCCGGAAGAGGGTGCCAGACAGTGGGGGTAGCTCGTACAGGGCCCTGGCGGGAGGGCCCTGACGTGCTCGGGACCCGGGGCGTGGTCGGAATCACGGGAGCAGGGGAGGGGCGGGGGGGACCGGGTCGGAGCCATGGCGGGAGTTGGGTGGAAGATCACGTGGCCTTGCAGCGGATGGGTGCTTGTGACGGCCACGTGTCAGCCTTACAGCCCGCACCCTGTCCTCACATGTGGGACTGAATTCCCCTGTCCTTACGTAATGTTCCTTCTGGTCTGAGAGGCTCACTCAGAGCACTCTGGAAGCTAGGCTCCTGGTGTGTGTGTGTGTGTGTGTTAAAGAAAAAAATCTGTGATGTCCCTGTCTCGGTGTCATATGAACTCTCGGAAAAGATAGCACAGCTTTTTAATTTGACAGCAGATTAAAGTAAGCTTCGCTTATCTGCATAGTAACAAAAACCCAGGCCATATCTTTCAGGAATATCTTAGGTTATCATTCAAGTAAAAAAAAAAAACAGAATAGGGGCTTCCCTGGTGGCGCAGTGGTTGGGAGTCCGCCTGCCGATGCAGGGGTCACGGGTTCGTGCCCTGGTCCGGGAAGATCCCACATGCCGCGGAGCAACTAAGCCCGTGAGCCATGGCCGCTGAGCCTGCGCGTCCGGAGCCTGTGCTCCGCAACGGGAGAGGCCACAGCAGTGAGAGGCCCGCATACCACAAAAAAAAAAAAAAAAAAAAAAAAAAAAAAAAAAAAACAGAATAATTGTAGTGTCTATTTAAGCTTTCAAATAATCTTTGACCAGGACCAAAGGCATCTTCAGCAGCCTGACAACAGAGGCTGGATGTGCCAGCCGAGGCCGAGATTGATGGGCTTGGAGCTGGCAGGGCAGCAAGCGCACGGCTTGCGGAAGGCGGCTGCACTCATGTATCACCTGTGTCTTTCAAAGAAATGACAACTGGAGTGCTGTGCTGTGCTGAGGACTTGATTGAAACTTCCCCGGTACATCAAAGTGAACAAGATATGTTTGCACTTGAATCAAAATGACGTTTCCTAGCTCCCCAGATGGAAAGCAGGACCGTGAAACCAAACGAAAACTCCATTTAGTTTACGCGATGCTCTTGCGTCTCCGGGTTCTGTGGCACAGGCTCCCTATCTTGCCAGGATGTCTTTTTTACGTCTCCCAGCCCTACGGGCCCCCGTCCCTTCTCTTCTCATTTCCTTCTCCTCCTTTACCTAGTAGAACGCTAGTCTCGTTCGTTCTTTTCTTTCTTTACCTTCACAGCCCCACTCTCGTAGCCCCTCCCATCCACCCGTCTCCCCTACCAGATGTTAGGCGCTGTGAGGGCAGGTGCCTTGTTCAAGTGTCTACCGTTCAACCCCACCGGAACGCCTGTGTTAGTGCTGGGCGTGCAGTAGATTCTCGTTGTTGGTTTTTAAATCCAGATGTTTTATTTATATAGATAATCAGCTTGCTCCAGTGGGAATTTGAGATGACTTATAGAAATACACAGAGTTCCATAGGTTGTTTTTGATCAGGATCTTGTAGGGGAGATTGGAAACCCTAGTCTTTACCCCACATATGATTCTTCTTTGGGTCTTTCCCACACAGCGTCCTCCCGTGATACAGCAAAACCTCGGATCCCCTGAGGCACGTCTCCTCCTGAGCTCTGCCCTCCCCAGAATCCACCCCTCGTGGGTTAGCAGCACAGCCCCCTGGCTTGACTGAAGGCGAGTGGGTGTGCAGGCCGGTCTGCTCTATGAAGTGGCCGCTTTGAGACAGAATGTTTGCTTTCATTTAATCTGTATGGTTTCCAAGACATTCCAAAAACGTTCAAGAAATGTTTTTTTCTTCTTTGGCACTGTGCCTGCAATTAAGGAAGAAAACTAACAAGTGAATAGTGATATCTGGCAGGCTAAAACTTCTTGCCTTTTATTTTTGATGTAGTTAATCCAATCACAAAGAACAAAGTATGCTTCTCTAATTCAACTTTGCCCTGATTTTACTTTCTTTTATTATACCGGGAAAAGTGTACCTCATTTAGCATGGAGAAAGTCACCTGATACCCTAACTCATAAAGTGTAATTTTTTAAACCTTTGCTTCTAAGATGTATACTAGTTGTAACAATAGAGCCTTTTATTGTGCTTTGTTCCTTGATGTTATTTTCTGTGCGGTAATTTTAATATCTGCGTAACATTCTTTCTATGATGTACCACGATCATTCTTCATTACTTGGCATTTAAATTGCTTCCAGTTTTTCATCGTTATAAATACTGCTGTGAGCAATACAGGCCTATGGTTTTCCTTATAGTTTGGATTATTTCCTTAAGATAGATTCCCAGAGGTGAGATTATGGGCCAAAGGGCTTTAATATTTGTATGATTCTTTACAGATATTGCCAGATAACTTTCCAAAGGATTGTACAGCTTTACAAAGCCACCATTGATACAGGAGGTAGCCGACTTCATAGCTCCCTGCCAACCCTGGAATTGTATTAAATCTGTCAATTAACTATGGGGGAAAATGTTACTAAATTCAGTCTTGCAATTAAGAAGTCTATCTATTGCTATATTAGTTACTGTGCATTTTTTATTTGGCTATATATATATATGCATATGTGGTATATACGTATCTACATACAACTGGCATCACGGAAATCCCTGACTCTGTTTTGGAGCAGGATGGACCCCGGCTGCCCAGAGTGTCCCCCTCAAGTCCCCACCTGTGGCCCTGGCCTGGGACTGATCCCAGGGAGCCTGGCCGCCCAGCCCGAGGGGAAGGGCGCATGTGCAGTTCCCTCCCCGCGCCTCCCACCCTCAGGAATCTAGTACCTCTAGGCTGTGAGAACAAGGGCAGAGCCAGCCCGGCAGGTGACACCCAGGTGCAGAGTGGGGAGGTCGTTGGGTCAGAGCCCAGAGGATACACAGGGCCTCCATGGGAGGCAGGTCTCCCAGGTAACTCTCACTGAAGGGCTCCCCGGGATTACTCGGTGGAGGTCCCGTGAGATCCCGCATCAGCGGAACCGGCAACCCTGTTCTGGAGCCTGTGGTGGACCTTGGCGTTGCTGAGAGTCCCCAGAAGTCCCGACCGGTGGCCTGACCTATCCCTATAAGTCCTGGATCCGGAGAGGATCCCACGGTGCCTGGATGCTGAGTCACAGATGCCTGCGCCTGCGCAGTTCACTCAGCGCCCCCGCCCTCGGGCCTCCTGGACGGCAGGCCCGTGTGGACAAGGGCTGCTCCCACCCAGCGGGTGCGTTCCTGGTGCCAGCGTCCCAGCACTGAGCTCCTGATGCGGAGCCTGGAAAGGTCCTCCAGGGGCGACCTCCCCTGACCCTGCCGCGGGCCATTCTAGGGCTCTGGCCTCCCTGGGATCTCACGCGCCATCTGTGGTCCTGCTGGCACTGCATGGCTCCCCGTTATCGTGAGATATGCATTCGGGCGAATGGGCATCTCTGTTCGGAGCAGGCTGGACCTTGGCGGTGTGATGTGTCCTCCAGAAGCCCCTGCCTGCCATCCGGCTTGTCCTTACCCATCCCAGACTCAGGGGCAGCTCTCAGGGAGACGGTTCCCCGAGTTCACTGCGTGCGCTCGCGGAGGTCGCTGCGAAGCCCCTGCCCCGCAGCCTGGCTCTCCCACCCGGACCGGGCACGACAAGGTCCCCGGGGCCAACAGCCCCTCTCGCCTCCTTGCCTTCTACGTGCTCCCTATCCTCCCATCTTCGCCTGCCAACCTCTCCATGGCAATAATTAAAACACAATACCGCCCCCCCCCAAAAAAAAACCACCCAAAGAACCGCACAATAACCCAGAGATCGTGGCAGAGATCGTGATTGCATCCGGCCTGGTAAAGCTCTGCTAGAGGCTGAGTATCTGGGACACACGTGTCTTGAGTAGGTCATGCCCACCTGGAATTAGATGGGGGTGGGGAGGTCAGATTCACAGCACATTGGCTGGCATTGGAAACTGGCGTGTCCTCAGGGAGGTGTCCCGTTGTACCTGAAAAGAATCTTGGTCCCGCTGGTGTGAGCGCGTACACAGGCTGCACGTGAGTGTGAACTGATGGAGGTGAGTGTGCTTCCTCAGCGCCGCGCTCTCGTCTCAGGGGCAAACTGTGTTCTGTTGGCAGTTTGGCACTTCGCTGCTCGGGGCCAAACGATGAAGGAGGTCACCTTGTGATGCCCCCAGACCTGCCTCGCTTCCCCTTGGCTGGCCCCTGACTCTCCTCTCTTGCTCCAGCCCAGGTAGAAAATGCCTGCACAGGGCAGCATCCCAAGGTCTGAGTTGCAGAATCTCAGGGCTGAAATGTGTCTCAAAAATCACCTAGTCCAGGACTTCCCTGGTGGCGCAGTGGTTGAGAGTCCGCCTGCCGATGCGGGGGACGCGGGTTCGTGCCCCGGTCCGGGAAGATCCCACGTGCCGCGGAGTGGCCGGGCCCGTGAGCCGTGGCCGCTGCGCCTGCGCGTCCGGAGCCTGTGCTCCGCAACGGGAGAGGCCGCGACGGTGAGAGGCCCGCGTCCCGCAAAAAAAAAAAAAAAAAAATCACCTAGTCCAATCCTTTCCTTTTGAATAGATGAGGAAACTGAATCCAAGAGAAGTAGCGTGGCTTGACTCAGGTGAGCCTGTGGCAAAATCAGCACTAGAACCAAGGTGTCTGGGAAGAAAAGGCCTGAGATAAAGGGTCAAAAGATGGACTGGGTCTGAGCCCTGACTTGTAGGAAGCGCATGGCTTGGGGTAAGTCAGTTACACAGACTTGCTAATTTCCATAACTGTTCTGGACCAGATGAAATAATGGATGTGACAGAGGGCTTTAGACACTGTAAAGCATCCCCCACCGATGAAAGGTTTTTACTATGCCCGGCCGGTGGTGTGCCAAGGTCAGCCGTCAAGAAGGTGCATTGTCTGTAAAGAATTTAAAGACAGTTATAAAACCAACTAAACGTGAGCTTCCTTTTTGTTATCACCGTGTTTGGCAATTCTAAATAATGTCAGTGATAAAATACTCTTTCCTGAAAAAGTCTTTCGTAGGTCTGAATTCCGAGCGATTCTATGCTTACTATTGAATTTTAATAACATATATGAATGCTTCAACTTACCATATTTTTGTTTCTTATCCTTTAATAAACCTTGTCTTCTCCATGAAAGTTAGTCAGAGATCTCCCAGTTAGGGTTGACAGGTTGATTAAAGAAAAACAGAGGGCACCACTTACATTTTAATTTCAAATAACAATGATTAATTCTTTAGTATAGCTACATCTCATGCTTACTTGGGACATATTTATACTAAAACAAATTTATCGTTTACCTGAAATTCAAATTTAACCAGGCATCCTGTATTTCGTCTGGCAACCCTACTAGTTATACTTGAGGATGCAGCTACCCGCTTAGGTTCAGAGAATGAATTCATAATGGTTTAGAATGATTGGAACTTACTTGGAGCGCAGTTTGTAACTCCAACCCAGGTACCTATACACATACTTTATTTAAACGGTAGATTTTAAATAACAATAGCACAGGAGTGGTAAAAACAAAGAAACAGAATGTGAGTCCTTCAACTCTGTCATTCCACATGACCACTTGGAGTTTTTATACAGTTTTTAAAATGTAAGAGTAGGGCTTCCCTGGTGGCGCAGCAGTTGAGAGTCCGCCTGCTGATGCAGGGGACACGGGTTCGTGCCCCGGTCCGGGAGGATCCCACGTGCCGCCGAGCGGCAAGGCCCATGAGCCATGGCCGCTGAGCCTGCGCGTCTGGAGCCTGCGCGTCTGGAGCCTGCGCGTCTGGACCTGCGCTCCACAACTGGAGAGGCCACAACAGTGAGAGGCCCGAGTACTGCAAAGATAAAAACATAAAAATAAAACGTAAGAGTATAATAGAGTGTGAGGTGTAATACTTTTGTTTGGTAAAAGTGCAAATTTTAGTTCGCATGACATGTAAGATTGTTTTAAATTAATTGATTTGTAAGATTGTTTTAAATTAATTGATTTATTTATCTAGGCTGTGCCGGGTCTCAGTTGTGGCACAAAGGATCTTTGTTGAGGCACACGGCCTCCTCAGTTGCAGCCTGCATGCAGGATCTAGTTCCCTCGCCAGGGATCAAACCCAGACCCCCTGCATTGGAAGCACAGAGTCTTACCCACTGGACCGCCAGGGAAGTCCCAACACTTAAAATATTTTACTAAATGCTGTGGGTTGAATTGTGTCCTCCCCAAAGATATATTTTTAGTTTTAACCCCCAGTACCTTAGAATGTGACTTTAATTGGAAAGAGTATTGTTGCAGATGTAGTTAGTTAAGATGAGGTCGTACTAGAGTGAAGGAGGGCCCTTAATCCAATATGACAGGGGTCCTTGTAAGAGGAGAGAGACACACATGGGGAGAGGAAAGCCATGTGAAGACACAGACACCCACAAGGACGCCATGTGACGATGCAGGTGATGCAGGTGACGATGAGAGCGATGGCGTTGCATGGCAAGGAACACGGAGGCCTGGGGACCCTCCAGGAGCTGCGAGAGGCAAAGAAGGGCTCACCCCTGCGGTCTCACGGGGAGCACGGCCCTACCCACCCCTTGACTTTGGACTTCCAGCCTCCAGAACTGTGAGAGAATACATTTCTGCTGTTTTAATCCACCTAGTTTCTAGTACTTTGTTATGGACACCCTAGGAAGCTAGTACACAGAATCGGAGTGACGTCTTTAAAGTTAAATATGCTCCTCTCTTTAAAAATTGTCATTTTCCCTAATTTGTTGTTTTTGAACTTCAACGTTATTATTGATCACATGTCCATTCCCTTAAAAAACCCATTAATATAATTAGTATGAATCTATTTTTTTTCCTCTTTTGTACTGTACTATTTCATTTTTTATTTATTAAAAAATTTTTAATGGCATAAATAAGTATAGGGTTCGATAAGAGACAATTTTCATTGCCTATTTCTTTTCTGGTTTTAAAATTTTTTGTTTCATATCATAATTATCACTAAACATAATTTTGCCACATAGAAGAGGGCTATTAAAAATGACCCCCCTCGCGGGCTTCCCTGGTGGCACAGTGGTTGCGAGTCCGCCTGCCGATGCGGGGGACGCTGGTTCGTGCCCCGGTCCGGGAGGATCCCACGTGCCGCGGAGCGGCTGGGCCCGTGAGCCATGGCCGCCGAGCCTGCGCGTCCGGAGCCTGTGCTCCGCAACGGGAGAGGCCACGGCAGTGAGAGGCTCGCGTACCGCAAAAAAAACCCAAAAAACAAAACAAAAACAAAACCAAAAAATGACCCCCTCGGGAGAGTTATGTGAGCCACATACACAGCTGTGCCCAGTTCCACCATCTGTTCACTGTGGGGCTTTGTCAAGTTTCGTAATCTACCTGAAGCACAGTTTCCTTCTGTACAAAATGAAGCTACTGATACCCACCTCAAAAGGTGTTCGAATTAGATGAGATAATGCACGCCAAGGGCCCAGCCCTGAGCAGGGCACAAAAGGAGAATATGAATCCCATTGACCGCTCTCTCGACGGTGCTGCTGTTTTAATAGCTGAAGGTGTGATTATCTAAGACTAGCACATTTTTGAAGACCACATGCTCAAGGTGCAGAAGGGTGTACCACCGCTGGAAGCACAGGGAGAGGTGGCCTGCACGTGAACGCAACGTTGGAGAGGAGGCTCCACTACCCGGACCTCTCTGACCACACGATTCCCCTTCCCACGCGTCCCACGGGGCCTCCAAATGGAACAGCTTTGTAGCAGTGGTTCGCAATGTTCCTACCCCCAGGAAGACTGGTGTTATGCTTGGGGGCGCCCCGAGACTGGGGAAGCCCCTGGGAGAGCCACATGAGCAGCATGAAACCCGAATAATAATAACAGTAATAACGTTATGGTAGTGAGGATGACAGCCCAAATGCTGGCGTTTATTGTGCTTTTGCTGTATACTGTGCTGTATTAAATATACATTACCGAATTTAATCCTGCCAACAGCTCTGTGAAACCGTTATTTCCACTTCACAGGTGAGCGCCCTGAGCCTCAGAGGGGTAAGTGATCTGCCCAGGGACCCAGGGCTGGCCAGCGGCTGGACCATTGCCACTCGGAGTCACTGTCCTGAGTGGCCAGATGAAGAGGAAGCATCAGAGCCGCCCAGGGCCTGGAGCTCTGCTCGCCCTTGTGCCCTGGACCAGCGACTCCATCCGCCACGTCCCACGTGTCCTGTGACGTGCCTGAAAGGACCGCGAGGAAGCCCGGGATCCAGGGCTGACCGCTGAGGCCCCTTCCTTTGTCCTCATCCGGGGCCCTTCAGACCTCCTACGTTTTGAACCTCAGTCTTTTCCTCCACCTCCTCAGCTGCTGGCCTAGCAAGCCCACTCAGGGAGAGACCAAGTGGGAGCTGCTGTCTCCAGGGAGGTACCTGGAAGAGGCTCAGGGCAGGATTCGGGGGGGGGGGGGGCGCGTGTGCCCGGGGACCTCCTGCCTGGCCTCACTCTGCTAGCAGCTCCCAGAGGGGTGGCGCTCCGGCTTGTGTAGGTCCGCTGGCCCCAGCGTGTCTCTTGACCTCCCTTGCTTCCTTGGCCATTTTGCCCAGCGAATCAGAAGAGCATCACCAGTTTCCTCCTGCTGTCCTGCACTAACCCCATATCCTCAGGACCATTACCACCCTCCTTCCGCAAGCCCGGTACCAGGCTCTGCGTATCATATGCTTTCTCACTGATGTCCCCAGGAAGAACTCATGAGGGAGGCACCGTATTATTCCCATTTTGCATATGAGGAGCCATCATGTTCAGAAAGATCAACTACTTTTGCTTGAGTTACCCAGCTGGTAAGTGTCAGAGCTGGGATTTGAACCCAAGTCTCTCTGACTTCAAAGCTCACATCCTGGGCTTCCCTGGTGGCGCAGTGGTTGAGAGTCCGCCTGCTGATGCAGGCCACGCGGGTTCGTGCCCCGGTCCGGGAGGATCCCACGTGCCGCGGAGCGGCTGGGCCCGTGAGCCATGGCCGCTGCGCCTGCGCGTCCGGAGCCTGTGCTCTGCAACGGGAGAGGCCACAGCAGTGAGAGGCCCGCGTACCGCAAGAAAAAAAAAAAAAAAAAAGCTCACATCCTTTATGTTACCCTACACTGACATTTAGACCCGTTCAAGCTGAGAGTAGCAGAGGAAGAAAAGGAGTACGATTATACATGGATTCAACCTTTAAAGTTATTTTCAGTGGTCTGCCCTTGCCTTTCCTTTCCGGAGTTGCACAGCCACCAGCAATAGGACACATCCTAAGTTTTTTTTTTTTTTTTTTCTTTACCATTTTTTAAATTGAAGTAGAGTTAGGTTACAATGTTGTGTTAGTTTCAGGTGTACAGCAACGTGATTCCGTTATACGTATATGTGTATATCTATTCTTTTTCAGATTCTTTTCCATTTAGGTTTTAACAAGATATTGAATATAGTTCTCTGTGCAGTACAGTAGGTCCTTGTTTATCTATTTTATACATAGTAGTGTGTATCTGTTAATCCTTAACTCCTGATTTATCCCTCCCCCCTCTTTTTCGCTTTGGTAACCTAAGTTTGCTTTCTATGAGCGTGAGTCTGTTTCTGTTTTGTTAATAAGTTCATTTGTATCATTTTTTAAGATTCCAGATATAAGTGATATCATATAATATTTGTCTTTCTCCGTCTGACTTAACTTCACTTAGTATGATCATCTCTAGGTCCATCCATGTTGCTGCAAGTGGCATTATTTCATTTTTTTATGGCTGGGTACTATTTCATTATCCACATCTTCTTTATCCATTCATCTAGGACACATCTTATTCAGTAACACCACAGAACCTGAGGGAGGTTCCAGATCCTTCTAAACAAACGAAGTGGCACAATCTGAGAGGCTGAGGAAGCTCTTGAGAAAATAGGGACTTCACAGGAATTTCAGTCTCTGTGGAAACTCTAAATAACCATTGAAGGGCCGTAGATTTTCCTACTGTGCAATTCGAGAGCCAAAGATGCTTTGTTTTGAAACATTCTAACATTTTCCCTCCGCAACCCACTCTATTCTCAATGGCATTCTCAGCCCAGTCTTTCGTAGTAATTCAGTTACTGTTGCTGTCCTTAGGAAATCTATGCTACTTCTGAAACGATAAACAGAACTGTAGTAGGTAAGCATGAGGAAGTAAAACGGCAGGTTTCAGCTCCTGCAGCGCCCAGGCCCGGATGCAGCGGGAAATACCCAGCTGTTCCAGCAGGCGGCGCTGTAGGCCGCCGGAGGCTCTGGGACCAGGTGCGCGTCCTACAGTCAGGAACGAACTCGCTTTCCGGGTTCGTTCAAGGACAGGGTCGCGTGCCCAGGATTTCATCCTGGGATCCAGCAGCACTGTCGTGTGATCCTTCTACAGACAAGACACTCAGTAGCGGCCACGTGGGGACGGGTGCCCGCAGCCTTCCTAGGACTGCAGTCCTGGAGAGGGAAAGGCGTGTCAACCCAGGTGCCCTGAGGATAATCCCGCGAGGCTCCAGAGATGCTGTGTGGACAGAAACTGCGCTAACAAGCGAGCCGACTAAACCAGACGACTTCAGTGCAAACGGAGCCTCCGGTGATGCAGTGGTTCTTGATCAGAATCGCCCTGAGAGCACAATAAGCATCCCTGGATCCCGCTGTTGCGAGCTCTGGTGGGTCCGGGCGGCCTGGGCGTCCGTGTTCTCAATCTCCACGGTGATTCCCGCGCGGGCTCCCGGCACCTCCGCCAAGCTACCCGCCATCGTGTCATCCGTGTCCCTCGGTTAGTGTGATACAACGGGAAGAACACGTCACAGCTGTTTCCTCAACCATAAAATGGACCAAGTGGCCGAGATGGGCGAGTTCCTCAAACCCAGAGATCAGGCTTGAGCTGTGATCAGGGAGGAGAACTCTTGGTGTGGCCCCTTCCCCTTGAAGCAAAGCTCGGCGCCATGCTGAGTTGGAGAAACATCCCTGCTGAGATCGCTGCCTCCCTCAGTAACCGACTATAATATAGTGATGTCAGCAGGGTGAGCTTGGTCCATTCTCTGAGGCTGCGAAGTATTAGGCAACTGAGCCTCTGTCATTTTATAGTCTAAGATGTAGCAAATGAGTCTTAAAACAGTGCTCATTCAGGTCCTCCATTATCTGATGATTTGGGACTCAGAGACTCCTTGAAGGAATAATTAAATCTGTTCACAGTAGGAGGAAAAGAGGAAAGGAGAGGACATTTATGATTTTGTTTACTCTTTTCAAGAGAAGAGACAGACGAGAAGAAAGACTTCCTGAGGACACAGGAGCGGGGAAAGCTCCAGCTGACAGCCTCCAGCCGCCAGCCCCCTTGGCTAAGCCCGGTCCCCTGTGAAACCGCCCTTCCGCCTTTCCTCTGCTCCCCCTACCCGACACTGGCCTCCACACCCCTCACCTGGGACTCAGAGCTCAGCATCCCGGGGGAGCCTTCCGCCTCTGCGCCTCCCGCCAGCCTGGTCCCACCCCTCCTGGCCGGTTATGTTGTAAAGGCATCTCTCCCTTAGACTTGGAGCTCCCTGAGCGCACAGGCTCTGACTCATTCCAAGTAGAATGAATGAATGAATGACGCAGGATTATCAGACAGGGAGAGTTTTCCCTACCTGCAGGGAATGTGGCTGGTCATGTCAGGGCTATGCCTGAAATAAAGAGAACTTACAACACCCCACCTCCCAGTACCCCGTAGAGCAGCTGAGCAGGTATTTGATTTTGCCAATAATTTATTTCTTTGAGTTAAATATTGCCCGTGCCTGAGGGCCTCTTTGAGAATAGAAACATCCCCAGGAAGGATGGACTACCCCCTTGGAATAAGTGTGATTCCCAAATCTCAGGCCGGAGAGAGAGGGTTTAGGATGACTGCTTGAATCATGCCTGGGAGCCAGGATTTGAAAGACAAGTGTCACCTGGGATTCTGCAGGGGACCAGCTCTGGGCAAAGGGTTGTCCTGCTAGGAAGGCCCAGCCCTGATCCTGTGGGGGGTCGGGGGGAGGGAGGGCCTGCAGCGGGGTTGCCCAGGGTCGGCATGGAGATTCAGAACCCCCAAGCAGGACGCTTACGGCAGCGGCGTCTGCAGTGCCCTGGTGCTGCCCTGGTGCCACTAGGTGGCCACGTTCCTGATGCCAGAGCTTTGCTGGGCATCCCCGCCGGCTGCTCATTAGAATCCTCCAAGGGCTCTTTTTGCAAAACCCAGGTATTGTATTTTTAACACAAATCTGCATTTTTAACAAGTGCTCCCAGGTGATTCTGATGCACAGCAGGTATGGGAACTATCTGCCCAAGTTATCAGGACTGTTTGTATAGATGACCATAGCGTTCTTTTAACTGCTTAAAAGGACCTTAGACATAGCATGGACCCTCTTTTTTTGTAAATTTTATTGGAGTATAGTTATTTACAATGTTGTGTTAGTTTCAGGTGTATAGCAAAGTGATTCAGTTATACATATATTCTTTCTTTTTCAGATTCTTTTCCCATACAGGTTATTACAGAATAATGAGTAGAGTTCCCTGTGCTATACAGTAAGTCCTTGTTGTTTATCTACTTTATATATAGTAGTGTGCATATGTTAATTCCAAAGTCCTAATTTATCCCCCCCCCACCATGTTTCCCCTTTGGTAACCATAAGTGTGTTTTCAAAATCTGTAAGTCTGTTTCTGCTTTGTAAATAAGTTCATTTGTATAATTTAAAAAAAATTAGATTCCACATGTGAGTGATATCATATTGTATTTGTTTTCCTCTGTCTGACTGACTTCACTTAGTATGATCATCTCTAGGTCCATCCATGTTGCTGCAAATGGTAATAGTTCATTCTTTTTTATGGCTGAGTAATATTCCACTGTATATATGCACCACATCTTCTTTATCCAGAAAAGTTATGCATTACTAAACACAGTCTACTTCCATGAAAACACTATAGAGACCAAAAAAGGCAGACTAAACAAGAAGTCAGAGAAAAAAATAAGCCTATGAATACTGTATCTTAGTGTCTCCTTGGCCCTTTCATTTCCCAAAGGAGAAAACTGGATCAACAGAAGTTAATGATTTTTCTCAAAGTCACACAAGAAGCTTGCGACAGAGCTGGGCCTCGGAAGCCAGGCCCTCAGGCTCCACTCTCCCAACCCCGCGGGGCTGTGTGAGCTCAGGGAAAAGGCCTGTGGGAAGGAGACCACGAGGCCGCAGCGTTCACCTCTGGAGGCCGAGATCACCCACGCCGCCTTTCATTCTGTCTTCTTTGACCCTGGTCCAGTTATAAGCAATGCAGAAGGCTAGGCTACCTGAAATCCTCCACTTCAAACACTTCACTGGGTGGTATCGCCTGTCGCAAACAGCCCTGTCAACGCAGAGCTGAGTGTGCAGAAGAGTAAAGGGATGCTTCGGCGCTGAAAACCAGGCGGCTTTGCCCTGTGCCTCGCTGCCCTGGGGGTGTTGGCCTGAGCCGGGAGGTGATGCTTCTGGCCCCGCAGCAAGCAGACGTCTGGGTGAGAACCCCACACAGGCTGGCCTGGGAGGGCTGAATCCACAGGAAGAGGAAAGGCCCCCCTGAGTACTTGTAACCCATGATTTATTCAAGTAGAAATTGTAGTTTATTCAGGAAAATTAGAAGTTAATAACAAAGGTATAAGTTTTAAAAAAATCCTTTATGTTTGGAAATTTAGTAAACCATTACTAAGTAAGCTTTGGTTTTAAGAGGAAACAAAGTAAATGAATAGATGCCCAAGGGCTTCCCTGGTGGCGCAGTGGTTGAGAGTCCGCCTGCCGATGCAGGGGACACGGGTTCGTGCCCCGGTCCGGGAAGATCCCACGTGCCGCGGAGCGGCTGGGCCCGTGAGCCATGGCCGCTGAGCCTGCGCGTCCGGACCCTGTGCTCCGCAACGGGAGAGGCCACGACAGTGGAGAGGCCCGCGTACAGCAAAAGAAACAAAAAAAAAAAATAGATGCTCATAATTAAAGGATAATGAAAACATGACAGGTTAAAATGTGTGGAATAACTAAAGAAGTACTTTTAGGTGAAATTATAACCTTAAATATGTTTAATAGAAAAGTTTAAAAGGTTAAAACTTACAAGCTAACTATTCAACTCGAGAGTTTGGAAAAGGAGCACTAGAATAAATACAAAGAAACATCATGAAAGAAAACGAAAATAAGGACAGAAATCAATGAGCTGGAAGAGGAAAAATAACAGAGATGAACAAAAACAGCAGCGGGTTTGTGAAAAAGATTAATATGAAAGGTATCTGGGGCTTCCCTGGTGGCGCAGTGGTTGAGAATCCGCCTGCCGATGCAGGGGTCACGGGTTCGTGCCCTGGTCCGGGAAGATCCCACATGCCGCGGAGCAACTAAGCCCGTGAGCCATGGCCGCTAGGCCTGCGCGTCCGGAGCCTGTGCTCCGCAACGGGAGAGGCCACAGCAGTGAGAGGCCCGCATACCGCAAAAAAAAAAAAAAAAAAAAAAAAAAAAAAGAAAGGTATCTGGAGGGAAAAAGGGAGAAAATGCAAATATGCAAAATGTGTACTGAAAAGGGGGGACACTTGAAAAATTATAAAGATGATTATAAATGAATATATACAAATGAATTTGAAAAACTATCTGAATCAGATAAATTCCTAGAAATGTAAATGTGTAAAAATTGGCACAAAGAGAAATGTTAAAATTAAACTAACCATTGAGTACACAAGGTTTTCAAATGGAATTAATGAACTGTCCCTCTCAAGGCACAAGTGCCCATGTACACACACACACACACACACACACACACATGCACACGCACACATACACAGGACAGGTGGGGTTAATCAAGCCCCTCGGAGTCACCATTGAGACTGTGTCACAGCCCCTCTTTTGTTTCCGCCGTCCTGGGACATATGGTGGTGGGTGGCCTCTGAAGTGGCCCTTGTGACCTGTGTCCCGGGATTGGCGCCCTTGAATGTGGGCTGGACCTAGGGACGATCCTAATGAATCGAGCCTGGAAAAGGGATCGGACGTCACTGGGTGTTTGGCCACAGGGAAGCCAAGGCCCATCCTGCCCCTGCTCTCCTCCTCTCCCTCTCTGCCCTGCTCTGGGGAAACAGGGCGCCTCGCTGTGGGTTCCCCGAGGGAAAGGCCCAGAGCCGCCAACAGTCAGTGAGGACCTGTGGCTTCTGAGCAGCCATGCGATTGGGCTGAGAAGTGGATTTGTGAGTCCTGCCAAGAACCATGTGAGTGAGATGAAAAGCAGGTTCTCCCTGGGGAGAGAGCTGACCCACACATCGACGGCCACTCTGTGAGAGACCCTGACTGAGAAGCAACTAGGCCCACAAAACTGTGAAGTAACAAATGCGTGTCGTTTGAAGCCACTAAGTTCTAGGGTAGTTTGTCACATGACGAGAGATAACTGATACATACACAGACAACACACCTGATTGATTTTACCGGTGAATTCCAGCAACGTTCAATGAGCACTTGTCTCCTGTCTTATAAAAGTTGTTCCAAAAAATAGAGAATGAAACTACGCAGTTCGTTTGTGATGTTAGTACGTCATTTCATGATGATGATGACGACAGTGATGATAAAATTTAAGGCAGACGTGCACACACCTTCAGCGTGCCACCAGGTGGGGGATGACGGACACATACTCCCGTGTATCGATGCACCAATCAAGACAGAATATTTCCATTACCCCAGGAAGTTCCCCTGCGCCTCCTTCCAACCAATCTCCCTTCTCATAGGCAACCCTACTCTGATTTCTATCACCGTAGGTTATTTTTGGCTGTTCTTTGGGGAAATCGCATAGATACGTACTCTTTTGTGCCTGGTTTAGTTTCCTCAACACAATGTTTTTAAGATTAAGCCCCATATTCCCCTCTCCTATATTAATGCCAACTTCCTTCTATTTTCCAGGCCCATCTCTGCTCACAAAGGCCAAAGTACCAAATTAAAACGAGATCAGACATTTGGTCCGATTGAAGAACATTGAAGCTGGTCTTTTAACTACAGACTAATGACTAAGTTGGAGATGTACAAAGAGTTAAAATTGTCTGGTAGCTTAAAGTCAGGTGTAGGGGCAGGAAATTATTAGAGCAGAAGGTTAGAATTTTCTATCTTTGTGTAGAGCACAACACTATGATGAAACAAGGCAGGTTGTGTGAATAAGACTGCTAGTCAAATTGTACTGAATAATTTTGTCTTTGGTATATACTAAAAGTAGCTTATCTATATATACAATTTTATCTGAGAATTAGTATATGGATGTGTATACCTCCTTGTAGATTGTTTTTTCTTTTTTTATAACTAGGGTTGTTTTTTTTTAATAGATCATTGAGGGAGGTGAGGGGATCACTGATCATTGTAGAAACGTGAGTAATTAAGAGTTAGTCATCTTGTGTTATCTTACAATAATCATGTTGGGGATGGAGAATTCTGGGCGCTGAGGCCACAGCACCTCCCCTTCCATGCACATGATGGACGTCACTAGCCCATCACAGCACTTCACTTTCACAGAGCTGCCTGAGAACCCTTCCCAGACAAGTGCTCCACCTGTCTATGGAGTTGGCACAGGGGTGGAAACCTACAGGACAACTATTCCCAAACCTATGAGAAACCTACAGGGAACACACTGTGCACAGGAGTATGTTGAGATACAGGTGCTACTTCATTGACATGTTACAGTGTAAGTGTGTCGAGGGAAAGGCAGGGACATTGGCCATCTAAGAGCCCTGGATGTGAATCCTGCCTCTGCACTTGATTTTCCAGGTGGCTTTGGCCAACCACACTCCCTCTTCAAAGGAGAAATGATCACTGTTATCTCACTGAGTTCTTGTGAAAAATGGAAATAACTTTTTAAAGTGCTGAGCAAATAATGGGGGTTCATTAAATGGTGACTGTTACCCTCATCACAGTGGAAAGAGTATAGGTTTTGAATCTGGCAGAGGTAAATGCAGATCCTGCCTCTGCTCTTTTGCTGTGACGTTAGGTAAGTTACTCACTCACTCTTAGTCTGTTTCCTCACAGACAAGAAAAGGATAATAATAATGGCCTTTATGGGTTCTTTTGTAAGAATCAATGCTAGTATGTGGAAATTGCCTGAAACTTGGCCAAAGCTTGACCAATAATAGCTTTTATTTTTCTTTTAATGGTACTGGTGTTATTATTCTTCCCTCCTCCCTCCCCCCAAAATATGAAAAAGATTGAGAGGATGTGCTAAACCATTGATGGGGTGAGGGTGCAGGTGGGGAGGACAGAGAGCTTGGAGAGCTTTCAATATCTCCAACTGGTGTTTCTGTATTGTTTGAATTTTCAAGATTTTGATTTATATCTGAAATTAAAACCCAGTATAATAGTAAAACTTAGAAATGTAAAATGCGTATTAACTATCTATAAAGAATTTTTCAAATATTGACTCAACCATAATAAAATAAGACTCCAAAAAAGAAAAGATTAAGCCATGTTGTTGCATATATAAGTAGTTCACTGTTTTCTTTTTGTTTTTTTTTTTTTTTAAATTTTTATTTATTTATTTATTTTTGGCTGTGTTGGGTCTTCGTTTCTGTGTGTGGGCTTTCTCTAGTTGCAGCGAGCAGGGGCCACTCTTCATCACTCTTCATTGCGGTGCGCGGGTCTCTCACTGTTGCGGTCTCTCTTGTTGCGGAGCACAGGCTCCAGACGCGCAGGCTCAGTAGTTGTGGCTCACGGGCCCAGTCGCTCCGCGGCATGTGGGATCCTCCCAGACCAGGGCTCGAACCCGTGTCCCCTGCATCAGCAGGCAGACTCTCAACCACTGCGCCACCAGGGAAGCCCTCTTTTTGTTTTTAAATCATAAGTTTTTAAATGTTTTATTTATTTTATTTTATTTTATTTATTTATTTTTGGCTGCATTGGGTCTTCGTTGCTGCACGCAGGCTTTCTCTAGTTGCAGTGAGTGGGGGCTACTCTTCATTGCGGTGCACAGGATTCTCATTGCGATGGCTTCTCTTGTTGTGGAACGTGGGCTCTAGGTGCATGGGCTTCAGTAGTTGCAGCACGCGGGCTCAGTAGTTGTGGCACACCAGCCCTAGAGTGAGTGGGCTTTAGTAGTTGTGGCTTGCAGGCTCTAGAGTGCAGGCTCAGTAGCTGTGGCGCACGGGTTAAGTTGCTCTGTGGCACATGGGATCTTCCCAGAGCAGGGCTTGAACCCATGTGCCCTTCATTGGCAGGCAGATTCCTAACCACTGTGCCACCAGGGAAGCCCAGTTCATTGTTTTTTATTGCTATATTCCAAACAATTTGTTTATCCAATTGCCTCTTGACACACATTTGCATTGTTCTCATATTTTGGTTATGATGAATAAAGCTGCAATAAACATTCTTGTACAAGTCTTTTTGTAAATATATGTTTTCATTTCTCCTGGATAAATTTCTAGGAGTTGAATTACTGGTTTATGTGGCAGGTGTCTATTTAACTTTATAAGAAATTACCAAAACTATCAGTTTTCTGAAGTAGTGAAACCATTTTACTTCAGCCAGTAAAGTAGGAGAGATTTGTTGTTCTACAACTTCACCAACATTTGATATTGTCAGTCTTTTAAATTTTAGCCACTATTGTGGACATGAAGTAGTACCTCATTGTGGTTATACTCTGCATTTCCTTGGTGACTAATAATATTTAGCATCTTTTCGTGTGTTTATTTACCATACGTAGATCATTCTTCGTGAAGTTAATTTCAAGTCCTTTCCCCATGTTTTAAATTTGGGTTGTTTTCCTTTTATTGTTGACTTATAAGCTCATCACATATCCTGGATAGCTGTATTCAAGTCCTTTCTATATGTATATTTTCCCTCAGTCTGTGATTTTCCTTTTCCTTTTCTTAATGGAGAGCTAAATTTAAAAATTTTTATAAGTTCAATTTATTTCATAAAGGTCAATACCTATTTATAAGTCTTTTCTGTAACAGTAACTTATGAATACAACAGAACTTCTTTACCTTGGTGAAGGTTTTATCCAAAACCTATAGGAAGAATTACACTTAATGGGAAAACTTTGAAAGAATTCCCTTTAAAATAAAGTCCACAATCCCCTGTATAGTTCTGGTCAATACTACAAGGGGAAAAGAGGAAGTATAAACTGTGAAAGAAAAAGAGATAAATGTTTACTATTTGAAGATCATATGATTATCTATTTACCCAATGAAAACCAACAGAATCAATATACAAATTAATAGAACTAATAAGAGAGTTCAGCAAAAGTTCCAAGAAAACATCAGTGCAACAAGAACTACATTCTTCATACCACTGATATAAAACTAGAAAAAAATAATAAAAATGAAGTGTCATTTACATAGTAACAAAGATGGGTAAAGGGTCCAGGAATTAACCAATTTATTCATACAAGTTCCCAGTAGAAAACAGATGATACACTCAGATTTGATAATTGAGAACAGATTAATAAAATGATTATGTATCAAGGTGGGAACAGACTACAGGGAAACCCCCAGGTTTGGTAAAACATTTTAGAGCTTGTAATATCAAGAGGCCACCGCTACTCCTAGGCCTACAGTTTTTGAAGTTCTAGTTTTGCATTTTGTTGCTGATATAGTTCAAGGTGGCTTATTTCCTTGTGTGTTTTGTGATTGTTGATTGTGAATTCATGTCCCTTGGAAATGTATCTGAAAATTCAAAAAGACCAGGATTTGAAAATGCTTTCCTTGTTTTTGACAGACACCTGTCATCCTGAGACTTCCTTAGACTAAATTTTGACTTTTCTCCTCCATGAGTAATGGGGCTTCTGGCCCCAGATCCACAGTGGGCTGTTGTGGTTAGGGATTCTGAGAGGAGAATTGTTTTCTGTTTCTTGTTTTCTCTTTCCCCTCAAAGCCCAGACTTACCCAAGCAAATATTCTTACCCTCTCACTCTGCACGACAGATTGTTGTAATTCCCGTTATTGTGTACTTTGTTTTCTAGTTTACCAGCTGAGGGTGTGGCCGTCGAGGGGTGAGTGTTCCCAGGTGTGGCTTCCACCCACCTGCGTGGCGGGACCTCCTCTTCCCCACTGCCCTTTCTTGACTCCCCTCCCCGCTCATCTTCCTGAGCTCCTTTGACAGTTTGTTCTTTAGCAAAGGCAGGTCCTCAAACCTGGCCTCAGTCTGGCAACTAGTTTCCTTCTAGCCTTATCTACGTCCAAAACGTACTGATTGATTGATTACTTAATCCAATGAATATCTGTTAAGAACCATTCTGGGGATATAATGGTGAACAATACAGACAAAAATTCATAAACTTATGGATCTTATATTCCAGTGAGGGCAGATAGGCAATAAATACATAAAAATATATAAGTAAAATAATTTCAGATACTGATGAATGCTAAATATTTCTAAAACTAGGTAATGGTATAAAGAGTGACTGGACCGGGATGGGATGACCTTAGTTAGAACATTCAGGAGAATTCTCTCCAGGAAGATGATACTTGCTTTGCTTTGAGATAATGATGAGAAAGAGCCAGATGTGAGACAACCTGGAAGGAAAAGCTCTCTAGAAAGCAGAAAGAACAGGCAGGAAAGCACTGGTGTGTGAGGAATGCAGAGGAGACAGGAGTGGGACCCTAGTGGTGAGAGTGAGGAAAAGCCGGGAGATCCAGGGATGCTTGTGAGCAGGGTAAGAAGTTTGGGATTTTCTAGTGCTTAGAAGTAAATAGTTTCAAGAAGGGGTGTGGCATGATCTGACTTCTGTTTAATAAACATCCCTCTTGCTGCTGTGTGGAGCATATTTGGATTGTGGCGAAAAATGGAAGATCCATCCAGAAGCTCAAAGACAGCTTCTAAGTGGCTTCACAGGCATGTCTGCTGACTGAGGAGAGCTGTGGAACGGGGACAGAAAAGGGGAGAGCTTGTGCTAGGTGTTGGCAGTTGTGCTTCCCTGGACCACTTGGAAGACTGCAGGAAGACTCTTCTGACCACCTTGAAGACTTATAGGAGTACAGAAGGTCATTAGGGCTGTCACCAGTATTCTGCATCGCCTCCTTCCTGACCCCTCTTCATGATAGGTATAGCCATGTGACTCTCTCCAGTTAGTGGAAGTATGTGATTTCCCACAGCCATTCCTCCACCATAGTGACTGGAAGCATTCCAGACAGTGGAAGCTCTGTCACCCTGAGTCCCTGACTGAAGATGAGTATATAGAATGAGCAAGAAACAAAATTGTGTTTTTAAGCCACTACAATTCTAGGGTTCTTTGTTGTCAGAGCATAACCTAGCTTATCCTGACTAAATAGGGAATGACAGTGATAGGAGATTTTGTTGTAGTTTGGACTAAGGCTCAGTTTTAGTTCAACAAACCCTTCTAAAGACAACTCTGGGGAATTCCCTGGTGGTCCGATGGTTAGGACTTTGCACTTTCGATGCCAAGGGCCTGGGTTCCATCCCCGGTAGGGGAACTAAGATCCCACAGCTGTGCAGCCAAGGAAAATAAAAATAAAGAGACTACTCTGCACCAGACACAAAAATATGAGTCTGGACTATCCTCATGGTGCTTGCAGTCTACAACTGGAGAAAGACACAAAAGCACAGTAACTGTGTTAAGTGGAAAGATTTATAACATAGCCCTGCCCCTCCCATCTTAAAAAACAGACACCTAGGGGAGAGAGAAGATGGCATAAGAGTAAGAAGCAGAGATCACCTTCCTCCCCACAGATACATCAGAAATACATCTACACGTGGAACTGCTCCTATACAACACCCACCGAACACTGGCAGAAGACCTCAGACCTCCCAAAAGGCAAGAAACTCCCCCACGTACCTGGGCAGGGCAAAAGAAAAAAGAATAAACAGAGACAAAGAATAGGGACGGGACCTGCACCAGTGGGAGGGAGCCGTGAAGGAGGAAAGGTTCCCACACACTAGACGCCCCTTCGCGGGCGGAGACTGTGGGTGGCTGGGTGGAAGCTTAGGAGCCACGGAGGAGAGCGTAGCCACAGGGTGCAGAGAGCAAAGCAGAGAGATTCCCGCAGAGGATCGGTACCGACCGGCACTTACCAGCCCGAGAGGCTTGTCTGCTCACCCGCTGGAGCGGGCAGGGCCGGGAGCTGAGCCTAGGGCTTCAGTCGGATCCCAGGGAGAGGACTGGGGTTAGTGGCGTGAACACAGTCTAAAGGGGTTAGTGCGCCACGGCTGGCCAGGAGGGAGTCCGGTTGAAGTCTGGAACTGCCGAAGAGGCAAGAGACCTTTTCTTCCCTCTTTGCTTCCTGGGGCACGAGGAGAGGGGATAAAGCGCGCCACTTAAAGGAGCCCCAGAAACGAGCACGAGCCGCAGCTATCAGCATGGACCCCAGAGACGGGAATGAGACGCTAAGGCTGCTGCTGCCGCCACCAAGAAGCCTGTGTGCGACCACAGGTCACTGTCCACACCTCCCCTCCCGGGATCCTGTGCAGCCCGCCACTGCCGGGGTCCCGTGATCCAGGGACTGCTTCCCCGGGAGAACGCACAGCGTGCCTCAGGCCGGTGCAGCATCACGCCAGCCTCTGCCGCCGCGGGCTCGACCCACATCCATACCCCTCCCTCCCCCTGGCCTGTGCCAGAGCCCCTGAATCAGCTGCTCCTTTAACCCCGTCCTGTCTGAGCGAAGAGCAGACGCCCTTGGGTGACCTACGCACAGAGGCGGGGCCAAGACCAAAGCTGAACCCCAGGAGCTGTGCAAACAAAGAGGAGAGGGGGAGGTCTCTCCCAGCAGCCTCAGAAGCAGCTGATTAAAACTCCACAATCAACTTGAAGTCCCCTGCATCTGTGGAAAAACTGAATAGACAGCGAATCATCCCAAGTTGAGGAGGCGGACTTCGGGAGCAAGATATATTATTATTTTCCCCCTTTTCTCTTTTTGTGAGTGTGTATGTGTGTGCTGCTGTTGAGATTTTGTCTGTATAGCTTTGCTTTCACCATTTGTCCTAGGGTTCTGACTGAACCGTTTTTTTTTTTAATTTAAAAAAATTTTCTTCTTAATAATTATTTTTTATTTTAATAACTTTATTTTATCCTACTTTATTTTATCTTCTTTCTTTCTTTCTTCCTTCCTTTCTTCCTTCTTTTCTTCCTTCCTTTCTTTTCTTCCTTCCTTCCTTCCTTCTTTCGTTCGTTCGTTCGTTCGTTCGTTCCTTCCTTCCTTCCTGCCTTTCTTTCTTTCCTCTCTATTTTTTCTCCCTTTTATTCTGAGCCTTGTGGATTAAAGGCTCCTGGTGCTCCAGCCAGGCAACAGGGCTCTGTCTCTGAGGTGGGAGAACCAACGTCAGAACACTGGCCCACAAGAGACCTCCCAGCTCCACGTAATATCAAATGGCAAAAATCTCCCAGAGATCTCCATCTCAACACCAAGACCCAGTTTTGCTCAACGACCAGCAAGCTACAGTGCTGGACACCCTATGCCCAACAACTACCAAGACAGGGCCACAGCCCCATCCATTAGCAGAGAGGCTGTCTAAAATCATAATAAGGCTACAGACACCCCAAAACACACCACCAGACGTGGACCTGCACACCAGAAAGACAAGATCCAGCCTCATCCACCAGAACACAGGCACTAGTCCCCTCAACCAGGAAACCTACTCAACCCACTGAACCAACCTCAGCCACTGGGGACAGTCACCAAAATCAAAGGGAACTACGAACCTGCAGCCTGCAAAAAGGAGAACCCAAACACAGTAAGATAAGCGAAATGAAAAGACAGAAAACCACACAGCAGATGAAGGAGCAAGGTAAAAACTCACCAAACCTAACAAATGAAGAGGAAATAGGCAGTCTACCTGAAAAAGAATTCAGAATAATGATAGTAAAGATGATCCAAAATCTTGGAAATAGAATAGACAAAATGCAAGAAACATTTAACAAGGACCTAGAAGAACTAAAGAAGAAGCAAGCAATGATAAACAACACAATAAATGAAATTAAAAACACTCTAGATGAGATCAATAGCGGAATAACTGAGGCAGAAGAACGGATAAATGATCTGGAAAATAAAATGGTGGAAATAACTACTGCAGAACAGAATAAAGAAAAAAGAATGAAAACAACTGCGGACAGTCTCAGAGATCTCTGGGACAACATTAAACACACCAACATTTGAATTATAGGGGTCTCAGAAGAAGAAGAGAAAAAGAAAGGGACTGAGAAAATATTTGAAGAGATTATAGTTGAAAACTTCCCTAATATGGGAAAGGAAATAGTTAATCAAGTCCAGGAAGCACAGAGAGTCCCATACAGGATAAAAATCCAAGGAGAAACATTCCAAGACACATATTAATCAAACGATCAAAAATTAAATACAAAGAAAACATATTAAAAGCAGCAAGGGAAAAACAACAAATAACACACAAGGGAATCCCCATAAGGTTAACAGCTGATCTTTCAGCAGAAACTCTGCAAGCCAGAAGGGAGTGGCAGGACATATTTAAAGTGATGAAGGAGAAAAACCTACAACAAAGATTCCTCTACCCAGCAAGGATCTCATTCAGATTTGATGGAGAAATTAAAACCTTTACAGACAAGCAAAAGCTGAGAGAGTTCAGCACCACTAAACCAGCTTTACAACAAATGCTAAAGCAACTTCTCTAGGCAAGAAGCACGAGAGAAGGAAAAAACCTACAAGAACAACTTGAAACAATTAAGTAAATGGTAATAGGAACATACATATCTTTAATTACCTTAAATGTAAATGGATTAAATGCTCCCACCAAAAGACACAAACTGGCTGAATGGATACAAAAACAAGATCCATATATATGCTGTCTACAAGAGACCCACTTCAGGCCTAGGGACACATACAGACTGAAGGTGAGGGGATGGACAAAGATATTCTATGCAAATGGAAATCAGAAGAAAGCTGGAGTAGCAATTCTCATATCAGACAAAATAGACTTTAAAATAAAAACTATTACAAGAGACAAAGAAGGACATTACATAATGATCAAGGGATTGATCCAAGAAGAAGATATAACAATTGTAAATATTTATGCACCCAACATAGGAGCACCTCAATACATAAGGCAAATACTAACAGCCATAAAAGGGGAAATTGACAGTAACACAATCATAGTAGGGGATTTTAACACCCCACTTTCACCAATGGACAGATGATCCAAAATGAAAATAAATAAGGAAACACAACTTTTAAATGATACATTAAACGAGATGGACTTAGTTGATATTTATAGGACATTCCATCCAAAAACAACAGAATACACATTTTTCTCAAGTGCTCATGGAACATTCTCCAGGATAGATCGTATCTTGAGTCACAAATCTAGCCTTGGTAAAATTAAGAAAATTGAAATCTTATCAAGTATCTTATCCGACTACAATGCTATGAGACTAGATATCAATTACAGGAAAAGATCTATAAAAAATACAAACACATGGAGGCTAAACAATACATTACTTAATAACGAAGTGATCACTGAAGAAATCAAAGAGGAAATCAAAAAAACTTAGAAAAAAATGACAATGGAGACACGATGACCCACAACCTATGGGATGCAGCAAAAGCAGTTCTAAGAGGGAAGTTCATAGCAATACAATCCTACCTTAAGAAACAGGAAACATCTTGAATAAACAATCTAACCTTGTACCTAAAGCAGTTAGAGAAAGAAGAACAAACCGCCCCCCAAATTGAGCAGAAGGAAAGAAATCATAAAGATCAGATAAGAAATAGATGAAAAAGAAATGAAGGAAACAATAGCAAAGATCAATAACACTAAAAGCTGGTTATTTGAGAATATAAACAAAAATGATAGACCATTAGCAAGACTCATCAAGAAAAAAAGGGAGAAGACTCAAATCAATAGAATTAGAAATGAAAAAGGAGAAGTAACAACTGACACTGCAGAAAAAGAAAGGATCGTGAGAGATTACTACAAGCACCTGTATGCCAATAATATACACAACCTTGAAGAAATGGACAAATTCTTAGAAAAGCACAATGTTCTGAGTCTGAACCTGGAAGAAATAGAAAATATGAACGGATCAATCACAAGCACTGAAACTGAAAGAGTGATTTAAAATCTTCCAGCAAACAAAAGCCAAAGAACAAATGGCATCACAGGCGAATTCTATCAAACATTTAGAGAAGAGCTAACACCTATCATTCTCAAACTCTGCCAACAGATAGCAGAGGAAGGAACACTCCCAAACTCATTCTATGAGGCCACCATAACCCTGATACCAAAACCAGACAAAGACGTCACAAAGAAAGAAAACTACAGGCCAATATCACTGATGAACATAGATGCAAAAATCCTCAACAAAATGCTACCAAACAGAGTCCAACAGCACATTTAAAGGATCATACACCATGATCAAGTGTGGTTTATTCCAGGAATGCAAGGATTCTTCAATATACGCAAATCAATCAACATGATAAACCATATCAACAAGCTGAAGGAGAAAAACCCTATGATCATCTCAATAGGTGCAGAGAAAGCTTTTGACAAAATTCAACACCCATTTATGATAAAAACCCTGCAGAAAGTAGCCATAGAGGGAACATTCCTCAACATAATAAAGGCCATATATGACAAACCTTTGGGGAGTGATGTTGAAATCATGACGAGTGAGATGCTTCCTTTGTTTCTCCCCTTCAAACTACAACCAGTAAAAGATCCACAATTCAACACACGTGTCTCTGCCCAACACACCAGGATGCAGGAGGATTCCACACATCTGTACATCTAAAGGTGAGTGGATTGGAACATATAGAGGAGGTGAAATGAGGGGAACAGTGGAGCAGTGCCTGGAATCCTGCCCCCCACCCCCAGAAGTGGCAGTTGAGCCCACAACCCCAGGTAGCAGCAGGGGAGGTGGCGTACTGTTCTACCAGCTGCCATGGCACTCATGGCCACACATAACTGGGCAGCAGCAGCAGCAGCAGCAGGACCTGTGGCCCCATCCCTCCAGCCATGGGGGCACCAAGACTCTGGGCCCACCCCCCACTTGCAACAGCAGCACCCAGGAACCCAACTCAGGCAGCTCAGGTAAGAGGAGCCAAAAACTTGTGCTATAGCTCCACCTACTGGAAACAAAAGCAACCCTTCTTGCTTCTAACCTGCTGTCTCATTAGAATCAAAGAAAAACAAAAAATTTACCTAAAGAAGAAAAGCAGAGGAACAATTCATCAAGCACCATGAAGAACCATAGTGATACTGTATTACAAAAAGAAAATGACAATTTTCCAGAAACTAAACTTAAAGTCATGGGATATTGCAATGTAACTGATAGAGAATTAAAAATAGTCATCATGAAGATACTCAACGAGCTACAAGGAAACTCAGAAAGTCAGTTCAATAACCTCAGGAATAAAACTAATTAATAGAAGAAAAACTTTACAAAAGAGATTGAAACTAAGAAAGAACCAAACAGAAATAGTGGAAATGAAGGACTCAATAAACAAGATGAAAAATGCATTAGAAAGCCTTGAAAATACAGCAGACCATATGGAAGAGAGAATTAGCAAGCTTGAAGATAGAAAGCTAGAAATAATACAGATATAAGAGGAAAGAGAATTAAGATCTAAAAAAATTCGGAAATTCCACGACAATTATCTGACACTTTTAGGAAGTGCAACATTATTATAATGGGTATCCCAGAATGAGAAGAGAGGGAGAAGGGAACAGAGAGTTTACCTGAAGAAATTACAGCTGAGAACTTCCCAAATCTGAGGAAGGAACTGATATACACGCCCATAAAGCTAAGAGAAAAACCAATTACCTCAATGCAAACAGACCTGTTTCAAGACACATCATATTAAAACTGTCAAAAGTCAATGACAAAGAAAGAATTGTAAAGGCAGCAAGGGAAAAAAGGATGGTAACTTACAAAGGAATCTCCATTAGTCTATGAGCAGATTTCTCATCAGAAACCCTATAGGCCAGGAGGGAATGGAATGACATTCCCAAAATACTAAAAATTGTCACACAAGAATACTCTATCCAGCACAGTTATCATCCAGATATAAAGACTTTCCCAGAAAAAAAGCTGAGGGAATTCATCGACACTAACCTGCCTTACAAAATGTTGAAAGGAGCTCTCCTACCAGAAACAAAATGGCCAAAATATACAAACCTCTGAGCAAGGTGATAAATGGAAACAGAAAATTGCAACTCTTTATTAGAATAGGTTTTAAAACACTGTATTACAGCATAAAAATTCAAGGGGGAAAAGGCAGGAAAAAAATAACTATACCTATTTCAATTTGGTAATAAACTCACAACATAAAAAGGGAGAATTTGGGGAAACAAAAACACAAAAGGGGAAGAGGAGAAGGATGGAATCTGTATAGGCAAATGAAGATAAGATGCTATTAGCAAAAAAAAAAAAAAAGGACAATTTTATCTATGAGATATTTTATACAAACCTCATGTTAACCACAAAACATAAATCCAGAGCAGAGACACAAAATATACAAAAGAGGAAACTGAGAAAAATACTATAGAAAACCACCAAAACAAAATGGCAGGCAGAAACACAAGGAAAAGAAACAAAGGAGGGACTTTCCTGGTGGTCCAGTGGGTAAGACTCCGCACTCCCAATGCAGGGGGCCAGGGTCCGGTCCCTAGTCGGGGAACTAGATTCCACATGCATACCACAACTAAGAAGTCTGCATGCTGCAACTATGAGCCTACATGCTGCAACTAAGGATCCTGCATGTTGCAATGAAGACCCAGTGCAGCCAAAATAAATAGAAAAGAAAAAGAAAAGGAAACAATGGTGATATGGAGCAACCAGAAAACAAAAGATTAAATAGAAGTACTAAGCCCTTGCTTATTAATAATCACCCTAAATATAAATGGATTGAATTCACTAGTCAAAAGACACAGAGTGGTAGGACGGATTAAAACACAAATTCCAACTATAAGCTGCCTCTGGAAGACTGATCTCAGCTCTAAAAACTAATATAGGCTCAAAGAGAAGGGATGGAGGATGATACTCTGAGAAAGCAGCAGCCAAAATAAAGCATACTCATATCAGACAAAATAGATTTCAACCAAAAAAGGTAACAAGAGACAAAGGTGGACAGTATATAATGACAAATGGAACAAGTCATCAAGAAAACATAACAGTTATTCATACACAGGCACCTAACATAGGAGCACTAAAATATGTAAAGCAAATACTAACAGACCTTAAGGGAGACATAGATAGCAATACAATATTAGTAGGGGTGTTAAAAGTCCCCTACATTTTTGGAGACAAACAAAAAGGGAAATACAGCATACCCAAACTTACAGGATGCAGCAAAAGCAGTTCTAGGAGAGAAGTTCACAGCAATAAACAAAAATCTCAAGCAACCTAACTTTACACCTCAAGGAACTAGAAAAAAAGAACAAACGTAGCTCAAAGATCTGTAGTGAAGTCCTCTTTCATTTCTATTAAAGTAATTGGTGACTTCTCTCTTTTTGCTAGTTAGCCTAGTTTTATATTAGCCTAGTTTTATATTAGCCTAGTTTTATATTAGCCTAGTTTTATAGTTTTATATTCTATTTTACCCTTAATCATCGCTTCTCTATTTGTTCTCTTTTCTCATAAAAATCCTATTATTTGTATACTAGATTTCTTAAGTTTGCTTGCCAAGTGTCTTATTGTTTTCCTTATGATTTGCAATTCTTTCCTTTTTTCCTCAGTGCTGTGAGTTGTGAATTATTTGTCCCTTTTAGTTATCTGCTCCATTAATTGAACTTTCACAACAGCCATAATAATTTTTAGTGTTTCTTGAGTTTTTAAATCCAAAGTCATGTTTTATACTTACAGAAAATCTTTTTAAAAATTGTATAATTGCATGTATTTGAGATTCTTGTCAATTTCTATTAACTTTTCTTTTGTCTTTTTTGCCTCAATGAGATCCTCCTTCTCCTGGACTTGGTATTAATTATCTATTACTGCATAAAAAATTACTCCAAAATGTCGTGGTTAGAATTATAAACATTATTAGCTCCCAGTTGCTGTGGGTTGTCCAGGAGTGGCTGAGCTGGGTTGTTCTGGTTCCAGGGCTCTCACAAGGCTGCAGCCAAGGTGCTGGTCAGGGCTGCTGTCCTCTCACGCACAGCTGAGAAAGGGTCTGCTTCCAGGCTCCCTCACGTGGCCTCTCCACAGGCTGCGTCAGGCAGGGCAGCTGGTTCCCCCAGGAGTAATCCAAGAGCATGTGAGAAGGAACACCCAAGACAGAGCCACAGCATATTTCGAACCCAATTTGGAAATGATATCCCATTTCTTTTTTACATCCTATTCCTTGGAAGTCAGTCAGTAAGGCCAGTCCTTCCTCGCAGGAGGGGATTACACAAGGATGTGAACACCAGGAGGTGAGGGTCAGTCCTCCCTCAAGCTATGAAGACCCTCTTTAAAAAGCTGCACCTTTCCCTGTCTGTTCATGAATGTGAGTTCCCTTGAGCCTGTTCGTGTCAAGCTCATGGGAGGTTCTTGGGCCATGGCAAACATGAAGAGGTTGAAGACAGGATGGTCTTTGTTCTAGAGGCAAGTAAGCTGTCCCTGGATTTCAGTCAGTCAGAATCCTGGTCTCCTATCCCACCCAGAAATAGAACCAGAGCCCCTGAAGAGCAACACATCAGGTTTGCTTTTCAGGAAAAAAAAAAAAAAAAACTTCAGTAAAGTTATGGAGGACAGATTGCAGAAGAGGTAGGAGAATCCATTGTGGGGCTTTGGCAATAGTTCAGGGGAGAGATGATGGGCTGAATTAGTGCAGTGACATTTGAAAGGGGTGGTTTTGATATTTAGGAGGGAAATTTTACTAACTGTGAATCTGGATGTTGGGTGTGAGGGAGAAGAAACATAAATGAATTCCCAGTCATTTGGCTTCAGCAGGTAAGTGCAAGAAGGAGCTATTCACTCGAAAAGGACATGCAATTAGAAGAACTCAATTTTTTGTGTGGGCTGTGGGGAATAATTAATTCAAGTTTTTTATTTTTTAAATACATTTATTTATTTATTTTTGTCTGCGTTGGGCTGCGTGCGGGCTTTCTCTAGTTGTGGCGAGCGGGGGCTACTCTTCGTTGTGTGTGCGGGCTTTTGATGTCTTCTGTTGCGGAGCAGGGGCTCTAGGTCTTTGGGCTTCAGTAGTTGTGGCTTGCAGGCTCTAGAGCACAAGCTCAGTAGTTGTGGTGCATGGGCTTAGTTTCTCTGCTGCATGTGGGATCTTCCCGGACCAGGGATCGAACCCGTGTCCCCCACATTGGCAGGCAGATTCTTAACCACTGTGCCACCAGGGAAGTTCCTACTCCAGTTTTTAAAATTCTTTGCTTCGGGTGCTGGTGGAACATCCAACTGGAATTCTTCAAGAGGAAGTTGTGTCACAAAAACCTGCGTTTCAGGGATTCCCTGGTGGCGCAGTGGTTAAGAATCTGCCTGCCAATGTAGGGGACACGAGTTCGAGCCCTGCTCCGGGAAGATCCCACATGCCATGGAGCAACTAAGCCTGTGCACCGCAACTACTGAGCCTGCGCTCTAAAGCCCACGAGGCTCAACTACTGAGCCTGTGAGCCACAGCTACTGAAGCCTGTGCACCTAGAGCCCGCGCTCCGCAAGGAGAGAAACCACTGCAGTGAGAAGCCGACACACCGCAAGGAAGAGTAGGCCCCGCTCTTGGAAACACCCCACGCAGCCAAAAAACAACAACAAAAAAAGTAAACATCACCCCGTCCTAAAAGAGGGTGGAGGTATTGGACCTTCCCAGCTCTCTGTGCCCGGAGGGCTGCAGGCGCGGTGTGGGCGTGAGGCCTTCTTTTCCCATCAGCTGAGACGCTTCTGCCCTGGAGCTAGTTCCTTGGCGCTACTGCAGGACCCTGGGGGAATCTGATTCCAGACCCTGGTTGGGGACAGGGTGTGGGCACGTGAAGGTTATGGACTCACAGGCTAACGTCCCACTCTGGAGGGCTCCAGACTGGAGAAAGATGGGAAGAACTGAGTCAGAATAAGAACGAGGAGGCGGGGTCAGCGTCTCCTCCCCCACCTCCCGGGGGTTCTCGGGTGCTCAGGCGGCCGTCCCCGCCCTGCGGCCCGGCTCCCCACGCCCCCGGGCTCTCGAGACAGGGCCACCCCCAGAGCACGAGCGGCGGTCCCGCAGGGCGCAGGCGCCGGCCTCGGGGCACGGCTCCCCGCGGGGCGCCCCTGCGGCTGCGACCGGCTTCCCACGGCCACCATCACCGGCGCGCCCCTAGCCCGGCGCCCGCACCGCGGCCCCGCGGGGCGCGTTTCCTCACCTCCTTCCCCTTTTCCCCAGCGGCTCCTAGGCCTCTACCTGTACCCCAGCCGCCCCCCCCCAACTGCAAAGGGCCCGCTTCCAGTTCCGGAAGCCACCACCCCGCCCGCGGCGCCCAGTCCTCCTTCCATCACGGAAGGCGGGGCTCAGGACGCTCCAGAGACTCGCGGAGAGAAAGCGCCCCCCGCCGCCCCGACCGGGAGAACGCCGGGAGTGGCCGCCCCCGCTGGAGGCGGAGAGACTGCGAGGCAGGCAGCGGTCGGAAGGCTTCCTAGTGGACGGGAGGCCCTGACCCCAGGCTGTTGACCGGGGCAGCAAGCCAAGCATTCCGCGTGATTGATTTAGGAAGAATATTTGGGATTCCCCGATTGTTCCAGAGTTGGAAGCACGGGATGGGGGGAGGGGGGGGGAGTCGGGGGCGGGACGTTAAGGAAGGTTGCGTATCTTGATCAAATCCTCACCGTTTGGGTCTGGTTGCTGCAGGCATTGCGGGTCAGAGTTGCCTGTTTATATACAGTCTCCGCCTGTACTTCATCCGCCTGTACTTCGTCTGATCACCTACGCCTTCCCAAGTGGAAGCTGTCGGTGGGAGTTCTCACTAAGCTCCAACCTGCTAAATAGGGGATTAGCATTTTCCTAGGAGAGGAAGCTTCAAGCGGTAGGCATGTGCCCAGGGCTGTGTCTTCTGGGCTTTCCGCTGTGCAATGCGGATGGTGGCTGAGCTTTCTGACTTTATTATCGTGAAACCAGCACCTCCTCCGTTTTAGTTCTATGGCAGGCCAGACACCCAGAGGTTACAGAAACGTTTACTGTCTGTATAGAGTCATCATTTTCTCATGAATGGCACCTAAAAACCACATGCCAGGCTCCCTGCTACACAAGTGGACGAGGGAGGGTGTGCTGAATGTTCTGTGGTCACCAGTTTGGTATTAATCAGGTTCTGTGTTCACAAAGCCTCCCAATTTCATTTTTGCTATGGTCTGCTTCCGTGCCTGGATTTTCCCCACCGTGAGATGTGCGAACGTCCTGCTACCCAGAGCTTTCGAGCACCTTGCAAAGCCTGCTAGCAATGAAGAGTGAGGTCTGTCCCCGTCTTTGCTTGCGTCCTGCGTCCAGTTAGCAGCAATTGAATGGTCAGCTGGTGAGTCACTGGACGCTATTTAGTTTGTTCTGTCAGCTGTTTATTAATCTGTATCTTCCTGTTAAGATGCAGGGTGTGCTTTTTAAAGAAGCCTTACACAGCATAAGTATTATTTTGGGACTGGACGTACTAATATATAAAGAGGATCTCTGGGAGTTATTTAGCCCTGTAAGCTCTTTTCTTTCAGCAAAATTTTGTGGGCGCTCACTAGGTGCCAGGCACTGTTCAGAGCACTGGTGGTGCAGCAATGAATGAGATGCTCTCAGCTTCCGGAAGCTTACCAGCCACTCCAGGGAGATGAGCATCAGAAAGTGCTGCATAGCACAGGGAGATCAGCTGGGTGCTTTGTAAGGACCTAGAGGGGTGGGATGGGGAGGGTGAGAGGGAGGGAGACGCAAGAGGGAGGGGATGTGGGAACATATGTACATGTATAACTGATTCACTTTGTTGTACAGCAGAAACTAACACACCATTGTACAGCAATTAGACTCCAATAAAGATTTTTTTTTAAGTGTAGTGAGTGTAGTGAAGCATGGTAGACAGAAAGAGGGTATGCAGTGGAGATCTGAGAGTTTCTGCAACAGGAGGGGACGGTGGGAGGTGAGGAAAAGAGTCGAGAGAAGGTTTTTGTTTTGGACCCTTGGTTAATGGTGTTGCTGTTGAGAAGAATGGAAAAGAAGCAGCAGGTGTGTTAGGTGATGGCTGTGGAGACACGGGCTCATTTTTGGACCTGTTGCAATAGTTTGAGAAAGAGGACTGGGCCGGAAATGCAGATGTGAGATACATGTAACCATTTGGAAGTGTGTTTCTACTCAAAACAGATTGTACTTGTTGTTTATGGCACCTGACAAATGACTAGCACTTCAAAAGTATATGGTGTTTCATTTAAAATGTAGTTTTCAGATAAAATGTAAGTGGATTCCAGATCGTGGCGTTTTTCTTTAATGGTGTCATCTTTTAAGTCGGGGATTCAGCATATCAGGAGGGGAAGAGGGCAGTACAAACTGAACACAACCTACAAAGTGAACTTCAGGGTGTTAACAATGACATTAAAAGTGTTACTCGCCCTTTCAGGATTAGAGATTTAAAAAACACTCTGATGAACTATGGAAAACTGTATATTGAATTTGATCTTGAAATGCTGTAGAATGAAGGTTCTTTCCAACAGTGCCACACTAGTTCCTGGGAAGTCAGTAAAAATATGTCCTTTATCATACAAAGAATTTTCAAGAACACCTTTTTGTAAAATCGTCCTTGTATCCAGGAATCTAGCCTAACCCTAACCTTAACTCTAACCCTAACCTGTCCCTTTAACCATAACTCTTTTTAAAAAAAATTTTTTTAACATCTTTATCGGAGTATAACTGTTTTACAATGGTGTGTTAGTTTCTGCTTTACAACAAAGTGAATCAGTTATACATATACATATGTTCCCATATCTCTTCCCTCTTGCTTCTCCCTCCCTCCCTCCCACCCTCCCTATCCCACCCCTCTGGGTGGTCACAAAGCATGGAGCTGATCTCCCTGTGCTATGTGGCTTCTTTCCACTAGCTATCTATTTTACATTTGGTAGTGTAGATATGTCCATGCCACTCTCTCACTTCGTCACAGCTTACCCTTCCCCCTCCCCATATCCTCAAGTCCATGCTCCAGTAGGTCTGTGTTTTATTCCCGTCCTACCACTAATCTCTTCATGATATTTTTTTTATCAGATTCCATATATATGTGTTGCTTTTCTCCTTCTGACTTACTTCACTCTGTATGACAGACTCCAGGTCTATCCACCTCATTACAAATAACTCAGTTTCATTTCTTTTTATGGATGAGTAATATTCCATTGTATATATGTGCCACATCTTCCTTATCCATTCATCTGTTGATGGACACTTAGGTTGCTTCCATGTCCTGGCTATTGTAAATAGAGCTGCAATCCCAACCCCCAACCTGCGTGTCGCACTGTCGACTTAAAAAAAGGCAACCTGGGCTTCCCTGGTGGCGCAGAGGTTGAGAGTCCGCCTGCCGATGCAGGGGACACGGGTTCGTGCCCCGGTCCGGGAAGATCCCACGTGCCGCGGAGCGGCTGGGCCCGGGAGCCGTGGCCGCTGAGCCTGCGCGTCTGGGGCCTGTGCTCCGCAACGGGAGAGGCCACAACAGTGAGAGGCCCGCGTACCGCAAAAAAAAATTAAAAAGGCACAACCTGACAGTTGCGAGTTAAGTTTTATTTGGGGCAAAATGAAGACTGCAGCCCGAGAGACAGCATTTCAGATAGCTGTGAGAAACTGCTCCAAAGAGGTAGGGGAGAAGGTCAGTATATCTGTGATTTTGGTGAAGGGGGAATGCATGCAGTCAAGCACAGATTTTCTGCAGAAGGTTTCTGCTAGTCTCGTGAAGCTTACTGCTAGTCACGAGGAGCAGACATCACCGTGAAGGCTTTTAGTGTTTTTCTAGATATGAGGAGATACAAGAACTGGGCTCATAAAGTCGGCTCTTGAAAATATCTAACTATCTGAAGACCTGATCTGCCAGTTTTTCCCAGAGCACAGAGTGCCTCATTTTCAGCTCTCCACCCTGAACTCCTTTCAGGGGGTGTTGAAAGTCAGCAGCTGCAACAGCACATAGTTTAATCCTTGTAGAGGTGGATGGCAAGTGCCAATGGCCAGTGCCAGTCTTCGTTGACAACACTAAGGCCAACTCTGACATGAATCTGCACCTGCAGCTGCACGTCTAAACTGACGCCGCGTCCAAAGCTGAGCCTTAACTCTGACGGTAACCTGAACTCTTACCCTAAATGCAGCACTAACCCTTAACTCTAACGTGAACCCCATTTCTTGTCACTAACCCTAACCTTATCCCTAGAACTGGCTTTTTTAGGGGTAGACCTATTAGGGTAAAGTGTTCTTTAGGTCTCTAGAAAACAGGTGATCAAAACTGAGAAATGAGTTTCAGGTTAAATGAGTAATTTACGAGCAGATCATCCGTGGACCATGTTCAACAGCATTTCATGGTCAGGTCGCCTGATCTGTCTGATAAAGATATCCAGGGTGTGGGTATTGTTCCTGGATGTCTACAGGACATCCTTGCCTCTGTTCTCTGATGTCACTAAATGTACTTCTTTAAGGGTCATTGTGAAAATTCAGTGAAAGTCTCTGAGAGGCGAGGTCCAAACGGAGAGTACATTTCCATAGACTCACAAAGGCGTATGCTCACCTTGATCCCCGTCTTCTGGGACTCCCCAAAGTGTAAGACTTTCCTACTCCAGAAGACCTCCAGAAGGCTGGGCTCTTCCCTTTGTATCTAAATTCCACTGTGACCCGAATCCAGCTAGAACTCATGTGGATTAGACCAGCAGTCTTTAAGACAACGTGCTGTGTTAGGCTCTGAGGGTCATGGAAGTGAGGTAAGGTTACTGCCTTGCATTCAGAGACTTCACAGCCAAGTTGACGGAAAATGATGACCGTACATGAAACAAACGAGAGAGAATCTGATGGGACAGGACGTAATTCGGTGCTACAGCGCGTGGTGCAGACCTGGATGCTGAACTGGCCCAGTGCACCTCTCATTTGCCTAGCACTTTGCTGCTACCACACCTTTGTGATGCACATTCCGTCCTTCCTAGGGTTCTGGGAGGTTGACAAAGAGCAAGTATTAGTATAATCATTTACCTTTGCGTATGCAGAAATTACTCAGAAAAGTTAACTGTTTCTCCCCAGATCCCCCAGCCAAAGCAGCAAGGCAGAGATTTGACCTCAAGTCAGACAACTTCAAGTCCAATGCGAAGCTCACTCTATTTCATGGAGTAAATGAGACTTGAGCTGGGCCTTAGGGGCCTGAGTAAAATTGGAAGAGATGAGGGGAAACGGGAGTATTCTGCTTGGGGTGAAGAGTATAAGGAGAAGGCAGGGAGCCAGAGATGGGAGGGTGAGCTGATGGCGGGCGGTGCCAGTGGATGAGGTAAGACTGGAAGGGAAAATGGGGCTTTGAGAGCCAGCCAGGGGTTCATGTTTCATGGAAGGTTTCACTAAGGAGTCAGTGGCTTAAAGGGAGACCCATCTGATGCTGGTGTGCGGGGAGGTTCAGAACAAGGGAGGTCCAGAGGCAGGAAACCCATTTAGGTGGCTTTGGGGTGTGGCTACAAGGATGGGCCTGGAACCGGGTGGCAAGAGCTGGTATAAAATAAAAATAAATGGGTTTTTAGAAAGGCAGTTCAAAAGGACAGACTCAGTGTTTGACTGAGCATGAAAGATGGAGAAAATGAAAAAAATAAAAGACTCTGAATTTCAAATAAGTAGCTACGTGGCTTCAGGGAAGTGATAGAATCTCTCTGGGCCCCTCAACTGAAGGAAATGCAAGGGCAACCCCTCACCTCACAGGGGACTGAGGCTTGTATGTACATAGAAGGACTGGATTAATTGGTTGTTTTGTTGAAGAGGGGCAATTTTATTTATTTATTTATTTTAAAAAGATTGCTTTTATTTATTTATTTTTGGCTGCGTTGGGTCTTCGTTGCTGTGCGTGGGCTTTCTCTAATTGTGGCAAGCTGGAGCTACTTTTAGTTGCGGTGTGCGGGCTTCTCATTGCGGCGGCTTCTTTTGTTGCGGAGCACAGGCTCTAGGCGCGTGGGCTCAGTAGTTGTGGCATGTGGGCTCAGTAGTTGTGGCTCACGGGCTCTAGAGTGCAGGCTCAGTAGTTGTGGCGCACGGGCTTAGTTGTTCCACAGCATGTGGGATCTTTCTGGACAAAGGCTCGAACCCGTGTCACCTGCATTGGCAGGTGGATTCTTACCCAGTGCACCACCAGGGAAGTCCCAAGGGGCAACTTTAAAATGTCCACAGAGACATTCTCAACAACATTATTTAAAATAAGGAAAAATTGGGAAATGTCTAAGTGCCTCCCATGGGGGTAGAAGTAAATACATTATGAGTATTGTATAGAAATTACAACCACATTTAAATAACATGGGGACATAAATATTCAAAATATAAAAGTAGGTGGAGAAAAGAGGACATAATACTATCTGAATATTATGAAGAATAAATACATGTAGAAACAAAGGACTGGGAGAGTGATTGTCTCTGGTTGATGGTAATGTGGCTGATTTGTATTATCAAGTTTTGTACTTTGGATTTCTCTGCAATTTCCAAATTTTGTGCAATGAGCCTTATTACTTTTATAATGAGAAAAAATATTTTGGAAAAAAGAACAAGAAATGAGTTCAACTACTACTGAAACTGTGCAACTCAGATTGGGACTTCAACCCATGGTCTTTTAATTAAGATCACACACCTGGTCTCAGGACTTAATGAAACTCATGTTCTCGATGTCTCATTGCAGAAAGAATTCAGTGAGAGACAAAGTGATAGGTAAGGAGTGGATTTATTTAGAGAGAAACACACTCCACAGACAGAGTGTGGGCCATCTCAGAAGGCGAGAGGCCCCCAAATATGGGGTGGTTAGTATCTATGGACTGGATAATTTCATAAGCTAATGAGTGGAAGAATTATTCCAACTATTTTGGGGAAGAAGTGGAGATTTCCAGGAATTGGGCCACTGCCCACTTTTTGATCTTTCATGGTCGGCCTTGGAAGTGTCATGGCACTGGTGGGTGTGTCACTTCGCTTATGCTAATGTATTACAATGATGCTAATGTATGAGGCTCAAGGTCCACTGGAAGTCAAATCTTCCACCATCTTGGACCTAGTTGGTTCTAACCAGTTTTTATCATGTCCTATGGCTATGTCATTCTTTTAAAGGTTGTACCCCCTCCCCCTTCCCTCCTGCTTCACTACTGTTTAAAATCTTATGATATGTTGTCTCCCTTATAACTGTTTCAAAAGAAAATAGCATACAATAGGTAGAGAGGTGGCATCCTTCTCTATCTGATTTAGAAAATATCAGTGGAGTGGAATAGATCCTGAGACATGGCAGAGAGGGAGAGGTGACCTTCATAGGAAAAAGGGAATAGGGCTAAAGAAGATAAAATACTGCAAAGATAGAGCAGAGATACATGCCTTCACAGAAAGGAAATCAGAGTCCTTCCCTGTAACGTAGTCTGACCTTCGGAAACTGTTTACAACTCAGATAAATACGAAAGCAACTTTGGAAGTAGATAAGAATGCAGTTAAGTCACAATTGCAAACAATGCTTCATTGTACAGTATTTCATTAGGTTTGCTAACCTCCAGGAAACCTCTGCCAGGATTCCTCTTGGTTTACGACCAGGGCTGCAAAATGTTTTCAGTGAACCTGCGTTCAGGCATAAATGAAAACTGACCCTCCAGTGACATCATGAAACATTTATGTGTTGAGAACTTTTTCTGAATGTACATGTAACTAAATAAAATACTTCTAGGAAATAAGACCATAAATGTACCCCAAGGAAAGTAATAATTGAAAACCAATAGAATAATTATCTTAAAATCTTGGATCTGTGAAGATTCCTGGCTTTGTGCTTAATAAACAGATAATATGCCATGACAGGGCCACTGACTGGAGGCAATACGAGGGCAAAAACGGTCTTTGACGCCAAGTTTTCTGCTAAATGTATGATCTCACATGAACTTGTATTATCACTTCAATTGAAAACCCCGGGAATTACCTTTAACAGATAAGTTTCTGACAAATGGAGCATTCCTTTTGGCTTATCTCTTTTTTATTTCGTTTTAATTAATTAATTAATTTATTTTTTTATTTTTTTATTTTTTTTGCGGTGCGCGGGCCTCTCACCGTTGCGGCCTCTCCCGTTGCGGAGCGCAGGCTCCAGACGCGCAGGCTCGGCGGCCATGGCTCACGGGCCCAGCCGCTCCGCGGCACGTGGGATCTTCCCGGACCGGGGCACGAACCCGTGTCCCCTGCATCGGCAGGCGGATTCTCAACCACTGCGCCACCAGGGAAGCCCTATTTATTTTTTATTTTATATTTTGGCTTCGTAGCGTGCGGGACCTTAGTTCCTGGACCAGGGATCAAATCCGCACCCCGTGAAGTGGAAGCGTGGAGTCTTAACCACTGGACCGCCAGGGAAGCCCCTTTTTGGCTTATCTTTTTTTTTTGTTTGTTTTTGTTTTCTCCGTATGCGGGACTCTCACTGTCGTGGCCTCTCCCGTTGCGGAGCACAGGCTCCGGACGCGCAGGCTCAGCGGCCACGGCTCACGGGCCCAGCCGCTCCGCGACACGTGGGATCCTCCCGGACCGGGGCACGAACCCGTGTCCCCCGCATCGGCAGGCGGACTCTCAACCACTGCGCCACCAGGGAAGCCCCTTGGCTTATCTTTGACTGTATTTTACATTTACCTGTGTGTTGTTGTTTTCCACCAAAGACATGCTACTCAAAGTTCAGAGAACTCTCCTCAAATATTTTTTCTTCTCCCTACAATTTACATTGGCCCACGTGTCCCCTCACTGTCTGTTCTGGATCTCACTCCAACTTACCACAGGTGAGCGCCCGAGGGTCTGCCTGGTAGAGGGTTCGAGCTCTCTGAATAGCAAGGTCCCCAAGCCCCAGTAAATACTAGACCTGAAAAGGGTCAAGGGGCAGCCTTTCTGGTTTTCTTTAGGATCAGCTTGTTACTGGGTTTTGGGTAGGCCCGCATGTGCTAATTTTCTTGGCTATGCTCACATTTGTAAAAATGGCATAAAAGCAAAGAAATGAACACAGCAAGGATTGGAAGAACCTGAGTTTCTCACTACCTCTCACCATACCCCAGTGTTTGTGCTGCCTGCCTGTATTTTATGTGGCAAGTGGGCAAAACTTGCTCCGTGTAGAGATGGAAGAGTTTTCCAGGTTGTAAGATATTTTTCAATATAGGTTGTCAGAGTAAATACTGTCATATCTTTTGCTTATGATATTCCTACGGTAGAGAATGCCAGAAACATTAGGAAAACAAAAATCCACATGTCGATACTAATTGTTTAAAAGTTAAACCTCTTTAGAGTATGTGTGCATCTTTAACATGTCTCCGAGGAGGAAGGTAACACGCTGGGAAGGAAGAATGAGGATAAGAACATTACGGGACTTTTGGAGTTTATTCATAAAAAGGAAATAATTAGGCCTGATGGCTTTTCCGTTGTAGCCCTCTCATCCCGTATTTCCCTTTGAATGACTCTCACAATAAGCTACCAGTCACCGCACTGTGTGTCATCAGTGTGACATCTGGCTCCATAAGAGGCCACTGTTTCTCCAGCACCAGTGCACTTCCTGTTGCTGGATTAACTGTCAGAGCCACAGGGTCTGATTTCCCTCCTGCTGATTTAGACTCCCTGTCCTGTTCTCTGTCGGCACTTGGATATCATTCCCGCTTTGAAAAAACTTACCCCTTTGACAAATATATACAAAGCAGAGAGCTAATGGGGTGACTAATCTATCTGAAGAAACGTCTACATCCTTTTGCGATGGGTGATTCCTACTTGGCTTGACACATGTCCATTTGACACCTTTTCCTTGACAAGGAAACCAAGATTGTGCGGTTTTTGTCGTGGCCTACGGTGTAGAAGAGGAGAATGAGGACGAAAATAATTTGAAGATTTGCAGAGAGAAGGGATTGGATTTCACCCTGTCGTGGAGTCAGTCCATTGGGATAAACCAAGTCACTAATACCAGGCAGTGGAAGTGACCGAGTTTTATATTTTGTGTCAGACACAACCTCAGAACAAAGAGGAACCTCTCCAAGGACCTGGCCAGATGCAAGCCTGGTAAGTCGCTGCTTAAGATTGAAGCTGTCGTGTGAAGCAAAACACCAGCAAGAATATGTTTTAGGAAGAAATGTTTGGGTCTTTGAAAAGTTTTATACTTTCTATAACTGTGACTGTGTTAAAATAAGAATTCTGACATGGTGGGAGATGTGATTTGGGGTATTTTGCTGGGCTGCTTTGGGATATGTTTTCCTTTGGAGGAAGAAGAGTCAGAAAAATATTCTTGGTTTTACCATCTACGGCTATTCTAGCATAAGGTCAAATTGCCAGAGACTTGGCGTTTGAGGATCTAGGCAGGCTGATGACCTTGAATTATGCTTTCCTTCAATATATTCTGAAATGTCAACTGGTTGGATGTGTAGAGTTCTTGCTGAACATTCACTGATGGAAGATTTTATTGGAAAACTCAAGTCTATTCTGATTTAAAGAGCTATAGTTCCGTAAAAAAACCAAAAACAAAAAACCAAAACTTTGCTTTTTGCCCTTTATTTAATAATATCTTTAATGTTAAAGAGACAAAACCATAACCAAAGCAGCTGATGGCAAATACATTATGAAGGAAAGCTGTAAACAGTAAAAGTGTTAGAATAAGATCGTGTATTTCCAAAGAAAAGCTGAAGATTTAAACTTCAAAACAACAGAGGTAGAAAAGGTAACTTTTTAGTTCTGCTTATCCATAAAAATTACCGCTCTTTTTTCAATCACACCTACAAAGATGGCCTTTATACGGTGCTTTTGCCCTCATCAAGCGAGTGGGGAAATACCTAAATGTGAAATCACTACAGTTTATTAAATGTCAAAGAGGAACTTGTTAACCAGGCATATCAGATAACCAGCTGCTGTGCAGAGCAGTTGCCAACCGTGGGGAATGTCAGCGCTCCCTTTAGAGAAAGACAGCCGATGACTACACAAAATGCATAGTTTATAAATAATTAGAAAAAAAAAGATTAGAAGGTGTGCCACTTGTGTTAACCTATATGTTCCTCAGAAGAACAAATGTTAGAATGGGTCATTAATGACAATGATTAAATATGATTGTGTTAGAAAATGAGAATGTAGGGTACATTTCTGCCAAATTCCAGAATCTCAATTAGATACACGGGCAGGATACGAGCAGAGGATTGAGATTTCAAGGACAAGTGTTGGGGGAGGGGAGGCTGTCCAGGGAGCGGTCGAGGCGCCTTTGTGGATATGAACTGAAAGGACAAGTTTCCCAGGAAGGAGATGGGATTTTTCCACTTTCTGTCCCGGGAATTTCTCTTCCCTGAAATGAAGGCAGATGGATCCTTCCATCTCCTTTCTGGATGCCCTCTCTCTCTGTCTTTGAAAAGGGGGAAATAAAATTCCCAGGAAGGGATCCTGGCCAAGTTAAGGAAGCCTAAGGGGATCTATGGGATTCTAAGAGGCCTAAGGAGCCCTACGACCCCCTGCAACTTGTGCAGAATTGCTGGTTGAAGAACCACTCCTTTGCACGAGTAGCGTGTTTGAGGGGAAGGACTCACGCAGGTGGAAGAGAGACGTGTCTTTGAACTACGCTGTCTTGGAAGCTGGCCTTCTACTGCTCCGGCATCTCAGGATATTGAGGAGAAGAGCAGGCCCGGTCCAAGACCCCTGTGCTTTGTGTGCAGTGTCTGTGTAGGAGAGAGCAGAAAATGTTTCTTGCCCTGTGTGAACAAGTACGGGTCATCCAGAGAAATCTGAGAACCCTGTAACTGAGTTAGTCTTGCCCAAGCGGTGCTAGAGAGGGTCCTGACCATGGAAGGAGCCAAGGCTTACTGAGGCGTCTCTGACCTCCATCCAGGAGGGGTGAGAGGGAGACTCACGTGGAGAAGCAGAGCACTGCGCGTTAAGGACAAGAGGCGCGCGGCTCTGAGGATCAGGGCGAGGACAGAAGTAAAGTGGGTGACGAGTCCAGGGCAGAACGCGGCTGGTGGAAAGGGAGGAATCGTGGGAAATGACTCCGAACTGGTTCTGCTCACAGAGCCTGTGCACTGAGGCTGGGTGAGCGGGGCAGGGCCACGGGGGCCTAAAGGCGCTGCAGCACTGGGGCAAACTGGATACAATCTCGTATTACGGAGACTAAAAGTTACCCTAAGAAATCTTCTCTTCCATGTCCCTCATTTCACTCACACGGAAAGTGAAGCCCAGAGATGAATCCACGATTCCATACCTAATCATGGCAGATCCTGGCCAGAACCTGCCCATCGAGTGGTCAGCTGTGCCTTGAGGCTGTCAGGACTAATCTCATTGTTCCTTTTCCCTCGTTTAAGTCTGTCACCACGAGGAGCCCAGCCCACAGGGCCCTAGTCCCCTCCTGGACTCTATTTACCAGGTGGTTCTGCAGAGTCCCTCTTCCCCTGTCTCTCAGTCCTCCCCAACTCCTGGAACCCTCCACAGTGCCTCTGCAACTCCCTGCAAGCCATCAGCTTATTTCCCCGTATCCCTCAGCTTTCCTTTCTGGATGGTCCCCTCACTGCAGTCTCCCCGGGCGGTCGAGGTCCTCTCCACCCCCCCATTGCTCCTTCCACACCCTTTCCCCCTGTCCTGACATCTCCCAGCCTTAAACCCCATCTCATCACACTCTGCCACCCACTCGCTCTCATTGTCAGAGTCATCAGCCGGGGTCAAGTGTACCGTAAAGCCTAAAACTTCAAATGCCGCCTTGACACCTTGGAGCCTCACAGGCCCCAAAGGCCTGATCCTGAGTTGCCCTGCTCTTGCCAGATATGCCTCCCACCCCAGTGGGAAAGGCTTCCTGTCAGTTGGGTCCGCTGCGCCCCACGTGGCCCTCAAGCTAACAAGTTCCCTTCCCTGTAAAACTACCCAAACAAGCCAATCAGCCCCTCCCACGGGGGGGGGGGGGCGCAGGGGCACCACGCCCTCTTGTTACTACAAAGCCTGCCCCCAGGCTTCGCCGGTTCACTGTGATCTCGAGAGCAGCCCCCATGAGACCCTTGCATGGCACACGGTGCCCTCCTCCCCCAGCTGTGAGGGTGTGTGGCCGGTGAACCACTGCCCTCTCCTCTGTCCCGTGTTGAGCATCCTGTGTCCCGTGCTATTCAGACAGGCACCCCTCCCTCACCCATGAGTGGCTGGAAGGAGATCACAACAGTCAAGTCCCCTCACTTCTGGATCATTTTCGTTCCCGAGTCACTATCACTCTTTGCGACACTTTTCTCATGTTAACTCTTGTTGATTTCAACGTACACATCTGTGAACCTTGCCGTGCCCTGGTCTTCAGGTCCTTTCAGGTCTTGTTCCCTATAATCTAGTCCTCCACCCTCTGTCAGCCACTCACTTCCACGTCCTTACCTCCCGGGACCTTCATCTCACGCCTCCCACTTCCCGCCTCCAGCCCCTGTCTTTTCAGTTACTCATACAGCACCTTGAGCCCAACAATCCTCTGACCCCAACGGGACCTTCATTCCATCAACTCTGTCACCTGTTCCCTGTCCCTCACCCCCCTTTCTTCCCTCTTTGTCCAGTTAAATGGTCAACGGTTACAATCACCCTCTTGTGCACACCCTCATCGCCCCTCGTTTTTGTCTTTTGCATCCTTCTCATTCAACAAACCTGCCTGACCCTGCCCTCGTTCTCTCCGTATTGTGTCTGCGCAGCTGAGAGCGGCTCACGCACACGCGCGCCACACGTGACATTCACGACCACCATCCCCAAGTGGGCCCCGATGCTGCCTTGAGAACATCTTATATTTCCCCGTCCGTGTGCTCTCCTGCTCGCCTAGAGAAATATTTCACGCCTTTTCCTCTCCTAAAACCCCCAACACCTTTTCCCTGTGTTCTGTCTCAGCTGATGGCTTTGTTTTCTACTCGCTGAGAAACCCGAGGTCATTAGAAGAGAGCTTCCACACTCCTGACACACGTCCAACCAGGAAGCACGTGACCCCATGTTCCTGCCCCTTCACGGGGCCTCCAGGCTCCTGCGGCCAGGGGCCCTTCCCTGTGAACTAGACCCTATCAGCATCACTTCTCAAGGACACTCCTCCAGCAATCGGGCCCCTTCTCTGCTGGGTCATTCTCGCCAGAAAGCAAATAAATAGGTTTTGTTTCTCCCAACTTTAAAAAAACAGCAACTTTTTATTGACGTCATTTTTTCCTCATGATTTCTCTGCTCTCCTTCGAAAAGAAATGTCTCAAGAGTGCTCTCCAATTTTTCTCACCCGATTTCCTCTTGAACCTGCTGTAATCAGATTTTACTCACTCCACTTCAGCAAATCCCTCCGGAAAATGTCGGTAATAATAACTTCAAGCACAGCGGTCACCTCTCAGTCCTCGTCTTACCTGACACGATCGACCTCGGTCTCCTCCTGACATTCTTTCTTCCTTCACCTTGAACTGCGTGTGCTCTTCTGCTTTTCCTTCTATCTCACTGGTGGCTCTCGGTCTCCTTGGTTGTTTCCCCTCCGACGTTTTTACTGTGGAGCTCCCTTGGACTCGTCTCCTATTGGAATGCTCTCTCTTTGGGGGATCCAATCCAGTCTCAGGGCTTCAAATACGTCATAAGATGACAACTCCCAGATATACACATCCAGCTGGGACCTTGACCTTGAGACTCACAGCCAGCCCCTACTCAGCATCTCACTTGGATGCTGTAGCAGAGTCTACCAGAAGGGCAGGACCTCTATGAGTAATAGGAGATGGCGGGGTGGGGGCGGGGATTCATTGCAGGGGTTAGAATTTCTGCGGTTGTGGAGCTGCCGAAGGGTCTGTGAAGAGCTGTTGACTCTGCCTCTGGGGGCCTGCAGGTGCCGTAGGTCAGCTGGACCTGCAGTTGGGAGGAAAAGCTGGACCTGAAGTGGGAGGGAGCCGGACGACTGGGGCCACATCTGCCTCTCACTGCCTCTGACCTGGACCACATGCCGGCCTGCACCCCGGGCCCCGGGGTCAGCAGAGCCGGGGAGGGGTGGGGCTAGGGAGGCTGCAGGATCTGCTCCCCGCCCTGGCAGCGCGGTGGCCAGCGCTTCGGCCACAGTGCAGGCAGGTCCTGGCCTGACCTCAGACGCTGCCTCACCTGCACCTTCCAAACTCAGCGCAGATTTACCTGCGGCCCGAGCTTCCCCATCTACCATCTTTCTCCATCCTTCCGAGAATCTGAGTCATTCTGGATTCTTCTTTTTTTCTCACCACCCCCCCCCCCCCCCATATTCCATTTTCCAGGAAGTCTAGTCAGCTGTGTCTTCAAAAAACCCAGAATCTGACTACTGGGTCCAAGCGCCATAATTTCCCACCTGGACCATCGCAGACACTGCTCTCTGCTCCCTCACAAGGCCCCTCCCCGTATACTTTCCACCTGGCAGGCTGGGTGGCCCCTTCGAAGCAAAAGTCAGATCACACTGTGCTGTCACGCAAACCCTCCAAGGGCTCCCTGTCTCACTTGGAGTCAAGACCAAAGTCCTGCCCGCGAGCCGCCTCCAAGTGCCTACATCGTCCGTGCTCCCGGCCGGCTGGGCTCCTTCCCGCTCTCCCCGCGCTCCAGGCACGCTCTGGCCCGGGGCTTTCACGCTGGCCTCGGCCTCGCCTGCCCGGGACCTGATGCTCCCCTCCCTCCCCTCCTTCAACTCTTCACGCCCCTGCGATGCCCACCCCGACCAGCCTGTTTTCAATTGCAGTCTCCTGTCCCGGTCACCCCTGGCGAGCTCTATTTGCTAAGTAACTCTATTTTTTAGGAGCAATTATTACATTCTAAGACAGGCTCTGTGCATTATTACGACGATTGTCTGCCTCCACTAAGTAGAATGTAACCGACCCAGGGCAGGGGTTTTGACTGTTTTGTTTACTGATGTACCCCAGGGGCTTCGTCGATGTTTGTTGTATGAACTGAACGTTCTTGGTGTTTGCTTCCCCCTAATCGGAGGAGATGGATCTTGAGAGTTACCTTGTGCATTTCTCCATTTTTAGGAGGTATTCTTTCTACATCATTCCAAGGAATCTCTGCGGGAAAGAGAACCCTCCCCATTGTTTTAGGGCTTCGATTATAAACATCTTTTCTTTTTACCTAACTAGATCTTAACTATGAGAGTTGTCACCTCTTTAACTCACCCTGGGAGCATGTGATTAAGTATTAGAGATGTACAGAGATGTAGTGGGACACACTCCTCAGCCTTCTTCTAAGGGCTGAGTTCTGGGTTCCTTTAACCTAAGCCCTTGAGAGAGGTTTCAAAGTTGGGAAAAGAGGTCACTTGCTCGGGAACTTGACGCAGTTCGCTGTCTGCAACAGAGAGGTCTGAAGGAAGAGAAACCACTATCTGATGTGAGAGGAGGTTCCTAGAAAGTGAGGTAGGTGCCTTGGTGCCAGTTATGAGTCTCTGAGACGGGGTTCTCTGGCAGCGGACGCAGAACAAGGAAAGGTTTAATCACGGAGGGTTTGCAGCTTGAAATGAAATGTTATTGAGCCGTTTTAAATGTCATATGCCTGTCCCCTGGGGCGCTGCATCACACTGTACTCCAGTGACACTTTATGGGACTGTCCTCTAACCAGTCCAAGTGCCACTCCAGAGCTGGGGTGATGTTTTTCCTCTCACCTCCCAGAGCTGGCAGGTGCCGGGACCAGGAAGCAGCTCGCTGAGGGCCTGTTGGGTGGACAGAGAATGAACGAGACATCTCCTGGATCAGCATCAGGAAAGAACAGGGAAAGGGAAGGGTTGGGGGAGAGCAGGTGGCCCTTTGAGAGCCCCTGTGGGATATGTGTAACGTAATGTAACTCATGCATTCCTGGCATGTGCTAAACGGTAGGTATTTGTATTTCATTTAATTTTACTAACTTCATGAGGTGGACGTTATGGCCCCTTTTTGACATGTAAGGGAACATTGGATCCGAGGACGGGTGTGCACTTTAGCGCCACTTAACTAGCGCTGGTGGAGCCAGGATTCGGTCCCAGGCCACGCACCTTCCCTGATCCTCTCTCTCCATGTGGTTCCCAGAAAGGACGCCCGGAAGCACAAGGCAGTTGTGTGTATGTGTGTAAAACACACCCTGTGCACATAGGCGGGCAATCTTCACCACAGACACGAATAGGAAACTGGGGAGAACTTACCTTCTTTTAATCACCAACTTCCACCTGGCCCCTGGACGCCCATGCACTGTCCTGTGGTTCCAGAGGGCCTCACCCTGGGATGGAATGCAGTCGTGTTCCATCATCTAAACTCTCCGAGCCTCAGTCCCTTCACCTGTAAAACGGAAATAGTTATATCCCCCCACCATGAGTTCGTTGTGAAGATTCAGTAAGAATAAAAGGCCAACATTTTTGAGCGCTCCCTATATACCAGACACTGTTCTAAGCGTAGTGCGTGGATGAGTTTACTTAACCCTCACAACCAGCCTATGTGGTGGCTATAATTATTGTCATCATGATCATTTAGTGAGTGAGGGGCTGGACATCAGAGATGAAGTGACTGGTACAAGGCTGCCCAGCCAATGGCAAAGATTCAGACCTGGGCTGCCTGACTCCATGGGTCCCTGGGCCATTTCACCTCTGCTGTCTTAATTTAAAAAACAAACAAACAAACAAACAAAACAACCCAGAATCTCTAAAATAAGATAATAACAAAAATAAGATCATAATAAAATAGCTACCACTTACTGAATGCCAGTTTTACAAAGCTCCATGCTTGCTACCCTCCCCTGGTCTCACTGTGGGCCCCCAGCCCCTCACAGAGTTATCGAGGGTAAATGACATGACAAGTGCCTCACATAATAGGACATTAATAAATATTTGGTCTGGTTTTCACCCAGAGACAACCAAAATTAATACCTTTATATAGAAACTTCTAGACATTTTTCTATCCCTATTTACAAGTAAATAAATGGGGATTGTATCATACAACCTTTTTATTTTTACTTTCCCAAATATCATAAACATGTTTCCATGTCAATACATATCCATCAACAACATGCTTTCTCAATGAGTTTGAGAATGAGCCCTCAAGTTGGAAAATACTGGCTCTTAGGGGTGACAAAAATCTTAGATATGACAATGTTTTGTGACCCTTCAAAGGACCACAGTACATAACCAGATGTACATCATAGTATTAAAATTTCATGGGGGCTGGGACTTCCCTGGTGGTCCAGTGGTTAGAACTCCAAGCTTCCACTGCAGGGGTCAGCGGTTCGATCCCTGGTCAGGCAACTAAGATCGCCACAAGCTGCATGGCATGCCCGCCCCCACCCCCACCGCCCACCAAAAAAAAAAGAAAAGAAAAAATTTCATGGGGGAAGGAGGTGGGTGAGAAACTATTACGATATTAGGATAAAAAAGTCTAAAAAGGCTCCTTACAGGGACAATATTGGAAAAAGAAACAATGATCTACAACATCATTTTGCATAATGGAATAGTATACCTTTGTATGAATGTGCCATGTTTATTGAACTGAAATATTGTTCAATCTGTTATTGAAAACTGAGGATGTTTCCAATTTTCAGCACTATAAACTATGCTGCAGTGAGCATCCTTTCAGCTAATATTTTGTACATCTTTTTAATTATTTAAGATCAATTGCTAGAAGAGGAATTACAGGCCAAAGGATGTCTCAAAACTTCCGATATATGTTCAAGACTCTACTTCAGGCAGTTTTCAGAGAAATTTCCAATTACGTATCACTTATACAGAAACTTGGAGGAAGGGGGAAGACATTTCTTTATACAACTAAGGTTAATAAATTTACTATTAGTGTGAGTCCATGCTTTAAAAAGTCACTACAAGTAAATGTTTCTCAAGATGTCTTTCGTCCAGAATGTTCTGAAATATATTTTTGCAGCAAATATAAAGGCAGACTAGTGCACTTCCAATCCCGGATCTCATCTTGCTCTCCTGCTGGGGCCCCACCTGACACCCAGAGAAACTGGTGTGACCCACCCAGGAAGGGGGGTGAGGCGCATGTAAGCTCTCGTGGTCCAGCTCCAAGCTCATGTGTGTGGTTGCTCTCTGAGTGTGTGGGTTCCTACAACTGAGGCCTTTTGTTGGGGATGAGGGAGCGTCCATGCTTTTTAAAAGAATCCGCTCTGGGTACTTCCCACTGAATTCTGGTGAAGAGGATCTTGACTCGCCTGGCTGGTCGTTTTCAACCTCTTTTAATCCTTGGCCCCCTGATGGAGGTCCTCCTCCAGTTTGGTTCTGCTGAGGTGCCATAGGCCTGCCCCTGGAAGAAGGCCTTGGGCAAACACCCCTTTTGTCCATGACACCGTCCACTACTATCTCCGGGCATCCTGACCCGTGGGAGGAAGGCGCACCTGTGCCCGCATGCGGGGCGGCGGGGGAGGCGCAGCGCTGCAGGCATCTCTTCTGCTCAGGCCGACCCAGCGACACCGTCTCGGCATCTTTGCGCTGGCGCCAAGCTCTCCACGGGGTTCTGCTGGAGCCCCTCTCCCACTTGGCTTGTGGTCGGGCTGAAGCATCCTCTCCCCTTCCCCACGGCAGGTGAGGGCAGTGGAGGGGAAGCCACCCCCCCACCTCCATCCAATCTTCTTCATGTTCAGTCTCATTACAGCTCGCTTTGGGGGTGGGCGAAGCTTTATAAAAGCGGTCTTCAGCTCTTGTGTATCTTGTCTGGACCCTGAAGGACAAGAGGACGTCAGGCCTTTGACAACAAAATGAAACAGGAACAGAGCCAGTGGGTGTAGATGGCCAACAGCCCAGAGGTTGAGTATGTCCACTGCTTTAGGGCTTATCTATTGTGTCTGTGCAGGACCTGGGACCAGTGTGCAGGTCTGGGTGCCAGGGAGCTTGGGGCCTGGTCCCAACGCTGCCTCTACGTTGTCTTATGGCCACAGTGGGTGAAATAGCTTCTCTGGCCGCAGCATCCTCATCATCGAAATGACGCAGTTGTGTAAAAAGCCCCCTAAGGTCTCCCTGTAGTGGATACGGCTCTATTGCATTCCAGAGCCTAAGGAGGGGGGTTCCTACAACATGGGTTCCTGGTCACTTGCTCCCTTTAGGGGAGGAGCAGAGAGTCTCAGCCCAGAACGCTGGCCCTGGATGTCCACACTGCCTGGGGTGTGTTGGATCCTGAGCAGTAGCTGTGGTCCAGCAGCTTTGCAAATGGCAGACAGGCTGTCGCTGGCTTGTCCTAAGCCTTGGCAGCCGTCACTGATGGATCATGGTATTATCTTTCTTGACCAAGAGCTCCAAGCAAACACTACTGCTCAGTTAGAGTAGTCTTGTTGCTAGATGAAGCTTACTTGTCATCTGCGCTCTCATCTTTTTCTCCCCAGCTTGACATTCTTCATTGGATAGCATCAAATTAATTAGCTTGCATGGGAAATTCAGCTACTGTATGAAATGACTGCATTTTAATTAGGGCTTTAAGTAATTAAACTCCCTAGTCAACAGTCTTTACATTTAAGCGTTATATTAATGAAGAAATTTGTTCTCATAATTTAGCGCTGGGTAAACAAAGATGTGGTTCCCACAGAATCATAGCTTGTGGAAAAAGAAAGCGTAAACATGTATCTGGACATCCCTTTAGTGCCCTGGAAGAAGCACAGCACAGTTACTGGTAACACATGCAGTGATAATATTGTTTTTTCAGTTCTGAGTAATGGTGTTATTTGCATCTCCTTTGGGAGATTTCCATAACCTAATGGAGTTTCACAACATTTGGCCCTAATTATTTTTTACTTACTTTAATTCACTGATTGAATTTAGATTGCTTTGCACCAAGCTAAGTTATTCATCCTTTTCCTTGTGAGTAGACACAGCAATTATTGAAGGCAGCTATCACATCCCGTCTCAAATGTCACAACTGGCTTAAAAATTCTTTGGGGTTTGCATTACATCATCTATGCTGACGTTTGATGCTCCTCCCAGAATCACTTACAACTTATCTACATCGTGATAAATCACATTATATACTTGGGAACTTTCTTCTCTCGTTGTCAACAGGCAAAGTTTGTGTAGCTTCCTAGAATCTTGCCTGAAAAAGTTTGTTTAACTTTTCGTAGTCTTCGCCTAATGATAGTTTCTTCCATAACTCAGAGCAAGGACCAAGGGAGCTCTGGTTATCAGGACAGGCCAGGAAGGGACATGCTTGCATTAAGCTGTTCCCACCTGGGAGACATTGGCAATTCCATGCCGAGGTGGGAGGGGGCTTGAAGATAGGACCCCTCCACGTTGATGAATGCTCCTGCATACAAGGAAAACAAAAGGTGCCCCCATCTGGGTAAAGGGCACTGGGGCTGGGCGAGGGATGCTCTTGCACAAGAGAGAATTGAGACGTCTGGGCCAGTCCTGGAACCCAGCTCAAGCTGACCTCAGAGTAGGGGTGGACTCACTGTGAAGCAGTAAAGCTTATGCGTCAGGGACCCTCACCGTGTGGGCCTCTTCCGAGACCCTGGGAGGGGCTCTAGCAGTTTGCTCACATGGTCACATGTTCTTGTAAAATATACCACCAGCAGGAAAAATAAGATATTTTAAGCACCGTTGGTCCAGCCCTCTGTCTCTGTCCCCTCCCGCCGTGCCTCTGTGCTTTCTCTCGTGTCCAGGGTGGGAAGAGCACGCATGGAGTCTTTTTTTTTTTTTTTTTTTTTTTTGCGGTACGCGGGCCTCTCACTGTTGCGGCCTCTCCCGTTGCGGAGCACAGGCTCCGGACGCGCAGGCGCAGCGGCCACGGCTCACGGGCCCAGCCGCTCCGCGGCACGTGGGATCCTCCCGGACCGGGGCACGAACCCGTATCCCCTGCATCGGCAGGCGGACTCTCAACCACTGTGCCACCAGGGAAGCCCACGCATGGAGTCTTGATGCTCCATCTAAAGGGCAGTTGAATCGGGGATGTGTGCAGCTGGGTCGTGGCGTATATTTATGGGGCTCACTGTCACGTTTGTGCCGGGTTAAGTGACCGGGAGCTGTCCCCTGGGGTTCCCTGCTTCCACCCCAGCTTGCCTGCTGTAATGTCATGGTGCAGGGCCACGGTCGGGTTGTGATAAGTGTGTGTCCCGCGGTCACTTGGAGACAGAAACTGGTCCTTGGAAAGTTCTCCCAATTATCAGACGTGTAAGATGGTAGGTAGAGGATTCCACTTTCAATAGCACCTGGTCAAAAGGGAAATGTTCTTCTCTCAGGAACAGACGCAATAACCCAGTGTATAAAATGATAAACTCCCTGTGCAGTATTTTTCTTTGTTGGCGGAAGCCAGTGAGAGGAATTGATCAGACTTCTTGTGCGTGAGGACACAAACCTACCCACTGGGAAACGTGTGTGTGGGAAGCCATGTTTTCACGCATCTCGACAAGCCACACCCCATGGGCAGCATCCTCGTAGGTCTTGTCCTCGCAGAGTCTGGTGGTTCCAGAGGAAACCATGTGCCAGTCACTGACACAAGTGGTCCAGTGACAAAACTCCTGAGCTCAACCATCAGTCAATGTATGTAGCAGAAGAGTGATTTGATTGAACAGCTACATAGTTCAATGCAACAAAGCAGCATCATAACCATTTAAAATTGCCCTTGGGACTTCCCTCGTGGTGCAGTGGTTAAGAATCCACCTGCCAATGCAGGGGACATGGGTTTGAGTCCCGGTCCAGGAAGATCCCACACGCCACGGAGCAACTAAGCCCGTGCGCCACAACTACTGAACCCATGAGCTGCAACTACTGAAGCCCGCGCACCTAGAGCCCTTGCTCCACAACAGGAGAAGCCACCGCAATGAGAAGCCCGCGCACCACGATGAAGACCCAACACAGCCAAAAATAAAATATAAATAAATAAATAAATTTATATTAAAAAATAAAATTACCTTTGAATTGCTCTACTGTAGGCCTTGGTTTCAAATTAACTAGGTATATTTCTTCAGATTTATTGTTCATACTAAAATTCAAATACAATAAGAAAGAAGTAGCCCAGTGGAAGCCCACATTGTAAGGAAGAAAAACTGACAGAGTTTAAAATGTCAAAACCTCTCTGATATATCAAACTGGAAACTAAAAAACTCCCAAAACTTTAATAATTAAAACTCATGAAGATAAGGATAAGATGACTTAGTAAAGGCGAGAAAATACAGGTAATGAAAATGACACGGAAGAATTTTTAAAGATAAAGAAGGTCAGGACACTTAAGTAAGAAAGAAGAAAAGAAGGAGGATTGGGCTTCCCTGGTGGCGCAGTGGTTGAGAGTCCGCCTGCCGACGCAGGGGACGCGGGTTCGCGCCCCGGTCCGGGAGGATCCCACGTGCCGCGGAGCGGCTGGGCCCGTGAGCCATGGCCGCTGAGCCTGCGCGTCCGGAGCCTGTGCCTCGCAACGGGAGAGGCCACAACAGTGAGAGGCCCGCATATCACAAAAAAAAAAAAAAAAAAGAAGGAGGATTAAAATAAGAACAAAGTAAAACAATTTGTACAAACAGTACATAAAGGCCAACAGTGGCTTAATTTTGATGAATTCTCTGACTTTGATAAATTCTGTGATCTCAGCTTGTTACAATGAGCAATAATTTTTGACGCCATTTAATGAATACGTTGGTTTCCTTTTTTTCCCCCAAATTATTATCCCATTAATATTTACAGAAAATCAAACAGCACACACAAGCGCACACACACATAACACACACGCAAAGTTGTTTTGAAAATAGACATTCTGGAAAAAAATTTAAATGATCAAAACTATCATGACGGGCTTCCCTGGTGGCACAGTGGTTGAGAGTCCGCCTGCCGATGCAGGGGACACGGGTTCGTGCCCCGGTCCGGGAAGATCCCACGTGCTGCGGAGCGGCTGGGCCCGTGAGCCATGGCCGCTGAGCCTGTGCGTCCGGAGCCTGTGCTCCGCAACGGGAAAGGCCACAACAGAGACCCACGTACCGAAAAACAAAACAAAACAAAACTATCATAAGACTCTGGCTGGCCTATTCCAAGACTGCACGTGTCATTTTATTTCTAAACTGCTTTCAAAGGGGCAAATATTCCTTATAGCAGACCAGTTTTTAGACTGGATGTGTATATGAAGAAAGAACCTTCAAAAGTCATAAAGATTCTATAAAGCACTAGAAGGCTGTACTTGGATCACGTATCAATCAAATAAAAATGTTCTATGTCTCAAAGAACAAAGAAATACAGTATTACCTTGATTGATTGACAGAGTTGTGTTAATTATTTTTTAATGAAAAGTTTGTCCTTCTGATGTTGCAATGAAAAGTGGCTGTCCTCAAATAATGCAACTTCCATGGGAATTGTTGAGGTAATTACTGAATTTGATTCAGTTTTGCATGAGCAACTGGCGGTTAAAAAATTTTTAGAGTGACTTGCTTATCCAAAATAGCTTACATAATATTAACAAAAATAGCTTGAAATGTATGAAAAAGAGTTAAGACAATCAAATAAATAAACCAGAAAATGGACTCCATTATTGTAAATTATTATAAATTCTCCATAGGAGAATCATGGTCCATAGGAGATGACAGATGCTTTATCAGCTGGTATATTACTCTTATAATAGAAAACCCTACGCATGATTTTTAACTTTTTTGCCAACTGAAAATCATTTATCTGTGACCTTATTCAATAAAGTAAAAGAAAGGGTCAGACAACACATAGAAGGAGAATACAACAGCTGCAAGCACTGTTTCAAAATATTAATGATTATGTAGCGCACGTGACATACGCAGCTGGCTTCCTAATCTCTTCAGAGAAAAAGCCGCCCCAACAGTATGACGTTGTCGATGACGTCGGTATTCCTGTAATAGTTACTATCTGTGCTTTCCAGGTTCGTCGGGCACCGTGCGAGCCACTGGAAATGCAATGTGAGCCATAGTAAATGTTTCTAGTGCCACATTAAAACAAGTAAAAATGAACAGTTGAAGTTTCTTCATGATACGTTTCATTTAACCCTATGGATCTTAACATGTAATCAACAGAAATATATTTGAACATTTTACATTCTAATTTTTTTGTATTACGTCTTTGAAATCTGGGGTGTATTTTACGTCACAGCACTCAATTCCGACCAGCCCCATTTCAGGTGCTCACAGCCTCGTGAGGTTAGCACCTGCCCTGTGGAACAGTGCGGGTATAGCAGGTGGTGTGTTTCAAGCACAGATGACATCTCGGATTTGTCTTTAAAGGGTTTAAAATGCAGTGCAACCGTTTGCTCATTACAAACTTGCAACGTACCAGCAGGCTGAATTCACTGCCTGCAGGGCATGTGGCTGACTCCGGCGACTGGACCTCCCCGGGGGATGCAAATGGAAAAGCGCACGCAGCTCGGTGGGGCTCTCAGAGGAGAGCGGCGGGGGGGACGGGAGCAGCAGCCGGGGCCCGCAAGGAGAGCTGGAGACCCCAGCAGCCGAGCTCCAGGCTCCCAGAGGGGCGCCCTGGGCGCTGACAAAGTAACAAGGCTGGGAGGAGACGCGGGGCTCACGGGGACCAACAGACGCCAGCCAGGGGCGCCGGGGCCCTGGATCCTGTATGGATGCGCCTGACCCTCGAGACAGTCCGCAGTTAGGCGCTGTCATCCTGATTGACAGCCGACACGCGTGGGGCGGGGGGGGCCTCTGACGTCCCCCGGGAGGAGCCGAATCGGGGTTTGAACGCTCGGGGAGTGGTGGGGAGACGGATGGGAGGGGGCGTGGGTCCCGAGACGTGCAGAGGTCGCAGAGCCGAAACACAAGCCGTACAATCCCAGCTTGACTCCCCGTCCCTCGTCCGGCGGCGTCGCCCGAAAATCAAGGGCTTTCTTACGGCTACACTGAGCCTTTGACCAGGAGCGGCCTGGGAAGCATGGATTAGGCACCGCCAGGTACCAGCCGACGCCGCTTAGGGGCTTCCTAGAGACCCTGTGTCCTGGGAACAGGGACCGCCTCCGCGTTGCAGCATTGCAAAATTCCATTTGAACTAGGTCAGCTTTTCTTTCCCTCAGACCTGTGTTCTCCAGAGCTCTTCTGAGAAAATTGAATCCATGGAGTACAAGTGAATTGAATTGACTCCTTGTCACTTTTCCCTCTTGCTTGTAGATACACTTTTTTTTTTTTTTTTTTTTGCGGTACGCGGGCCTCTCACTGCTGCGACCTCTCCCGTTGCGGAGCACAGGCTCCGGACGCGCAGGCCTAGCGGCCATGGCTCACGGGCTTAGTTGCTCCGCGGCATGTGGGATCTTCCCGGACCAGGGCACGAACCCGTGTCCTCTGCATCGGCAGGCGGATTCTAAACCACTGCGCCACCAGGGAAGCCCTAGATACACTTTTTAAGCAGGAAAGTGCTTCCAAAGGAAGAGATGGTAAAAGCACATGAAATGAATCAGTCTGAGCGAACAGCCTCCAGGTAATTAAAAGCCGATTGTCTCCTCCTGGGCCCTTTAGTTTCTGGTTTCTGCCTGAGGACTTTGTGCAGGTGTGAACAAAAAGGCAAAAGTGGCTTGAAGGGTCACCTGCATAACTGTCGATCTGAGCCTTCGCGGACTATGTCTCCAGGGAGAGGCGTGACGAACACGGCCCCCTCCTGCTTCCCTGCTGATGAAATCAGGTAAAAACTGCAGGCACCTGTTCTGCCGCTGGCTGAGACGCGTGTCAGGTGGGTGACGGCCTATCCTTGACTCCGCTGTAAATGAGAAAAAAATCGCCCGTTCTGGGATTATCGGGGGCTTTGACCGAGATTAAAGGACGCGCGGCACGTGAAGGGCCTCCAGCTGTTCCCGGCTCATAGGAAAGAAACCTCGAGTGAATGAACAAACGAACATTTGGGGCTTTCCCCCTCATCATTTAAAACCATTTAAAGAATAATTATACCAATGTATTATTAAAAACACTCAGGGCTTCCCTGGTGGCGCAGTGGTTGAGAGTCCGGCTGCCGATGCAGGGGACGCGGGTTCGTGCCCCGGTCTGGGAAGATCCCACGTGGCGCGGAGCGGCTGGGCCCGTGAGCCGTGGCCACTGCGCCTGCGCGTCCGGAGCCTGTGCTCCGCAAGGGGAGAGGCCACGGCAGTGAGAGGCCCACGTACCACCAAAAAAAAAAAAAAAAAAAAAAAAACCCAAAAACACTCAATCCATCTGTCCCACATCCCCACTCCCCTCTGGCAACCACCAGTTTGTTATTTGTATCTTTGAGTCTGTTTCTGTTTTATTTTGTTTGTTTGTTATTTTTTTAAAAATTTTAATTAATTAATTTATTTGGCTGGGATGGGTCTTAGTTGTGGCACGCGGGCATCTCTCTAGTTGCGGCACATGGGCTCTCTAGTTGTGGCATGTGGGCTCCAGAACACATGGGCTCAGTAGTTGCGGCATGGAAGCTTAGTTGCCCCGTGGCATTTGGGATCTTAGGTCCCGACCAGGGATCGAACCCATGTCCCCTGCATTGGAGGGCGGATTCTTAATCACTGGACCACCAGGGAAGTCCCTGTTTGTTATGTTTTTAGATTCCACATATAAGTGAAATCTATGGTATTTGTTTTTCTCTGACTTTTTTTACCTTAGCATAATATTCTCCAGGTCTATCCATGTTGTCATAAACAGCAAGATTTCATTCTTTTTTTATGGCTGAGTAGTAGTCTATTGTATATATACCACATCTTCTTTATCTATTCATCTGTCAATGGACACATAGGTTGCATCCATATCTTGGCCATCGCAAACAATGCTGAAATGAACACGGGGATGCATAATGATTTTTGAGTTAGTATTTTCATTTTCTTCAGATAAATACCCAGAAGTAGAATGCTGGATTGTATGGTAGCTCTATTTTTAGTTTTTTGAGGAACCTCCATACTGTTTTCCATAGTGGCTCTGTTGAGTCTCCTTCACCATGCAAAAGCTTTTTAGTTTGATGTGGTCCCACTTGCTTATTTTTGCCCTTGATACCCTTGCCTGAGGAGACATATCTGAAAAAATATTGCTGACACCAATGTCAAAGAGGTTATTGCCTATGTTTTCTTCTAGGAGTTTTATGGTTTCCAATGTTACATTTAAATCTTTAATCCATTTTGAGTTTATTTTTGTATGTGGTTTAAGAAAGTAGTCCAATATCATTCTTTTGCATATAGCTGTCCAGTTTTTCCCAGCACCATTTATTGAAGAGGGTGTCTTTTCTCCATGATATGTTCTTGCCTCCTTTGTCATAGATTAATTGCCCATGTGAGTGTGGGTTTATTTCTGGGCTCTCTATTCTGTTGCATTGATGTACATGTCTGTTTTTGTGCCAGTATATTACTATTAGGATTACTATAGCTTTGTAATATAGTTTCAAGTCTGGGAGTGTGTGATACCTCCAACTTTGTTCTTCTTTCTCAAGATTGCTTTTGCTATTTGGGGTCTTTTGTGATTCCATAGAAATTATTTTTTTATACTTTTTTTTTTTTGGTTGCTCCATGCGACATGCAGGATCTTAGTTCCCCAACCAGGGATTGAACCCGGACCCCCTGCAGTGGAAGCATGGAGTCCTAACCACTGGATGACTGTATATTAATTTTGTATCCTGCAACTTTACTGAGTTCATTTACTAGTTCCAATAGTTTTTCTGGTGGAGTTTTTTGGGTTTACTATATGTAGTATCATGTCATCTGCAGATAGTTTTACTTCTTCCTTTCCAATTGGGATGACTTTCATTTCCTTTTATTGGCTAATTGCTGTGGCTAGGACTTCTAATACTATGTTGAATAAAAATGGTGAGAGTGGGCATTTTTGTCTTGTTTTTGATCTTAGAGGAAATGCTTTCAGCCTTTCACATTGATGTTACCTGTGGGTTTGTCATATGTGGCCTTTATTATGTTGAGGCATGTTCCCTCTATACCCACTCTGCTAGGAGTTTTTTAAATCATAAACGGATGTTGAATTTTGTCAGATGGTTTTCTGAATCTATTGAGATGATCATATAATTTTTATAGTTCTTTTTTTTAATGTGGTATATCATATTTATTGATTTACTTTAAATCATCCTGTACCCCTGGAATGAATCCCACTTGATCATGGTGTATGATACTCTTAATGTATTGTTGAATTCGGTTTGCTAACATTTTGTTGAAGATTTTTGCATCAATGTTCATCAGGGATATTTGCCTGTAATTTTCTTTATTTCTGGTGTCTCTTTCTGGTTTTGGTATTGGGTAAATAATGCCAGCCTCATAAAAGGAGTTTGGAAGTGTTCCTTCTTCTTCAACTTTTTGGAATAATTTGAGAAGGAAAAGCATTAACTCTTCTTTAAATGTTCAGTAGAATTCGCCTATGAAGTCATCTGAACCTGGACTTTTGTTTTAGGGTTTTTAAAAACTTCATTTATTTATTTATTCATTTATTTGGCTGCATCGGGTCTTAGTTGCGGCACATGGGATCTTCGTTGCAGTGCGTGGGCTCTTCATTGCAGCATGTGGGCTTCTCTCTAGTTGTGGCACATGGGCTCTAGAGCTCGCAGGCTTAGTTGCCCTGCAGCATGTAAGATCTTTGTTCCCTGACCAGGGGTCGAACCCACGTCCCCTGCATTGGAAGGCAGAGTCTTAATCACTGGACCACCAGGGAAGTGCCTTGGGGGATTTTTTTGATTATTATTTCCTTTTTTTCTTTTTACTAGTAATTGCTCTATTTAGATTTTCTATTTCTTCCTGATTCAGTCCTGGAAGATGTATGTTTCTAGAAATTTATCCATTTCTTCAAAGTTGTCTAATTTTTGCCATATAATTTTTCATATTATTCTCTTGTGATTCTTTGTATTTCTACGGTGTTAGCTATTTCTCCTTTTTCACTTCTGATTTTATTTGTTTGGACCCTCTCTCCTTTGTTCTTGATAAGTCTTGCTAAAGGTTTGTTGATTTGTTTATCTTTCCAAAGAACCAAGTCTTAGTTTCATTTACATTTTCTATTTTTTTTTAGTCTCTATTTTATTTATTTCCACTCTGATTTTCATTATTTCCTTCCTCCTACTAACTTTGGGCTTTGCTTGTTATTCTTTTTCTAGTTCCTTTAGGTGTAAAGTTAGATTGTTTGAGATTTTTCTTGTTCCTTTTATAATTTTTTTTTTTTACTGGAGTATAATTGCTTTACAATGCTGTATAATGAAGTGAATCAGCTATATGTATACCTATATCCCCTCCCACTTGGACCTCCCTCCCACTGCCCACCCCCCCATTCCACCCATCTAGGTCATCCCAGAGCACCAAGCTGAGCTTCCTGTGCTTTATAGCATGTTCCCACTAGCTATCTATTTTAGTGGTATATATGTCAATTATATACATTGTATAGTATATATGTAAGTAGTATATATACACTCTACATAGTGGTATAGTAGTATATAGTGTATATGCATGGTAGTGCATGTATGTCAATTCTAATCTCCCAATTCGTCCCACCTTCCCCTTCCCCCTCTGTATCCACATGTCTGTCCTCTATGTCTATGTCTCTATTCCTGCCCTGCAAATAGGTTAATCTGTACCATTTATCTATATTCCACATATATGCGTTAATATATGATATTTGTTTTTCTCTTTCTGGCTTACTTCACTCTGTATGACAGACTCTAGGTCCATCCACATCTCTACAAATGACCCAATTTTGTTCCTTTTCATGGCTGAGTAATATTCCATTGTATATATGTACCACATCTTCTTTATCCATTCATCCGTCATTGGACATTTAGGTTGTTTCCATGTCCTGGCTATTGTAAATAGCTCTGCAATGAACACTAGGGTACATGTGTCCTTTTGAATTATGGTTTTCTCTGGGTATATGCCCAGTAGTGGGATTACTGGGTCATATGGTAGTTCTATTTTGAGTTTTTTAAGGATCCTCCATACTGTTCTCCACAGTGGCTGTATCACTTTACATTCCCACCAATAGTGCAAGAGGGTTCCCTTTCCAGCACACCCTCTCCAACATTTATTGTTTCTAGATTTTTTGATGGTGGCCATTCTGACCAGTGTGAGGTGATACCTCATTGTAGTTTTGATTTGCGTTTCTCTAATAATTTGTGATGTTGAGCATCTTCTCATGTGCTTCTTGGCCATCTGTATGTCTTCTTTGGTGAAATGTCTATTTAGGTCTTCTGCCCATTTTAAAATTGGGTTGTTTATTTTTTTGATATTGAGCTCCATGAGCTGTTTGTATATTTTGGAGATTAATCCTTTGTCCGTTGCTTTGTTTGCAAATATTTTCTCCCATTCTGTGGGTTGTCTTTTCGTCTTGTTTATGGTTTCTTTTGCTGTGCAAAAGCTTTTAAGTTTCATTAGGTCCCATTTGTTTATTTTTGTTTTTATTTTCATTACTCTAGGAGGTGGGTCAAGAGAGATCTTGCTGTGATTTATGTCAAAGAGCGTTTTTCCTATGTTTTCCTCTAAGAGTTTTATAGTGTCTGGTTTTATATTTAGGTCTTCCCTCTTAGAACAGCTTTTGCTGCATCCCATACATTTTTGAAAGTTGTGCTTCCATTTTTATTTGTCTCAAGGTATTATAAATTTTCCTCTTTGATTTCTTCATTGACCCATTCATTGTTTAGTCTCCATGTGTTTTTGGTTTTTTCCAGTTTTCTTCTTGTACTTGATTTCTAGCCTCATACCATTGAGGCTGGAAAAGATGCTTGATGTGATTTCAGATTTCTTAAGTTTATTGAAACTTTCTTTGTGGACTAACATGTGATCTATCCTGGAGAATGTTCCATGTGCATTTGAATGTATATTCTGCTGCTTTTGTATAGAATGTTCTCTCTATAACCATTAAGTTCATCTTGTCCAATGTGTCATTTAGGGCCAGTGTTTCCCTATTGACTTCCTGTCTGGATGATCTATCCATTAATGTAAGTGGGGTATTAAAGTTGCTTACTATTGTATTCTATCTGTTTCTCCCTTTATGCTGTTAATATTTGCTTAACATATTTAGGTGCTCCTATGTTGGGTGCATAAATGTTTATAAACATTATATTCTTTGTTAGATTGACTCTTTATCATTATGTAACACCCTTCTTTGTCTTTTATTACAGTCTTTTTTTTTTTAAAGCCTATTTTATCTGATAGGAGTATTGCTTTCTTTTCTTTTCCCTTTGCATGGAATATCTTTTTCCATCCCCTCACTTTCAGTCTGTGTGTGTCTTTAGATCTGAGGTCTATATGTAGGTGTAGTGTAGGTTCGGTGTGTCTGAGGGAGGAGGTGAGCTCAGGGTCTCCCTATTCCACCACCATCTTGGGCCCCTCCCAGAGGACTTGTCTTAAGCTGCTTTACATAACATTCTGCTTGAGAAACATGAGTATTACACATCAATGACTAGGGAGGGTAGACTGACAGAAACCATAGGTGCTGCTCCTAATCCACCACCGTGGCCACAATAGTAGGTTCTATAGAGAATGCATATGCATGCCTATGTAACTGCCATTGTGCTAGAAAAGAATATGGTATAACATCACTTTTAAGAGCCTAAAGTGTACGTGCAAATAAATCATATGGTAGGAGACTTTCTGAGGAAAAGAACTTACCAGTCACTGTGGCAACTTGGCAGAGGGAGCTGACAATGTTTTGAGGTGTTGGTTTCAACATCACAGATGTCATATTCGAGTTGGGTCTTGTAGGGTGTGCAACAATATGCTAAGTGGAGAAATGCAGTGCCAGCTAAGCAAAGAAAACAGCATGAACAAAGGCCTTACAGCATTTAAAGGACTGGGAAATTCAGGAAATGGAAACTTGGGGAATGGCCTAGGAGTCAGTGTGGCTGTAATTTAGGCTATAGATTGGGGGGCAGAACACCAGGAGATTAGCCCACAAGGATAAGTTGGACCAGGTAGTCTGCTGGGGTAAGGCATTTGGACCTCACCATTTAGGCAATGTCTAGCTCCTGATAATTTTTAAACAAGGAAATGCTATGATCAAATTGTTATTTTAAGGGTATAAGGAGATCAACGTATAGGGCCAACTGAGAGAACCCCTCCAATTGTATTAGTCAGAATATGCTAGTTTGTGCTGCAATAATAAACAAACCCCAAACTTTAAAGGCTTAAAAAATGTTTATTTCTCTCTCTCACAAGACATGTCTCACATGAGTCAACAAGGGTCTTGCAACGTATAATCCCTCAATATTCTATCTTGTAGCTGCACCATCTGGATGGAACACAAGGCATCCATGTCTGCAAGGAAAGAGGGAATTAGTCTCACAGCCTTGCTTAACTTCTGGAGAGCTGGGATTGTTGATGAGCAAACAGAATACTTGGTGAGCCCTAACTGTCTCTGCCCCACCAGGAGAAAAGGAATTTTAAAACTACCCAAATAGAGCACCACAAGAACCATTGGAAGGGCAGTGGTGAGGTTGGCTATAACACCTAGAACTTGCGGAGCTCCGCCGGGGCCAGCCAGCCATGGAAAAGTCAGTCCTGTATCCCATCCACATGTCTCTGCTCTTTAATCCATGCCTGCTCACAGATGGGTGTCTGCTAACCTCTACAGAGATAGTTGTGGGAAATTTAGAAGTAAGCTGATCAAGATTCTAGGTTATCAGGGCCGGGAGCACATGGTGTGTTTGGAGATCCAAGGCCAGGTGTGTGGATCCCATTGTACCCGTTTCCCTCTTTGCCCTTCTGTCTCATCTGTGAGGGAAGACAAACGAGGCAATCTCTGGATGAGAGAGTGAAAGAAGGGGACAAAAACAGAGGAGAAAGAACAAAATACTTATATTGGGGAAAAATAACATGTTAATAGTGGTTGTCTGGAGGTGGTGAGATTATGGGTCACCTTTTCTATCTCTGTTACCACCTTCCTTTTCTGTATTTCACATTTTAGGCAACTTTAAATGTTTTCATCATTTAAAGGTAATTTGATTTATTTAAAACACTATGTAGAAGTTTTACTGTTTATTCTGAGAATGGCTTGTGAGGTTGACACTCTCAGCCTTTTGATTTAATTATTTACACTATGCAAGTGAAGATTAGAAAAGATTAGCAAAGAACTTCTGCGAGTGGAGTAGTAGGTTTGATTAAGGATCTGAGGACAGTTTGGACCACTGCCTGGGAGGGGGGGTCTCCAGGGAGGGGATGGAGCCTGGCCTCGGTGCAGGGTTCGCAAGCCACTGACTGCGGTTCGGACAAGGCTGAACCTTCAGCAACAGGACCAGACTCTGCCCCACCGTGAACACATTTCTCAAGGCTGGGTCAACACCAAGCCCTGTATTGTCTGGAGAAACTCCTCTCCCCTCTGATCGTGACTGAATGATGGAAATAATTGGTTTTGATTGTTAAAAATTTTATATTGATATGGATATTTTTTAAAAATCCTTTGTAAAGATAAAAAGGATGTCAGTTATGTAATAATTAGCACTGTGACAGGAATTGGCAGCGTGGGGTAATAATAATTTGAACAGACGTAAAAATGAACACTGAACGGGTGAGAAGTTCGGGTCTTGTAACTTAGTTAATGCAATTTTTCCACATGTGAGTCACGCCAGGGTGGTGACTTGCGGTTCTGTCACTTGAACATTCTTTCCCTCTGCATCACTGGAGAGGTTATGCAGTCGTTCTGATCTTCCAGCTGTTTCTAATCAAATTCAATGAAAACTTGGAAACAGGCTCTGAATGAACCCACACCATCTCCAGACAGGTCTTGCTTCAAGGAGCCCTGGGGGAGTGGAATCTTCTTACCACCTGTTTATACACATTTATTTCATTCCTGATGCAGAGCAAAACATACTAAGAGCCTTTAGCTAACCGAAGATCTGTTCTAATCGCTGTCCAGCCCCCTGTCCTTTGCAGGTCCCGCTAGAGGGACTGTGTACAAGCCTGTTTGAAGCAGCCCAATCAAATATGATAACTGAGGCGTCAGAAGACACAGGCAGAGCCTAAATGTAGCTCAAACACCACGGTTAGGAAACATGCCCATTAGGAAAACTGCACCACAGCCTCACCTTTGACAATAGATGCAAACATCTCAAATAGAATGCTAGCAAAACTTCTTCTATAATATAATAAAAAATAAAACAATTATGTTCCATGGAAATCGGTACAGCATAAGTGTAACTGGTAAGAGTACAGGAGAACTGGTGTCCAATTCCAGCTCCATTCACCAAGTACCTCTGCACAAGCAACTTCCCCTCTCTAAATATCAGTTTTACCATCTGCATATTGGGAGTGTACTTCTCTCACTGCATCCTTGAGTGCCTGGCTTATAAGTGTGGAGACAGAAGGAAGGGAGATTCTCACAGCCAGTGAAGGACAGAACCACCATTCAGCTTCACCTTCACTGGACTCAGAACCTGGGCTCTTAACCTCGAAGCTGTAAGGGGGCCAGGAAGCAGATATACAAAAATATATAGGGCTGCTTTTCCGAACTAGGATAGAAAGAACTTTTTAGTAATAGAAACAAATGAAGAAAACATAAGGTGATTTAACAACGTGAATTTTTTAAACTTTTAAATATAAAACATACTTTTTTAAAATGCAGGAGGTTAATAACAAACTGAGCAAAACATTCACAACATATATTGGTTAATATTCTAAGAATATTAAGAAGTGTTTAAAAAGATGAATATCAATTTTAAAAGAGACAAAATATGTCCACTGAAAATTCACAAAATAAGAAATACAACTGGGCAATAAAGAGAAAAATACTCTAAGACGGAAAGACTCTCCAGAATAGTTCCTAGGTTGAGAGAATGTCTGCGTTCCAAAAGTCCTTCTTCGGTCCCGTTTGTCCGCAGGCTCCCAGCTTGTGGCGAGCTGGGGATGTGAGGCCTTTCAGCAGGACACAGCGGGCTCCTGAGGTCCTGCCTTTCACTTTCCCCGTGTTGACTGTTCGGGGCTGCTCTGCTGAGGCTTGAATCTGGATCATAGTCATTCAGCTGGTGAGCGAGGCTGCCTGATGCTAACATCCCGGCGTTCTCATAAAGCAGTAAAAACTGTTTCTTTATGCAGAGGGATCAAGAAAGAAAGCAAGCAGCATGGTAATGCAAGTGAAGTCAAAGTGTGCAGGTTTTAGGAAGTTTTGGTTCTTGGTCAGAAGAAGAAGAAATCTTGAGTATAAAGCCTACCATTGTGCAGCAGCTAATACGATATTCACAAGCAGATATTCTAGAGGCGTCTGGACTTATCCCTTTAGCACGGTAAGGGGTCTGTTGCACTGCCCTTCCCTGAATGCATGTTCCTTCAGCATTCTGTGCCTTCTCTTTTCCTGTTTCCACCCGCCTTGCTTCCCTTCCCCACCTCAAGGCCAAGCCCAGGGCACGTCCTCTAAGAAGCCCGCTCTGCAGCAGGCAGGGTGGGCCGTGTCTTCTCCGTGCGCTTGTCACCCTTTGCATCTGCATAGCGTAACGGGAGGCTGACAGCCTGGACTTGGGATCCGGAGTGTCTGCGCTCCGTCCCAGCCCCACCACTGATCAGCTGTGTGATCTTGACCCTGTTGCTTCCCCTTGGTGTCTCTTTGTGTATTTTTACCCGCAAAATGAGGGTAAAAATAGCACCACCTCATGGGAATGTCTAACTAAGCCTTAAAGGAGTTAGCGGATGCTCAGCGCTGGGGCGGGGTCTGACGTGGCAGCAAGCACGGTGCTGTCACGCTCCCCCAAAACTTCCCACGCCGCATCGTGGTTACCTGTTTACATGCAGTGCACGGTTCAAAACCAAAGACTGCCATAGCTCAGTAAGGCAGATAAGGTGTAGTTTCTTTCATTTGGTTATAGATTTTCCTGGACTTCCTCACGAGCTGGGCACCTCTACCCCGCCTGCTCTGGGAGAGGAAGCTTTGTAGACTGAGTGTGATCCAGTAATTTAAACAGACCATTGATAATGCTGTTTGGGGTGTAGCTGCTTAGACTCTGACCTAAAGGTCTCCAAACCCCATCCAGCTCCTCTGGGAGAGAGGGGGACGTCCTGCCTCTGATGGGAGAGTTCAGGGGCCTCCGATCCAGGCCATAACTCTCTGTTATCCCAGCTGATAGGGGCTCTCCCTCATGCCCTGGGGGGCTGCTCCCACTAACCTCACTGTCTTTCAGCTCAGGAACGCCTAGTGCCTCTTCCCATGACTGAGCCCCACCAGCCGTGGATTTTCCAAACTTCTGTTCCGTCTCCCATCCTGTCCCCTGTTCCAGGGTCTACCCCCAGCTCTTCTGCTGTGAGCTTGCTCTCAACTCACCATCCCCCCACGGGAGACGGGAGGGAAGCTTAGCTTCCCAAACTAGACACCCTCCCTGCCCTTTGGTCAATGCTGGGACGGAGACACCGAACCCCTCCTGCCCCCGATTCAGGTTTCCACGTTCTATCAAACACACGGCTGCCTCTGTTGGCCGTGTCGTCCCCGCCCCGACTACCTTTGGGAGGAGAAAGGGGGCTGCCCTCGATTCTTCCCGAGGGGCTGTCAACCACCCCCATGTGGGCTCTGGGCTGGGCAGCGAGCCAGGCACTAATACAGCTTCATTCCCTTCGTGTCATATCAAGACTGTCTTGTAACCAAAAAATCTTCCTTTGAATGTCAGAATTTAAATGCTAATATTTTCTTTTCCCTTTGACATTCGTGTGGCAAGAGCTTAACTCCCCTCAAGGCAGAGGAAGAAAGTAGGTTAAATACAGTAAACTCCAACCCCACCCCACCCCCGATTCCAAACTTCCGCCCCGAACTTTGAGTTGGTCTCCAAGTTTGCCCTCGAGCTCTAGAGACAGACTTTGTCCAGTCCTTTGGGCTGGGCTCTGTCTAGATTCAAATCCTGACCCTGCCGCTTACCCTGAGACCTTAGACAAGTTACCTATCCTGTCTGTGTCTGTATTTCCATCTGTAAGAATATTACCTTGTGAGGTTATTGTGAAGGTTAATTGACTCATGGGAAGTTTTCAGGACGGTGTCTGGCACATAATAAGTACTCACAAAAATTGTGCTTGAGTACAAACTACCAATACTGTTACCTGCCCCCCCGAACTCAACTCTACCTTTGAATCTGCCAATAAAGCTCCATGGGAATAAAAGGACTAGGCAGTGGTTTGCACTGAGCAGTCTCTGCTGAAATATTGCTTCTCTTCCGGATGGAAAAGCCCGCTAACTCTCTCTTCTCTGAGTGACCCACAGTCACTTGTAATCTACCGGGCAGAGTTAACTGATGATCTAAGAGGGAAGTCTGCAGAAGATGACGTGGTTCTTCCGGCATTAACACCCCCTTTGTGTGTGTGTCACTCTATAAAGATAAATTCTGAGTCAACCCGTAGGAAGATGAAGAAAATTAGCTCCAATGGACTTTGAACAAAACATATGTCATTAGGAGAAAAATATTTTTGATCCTAAAGGATTCAGTCGTCAAGCTACGAATCTAAAAGTTTCATGAAAAAAAAAAAAAAAAAAGTGGAATCAAAGAGGGGCAGCTGGAAAGGGCCTAAAGATTATCTAGAGGCCCATGGGTTTCCAGGATGAGGAAATGAGCTCCAGAGGTAGGAAGGGACTTGCCCGAGCCTCAGGGGAATTCCTGGTGGAGCCAGGAGTCGCCCCAGGGCCACCCCAGTGCTCCTCACTGGTGTTGCTGGAGGTGCCAAAATCAGTTGCAGGAGATTGTACTGAAACCTTCTGGAAACCTAGAGATTATCCTAAAATTGACTGAAAGAAACTGGAGACTGTATCTTCCTATTATTTTGACTTCATAAAAATGTACTGAAGTAAAAGTTAAAATCCAGACTGTCAAAAACGCCGGTGCAATTTCCACCATGGTTTTGAGTCTTTCAGCGTGTGTGTGGTCTGTTTTAGTACATTGTGTTAAAGGTACATTCAGGTTTTCTTTATTACAAATGTACTTAAAAACAAACAAAAAAAGTGGAGTGTGTGGGTAGAGATGTTTTAATAGAAACATTTGGGAGGAACTTCCTCATTTCCAAAGCATGCCTTCAATGTAGCAAAAAGCAAGGGTGTTGGTTTTTCTTTGGGGTTTGATGTTTCTTCTTGGCTCTTGGTCACAGCACAATATATGGAAAACTCGTCAGACTTTATTTTAGCAAATGGAATAAAATGGGACGGTTACTTAAAGACATCTAGGCAAGAACCCAAGCATCTGGCTCTCTGAGATGATGGCCTCATTTGGAAGAGCTGCTCTCTTCCCGTGTGCAGTGTGTGACATTCAGGGGCACAGAAACCTAACTGCCTATATTTTCCCATAATTAAAACTCAAGTCTACCTAAGCCCCCATCCTTCCTGAATCTAGAAAATCTAGTCAGTTTCAACTAAAACTATCACCGCAGGGCTCTCTCAGTCACTTTATGATTTCCCTGACCCCTCCTCCTGCTCTGAAGGGCGACATCAGCCCCAGAGGCTTGTCTACATTGTAGCCAGGGCAGAGGGCGCCTGTGGGGAAAGCAGGAGCTCTCCAGCTGTCCTCTGTCTACAGTGGCACCCCGTGGGAACAATCTATATACTATTGGGGTTTCATTTCCTAAAATAACTGATTATGGAAATGTCACCTCTTTAAAGAAGTTCTGTGACTCCTCTGAGTCAGAAGTAATCTCTTTCTGCTCTACAGCTCTTACATTTTATATTTCTTGTGTCACTCACCACATATTTTGTATTTTATTTGTGTCTTTTCCTATTTTACCTTCTAGATGGAAAGGTGCCTGAGAATAGAAGAGATTGTCTTATTCCTTAAAGAAATACCATGAAATCTAATGCATGGCAGTGCTCCAAATATGTTTTCTGAATGAATAAAGTGATGGTTGTATCAGTCAGCTTTCACTGTGATAATGCTGCGTAAGGAAAATGTCAGCAGCTTGCAGCACCTATTTCTCCCTTGCAGTCATGGGCAGTCGGGTAGCTTCCATTCTGCCCCATGTCCTCCATCTGGGACTCATGCTGTGGGAGACACTATCTTGTATGCTCACTTCCCACAGTGGTAGTTATCAGAGGGCTGGTGGGAATTCTCTCAATGTGTTTTCCAGCATCCACTTGGGATAAGCAGGAGCCACTGCTTCCCTCACTCAATTAGCCAAAGCGACCCACCCAGCCAAGCCCAATTTCCCTGGGAAATGCACTTCTCCTGGCGTGGGGGAGGGGTGAGGTAGGACAGACTTGGAGGTGAGAGGGAATATCTGCTGAAACATAATGTAACCCACCACAAAGACATGAGGAATATAGAATGGAAAAGAAGCAGATCCATAGGGGATATTCCTGCTGCAGCAAAGGTACTACTGAGCCAAGCAACATCCCTGAAAAGGCTTTTTCACATTAATTTCCCATCCTTGTAAATTTTCTGATTGAGCAGTTGGCATACATATATAGTTCTAGCCTGCATGAAAATATACACCGAGGAACTAAAACCTCAGCTGTAGAATGACATGCAGACTTTCCCAGGAGACTAAGATTCAATAGTTCCTTTTCTCCTTGCAGAAGAAATGGATAGGGCAGTCTTAATGGAATGAAGTCCATTAAAATTTTTTAATATCTTTATTGAATATAATTCACATGCCATAAAATCCACCCATTTAAAGTGTACAATTCAATTCAATGACTTTAACATATTGAAAGAACTGTGCCAGCATCATCACTGTCTAAATTTAGAACATTTCTGTCACCTCAGAAAGAAACCCTGTACCCATTAACAGTCTCTCCCTATAAACCATCCCCCAACCCGAGGCAACCACTAATCCACTTTCTGTCTCATTAGATTTGCTCATTCTGGACATTTCCTAGAAATGGAATTGTATGATATGTTGTCTTTTGCGACTGCCTTCTTTCACCTAGCATATGTTTTCAAGGCTCACGGGTGCTGTAGCATGTATCAGTACTTCATAATTTTTTTGTGGCTGAATAATATTACTTTGTATGGATGGACCACATGTTGCTTATCCATTCATTGGATGATGGATATTTAGGTTGTTTTCACTTTGGGATTACTATGAACATTGTGTATAGGTTTTTGTGTAGACATACACTTTCATTTCTCTTTTTTAAAAAAACATTTTTAAAGTCTTTTTTGAATTTGCTACAATATTGCTACTGTTTTATGTTTTGGTTTTTTGGTGGAGAGGCATGTGGGATCCTAGCTCACCGACCAGGAATCAAATCCCCACCCCCTGCATTGCAAGACCAAGTCCCAGCCACTGGACCACCAGGGAAGTCCCTCATGTCTCTTGATTATAGACCGAGGAGGGGATTGCTGGGTCGTGTGGTAGCCCTATGTTTAACCGTTTGACGAACTGCAAACTGTTTTCCTGAACAGCTGCACCATTTTACGTTTTCGTCAGCAATGTACAAGGCTCCCAATTTCTCCCATCCTCACTGACATTTGTAATTATCTTTCTTGATCCCAGCACCCTTAATGGTTTTGATTTGCATTTTCTTAATGGCTAATGGTTTTGAGCATCTTTATTGGCCATTTGTATATCTCCTTTGGAGAAATATCTATTCAAAGACTGCTCATGTTTAATTAGGTTGTTTATTTCTTTATTATTGAGCTCCAAGAGTTCTTTGTATATTCTTGACACCTGTCCCTCATCAGATAAGGGATTTGCAATTATTTTCTCCCATTCTCTGGGTCGTTTATTAACCTTCTTGTTGGTTTAACGGAATGAAGCCCTTTTGCCTGAACTCTTAAGCTTCTTTTGTGCCAGCACCTCTGTGCCTCCTTAACTGGACTTCAAGGCCGCCAGAGCCTTTCGGCTTAAAGTAGAAGCATCACTGCTAGCTCTCCTCAGGGTCATATCACCATCAGAATTTGCTTTCTGATGTGTTAAGAAATTATTTAACTCTCTCCATCCAGTCCCAGATAGTCTTACTGGGGACAGCACAGTGCACGTCGCCTGGACTTTATTTATTTATTTATTTAAATTTTGATGAGGTCCAATTTATTTTTTTATTTTTTGGCCACTCTGCGCGGCATGTGGGATCTTAATTCCCTGACCAGGGATCGAACCCGTGCCCCCTGCCTTGGAAGTGCAGAGTCTTAAACACTGGACCACCAGGGAAGTCCCCAAAGCAGGGGGTTTTGTTTGTTTGTTTGTTTGTTCGTTTGTTGCCTGGACTTTAAATCCAGTTCCTCCCTTGGAGTAGTTCCCAGGTACCCGAGAAATTGTCATCAATCCCAATAAATGGGGCTTCCCTGGTGGCGCAGGGGTTGAGAATCCGCCTGCCGATGCAGGGGACACGGGTTCGTGCCCCGGTCTGGGAGGATCCCACATGCCGCGGAGCGGCTGGGCCCGTGAGCCATGGCCGCCGAGCCTGCGCGTCCGGAGCCTGTGCTCCGCAACGGGAGAGGCCACAACAGTGAGGCCCGCATACCACAAAAAAAAAAAAAAAAAAAAAAAAAAAAAAAAAAAATCCCAATAAATGTTCCAGGACCTTACCTGCGTGTTCTCAGTGCTCCTGATCTACAATCTAGAGAGGAGATGACCTAATTGAAAAAACTAAACCTATAAATCTCCAAGCAGGAATGTGCCTTTGTAAACCTGAACTCTCCTGGGAGCCCTTTGTTTCCGACATGCAAGAAGGCTTTGGTGTGCAAAGCCTGCTTTTAGTGTCAAGCAGGCTTTTCAATCAGCAAACTGTTAGTGCACACAGAGCTTTTATAGGTCAGGTGTTCTTCAATTCTCTGATAAACTGACCTGTAGCACAGAGGATGGAGGCGCCAGTTATGGGGCTCTCGGAGCTGTCCATCTGCTGGCGGATTCATGGGTGTCAGTTTCACCACCCTTTCTTCCCTATTTCCTTTTTTAATATGTAGAAACTTATTTAAAAACCTGAAGTTGTATGCGAGTAGCCAGACTCCATGGATGACGGCAGTGCTTAACTGCCTTAGGTAGGGTTTCCCGGATCATGTCCGGAGACAGAGACAGCGCTGGAAGGGAGGCTTGTAGGGAGTCTCTCCGGGGCCACTCCCGAGAGCTGTGGTCCAGTGAAACCACAGAAGAGTGAGGCACGCAGGCTCATGCTGTATCCTCAGGGCTGAGTTATGCTGAAGCTGAACCCCAGTGATAGGACTAGGGTCAAGAGGTGGGTGGGAGCAGGTCCTGACGGGACACGTGTCTTGTGGGTGGAGGTCTTTGCGCTGCCTGCAAGGCGGCGGTGAGGGGGCAGGAGGGCCGCTCTTTGCAGGGAGGGTGGCTTGCTTCTGCAGGCCCAGAGGCTTTGGAGAATTAGGAGTTTCAAGACTGAAGGGGGAGCTGAAACCATCCCAGAGGTCCTTGGCTGGACACGTCCCCTTCTTTGGTTCTGCTGTTCCGACAGTTAGGCCCTGAGCCCGGTGGTCATCTTTCTCTGCCTTCTCCCTCTGGGAGGTGAGACCCTCGTTGCTGTTGTAAGGAGGGCCTCTGGCTTCCACATCGACTCTCCATCACCGTAAATCGCTCGCAGGTTTTCGTGACGAGTGTCGACTTCGCCATAGTAATAGCTGTTGAATTCCACTGTCATCAGAGTCGCTGTTTCCTCCGAACTTTTCACACGTCTGGCACTTTACACCAGCGTTTCCTTCCACCCTCTCAACTGGTCACTGGCAAAAGTTTTAACGACTGGACCAGGCATTCGTTTCCCTGGGCAGCCATGACGAACTGGGTGGCTTAAACAACAGTCACGTGTTGCCCCCTGGTACCGGGGACCAGAAGTCTGAAATCAAGGAGTCAGCAGAGCAGGCTCCCTCTGAAGCCCCGAGGGGAGAACTCTCCTCGCCTCTTCCTGTTTCTTCCTGTTCCTGGCGTTCCTTGGCTGTGGCTACAAAGCTCCAGTCTCTGCCTCCATCTTCTAACACACCTTCTTCCCTATGTCTCTCTGTCTGTAGGTTTCCCCGCTTCCCCTTGGCAAGGATGCCATCATTGGATTTAAGGCCAATCCTAAATCTTATTTTGAAGTCCTTAGCTAATTACATCTGCAAAGACCCTCTTTCCAAGTAAGGTCCTATTCTGAGGTTCTGGGTGGACGTGAATCTCTGGGGACACTCGTCAACCCACCACCAAGAGCCGCTTTGTGGCAGGGGCTACTCGTGCTTGACTCAGCACCAGTGAGAGCTAAGTCAGGTAGCAAGTGAACCAGTTCCAAACCCCACGTTATTTTTGTCACCCCCGTCCTGGTACCAGTTTCACGGGGTGGGTTCTCCAGGAAGCAGACTGGGTGTTCACTGGGGGATGTGCTCAGTGCCTGCGGAAGGAGGAGGGTAGCCAAGCCTCCACAGCCTCGACCGCCCCCACCCAGGGAGCTTGGGAGTGAACATCACCTGTCCGAGCTGTCCTGGGTTGGGCCAGATGGTTGGCTGTTCATGCGCCCCCGTGTCAGTCACTGGGTGTGGGCTGCCCTGGGAAAGGCTCGAGCCTGAAGGAGGTAGCTCTTTGCAGCCGAGTAATTCGTGGACGGCTGGCAGCTGAGGGCCGTCTGCTGGGAGTACTCAGCAGCGGCAAGAAGTCCTTCCTTCAGGGAGGCCCAGAGGTGAGGGTAATGGGGTGAAGATGGAGTCAAGGCTCCCTGAGCACCCAGCTCACCAAACCCTGAGCCTTCTCCTCCCCTTGGGGGCCCCCAGCTGATGAGTCAGCCAGCCAACCTCAGTCAGAATAGTTCAGCAGCTGACAAGGTTGGATACACAGCAGGAAAACCTCTGTAGAGTCAGGAAATGCAGCAGCCATGACTCTACAACTTGGGAATTAACACCATTATTTTAGAGAAAAATGAACTGATTCAGGAAAAGTTCATGACCTCTCCCCAAGTCATCAGCTATGGAAGTGAAGATGAATTTTTGTTAATTTTTCTTTTTTACTCATTTTTTAAAACTATGCTTATTTATACGGAAGAATAACAAATGATCCAAATATTTAACAATGGGAGAATGGGTGAAATAAATCTGAGTGCAGTTATATAATGCTATATAGCTATAAAAAAACACATCTGAAAAAAATTTAATGACATGGAAATAAGTTAATGATAGAGTCTTAAGTGAGAAAGGCTAGTTAAAGCAGCGTATATAGTTTAATATTATTTTAGAAAAACAGGAAATAGACAAAATAATCTGAAAAGTTATTTATTGAACTATTAACGGTCATGAAATTATGAATGGATGATTTTATTTTCTACACTTGATGTTTTACTTTTTAAGAACAAAATTGGAAAATTATTTTAAAATAATCTTTCCAAGGATTGATTTGTGTGTGATTAATGAGGAATAAGTTACCGTTGTCACCTGGTACTACGATTGGAAGATCAAAAGCCCAGAATCTTAATGACAGAACTGAAGTCAAACACCCTTCCCGCAGTCCTCCCTCCTTATGTGGCCACTTGTCCCGATGTGGGGTTCAGAGGATGTGCTTCCCATTTTCCAAGGTGATGGATGCAGAGGCTGGCTCAAGCCAGGTTGAGTCTCAAGGCCACATTGTAAACCCTTTAAACCAGCTTGATTTTTACAGAAGTAGGATTCAAACTTGTGTTGACACCTGGAGTTTGGAGGTAAATGTAGGCGTTCTCGCCGCTGCGAAAGACGTTTTCTTCTTAGAAAAGAGGCAGGAAGCTTCTTATCACATAGGGAATGTCATATATGACTTGAAGACATTAGCCGTTGAAAATGTGTAATAAGTAGAAGGTCCAAAGTTTTCTCCCAACCCAAGTGAACCAGGTTTTCTCAAAAGCCTGACCTTTCGGGTGCGCGGCGGCGGCGGGGTGGCTGGGCCGGCGGCGGCGGCGGCGGCGGTACGAGGCGCGCGCTCGGGGGTCCCGGGCGCGAGGAGGAGGAGGATGTGGCGCGCGGAGGGGAAATGGCTGCCGGAAACAAGCCGGAAGAGCGTTTCCCAAAGTGTATTCTGCGGAACTAGCACCTACTGTGTTCTCAACACCGTGCCACCTATAGAAGATGATCATGGGAACAGCAAGAAGTGTCGTGTAAAAATCTTTTTACCGAAAAAGCTGCTTGAATGTCTGGCGAAATGTTCAAGTTGACCCAAAGAGAGGCACCGTTGGAACACGAATGAGAGATCATGATGCAGCCGTCCTTTTGGATTTCTTTTTAATAACGTGTGACCCTTCACCTTTGATCCCCTGACCTGCATTACCTTGGTAACCATTTCATTTTTTAATTTCATTTCATTTTTTGATTTTGGTGTACAAGCTGTAACATTTCATCTCTCAGAGTGTAACACGCTGATTTCCTCAAATAGAGATACCCCTTTGAGTGATAAATTTGCAAAATGCTGTCTTCATTTTCTGTATTAAAATTCATTTCAGTTTAAAAAAAAAAAAAAAAAAAAAAAAAGCCTGACCTTTGATTGGCTCTTTCTGAGAGATGCTTTATTGTTTCACTACCAGCAAGACACACCTTCGGGATGCTTTGTGCAAAAAGCATAATCCTGAAAAATTAGATATAGAATGTTAATTTTTATATTTTGAAAAGTTTAAAAAATACTTAAAAGTTCCAAGATTAATTTAGTAGGTGCCCAGTGGTCAATGTTAACAGCCAACTCTCAAGAGGAAAACAAAGCTCTGATTTGTAGGACTTGCTGATTTCTGTGAATTGGTGTGAATACTTCCAGCTATCACGGTGATATCTCTGAACGGGGAGCTGGAAGGATCTGCACACCATCTACCGTTCCCGGGGTGATCCAGCTGTAGCTCACCACTGAGCGGACCCAACAGCCATAATTAACAAATGTTAACAATTTTCGCATGACATCTTTTCACAAAAGAAATAAAACGTTGTGAATAATGTCGAAACCCTCCTTGTTTCTCTCCACAGATCCATCTTACCTTCCTTCCCCAGAGACAACCGTCTCAAGAATCTGGTATGTATTCTTCCAGATTACACTTTTGTACTTTTACCACAAATATACGTAGTCAAAGCAATACATCGTTATGCTCTGCCTACTCTGAATTTTGCCTAGTGCTATTATATTGTACATGTTCTTCAACTTCCTTTTCTCTTCAATATTATGTTTTTGAAATTTATTCATATTGATGCACGTAGAGGCAGTGCATCCATTTTAAGTGCTGATCGTGCTCAATTATGTGAAAATATCACAACTTATTTATCTATCCCCTTATTAATGGACTTTCAGGTTGCTTTCAATTTTGCTAATAAGAGTGATGTTGGGGGCTTCCCTGGTGGCGCAGTGGTTGAGAGTCCGCCTGCCGATGCAGGGGACACGGGTTCGTGCCCCGGTCCGGGAAGATCCCACGTGCCGCGGAGCGGCTGGGCCCGTGAGCCGTGGCCGCTGCGCCTGCGCGTCCAGAGCCTGTGCTCCGCAGCGGGAGAGGCCACAGCAGTGAGAGGCCCGCGTACCGCAAAAAAAAAAAAAAAAAAAAAATAGTGATGTTGGAAGCACCCTACAGACAGTCTCCGTATGCAAGTTTACTGTCTCTAGAAGTGAAGTGAAGTGAACAGACTGTAGGGAGCTCATTTTCCACTTCAGTAATATTGACAAATTGTTCTCCAAGTGGTTATACCAATTTACACTCCTGGCAGAACTATTTGCAGGTTTCTCATTTCCCATGGTCTTGCCAATTTTTAGTATCGTCAGACTTCTAAAATGTTGCCATCCTTAGGGCATGAGATGACATCTCATTTTAACCTGAATTTCCCAATTACTAGTTAGGATGAACATTGTATTAGTCAGGGTAAAGCTAAGCTGATGTAACAAAGAGGCCCCAGGTACTGCAGTTCTTCTCTCTTGCGTAACCACCTTGCGTTGGGCGGTCAGGCTGCTACTCAGGGATCCTTCCCTTTGTCACACTGCCATCCCTCAGGTCATCCTCCTCGTGCCCATGCTTGAAGTTGGGTAGTTGCCACACACTAGCTTTTGGAAAAAAAGAGCCTGTGCTCTGCAATGGGAGAGGCCACGACAGTGAGAGTCCCGCGTACCGCAACAAAAAGTTAATGATTCTGATTCTGGGGGACTAGCTTTCCTTCTCAAGCAGGTGTTTGTGTGGCTTCTGGGCCTCCTTTTCCATGACTCAGCTGGTAAAAGTTTTAGCCCGTTTTTATTTTGTCTGCTTTGTCTTATTGATTTATAGGAATTCCTTACATATTCTAGCTTGCCTATTTAATTTATACAATAAATCTGATCATTTAAACGCACCAGTGCACATACATCAATGAAGATATTTTAAAATAGTTTAGCATACATTTAAAGGAGCTTGTTATTTAAACAAGTCATATATTCCTTTGATAAATTAAGATTCTTTTTATAAAATGAATAATTACCATTTTAATGGCAAGGTCTTTAGGCTAATATAAGTTACTCAAAGTTAAAACTTAGGGAAAGTGGTTTCTTAGACCCAGTTGAACCTACTGAACCCACAGGAGAATCTGGCAACACCTAGGACACTGTGGTCAATTTCTTAACCACTCGGAGTTTCCATTTTCTCGACTGTAAGGATGATATTATTTGCTGTGCCTCCTATATGAGATTGTTATAAGAAAATGCCCCATAGGGTGCAAAGTTTACACCATTGTTAGGAATTAGAATTACGGATAGGACTTCAGTACATGCGTTGGATTTCATCTGAAGGTCCCTGAATCTAGTTTCTGGTTCCCCTTGACACTCTCTATGCACTGTCTACACCTTACTCCCTACTGCAGACCAGGGTGGTCCTTGGATTTGTGGGCTGTATGGTTGGAGCATCCATGTGAGAGTCAACGCCCCTGAGGGCAGCCTGGCAGCCTGGCTTTCCAGCCTGTTTTCAAGCAGTTCTCAGCTAAGCCTCTCGTTCAAGTGGGGCTGTGCAGTTTCTCTCACTGGTTCAGGCCAACCCAGCTTGTCATCCATTACCGCCCTCACGAGGGACGGTTCTCAGTTTCCCAGCATTTGCACCCAGCCTGGCACACACGCTCGGAGCCCATCCCGCTGGGTGAACAGTGCCTCCGCCTGACCCCCCAGCTCTTCTCCCTGTGTCTCTGCTCCAGCTCCACGCTACATGAGGGCCCTCAGGCTCTGCCAAGGGAGGGGGGGCGGCCAAAGAGGGAGAGTATGGAGGATGCCCTGGAATATGATTTTGCTTTATTCATGATAAACCAACTTTTAAAAGTTAGAAAGGAGAATTTTAACCATGTGTTGAAGAAATGAGTATGTAGTATTAAGTCTCGATCTTTCATTGCTGTGTTTGAATTTTGTTTTAAAAAGGAGAACAGTGGTGCGTTTGTGACAAAATGCAGGACATCTTTTTACCCCGTGCAGCCTAACCCTGCAGCTGTTAGGCAGGCCCAGCGGGGTGGGGGCTGTGAGCTGAGGTGGCCATGCAGCAGCCAAAGAAGGGATGAGCAGGGTGGGGGTCTCTGGCCTCCCTCCACCCGGGATGGGGTCAACACCCATTCATTTCCTAAGCGTTTGCTGAGCAGCTCCACATGCCAAGAGATGTCCCAGGTGCTGGGATGTAGCACAGGCTGGGCAGGTGACATCCTGCTCTCATGGAGCTTAAATTGTAAGGCCAGAGACAGATGAAGACACACATGATTAATGAAAATATGAAAGTGTCAGTTACTGGTAAGTGCTCTGGAAAGATTTTTAAAAGGGTGATGAGAAAGAGACTGAGGTCATCAGGGAAGGTCTTTTTGAAAAAGTGACATATGAGCGGAGATCTGCACGATAAGAAGGAACAACTCATGTAAAATTAGGTGGGAGAGCACACAGGGCAGAGGCTCAGCTGCTGCAAAGGATCAAGACTAGGATCAAGTTTAACAGGTCCCCGTGGGATGAGGAGGAAGGCCAGTGGGCCTGCAGTGAGGGCAGAGGGTAAGGAGGTGTGTGTACAGAGGGGGCTGGGGCCAAACCATGCAGAGCTGTCGGGGAGGGCCTGAATCACAAGTCCAGAAGTTTAGTTCAGAATGGGATCCACCTTGGGGGGCTCCTGGGGCCATGAGGAAGCCGTGGTTCTCAGAATCAGGGAGTTGGCTCAAGGACCAGCCTTTGGGGGTCAAGGACAGACACTGGGAAGATAGGAGCTCTTACAGCAAATGGTACCTGCCCTGGAGGAAGGGACTAGCAGGTACTGGGTGAGTTGGTGATGGTCTCATGTGGCCAAAGGGAACCCCCAGGACAAGGCAGGACAGACAGACTCCCCCTGGGTGAGGACTGAGGAGGACCCCGTGGCTCTCACCTCCACGAGCATCACAGAAGCATCAGCTCTGCCCCTTGTAGCCTGCACCACAGGCCCAGGGCCGGGAACCAGCTCCAGAGCCCGCTTGCTTGAGTACAGAGCTCCAAGTGGACCGCAAGCATCCTCACCTGGGCCAAGCCTGATGCTGGCAGGTCACTTTGGCAGGGAGGTGGCAGCTATACAGTGCTGGGCAAACTGGGAGAGACCGCCAAGATGGAAAGCATATTGCTTCTGAAGAGTCGGGATCAAATTCAGTGTTCTACACCTTTGGATTGAGGCACAGACCAAGCCAAGACTTTCACATCCTTTGACGTTGTAGACCAACAACCTGGTGAAGGTGGTTGTTCATTTTCAGATTTGATTTTGCATCTCACCTGGTGAAGAAGCGCAGGTGGATGTTCACCTTAAGATCTGATTATGCATCTCACCTGGTGAAGGGGTGCACGGGTGGATTTGGTCACGCATCTCACAAGCAGATGCCCTGCATTAGGTCAGGAACAAACTGAGGCTTTGCGTGCTAACACCCCAGGATTCCAGAACGTGTCTATTTCTGTTTTTTTTTTTTTTTTTTTTTTTTTTTTGCGGTATGCGGGCCTCTCACTGTTGTGGCCTCTCCCGTTGCGGAGCACAGGCTCCGGACACGCAGGCCTAGCGGCCATGGCTCACGGGCTTAGTTGCTCCGCGGCATGTGGGATCTTCCCGGACCAGGGCACGAACCCGTGTCTCCTACATCGGCAGGCGGATTCTCAACCACTGCGCCACCAGGGAAGCCCCTAGAACGTGTCTATTTCAAAAGCGGCACCATGTCTAACTACAAGGTCCTTAATTTTTGCAGCCAAGAAGAACTCCAGACAACCCCAAAGCTCATACTCTTCTTACTAGACTGTCCTGTTCTCCTGGGTAAATGTGTCCCTAAACTTTTTATGTTTTGTAGTAAAATTAGTCCATGATTTAGGAGTTCAAATGAGGCATTTTTCATGGAGAGATATTATACAATATTAAATTAAAAGTATATTCCTGTTTGCTTAGTGGAAACTATATAGACAGATAATATACGTGACTATGAGCTCACATTAGGAACTTTCTATAAAAAGTTAACAACGGGGACTTCCCTGGTGGCACAGCGGTTGAGAATCCGCCTGCAAATGCAGGGGACGCGGGTTTGAGCCCTGATCCGGGAAGATCCCACATGCCGCGGAGCAACTAAGCCCGTGCACCACAACTACTGAGCCTGCGCTCTAGAGCCCACGAGCCACAACTACTGAGCCCGCATGCCACAACTACCGAAGCCCGCGCGCCTAGAGCCCGTGCTCCACAAGGGAAGCCACTGCAAGGAGAAGCCCACGCACCACAACGAAGAGTAGCCCCCGCTCACTGCAACTAGAGAAAGCCCGTGCGCAGCAACAAAGACCCAGCAATGAAGACCCAATGCAGCCAAGTAGAAATTAATTAATTAATTAATTTAAAAAACGTTAACAACAAAACTATTATTATTTTTAATAGCAGCTCTCACTTCTTGGTGCCTGACCGTGTTCTCGGCCCTGTGCTGAGCACATTTTACATGACCTCATAGTCCCTCTCTTGTGCCGTTGTTTCTGAGTAAAAGTAATGTACTCAAGGAATCCCAGGGCTTGGACATCTGGGATGTCATCTGGTCCAACTTACATCATTTGACTTACAGCAGATTTTGCATTAATGTAATCTTCTTCACCTCATGGGACTTGGGTAATCACTTATTTGTACTTCTTTCTTTTTCTTGGGAGGACTAGTGCAATAACAAATTAACTAAGTGCTTGCATCGTAGAGATAGAAGGGGCTGTGAGAGGCCTGAGCTGGCCTCCTGCCTTTAGATGACTGCGCCTGGGGCAGGGTGGATGGCAGGCAGGAGAGGTTAACTCACCTCCTCAAGGCCACAGTCTAGGTCTCCTTCTAAGATCCTGTCTCCTGCTCAGATCTCCTTCCCCTAAACTGAGCTTCCATGTGGCAGTGAGTGTCGATACGTGTTGAGATGTAGCACATCTGTGCCCTTGGTTCTCGTTGACAAGCTACACTTTCAGAGCATGGATTGAAGAGGTGAGGATGAAATTTAAAAAATGCTTCCTGCAAATGGCATATTGTGCTTTTAACTGGCCAATTTGGAAGAATTTAGGAAAGGCAGCTAAAATTAAAGCCATGGCTCAGAATAAGCATCACCCAAGGGACAGGATCACAGCCGTCTTCTTCCAGCACCACCTGTGACAACATTCTACCCAGATGATGAAACAAACATGCTCCCTCCGGCTTCACTTCTACTCAAGCACATCTGCTCCATCCCTCCCCGCTGCTAACACCCCAAACCGCAGGGCAGGATTCCGGGAAGCTGTTGAGGGGAACTTTCTGCCAGTCTCAAGTGGTTTTTAAATTGCAGAAATGGTATTTAGCATAGAGAGGGCTCGTTTTTATGGTGTGTGTGTGTGTGTGTGTGTGTGTGTGTGTGTGTGTGTGTGTGTGTAGGCAGCACTCTCTCTGATGATTGTGCCTAAAAGCTGGTCTTTCCTGACCCACTAATGAGGTTTCCTGAATGGCCGAGAAATAGCCTCTCCCGCCATGAAAAAAGCCAGTCCCAGAAAAGTCGCTTGCGAGACAGAAAAATCTGAACAAACGTAAACCAGACATTGATGTAATGCAGATGCTGACACCACGAGGAGCATGAGGAAAAAGGGACAATTTGGGGAGAAGCAGTGGCAACTCCTGAAAGGAAGGAGAAAGCAAAAGAATACACCAGAAGACCGACAATTGGTAGCATGGAATTTATCTTGCACCGTTCATAACCCTGTCAACCGGAGCACGTGCAGAAGTGACTCTGGAAGGGGTAGGGGAAGCATGGGGCTTTAGGAGAGGACAAAGAACCCACCCAAAACATGAGGTCCGCTCCCCCAGGCTGTGAGGCTACCATCTCCCTGCTTAGGAGGGATGAGGCTCAAACTGCACTTACGCTGGCGGATTTATTTACAGATTAAATTATATCCCTGTAATTAAGCACAGAGACTGAACTGAAATGTGTAGTCACAATACTACCCATCCACGCTTGTTGGTTTATACTTAAAAGACCCCTTTGCGTTTCAAGTGACATTTAGGGAGCTGGGTAGTTGGGTGGAGGGCAGGAGGTGGGGATGGAGGACCCCAAGGACAAGTTGCATTCTGCCCAGCCAAAGGCCATCCTAGGCTGCAACTCTCTTTACCAACTAGCTGGAGAGCAGGGTGGGACGGAGTTAACGCCCCGCATGGAAGTTCCATCAGCAGGTCTGGGAGGCGCTGGGGGGCTGAGTCACATCCCTACTCCACCCAGGATCAAACACACAGTGGAGCCTTTCAAGGCAAAGGTGTGAGTCACTCCTGCACGTCGAGCTGGCAGTGCACGCCTCACCTCTGCGGTACTACTGGCCCACCCGACGGCTGCGGAGGCAGTGACTGAATCTGAATCAAGTTCAACTCTATTAAGTGAACCTCCGCAAGGTCAACGTCTGCTACTTGCTTTTTTGGCCAGCCAGCAATCTCAAAATGAGTGCGGATGGCTTGGTTAATGAGGCTTTGATGATGGAAATCTGAGTCCTGATTACATTTTGTGCAGCCTGTGTTTGTGGACGCCAGTGTAACCTGCTGGGTTTCTCAGTCTTGTCGATTATATGTCAAAAATTATAACAGCAATTGCCCTTTTGAAAAGTATCCTACAGATAATTAGCATGAAGCCTGTATACGAACAGCTTTGTGTATGTATACACATATATACCTATATATACATATACATACAAATACATATAGTAATATGTATACATACAAATACCTATTGTACTTAATGCTAATGTATCTGTATATATAGGTATATATATGTGTGTGTACATACACAAAATTGTTCACTGTAGCATTTTTTATTGCAACAGTAAATGTCTAACCATGAATACTCAAGAGTAGGATGTTTTAAATTAGGTTATAGCCCATCTATACAGTGGGATGTTATGGAGGTATTAACGAGAAAAAAGTATACTGATATGTATTAGCTGTTTTACATGCTATTACTTTTTATTTTATTTATTTTTTTTTTTTATTGGGATCTTCCCGGACCAGGGCACGAACCCGCGTCCCCTGCATCGGCAGGCGGACTCCCAACCACTGCGCCACCAGGGAAGCCCCTATGCTATTACTTTTTAAGCCTGCTTAAGATATGTTAAGTGAAAGAAAACTATGTGACAGAAAAGGTAACACAGTAGGGGCCCATTTATGTAAGAAAAAAAGGATAGACATAAATATAAATTATGAAGGCTTAGTTCTGAAAAAAAAATGAGGAAAATAGCTGTTAACTGAGGGCAGAGAGGGACTGGAGTTCTGGTGAAAGTGGAGGGGTGTGGGTGAGAATTTGTTTGTTAAAATTGGTTGTTGACTTCATGTTTCTTTTAAAATATGCCAAACAGTAAAGAAAGACACGATAAATGCATCCAATATTCAGAGGCCAAACTATCATAACTAACTCACTGGCTGCTGAAAAAATACTTTGAAATGGTTCCAAGTTTCCATAAATAAGGCTTCACGTGCCCCCAAAGCAACTTCACTGTTCATTGTTTATACTGCCATGTCTTCTCTTTAGCACCATTTTCAAGGAATTGGGGCATTCTCTTTCCAGATTGTTCCTTTCTCAAGAATTCAATCATTGATCTAATAATAAAAGGAAGCTGTTAGAGACTCTGTGCGCCAGATACTACTCCTGCGTGATAAATTGCATGCCCAAGGGAATAGGAAAAAAAGCACACCAACAAAAATAGAATTTAATTCACATTGATTAAAACAATGTGTGCCAAACAGCTCTTTTTGTGGGAGAGAAATAAATAGCAACATATATCAAGAAATCTAACAACTGAACATAGGAGATTGTGGCCCCAATACGTTTGAATTATTCGATAGACTTTTCTTGATTATTTTGTATCACGCACTATGCTGAAGATGAGTAGCAGGACAGTATGATGAAAGGAAGAGAAAAGATAAAACAATAAGTACAAGGCAGGGCTTCCCTGGTGGCGCAGTGGTTGAGAATCCGCCTGCCAATGCAGGAGACACGGGTTCGTGCCCTGGTCCGGGAAGATCCCACATGCCGCGGAGCGGCTGAGCCCGTGAGCCATGGCCGCTGGGCCTGTGCGTCCGGAGCCTGTGCTCCGCAACGGGAGAGGCCACAGCAGTGAGAGGCCCGCATACCGAAAAAAAAAAAAAAAAAAAAAAAAATAAGTACAAGGCAATGCAATAAGAGGTAAAGTGGAGGCCAAAAGGAAAGTGCATTTAAGCAAGTGCAAAACCCACATAAACACGAAAGAATGAGGCAAGGAGGGAAAGGTAAAAACACTGCTATTCCTGGGTGTGAAGGGGGCGCATCTCAAGCTGCCTCTTCAGCATGCATCTCAAACCGAATACCCCCCCGAGTTGAACTTCTTACCCTCTCCATCTCCTCCATTGGCTCCTCCCATGGTCTGCCTCTTCTTAGTCATGGCAGCCGCATCCTTTAGTTGCTCAAGCCACGTGCCTAGGAGCCACGATTGAATCCTCTCTGTAATCCTCTCTCCAAAGTGTCAGCAAATGCTTTGGGCTCCACTGAAAGGATCCAGAATCCAATCACATCTTACCAGCTCTGTTGCTTCCATCTTCATCCAAGCCACCACCATCTCTCGCGGGGCTGCCCCACTTCAATCCATTCTCAGCAGAGCGGACAGGGCGATCGATCCGCGTATATGGTAAGACAGATCGTGTAATTCTCCAGCTCAAAAACCCCCATGACTCCCATTTCACTGAGTAAAAGCTGAAGTCTTCACTGTGGCCGACCAAGGCCCGGAATGATCTGACCCCCCCATCCCTCCTACCTCTTTCTACTCCCCGACTGCCCACTTCCCAGCACCCCCGGGAGTCTAGAGCTCCCCCAGCCTCCCTAGCGCTCCCCACTTCTCTCCCCCTCCAGTTTTTATTCAATGACCCTTCTCCGTAGGCCTTCCTAGTCCTCTTACAGAAGATTGCCATCCCTCCTCTTACACCCTATCCTCTTATTTTTTATTTTCTCATATCACATATAACTATCAAACACTCTATATTCTACCTATTTAGTTTATGATTTGCCACCTACAACCCATCCCCAGAATATAAGCTCGAGAAAGGTAGACATTTTTGTCTGTTTTGTTCACTGATGTGTCCCTCAGAACCTAGAATAACACTCAGAATATTACAGGTGTTCAATAAAAATTTGTGAAATTCATGAATGAATGAGTGGGGTCTGAATGGGGTTTGATATTATCAAAACTGAGGTTGAAGAGATAAACAAGGGCCCAGCTCTGGAAGGTACCACTGGTAAGAGTTTTGAACCTCATCAGAAAATAGAAAATCACAGGAACAAGAGAGATGGTTATACTATTTGTTTGCATGTAAATATATACACAACATAAAGAATGCAGTGGGGTGCGGGAAAGCACGTCTGGTATTTTTGCCATAAACATCTTTGCTGCAAGCAGTTTCATTGCACAACTATCTGGCTGTAGGACAGGTTTGCTCTAAAAGATAAACCAACTGGGTTTCAGTGCCATTAAAGACAATATAAAAGATGCACCTAGTAATTCACGACAGTCTTCAAGAGCATTAATGATCCATTCTTTGGCTGATTTAGATACACCGCTTGTTCTCTCCTGCACTTTTTTTTTTTTTTTTTTTTTTTTTTTTGCGGAACGCGGGCCTCTCGCTGTTGTGGCCTCTCCCGCTGCGGAGCACAGGCTCCGGACGCGCAGGCGCAGCGGCCATGGCTCAGGGGCCCAGCCGATCTGCGGCACGTGGGATCCTCCCGGACCGGGGCACGAACCCGTGTCCCCTGCATCGCAGGTGGATTCTCAACCACTGCGCCACCAGGGAAGCCCCTCTCCTGCACTTTTAACAAAATTTATCAATATTAACAATATTAGAAGTTGGAGGCAAAAGAAGCATCAAGGTCCTCCTACCCACTCAAAAGAAATAGTTATGTGATTTCTGATGAGTGTAAGTTTCTTGAAAATGTGAATTTTTTTGCCATTCGATAATGGAGAACATGATGTAGATGGAATTTTGGTATTTGGCACAGAATGTGGCTTCCTTGACTTGGTGCAATATAAGGACTAGGCACGTGATGGAACATTTCAATATAGCCCGGATATGTTCTAGCAGTTATATATGTTCCATATACTGATGAAAAATAGCAGTGTCCCTGTCTGTTCGTTTTACTTCCAGGGAAATCTGGAGAGGCTTGCAGCAAATTTTTTTATATCATAAAGAATTTATGTCTGACATTAGATCCTGAATCCTTAATGACCAACATTGAGAAAGAAAGTATCATCACTTTCTCTAAGATATACCCCAATACAACTATAATCCTGAATCTACACATTTTAAAGGTAGTCAAACATTTTTGTGTGTTTTCATTTTTTACAATAAAATCTTAAAATTTTTTTTGGTATTAATTTTTCATGTTTCCTTATGTCCTTTCAATCTTTTTTTATTATGTCCTTCTTATCTTTTACAATAAAATTGTCTTACGGCCAATGAGCTGTGCAGCTAAACTCCTTGCAGCAAAGATTCTTACCACAAAAATACGTGGAACCGGGGAAAAGGCAGGGAAAAGAAAAGCTCGAAAATTATTGCAATGATATTTGACAGTGAGGATGGAAAATGTGATAGATTCCAGAGACATTTCAGAGTAGAATTCATGACATGTAGTAGCTAAATTCATGTGGAAGATGAGGCAGAAAAAGTTTCTAGCCTGGGTGAATCAGGAGGGGAGGGGGCAGGGCACAACTTCTGAAAGAATGACATAGCCCGAGGACATGACATAAAAGGATTAGAACCAAATGGGTCCAAGATGGTGGACAAGTGGACTTCCACTAGACCTTGAGCCTCAGTGTATGCTCATTGTAACACATCAGCAAGCTAAATGACACACCCACCGGAGCCATGACAGTTCCAAGGCCAACCATAATCAAAAAAATGGGCGGTGGCCCAATTCCTGGAAATCCCTGCCCTTCCAGAAATAGCTGGAATACTCCTCCCTCTCATTAGCCTATAAAATTACCCACCACTATAAAAACTGACAACCCCATACCGAGGTGCCTTTTCTCACCTTCTGCGATGGCCCATGCTCTGCCTGTGGAATGTGTTTTTCTCTAAATGAATCCACTTCTTACCTATCACTCTGTCTCTCACTGAATTATTTCTGCGATGAGACATCAAGAACCCGAGCTTCATTAAGTCCTGAAACCAGGTGTGTGATCTCAGTTGGAAGACTGTGGGTTTTGGCCGGGTTCAAGTCCTGGCCACGTGGGTTCAAGTTCCAGTCTGGCTTTAGGCTGGGTTTGAGTCCTGGCACATGGGTTCAAGTCCCAATCTGAGGTGCACAGTTTCATGGGTGTTTGGGAATGTGTTTAAATGCCATTAAGTAAAGGTAGAACATGTGACCTGCAAGGAATGTACTCAAGGCCAATCAGGAGGAAATTCAGGCTGACAGGCCTCTGGACTTTATAACTGATCTCATGCTCTGAGTCAATTTTTACATCTTGCACAAGTGACTTCCTGTGGCAGATGGTGGGCAACTGTCTGTCCTTCTGGTCCTTAAATTCATATTCCCTTATATGAACTGGAATTTAAGGCTGGAAATGTGGGGAGGTGAAAAATAAGCAATTCACACTTAAACTGGAGACACTTGATACTTACTGGATAATACTACAAAAATGTTATGATAGAGGGCTTCAGGGTCGCAGAGGGATGTGATGACTGTAAAAGCAATTCCTACCCTGCTAAGTAGAGAGAGGAGGAGAAATCATAGATAAGGAGACGCTGACATAATATCGCTAACACTGCCTGACATGTCGAGTCCGTGTCATAGTATTCAGGCTGGGCTTGTTTCCTAAAGGCATCTTAGGACGTGCTTTGAATACAGATAGACTTGTTTGCATAGTAAACACATAAACATTACTTAGCTTCTGCAAAGAAACACACTTCCTCTCATTTTTTCTGAGCCTTGCAACCCTCTCAGTCTATCTTTCATTTTCTAACTTTTGATGAAGACTTGAATCTAAGAAATGCTTCACAATTTCTTCACTCCATTACAAGAAAAATTTCAATGTAATAGAAACACCAGGTGGCCCGATGATGAGCGGTGGCCCAATGGTGAGCGCGGTAGCTCTTACCTGGTCTCCGTGGTAGGTGGGCTGTCCTGATGCTCCGGCTCCCTGGAATGTCAGTCCAGGGCTGCCAAGTAGAGACAGAAATCCAAGTTCCATACGAAATCTCCTTTCTAAAAAGGTTAGCAAGCAGGTAAAAAATGGTAATGCACGGTGTAGGCCAACAGGGTACACAGAAACTAAACAGGCTTGAGCAGAAGTTTGAATCTGCTTTAGAGTTTATAAAACTCCTTCAGGTACGTTCTCTTGCTTGACTTCACAACGACCTGGTGAGGCAGGAATCTTATCGCTTTCCTTTTCTGATATGGTGGTAACCTGAGGGAGAACAGCTTACCCCCAATTACATAAATCCACCCTTCTCACGTCTGAGCCTCCCAGCCCAAACCTTGTCCTCTTTCCTCTACTCCATTTTGTTGTTTTAAATGTTGAAAAAGTTTGAGACAAACTTTACATTCTGGTCACCTTCCTTTTCTTTTCCTAGTTCTACAAATTATTTGAGACCAAAATAAATTGTATATTGGGAATGTAAGTTGATGCAGACGCTATGGAAAACAATATGGAGGTTTCTCAAAAAACTGAAACCATATGACCCAGCAATCCCACTCCTGGGTATGTATCAGAAAAAAAACAACAACACTAATTTGAAAAGACACATGCACCCCAATGTTCATAGTAGCACTATTTACAATAACCAAGATATGGAAGCAAAACCTGTGACCATCAACAGATGAATGAACAAAGAAGATGTGCTACATATATACAATGGAATACTACTCAGCCATTAAAAAAACAATGAGATTTTGCAACAACATGGATAGCCTTGGAAGGCATTATGCTAAGTGAAATAAGTCAGACTGAGAAAGACAAATACTGTGTGATATCACTTATATGTGGAATCTAAAAAATACAACAAACTAGTGAAATAACAAAAAAGAAACAGACTCACAGATACTATAGAGAACAAGCTAGTGGTTACCAGTGGGGAGAGAGAAGAGGGGTGGGGCAAGATAGGGGGAGGGAATTAAGAGGTACAAACTACTGGGTATAAAATAAATAAGCTACAAGGATACATTGTACAGCATAGGGAATAGAGCCAATATTGGATAACGATAAATGGAATATAACCTTTAAAAAATAAGTTGTGTATGTGTAATTTCATTGAACTCACCTTATAGATTATGAGAAAAAAATAGATTAATCATGAAAAATGCAGCAAAGTTTACTATTCTTCAAACTCTTAGTTAACTTGATTAGTTAAGCGCTTGCTACTTTTGTCACTAGCCCCAGGTAGGTAAGTTAAGTCTAACCTTAGGGGAGTGATGTGTGTTTGTCTCCTCCTGTAACATGTAGACTTATGTCTCAAAAAATAAGCACAAGAAAAATAAGGTACTTAACTATCTATAGCCTGTCAAGAAGACAAATGAGAGACTTCATGTTACCTTGCATTAAGACTTTAGACATCCTTCCTGCATACATAATCGTATTTAATCACATTGATCCTATTTGAGGCTATTGCTGTCCTCTGGAGGGAGATGAGGAAGGTGAGGCTCAGAGACATGTGTTTGCTGAGTTCATACTGTTTGTGAGCAGAAACCAGAAGACTAGACTCCGGGCTCAGATTTTCATACAAGCTCTGCCACTAAATAGCTCTGTAACTGAGGCAAGACACTTTTCTCTGGGCATTGGTCCCCTTTTAAATTAAATAACAGATTTTCACAATACAATCTCTAAGCTCCTTCGAGCGCTGACATTGCAGGGTTCCACGACCAGTCCCCAGGCCTCTGATTCCTGGTCCATCCCTTTTTCCACCACCCCATCCTGCCTTCCTCGCTCCAACCTGACAGGCTCTTAGCCAGGAGAGCTGTGATGTCTTGGACCAAACTTGGACACAGGGGCACTGCCCTAAAACCTGAGGAACTGTGGGGTCAAGACAGTCCAAGAGGGCTTCCCACTGGCCACAGCTCAGAGGAGATATAAGTAAGATCCAGAAGAACAAGGCAGCAACGAAAAACACTGGGTTAACAACAGCCCCCAAACAAGACAAACACTGAAAGCCAAGGATCTCAGCTAAGACTGACGGTCCTGTGCAGCTGCCAGCCGTGAGCCGGCCAGAGGTCAAGAAAGAAGGGGTCATGCAAAGAGGGAGGCAACCATGCGTCGGAAATCAAGAAAGAAAAGTGGCCAGATGGACACCAGGTGGGGAGCTGATCGGTGATGGCAACAGTCAGATGGCCAGCGTGATTCAGATGCTGGATCAGGGCAAGGACGGTCTCCTCTCTGGTCTTTTACATTGCTTTTTCATCTTTTAGAGTGTAGGGTATAAACTAAAGTGATCATGGTGACCGCGCGAGCCAGAACTTTCTGGATAAAGGAGCAGTGGAATTACAGGTGGAGAGGAGTGGGATCGCTAAATGGACGCGGTTCTTGTCGCTTCCCACACCCAGGCACACCACACCACGTGCGCTATTACAGCCCTCACGTGGACGAGACTCCGCGCTCCACCGAGCTTGGTGAGGGTCTGGCACGCTGGTGACCCGTGAGATAAGCCTGCCTGCGTGCCTCTGTGACAAGGTCAGTCTTCCTTCCGCCGAAGCCTGTTTCCCCTGAAGTAAACAAGTGTGGAGAAAGGACTTGAGAATTGGGGGTTTGTGAAGAAAGCTTCGCAGATGTGATTGTGAAATTATTTACTGAAGAAGCCTACTTCTTTGGGGTCAGGGGAGAAAAGCCTGCATCTACTGGACGCTATAGGGGGCGCTGTGATGCACGACGCAGACCCGCCCCCCTGGGACGCAAGAGCTCCTCCCAGCAGCGGAAAGCGTGGGCGGCGGCAGCTCGCGCAGCTCGCTCACTGCCGCGGACCGCGCGCAGGCCTCTGCAGGGGCGGCCTTGTCCGCGCTCGCGCTGCCCGCGCTGGGGAGCCCACGTCCAGTGAGTGGCTGCTGTGGGCGTCTAAAGGTGCAGCCCCCTCGCTCCAGCTGGGGCCACTCTAGCTCCAGAGCCCCCACCCCCACCCCCGGGGCTGTAGAACGGGTCCTCCCGGGCCCCGTCTGTCTGGTCCTGCCACGCCGATTTCCCCACGTGATTCTGACAGTCCTTCCAGCAAACGTCCTGCAAAGTGAGTCACCGCATAAGTGCTGGCTTCCAGGGTAACCGACGTGCAGCAGACACTCCAACAGGCGAGGAACAATTACTTAAAACAAGATGACTGACTGGGATTTATCAAGTAACAGCAACAGCAACAAAAAACAATAGTAATAACAGCTACTTTAAATGAGCGCTTACTACGTGTCAGGCATAGTCTGTTATCCCATAAAATCCTCACAGCAGTGAGTGCTACTGAATAGATATTAGTATCTCCGTTTTACACATGAGAACACTGAAGTCTAAAGAGGTTGAAGTACAGTTCCCAAGGTCACAGAACTGGTAAGATCTGTCTGGCATTTGAACTCAGGTCTGTCTGGTCACAAAGCCTGCACACGACCTCTATTCTAGTATCCACGCTGGAAGCACTTTTGCCATCAAATAGAACAGTGAATCCAAGCAGTTATTATGCAGTGATCACCTCGATAGTCTAAGAATCGCATTGCACTGGGAAAGCAGGAAGGGTAGGAGAGAAAGGAGTCTGGGCTGTGTTTCCTGTGCTTTGTTCTAATTGAAATCAAAGATAAACAGACTTCATTAAGTTCGATCTTACAAGGAATCCTACCCAAATCTATTCTTCGTTAGTAATTGTTGAGTTGAATTGTGTCCCGCCAGAAGCTATGTTGCAGTTCTAACCCCCAGTGTGTGACCTTACTGGAAACAGGGTCACTGCAGATGCAGTTAGTTAAGAGGAGGCCGTCTTGGGGTGAAGAGGCCCTACTCCAACATGGCTGGGGCCCTCAAGACAAGACAGTGTGAAGGCCAGGGGGAGATGGCATGTGATGGCAGAGTCAGAGATAGAGAGGGACAGCTCCAAGCCAAGGAGCACCAGCCGCCCCCAGGAGCTAGGACGAGGCAGTGAAGGGTTCTACCCAGCGCCTCAGAGGGGATGTGGCCCTTCTGACTCCTTGGTCTCAGACTTCTAGCCTTGAGAACTGTGAGAGAATGAAGTTCCGTTTTCAGACACACTCTTTGTGGTTCTTCGTTATAGCGGCCACAGGAAACTAGTACAGAATCACGTAGACGCAGAGAAAAACGACAAAGATGTAGCATTTTCTGCCCATCAAGTTTATGTCCACCAAACTTTTTAATTGGAAAAATTCACGTCTGATAAAACCACCACAAGCAGTAGTGTATCAGTAGATGTTTAACAACCAGCTCCCCAAAAAAGGTATTTGTAGGTACATGTGTGTCAATATATGTCTATAACTGACATAAAGGATATGTAACACAATTTAGAAATAATAAAATATACAGTGCTCTTTATTATCAATTCCATATAGCCAACTGATTCTCACAGAAAGCTTTCTGTTGATTTTTGCTAAATTCCGAATCCGTAGCCAGCCCGGAGTTATAACTGATGAATGAGTCATGACATGAATGTCACCGGTAAGATTATATTTAATTCAAATTCTAGTTAGTAGGCATCTTTCACTGAAGTGAAATGGGTTTTAATAAACGATTATTGTCGCTACTCTAAAATAATAATGGATAACACTTTCTGAATATTGACTATGTGTCAGTCTCCATGCCAGGCACAGAGGACACAGCAGCCCCCAGACACAGTTCCTCCTTTGTGGAGCTTAGTCTGAGAGAAGACAAACACTAAAAGAAAATTTAGTGTGCAGGAGATGCATGGCACCATTCAATTTAGGATGCTAAGATACTGAGAGTTTCCTCCCCAGCTGAGGACTGAGTCAGAGGACTGACACTGCAGTCCTACGGAGAAAGGGTGGGTTGGAGATACCTTTGGTGGGATTTTCGGACATGATTTGGTGATTGGATATAAACACAAAGGAAAAAGAGGAAGGATTAAATACTCAGCTTTGTGGCGTAAAGTACTTTCATTCAATTATCAATTTAATGAATATTTATTGAGCATCTACAAGCGACAGGCAGAATTCTAGGTATTGAGGGTGAAGTGCTGACCAAGAAAAGTCACCTTAGTGAGATGGACAATCAATGGGTCAATTAGTCAATAAATCGTTAAGTGATGGCTGCTAAGAAAAGCATTAAAATAGCCTGATGTGATAGAGGAGGAGACTTTTTTTTTTTTCTTTTTCTTTTTTTTTTTTTTGGCGGTACGCGGGCCCTCACCGCTGTGGCCTCTTCCATTGCGGAGCGCAGGCTCAGCGGCCATGGCTCACAGGCCCAGCCGCTCCGTGGCATGTGGGATCTTCCCGGACCGGGGCACGAACCCGTGTCCCCTGCATCGGCAGGCGGATTCTTAACCACTGCGCCACCAGGGAAGCCCGAGGAGGAGACTTTGGATTAGACTGGGCGGTGGGGTGGGGTGGGGGGGACCTGTCTGAAGAGATGACATTTAAACTAAGTTCTGAAGAACAAGAACAAGACAACCGTGCAAAGTAGGAGAAACAGCATCACAGGAAGAGGAACTATTTGCTGAAATTCTCCAAGGCAAAAATGAGCTTAGTGCAAAGAGAAATGGGTAGGGTTGCCAGATATAGAAATAAAAATACAAGATAATCAGTTAAATTTGAATTTTAGATAACCAGCTATTTTTATTTTAGTATTAATATGTCCCATACAATAGTTGGAACATACTTATACCAAGAAAAACTTTATTGTTTATCTGAAATTCAAATTTAACTGGGTGCATGTAGAAAACTCCTAAAGAATCAACCACAAATTCTTAGAACTAATAGCAATTACATGAAGATTTGTGGACACAAGTTTAATATACAAAAGTCAACTATATGCCTTCCTATATATCAGCAAGGAAAAATTGGAATTTTATTTTATTTTATTCTATTTATTATTTATTTTTTGGCTACACCACACGGCTTGTGGGATCTTAGTTCCCTGATCAGGGATCGAACCCCAGGTCCACATTAACCACTGGACCACCAGGGAATTCCCAACAATTGGAATTTTAAGTTAAAAACACAATACCATTTGCATTACCACCAAAAAAAAAAAAAAAAAATAGAAAAAGAAAAAGAGAAAGAAAGAAAGAAAAAAGAAAAAGAGAAAAAGAATAAAGAAAGAAACACTTAGACTTAGGAATATATAAACCTAACAAAATATGTACAAGATCTATATGAAGAAAACTAAAAAAAAGCTCTGATGAAAGAAATCAAAGAAGATCTAAATAAGTTCAAGGATAGGCAGAGACAATATTGTCAAGATGTCAGTGCTTCTCATCCTGACCTATAGAGTCACTGCAGTACCAATGAAAATACCAGGGAGTTATTTTGTGGTTATCAAGAAACTGATTCTAAAGTTTGTATGCATAGGCAAAATACCCACAATATCCAACATAATATTGAAGAAGAACAAAGTTGGAGGACTGGCATTACTCAACATCAAGACTGTAAAGCTACAGTAATCAAGACAGTGTCGTACTGGTAAAAGAATAAACAAATGGCCAGTAGAACAGAATAGAGAGTTCAGGAATAGACCTGCGTAAGTATAGTCAACGGCTCTTTGACAGAGACGCAAAGGCAATTCAACAGAGAAAGCATAGTCTTTCCAACAAATGGTGCTAGAACAACTGGACATCCACATGCACAAAATTAATCTAGACATAGACCTTACACACTTCCCCCAAATTAGCTCAAAATGGAACATAGACCTAAGTATAAAATTTAAAACTACAAAACTTCTGGAAGATAAGATATGAGAACATCTAAGTGGTACATTTGATAACGACTTTTTAGATACAACACCTAACAGCACAATCCATGAAAGAAAAATTCGTTAAGTAGAATTTCATTCAAATTAAAAACTTCTTTTGAAAGATATTGTTAAGAGAATGAAAGAACACGCCAAAAACTGAGAGAAAATATTTGCAAAACGTACAAGTAAAGAACTTGTATTCAAAATAGCACAAAGAACTCAACAATAAGAAAACAAACGATTGGGGACTTCCCTGGTGGCGCAGTGGCTGGGAGTCTGCCTGCCAATGCGGGGGACGTGGGTTCGAGCCCTGGTCCAGGAGGATCCCACGTGCTGCGGGGCAGCTAAGCCCGTGTGCCACAACTACTGAGCCTGTGCTCTCGAGCCCATGAGCCACAACTACTGAGCCCGCGCGCCTAGAGCCCATGCTCTGCAACAAGATAGGCCACCCCAGTGAGAGGCCTGCGCACCACAACGAAGAGTAGCCCCCGCTCGCTGCAACTAAAAGAAAGCCCGCGCGCAGCAATGAAGACCGAACACAGCCAAAAATAAACAAGAAAGAAAGAAAGAAAGAAAACAAATGATCCAATTACAAAGAAGGTAAAAGATCTGAATAGACACTCATCAAAGAAGATACACAGGTGGCAAATAAGCCTCTGAAAAAATGCTCAACATCTTATGTCATCAGGAAATTGCAAATTTCCTAACAAACTATACAGCTATTAGAATGATTAGAATCTAAAACACTGACACCACCAAATGCTCACGAGACCGTGGAGCAATGGGAACTCTCATGCATTACTGATGGGAATGCAAAACGGTACAGCCACCTCAGAAGACAGTTTGGCAGTTTCTTACAATGCTAAACATACTCTAACCATACAGTCCAGCAATCATGCTCCTTGATATTTACTCAAATGAGCTGAAAACTTTTATCTACAAAAAGCCTGCACATGAGTGTTTATAGCAGCTTTATTCATAATTGCCAGACCTTGGAAGCAATAAAGATATTCTTCAATAGGTGAATAGAAACGAAGTTTGATGTGTCCATACAGTGGAATATTACTCAGCAACAAGAAGAAATGAACCATCAAGCCACAAAAACATGGAAGAACCTTCCATGTATTCTGCTAAGTGAAAGAAGCCAGTCTGGAAAGGGTACATACTGTATAATTCCAACAATATGACTTTCTGGAAGAGGCAGAACTATAGAAAATAAAACGGTCAACAATTACCAGGGGTTGGAGGGGAATAAGAGGGGAGTGGAGTAGCTGGGACACCCGGGATCATTAGGTCAGTGAAACTCTTCTGTGTGATAATGTAACTCCAAAAAAATGAACATGTGCCACTAAGCACATGTCATTATACATTTGCCAAGACCTATAGACGTGTACAATATAAAGAGTGAACTATGGACTTTATTTAATAATTGTGTGTTAATATTGATTCACCAGTTGGAACAAATGTATCACAAGATATCAATGGGGAAAATTGTGTGGGAGGATGGAGGTGGTATATGGAAACTACTTTCTGCTCAATTGCTCTAAAAATCAAAGTATATTAATTAAAAAAAAGAATTTAACTGGGCATCCTGTGTGTTACCTGGCAACCCTAAGAACACAGAGAAACCCCTGTGGTTGGACTTAGTGGGTGAATGGGATAAACTTAAAGAAGTAGAGAAGGGCCAGAGTACAGAGATCTTTGTAAACCAGAAGGAGTTCTGATTTCATTCTAAGTGTAATGCGATGCCCCTGGAAAGATCAGTATTTAAAAAATTCTCTCTGGCTGCCGTGTGGAGAATGGATGATTCCTGCCGTGGAAGCGGGAAGCCTTTCCAAGGGGCTTGCATTTGCCCAGGAGGGAAGTGAGGGCACCTTGGCTGGTGGCAGAGGAGGTGGAGAACAGCGGGCAGATCTCTAAAGTGGGGACAGAAACAACAGAGTTTGTGCTGGGATTGGGGATGGAAGATGAGTGGAAGAGAGGAGACAGACCTTTTTACGGAGATGGTAAAGACTAGGTGCAAAAAGTCAAGAGTTTTTGTCCTTTGAGATGTCTATTAAATATCCAAGTGGAGGTGTCAGTTTTACTGAGCTAGGGAATGATGTCATTAATTTATACTGGAAACAGTGGCAAAGGAGCAGTTTGCATGGGAAAGGTCATAAACTGGATTTTTGACACGTTAAATTTGTGACACTGTGAGAGATCTGAATGTACGTGTGGAGCAGGCAGCCACATGTCTTAGTCTAACGTTGAGAAAGTTTGGCCTGGAGATACCATTTGGAAATTGCTGGTACGTAAGATACAGCTGGAGTCACGGTGTAGAACGAGGTGGCCTGTTGAGGCTCACATGTCCTAGTCTTTGCTTTATAACCCAGGATGGCACAGAGTAGGGTAAGCAGCCTCTCCGGGGCTGGCTACCGCCCCCCATAGGCTACAACCCAGGTCTTCCCTCCTTTGGACCCCCAAACTAGTTTCCACTGGGTCCCCACCAACTTGTTCTGGGGGGTGGAGATGGGGGCACAGTACTTCTCATTGTATTTTTCCTCTCATCCCATCTCTCCCTCTCTCCCCCTCCCCCAATCTTTGAGCTCTTCAATGAGTCGAGGGGATGAAAAGGGACCTGTTCCACCGAGGCACCATCTCCTCCCCCCACCAGGTTATTAGTGCTTCCACTTAAAATCTGCTTCATTTCTGACAACACTCTTCCCAAGGCAAGTGTTGGTCCGAGTAGGGCTGGGGTAGAAGAACGCGACAAGCCGGTGAAATCCCAAGCACAATTCCAGTAGCTATCTGTGCCTCATTGTGGGTTCCTTCTCCAGTCTGCACGTGTGTCTCCTTCCACCTTCTTTTTTTTTTTTTTTTTTGCGGTACGCGGGCCTCTCACTGCTGTGGCCTCTCCCGTTGCGGAGCACAGGCTCCGGACGCGCAGGCCCAGCGGCCATGGCTCACGGGCCCAGCCGCTCCGCGGCATGTGGGATCCTCCCGGACCGGGGCACGAACCCGCGTCCCCTGCATCGGCAGACGGACTCTCAACCACTGCGCCACCAGGGAAGCCCAATAATGCAATCTTTTAAATGGACAAAGATTTGAATAGACATTTCTTCTAAAATATATATACAAATGGGCAAGAAGCACATAAAAAGATGCTCAACATCATTGGCCACCAGGGAAATGCAAATCAAACCCACAGTGACTTACCACTTCAAACCTACTAGGATGGCTATAATCAAAACGAGAGGTAATGATAAGCGTTGATGAGGCTGTGGAGAAACTGGAACCCTCGCACATTCTTGCTGGGATTGTACGATGGTGCAGCTGCTGTGGAAAACAGTTTTGTGTTTGTTCAAAAAGTTGAACATAGAGTTACCATATGACCCAGCAATTCCACTCCTAGGTATAGATCCAAGAGAATTTAAAGTATATGTTCACACAAAAACTTGTACACAAATGTTCATAGCAGCAATATTTCAAAGCAGCCCAAAGTGGAAACAACTCAAATATCCATCAACTGATAAATGATTAAACAAATTTGGTATATCCACGCAATGGAATATAATTCAGCCATGAATAAAGTCCTCATTCAGGCTACAACACGGATGAACCTTATGCTAAGTGAAAAAGCCAGACACAAAAGGCCACATACTGTATGATGACATTTACGACATGTCCAGAATAGACAAATCCATACGGAGAGGAAGTAGATTAGTGGTTGCTAGGAGATGGGGAGAGGAGAGAATGGTGAGTGGCTGGTAACAGGTATGGAGGTTTTTTTGAAATAATAAAAATGTTCTGGTATTATACAGTGGTGATAGTTGCATAACATTGTGGATAAACTGAAAACCACTTTGTTAGTATCTACTTTATTATATAAAAACTACTTTATTCGTATATACTTTAGTATATAGTAAAAACCACTTTAAAATGATGAGTTTTGGGGCTTCCCTGGTGGCGCAGTGGTTGAGAGTCCGCCTGCCGATGCAGGGGACACGGGTCGTGCCCCGGGCCGGGAGGATCCCACGTGCCGCGGAGCGACTGAGCCCGTGAGCCATGGCCGCTGGGCCTGCGCGTCCGGAGCCTGTGCTCTGCAACGGGAGAGGCCACGGCAGTGAGAGGCCCGCATACCGCAAAAAAAAAAAAAAAATGATGAGTTTTGTGTTCTATGAATTATATCCCAAACAAATATTGTGGAAAAAAATGTTGTCCTCCAGAAATTATTATTTGGAACTTTAGATACAACTTGAAACAAACTTTGTGATCCAGAAAATAAACAAATGGGTGGAGAAGACTGTAGTGTAGATTTCTGCTGAGGAGGAGTTTGTGGAGAATCCTTGTTGCCAGATTGAGTACAGCACTGGGCTTAGTTCCTGGGTCACTTTGCTCCCAGGGCAACTGCTGTCGAGCTCAGAGTTTGAAAATGCAGATGTCTGGGACTGCCCTGGTGGTCCAGTGGTTAAGATTCCAGGTAGGCTTCCACTGCGAGGTGCGTGGGTTCGATCCCTGGCTGTGCCGCGTGCTGCACGGCACAGCCAGAATATAAATAAATAAAATACTTTTTAAAAATGCAGTTGTTTAAGCTGAGTGAACACAGTGCTGGCGGGGCAGATGCAAACCCACAAGAAGGTATAGACAAGCCAGTTTAAGGGCTGCCTACCACACCCTAAGCCTGGGTTAGGGCAGAACTTACATGTGTTCTTGTGAAACTCAGGCAGAGATGAAACTTTAGAAACTATTAGAAAGAAGGAAACAAGAACAAAACCCCAAACACCAGCGTAACCATGACAGCACATGCGTCCCGTACATCATGGAAAAATCATCTGCTTCCGCATGGAGTGCCTTTTCTCTGGTCACCCTGTGGCGTTTGGGAAGGGTGATCCGATCAAAGCAGCCCTCATTTGAATTCATTCCCCAAAGAAGAACACAAAGGCAGGAGAATGGAGTTGAATGGCAAAAGACACATTTTTAAATCTGACAGAAACACATTTGATGGTGTGAGATGGGGTAAGTCCAGGAGCGAATGGACAGATGAACTTTCTCCTGAAGCCATGCCCGGATCTACAGCTGGAGTAAGAACTGGGAGACGGGAGAAGCAGAGTGGGACTCGGGCTCCAGGTGGTAGCTCCACGGGGCAAAGGAGACCAACCGGTCCGAAGGTGGAGGGACTTCCAGAAAAGGAGCACAAGGGCGGGTCTCGACATCCCAGGTAAGGGACCGGCCTGGTGTCAGTGGGGCTGCGTTCAGGTGTTGACTTCCTGGGGTTGCGGAGGTGCCACATCAGTAGGTACCCCGGTCTGAATTTTCGAGGCATGAATAAGATGACCCCACGCAGGTGGGAGGGAGGAGGAGGCCCCCATAGGCTGGCGTGCAGGACTTCTGCAAGGGGCACAGGGTTTGAAAGGTATGTCATGTCTTGTGTGTCACCTAGGCTGATGATCCCAGAGTTCTGAGTTTACACTGAAGCAATGATATTCAAATGCAAACAAATAGTAACTGGACAGATATAGGACGGCAACCACTGCATAGCATAAGTTATATATAGATGTACGTATTTACACCCCCAGGGAGAGAGAAGTGGAAAGATTTCTTAAAAAAAGAAAGAAAGAAAGAAAAGTATACGGCCTTTTGATTCGTTTTCTCATGTTCTGTCTTCATGTAAAATGAAATTTAGGGCCAAAGGCTGTAAACAGTAACAAATATGCAACATCCATCTGGAGTGGAATATGAATAGTCACTAAGGAAACGTTTCCAAGAAAGAAACCATAAATGCTTTCACCAAAGCCAGATAATTAGAAGTGTTGTTAAAGAAACAGTGTAGGATATAAAAAAAAAAAAAAAAATCCCTGGTTAAGATAAAACAGATTTGATTACATTTTAGTTGCCAGTTCTCCCCCAAAGCCTTAAAATCTTTCATGAAAATGAATTAAAATCACAATTCTTAATAGGAAATTTGAGAACAAACAAGCTCTCTCAACAGATTAAAATGTTGCAAATATCTGAAAATAATGTATCATCTTAAGAGTCCAATACGTCACACGTTATTTTCTTCTCCTAACTCATGGGATGCTTTTTCCCTTTGCAGTTATATGAAAAAGATCCTCTATATCCTTTTTCTGTTCTAGTAAGTTTAGAGAAGGTAAATTTCATCACTATAATTTCATGTAGGCTTGCAAACAAAGACTGGCCCACATCATAAAGAGAACCACGGGGTGTCTGAAACATATCTGGCAACTGTGGTTAGCCACGAAATGCCCTTTGAGTTGGGGCAGGATTGCACGAACGAGGAACTAAAGCACAGAAGGGAAAAGGAAGCCTGGGATAAGAGCCTGAGTCAGGAGGAAACCCTGGTAGGTGGAGAGCTCTGGTACTCCCTGCCTTCTGGGCTGTGGTACCCGCAGGTAGGCTCACCATCTCTTCTCTGAGATTCGTGGGGTCAGATGTGTTTCCAAGTTCTGAATGTTTTGGGCTTCATGAAGGTAATCTATATATACTGTGTGTATATATATATATATATACTGTACTATATCTATATCTATATCAATCTATCTATATCTATCTATCTATATATATACTGAACTATATATATACTGTACTTTATCTATATCTATCTATATCTATATACCTATATATACTGTGCTATATCTATATCTATCTATCTATATCTATCTATCTATCTATACCTATATCTATCTATCTATCTATATCTATATCTATATCTCTCTCTCTCTATATATATATATATATATACTGAACTATATATATATCTCTATATACGGATATACTGTGACAGATGGTGTGACACCCCAGCGAGGCTGGGGCAGCAGCTCACAACCCGACACAGCAGCACGTCTGCAGTTTCTGTATGAACATCACACTAACTGGGATAAAGGGAGACTAAGAATAGCCCCCATTCAGTTCAGACCAGGTTTCGGCTTCAAATGAATTCTGAAAATCTTTTGGTTTTCAGGAATTTCTTTGGAATTGTGGGCAAAAGATGGTGAACCTGTAATTCAATGTAAGAGTCTGTGCCCTCTTCCTCTGCACAGAGGGAAATCCTCTCTGGGCTCTGGGTGGAAAGTCCTCTCCAGTGGCTCCTTTACTCTGTACCCCTTGAGCTCCACAGCAGAGCTTGAAGAGACAGCAGCGCCCCGACCCCTGTGCAACCCTGGCTGGGCCATCAATGAGTCTTGAAAGATGTGCATTTGACTTTTAGTCAAATGTGGAGATCCTCGTTAGTTACACCCCTGGTGTAACTAACTAATTTGCTGGATCTGGTGCAGCATGGTGAGTATGTGAGTATCCAAATAATCCCGGGGAATCTTTCACTCTGTTGCTCAGTTTTACCTAAATTAAGTGTATCGTTTGTCTCAACAGTGCAAGATAATCGATGATTAAAAAACATCTTAGTTTCCTAATGAACTTAGATGGATAAGAACCCCTGTCTGTTCTCCTTCTCTCTGCTCCCTTTCTCTCCCCACTGGGCCCTCTGCCCCCGATCCAAGTTAAATGGAATTAAAAGTATGAGCAAATTTTGAAAACCCTTATTTGGGGTATTGAGATAACTAGCACTTTGTTTTCAAGCATAACAGATGTAGCCAGTGTGAAGTAAAGCCATCTTTTTGGCTGTGAACCAATTTTTAAGTTTGAAATGGCCAAGTGGTCCGTTTAAGAACTGAAAATGCCATTTTCTTGGTCTTCAGACCTACTCAGTGGAGGAAAATAATGAAGGAGAGAAATATAATGTGAGCTATACTTGACACTTAAAATGTTCTAGGGCTTCCCTGGTGGCGCAGTGGTTGAGAGCCCGCCTGCCGAGGCAGGGGACACGGGTCCGTGCCCCGGTCCGGGAAGATCCCACGTGCCCCCGTGAGCCATGGCCGCTGAGCCTGCGCGTCCGGAGCCTGCGCTCCGCAATGGGAGGGGCCACAACAGTGAGAGGCCCGCGTACCACAAAAAAAAAAAAAAAAAAAAAATGTTCTAGTAGCTGCATTTAAAAATGCTAAAGGAAGCAAGTGAAATTAATTTTAATCATATGTTTTATTTAAGCTAATATATCAGGAACATTAACTTAATATTAAAAATAATGAAATAACTTACATTCTTTTTTCACACCAAGTCTTCAAAGTCTTGTGTGTACTTTTTGCTTAAAGACCACCTCGAGTTGTACCAACCACATTTCAAGTGTTCAGTCACCACATATGACCATCAGCTACTGTGCGGGGAACGTGAAAGTTTAGAAAATAGAGCCAGCACCCAAACCCACAGCAATTTGTGATTCTTCCGGGGAAAGAATGGCTCCCACTTAAACTAATGAAGCAAGCACACAGGATTCAGGAAGAGAATCGCACGTCATTCCTTGGCTAAGCAGAAGTCACAATTTGAATCCAAAATTGGAGGAAACAGTGCAATGGAAAAGTTTTGCCCATCAATTTTTTTGCAAACCCAGGCATCTCTGTTGACTTTAACCCTGGTCGCAATGTAAACCGCGCTGAGGAAGGCAAACGTGAACATGGTAAATAAGTGTTGCAATGGTTCAAAAGTAAAATTCAAGCATGTTTATGCAGTTAGGCTTCCTGCCCTCTGGAGCCAGGGAATTTAGATTTTGCAATTGTTTTAGAGTAACCAGCTGCATCTAGATTTTCACCACTATAAAATGAGAATAATATGCAGTGTTTGTTACAGGCATCGTTCTCAGTGTATTACATGCGCTGATTTGTTTAATCCTCACAGTAATTGTATACGGAAGACACTATGCTTTATTTCCACTTGAAAGATGAAGAAACTGAGACCAAAAAGGTAAAGTAACTTCCCTTCAAGGTCACAGAGCTAAGGAGAAATGAATTAGGATTCAAACTTATTAATCATGAATCAAATCTTATTAATCATTATTCTCTAAACTACTAGATCTACAAGGTGAAAAGAAGATGAAACCTCATTATCTTAAATAGAAATTATAGTATAAATGCAATATATTAAATATTCAGAAATGACCCTTTATTAGTGAAAATGACATTTGTTAAAGGAAATCCTATTCCGTTTATGTTTAAATTATATGTAGTTTGTCTCATGCTGTACTCAGACAGCTAACATTTAAACTTATTCATTCATTTATTCTGCTCAAATATCAACTCTCAGTGAGACTTTCCCCGATCACTTAAGGTAAAGTACTGAAAACCTCCCAGCCCTTGGCAATCTCAATCTTCCTTAATTATAAATTTATACATATAAATTCCTCATTGTCAATAGATACATTATAAATTTATATATAAATTCCTTATTATAAACTTACTTACACGTTTGTGCTGTCTCTCTCCATCCTTAATAATATAAGCTCCACACAGGCAAGACTTGTTTTCTGTTTTGTTCACTACTATATTGCTGGTACCTAAGAACAATGTTTGGATCTTCTCAGTAAATACTTATTAATTGAATAAATGAATGATTTTTATATTTATTCATTCATTTATGCTGAAACAACACACACACAGCAATTATGTACATAGACTGTGGAGCCAAATATACTTGTGTTAAGGGTAATAGCTGCCATTTGCTATTTGTAAAATATACAACTAATAATAAATATATTGACCTTGTAAGGTTATAGGGAATAGGATACCACTTTCTAAAAGTGGCACAGAGGCTGACACACTGAATGTGGCTGTGTTGTTATTTTTGTAACATTTTTATTACTTATCCATTCCTTAAATAAATACAGTGCCAAACACTGTGCTGGGTGCTGAAGGCCTTTGCATTGAAGAAGACATCTCTTTTGAGATCCCTCGTAGATTGTAGATAGATTGCTGGACTGATGAGAAGGAAAGGAACTCTTCAGGACGCCACAGCCCTGCAGGCTTTAGCGCCGACCCCAGCCCCCAACCACAGAGTGAGCTGAAAGCAGAGTCAGGAGCTGGGAGCAGTAAGCAAATGAGACGTGCAGTGTTTCCCTGAGGGCAAAGGCTGAGAGCTGTATTGCAGTTGGGAGCTCCAGCCTTGGGCCGGTGCCAGGTGGGTGAGGGAAGCCTGTGTTCTGACATCGGCCGGGGGTTTTCAGAGGGGACTGAAGTAGACAGTGCCAGCTTCAGTAGTAGCAAAAGGAGGCACAAGTTCTCTCTGATGAAGTTTGCATGACTTCCGTGCACTCAAGCAAATATGACTTCAAAAAGTTCACCAAACACACAAATAAACAAGACATCATGTCATAAAAAAGGAGATAAACAGACTTAGACCCCAAAGGATTTCATATTTTAAAATTCTCAGGTAAAGAATACATAATTCTTAAATACAAAGTATTTATGGAAATAAAGAATGGGATCATAAATTTGATCAAGAAACAAAATGATGGGTTGATTTACAAAACAACCTAATAGAACTTTTTTTTTCTTTTTAGTTGATTTACAATGTTGTGTTAGTTTCAGGTGTAGAGCAAAGTGATTCAGTTTATATACATACATATATATATTTATATCTATATACACACACATATATAATGTATATATAAGCATCTATGTAAAGTATATATATATATAAGTATATATATACATATATAAAGTGTATATATATATATATACTTCTTCAGGTTCTTTTCCATTATAGGTTATTACAAGATATTTAATATAGTTCCCTGTGCTATAGTAGTTTTACGTATAGTAGTGTGTATCTGCTAATCCCAAACCCCTAATTTATCCCTCCCTCCCCTTCTGCTTTGGTAACCAAAAATTTGTTTTCTATGTATGTGAGTCTGTTTCTGCTTTGTAAATAAGTTCTTTTGCATCCTTTTTTTTTAGATTCCACATGTAAGTGATATCATGTGATATTTGTCTTTCTCTGTCTGACTTCATTTAGTATGATAATCTCTAGGTCCATCCATGTTGCTGCAAATGGCATTATTTCATTCTTACTTATGGCTGAGTAATATTCCATTGTATACATGTACCACATCTTATATATATATACCACATCTTTATCCATTGATCTGTTTATGGACACTTAGGTTGCTTCCATGTCTTGGCTATTGTGAATAGTGCTGCTTTGAACATTGGGGTGCGTGTATCTTTTTGAATTAGAGTTTTTGTCTTTTCCAGATAGATGTCCAGGAGTGGGATTGCTGGATCATATGGTAACTCTATTTTTAGTTTTTTAAGGAATCTCCATACTGTTCTCCACAGTGGCTGCACCAATTTACATTCCCACCAACACTGTAGGAGGATTCCCTTTTCTCCACACCCTCTCCAGCATTTATTATTTGTAGCCTATTTGATGATGACCATTCTGACCAGTGTGAGGTGATACCCCATTGTAGTTTTGATTTGTAATAGAACCTTTTAAAGTGAAAAGTATAATTGTTGAAATTGAAAACTCAATGGACAGATTAGTGTGTTAATAGTAGCTGAAGAGAGACTATATGATTCTAAACGTATAAACTATGGGAAAGAGATAAAGGGATGTGGAGGATAGAAGGAGAAGTCCACCAAACGTATAAGTGGAGTCCCAGAGAGAGAATAGAAAGAGGTGATACTTGAAGAGAAAAGGGGACTTCTGATGAGAGAAAACTTACCAACAGGATAAATGAAATTTTTTGGATACGCCATAACGAACTACAGAATATCTAAGCAAAGAGAAGGCCTGATAAGCAATGAAAGAGAAAATGCAGGTCTCCCACAGAGGAACGATAACTAAACTTACAGCAGCCTTCTCAACACACATAAAGAAGCCAGAAATGGTGGAATGGTATCATCAATAGCTGAATAACAACGTAGAAAAACTATTTTAAGAATAAGAGTGAAATAACAACCTTTTGTGATAAAGGCCCAATGTTCCCAGGAGCAGAACTTTATGAAAGAAACTTCCAAAGAACCTACTTCAATATCAAGGAAAGTGATCCCAGAAGGAAGGTCTGAGACACAATAAGGAATCGCAGGAAAATAAAGTAGAAAACGTGCAGTTTATAATAAAAATGATGTCTAATTGTGGAATTAGAACCAACACAAGGTTCTTGTATGTTGGGGAAAAGATTAAGATATTGACTACAGTTAGGCTTTGTTTACTCCAGAAATATCATTGGCAGAAATAGTAATAGAGGGCTTCCCTGGCGGTGCAGTGGTTGAGAATCCGCCTGCCGATGCAGGGGACATGGGTTCGTGCCCCGGTCCGGGAAGATCCCACGTGCCGTGGAGCGGCTGGGCCCGTGAGCCATGGCCGCTGAGCCTGCGCGTGCAGAGCCTGTGCTCCGCAACGGGAGAGGCCACAACAGTGAGAGGCCCGCATACCGCAAAAAAAAAAAAAAAAAGTAATAGAATATTTAGCTTCCAAACCAAAAGAAGAAAAAAAGGGGATTTTAAAAAAGTGAATAAAAGTTCTGTTAATTTTTTTTAAAGGCAAGGAAGGGGGAAAAAGTGGCATAGAAAAAGTTAGACCAAAATAATAACGTAAGATGGTATCAACAAATCTAAATATATCAATTATCACAGTGAATATGTGTTATCATCTTACAAGTTAAAAACAAAGTAAACCAAAGAGAGGGGGTGGGAAAAAATTCCAACTATATACTATTTATGAGACATACCTAAAACATTAAAACACCAACAAGTTGAAGTAAAAGAATAGAAAACAATATAACAGATAAACACTTATTTAAAGCAATATTATATTCAAAACCTTTTTGATTAAAGAAAACAAAACACTGCCCCAAATCTTTGTTTTTTTTTTTTTTTTTGCTGTACGCGGGCCTCTCACTGTTGTGGCCTCTCCGGTTGCGGAGCACAGGCTCCGGACGCGCAGGCGCAGCGGCCACGGCTCACGGGCCCAGCCGCTCCGCGGCACGTGGGATCCTCCCGGACCGGGGCACGAACCCGCGTCCCCTGCATCGGCAGGCGGACTCGCAACCACTGCGCCACCAGGGAAGCCCCCTGCCCCAAATCTTAACCACAATTATTTTCATTTTTATAAATCCCTCTATCTTTTGTCCCAAGCTTCCATATATTTATATTACTGTATTTGTGATATCCATTTAATTTTAATTCTGTTTTTTCTTTTTAAAATTATAACATCATAATTTCCCAAGCTTTTATATAGTTTGTATAATATAATTTAATAATAGCTATTTTGACGTTTTTATAATTCAATTATGTTTCCTGCCTGACATTTCTAGTAGTGCATTTTATAAAGTTTACTACCAACTCAATGTAGTAAAAATTCCTTTTGTTTGTTGCTTAATCATTAAACTTCAGAATCCATGTGTCATGTGAATATGTCTAGATTTGAGGGGGTACCCATGTTTCTCTTACACAGGCCACTCTGATTTTGGGGGTTTTGTGGCCCCTCTTGCAGGCTGAAGCCTTCTCTTTTGCACATCCTCGCATAGCACCCCTTGTCCTGCTGATCATCTTAACTGACTCTTCCTGTTCTTTTCGAAGAGGGTAGAGGGCTGCTCAGCTGGCTGGGAGTTAGAGTGGGGCTACAGGGCCTTTGGACCAAGTCTCAAGACAGTACCAGACTGAAGCAGAGGCCCTCAAAATACCAACACCAGGGAAAACAACAATATCGAGTGTTATCTGTGCAGGACTTCCTGTGCGCTGTGCACTGTTTAATCATCTTACAGACAGCATTGCTTAGCGTGAGTCCATGAAGGCCTTGAATACCTGCTCAAGTCCTCTTTCTACTCCCCCCTTCTTTGTTTCCAAAGAAATCAGAGCCAAGTGACTAGGCATTCAGGCCTCTTGCCTGTTTGTAGACGCTGTAAAATTGGCATCAATACTTGCATTCATCTGCCTCTCTTCGGGGTCCAGAGGGCATGATGACAGTATGGATGGTGAAACAAAGGGGTGTTAACTTGGGGGCAGAAGGCCAAAAAGAAAAATCCAAACAAACAAACCATAGAAGGCAATGCTAATGAGTAGAGAACCGGCTTGTAACAAAGACTCTCCCAGGCTTTGAGGAATTTAATAATATTAGATTATGTTTCAATGACAGGCATTGCAGCAAAGCTGAATAATAATAACACATTTGGTGCAGCACATACAAACTACTTGTGTGCATAATTATGGATTTACACAAGCTAATGGCCCAGTTGAAGTCCTCCCTCATCTCTGACTACAAACCCTTGTTTTCCTTCTAGGAATTGGAAAAAAGTCAATGTGTCAGCAATTCATCTATTTCTGCCTGTGGGTTCATCATGCAGAAATTAAATGAGGTGCATAATGTAGATTTCGATGTCAACATTCTGTTGAATTCTAGAAAGATGCATTAAAATGTTTAGTTTGCATCATATTTCAACAGATTTGTGTCATTCTAAGTTTGTTAATTTTGGCTTATGGAACACTGCACATTTGCATAATTCTAAATTCTACTAAGGACCCTGTGCTAATACCCCGTGCTTCATATTATTTTTCCAAGTAACAAGCTTGATCTGTTCAATCCAATCTTTCAAATCTTCATTATATACTTTGGACAGCAATATTCTCTTCAATCTCCAGTATTCTACCATTAAATCAATCTTGTGAACTGGTCTTAGTAGTTTCATCTGGCAGGCTAATCATTTGACAGCAACATTATCACGATGAATTAAAAAGCAAACCAGATCAAAGCAAAACAAAAAAAACAAGGTTCGTGTTGACAGTCACGCGGCTGGTCTCTGCTGGGGCGCCTTGGGGCCTCCTGACAAAGCGCACACATCTGGGAGCAGAGGCTCGCCAGGCTGGAGCTCTGGAGCTCAGCTGTGGACGAGCACATCTAAGTGGGCTGTCCTGGGCCCTGCCCAGCCAATAACAGCAAGCATCGTGATTCTGCGTAGAGAAAGTGAATTTTAATGTTGTACAGCACGATACGAAATGCTAGCTTATGAGAGCAGCCAACGGCGTGTGCTGCATGAGGGCTCATGAATGGAAAGCTTACCTTGAAACTGGCCCCCTACCCTCTTAACACCCCCACCTATCTAATCTAAGCCTCATCCCCAGACTAAGGCCACTGTAACCCTTTCTTTGTTTACTTACTTCAGCCTCATCCCATTTCAACTGCTCTCCACAATCAATCTTCCTACAATGATGCTACTGCCCTGTCCTGTCCCAACGGGAGGACTGGAGTTCACACGTTTACCTGTTGAATCAGGTCCAAGTGCCTCGATCTGGCTTTGCATCACTCTCCCTTTCTCCCTTCCTTCTTCCCCCACTTTCTCCTTTCCTCCCTCCCTCTCTTCGTTGCTTCTTTACTTTTGATCTACTGAATTATAATCTACACACAGAAAGGTGGACTCATCGTAAGTGTTGCCTGGCTCAGGAGATTCTCCCAAACTGGACACACCCAGGTGACACCCAGATCAGGAAGGAGAGCCTGACTGGCCCCCAGAAGTCCCTCCTTGCCCCCTCACGGGAGCTACGCACACAATCTAAAGGGAAACGCTGTCCCACCTTCTAAGAGCAGACATTAGTTTGGTCAGGCTTCCTACGTGCAGGACTCAGGGGACGCCTCTGACTTGGGGGCCTGAGGATGCCTTGGCCCCCAGGCCTGTGGCAGCGAGTCTAATTCAAGGCCCTGCTCTGATGGATCTGGATGCCCTGTCATCCGCCTTCATCAGAACTTGCTCAGGAACTGCCAGCCAGAAGCGTCGGGGTGACAGCTGGTGAGAGCTGGGCGGGCAGGGACTGGGGACGAGTTGGGTCTGATGAGGAAGATGTGGAGCTAATGTCCTAGGCAGCGTGGTCCCCTCCCACCCCCAGGCCTGCTCTTCGGCCACTTCTCTACCCTCCCACACAATTGCACATCCCCGAACAAAGCCACAAAAGGCACCTGCGCCAGTGGCGTTCAACCCATAGAGTCCCCAGTTGACACCAGGGCTTTTGCATCCCAAGTGGAATGCCTCCAGAGCGGGGCTGGGGGTGCCCTGACGCTGCTCCCATCTCAACGACTGTCTTCCTGTCTTCCAGGAGCAGAGACAAGAAAGTATCGTTTACCTGTGATTCTTTTGAACAGCAATTCAACAAGTGCTATCAGTTGTTGCCTTATTCTAAAGTTGAGATTTTCTTAGGCATCTATTGAGAATGTAACGTAAAAATAATGAGTTAGGTATCAAAGAAAAGTCAGGGGGTTTATCATAACCGCAGCCTAACTCTACACCCACTTTAATCTGCAGATCACCTCCCGGTCCTGTCCACACTTACTCCAAGTCTTACCCTGTGGTTACCACAGGTTCACACGAGGAGATTGTCTTTAAGTGGCCTTTTGTTTATGCAAACAAAAGGGGTGTTTTACAGAAAATGATCTCTCTCCCAAAGGGATAATTTTAATACAGAATCATAAAATTCTGCCTTTCTTTTCTGACATAGCCTCAACCTTTTTGTTCAGGGAAGCTGCGTAGCTGGTGAAAACAAATGGTAATGACGCCAGTCCCTGCGGAGCCTGGGTTTTGTTCCTGTCGGTTACTGTTTAAATAAACATATGGATGTCAGCCTAACCTTCTTAGGTCTCAGAACCTCCAGGAGTAAAGTGCGGAGGATGAGACCGACCCCCACCCACCTCACAGGACGTCTGCTTCACTCAGTAAACCTACACCGAGTCCCAACGCCACACGCGCCAGGCCCCTCGCTGGGGACTGTTGGACACAGCAGCGCCAGCACCTGCATCCACCGGGCATCGGACAGGTGCTGGCTCCGGGCCAGACGGGCGATGCCCCCTCAGGAGCGGCTGCAGTCAGTCCCTGCCGTCCTCAGCCTCCTGCTTCCTGAGAGCAGCTCCCGGGGGCCCACAGGATGGACGTAGTCACGTGAGCTCTCTGAGCGGCCCCTGTCCCTTTCCCCGGGCTCCCTCCGCGGTGCCTCCCCAGCTCCCCCGACCCCCCACCGGCCTCAGCTCTCCTTCACCAAAGCCTCAGGCGGGGCCCAATGCTCCCTTGGCCTGGAACCCCCATCCCGGGCAACACAAAACCCGTTCCCCTCCCCAGAAGGGAAGCATGGGGGCCTTAGAAACACAGGGCCCCCCCCCTTTAAGATACATCACCTCCCTCAAAAATGCACAGAAAAAAGATTTTCTGCTGAGCAGGGGAAAAGTTGTTTTGAAACATTCCATTTCGAATTCCATCTCATTCCACTGACATAAATCCAGAAGCCAGAGTGGTTGTTTCTGATTGGAAGTGACTTGCAGGATTTTGCAGAAAGGGTGGCTTTTGTGTCAGGCGTTAAAGACAGATGGGACTGACACAGGGCATCTCCCGGGGGGCGCTGGGGGCAGAGGGCAGGGGTGGGAGGATCCAGAGTGTGTTTGGGGACCGTGAGGACCCAGATGCACACGGGGCACGCTGGAAGGGCAGCCGCCCCGGGCGACAAGGGCTGTGGCCCGACACGGCCAGGCTGAAGCCCCGCCCTCTAAGAGGCCGGCAGGCTCATCGCTGTGCAGGCTGAAGCCCCGCCCTCTAAGAGGCCGGCAGGCTCCTCGCTGTGCAGGCGGCCAGAGGCCCCGCGTCCCCGTCACCCTTCAGCTGAGCAATCACCGTACACCTGTCTGTACAGGCCCTGATGTGCCCGAGTCTGCCTTGTTGACGGCCTCTCCGCTGAAATGGGGAGGTTCTCTGAGACGGCTCTCCCACGGACACTCAAGGCTGTGTTTCCTCCCATATGCCATGTAACCGGGGCCCACACTGCTACCTCCACACCGTTGCACCCATTTTCCTGCCAGCCCTTTGCCTCTGACGTGCATGTGACTCGGGCATGCTACCCTCCCCCCCCCCCCCCACTCCCTGGGCTTCTCCTCGGTTTCTGTCATCTCTCCGTCACCCTCTTCACTCACTGGTTCCTGGACTTCCTTCCACTCAAATTCCATCCTTTCTGTGACTTAGACATTCCCAGGGGAGGCCATCTAGGTTCCCCAGCATCTCGGTTTTTTCATGTCGTGCCTCAAATGGTCTTTTCGTCCCTCTCCAGCAGCTGTCCACTCTGACAGCTGCCCCCGGACACCGCCCCTGGACACTGCACCACCTCTGAAAGCTTGAAGGCCAACCTCCAGCTCCCAGACCATCCATGTCCTTCTAGTTTAGTTATTCAAGTATCCCTCCCTAGAGGGCTTCCAATCTCATCATGACTCACACTTCACTGAGTCTCCCACTTCTTCCCTGTCCATCAGTAGCCAAATAAATGGCTCCCCTCTTGCTTAGAGTCAATCCCATGCTCCACCATTCTAATCATCATTTACAGATGCCATAAATTCCTTTATCTGTCATGGCTTCATGCATGTGCTATGGGCAGCAGCATAAGGGATGGATTAAATCAGAAAGAAATTGGAGGCAAAGGTGCTGGGAAGAAAAAATGATTCAGCAGACAAGGGTATATATATTTATATACACATATATTCTTTGAATATATATATACACATATATTCTTTAAAAAGGTAAATATGCTGTGTAAGTGTACAGTCGAACTAAGTTACATATAGTAATTAATTATATTCTTCATGAAGAATTAGCAATATTTGACTTGATCAAATAGTTCAGCCTTGGATTTGTCATGTTCAAATGATCAATTTCCGAATGACTGTCCCAAATTATCTCAAATATATTTATGCCCACAAGCTGTAAAACATTTATAGTTGTGGTCTGGGGACTAATCGGGCCTGAAAGTATCTTTCCACAGTAATTGGAAAAAGCCTCCCATATTCAGCTGGCTATTTTTAAACACAAGCAACATCTCACTCCTTCCAAATCAGATTGCTTTAAACTTGGAGAACAAGGGCCCTTATTCAGGACATGTGTGTGCCAGCTCTAAGGCCCAGTTTCTTCAAAGTATCTGGATTGAAACAGTGCCCGGAAAAAGTGATTAAACTAGCTATGAGTTTTGAAAACTTCTAAAACAGTCATACAGATTTTAAAGTTGTATTTAAAAACAAATAAACAGAAATTAATTCTACCCAAAGTACCTGGAAAAAGAAAGAGGCCAGAGAAGAGCTTTACTCTAAGTGCCAAGAGAAATGAGCAGCAGAGAAAGAAAGGGGTTTCATTGATTCAGTGCCAAGAGGCCACCTCTGGCAAAGCGCTTTAAATGGCTATTTTATTCATGTGTTGTGTCTAAATCCAAAGCTGTTAAGTGAAGCCAACACACCCGGAGTGCTTGGTTCTACGTGGTGATGCTGAGGGCGGAGCTTGCTGCAGCTGCTGCAGGCTTAGGGTACCTGTCTCGTGCCCACCTCCTGGGCATCCCCAGCATGGTGGGAACCAGAGAAAGTGCTGGGAAAAGAGCAAAAATGACGGAGCGCCTGTGAAAGGCAGCTCAATAAATTAGTTTTTGTCTTAATTGTTAGGGCAGAAAGCATTATATTCATCCCTGGTAGTTCTGGGACTAAGAGTGGTTTCTATGAAGAAACTGTAGTGAAAAGAAAGGGAACAAAATAGTTCTAGTAAAAGAAACTTGAGAGCTTTCTACCACAGATATTCAAGATAGGACTAAGTAATTTTGTGCTGGTATAAACGCTGTACTGATGACGTGCCTTTGCCACGTTCTCGGACCCAGACTACCCCCGGGCGTCTGGATGGCATTGGGACCTGCAGAAGGTCCCGCCGCTGCGGCTGAGACGGGTTCTAGCCAGGTCTCCGTCTATTTCAACTCTGTGACCTGGAACAGGTAGCCTCCCTTCGCTGACAGTTCTTTCCTCTTCTTAGACTGACATGTTGGCGTCCACCCTAGGAAAGAGGAACGCCATCCCTGGAACTAATTAGGACAGAGTGTGCAGACGTGGATGTGTTAGGATGTAGCCAAGGGCTGGCCCAGCTTGACTTCATCCTTTCTGTATACTCATCCACTGGGGAGGAAGCAGGGCCCTTGAGAAGAGAAGGTTGGGACGGGGTCTTGGCGAGCAGACAGAGGGTCAGGAAAGGTTGGAAAAGCACAGTAACATTTACAAGCACAGACGTGCAGTGACCCTGACGCTGGCTCCCTGAAGTGGCGGCATTTCCCAACTGTGGAGCTAGAAAATGCAAACCCTGGTGCAGTGGGCGTTCTAGAGAGGGCAGGGTCAGAAAAAGGTCCTCCTGTCAAACGTGAAGAAATACGGCAGAGTGCCTGCCCTTATTGAAGGTTCATGGAGCACCTTAGCATAGTAAAGGCTCTGACAAGTCCTGCAGCAAAGAAACAGGATTTACTATTTAATCCTGAACTTGCTGGACTATAGAAACTTTAACAAACATGTCTGTTAACATTTCACCGAACACAATAGATGAACATTGTTCTAGGGAATAAAAATCCAAGCTCCCTAACATGGCACGTGATGCCCTGCGGGGACAGCTCCGCTGCTGTCTGCCTCAGACCTGACGGGGCACCGAGCCCAATGCCCTTGAGACCCATCGCTGCCCCGCCTGCCTCGCAGTTCCCCAAGCCCTGGCCGGCCCTGCACATTGCAGGCCTCGGGCTTCTTGGCCTGTGTTTTGTTCATTGCAAACACAGATGCTGTCCCTCCTCTTTCACTGGCTAATTCCTATACTTTGTAAATACTGGTGTGAGCCACGTGCAGGAGGACAAGTCTGTCGGGGATATATTGTAACCTTGAGTGGGGCCGTCTATGCATCCGTGCACAGAAGTATCCATCCTACAAACTGCTTCCTTGTATAGTATCTCATTTAGTCCTCGCTTCTATTCCGCAAGAGAGACATCATCACCATTATCATTTTACAGCTGAGAAAACGAGGCTCAGAAAACAGAGTGACTCGCCCAAGATCACCTGTCGGGTCTGGCAGGGGCAGGGCCTTCTCCCTCCGAGCCGGGGCTGCCAGGGCGGCTCCTCGGTACTGGAAACCCTCGGCCTCTAGGAGCCTCTTCCATCAGGACTCATCAGGAGGCTCCTCCCTCCCGTCTCTCCTCCGACACCATCCCGCCCGCACCATGGCCGCCTATCCGATGGGCCTCTGGTGACTCGGAGGACTGAGGACAGAGTCTCGGGGCGGGGCGGGGCGGGGCGGGGCGGGGCGGGGCGGGGCGGGGCAACTCATTTGTATCCCGTGCGCACATCTCTTCTCACAGCTGCTGCTGTTCCCAATTTTCTGCTTGGCTGGATTTTTTTCGTGTTAACTGGTTTTTTCCTCTTGCTAAACGCAAAACAAACCAAAAAAGCACAGTCACATAAGTGTACACGTGGGAACGTGTTGCTTTCAGAAGCGAATATTTGTAATAACAAAGAGCTGGAAAGGATGAAAATTATCTTTAAAACTTTTTGCGTCACTTAACGCTATTTTAGAAGTAGAAAGTGACTAAAGGAAAAGGCTGCAACTACAGTTGGAAACACTGAGCTCATGAACCCTTTATCTTCCTCAGCCGCCCTGGGTCCTCGCCTTGCAGGGAGCTCCCTGGGGCGGTGAGTGAGGCTTGTTCCCCCAGCCTGCACCCCTGGGCCCTCCTAAGGATGCAGCCTAAGAAAACCACTTGCACCGAGACACTAGGGTGTGGTGGGTTTGCTCCTCCCAGAGTAATTAGTGTTTTAAAGGAGAGTCCACCCTCACCCCCAAGGCAATGATTAACCGAGAGAAATGAATCCTTGGGGGTAGATCTTTTGGGTCTATGTCACTCTGATAAGCGTAACTTTTAGGCCAAGTAGGCCTTCCTGGCATCTTCCAAGTTGCTTCACAAGCAAGGACCTTTTCCTCTCCCCTGACTACCAGGTGGAGATAAGTGAAGCGAAGTTTTAAAAGGGGTTTTAATGCCTATGTGTGTTAAATGGAATAAAGTCATTTTGCATTCATTAAGCAGCTGCAGAGACCTAATGAAAAGCATTCTGTTTTCAAACAGCTGCACTTTTAAGTGTTTCTTGCTGCCCTCTACGCCTCACACTCCTCTTGTACTTGACGTGGCCTTTCGAGATAAATAAGGCCTTTTTTCTGCTATTGCAGGATTTCCTTCCTGGTCCGCCGGGCGAAGGTGAACCAGACCTGCACACCTGCGTCATCTGCACCTGCCTGCTTGTACACAGTAGTTTGTGTCTCTTAATCCCATACCCCCGTCGTGCCCCTCTCCCCTCTGGTAACCACTAGTTTGTTCTCTATATCTGTGAGTCTGTTTCTGTTTTGTTACATACATTAGTTTGTTCTATTTTTTTAGATTCCACATATAAGTGATACCATACAGTAATTGTCTTTCTCTGACTTATTTCACTAAGCATAACACCCTCTAGGTCCGTCCACATTGTTGAAATGGCAAAATTTCATTCTTTTTTATGGCTAATATTCCACGGTGTACATATACCACATCTTCTTTATCCATTCATCTGTTGATGGACACTTAGGTTGCTTCCATATCTTGGTCATTGTAAATAATGCTGTTATGAACACTGGGGTGCATGTGTCTTTTCAAATTAGCGTTCTCATTTTCCTTGCATATATACCCAGGAGTGGAATTGCTGGATCATATAGTAGTTCTATTTTGGATTTTTGAGGAATCTCCGTACTGTTTTCCATACTGGCTGCACCAACTTATATACCCACCAACTGTGCACGAGGGCTCCCTTTCCTCCACACCCTCACCAACATTTGTTATTTGTAGACTTCTTGATGATAACTATTCTGACAGATGTGAGATGATCTATCATTGTGGTTTTGGTTTGCATTTCTCTGATGATTAATGGTGTGGAGCATCTTTTCATGTGCCTGTTGGCCATCCGTATGTCTCTTTTGGAGAAATGTCTATTCAAGTCTTCTCTGAGGCAGTTCACACTCATACTCATCTACTTATCAAACAGTTGCCTGGCCACGCCCTAAGCGTTCTCTTCCGAACATGCTTTCTCCTTTTCTTTGTAATATGATAATTTTTCAAATCTTCAAGGTCTAGTTCCTTTTTGCTTCATAATACCATCTTCAAGCCATTTCTCTCTTCCCACATTTTACTACAAAAAGTCAGAAGGAGCCAAACCTTTCCTTCAACACCTCACTTAGGAACCTCCTCAGCTAGGAATTCCCTGGTGGTCCAGTGGTTAGGACTCCGAGCTTCCACTGCAGGGGGCACAGGTTTGATCCCTGGTTGGGAAACTAAGATCCTGCAAGCCACACGGCCAAAGAAAAACCCTCCTCAGCTGAATATCCAATTTTATCACTCACATGTCCTGCCTTCCACAAAACACTAGGAAACAAACACAATTCAGCTAAGTTCTTTGCCAATTTATAACAAGCATTGCCTTTTCTCCATTGTCCAGTAACACGTTCCTTGTTTCCATCTGAGGCCTCATCAGAATGGCTTTTTCCATCCATATATCTGCCAACATCTGCACATGATTATTTATGTGATCTCTAAGGAGATGGAAGCTTGCTCTACAGCTCTCCTTTCCTTTCTGAGCTTGCACCAGCACTGCCTTTAAAAGTTCCTTTATTGCCCAGTTTCAAAGCTGCTTCCACATTTTTAGGTATTTATTATAGCAGCATCCCATTTCTGTCTCAGCTCGGGCTGCTATCACAAAATACCATAAACCGAGTGGCTTATCAACAATAGAAATGCATTTCTCATAGCTCTGGAGGCTGGGAAATACAAGATCAAGGTGCCGGCCAACTTGGCGTCTGGCGAGATCCCTATTCCTGGTTTCCCATTGCTGACTCTTGGTGTGTCCTCACGTGGCAGAAAGAGCAGGAACTGCCCTCTGGCCTCTTCTTCTAAGGACACTAATCCCACCAAAAGGGCTCCACCCTTATGACCTGATTATCTCCCAAAGGCCCCACCTCCAAACACAATTCCTGTGGGGCTAGGTTTCTATGTGAATCTTGGAGGGACACAAACATTCAGCCCACAAAGGCCGTCTTCTATTGACTCTCCCCGCTCTGATATGATGTCCCTTCTTCTGAGCCCTGTGTCACTTTGGTTTCACGGCCTCTAAGGACGTTTACTTGCTCGTGCAGTTTGCACCCCATAGGGTCTAAGCTGCTTTGGGCACTGACAGTGCAGTCTCACCTCTGTAGCCCTGTCACACAGGACTCACAGCACCTGGCACACAGGAGATGCTCGGTAGCATTTGTTAAAATAGTGAACTTGTGTCACTTCCTGGCAATGACATCAGTTGTTCAATCTATTTGTCTTATTTTAAAAGAAAGCATCAGGATTCAAATTCCCTTCTATGATCCTAACATGGTAATTATTCAGTAACACTATGAAGTAAAATATATTCAGTAACATTCTGAAGTTAAAATATAAAAATTAAAAAAAATTTTACGTGCAAAAGTTGAGAACCCTCTCATCTGTGCTACTGGTAAGGATTGAGGCTAGTACTTCAGTCTGGTCCATGGCTCCTTCCTTCTCCATCACTCTCTCCAGACCAAAGCCTAGGTCTATCTCTGGTGGGGGGCATTCCTTCAGCCTGAAGCTCCTGTCAAGAAGTACAGCAGAGGGCTTCCCTGGTGGCGCAGTGGTTAAGAATCCACCTGCCAATGCAGGGGACACGGGTTCGAGCCCTGGTCTGGAAAGATCCCACATGCCACGGAGCAACTAAACCCGTGTGCCACAACTACTGAGCCTGCGCTCTAGAGTCCGTGAGCACAACTACTGAGCCTGTGAGCCACAACTACTGAAGCTTGCGCGCCTAGAGCCCATGCTCTGCAACAAAAGAAGCCACTGCAATGAGAAGCCCGCGCACCACAACAAAGAGTAGCCACTGCTCACTGCAACTAGAGAAAGCCCGCGCACAGCAAGGAAGACCCAACACGGACAAAAATAAATAAATAAATTTATTTTTAAAAACTTGAAACAAAAAAGGTACAGCAGAAGCTGGGAAATCCTAAAACTGAAGCTGGGAATCCATTGGACAAGTAAGGATTCCCAGTATTATCCAGTCTTATTAATTCTAGATTTCTCCCTCCCTATTGCTTAAGTGATCACATTGTACCTTTTTGGGGACAGAGATTCTGTTTAACACTGATCTAGGTGACTGGTTCTTGACTTCTGGATCATTCTACCCTTTCAGGAATTAGGGAGTAGAGCAAAAGATCAAACTCCCCAACAAGGGCTGAGGATCACCGTGTTTTCCCTTCGAAGCCTTCATGCAGGGCCATTACCAGAGGGTGAAAAGAGGGTGCTCATCATATGGGTACAACTGTTCCTATTAAGACCTGATAGAACCTCCTTCACTTCTATGTAAATGGTGCCTCACTATGCAAGCACATCAGACACATAGCTTTTCAAGCTCACTGCTGAATTAGTCATAGTTCCATAGAGTCTCAATAAACTTTGTAGTCTGGTGTATATTAAAAAATTACCAATGTGTAGTTGCGATCTGAGTTTACAACTGAGCCTAATATTTTACTTATGGGAGAAGAGTTGCAACATCAAAATATTTCCAATGGCTTTTGAGACTGTGTCAGGAGTTAGAAAAAAGAAATTTTCTAAAGCCTTTTGAAAACTTCTTTCTTTCCTGTCTTTTCTTTCTTACTTCCACCGTTGGCATCAGAATGAATGTTTTTGGCAGAAAGTGCTAGAAAGTGGAGTATTACTGATGGCCAGAGTGTCTAGCAAGGATGGGGAGGACAGGGAAGGGGAGAGCTCAGCCAGGCTCCGGGTGGAGGCTCTGCTCGATGGCCCTGGGGGACCTGTCCTGTCTGAGGGGACCCCACAGAGGAAGAGTGGGAGGAGAGTCTGGGAAAGCGGGGATGGTGCAGGCAAACCGCTGTCTGTGGAGTTGACGACGCTGGAGACTCTGGAGACCTAGGGTCATAGGCGTGCAGGCCTGGGGCTTGGAAGACGGGTGCAAAGCATTAGTATAGTGGGTTGGCCAGGATGGGGTGGGCATTGCCAGGATGCCATGGGGTGGCAGGGAGTGTGGCCTGGGTGGGTCTGGGAGGCAGCTGGTGCCATCAGAGCCCTGTGTGCAGTTATGACAGAAGGGCTGAGGGCTGGCTTTGCCTCTGGTCAGCGTCAGTGGACAAGCTGAGCCACCTCCCTGGGCCTCAGGCTCTGCATCCCGAGGACTATACAGGAGAGCAGATGGGAGGTGCTGGGCACGCGGGGTCAAACTGCGCCGTCACCAAGTTCACCTGGAACTTCCAAAATGTGCACTTGACATCATTGCTACTCAACGAATCAAGCTTCCGTGAAGGCTACTTCCAGTAAACTCACAGCCCTGTGAGGATGGCTTCCCCAAGGGACAATTACAGACCAAGTGAAGAGGTACAGCCTCTGGCTCTGGGCCGGGCTTCAGCGAACACAGACCCCAAACACACTGCTCCCCTTCAAGCCGCCCTTCTCCTCCCACCCACCCCAGCCCCTCAGTGGCGTGGTCCTGCTCCCTGCAAGGACTCCACCTCTAACCGCCCAGCGCCTCGTAGTAGAAGGGGTCTTAGAACCCTGAACGAGAGGATGGCCATCGGAGCTCGACACAGGACAGAGCGTTCAAGTTCCTCAGGCCAGTGCTCTGATCTGTTCAAGAACTTTTTCCATTTACTTCAGAAGCATCAGCCTGTGTGATCAGATGCCAGGGTAGACACATAGCAACTTAACATACAAAGAATCGCTCAGAACACACCCGTGTGTGTATGGAGTTGGGTGGCAGGCAGTAAAGGAAATAGAAGCCGGATGGAAATGAAAGCCTCTTTCTAATCAGAGCGTTTCCCAAGCGTTCCCATCTGGTTCCTCCATAAATAGTTATCACAAGGGGACTATCTGACACAGTGTCATCTCCTGAAGAAATGAGCCCGGCTTGCTTTTGGAGGAGAGGAAAAAATAGTCACAGGAGACTGGGTTTGGAGAAAGTAAGGAGTGGAGGAGTTGAGGGGACCACGTGCCCCTGGAACCTGGGGAGGATGTGAGAAAAGTCTTGGTTTTTTAACCTCTCCAAATCTCAAGTCTCTGTCTGTAAAATGGAAGATAACGTTGTCCTCTAAATATATTCATTGGGAGGCAATGTGGCATCGTGGAAAGGGCATGGACTTTGGATCCTGAAAGACCTGGGTCCGCCTCATTGCTGTGTCGCTTTGGGAAAGCAGTTTAACTTCTGCAGATTTTGTGTCCCTGTCTTTGAGACAGAGTCTAATATTTACCTTGTTCTGGGGGTGAGAAGTCATATATATAAAGTGCCTTTGGCTGTGTCAGGCATAAAAGAGATTTTCGGTAAATGGCAGCACTCACTGTCACCACCAGCAAGCTCACTATTAGGCAAATCTCCTTATGATAATGGAGGAAACGACGCTACACCTGTGAAGGTGCATTTCTAACCAGTAGACAGAATATCCTGGAAAGTCCTGAAGCTTTATTTGTACGGCCTGAGCAGGAATGCTTGGTGCTGATTCCTGCCATCACTCTGGTTACTGATCTCAGGTCTGGCTGCTCACCACTCAAAAATCAATACCCGAGTATGGAGGTTCCTTAAAAAACTAAAAATAGAATTACCATATGACCCAGCCATCCCACTACTGGGCATATACCCAGAGAAAACCATAATTCAAAAAGACACATTGAACTCCAATGTTCATTGAAGCACTATTTACAATAGCCAGGTCATGGAAGCAACCTAAATGCCCATCGAAAGATAAGTGGATAAAGAAGATGTGCAACATATATACAATGAAATAGTACTCAGCCATAAAAAGGAATGAAATTGGTTCATTTGTAGAGACGTGGATGCATCTAGAGACTGTCATACAGAGTGAAGTAAGTCAGAAATAGAAAAACAAATATCGTATATTAATGCATATATGTGGAAACTAGAAAAATGGTACCAATGAACCGGTTTGCAGGGCAGAAATAGAGACACAGATGTAGAGAACAAACGTACGAACACCAAGGGGGGAAAGTAGCAGGGTGGTGGTGGTGGTGGTTGTGTGATGAATTGGGAGATTGGGATTGACATGTATACACTAATATATAAAGTAGATAACTAATAAGATCCTGCTGTATAAAAATTTAAATAAAATAAAATTCAAAAATTCAACAAAAACAAACAAACAAACAAACCAAAAAATCAATACCTGAGAGGCAATGGTTGGTAGAAAGGAAAAATGCTTTAATCAGAAAAGCCTGCAATCTGGGGAGAAGGTGGACTCATGTCCCAAGACCAATTCTGAAGATTCTACTCAGCCATGACAGTTTTTAGCAGGGAAAAAAAAGGCATAATCTCAGTTAATCATTGAGATAGGGGGTCAGAGTCATCACCCTCCCCCACTGTGTGCAGGCTTCTCAACTTCTTGTGATTTTCTTTAGATGCTGTCTTGTTCACTCAGTCTGTTCACAAGATTACTGAAGGGGAAGCTAGGGAAGAGATCTGATCATCCGTTAATTACTTATTCTTCATTTGTACTTCTTTGATCTAAGGAAAGAACCAACAAGTTAGGCAAGGTATTGTGTGATCAGAAGATTTGAAAAGTGTGCTTGGGCAGGAGATGAGCAGAGCATGGGCGTGCCTGGTTTAAGGTTAGTTACAATGTACTGGGTTGGCCAAAAAGTTTGTTCAGGTTTTTCCATAAGATGTTTTGCTAAAGTAACAAGAAAGGGGGTTTCCTGCTGAGGGCAGTTTCCTGAAAAGAGCTGCTTACAAATCCCCCCCTGCAACCCCCCTTCAGATATCATTTCTTTTCTATGGGATTAGGAATGAAGGTACATCTTTTGTAACTTCTTCATGATGAGAAAGGGCGTTGAGGTCTTAGAGTGGAAGATGTTGACATGCGTCTGTAGTATCTCTTTGCTGACAATTTTGGTTGCCTGCTTATGTACATGGGCAGAGCAAGCTATAATTACTTTGATGCCCACAAAGGTATAGATGATCAAGAGCAACAGTGCGAATCCCATCCTCTTGAGGCCAGTTCTTGGAATTGTGCCAGCCATAGACTCAGTACTGCTCAGGGTGGGGCAGTTATGTCATGGCTGCCGTCTGGTCATCATGCAGTGAGCTTTTTCCCTCTGGTGGCAGGTATAGTATCTGTAAAACAGCTCAGGAGTGTGCACCAGACATGGAGTCTGGGACTCCATTGTCCTGATCATTAGCTGCTTGGGCCCACTCTTTTGGACTCAGGGAGGCCTGGGAGACTTCAGCTTTTCTACAAACAAGAGGCAGGGGACATGGAGGGGCCTTTGTAATTGGGGGCCCCACAGAGTTCTGCTCGGTTCCACTCTCTCTGCCTCCCTAACCATTCAGGCTTCATTTCTGCCAAGCTCTCCCTCAGGCCCACCGCCACCTCCGCCTTGTCTCTCGTTCTTTCTTGAATCAAGGATGCATTTTCCGGGAATTCCCTGGTGGTGCAGTGGTTAAGAATATGCCTGCCAGTGCAGGGGACACGGGTTCGAGCCCTGGTCTGGGAAGATCCCACATGCCACGGGGAAACTAAGCCTGTGCACCACAACTACTGAGCCTGCGGTTTAAGCCCACGAGCCACAACTACTGAAGCCCACACACCTAGAGCCCGTGCTACGCAAGAGAAGCCACCGCAATGAGAAGCCCACGTGCTGCAACTAGAGAAAGCCCAGGCGCGCAGAGCAACGAAGACCCAAACGCAGCCAAAAATAAAAAAGAAAAATTAAAAAAAGAAGGAAGAAAATTCTTGGAAAATTATTTTTTTAAAATGCATTTTCCAAAACATATCCTTTGGCAGGAGAGGGCTATAGTTACCACCTTCTTCTCTTCTTATCAGGCTGCTAATGCCGGAACGTCACGACCAAACCGGGCACAGGGACTCCAGAAGGCTCCCAATTTAGTTGCCAAGGACAGGTGGCGTGAACTCCCCTGAAAGAATGAGAGCGTGTGGAGAGGCTGTCACTCCTGAATGGAGTATTTCCAGGAGCCCTTGGGACCCCCGGGACATGGGCCTCTAACACTCTTTCTCTGGAATCACTACTCTTGGGAGAATTACTTTTCTTCAATTCAGACAACCGATCTTGATAAGGTACCATTTTGTACAATCTTAAATCATTTAAGCTCTTAAGAACGCTAGAGAAACAACTTTCGCGAGGAGCTCCCTGGGCAGCAAGGCAGCTCATGTGGGCGGGTGGGCCTTTCCAAGGAGCCCCGGTTTGGAGAGAGGAGTAGACGGGCTGGACCAGCTGTGTGCACCGTGCACCGGCCTAGAGAGGGAAGGAGGGAGCCAGACCCCATGAAGTCTCCGCTGCTGCGCCCGAGCCCCGGACCCCGGTGCTCTCAGTCTCTTTCTGCGTCTCTGGAAGGGGGCTCAGCTGCCGACTGCATGAGGTTGTCGCAAGGTTGGAGAGACAGAAGCCCTGACATCTCTCCTCAGTGCCCACTCCCCGCTCCACCCGTGTGAAGTTTCTAGAATCTTCTTTTTCTCTCTAGAAGTGATGAGAAGAGGTCATTAGCAGAAATAGAGTCCAGTTTAAACGATCTGTTGTTTGCCTTCACACCTTATGAATCTTGAGGTCAGTGGTGGTGGAGAAATATGAAATCAATTTAAGAATCCTTTCAGACAAAGAAATCTTGAGTTTTGAGAGAAATCAGACGATGGTTAAGTTTAGAGTTATTGTTAATGATATTATTATAACAAAACCCATCCTGAGGGCTTCCCTGGTGGCGCAGTGGTTGAGAGTCCACCTGCCGATGCGGGGGACACGGGTTCGTGCCCCGGTCCGGGAGGATCCCACGTGCCGCAGAGCGGCTGGGCCCGTGAGCCATGGCCGCTGAGCCTGCGCGTCCGGAGCCTGTGCTCCGCAGCGGGAGGGGCCACAACAATGAGAGGCTCGCGTACTGCAAAAAAAAAAAAAAAAAAACCCATCCTGATGTAAAGACTTAATAAGTATTAATTTGGTGTTTACAGAGTACTCTTACACAGATTATCCCCCTTGACCTTCAAAACAATTCGTAAGACAGGAAGGGCAGAAATATATTTTGCTCAGGTAAGTCCACTGAGGGTCAGAAACTTGCTGTGACTCACAGCTAATAAATGATCATGTCAGACCTCCAGACCCCAAACTCACTGCTTACCCTAACCTTAACCCTTCCCTCATCGCAGTGACTTCTTCAGTTCTTGGATGCTTACCCATCAGATAGGAAGCGTACAAACTTGCATATCATTGCCATTGCAGGTTAGGAAAAAAAAAAAAAAAAGATAGATTTCATGCAACAGCTCAAATTGTTCCACTGGGTCAACCAATCTTTACAGGCCTGTAAAGTGTGTGCATATGCATTCTTTTTTTTTTTTTTTTTTTTTTTTGCGGTATGCGGGCCTCTCACTGTTGTGGCCTCTCCCGTTGTGGAGCACAGGCTCCGGACGCGCAGGCGTAGCGGCCATGGCTCACGGGCTTAGTTGCTCCGCGGCATGTGGGATCTTCCCGGACCAGGGCACGAACCCGTGTCTCCTGCATCGGCAGGCGGACTCTCAACCACTGCGCCACCAGGGAAGCCCTGTGCATATGCATTCTAAGAAATGCTAACATTTATCGAGAAACCTTTTTGTGCCCGATACTATGCTAAATAAGGCGTTGACAGACACTTCCACTTCTTCCTCTCAACAACCCTAGGAAGTGGGTATTATTAACTCAGAGAAGAGGAAACTGATTATCAGAGAGGTTAAGCAACTTGCTTAAGGTCACAGAGCCACACAGTGGGCTCAGAAAATTGTCTGTGTGGCACCAAAGCTCGTGCTCTCAGTCCCTGTGCTATTTACATCACAGCAGAAACCCATGTGTTTCTGGCACCTGCCCCTACTTCTCACAGAGAACCCCAGCTCCCTAAAAGTCCCCCCAATTCGAAGGAGGTGTCTTACAGGTGTCCTCCAGGTAAGCCCCTCCACCCTCCTGTCAACCCCCCAGTGGCATCCCCACCATTTCTTTACTCTCCTCCCAGGCCAGCCCAAACAACCTAGACATGAAACATTTGGTAGTAATCACCTCTGCGGCAGCCTTGCCAATAACAAGTCAGAAGAGAGAATTGTCCTGAATTCACCACCACCACAGACTTTGTGGTTCATTGTTTTATTTGCAGGATGGAGTTGAAGTGAAACTTCTCATCCTATGGTTCCTTAAGCCCCTGCCCATCTGGGGCAGTTGTGGTAAAAAGGCAATCATTTCCCTTCCCCGAGCTCCACCTCCTCACCTGTGCGGTGGAAACACTGCCCCCCGCCTCTCAGGATGGGGTTGAACTGTGAATAACAAGCGTGCAGAACACCTAGTGTGATGCTTCAACCCCTGGAAGCTAAGCCAAGACAATGGTACTTCTCCCCAAATTCCTGTTCTGCAGGAGGACAGAGCTCCCCCCGCCCCCGCCCTTATTCACAGTTAATCGGTTAACCAACTAGTCCAATACTTGTTGAGTGGTTACAATGTCCAAGTAAGTTCTTTTACAGGAGAGTGAGTTACATAAACAGGCCTAGACATCACTCACATGGGATTTTAGTTGAAAATAAATATAATCAGATCAACATGTCATCATTTCAATGGATAAGTCTGAGACTTGGACATACGTTTTGCTGCAATTTTCTCTGTCATGGTGTTTGTTATAAAGGGGGCTACAGCGTCCAGAGCCTGGCCCAGACAGCTCTGGACCCATGTAGACTGAGTCATTTGTCAGCTGTCTGGAAACGAGGAGAAGCCTCCATAAACTTGGGTGGAGATGCTGTGTGAAGATGTTTAAGAAGGAAAACAAACACAGGGCCCCATCCACCCAGGCTGAGAATTTCCAAAGAGCCGCCCCGGCCAGGGCCGGTGCCCTCAGACACTGAAGGTACGCTGCCCGCGGAAGGTCACGGCCAGGAGTTGGGAGGCTGTGGCTCAGTATTTTGCTGTGGGACTATGGGACTCCCCCCTGGGAAATTCCTGAATAACCACATGATTTCAAGCGGAAATTCATGAAAACATTAAAGTTGTTTACAACTGTGTGTCACTGATGCAAGAAAGGTAGATTGAAAGTGAGCTTTGAAGTGTCCTGAGGGCTCATCTTTACATACATCCGTCTCAGGGTCAGACACCAAACAACAGGTGTCGCTAATACGGAGTTTAGGATAAGCATGGAAACTAGTAACTTTAGTATCTTCAGTTCAAACATGGGGAGGGGGACCGGATAACAGAACAAAATCCATCAGACACACCAGGGAGAGGGCAGCCGAGTCCCGGCCTCGCTCCCCCAGCCTGTCTGTTCCTGCACAGTCCGGACCCACGGCTGGGTCACCTCCATCCCCACTCCTTCCCCACTCCAGGGGGAAGACTCCGCCTGGGCTGAAGGTGTTTCATTTGCTTCCTCAGGCCGTCGCGGAGCCATGGGGCCAGGTCACGCCTGCACACAGCTGCCGGCCTTCGCATCCCCGGGGAACCGAGGTCTGAAAGTCGACCCGGCTGGACCAGCCGAGCCCCTGGAGGACATGGCTGGGCAGCAGCAGATGAAAACTTCCTTCCTCTCCGTGCAGCGGCGGCCCACCCCGGCGCGCGCCCGCCCCGCCCTGGCTCCCGCCCGGACTGCGACCGCAGGGGGCCCGGAGGAGGGACGCTCTCTCCCGGGCCCCGGGCCCCGCTTCTCGGCAGGCCGGGCCCTCGGGCTCCCGCGGGGCCCGGCTGCCCCTCCCCCGCAGAGGCGGGGCCCTGGGACAGAGGCACCAGCTGCTCTCAGTTGCTCTGCTCCCGACGAGGGGAAAGAGGGAGAGGAGAAAAGCCGGGACGTGAATGCAAGGAGGGGGCGCTCTCGCAGATCCCCCGCCTCCGGGACTTGTGGACGGCGGCAGCCCCGGCCATGCAGACCCCCTAGCCTGGCTCGCGGCATGGGCGACGGTGGCCGCAGTCCCTCCGCGGGCTGGAAGCCCTGGCCGGGCGGTCCTGCCCCGCGGCACGTGTGGGGCACGGACCCGCAGGCTCGGGACGCCGTGGGAGGCTCCCTTCCCCAGGCCCAGGCTGCCGCCGCCGCGGGCGAAAGCCCCGGGTCCGGGGGAGGTGGCGAGGCGCCGGCCCCGTGCCCGGGGCGCCCGCGGAGCGCTGAGGGCTCGGGCACGTCCACGCGGCCCAGGAGCGCCAGGCTCGGCAGGCATCGCGCGCTCCTCCAGACCAGCAGGAGCTGCCCGGCCCCGCCTGCCGCCCTGCCTCTCAAGGTAAGAAAGTGCGCGTGGCTGAATCCCTGAGACCCGAGCTCTTCCCGGAGAAGCGAGAGTGGAGAGAGGGGGGCCGATGTGCCCGCAGGGCCTCCAGTTCCTCACGCTGGGGTCTCCTGTCCGCTGTGGGCTTGGCTTCTTCCTCTGTGCTCCTCCGCCACCTTCCCTGCACGAGCGGATTATCGTGCGGAAGTAGAGAATGAATCGCTCCTTCCCAAGATTTGTGCCAAAGACTAGCGTCCTTTATGGGAAAGCGGAGAGGGAGGTTGGAGGCGGTACACGGACACTTGTTGAGTGAGCCCTGTGCTGTGCCAGCCCTCATGCTGGGTGTTAATCTGCATGGCCACCCGAAAAACAAAGGCTCCTATCCCCAACTTCAGATGAAGGAATTGGGAAGTGATTAGGCAAAAATCCTCCTCTTCCTCCCCAAAAGGAAAGGTCAGAAGCAAAACCTGTTCTCCGGAATGGGCGAGGGGGACTTGGGGAGGCCTCGGGGGGCGGGGTGTCTTGTGGAGGTTTCCAGAACTGGAGTGCAGTCTTGGAACTCAGCCCCATCTGTACCCGGTGGACCACCTTCCACCCCTGCTGGCAGGTCAGATGTTCTTCCTGGGCGTCAGCCTCCAGGCCCTGCTTCCCTTCCCACCAGAAGGGAAAGGGTAGCACCGGGTGGTTTCCAGGGTCTCTCCCAGCTCCTGTCGTGGCCAAGCCTACTCTTTGCTCTTCGCATTTTATTCTCTGCATCTCCCCTCAGCCTCCTCACCGGGCTGGTGCTTGAGCCCAGCCTCCCCTCTCCACCCAGCTCAGGTGTACTGATCCCCAAATGGGTGGACAGAATTAAAAATTATGCTCTTGTTTTCTCTTTCCCGATAGCACGGACATCTTGCTATACTTTGTCCATATACAGGCAATGAGGGTGAGGGAGGGGTTGGTGGGATAGATGGAGGAGGGGCCTCTTGCTGGACTGTGTGGAAGGTCCACATGGAGGGACGCTTGGGGAGGTCACCAGAGGAATGGATGAAATTCACAGCATCGGGAGAGGGGCCTCCCAGAGGTGTGGACGTGATGCTGCTTCATCTGGAGCCTGTGCCTCCCTCCCGCTTGCCTCTACACCCTCCTTCCTGCCCCTTTCCCCGTAACAGGCAACCCTTAGAGCCACAGTCGAGAATCAGGGAGAAAAGATGAGCTCAGGTTCTCTTAGGAGGGAAACTCTTGGAAGAAGAGACATGCTAACATGCTTCCTTAAGAAATGGTTTACATTCCATCCTAGTCTTTGTATCTTGCGTTTCCTACAGGGATTTAAGAGGAATGACATATCCGTGCGTCAGAGCCCAGTCTCTGAATGTGGGGTCACACGGTGGTTGTTTGTGTACTTTAATGCTGCTCGGATGACTTGAAAACTCCATCTGCTGTTGCCATTCCTCTAGGGTGAGGCGCTGTGGGGCTTGCTCCAAGTGGGTAGATTTCTGCCTATCTGCCCCATTTAGCCACTTTTGCTCATGGGTCCCCAGACATCTGCCCCATCTAAAGCAAGGATGGCAAGATTCCTGGCTAAAAACCTGGAAACCCCAGGTTCAACTCCTAACCTTGAGCCAACCACCAGAGCTCTCAGTTTTCCCATCAGAAAGCCCTGAGGATGCCACCTGCCCTGCAGTCGCCACGGGGCCAGTGAGGGTCCCTCAGTAGCCCTATCTTAGGGGAGAGAAGAGAAGCAAAGTCAGTGGGACAGCAGGTAGGACCGGGAAGCATGGAGTTAGAGGGGTCAGTTTGGGGGCTCTGGGGTCAGGGGAGAAAGCAGGACCAAACTTAACCTTGACCATGCTGGTCAGGCTATGTGACGCTCTCTGCCACGGTGAAGAGGGAGTTGGGAAATCAGCACCTTCAGAACTACAAGTCCCTCAGGTGCCCCATGGCTGTTATTAGGCAGGTGACCCCTGCCTGGCCTTGGGCCTTAGAGAAAGGAAGAAATCAACAAACAGAGGTTCCCATCCGCCCAGCCCTGGGCACAGGACGGTTTTCCTGGGTCTGATAGATTGGTGCTCAAGCACCACCCTGTCCTTGCATGAGTTGGAACTTAGCTGTGTGAGTCACCAGAAAGTGACAGCAGACTGGTTAAAAATGTCTTCTGTGAACTATCAGTGAAGAGGCCTTTCACTCAGCACACTCATACAAATGTGATTATTTACTACATTTATTAAAGTGAAATATTGCTTACGTGGAAGCCAAATCTATTCCCACGTGTGTATCATAGGATGGAGGTCCTTGTATCAACTTCCCAAGCAAAAACGTCTGGATCCTCAGTGTAGACTTTCTTCTCCAAATGGCTAAATTTACTCCCTTATTGTTGAAACAAATGGGGTCCAGAGTGTACACTGCTGATGTATCCAAGTATCACAAGGAGAGGGTGCAGCAATCGCTTAGTTCTTCATCCAAACCATGACTAGGCTTCAGTGAAAACTACAGCTCTCTGTGCCCTACAGAGAGCTTCCAGAGCATGATTCCTTCTTATCAGAACCTCACAACTCTGTGAGATTATACATTATCATTGTGCGCACTTTGTGGATGAGGACACAGATGCTTGAGGACGGTCATTGACTTGCTGTGTCCCGAGGCCAGGATGCAGCAGCTTGGACAGAGCTCCTGTGGTCCATGCAGAGGCTGGAGCTCTGTTCTCACTGCCTTCTGAGAGGGCGAGGCTTCCTCGGAAGGCAGCCCACCAGCCCCGGGACTGGGGTCCTGTAAGCACTCCTGGGATGTGGGAGAAGGGGCTTCAGGACTATCAGGTCTAGTGACCTAGCCTTGCTGATATGTGACATGAGTTTGGGGCTAAAGATACAAAGACACAGAAAACAGACACAAGTCAAACGAGAGGGGGAAAAAGCTTTCTCTACAATCATTTTGGGAATTTTCCATTTTTTTAACTAAGTTTTCCTACCTTACATATTTTATGTTTTGAAATTACAATGACTTTGGGTGTGTAAATGTCATTAGAAAGACTTCCCTGGTGGTCTAGTGGTAAAGAATCCACCTTCCAGTGCAAGGGGACGCGGGTTCGATCCCTGGTCAGGGAGCTAGGATCCCACATGCCGCGGGGCAACTAAGCCCGCGCGCCACAACTACTGAACTCGCGTGCCTCAGCGAGAGAGCCCATGTGCTGCAAACTACAGATCCCATGCGCCCTGGAGCCCACGTGCACGCCACAGCTAGAGAAGAGAAAACCCACACGCCACAACTAGAGAAGCCCGCGCGCTGCAACAAAAGATCCCGCATGCCTCAACGAAGATCCCGCGTGCCACAGCTAAGACCCGAAGCAGCCAGAAAAAAAAAAGAGCCAATTCACAGCTTCCCTTCCCAAGAAAGCAACTTAAAAAAAAAAAAAAATAGAAACGAAAATTAGCAGTAAGTAATGTTAAAAATTCCCCCCAAATGCCGTTTCTACAAACCCCACCTGTAGCTTTAAATTTCCCAAGGATTTTACCTCTTTATTTTGGTCTTCCTCTTCTCTTCCTCTCTCATCTCAAAAACAATTAGCTTTTTGAGTTTTCATCACCAGTTGCTAGGAGTGTTCAGGGTTTAGAAGGCAGAGCGAGAATAAGCAGGGCAAAGAGGGCCTCCCTGGAGGCTGGGGGCGGGGGCGGGGACGGGGGCACAGGGCCGGGGGTGGGGAGGGGGGAGAGGGGGCAGTTATTCCCTGAGGTGCTGAGGGGAAGGGGGGGGTCCCTTTGTACACAGCAGATCAGAGAGAATAGCTTGAACCCTCTGTGTCTTGGATTGTTTTGCCTTAAAATAAAACCAGGGTCTGAAATATGTCTGTAAAGTGGATCCGTTTTTGATAGAAAGATTTTATTTAGAGAAAAGGTCACTGGCACTGGGATTCAGGAGACAACATGAAGCTCTGGTTCTGCCAGCCGACTAGCTAAGCGCCCTGAGGACGCACTGAGCAAAGCGAGGTTACCCCGTCTGACCTCCGAGGTCTTTCCAGCTCTGACCTTCTAGGATAAGTATGAATCTTCGAATCCAGAAAGGGAATGAAACTGTTTAATGAAATAAAAGTATGAAAATAATTTAAATTTCATCTACCTCCGCTGATCTCTAAAAGTTAATTATTTTGTCAAACAGCTCCAGGGCAGGGAAGCTACCCTCAGGGGGCTTGCATCTCTCAGGGGATATGGGATTTCAGCAGGAGCTGGGATGTTCTCTCCAGGACCAGCACTGAACAATCGGTTGAATGAAAGAAGCTTGGAAGGGGGTTAACATCCAGTGATATATGAGTCAGTGCCATCTTTGGGCAGTAACACAAAACCCCACCACAACATTTTAGGGCCACCGTTGTTTGCTGTCTATTCCCTAAAGGCTGATATTTCTTTCTCTGGCCAGATTCGAGTTGAATGAAGTTCTCTTCTGAAGTTCAATACTGACCCCCAGGTACACCTGACCCCCAAGAGGAGGTCGTTGATCTCCTCTGGAGTAAATGCTTAATTTCTCAAGCCTATTTGACTTTTCTGGCCTGTTGTGAGTTTAGAAACTGTTCTGCTCATAGAATGATAAAACTCCAGATAATTCTGTCATTATATTAATCATTCTTGGTGAGTAACGTAGAATTTTTAAAAGAAGCTAGAACAAAGAGAGAGCTTGCATAAATGCCGTATAGTAATTTGAACGGTGATGTAGATACACGTGCAGTGGTATCCCTTTTAAAGCATTTTGGTATTTATTAGACAGTGTTGATCAGATTTAAAAGCTTATCTTTAGTCTATTTTACACTGCATTGGCTTTGACACAGATGTCTTGATTTATTATTTGAGTAAATAAAACCTGAGGTAGCAGAGTTTCAACTCTTTTTCGTCTTGTGGTTTGCCTGGGCGTTCCCATGACAACGTTCTCTCACTCTTTTTCCCTCCTTACCCCTTTCCTTTGACGTTCACACAGACGTCCTGTGGTCGTTGTGCAGGAGCCGCCCTCATGGCCCCATCTCACCTCCACATCCTGATGGGAGAAGAGGGCGGACAGCACACATTGCCCCTGAGACTTGTAGAAACGATTCGGGGCGGGAGCTGAGACCCAGGTCTGGCCCCCGCTTTGGTTCGAGTTAGCTGAGTAAGGCTGACCTCCTCACGCTGGGTCTAAACTTCTCATCTGAAATGTGAAAAGGTCAGACTGTGCTTTCCTTCCCACTAGCTCAAGATTCTAAATTCTTGCCAATCCATTTGCACCTGTGTTTGTGAAAACTCTTCCAAAGCTACAGCTTTTGATGACAAATCTCGAAAAATCCATCATATTTAGAAGTCACTACTGTTGGGAAACTCCTTTATTGGTAAAATTAGATACCTCTCCAGCATCCAGAGGTTAAGAAGGAGCAAAATACATTTTTCAACAATTTACGCCAATATATAGCCAATTTTCTAATCTCAAGTGTTAAATTTTTCTCTACAAAATATTGGTAGCACGAGTTAAGTATTAGGTTTGCCCTGAGAGATTTGGACAAAATACTGAATTGGGTTTTTTGTAACTCTACAAAAAGGAGTTGTGTTTTGTTATTCTCCCATATTAAAAGGAAATACATTCGCTGAAAGGGATTGTTTTGTGTTTTTAGTCCCAGAAATAATTACTCAGCAGAGGGAATTTTGGAAATCGATTGCAGAATTAAGGCCCAGAACGAAGAAGAGGCTTGTCCACACTCAGCCAGTTGGAATCAGTTCCAGCAATTGCCTCAGTTTAACTTTCACGTTTTGTGCCCTTGAACAAAAGTGTTCTATCACTTGTAGATTAGTTAGGATTCTTGGTTGTGTATGATAGAAACCCTCAAGGCTACTTAACCCCAGTGAGGGGGATTCATTATGAGGAGACCCCTTGCCTGTAAGTGTTGGGTGTGTAGAACCAAGGGCGGGGGTGCAGCTGCGTCAGGATAACCTGGCATGAGGGCTCCAGAGCATCCAGTTCCCTTTTTCGTTTCTTTTTTTTTTTTCTTTTAAATTTTTGGCTGCGTTGGGTCTTCGATGCTGCGCACAGACTTTCTCTAGTTGCGGCGAGTGGGGGCTACTCTTCGTTGCGGTGCATGGGCTTCTCATTGCGGTGGCTTCTCTTGTTGCGGAGCACGGGCTCTATGGGCGCGCAGGCTCAGTCGCTGTGGCTCGCAGGCTTAGCTGCTCCGCGGCACGTGGGATCTTCCCGGACCAGGGCTCGAACCCGCGTGCCCTGCATTGGCAGGCGGATTCTGAACCACTGCGCCACCAGGGAAGCCCCAGGTCTCTCTTTTCAACTCACCTGTTGCTCTCTGCCCTTCCCAGCACTTTTCTCTGAATCATTTTTTCTCTTTTTGCACATCTGCTTCCCCTACTCCAGGGGGAGGAATATGGTCACCCACAATTCCCAGATTTATATCTCTTCTCCTTAAAGACTGGGATTCCTCAGACCTGCTTCCCAATCCCCCTGCAAAGAGGCTTCTTGGTCCATTGCAGGTTGGGGGTTGGTGCCCACCCAACCTACTATGGTGGGGACAGCTCATATGGTGCTATCAGGTCTACTGAGAGCCCAAAGGTGGTTATAACCAGGTAAACTTGTGTGAGGGACAGGTCCTAGAAGTTGATGGGACATGGAGGGAAGGGGGCAGGTGTGGACGGCCAACCCAATAGATGACAAAGACACTTTCAGGGAGTTTCACTGAAAATTTATAAAGTCACTGCTTTGTATAAATGTCCTATCTGAGCCCTCTCTGATTTTAGGGAAGCCAGTTTTTATAGCTCTTAAGGAGATCTTTTTAAAAAGCATCCCTGAACAAGCAATGTATTAGAATCAAATTATTGCCTGATAGGACTTACAAATAGATTTGCTTCCAGACTCTGCTACTGGGCACAATATGGTAAGTTTTCTCTTTCAAAGACTTTTTTCCTTGTAGATTTTGAGAGACTGTAAAATGCTACATGATTTACATAAATATAAGTCCTTCGGTGAAAGCAGGGTTCTGTAGCCCTTTGGGTTCTATGTGTGATCTGTTCAACATTACAGCCGCTCCCTGGGCTACTCACAGTATCCGAGAAGTCAGGACAGTGAGGAGAAGCCATGTTCCTTGAACTGAGCCGTATCAGTGAAAACACGAGATGGGCAAAGGGAAGAACCCTGGCTCCACAGTGACACCACTGCTGGACCACTGCAGCCTGCTTTGTGAGGAAGTTCGCTCTCCTTCCTTCTAAAGGAATCAGCAGCTGTGGCTCTTTTTTGGCTGCCCTTTGTGTTGTGCACACATCCTGTGATTATATTTAGTCAATTTTAACTGTTTGGAATTTAACTTTCAATTTTCAGGATGTGTGATTTTGTATTCGCCTTTCAGTTACCAAGTCCAGCAGATCGTCAGCTAAAAGGCTCCAGGACTCTATTCAAGCACTTACAATGTTCTGTCATTTGAAAATTCCATTTTATCTGCAAGAAGCTTGGTTACTCTTGACTGAGTTCTCAATCTGATTGTATGATGAAGGAACAGTTAAAATGTCACTCCATCCATCTCATGCCATAAGCAGGGAGATCTCAATCTTTTTCCATAAAGGATTTAAAGTGCCCTACAACTATAGCACAAATAATAAAAATAATGGTGAAGGTAAATAGTAATAAAGAATCAGTTCTAGGAAAATATAAATAAGTGTCAAGATGAAGAAAAGATCAGGTCAAGATCAGGAGAAGAACCCGAAAGAACATGCCATGAAGGCCAACAGAGCCCGGTATGTTTGAAAGTCAAATTTGGCTGTGTGCTTTCTAGCTGCTCAAGGTAAAAGAGACATGGTTAGCTACACAGTTCTAACTGTGAGAAGGGACGGACCGAGGGAGGGAGGGAGGGAGGGAGGAAGAGGTCCTCTAACATGTTCCACAGAAATCAATTCTCTTAGAAAAACGAATTTTGCTTGCCCTTTAAAATAAGAGTAAAGGGGCTTCCCTGGTGGCGCAGTGGTTGGGAGTCCGCCTGCCGATGCAGGAGACACGGGTTCGTGCCCTGGTCCGGGAGGATCCCATGTGCCGCGGAGTGGCTGGGCCCGTGAGCCATGGCCGCTGAGCCTGTGCGTCCGGAGCCTGTGCTCCGCAACGGAAGAGGCCACAGCAGTGAGAGGTCCGTGTACCACAAAAACCTAAAAAAAAAAAAAAAATAATAAAAATAAAATAAAATAAGAGTAAAAATAGCATTTTGGATAACTTTTCGAAGGAGGACTTAACATTTACTATTTCCCTGTTTCCTTAGATACACATACATATATACAACATAACTTAATTTTCTTGATAACTTAAGCAATTACTGTAACTGCAGTATTGCTTGCTGGCAACTTTAGATCTGTGAGACTATTTGCGTCTACACTTAATGCCCCCAATACTCTGTTTTCTCCGTGCTTTTTGCTTTTTAGTAACTTTTTAGTTTTCTCCATGCTGGCCTATCCCTTCTTGCTGCTATTATTGTGTCTACCTCTAATACACTTCTTTTAATCTACCACAGGCCAGGAAATTAGACAGATTTGTTTAAACTGTAAGGCAAGTTTGTTAATTGCATAAAGTAAAAGTTGAGTGGCTCATCTGGCAGAAGAAGACCTCACAAGTTTTAGAAAGGATTTTTTTTCCTCTGATTTTCTTTTTTGCGGTACACGGGCCTCTCACTGTTGTGGCCTCTCCCGTTGCGGAGCACAGGCTCCGGACGCGCAGGCGCAGCGGCCACGGCTCACGGGCCCAGCCGCTCCGCGGCACGTGGGATCCTCCCGGACCGGGGCACGAACCCGCGTCCCCTGCATCGGCAGGCGGACTCTCAACCACTGCGTCACCAGGGAAGTCCCTCTTCTGGTTTTGTGTGTTCAGAGATGATACTGTTGCTTTCTGTGAGTATGGCCATGCTAGGGATGAATAAAGTTGCTGAACAAATAAATACCTTCTGGATTCATTCATTCAATAAGTACCTCTTGACCACCAGCTATGTGAGGAGCGATGTTCCAGGCACGGGTGGTACAGCAGTGAGTTGACAAAGCCCTTGCTCCTCCAGGGCATGATGAACAGGCAGACAACACACGGGCACAGGACTTCAGATGGCCACAAGAGCTTGGAAGAAAATAAAACAAGGGGTGATGAGGGGAGGGTGCTCGAATGAGTGGTTTAGTTTGTGTGATGACGGAAGGTGACCTCAGAGTTAAGGCTTGAGTGACAGCCAGGAGGCAGCCACGAGAAGATCAGGGAGGGAAGGTTCTAGGCAGGGTTAGCAGAAGAGTCCCCTGTACCTGCAGGGTCACTGCGGAGCATAAGTTACTGTGAAGCTTACTCAGAGCTATAGGCAGGGCCAGATCACACAGGGCCTCTTAGTTTTCGGTAAGGAGTTTGAAATTTATTCTAAGTGCAGTGGGGAGCCTTTGGAGAGTTTTTAAGCAGGAGAGAAACACAGAAATTAAGGGAAGGGTGGGTGAGTTTTTGAAGCGACCTCCCTACAGTTACTCTGCAGATTACAGGTTTGAATCTGCTTCCCACTTCCTAATTTTGTCAAAGAAGCCTCGAGGCACACAGCTTAACTCCCTCTGAACACCGGGGGCTCTAATTTTCTTCAGAGTCCTGTGCTTCTGAAATGTAGAGGTTTGATGAGGTCCTGCGGACACAGACAGGTGCAGGGGGAGAAGACTCCAGTTACTTAAGGATTTGAGATTTCCCCAGATGAAGCTGTGTTCTAATGATAGACAATAGAGTAGATCTTTTCCATATCTGTAACATCAAAAAGTTAAACTTATTGCAGTGCATAGAATTTATGATTTAAACAGAAACACACCCCCCCCCCCTTTTTGAGCATTACAAAATGCATTGCACATAATAGGTGCTCCAAAAATATTTCTCAACTTTAGATTATGGCAAAACCACACGAAGTGACCTTCTCTGTTACCAGTTCCTTCCGTTCTTCCCTCAGGTGCTTTCATCCTTCCGGTTCACATCTGTAGGCAGTGAACTGTGAGGCCATCCACGCCAGGAACTTGGCAAGCAAGGGGTGGTTGGCACTCTTGGAGTCCATCCAAAGTAGAATAAAATTTTGAACTATCTTTGGGGTCATAAATTTAGCCTAGTGGTGTTTCTATGAAAATGTATTTTCTCTTGTGGCTTAGACTAATATTTAAGGAGTTCCTGGGTGGCCCCGTAGCCAAAGAATTACAGTAGTATTTCTGGCTGAGCTTGGTGACCTAGTTTTCTGGATCTGCTTTGTGAATAATCTTTATGAATAATGACCCCCAGTTGCGGTACCTATTCTCCTAATGAACCAGCTTTACTCCATGCTTTAAACAACGTCTAAAGTAAATTTTTTCCATTTAAATAAATCAGTCTACTTTTCATGCCATTTTAGAAAGCTCATGGCGAAACTCTTTCCCTTCTCATCATCCTCGATCTGTTTTACTAAGTGAGCTTTCCCTTATAGTTCTCTGCAAACTGCTCTCCTACCACCTTTATGCTGTTTTGTGAGCCACTGAGGACCGGCTGCCTTTGTTTATTGTGTTGTCTTGTTCGCAGCTTCTGGAGCCCTTTGAGAAAAAAGCATCACATAAATCCAGTTAGAAGTAATGGCAGGAATTACACTGTTGACTACCTGTAAGTTACATTAAGCATTGTTAAATGTTTCTGTAGGTCCTTTATAAAGGACAAAACAGAGGCAGAAGATTCTTTTTCTGCTTTCTATAAGCTTAACATTTGTGGTTAGACAAACATATATGCAAAGAGGCATTTTTAGACATATATATACAAGAAACATCAGCAGCATAAAGATAAAGGTGTACTACTTTATGTAATCATCAGTGTAGGCCTGCAGTGCGGCGACTTAGGAGAAGATTCTTAATGGAGATGGGCCATCTGAGTGAAGAGAGGAAAGCTTGGGTTGATGGAATGTAGAGAGGGTTTGTTTGTGGTTTCTCCTGAGTTCATGGGTGAATTTCACGACTCATTATGAAGGAACGTAACAAGTATGTGGTCACATATCTAGCGAGTGAAGGTTTTTCAAACTGAAAAAGATTAAGGTTTCTGGCTTGTTATCTTTCATTCGAAAGTATAAAAAATAAATTTAAATTAGTCAACTACATTTACTGAAAAGAATAAAATATCATGAGAGAAGCACACATTCCAGGATTTTAAAATAAGCATAATTTAATGCAACACTGGAGAATTTGAAACCAAGACCAGAAAATCTGGACACAGAGTGCCATGTCTGTGCATTAGAGAGCGGTGGCTCCATACCGGAACTGGCCGGTTTCCTTTCCCAGGTGGCAGGCGATGATGGCAACTGAACAGGGCTGCTTTGGGAGGCGTTGCTAAGAGACGCAGAGATGCAGGAAAGGGCCCTGCATGCCGGACCAGTCAGTGAATCAGAAGCTGTTTCTTGCGGGAAGCAGGGGAGGCGGATTGACTCTGGGACGATTCTGTGAATGAGCAAACGTGCAGCGACTGTAGCTTGCCGTAGACACGAAGGATCCTGCGGTTCGTTCAACAAATCGAAGCGGGTGATCCAGGCTGGGAGCAGGCCCCTGTGACTCCTGAACAAAAATGACGTTTAGAAATCTGTGACGCTAACAGCATGTCGGTTCACAAGAGTCACGTGTAGGTTGGCTTTCCTGCCTCTTTCCCACCCAGACGGAATCGTTATGATTATTAAGACCCCTTAGGCCTCTTAATCACCAAGAGCAGCCCAAGAACTTGAAGCACTCATTTCCCTCCCTTCACAACCTCACTGGGCCTGCCTGTGCTGCTGGAGGAACAGTCTTTGCCTTCTGTTAAGGGCAGGAAAAAGACAAAATAAGTTATTCCTGACTGTAGCAGGCATCAGAATCCATCAACATGCTCAGAGAGAGAGAGCCATTTCATTCTTTTGTTAAAATCCCATTAAAACCTAGCTGCAAACCCCCATCCTATTGGGCCTCAGCTATGCTCAGGGCTCCCTGTCTGCTAACTTTGGGCCAAGGATCCAGAAAGGTCATGACAGGAGAAGTTAGTGAAGTCCTGCCCTCACATCTGTCCTTCAGCACTTGGTCAGCATGAGCGCAGCCTTGAAGAGCTGCCCCAGGGCCCCGACTCTGCTGAGAGGCCGGCTCTGCCTGCCCCTTCCTCCAGGGTGGCCTTGGTGAGTTACTTAATCTCTCTGTGTCTCAGTTTCTTCATCTGTAAAACAGAGGTTGAATGAGGACCTGCCTGATAGAAAATGAGGATTAAGTGTGTACTAACATTTAAAGTACTTGGAACCACGCCTGGCATGGAGTTTGCAGACGCTGGGGCACCCCTGCTTGGATTAGCTCTCTGTCTGCTGGAACTTTCCCCAAACTGCGTCCCACCCCAGGCCCTGTGCTGCTTCTGTGCCCCAGGCTGGTTGCTGGACTCTGCGCTTCTGGAAGAATGACAGCACAGAAGTAGGGGGTGGCCTCTTCCTTCGGAATGCCTGAATACCCTCCCCTATCTCCACCCATAAAGATGAGGGCTATATTTTCTTTGGTTAATCATAAATTCTGTTATGCACATGCTTAATATCTGAATTCACTATGATTTCATCACCCGCTATCCAGAACTGATGGGACCTTGAGAAACAGAAGATGGTTGAAGCTTAGAAATGTAGGAAAGCCAAAGAGCTCTCTGTAGTCGGAAGAGTAAAGCCATGTGCCTCAGGGTCCTGAAGGCAAGGTTAGCAAGTGGGAGGTAAGATAGCAAAGCCTGAAAAACCCTGTGCAACAGCCTCATTGCGCCACTTCATAACCACGACGGCCTCCACTTAATTCCCTCCCCTTTGCCCCTGCTTAAAACTCCCCAGCCCTCACCCGCGCCCCCCAGGGGTCACAGGATTCTCTTTCTGCCCCTTTCCAGGCACAAGCATCCTCTACTCCTCTCCCCAGACACTTGTTGCTGCTCTTCAGTATGTCTCACTGAGACCTGTGCTCCTGACACAGAAACCTCCCTGGGCACAAGTGTGTGTTAATAAAGTATCCTGCCACTCAAAATGTTTTGAAGGGTTTTTTTTTTTTTTTTTTTTTGCGGTACGCGGGCCTCTCGCTGCTGTGGCCTCTCGCGTTGCGGAGCGCAGGCTCCGGACGCGCAGGCGCAGCGGCCATGGCTCACGGGCCCAGCCGCTCCGCGGCACGTGGGATCTTCCCGGACCTGGGCACGAACCCGCGTCCCCCGCATCGGCAGGCGGATTCTCAACCACTGCGCCACCAGGGAAGCCCCTGAAGGGGTTTTTATTGTTAGACCACATTCTAAAAGTAAAACACTTAAGCCAGGTGCACCTAGAGTTAAAAAGAGAGTTAAAGAAAACTTGGATTTTACAAAAATGTATTGGATAAAACCCTAGTGGTTCTCTGGGTTTAAGTTTGCTTCGTTAGTTCCAGTGTCCTTTTTATTTATTTTTTTAGTTTTTTAAGGAGGGTATACCAACCTTTATTCGTACTTGGGTTCAGGTTCAGAGGTATCTTAGAATGTATAGAAACGCAGGAAAAAGCACAGATTCTGGGATCAAGTCTTAAATTCCAAAACAAGCATATTAACTGTGTTACAACAGGCAAATGTTACCCACAGTTTCTTCAGTAAAATGGGGGGAGCATCACCCCAGCTTCCAGCATCTGGTACAGCTGCCTCCCCTCCCACCTCAACTCCCTCACAGGCAGCCGGGCTGAGAGAGCACAGCTCTGCAGGTCTCAGCTCTGCTGGTCAGGGTGGGACTTGGTGAGTCGCTGAGACTCTGAAGTAGACCATCACCCCAGTGTTCACCAAAGGCACATAGGGGCTCGTGAACTGGTACAAGGACCAAGTGAGAAAACCACACATCGGTGTTCACTAAATCTTAGTTATTGTGAGTCTTGCCCAGGACAAGGATGGGGTCAGAGTGTCCAGAATGGGTGCTCAGGACAGTCTATTGGGTGTAGAAAGAAAGAGGTAGTACTTCTTCTTATATTTTTATATCTCATCTTTAACATTTTTATTTTGTGCTCTAAAATGTACAAGGTATATTGAGAATATTAATGTATCAATCATAAATAAATATGTGTATTTGGGGAACAGATGCTCAAATGATTTTGCCGATGGTGTTGAGGGGAATGGTTGAAACATTGTGAGGCTTACCACACTCAGAATTGTTAAAAAACAAAATTCAACTTAGTAGATTTTAAAGGTCATAGTGGTTTTCTTCAGTGATTCGTGAATCAGGCAGCATTCCATCTAAGCAGATAAAAAGGGGCTCCAAGGTGCTGTACAAAATGAAAGACTTTTATAGGCCCAAGGGAGTGGGAACAAGGAAGTTATACCAGCTAACAGTGGGGTACTTGTGTCAGTTCACTTTCCCGTAGGGGCTGCAGGGGTCTGTCAGGCAGATGACCTCACTCGTGCTGACCACGTGATCCTGATGGATGTGTTGAAGACTCCATTCCTGGGAGAGGCTGAAACTGTAGTAGAGTTAAGCCTGGGTTTGGTGATGTGAAGCTCAGCAGAAGTAATCCCATTTGGGGCCTGTTGCCTCGTGTTTAACAGAACAAATATTCAAAACAAATATCTACATGACAATTTTGTCTAAGTCTTATGCCTCTTGTAGCTACCATGATTCACCCAAAATAGGGCTGGAGCACCTATTTTACCGTGGCCTACTTCTGCTCCAAATTCCTCCGTGCAGAGGTTTTTCCCTGCACCACCAAGTAATTCTCAGACACCAGCTGGGTGTCCTACAGTTCAATTCAGTTCTGACACTACCTACGTGGAGATGGTGTCAGGTCCCAGAGGGTAAGGGCTCTGTCCTGTAAAACTGCCCCTTCGCCCTCTTCAGATATCAGTTACAGGTCTAGACTGTCACTGGTGCGTCTCACCCACTGGCTACAGATGGGAGTTCCAGAGGGCCCCTCCTCAGGTTCAATGAACTTGCTCAAGTGGGTCACAGAACTTAGAGAAGCATTCTTCTTACTAGATTGTCAGTTTATTATAAAGGAGATAACCCAGGAACATCCAGGTGGAAGAGACGCAGAGGGGACAGTCTGGGGAAAGGGCTCGGGGCTTCCATGATCTCTCTGGGCACCCCGAATCTCCAGGTGTTCACCAACGTGAAAGCTCTCTGAACCCAGTCCTTTTGGGGGTTTATGGTGGCTTCATTACACGGGTGTAATGGATTAATCATTGATTGAACTCAATCGCCAGCCCCTCTCCCTCCCTAGATGGGGTGGCAGGGAGGGACTGAAAGTTCCAACTCTGATGGAGAGAGAATAGGTTCCTCTGGCACCAGCCCCCTTCTTTAGGAGCCTCCCCCGAGAGTCACCTCAATAACATAACAAAAGACACCTCCTTGGATCTTAGGAAATTCCAAGGGTTTTAGGAGCCCTGGGCCAGAAACAGGACAAGACCAAAGACATATTTCTTACTGTAAATCACGATATCACATATAGGCGGTAGACCATTTCACCCCTAACCAGAATTCCATACAAATAGCTTTAAAGGATGAGATTTGAAGAAGGGTTGCCAAATTTAGCAAATAAAAATAGCAATATTTGGGACATGCTTTTTAGTACAATTATTTGTTGTTTGTCCGAAATTCAGTCTTAAGTGGGTGTCCTGTATTTTATCCAGCAACACTTGTTTGGAGTTGGGTCTGGTGTTGAAGTCCCATTAGCTGAGAGACCTTGGGCAAATGACTTAGCTTTTCCGAGCCTCACTTTCTTTGTGCCCTCCGTTGCTGTGACCATCCTCTTTATAGTGGATATCAGCACTTAGCATGGTTCCTGCACAAAGGAGATAAAGGTCTAAATTATAGGTATTATCATGATAGATGGCTCTGTTACTTGCAACTCAGATTCAAGAATTTACTATAAATCTTACCTCCTTTGCTCGAAGGTGGGAACCACATTTGCACAGACTTGCACTTAACGTGTGCGCAGTTTGTTGAATTTTGCATAAGTACAGCTTCTGCCCAAGCACTTCCACTGGGTCTGGTTGACTGGCTCTTGGCTGGCCCCCTCTTCCTATTCTCCTATTACCTTTTCCTTCCCCATAGGAAGAGTGAAGCTTTGTTCTCAAGTTATTTCAAGCAGGCTAAGCCCTTGTGGAAACTGCTTCAATCAGTTTTTATAGGCCAGTAGGTCCCACAGGATGTATAAGATTTATCGTTCATATCAAGTTGAAAAACTCCCCTGTGTAAATCTTTGAAACTACAGATGAAAATGAATGGCATTCACTGCAACCACTGTAAAGGTTTAATGACATTTGCCTTCAAGCTGCTGAAAGTCAATGATTATGGATGCCGGGTGGCTATTCTTTTGCTGAGTTTAGACCTTTTAGAACAACCTGCCCAACGTTAGCTTGATATTAATTCAGGGTGTGTGAAATGTCCCCCTCAGCGCTGTGGGTTGGATATGATGGAAACGTAGACATTTCTATACAATTATGAAGCATAACAAGGGTTTGGGGGAGGGAGCCCAGGACAGCGATAGGGACGGTGGGAAAGACTTCCTGGAATGCTCACCCACCCAGACCCTCCCCTCTCGAGAGGAAGCAGCGGTGCCCAGGAGAGAGTGCCAGCATGGCCCTCACACACAGCACGCCCGCTCCCGACGGCGGTCTGCACTGAGGCACTTCGCCCACCTTCCACTTGCTGTCAGGAAGGAACATTAAAGTGAGAATTAAAGACTCTCTGAGTCTGACTTTCTTTTTAAAAAGTCCCTGACCTTAGCCCCCCGCCATTTCAACTCTGCTATTACTAAGCATCCCCCTGGGCCACCCACTCTGCTCAGGTGTTCTGGGGCCTCTGCTAGGTAGGTCTCCCCCATATGCAGGCTGCAGAGGAGTCACAGTCAGGGGACTGGGCAGTCAGTCCTGTATTCCCAGTGTGTGGGCAGATGAACTGGACTGAACTTTCAGGCATGTGGAAGACCATCCTCTTCCACATCGTTATCAGTAAGCATTTCCCATGTGCCAAATGATGGAGGGGTTTTCCTTTGGACCCCCGGGCGTTCCACGTTGGGAAGCTAAAGGGAGGTATCTGCAGTAGACAGAAGAGACAGCATGCCGGGCACGCTGCTCCAAGCCAGCTAGACGATGCACAGGGCGCCGAGCTGATAAGCCCAACCCGTCAGCTATTGGGTCTCATGGGGGAGATCAGTCACCCAGCCGCAGCCGCTGCGGGTCCCTCCGGAGCAGCTCTTGCCTGTGTGGCCCTGGGGGGCTGTGGTCCACTTCAGCATAAGACAAAGCTCCCACCCTGGGCCTTGAGCGTGCACCCCTTGTCTGCACCATCCGATTGTATTTCCATCTTCTAGTTCCGTCTGCCCATTTTTGTGCAATCTCTTATCCCCTCACAAGTTATGATTCAAGCTTTTGAGCTCATAGAACACACGGTCAGAGTCCAAGGGCTTTCCTGGTGCTCTTTCTGTAGGAGGCGTTTTGCAGGATGCTGTGACTCTGGGTAAATGACGGCTTTCTGTTTCCTTATCTCTCACATGAAGCTTTGAATGAGATGGCTCTGGAGTTTCTTCCAACTTTCGTATTCTTTGAGCCTCTGAGATGGGGTAATAGGTATGAATACACTATAAAGCAAAGAGGGGACAGAAAACTTAGGTACCACTACTGTTATTATTATTTTCCTTCTGAATTATGTCTCAAACTGAGGTGTGGCACCAATTTCTCTCAATTCCTGGTTCCTACAGATTGACCAATTTTAAAAACTGATAATTGAATGTCTGCCCAAAGAACCCATTCGTTTTACAGCTTCAGCAATCAACTTTCACTCATTTAACAAATATTCAGTTTCAGGCTCTGTGCTAGACACCAGGGAATTAAAAAAAAAAAAAAAAAAAAAAGACAGACCTGCCCTTGCGGTGTGTATAATCTAGCATCTAGCTGAGAAGACAGGCATTGAATAGGTGATTAAAAGTATAACAAATGTTACAAGGAAGGTCAAGATGCTGTAGCAATGTGTAGTGGGAGCGCCCTACCTGGTCTGAGTGGGTAGGAAAAGCTTCCTGCCAGGAGGAACTCTCCAGGTTAATAATAAGAGCTAACATATATTGAGCTCGTTTTATATGTCATCATGTTATGTGCATTATTTCGTTCAGTCTTCATAAGAACCCCATCAAGTAGAGTCTATTATTGTTTCTACTCACAGACAAAAGAAATCAAGGCACAAGCGGTGACAACCACGCCCTCACAGCTAGGTGGAGATAGCACTGGATGTGGGTGCAGGAAGCTGTACCCCAGTCTCGGCTGACTGATAGGAAGGAAGCTTGAAGAGCTGGGGGCAAAGGCTGGCTCAGGCCTTTGTGCCACCTCGTGGGCTTCGTGAGCTGATGCTGCAAGGAAGCTCCAATAGCCGCGTTGTCCGTGTGTCCTTCAGATAGTGACGTGCTCCTGAAGGAACAGCTGCTTTCTAATTCAGGAAAGAGGCAGACGGAAGGGTTCATACACGGTCAGAGGTTACTAGGGTTTGTGAGAAGTAAGATCTCCTGAAAGTGAAATTTCCTCAGAAGTGGGAGGGGTTGCATAATCTAATTTTCTAATAAGCCTTCAGTGAGAAAACTCTATAATGATTTTAATGCAGTTCCAACTGATATTCAATCGGGTGGCAATAATAGTAGATGTTCACTGTTTTAATGATAGAATGATTCTAGCCGCAGTCACAAAGGCATTGATTCTAGCAGGTTATTCTTCTCCATGCTTGGAATCACATGCTTAGGGGAAATGTAGAAATAATGAGGAAATATTACAACGGTGGGAGGAGGACTTTTCGTCCTGACACTGTGAGCGGTTCTACAGGGTTAACCTGGACATGTCTTGGCTCAGGACAACTTCACAACACTCACGAGAAGGGTCTGCTGGGCCGCGTTTAGATTCCTCCACTGTTACTAAAGCGTTTCCACCTTAACTTCAAAAGAAGCAATATAAGCATGACCATGTCCAGTATTACTTTATCTGGGTGCACACAAAGGCATCTTTAATTATTGGGAATTACATGCTATTAAAACGTAATGGGGGCTTCCCTGGTGGCGCAGTGGTTGAGAATCCGCCTGCCAATGCAGGGGACACGGGTTCGTGCCCCGGTCTGGGAAGATCTCACATGCCACGGAGCAGCTGGGCCCGTGAGCCATGGCCACCGAGCCTGCGCTTCCGGAGCCTGCGCTCCGCAACGGGAGAGGCCACAACAGTGTGAGGCCCGCGTACCGCAAAAAAAAAAAAAAAAAAAAAAATCAAAACGTAATGAACTAGAGTTCCGCTACCTGGAGTTCTCAATTAACTTGAATTACTTTTTGTATTGTATCTAAGGCTTATGGGAAGTTGCCAGATTATAACGGGTTAAAAGAAAAATAAAACCCAACTCAAACATTTTGAGACGAATGCATCTCACGTTGATGGTGCACCTTAGGCCAGGATTCTGGCCACACCTGTTCTGCTACACTTGGTTTTGTGAACTTGGAAATCAGATGGGTGTGTCTGAGGGTCCTCCTTATGCTTACCGTTTTGTCTCCAGACGAGTTGTTTCATTTTTCGATAGTTCAATTCATTCATCTGCACAAAGGGGGTCATAGTACCTGTCTCGCTGTAATGTGGAAGAGCAGAATGGGGTCACATGGGTAAAGCAGAGGGCCACTCAGAACAGGTGCTCAGGAAACAGAAGTCATTGAAAATGATTTAGCCCGGGCCGCCACAGCATCACAGATCATCAAAGAAATGTTGCTTACATTTGCTGTTCTGTGCTCACTCTGACGGAAGTTATGCCTTCATATTTTCAAAAGTTATTTTTGATAATGACTTTTGAAAATATGAAGGCATATTAAAATTCATTTCAGAATGAATTTTAATATTTTTAAAATTAAAATATTTTCTGGTTAACCCTTGGTAAGCTATAATTAAACTCAGCTAACTAGAATGCCCAATTTAAAAATATTCAGATTAATAAACACTTGATTTTTCCTGTATTCAGAAGCTACAATGTTTTATCTATAGAGAAATAGGAGTATCTCTCAGAGTTAATAGAACTGTCAGCTCTGATTTTAAAAAAGGTTAAATACAGTGCCAGCCAGGAATTAGTGCTGTTTTTCTCCGCCTTTTAAAGCTAATTTGGAATCCTTCACGTCTCACTGTCTCACACATGTTTTCTACTTGATGTCTTAGTTTTGTTTTTTGCTGTATACCTATTAGCATGTTTACTTTTGTAGGGCTAATAGACTTTTTTCTTGACTAATTTTGAATGGTAATAAATTTCCTTTTCTCTTGCCTTTGGGGCAAAACAGGTCAAATCAAATAAATATGACTTCTTGAAAAGGTTGATTTTTCAAAGGTGGGTCCTAACATATGTATACAGTAATATCTATGTGAAATATAGGATAATCTATCTTACTGGTCAATATGGATTTTGATGTAATATAATGTTTCCCAAAAGTGTGGACCTTAGGTAGTAGCACAATTTTACTATTTTTATTTAAAAAAGTTATGTATTTTAAAGAATATTTGTATATACCTTCTACTTACAGAAGATGACACTGGTTTGCCATTTATTGATAATAATTCTAAAGATTCCTTTTAAAACTATTTAAGTTAGGGACTTCCCTGGTGGTCCAGTGATAAAGAATCCACCTTCCAATGCAGGGACGCTGGTACGATTCCTGGTCGGGAACTAAGATCCCACATGCTGCGGAGCAACTAAGCCTGCACGCCACAACTACTGAGCTCACACGGCTCAACCAGAGAGAGCAAAACCCTACGCCACAACTAGAGAGAAGCCTGTGCGCTGCAAAGAAAGATTCCGCGTGCTGCAACTAAGACCCGACACAACCAAAAATAAATAAATAAATAGTAAATAAATCTTAAAAAAAAACTAAGTTAAAAATCATTAGGGGGCTTCGCTGGTGGCACAGTGGTTGAGAGTCCGCCTGCCGATGCGGGGGACACGGGTTCGTGCCCCGGTCCGGGAAGATCCCACATGCCGCGGAGCCGCTGGGCCCGTGAGCCGTGGCCGCTGAGCCTGCGCGTCCGGAGCCTGTGCTCCGCAACGGGAGAGGCCACGACAGTGAGAGGCCCGCGTACCGCAAAAAAAAAAACAAAAAACAACAACAACAAAAACCCACAAAACACTAGGAATTGAACAGATATTATTCCTACGCAACAAAAATTGGGCAGATGGCGTGTAAGGGGTGAAGCTGGGGAAACAGAGGTCTCTTGCCGCATCTGAGGAAACAGGCCACGGTTTACTCATCCTCCTTCCCCAACTACCACCACAGTGCGAGGACCACCGCAGCGCAGCTCAAGGCAGCACTGGAAGATTCAGTACATTAACTGTCGCCTTCACCTCTGCCATTCGAGGGCCCCTCTACGTCTAGAGGAATCAGCACTTTCATTTTCTTTTCACTTGTCTACTGAGAGAGATACATCGTGTAGCCACAAGCTTGGATATTTAACAATTGATTGAGTTTACTTGTGCCCTGGACATACAAGGTGCAATGAAGGAAACCAGAGAAGTGATAGGAATGGTGACTGTCCCCAGGGAGCTTGAAGTTCCCTTGTGAAGGCACTTAGAGGGCAAGTTAGGCGTGTAGGTCAGCAAATATCACTGGATGTGGCGAATCTTATCCAGGATGGGGGAAGGAGTTATCAGTTATCGGCAAGTTTGGGGAGGGGACGGGACGTGACTTTGAAGGAAGAGGTGTTTAAAATAAGGGATAAGAAGAAGGAGAGGGGCTTCCCTGGTGGCGCAGTGGTTGAGAATCCGCCTGCCAATGCAGGAGACACGGGTTCGTGCCCCGGTCCGGGAAGATCCCACGTGCCGCGGAGCGGCTGGGCCCGTGAGCCGTGGCCGCTGAGCCTGTGCGTCCGGAGCCTGTGCTCTGCAACGGGAGAGGCCACGACAGTGAGAGGCCCGCGTACCGCAAAAAAAAAAAAGAAGAAGGAGAACATTCTAAGCTGGGTTAGCCATGTGTGTAAAGTCTGCAAAGTGATGTTTTTAATGCACATTTAACAAATTCACCAGCAAACAAACACAATAGTAATAGCTTTCTCCTCCTGATTGAAGCCCAGTATTTACGATCTAACATACTTGTTGGTTGAGACATTTTGTTAATTTCGTCTTGCTGCCACTGATTAAATTATTGGCCATGTTCTTTTTTTTTTTTTATTTTCTAGAATATTCTCTAGCTGTAAGGCTCTTGACCAATTAGATTACTCTATCGTCTCTTTGGCTTGTTTGTTTTGTAAGTGTGGCGTGGTCATGTGTGTTTATTTATGAAGACTGCCAACTATGATTTCACTTGTTTCTTTTAGGAAGTTCTCTGCTGTGATGGGAAACTGGGAAGTGGTGAGGACACACGGGGCATGAGCAGATGCCGATGGTGGGAGGCACGCACCTGGCTGATGTCCGGGAAGCCTGCCAAGGCTGTGGAGGAAACCCAGGCTGATGAATGTGCCCTACTATGCTTTGTGGATGATTGAAAGGGGCCAAAGAAAGGGCCAGTCAGAGAAGGTAGGAGCCAGGAGCCTTCAGCTAGGGGCAGTTGTCACCTTGCCAAAGAGACAGCTAGACACCAGGGTGGGCACCTCTGAGCCACCGGCCATTCCTCAGCCTCAGGCCCTCGCAGGCCTGTGGCTTCTGTGTATCACATGTCATGCCGCTCTTTCCTCCTTTAGTTGACTTTATAGTTGAGGATATCATAAAGCAGAATTCCATCTTAGCAGTGAAAAATAGCGGTGAGATGAGACGATGGTCAGTGGGGCTTCAGTATGGACCCATATGCGACACTGATAAGCTCTGCTGGTTGTCTTAATAGGCTGATGTTGAGCTGCATGTGAAGATCCAGGGCTCCATGATGACAGACCCAAGGAATCAGTAATCCTACACGTGAAGCTGCAGTTTTCCATATATTGATAAATAAGAGGTAGTGACAGCAAAAGCTCTATATAGATATTCCTACACTTCTTGGAAACTCAAATTTTACAGTGTTTTTTAAAACTTTTCCTCTAGTCACCTGAAACACATATTCCTTAAATCCCCAGACTTGGGCTTCCCTGGTGGCGCAGTGGTTGAGAGTCCGCCTGCCGATGCAGGGGACACGGGTTCGTGCCCCGGTCCGGGAGGATCCCACGTGCCGCGGAGCGGCTGGGCCCGTGAGCCATGGCCGCTGAGCGTCCGGAGCCTGTGCTCCGCAACGGGAGAGGCCACAACAGTGAGAGGCCCGCGTACCACAAAAACCAAAAAAAAAAAAAAAAATCCCCAGACTTCAAAATGCACGCAATGCCTTCAGCTGCCGTTATTCACAAATAAGGAGGAAGACAAACCCCACCTCCACAAAACCTGACGTTGCAGGGCGTCAGGGCCCTCCAAGCATCATCTACAATATAGATGCTGTCAGCTAAAAGTCAGCTACCTTTAGGGCTCCTCTGGTCCAAAGCACTCACATCAAGCAAAGGTGCGACAGCAGCCCACGCAGACTTGCTCTTCCATCGGTTCTCAAGGCGGTGCCTTGGGATGCGGCGCTGGGCACAGAGCAAGGGCAGAAGTTTCCATGGTTATAGGAGACAGAAGTCGGCTGGGCGGGTACCCTGGATAGGAGGCCGGTCGCAGAGAGCTGCAGGGGACTTGGGCAGGCTGGAAAAGAGGAAGATGATCCAACAGAAAGGAAAGCCTGGCACTTTCCATGACTTGTCATTTCTTTCCCATCTCTCGCTTTTTGTTTTCTCCGGAATCTCTTCCTGAACCTTTCTGCCTTCTGTCGTGGGAGTGATTGAAGGTCTCAACTCAGCACTACACAGACACAGAACATTTTTAATGGTTTTGAATACCTGATTATCAGCTTGCTCTCATAATCTCCTTGGGTACTGGGGCAGGTGGGGAGGGGTCTGTCTCATCTCATTGAATAAAATCCCTCAGTCCCATGTGATACTGGTTTAAACCCTAGACTTTTCTAAAAGCTTCAGTCTCTCGCCATCCTGCTCAGGCTGGTTTTCTGTTCTGGAGCAGCTGCTGCTCTGTGTTGGCAATAGGCAGTTGCCGAGCTTGGCATGCCCTGCTTACCTGGTCCTGTTTTTCCTTTGAGCTGCACTGTCTACAGAAGCGGTGATGGAGCTGGAGGGCAGGGGACCATCTTCTTACGAGGCTGATGGCGGTCTACAGAATCCAGCAGCCTGGGCATGGCCACTCCTTTCTTGGCCCCTGCTCTGGTGCTATTCCCTGGTCTAGCTCCCGGCACAATGGTGCACACTGGGCCACAGCTGGATGCCACCTGGGTGGAGGACGTGCTCAGGACGTAGACCTCGATTATTCTGTATTTTAATGGTCTCTGCTAAAATGGAGATTTCAGTGTAGGTGGCATACAGAGTGTTCGTGGTCAGCATTCAGTTCCAATACAGCTAAACCAAAAGACCATTGGAGGGAAGTCAAACTTTCCTGTGGCTTCTGCCCTCCGTACGTGCTATATCCTTTCAGGCCCCTCAACTCTGCTTTGCAGAGTGATCACAAGGGCAAGCTCTGGGCTCCCATCCCTCAGTTAACCTCACTTGGGTCACAGAAACCAGCTGGGTTTTTGCCTTGATCCCCAAAGCCCTGGAGAACTGGGATGGCCACATCCTCCCTTTCCCTTTCCTAATCGTGCTCCACGCTGCGGACCCCTGTCACTCTCCTGGCCTAGGTACCGATCAGCCACTCACCATCAAAACTATCTAGGTAAGGAGCCGGCACCGTTCCCTGATTTCCAGAAACATCTCCAAACTTCAGAGGACGTTTATAACAATGTGCTTAACACTTCAGTTCAGGGAAAGGGAAAGGATACTGGTAGTATTTTAGTTGGGCCTCGCTGGTAGAGTAGGCAACACTTAAAAAAATTATCATAAAGTAAAATTAGCATGTGTGCATGTGTGTGTGTAGTTCTATGAATTTTAACACACACACATATATATACATATATAATACACACACATACACACATAATTATGCAAACACACTCAAAAAACACATGCTATCCCTTTATATTTACTTCTTCCCCCACCCTTAGTCCCTGGAAACCGTTCATCAGTACAATAGTTTTGTCTCTTCAAGAATCTCATAAAAATGGAATCACAAGTATGTAACTCTTTGAGACTTGCTTCTTTCACCCAGCAAATCTCCATATTTTGAGATTCAGCCGAGTGATTAGTTATTGCACGTTCAAGAGTTTGTTCCTTCTTACTGCTAAGCATTCCATTGCATGGATGTTCCCCTGTTTGTTTCTCCTTTTACCCTTTAAAAGGCACGTGGGTTATTTCCAAGCTTTGGTGGTGTGAATAGAGCTGCTGTAAACATTCACACACAGGTTTTGCGTGAACATGTTTTCATTTCTCGGGGAAAATAATCAGGAGGGAGATTGCTGGGTCGTATGGTAAGTGTATGTTTAACTTTATAAAAATAACTGCCAAGCTGTCTTTCCAGAATGACTCTACCATTTTGTACTCCCATCAGCAATCTATGAGAGATTCAGTTTCTCCTCATCTTTGCCAGCATTTGGTATTTTCACTGTTTTTTATTTTTGCCATTCATGATAGTATCTCATCATGGTTTAGTTTGCCCTTCCCTAATGGCTATCCTTATAACCTCTTTAGTGAAATAATTGTTCAAGTCCTTTGCCCATTTTTTTCTTTGTCCATTTATTGAGGGTTTTTTGTTGTTGTTGTTGTTGAACTTTGAGTGTTCTTTATATATTCTGGATACAGGACCTTTGTCTGATATATGGCTTGTAAATATTTTATCAGTCTGCCACTTGTCTTTTCATTTTCTTAACATTGTCTTTCAAGCATGAAAGTTTGAAATTTTTTGATGAACTGCAATTTGTCACCTCTTAAATTTTATAGATCATGCTTATGGAATATCATGTCTAAAAACTCTTTACCTAATCCTAGGTCATGACATTTTTACTTGATTTTTTCTAAAAGTTTTATAGTTGTAGGTTTTACATTTAAGTCCATTTTTAGTTAATTTTTATTTAAGTGTGAGATTTAAATTGAGGTACTGTTTTTTTTTTTTTATAAAGATGACCTACTTTTCCAACATCATTTGCTGAAAGAGCTACACTTTCTCCACCGAATTGCTTCTGCATCTTTGTCAAAAAGGAAATAGCCATATTTGTGTGGGTCTATTCCTGGGTTCTATTCTGTTTCTTTGACCTAAGTGTAGCTCTTCAACAGTTCTGCTCTCTTCTTATTACCGTAGCTTAAAGTCTTAAAACTGGATACTGTGATTCCTCTAACTTTATTCTTCTTCAAAAGTGTTTTAGCTTCTAATTCCTCCACCATCCATATAAATTTTAGAATCAGCTTGTCTAAAAATCTCCAAAAAATTCTGCTTTGATTTGGACTGGTGTTACATTAAGTCTACAGATCAATTTGGGGAGAATTGGCATCTTTACTCTGTCCTCCAATTAATGAACACAGTATGTCTCCATTTTGTTTGGTCTTTGATTTATTCTATGGACATTTTCTAGGTTTCAGCATCTAGCTTCTAAACATTTTTTTAGACTTTTACCTAAATATTGAAATTATTTTAAACAGTATATGTTTTGTTTTAGTGCCGGTTTTTTTCCTTTCTAAAATTGTCATAAAATGCATGAAACATAAATTTTACCATTTTAATCATTTAAAAAATTTATTTATTTTTTATTTATATCTTGAATAAATATACACAAATATATATTAGGAGAGTTGAATCAAACTCATTCATAGATTCTACCTTTTAAAAATTTATGTTTAGATTTTCTTTGTTGTGGTTTTGTTTTGCTTTTTAAATATTTAATGGATTTATGTTTGTACATGGTGGGGATAGAGGGGTTGCTGATTCAACTAGCTAATTTTTATTGGAGTTCTAAATGAAATAATAATAATAAACTAATTGTTTTCCTATACTGTCTAAAACTCTTTCACTTACTCTTTAATTGTACAACTCTTTCATTTATTCTTTTTTAAAAAATTCTCATTGAAGGGCTTCCCTGGTGGCTCAGTTGTTGAGAGTCCGCCTGCCGGTGTAGGGGACGCAGGTTTGTGCCCCAGTCTGGGAAGATCCCACACGCCGCGGAGCAGTTAGGCCCGTGAGCCATGGCCACTGAGCTTGCACATCCAGAGCCTGTGCTCTGCAATGAGAGAGGCCACAACGGTGAGAGGCCCGTGTACTGCCAAAAAAAAAAAAAAATTATCATTGAAGTATAGTTGATTTACAGTGTTGTATTAGTTTCAGGTATACAGCAAAGTCATTCAGTTATACATATACATATATCCATTCATTTTCAGAATCTTTTCCCACATAGGTTATGACAAAATATTGAGTAGAGTTCCCTGTGCTACACAGTAGGTCCTTATTGATTATCTGTTTTATACATAGTAGTATGTATATGCTAACCCCAAACTCCTAATTTATCCCTCCCCACCTTTCTCCTTTGGTAACCATAAGTTTGTTTTCTATGCCTGTGAATCTGTTTCTGTTTTGTAAATAAGTTAATTTGTATCATTTTTTTACATTCTACATATAAGTGGTATCATACGATATTTGTATTTGTCTGAAAGATGCATTTACTTTGCTTAGTATGATAATCTCTAGGTCCATCCATGTTGCTGCAAGTGTAATATTCCATTGTGTGTACACACACGCACACACACACACACACACACACACACACACACACACACACACCCCCCACATCCTGTTTGTCTGTCAATGAACACATAGTTTGCTTCCATGTCTTAGCTATTGTGAACAGTGCTGCAATGAACATTGGGGTGCATGTATCTTTTCAAATTAGAGCTTTTGTCTTTTTGAGATAATATGCCCAGGAGTTGGACTGCTGGACCATATGGTAACTCTATTTTTAGTTTTTTAAGGAACTGCCATACTGACCTCCACAGTGGCTGCACCAACTTACATTCCCACCAACAGTGCAGGAGGGTTGCCATTTCTCCACATCCCCTACAGCATTTATTATTTGTAGCCTTCTTGATGATGACCATTCTGACCAGTCTGAGGTGCTACTTCATCATAGTTTTGATTTGCATTTCTCTAATAATTAGCAATGTTGAGCATCTTTTCATATGCCCATTTAGGTCTTTTCATGTGTATTTAGGTCTTCTGCCCATTTTATTGATTGTATTGATTTTTTTTGTTTTTTGATATTGAGTTGTATGAACTGTTTGTATATTTTGGAAATTAAGCCCTTGTTGGTCACAGCATTTGCAAATATTTTCTCCTAGCCCGTAGGTTGCTTTTCATTTTGTTAATGGTTTCCTTTCCTGTGCAAAAACTTGTAAGTTTGAGTAAGTCCTATTTGTTTATTTTTGATTTTATTTATTTTGCCTTGGGAGACTGACCTAAGAAAACATTGCTTTAATTTATATCAGAGAATGTTTTGCCTATGTTCTCGTCTCGGATTTTTATGGTGTCACGTCTTTTATTTAAGTCTTTAAGCCATTTTGAGTTTATTTTTGTGTATGGTGTGAGAAGTGTTACAATTTCATTGATTTACATGTAGCTGTCCAGCTTTCTCAACTCCACTTGCTGTAGAGACTGTCTTTTCTCCATTGTATAGACTTGCTCCCTTTGTTGAAGATTAATTGACTATAGGTGTGTGGGTTTATTTCTGGGCTCTCTATTCTGTTCCAATGATCCATATTTTTTTGTGTGCCAATACCACACCATTTTGATTACCATAGCTTTGTAGTATTGTCTGAAGTCTAGGAAGGTTATGCCTCCAGCTTTGTTCTTTTTCCTCAGGATTGCTTTGGCAATTTTGGTTCTTTTATGTTTCCATATAAATTTTTGGATTCTTTGTTCTAGTTCTGTGAAGAATGTCATGGGTAATTTGATAGGTATCTCATTAATTCTGTAGATTGCTTTGAGTAGTAGGGCCATTTTAACAATGTTAATTCTTCCAATCCAAGAGCATGGAATATCTTTCCATTTCTTTCAGTTGTCTTTAATTTCTTTTATCAGTGTTTTACAGTTCTCAGCTTATAAGTCTTTCACCTTCTTGGTCAGGTGTATTTCTAATTTTTTTTTTGGATACTATTTTTAAAAGGATTTTTTTTTTTTTTTTTTACTTTCTCTTTCTTATAGTTCGTTTTTAGTGTAAAGAAATGCAACAAATTTCTGTATGTTAATCTTGTATCCTTCTACCTTGTTGAATTTGTTTATCAGTTCTAATAGTTTTTGTGTGGAGTCTTTAGGGTTTTCTATATGTAGTATCATGTCATCTGCCTATAATGTCAATTTTACCTCTTCCCTTCCAGTTTGGGTACCTTTTATTTCTTTTTCTTGTCTGATTGCTGTGGCTAGGACTTCCAATACTATGTTGAATGGAAGTGGTGAGAGTGGGCATCTTTGTCTTGTTCCAGATTTTAGCAGGAAGGCTTTCAGCTTTGCACCGTTGAGTTTTATGTTGGTTGTGGGTTTGTCCTAAATAACTTTTATGTTGAGATATGTATTCTCTATACTTACTTTAGTGAGAGTTCTTATTGTGAATAGATGTTGAATTTATCAGATGCTTTTTCTGCATGTATGGAGATGATCATGTGGTTTTTGTCTTCTCTTTTGTTGATGTGGTATATCGCATT